>NC_139032.1:37453487-38693519 GCF_964662115.1 Mustela nivalis | reverse complement strand
CAGAGGCTCAACCCACTGAGCCACCCAGCTGCCCCTCTTTTAGCTAATTTGAACTTTCTTTTTGGATGACTATAGATTTTTTTCTTTGTGCTTAAACTTCAATATCTTAATTAAAAGATATTTTAGCATGAATTAATTTGTGTTACTTTATTTTGGTTGTTTATTTATTATAATTCTATCTTAAATTATTTTGTGTAGTATTTTTGTTATTTATGAACATTATATATCTAAATATTTGCTCTCTGATGTTTGTCTCACATATTGTCATTGACAGGCCCTATGTGTGCTCATGGATTTTTGCTGTTCAATTTCATTAGTATTTGCAAGGTAAATTTCCAAGCTGATAATTAACTCTTTCTTTCTCTCCATTTTGCTTTGCTTCTACCACATTTATTTAGTTTATGAGATAAGACAGAGCTTTTAAAAACTTTTCTTAAATTAGACATGAAGATTACTCATAATAGAGTATAATATCTTATATAATTCCAATTCTAGATTTTTTAATGAGGGAAAGAAACTCAAATTACATTTTAAATGTTAAGCCATTGCCCTGCATGTATTTTCTATCTATATAAAGTTAATCCAATAAAATATAATTTCTTACCATATCAGACATTTTATACTTACAATTTGAAATTGATGTGGAAGTGAGAAATTAATTAGCTATATTATAATGGTGACTTTATTTTTCTGAATCTTTTTGTAGTCCAGAAGCAGGTATGATAGCTATTTCCAGAGATTAGTTCATGGAATACATTTTATTACATTTAATTTAAATTTATCTTTCAGAAAACATTGAATTTTATTAGGTGAAGACTCAAAGATTATGCAAATATTAAGACTACATAGAAGACAAATGAGAGTAGTCAAGAAGCTACAAAACAAAAATTCCATAGTTAGAATTATAGATGTATTTTAACTGCTCAACAATACATATAACATTTTAAATGTTATGAATGAAATGAATCTTAGGTGAGCTTTAAGTGAGATTTAAATAGCATTGCATGGAGAGTGAAAAGATACTTGCTATTTCATAATTGCCATAATGTTCATAGTCTATCTTTTTAAACTTCAAAAATAATTGCAATCTTCTATTGTTTAGTATAAAAACTATATGGCTGCTCTAACATATGTGTGAAGAATTTGGAGTGTTTGATGACAGGACATTTTCTCTAAATCTTGTCCAAATGATGGGGACATTTCATTGCCCACAACGAGCCATGTGTGTAATATTGGAGAGTACATAGAAGTGGGTAGGTGATTTATAAGGGAATAAGGAAGAAGAAAATGTTTTAATATTATTCAGCTTTTACCAATATTTTATACACCTAAAGCTAACATTTCTACAGTGACTTACAGAAAGAGGTTGAAAGATCTACAAATGACAATTTCTTAGGAACTAAATCTAGAAAACATGAAATCCAATAACTCTGAAATATATAATAGTTTGTCATTCCAAAATTTTGTCTTCACAATTCATACATATAAATAATTAGAACCTCTCTCTTCCAGGGGAAGTGGTTTTCTTATGATGTGCTTTTCAGACACAAGTGAAGTAAAACCAGGGAGCCAAATAGATGTATGAAAATTAAAAAATTAATATATATGTTGTGGCTGCAAGTGGAAAATAATTCTTTTGATTCCAAATGTAATGGCCCCTCACCTAAATTATACTATCTTGCCAGTATATTTGAAATTTAATAGTTTTTTTTTTAATTTTTTATTTTTTATAAACATATATTTTTATCCCCAGGGGTACAGGTCTGTGAATCACCAGGTTTACACACTTCACAGCACTCACCAAAGAACATACCCTCTCCAATGTCCATAATCCCCCCCCCTTTACCCAACCCCCCTCCCCCCAGCAACCCTCATTTTGTTTTGTGAGATTAAGAGTCACTTATGGTTTGTCTCCCTCCCAATTCCATCTTGTTTCATTGATTTTTCTTCTACCCACTTAAGCCCCCATGTTGCATCACCACTTCCTCATATCAGGGAGATCATATGATAGTTGTCTTTCTCTGCTTGACTTATTTCGCTAAGCATGATTCGCTCTAGTTCCATCCATGTTGTCGCAAAAGGCAAGATTTCATTTCTTTTGATGGCTGCATAGTATTCCATTCTGTATATATACCACATCTTCTTGATCCATTCATCTGTTGATGGACATCTAGGTTCTTTCATAGTTTGGCTATTGTGGACATTGCTGCTATAAACATTCGGGTGCACGTGCCCCTTTGGATCACTACGTTTGTACCTTTAGGGTAAATACCCAGTAGTGCAATTGCTGGGTCATAGGGCAGCTCTATTTTCAACATTTTGAGGAACTCCATGCTGTTTTCCAGAGTGGCTGCACCAGCTTGCATTCCCAATAACAGCGTAGGAGGGTTCCCCTTTCTCTGCATCCTCGCCAGCATCTGTCATTTCCTGACTTGTTGATTTTAGCCATTCTGACTGGTGTGAGGTGATATCTCATTGTGGTTTTGATTTGTATTTCCCTGATGCCGAGTGATATGGAGCACTTTTTCATGTGTCTGTTGGCCATCTGGATGTCTTCTTTGCAGAAATGTCTGCTCATGTCCTCTGCCCATTTCTTGATTGGATTATTCTTTGGGTGTTGAGTTTGCTAAGTTCTTTATAGATTTTGGACACTAGTCCTTTATCTGATATGTCGTTTGCAAATATCTTCTCCCATTCTGTCAGTTGTCTTTTGATTTTGTTAACTGTTTCCTTTGCTGTGCAAAAGCTTTTGATCTTGATGAAATCCCAATAGTTCATTTTTGCCCTTGCTTCCATTGCCTTTGGCGATGTTCCTAGGAAGATGTTGCTGCAGCTGAGGTCGAAGAGGTTGCTGCCTATGTTCTCCTCAAGGATTTTGATGGATACGTTTTGCACATTGAGGTCCTTCATCCGTTTTGAGTCTATTTTCGTGTGTGGTGTAAGGAAATGGTCCAATTTCATTTTTCTGCATGTGGCTTTCCAATTTTCTCAACACCATTTATTGAAGAGGCTGTCTTTTTTCCATTGGACATTCTTTCCTGCTTTGTCGAAGATTAGTTGACCATAGAGTTGAGGGTCTATTTTTGGGCTCTCTATTCTGTTCCATTGATCTATGTGTCTGTTTTTGTGCCAGTACCATGCTGTCTTGATGATGACAGATTTGTAATAGAGCTTGAAGTCCGGAATTGTGATGCCACCAACGTTGGCTTTCTTTTTAATATCCCTTTGGCTATTCGAGGTCTTTTCTGGTTCCATATAAATTTTAGAATTATTTGTTCCATTTCTTTGAAAAAGATGGATGGTACTGTGATAGGAATTGCATTAAATGTGTAGATTGCTATAGGTAGCAAAGACGTTTTCACAATATTTATTCTTCCAATCCAGGAGCATGGAACATTTTTCCATTTCTTTGTGTCTTACTCAATTTCTTTAATGAGTACTTTATACCTTTCTGAGTATAGATTCTGTGCCTCTTTGGTTAGGTTTATTCCTAGGTATCTTATGGTTTTGGGTGCAATTGTAAATGGGATTGACTCCCTAATTTCTCTTTCTTCTGTCTTGTTGTTGGTGTAGAGAAATGCAACTGATTTCTGTGCATTGATTCTATATCCTGACACTTTACTGAATTCCAGTACAAGTTCTAGCAGTTTTGAAGTGGAGTTTTTTGGGTTTTCCACATATAGTATCATATCATCTGCAAAGAGTGATAATTTGACTTCTTCTTTGCTGATGTGGATGCCTTTAATTTCCTTTTGTTGTCTGATTGCTGAGGCTAGGACCTCTAGTACTATGTTGAATAGCAGTGGTGATAATGGACATCCCTGCCGTGCTCCTGACCTTAGCGGAAAAGCTTTCAGTTTTTCTCCATTGAGAATGATATTTGCGGAGGGTTTTTCATAGATGGCTTTGATGATATTGAGGTTTTTGCCCTCTATCCCTACACTTTGAAGAGTTTTGATCAGGAAGGGATGCTGTAGTTTGTCAAATGCTTTTTCAGCATCTATTGAGAGTATCATATGGTTCTTGTTTTTTCTTTTTGATGTGTTGTATCACATTGACTGATTTGCAGATGTTGAACCAACATTACAGCCCTGGAATAAATCCCATTTGGTCGTGGTGAATAATCCTTTTAATGTACTGTTGAATCCTATTGGCTAGTATTGTGGTGAGAATTTTCGCATCTGTGTTCATCAATGATATTGGTCTATAGCTCTCTTTTTGATGGGATCCTTGTCTGGTTTTGGGATCAAGGTGAGGCTGGCCTCATATAATGAGTTTGGAAGTTTTCCTTCCATTTCTATTTTTTGGAACACTTTCAGGAGAATAAGAATTAGTTCTTCTTTAAATGTTTGGTAGAATTCCCCCGGGTAGCCATCTGGCCCTGGGCTTTTGTTTGTTTCGAGATTTTTAATGACTGTTTCAAACTCCTTACTGGTTATGGGTCTGTTCAGGCTTTCTATTTCTTCCTGGTTCAGTTGTGGTAGTTTATATGTTTCTAGGAATGCATCCATTTCTTCCAGATTGTCAAATTTGTTGGCGTAGAGTTACTCATAGTATGTTCTTATAATAGTTTGTATTTCTTTGGTGTTACTTGTGATCTCTCCTCTTTCATTCATGATTTTATTTATTTGGGTCCTTTCTCTTTTCTTTTTGATAAGTCTGGCCAGGAGTTTATCAAGATTATTAATTCTTTCAAAGAACCAGCTCCTAGTTTTGTTGATTTGCTCTATTTTTTTTTTTTTTGGTTTCTATTTCATTGATTTCTGCCCTGATCTTTATGATTTCTCTTCTCCTGCTGGGTTTAGGGTTTCTTTCTTGTTCTTTCTCCAGCTCCTTTAGGTGTAGGGTTAGTTTGTGTAGCTGAGACATTTCTTGTTTCTTGAGAAAGGCTTGTACCGCTATATATTTTCCTCTCAGGACTGCCTTTGTTGTGTCCCACAGATTTTGAACCGTTGTATTTTCATTATCATTTGTTTCCATGATTTTTTTCAATTTTTCTTTAATTTCCCGGTTGACCCATTCTTTCTTTAGAACGATGCTGTTTAGTCTCCATGTATTTGGGTTCTTTCCAAACTTCCTCTTGTGGTTGAATTCTAGCTTTAGAGCTTTGTGGTCTGAAAATATGCAGGGAATGATCCCAATCTTTTGATACCGGTTGAGTCCTGATTTAGGACTGAGGATGTGATCTATTCTGTAGAATGTTGCATATGCACTAGCGAAGAATGTGTATTCTGTTGCTTTGAGATGAAATGTTCTGAATATATCTGTGATGTCCATCTGGTCCAGTATGACATTATGGCCTTTATTTCCTTGCTGATCTTTTGCTTGGATGATCTGTCCATTTCAGTGAAGGGAGTGTTAAAGTCCCCTACTATTATTGTATTATTGTTGATTTTGTTATTAATTGGTTTATATAGTTGGCTGCTCCCATGTTGGGGGCATAGATATTTAAAATTTTTAGATCTTCTTGTTGGACAGATCTTTTGAGTATGATATAGTGTCCTTCCTCATCTCTTATTATAGTCTTTGGCTTAAGATCTAATTGATCTGATATAAGGGTTGTCACTCCTGGTTTCTTCTGATGTCCATTAGCATGGTAAATTCTTTTCCATCCCCTCACTTTAAATCTGGAGGTGTCTTCGGGTTAAAAATGAGTTTTTTCTAAGCAACATATAGATGGGTTTTGTTTTTTTATCCATTCTGATACCCTGTGTCTTTTGACAGGGGCATTTAGCGCATTAACATTCAGGGTAACTATTGAGAGATATGAATTTAGTGCCATTGTATTGCCTGTAATGTGACTGTTACTGTATATCGTCTCTGTTCCTTTCTGATCTACTACTTTTAGGGTCTCTCTGCTTAGAAGACCCCTTTCAATATTTCCCATAGAGCTGGTTTGGTGTTTGCAAATTCTTTCAGTTTCTGTTTGTCCTGGAAGCTTTTAATCTCTTCTTCTATTTTCAACGATAGCCTAGCTGGATATAGTATTCTTGGCTGCATGTTTTTCTCGTTTATTGCTCTGAAGATATCCTGCCAGCTCTTTCTGGCCTGCCAGGTCTCTGTGGATAAGTTAACTGCCAATCTAATATTTTTACCATGGTATGTTACAAACTTCTTTTCCCGGGCTGCTTTCAGGATTTTCTCTTTGTCACTGAGACTTGTAAATTTTAGTATTAGGTTACGGGGTGTGGGTCTATTCTTATTGATTTTGAGCGGCGTTCTCTGAACCTCCTGAATTTTGATGCTCGTTCCCTTTGCCATATTGGGGAAATTCTCCCCAATAATTCTCTCCAGTATACCTTCTGCTTCCCTCTCTCTCTCTCTTCTTCTTCTGGAATCTCAATTATTCTAATGTTGTTCCATCTTATGGTGTCACTTATCTCTCGAATTCTCCCCTCGTCGTCCAGTAGCTGTTTGTCCCTCTTTTGCTCAGCTTCTTTATTCTCTGTCATTTGGTCTTCTATATCACTAATTCTTTCTTCTGCCTCATTTATCGTAGCAGTGAGAGCCTCCATTTTTGATTGCACCTCATTAATAGCTTTTTTGATTTCAACTTGTTTAGATTTCCGTTCTTTTATTTCTCCAGAAAGGGCTTTTATATCTCCCGAGAGTGTTTCTCTCATATCTTCCATGCCTTTTTCGAGCCTGGCTAGAACCTTGAGAATTGTCATTCTGAACTCTAGATCTGACATATTACCAATGTCTATATTGATTAGGTCCCTAGCCTTTGGTACTGCCTCTTGTTCTTTTTTTTGTGGTGAATTTTTCCGTCTTGTCATTTTGTCCAGATAAGAGTTATGAAGGAGCAAGTAAAATACTAAAAGGGTGGCAACAACCCCAGGAAAATATGCTTTAACCAAATCAGAAGTGATCCCAAATCATGACGGGGGATAAGGGGATAAAAAGAGGTTCCCAAAGGAAGAAAGAAAAACAAAAGAAAAGAAAAAAAAAAGAAACAAAGAAAAAAAATTAAAAAAAGAAAACGAATAAAGAAAAATATAAAAAAGAAAAAGTATATATATTAGATAAACTTGTTAAAAAACGTTAAAAAAGAAAAGGGTAAAAATTTAAAATAAATTTTACCAGTAGGTGTGGAAAAAATAAAAGAAAAAAAATGAAAAAGAAAAAATTAAATTAACTGCAAGACTAAAAAAAAATCACAGGGAAAAATCCATGAGTTCCGTGCTTTGCTTTCTCCTCCTCTGGAATTCTGCTTCTCTCCTTGGTATTGAAACCGCACTCTTTGGTAGGTTAACTTGGTTTTGGCTGGATTTCTTGTCGATCTTCTGGAGGAGGAGCCTGGTGTAGTGATTCTCAAGTGTCTTTGCCCCACGTGGAATTGCACCGCCCTTACCAGGGGCCGGGCTGAATAATCCGCTGGGGTTTGCTTCAGGTGCTTTTGTTCCCTGAGCACTTTCTGTAGAATTCCAGAGGATGGGAATGAAAATGGCGGCCTCCTGTTCTCCGGCCCAGAGGAGCCGAGAGCCCGAGCCCCACTCCTCAGTTTGCCCTCAGAGAACAGCGCCCAGTCACTCCCGTCTGCTTGACCTCGGACCGCGCTCCGAGCTCACCGAGCCTGCGACCGGTTTAAGGTAACACCGAGCTGCGAGCTCACTGTCGAGGCTCTGTCTCTGTAGCCGGCTTTCCCGTTCCAATACCCACAAGCTCTGCAACACTCAGACACCCCCGATCCTTCTGGGCCCTGCGGGACCTGAGGCTACGCTGACCCCACGTGGGCCCCGCCCTGGTTTAGCCTGTGGAGTGATGTCCCTCAGTGGAACAGACTTTTAAAAATCCTGATTCTGTGCTCCGTTGCTCCGCTGCCTGCCGGGAGCCGGCCCCTCCCCCTGGGCTCTATCTTCCCGTCGCTTTGAATTCACTTCTCCATCGGTCCTACCTTTCAGAAAGTGGTTGTTTTTCTGTTTCCAGAATTGCTGTTCTTCTCTTCGATCTGCCGATGGATTTGCAGGTGTTTGCAATCTTTAGATAAGATATATAGCTGATCTCCTGCTAGCTGAAGTAGTCTCAGCCTGCTACTTCTCCGACATCTTGACTCCTCCACCCAGATTTAATAGTTTTTAAAAAGATTTTATTTATTCATTTGAAAGACAGCAAGCTAGCGAGATAGAACATGTGTGGCAAGTGTCAGGGGGAGGGACAGAAAGAGAGGAAGAAGCAGGATTTCTGCTGAGCAGGGATCCAGATCTGGGACTCTATCCTAGGACCCTATGATCATGACCTGAGATGAAAGCAGATGCTTAACTGATTGAGCTACCCAGGCATCCCTCATAGTTTAATAATTTTTAATAGTTTAATAGTTTTTAATCACTTATTTTAGACAGAATTTAATTTATGTTATAGTGAGTAACATACCTGTTTTTTAGTAATGTGTAAGTACAGAAATATATTATGGAGAATTTATTTCACAGGAAATTCCATATATGGATGTTTGTTTAAGTTCAGGTAATATGAGTTTAAATTGCATAAAAATTAGCCAAAAAATAACTGAAAAATAATTTAGTAAGAGAAGATCAATACTTTAATAGCATGGGAAATTAATTCTGAGACTATATATTTTAAAACCAAATGAAAAAAAAAAGCCAAATTCTAATTTAAAACTTTCATAGAACCAGAAAAAATTAAGCGTATAACAAATGCATTCTGAAAGTTGATTTTAAAATTTGGTCTGGGAAATATTTTAAAAAGTGAACACCAATTTCTATATGATTCTATTATGATTTTTATTTCATGTAAACAAGTGATTAGGAAAATATTCAATTTTATGTGGAGAAGTTTCAGAGAAAATAGACAATTTTCAGGACCCTTATCTAACACATAAAGAAAAGTGCATGAGGATTTATCTTAGGACCACATTAAATAGTAGGTCTTTGATTTTTATAAATTTTCTCATATATTTTAAATTGTTCTGCCTTAAAAAAGTAAATGAAATATTTTTTGCCTTAAGTTAGTCTTAGAGCCAGAAAAGAGAGTCAAAGTGTTGTGCATTTTGTATTTGTTCTCAATCAGTAGCTTTCATAAAGTCTTACGGTGTTTGAAAATGTATATATTTTCAGTGAAAGGGACAGCATACACCACCCTAAAATGTGCCATTGTGGCACATAGATTAATGTGAGCCTAAGGCAATCAAGACCTACAAGATTCAAGAAAAACTTTAATCATTTCCTTAACTATCTAAAACAATTTAGATAGAAGTTCTGGGCCTGAAAATGAGCTATTACCAGTAGTAAAATTTTAGCTGAATTTAGCAAGGCAAGCATACAATTATCCAACATCTGGCTTGCTGTTTCTTCTTTTTCTTTTTATTTAAGATTTTATTTATTTATTTATTTATTTATATTTTTATTGAGAGAGATTAGATGAGCAGAGGCAAGAGGCAGACTCTAAGCATGGAGCCCAATGTAGGGCTTGATTCCAGGACTCTGAGATCATCATCTGAGCCTAAAGCAAATGCTTAACTGACAAGCGACCCAGATACCTCAACAATGTTTGCTCTTCTTATTGTCCTGTGACTTACCCCTTCCGCTTGATGTCCCAGCTCCATCCCATTCCTTAACTCAGGATGGCATACAAGCCTCACCTACCTGACTTGCCCTTGGATCTCATATTTTTATAGGACTCCCATTCATAAGAAATTAAGCTTGTTTTTCTCCTGTTAATCTTTCTTTTGTCAATATAATTATTAGGTCAGCTGAAGAACCTATAAACTTCTTGTTATTTAGATAACACAGCTTAAGAGAAACTGCATTAGAAATTGAATAAATGTCTACTGATGTGGGGACCCAGATCAGTGTGGATCAACTAGGCCTTATTATTATTTTTTTTAATTTGATCAGTTAACTCAGAAATATAGAATTAAAAACTTGAATGGCTATAACTAGCTTCAAAGGAGCTGCTTTGCAAAATCCACTGAGGAGTTAACATGAGATGATATCAAAGTGTCTTCTCAATGTCAAAAAATATGGTGACTTTAGATACCAGATATTTATCTGAGTATTCTCTATCAACTGCTATTCTGTATAGATTATGAGCAAAAATGAAGAGAGAATAGTGTGAGGACCTGGGTTAGAAGTTAACCAACAAGTTATCCAGGAGGGAGAATGTGAAGCAGAGATAGCTAGTTATACAACAAAATGTCATATGCACTTACATGCTGTTGAGCTGATTCTGGAAAGTGCTATCAAGATTAGTTTTCATAGGCACTTTCTCCTAGGTGGAGCTATGTGAGTATCTCTAACTAACAAAAGTGAGAGGAAGTAATATGTATAACTTCCAGACTTAAGTAAATAACAAACAGGTGGACCTTCATCCTTTCCTTCTTATGCCTGTTAATCAATGATATACAAATTGAGGTTAAATCCATCAGCCTGAGTCAGTAAATGATTTAAAATAGATAACCTCATCCTGCCCCTCTCATCCTTGATCTCTTACAAATATATTTTGATAATCAAGATATAAACTTTATTGTGTGAAACCACTGGAATTTGGGGAATTTCTTACAGCATTACCTTAACATATAAAAATTTCTAGGAATAAAATGAGCTTAAGTAATATAGCTAGTAGTCTGGAGCATGTGTCCACATGTGGATGGTTGAAAATACTTGTTATGAGTGGGTATCAATGATCAGAGTCCTGATGTAGATGAAGAACAAGTTTATAAGATGTAAAAGAGGTGAGATAATAGAAATAGAAAGAAACTGATTACATCAAGTTCAAAATTTATGGTGAATAATTACATCAAGTTCAAACTTTAAGTGTTCATTTATAATAATAGTTACAAAACGGGCATCTGGGTGGCTCAGTCAGTTAAACGTCTGCCTTCGGCTCAGGTCATGGTCTCAAGGTGCTGTAATCAAGCCCTGCATAGTGCTCCCTGCCTAGGGGGGAGTCTGCTTCTCTTTCTATCCCTCCCATCTGCTCATGACCTCTCTCTCTACCTCTCTCTCACCATCTTACTCCCTCTCAAATAAATAAATAAAACCTTTAAAAAAATAGTTACAAAATGCTTATAATTTGTTACACTATTTTTATGTTTATTATATTTATTTCTCACATCCAAACTACAAGGCAGGAGGATAGATTTTATTCATTTTATTTATTTATATATTTTTAATTTTAACTCAGCTTTAATTGCAGTCATACATTTTAAATTCAAACAGGTGACCAAAGGTGAAGCTTTCAGAATGATCTCATTCCAAGTCTGGTTAACTGAAAACAAAGACTTCTTCATTAAAAATGCATAGTTTACTATGAATTCCTGTAGAAAACTAGATCTACAAAGTAATTTGATTAACAGGTTTGGAACTATAGGGCAGTGTGAGATAAGTAAGAGGCTTAATCTTAAGAGTGGCTTAATTCTTAAGAATATATTAGATTTGATGCTATTTCATAATCTGTTTGTAAAAATAAAAATCAATATGTTGTCTTGATTTGTAGGTTTTCCTCCCATGTCAGTAAAATGAAGAACTTTTCCTGATGTTTTTCAAACAAGTAAACCTTGATGCATTTGTCCTTAGGAATGTTATGGAAAACTGGCTTCTTCCCATGGGCAGACAGCAATCCCTCACTGGGTAAGATTGTCAGGATTGTCAGGTTCCAACCAAATAATTTCCCAGCAAATATCCTCTCACATGTTTTGGATTTTTTTTTTTCCTGCATTTCAACATCTTCATGTAACAGCTCTGTTACACCACTGAGAGCCATTGCTCCTGCCACTGGGGAAGCACCTCCCACATTCAGACATAAAAGTTATTCTTCATTTTAAAGATGAAGAAACTAAGATGTGGGGAAGTTAGATAATATTCCATTTGTAAGGTCATAGTTCCAGTATGTAATAATTTTTTTTTTTCCAAATGATACACTAACCTAAAGTTCAACATAGTCATGGAGGTATAGAAGCCATAATTTTGTGGTATAGAAGTCATATTGTGCTGAAAATAGGATAAAATCCTTTTTTATAAAATTATATAAATACTTTAAAATGCTTAACACTTGGGGCACCTGGCTAGTTCAGTCAGTTATTTAAGCCTCTGACTCTTGACTTGGGCTCAGGTCATGATCTCAGAGTTCTCAGATCAAGCTCTACATCTGGCTCTACACTGGGCTTCGAGCCTGCTTAAGACTCTCTCTCTCTCCTTCTCTCTCTGTTCCTCCCCACTTTGCTTTCTTTCATGGAAACATGTACACTGTCTCTCTTTCTCTCTCTTAAAAATAAAAAAAAATTAAACACTTAAAATTAGCAAAGCATCATTTCATTGAAATTTTATATAACTTAAGATGGTTAACCCCGTGAATTGTACAGTTGTTGATTCCTGATAGGTAATACTGGTAGTAATGCATCAAGATTTGCATCATTAGCTGTCATTTCCTCCATTGCTCTTTTAAGCCCTGAAGGTTGGGGGGAGAGTGTATTAAGAAACTAAGAAAGTCACAAAACAAAATACAACCCAAATAAATCTCATAGTAATTCTTGGTAGTTATAAAGTCATTTTTACTAAGCTGTCTAGCCAAACAGCTGGGAAAACAAAACAAAACAAAACAAAAACAACAAACAAACAAACAAACAAAAACCCAAAAATACAGATATAGTTTCAGAGCTGATAAGAGATTTTGTTTTTACAGTTTAATAGAATTTCTATACTAGGTGAGAAGTCATAGTTTAACTATGTATGTTCTGCCTAAAATGTTAAATGAATGATGTGACACATGGATTGCTTTCTAGTAGTGACTATTGAGATTCTACTTAGAAGTCATCATGATAATAGGTATGAGAAGGTTCTAGTGTATATCTCAGACATAGCTCCTACTCTTCAGTTTCCAATATAGTAGGCAAGAAAAGACTATTTCTTTCATATACACAGAAAGTAACCACTAACTATTCACAAAGAAGAATATACTAGAAGTTATGAATTTTTAAGTGTTGGGTGATGGAGGGATCTTTTTGGAAAGAGCAGGAAAACTCCTTGAAGGAGGTGATTTTTGGTTGGTCCTTAAATAAGGATATTTATTTTTCTAGAAGAAATTTGGAGGGGAAAGTCTACTGAAAGAGTAACAGATGAAACAAAACATTAAGGCAAGAAAGACAAAGTATAGATATGAAATGGAAAATGAGAAGTGCTCTAATTTACTTGGAGGGTGAAATCTGGATAGGAACTATACCTAAAAAGAAACAAAAATTAAAGAGAGAGTGAAAGAGAATTAGACAGGAGGGCAGTAGAGGGTGAAGCAGACTCCCCACTCAGCAGGTAACCTGATGTGGACTCCATAACCTGAGTCAAAAGCAGTTGCTAAACCAACTGAGCCACCCAGGCATTCAAAAGAAATTTTTGTTAAAAATATTGTATGTCTGGGATGCCTGGGTGTCTCCATCTTTAAATGCCTGCCTTCGGCTCTGGTCATGATCCCAGGGTCCTGGGATCAAGCTCCACATAGGGCTCTCTGCTGAGTAGGAAGCCTGCTTTTAACTCTCCTACTCCCTCTGCTTGTGTTCCCTCTCACTGTGTCTCTCTCTCTCTGTCAAATAAATAAAATCTTTTTTTTACTTTAAAATTTTTTATTTTTTATAAACATATAATATATTTTTATCCCCAGGGGTACAGGTCTGTGAATCGCCAGGTTTACACACTTCAAAGCACTCATCATAGCACATACCCTCCCCAATGTCCATAAAACCCACTTCTCCTATCCGCCCTCCCCCCAGAACCCCTCAGTTTGTTTGGTGAGATTAAGAGTCACTTATGGTTGGTCTCTCTCCCAATCTCATCTTGTTTCATTAATTCTTCTCCTACCCCCTTAACCCCCCATGTTGCATCTCCACTTCCTCATATCAAGGAGATCATATGATAATTGTCTTTCTCCTCTTGACTTATTTCACTAAGCATGATACCCTCTAGTTCCATCCACATTGTCGCAAATGGCAAGATTTCATTTCTTTTGATGGCTGCATAGTATTCCATTGTGTATATATACCACTTCTTCTTTATCCATTCATCTGTTGATGGACATCTAGGTTCTTTACATAGTTTGGCTATTGTAGACATTACTGCTATAAACATTCGGGTGCACGTGCCCCTTCGGATCACTATGTTTGTATCTTTAGGGTAAATACACAGTAGTGCAATTGCTGGGTCATAGGGTAGTTCTATTTTCAACATTTTGAGGAACCTCCATGCTGTTTTCCAGAGTGGTTGCACCAGTTTGCATTCCCACCAACAGTGTAGGAGTGTTCTCCTTTCTCTACATCCTCGCCAGCATCTTTCATTTCCTGACTTGTTAATTTCAGCCATTCTGACTGGTGTGAGGTGATATCTCATTGTGGTTTTGATTTGTATTTCCCTGATGTTAAGTGATATGGAGCACTTTTTCATGTGTCTGTTGGCCATCTGGATGTCTTCTTTGCAGAAATGTCTGTTCATGACTTCTGCCCATTTCTTGATAGGATTATTTGTTCTTTGGGTGTTGAGTTTGTTAAATTCTTTATAGATTTTGGACACTAGCCCTTTATCTGATATGCCGTTTGCAAATATCTTCTCCCATTCTCTTCAGTTGTCTTTTGATTTTGTTAACTGTTTCCTTTGCTGTGCAAAAGCATTTGATCTTGATGAAATCCCAATAGTTCATTTTTTCCCTTGCTTCCCTTGCCTTTGGCGATGTTCCTAGGAAGATGTTGCTGTGGCTAAGGTCGAAGAGATTGCTGCCGGGGTTCTCTTCAAGGATTTTAATGGATTCCTTTATCACATTGAGGTCTTTCATCCATTTTGAGTCTATTTTTGTGTGTGGTGTAAGGAAATGGTCCAATTTCATTTTTGTGCATGTGGCTGTCCAATTTTCCCAACATCATTTATTTTTTCCATTGGACATTCTTTCCTGCTTGGTCGCAGATTAGTTGACCATAGAGTTAAGGGTCTATTTCTGGGCTCTCTATTCTGCTCCATTGATCTATGTGTCTGTTTTTCTGCCACCATGCGTTCTTGATGACGACACCTTTTTAATAGAGCTTGAAGTCGGAATTGTGATGCCACCAACGTTGGCTTTCTTTTTCAATATCCCTTTGGCTATTCGAGGTCTTTTCTGGTTCCATATAAATTTTAGAATTATTTGTTCCATTTCTTTGAAAAAGATGGATGGTACTGTGATAGGAATTGCATTAAATGTGTAGATTGCTTTAGGTAGCAAAGACGTTTTCACAATATTTATTCTTCCAATCCAGGAGCATGGAACATTTTTCCATTTCTTTGTGTCTTCCTCAATTTCTTTAATGAGTACTTTATAGTTTTCTGAGTATAGATTCTTTGCCTCTTTGGCTAGGTATATTCCTAGGTATCTTATGGTTTTGGGTGCAATTGTAAATGGGATTGACTCCTTAATTTCTCTTTCTTCTGTCTTGCTGTTGGTGTAAAGAAATGCAACTGATTTCTGTGCATTGATTTTATATCCTGACACTTTATTGAATTCCTGTACAAGTTCTAGCAGTTTTGGAGTTGAGTCTTTGGGTTTTCGACATATAGTATCATATCATCTGCAAAGAGTGATAATTTGACTTCTTCTTTGCTGATATGGATGCATTTAATTTCCTTTTGTTGTCTGATTGCTGAGGCTAGGACTTCTAGTTCTATGTTGAATAGCAGTGGTGATAATGGACATCCCTGCCGTGTTCCTGACCTCAACAATAAAGCTTTCAGTTTTTCTCCATTGAGAAAATTGGACAGCCACATATATTGGTTTATATTTTCAGTGGGTTTTTCATAGATGGCTTTGATAATATTGAGGTATGTGCTCTCTATCCCTACACTTTGAAGAGTTTTGATCAGGAAGGGATGCTGTACTTTGTCAAATGCTTTTTCAGCATCTATTGAGAGTATCATACGGTTCTTGTTCTTTCTTTTATTAATGTGTTGTATCACACTGACTGATTTGCGGATGTTGAACCAACCTTGCATCCCTGGAATAAATCCCACATGGTCACGGTGAATAATCTTTTTAATGTACTGTTGATTTCTATTGGCTAGTATTTTGGTGAGAAATTTTGCCTCTGTGTTCATCCAGGATATTGGTCTGTAGTTCTCTTTCTTGATGGGATCCTTGTCTGGTTTTGGGATCAAGGTGAGGCTGGCCTCATAAAATGAGTTTGGGAGTTGTCCTTCCATTTCTATTTTTTGGAACACTTTAAGGAGAATAGGAATTAGTTCTTCTTTAAATGTTTGGTAGAATTCCCCTGGGAAGCCATCTGGCCCTGGGCTTTTGTTTGGAGATTTTCGATGACTGTTTCAATCTCCTCTTGGTTATGGGTCTGTTCAGGCTTTCTATTTCTTCCTGGTTCAGTTGTGGTAGTTTATATGTCTCTAGGAATGCATCCATTTCTTCCATATTGTCAAATTTGTTGGCATAGAGTTGCTCATAGTATGTTCTTATAATTATCTGTATTTCTTTGGTGTTAGTTGTGATCTCTCCTCTTTCATTCATGATTTTATTTATTTGGGTCCTTTCTCTTTTCTTTTTGATAAGTCTGGCCAGGGGTTTATCAATCTTATTAATTCTTTCAAAGAACCTGCTCCTAGTTTCATTGATTTTGTCTATTGTTTTTTTTTTTTTGGTTTCTATTTCATTGATTTCTGCTCTAATCTTTATGATTTGTCTTCTTCTGCTGGGTTTATGTTTTTTTCTTGTTCTTTCTCCAACTCCTTTATGTGGAGGGTTAGTTTATGTACCTGAGACCTTTCTTGTTTCTTAAGATATGCTTGTACCACTATATGTTTTCCTCTCAGGACTGCCTTTGTTGTGTCCCACAGATTTTAAACCATTGTGTTTTCATTATTATTTGTTTCCATGAATTTTTCAAATCTTCTTTAATTTCATGGTTGACCCTTTCATTCTTTAGAAGGATGCTGTTTAGTCTCCATGTATTTGGGTTCTTTCCAAATTTCCTCTTATGATTGAATTCTGTACATTGTGGTCTGAAAATATGCAGGGAATGATCCCAATCTTTTGATACTGGTTGAGACCTGATTTAGGACTGAGGATGTGATCTATTCTGTAGAATGTTGCATATGCACTAGAGAAGAAAGTGTATTCTGTTGCTTTGAGATGAAATGTTCCGAATATATCTGTAATGTCCATCTGGTCCAGTGTGTCATTTAAGGCCTATATTTCCCTGTGGATCTTTTGCTTGGATGATCTGTCCAAATCAGTGAGGGGAGTATTAAAGTCTCCTACTATTATTGTATTATTGTTGATGTGTTTCTTTGATTTTGTTATTAATTGGTTTATATAGTTGGCTGCTCCCACGTTGGGGGCATAGATATTTAAAATTGTTAGATCTTCTTGCTGGACAGATCTTTTGAGTATGATATAGTGTCCTTCCTCGTCTCTTATTATAGTCTTTGGCTTAAAATCTAATTGATCTGATATAAGGATTGTCACTCCTGCTTTCTTCTGATGTCCATTGGCATGGAAAATTCTTTTCCAACCCCTCACTTTAAATCTGGAGGTGTCTTCGGGTTAAAAATGAGTTTTTTCTAAGCAACATATAGATGGGTTTTGTTTTTTTATCCATTCTGATACCCTGTGTCTTTTGACAGGGGCATTTAGCGCATTAACATTCAGGGTAACTATTGAGAGATATGAATTTAGTGCCATTGTATTGCCTGTAAAGTGACTGTTACTGTATATCGTCTCTGTTCCTTTCTGATCTACTACTTTTAGGGTCTCTCTTTGCTTAGAAGACCCCTTTCAATATTTCCCATAGAGCTGGTTTGGTGTTTGCAAATTCTTTCAGTTTCTGTTTGTCCTGGAAGCTTTTAATCTCTCCTTCTATTTTCAACGATAGCCTAGCTGGATATAGTATTCTTGGCTGCATGTTTTTCTCGTTTAGTGCTCTGAGTATATCATACCCGCTCTTTTTTGCCTGCCAGGTCTCTGTGGCAATTTAATATTTTCCCAGTCTAATATTTTTACCATTGTATGTTACAGACTTATTTTCCCGGGCTGATTTCAGGATTTTCTCTTTGTCACTGAGACTTATAAATTTTACTATTAGGTGACGGGGTGTGGACCTATTCTTATTGGTTTTGAGGGGGGTTCTCTTCACCTTCTGGATTTTGATGCTTGTTCCCTTTGCCATATTATGGAAATTCTCTCCAATAATTCTCTTCAGTATACCTTCTGCTCCTCTCTCTCTTTCCTCTTCTTCCGGAATCCCAATTATTCTATTTACCACTTGTACACTCTCTCTTTGCTTAGAGGACCCCTTTCAAGATTTCCTGTAGAGCTGGTTTGGTGTTTGAAAATTCTTTCAGTTGTTGTTTGTCCTGGAAGCTTTTAATCTCTCCTTCTATTTTCAATGATAGCCTAGCTGGATATAGTATTCTTGGCTGCATGTTTTTCTCGCTTATCCTGCCAGCTCTTTCTGGCCTGCCGGGTCTCTGTGGATAAGTCAGCTGCCAATCTAATATTTTTACCATGGTATGTTACAGACTTCTTTTCCCGGGCTGCTTTCAGGATTTTCTCTTTGTCACAGAGACTTGTAAATTTTACTATTAGGTGACGGGGTGTGGGCCTATTCCTATTGATTTTGAGCGGCGTTCTCTGAACCTCCTGAATTTTGATGCTCGTTCTCTTTGCCATATTGGGGAATTTCTCCCCAATAATTCTCTCCAGTATACCTTCTGCTCCCCCCTCTCTCTCTTCTTCTTCTGGAATCCCAATTATTCTAATGTTCTTTCATCTTATGGTGTCACTTATCTCTCGAATTCTCCCCTCGTGTTCCAGTAGCTGTTTGTCCCTCTTTTGCTCAGCTTCTTTATTCTCTGTCATTTGGTCTTCTATATCACTGATTCTTTCTTCTGCCTCATTTATCCTAGCAGTGAGAGCCTCCATTTTTGATTGCACCTCATTAATAGCTTTTTTGATTTCAACTTGGTTAGATTTTAGTACTTTATTTCTCCAGAAAGGGCTTTTATATCTCCTGAGAGTGTTTCTCTCATATCTTCCATGCCTTTTTTGAGCCCGGCTAGAACCTTGGTTATCGTCATTCTGAACTCTAGATATGAAATATTACCAATGTCTGTATTGATTAGGCCCCTAGCCTTTGGTACTGCCCCTTGTTCTTTTTTTTGTGGTGAATTTTTCAGCCTTGTCATATTGTCCAGGTAAGAGTATATGAAGTAGCATGTAAAATACTAAAAGTGTGGCAACAACCCCAGGAAAATATGCTTTAACCAAATCAGAAGAGATCCCAAATTTTGAGGGGGGAGAAAGGGGATAAAAAGAGGTTAAGAAAGGAAGAAAGAAAGAAAGAAGAAAAAAAAAACAATTAAAAAAAAACAATGAATAAAGAAAAAAATATATATATATACATATTAGATAAACTAGTTAAAAAATGTTAAAAAAGAGAAGGGTAAAAGTTTAAAAAAAATTAGCAGAAGAAGAGAAAAAAATTGAAAAAAAAGAAATAATAAATTAAGTGCAAGACTAAAGAATCATGGGGAGAAAGCCATGAGTTCCGTGCTTTGCTTTCTCCTCTTCTGGAATTATGCTGCTCTCCTTGGTATTGGAACTGCACTCCTTGGTAGGTGAACTTGGTCCTGGCTGGATTTCTTGTTGATCTTCTATGGGAGGGGCCTGGTGTAGTGATTCTCAAGTGTCTTTGCCCCAGGTGGAATTGCACCACCCTTTCCAGGGGCCCGGCTGAGTAATCCACTCAGGTTTGCTTTCGGGAGCTTTTATTCCCTGAGTGCTTTCCGTAGAGTTCCAGAGGACAGGAATGAAAATGGTGGCCTCCTTATCTCTGGCACGGAGGAGCTGAGAGCCCAGGGCCCCACTCTTTTGTGCACCCTCAGAGAACTGTGCCCAATTACTCCTGTCTCCTTGGCCTCTGGCCATGCTCCAAACTCATTGAGCCTGCGACCAGTGCAAGGAAACCCCAAGCTGGGAGCTCACTCCTTGGCTCTCTCTCTGTAGCCAGCTCCCCCGTTCTAATACCTGTAAGCTCTGCGACACTCAGACACGCCTGATCCTTCTGTGATCCTGCGGGACCTGAGGCCACGCTGACCCTGTGTTGGCTTCACCCTGGTTTAGCCTCTGGAGCGATGTTTCTCAGCAGAACAGACTTTTAAAAGTCCTGATTTTGTGCTCCGTTGCTCCGCCGCTTGCCGGGGCCGGCACCTCTCCCCAGGGTCTATCTTCCCGTCGCTTTGGATTCACTTCTCTGCCAGTCCTACCTTTCAGAAAGTGGTTGTTTTTCTGTTTCTAGAATTGCTGTTCTTCTTCTCTTGGATCTGCCATTGGATTTGTAGGTGTTTGCAATCTTTAGATAAGCTATCTAGCTGATCTCCTGCTATGTGAATTAATCTCAGCCTGCTACTTCTCTGCCATCTTGACTCTCTCTGTCAAATAAATAAAATCTTTAAAAACATATTCCACGTCTTGCATTTTTATATGATGTCACTTTTGCTCTATATAGAATCATAATTTAAAACTTAATACAAAGTTCAAAGGTGATGAAATACTTAGAAAACTTTAGCAGCTTGCACTGTATCTAAGAGGTATGAGTTACATTCAAGAGAATCTTACTAAAAACCCTGTTCTTTCTAGCATAATACAGTCTTGTCTCAGTTTTAAGTTTAGGAGGGGAAGTGTATGAGGGACTTGGCCACTATGCATAAAGGTTATTGAAGGGGCACCTGGGTGGCTCAGAGGGTTAAGCCTCTGCCTTTGGCTCAGGTCATGATCTTAGGGTCCTGGGATCGAGTCCCACATTGGGCTCTCTGCTCAGCAGGGAGCCTGCTTCCTCCTCTCTCTCTCTCTGCCTGCCTCTCTACCTGATTGTGATCTGTCAAATAAATAAAATCTTTAAAAAAAAAAAAGGTTATTGAATTTTTTTTTTTGGTAGTCCCCAGGTAGAAATAAAACTTAATTTTAAGCAAAGAAAACCCATTAACAATAGAAGTTAAAGCAGGTTGACCTGGTGCAAACACATATGGTCAAATGAAGGAAATAATGAAGATATAGTTAGGAGAGAAAATATGAAGTGGTCGAAGATGAAAGATGTTTGAATGCATCATGGGTCTATTTGAATAAAAGATGATTGGTCAAAGGATGAAGAGCAAATATTGTGGTGTCAAAAATCTCTACTTCTTAGGCATTCTTAGAAAAATGATTTAGTCTTGAGTCTCAATTTTCATACCTATAAAATGAAAATAGTTATGAGGCCCATCTTCGAATTGCCATCTCATTTAGGTAAATAACTCTTGAGAAACATTTTTCATGGTTTCTGGCATCCAGTAAATACAAAATGACAGTAACTAGTATAGTTATCTTTCTTGTCTTTGTATTGTCATTCTCTATCACTGTTATTTTCACTTCTATACCTAAGTAAATTCACATTACACATACTCTGAGAGCCATCAGCATAAGTTTTTTTTTTTTTTTTTTTTTTTAAGACTGGGTGAATAATTAGAGTTGTCTCAATATCCCAAAGTGGTCTCTATATTTTATTTTCAGAAGCAAACTGTTGATTGATGAAGGAAAAGAAATAAGTTAGTGATATGTCTGCCATAAAATTAAGGATCTTTGTTTTTATTTTGGTTCCCCTAGATGTTATTTATCTTATTTAGAATCAGAAGCACAAACCCGGGCTCCACTAATCTGGAATCATCTCACTGTGTAGGAAGGTAAGTGTTTTAAGATTACTGTTGGCAGGATACCAGGAGGCAAACCCTTAGAGAAAATTACTTTTAAGAGGTGCTGTTTTCTCTCTACTTTGATGTGCACATTTCTTTTCCAGATGGTAGTAGTCCCATAAGGAATTACTTTAAGCAATAGGCTTCTACTTACAAAATTTCTCCCTTGGAAACCAATGGATCTTTTCTGGTTGAGTAATTCCATTGAGAAGAAAATGATAAAAACAGACTTGAATTTAAGTGCACGCAAACTCTCATTGTGTGTGGGTGTGTGTAACTGTGGCCTGCACTCAAATATATATGCATCTTTAATTTGTGGAAAATTGTTTTTCTTTTTTGAAAATGAAATTCAAATATAACTCTATGAGTTATTTTATTTGTTGGTATTTGCTGATATTGCTGAATATGAAAATGTACTGATTTAAAAAATCATTTCAAAAATACATAAATGGGGGCACCTGGGTGGCTCAGTGGGTTAAAGCCTCTGCCTTTGGCTCAGGTCATGATCCCAGGGCCCTAGGATCAAGCCCCACATTGGGGTCTCTGCTTGGCAGGGAGTCTGCTTCTTCCTCTCTCTCTGCCTACTTGTAATCTCTATCTATCAAATAAATAAATAAAATCTTTAAAAAAATACATAAATGACTAAAATATAATACAGTAGTGAAATCAAAGAATAGGTGATGAACCACAGGAGGAATAGAATTTTATACACACACACACGCACACACTTATATACATTATATAAAAGTAATAAATAAAATAGTGTAAATAATAAATGTAAATGTAAATAATGTAAATAATAAAATAATAAAATTAAAATAAATATAATTATATATATATTTTTTTCTGGAATACAGGAAAAAGAATACATGGCTTGAGGATCAAATAATAAGCATTGGTGCATTGAGTATATAGAGGAGGAAAGATTATTTTTCTTGTATGCTTCTAGGTTCTTGGTTGAGACCAGTCCCTGTAAAAAGACAGATTAGCAAGAGAAAAAAACAGAACAAAACATAAGTTTAATAACATGTATACCTCCTGTAAATAAGGGAGATATTCAGAAAAGCTGACTCCCTGAGATAACCCAAGTAACACCCTAAGGAATGTGTTTAGCTAAGACAAAAGAGGACATTAGGCAAACTGTGGGGTGTTACTGGGCAAAGCACAGTAAATGAGGGCAAGGTTGTTATGCATATTTAAGTCCATGCCTTCTCCACTGATAAATTCCTAGTTTTACTCCTCCTTCTTTTCCAGTAACTAGAGAGAGACACCCTTACAAATGGAGATTTTCCTTATAAACTTAAATGCCTCTTACAAAAAGATAACTTAATACTTATTTTGCAGAGCTTTCTCTGTGTGTACAGTTTCTTGAAAATAACCAGGTTAGGATAATCTTTATTCCAAAAATAATCCTTATGCCATTTTGGGGTACTAAACTCTGCCCCCTTAATTGGCAAAGCTGGCAGCAGGATGTTTCTATCAGAATGCGTCCTCTGCTGAAAAGGCTATATAGTGTGCTCCACTAGAAGGAGCTTAAATTCTCTCTCAGTGTCCATCAAATCTGGGTTTACTTTCTTTGCTAAGGCTACATTTCACACTCTCTTTCACAGGTAAGTGGGTCATGTGACTGGGTTCTGACAAATATGATGTAGATAGAACTAGCCTGTGCTACATATCAAGCTGGCTGAAGAAACTTCATGATTCTTCCCTCCTTCCCTTCCTCAACAGCAAAAACAATGGCAAGATGATGCCTCAATATTAACAGAACCTGAATATCAGTCTCACTTAATACAGAGCTGTCTGTGAGGCAGTCTGAACCAAACTGGACCAAGATATAAGCAGGATATAAATTTAAACAATATCAATTAATTGAAATTTTGGGGGTATTTGTTGTATCTGTTGGTGTTAACTACCCAGTTGAAATAGCTCCTATCACACTTCTATCTTTTCTGTCCATCATTTCTTTTTTCTTTTCTTTTCTTTTCTTTTCTTTCTTTCTTTCTTTCTTTCTTTCTTTCTTTCTTTCTTTCTTTCTTTCTTTCTTTTGAGGAGAGAAGGTGGGGGGAGGGGTAGAGGGAGAAAGAGAGAGGGAATCCCAACCAGACTCCCAACTAAGCACAGTCTCACTCGAGGCTTGATCTCAGATCCTGAGATCATGACCTGAGCTGAAACCAAGAATCAGATACCTAATTGAGCCACCACAGTGCCCCTGTCCATCATTTTCTAAACATTTACCCCACTTTATTTATCTTAGTTACTATCCTCTGACATTGTATCAATTTGCTTGATTGTTGTTTACATCTCTTTCTGGAAGCAGGATAGATGAGCGCATTATGGCTTTCATGTGTCAGAGAGGAAGAATTTTCTGCCCTTTTCAAGGTCTCTCTAGTTAGACTAAGAAATAAATTGACCTGAGATGACAAACAGGGAATATCAAATTTAATTTCTTATTTGTGGGGAAAACATACTGACATAAAAATCCAAAAATAGGCAAAATGAGATATACATGTCATCTGGAACTAAGAAGAAGGGCTTAAGGGGTATATGACTTCAAAGGAAAGGAACTCAACAGGAAAATAAAAATAAGAGTATTTGGTAAATAGATGTTCGCTTAGCCATGCAGAGGGATCATTCAGATAAAATTATCTCTGGTAATAACCCTTATTCTGGGGAAGACCCCCAATTTAGATTCTTCTTTGTAATTAAGGGAGGGGCAAAATTTCCCTTGAGCCTGCAGGATCTCAGTTGCCTTCAGCTCACAATACTCCATGGACAAATGTAGCATATTTTGGAGTAACCTGTCCCAAACCCTTTCACATGCATACTGCTGCCCAGGAGGACACAGGATGATACTTGTCTATAGCAAGAACTCAGTCCGTGACTTGCTGAATAAATAAATTATTGTATTCCTCCCACAGTGAAATAAGTACAGTTATTAATATCTCTTGTGTACAAATAAGAAAACTAAGATTTAAGAGATTCAAATAAATTACCTAAGGTTATGTAAGTAATAAGTAAAAGATATTTTAGTTTGATGAAATTAAATGCAAGGACACTGAAATAATGAAAAGCAGTAAGAGTACATTTATATCATTGAGGAAAAGAGAAAAATTTTACTCCATAGAATCAGAGAAAACTAAAGTCTGGGGATTTTTATTGTGAGGGAAGTAGCACACTACTCTTCTGAATAGTCCCTAAGAGAATTAATGCATTGGAATAGTGCTAATAAATTATATTCATAATGATAATACTAAATCAGAGAATTACAGAAAGGATACTATGTGATTCTAAGATGTCATTCTACAGAAGAAAAAATCAAAGCCCAGTACAGTTAAGTAACTTACCAGAAAGACATTTCTAAGTTTCTGTGTTAGAACTGAAATTGGGAAACACCTGGGCAGCTCAGTCCTTTAATTGTTTGATTTAGGCTCAGGTCATGATTTTCTGGTACTGGGATTGAGACTCTGTTTCTCCTTCTGTCCCTCCCCCACTTGTGCCCACTCTTTCTCTTTTGCTCTCTCTCCCTCACTGTCTTAAATAAATGAAATCTTAAAAGAAGAAAAAAAACTGAAATCAGTTCCAATATCTAAAATGGTGCTATATGAACTACATCTTACTGCCTGGTAATATATATCAGGTTCCCGTCCTAAAGTACCTAAACGTCCTAAAGGTTCCTGTCAAAGGTAACTGAACAATTTAAAATTATTTGAATTTTTAGTTATAGGAAATACCATATTCTCTGATATTGCTGTACAAATTTGATATTACACTTCTCTCCTCACAAGGATTTTCAAATTAGACATACACTGTATGCTATCTGTCATATTATTTACAGGCTCTGTAATAGGTATTAATCTATATGTTATATGGAATATGGAATCTCTTGCTGATAAATCAGAAGGCAATCTTTTTAATCTTTCAAATGTGCAAGAAATAAAAGATAATATATACATAATACACGTTTACATAAAAACTTAACATGGTCCTACATAAAGGGTATGGATATTTTAATCATTATCCACCATTACGGTATATTAGAGGAAAGAACCAGGAAGTGGAAATTCTGAGTAAAATTAAATAGAGAAATTAGAAAGAGTAGAAGCTAGCCTTTATAAGGTCCTTATGATATGATGGCCACTAAGCACTTGTTTAACCTACATAATTCTCTAAACAATCTTTAGTGGTAGTTAATTTTACTGTCCACCTTAGAAGGAATGTGGGGATTCACAGGGTTTGGAGAGACAAAATTTGACTTGTATATGCCGCCCTGGATGAGATTCATTGAAAAGCAAAGTAGTAGTGCTGGGAACCTGGGCCTGCTTTGAAGTCTCTTGGCTGAAAGTGGCCAGATTCTTACTGTGACTCAAGGTTCTCATCTAGGAAGTAAATATTTTAAATTTGGAAGAAAAGCAGGCACCTGTTGTGGTCATGCATATCACAAACTCCTTTTCTTGCACACATATTACGAGCACTGTTTGCCCTTATCACTTACTGCCCCATATATTATTATCCTGGTCATTAAAGTTATACTTTCCTTCTTGTTTTGCACTTGAGCTTGGTGTATTGATAAAACCCTAATAAAAGTGGAGACAAAGCTTGACTTGCGGGCTTTCCCACTAGAGCATCTGGTTCATAGGCTTCCTCTTTCTCCTTTTAGAGTGTCTTTTCATTCGCCATGTCAGTTTGCTGGCCAAACCCAGTAAAGAAAAACTAAGGAATTAACATAGTCATTGGGGAGGGTATGTGCTGTGAATTGTGTAAGACTGATGATTCACAGACCTGTACCCCTGAAACAAATAATATATTA
Organism: Mustela nivalis; assembly: GCF_964662115.1. Taxonomy (NCBI): domain Eukaryota; kingdom Metazoa; phylum Chordata; class Mammalia; order Carnivora; family Mustelidae; genus Mustela; species Mustela nivalis. Next base: position 38,667,017 of record NC_139032.1, on the reverse strand, counting down.
TATGCTAATAATAAATAAATACATACATTAATTAATTTTAAAAAAAAGCACATACAAGATTGTGTAGTTAACCATGACAAGGAAGTTTGTCACTAGGCTTATCCTACAAATCATTAAGTTATACCTTTGCTTAAAGGGCAAAAGCCAATTCAAGTTGGCTTTGTTTTGGTGTAAATTGTTTTTCCAATTAAGTCTCAATTCCCTCTCTCTCAAACATGAATAATATTTCTTGTTTTTTAAAGGTAATCCTTGCATGTGATCTGAGGAATTTTCTATTTGACAGTTTTAAGTTCTCCTGTGTACTCTTTATGAAAAATATATGTACAAATATATATGCATGCACATTTTCCCATTAAATCATGAGCATGAGATTCAGAACTTTCTGGTTAAACAAAACCTTATTTATATTCTACACAAAATATATTAAGTAAAATGAGCTCTTTCACAAAATGCTCTTCCAACTCTCAGCTGTTTTCTTTATTTCAAAATTCTGAAGAATGATGGCTCCTTCAATCTTAGAAGGCATAGATAAATTGTAGTCCATTCAGAGCCAGTTTCTGTGGAAACAGCCCTGTAAATGCTTCCAAAAGAAGGAAGGATCAGATCTCTATTTTAGAATAAAATTTTTAACCTTATAAAGTATAACTCATGGAGAAAACTGTATTTTATATTGTGACAAATTCATAAACATGCATGTGTTTTTAATAAATCAAGATTCATGTGAAATATCCTCTCTATGTTCAAAGTTTTGCCATTATTTATATTGTTTTAATTAAATTCCTGACTTGTCTACTCTGTTGTACCATTTTAAAAATGGCTAGTCCTGACTGATTGGATTTAATGATTCACTAAAGATTATAACCTGCAATTTGAAATCACTTATAAAAATGGTTGACAGTGATAATGTCTGATTATATATTTTTTTTCCTTTTTTCAGTTGGGCAATTGAAAGGTAGTTTCCTCTTTTTTTTAAATAGAGATATCAATATAGTCAACACATATAATTTCTTTGTAGAGAGGAACTGGAAATATACAGATGTTTTCTTTGTTTGTTGACTTCTGCTTAGAATAATTCAAATTTATTCCTTTGTTGTAACTTGAATATATTATCTTTTGGGGTGAAACCTCAGAGCTTTGTAATAACATCGTCAGTCTAACTCCCAGAAAAATAAGACAGCTTACTGACCTCTGATTTTTAAAGAGCTTTTCATAATAAGGGACTATTGATAGATGTATGGGCTAGGTGGTTGAAATCAGCTAAGGACGTTGAGGCACTCTGATGTTAGAAATAGCATATCTAAACCTGAGGTTGTGTGTTTCTAAATGTAGAATTGAAATCTGAATAAGTTCAGGGATCACACAAGGGGAGCTCCCACACAGAATATGTTCTCAAAGAGGGGCAAACCTCTGTCAGAACCACTTCAGAGATAGAAAGATGGGAAAAACAAACATCCTAGTTGTGCTCTTTTCCTCATTTTTGATCTCCTGCGGGCACCTCCAATTGACTAACCCCAAGGGAAAGTCACATGACAATGGAGCCTGAGTAATGTGTTCCATGAGTCTGCTAAAGGATATTATAGGATCAAGAAAGATGGAACATGGATCAAAGGGGCAAATAGAGAATAAATCACTATAATTTTTTAAAGGTGAATTTTTTTTAAAAGTGAAATGAGGATTATTGTTAAGTTACAATAGCAAAGTTTTCCTAAAGATCTCCTGGAATTTCTACTTGCAGTGTTTTTATAATGATACATGAGATTTTAAAAATAGTTTTGAACAGCTCTCGACTCATCATACACAGATACACATATACAATGTTCTATTCACCACCTCCCCCCATTTTACTGGCTCTTAGAAAGAATAGTGACTTAAGATTGTACATGTTTTCCAAACTCATGCGTGGATCCAAACAGTCAAGACTAATCAAGGTGAAGGTGAAGTTCAAACCCCTTAGCCCACAGACACATTGTTCATTTTTGATAGGAAGCATCACATTTGCTCTATTACTAGAGACTCTGGGGAAGGAGAATAAAGGTTAACAAGTTGGCAGACTTGTCAAGTGGTTCCTGGAACAAAGAAAGGGGGAAAAACAGCCACTGGGGCTTTGTCTTTTTTTTTTTTTTTCTCCCAAATTAACTATATCATCTGATACTACTCTAATTTAATTTATTAAAAAAATTAGGTAACGTTTTATTATTTTCTCATCTAGCGAAGGAGCATAGGATATGTGGTACATGTAGGTAAACATCAAATGTAAAAATTGCTGAGGTTTTGAAAATTATTTTAAAAATGAGAAAACTACATCTTAACACCTTTAATATTAGAAATTTTAGGACATTTGAAGTGTGTAATAGTAGTTTGCATAATGCTGTTATTGTGAATCTGTAGTATCTTTCTGGATTTAATTATGATAGAATTATTTTCATCAGACATAGCTACCCAGAAGTCCTAGGTGAATAGTAACAGTCTCTATGATTTCTATTCTATTTGTCTATGACTATCATCAGCCTTTTTAATTGTTTCCATGATGCTGTCATTTTTCTTCCACATATAATAAACTTCTAATGGAAATGACTGACAAAAGAAAAAAATATATACCCTGTGTTCCATCACGGGCCTTGGAACTATGTTTAATATTACATGCAAAGGTGGATAAAAACGAAAGATCTCAGAGTTGTAGAGTTGATTTTACTTTTAGAACAAGTCAGAATTAATTGCTAGAAAAAAATTATTTTTCCTCCTTAGTATTTTAGCAATCAATGCTCTAGCAATGTTCCCTTGAATACATACCTTCTCTCAATTTCCATAGCTATCAAAAATTAAATTCCATGTAGGATAATTTGTGGAAATAGGAATTTTGGATTTTTTGTTTTGTTTTGTTTTTTCACTTTTGGTATTTTTCTATTCCCTTTTTAAGGAAGTAATTAAGTTAGATGTTTTACTTCATTGCTTGATGTCAGAAGAAATAAGGGTGGCATTTATTGGCCTATGTATTTTAGGATAAAGAAATAAGAAATTTTCAAGCACCTGGACAACATTCTTCACTCAGTGGGCTTTTGTTGTTGTTGAGGAAAATGTCAAATAAATAGAGCCACCTTAAGTGGTTTGATATTTCTAAAGCCTAAGATGTTTGATGGTTTGCAGGGCTTCTGCATGTGGCAGGTTATATGAGTTTATGGTGTGTAGAATGGATCTCTGTAGGGGACCTGTCCTACTGTTCTTGAGAGATGTAAGTGGATTATTACACAGAGACAATGCAGAGTCCTAAAATGGGTATTGGTAATGACATAATAATAACCAGAGTTGACAAAGGTTATGGCCCCTCCCAGTTTTCTAGCTCCTTATAAATTCCCATAGACATATATTGGAAACTTTATAAGCAGCTGAAGTTGTATTTATCAGTCACCAACTGTGAAGGCTAGAAGAAAATAAATTTGTTTAAGAGAAATGAATGAATTGCATTTCATGCTTATGTTCTATAAAACATTTCCTCAATAATGATTTAGAAGGCCCAACAAAAATATGATCTCACTGATGCAGGCTTCATTTTTTCCAGTTGTGTGTGTGTGTGTGTGTGTGTGTGTGTGTGTGTGTGTGATTCGTTTCCAGTTTCACTCTGTTTTGGTCAGAAAATATTCATGGTATGATTTTAGTCTTCTTAAATTTATGGAGGATTATTTTATGGCCTAATATGTAATTTATTCTGGAGAATATTCCATATGAACTTGAAAAGAATGTATGTTCTATTGTTTTGAGATGGATGTTCCATAAATATATCTGTTACATCCATCTGATCCAAAGTGTCATTCAAAGACATTGTTTTCTTATTGATCTTCTGTTTTGATGACCTATCCATCGATGTAAGTGAGGTGTTAAAGTCCTACTATTGCATTACTATCATCAATATCTTTATTTATCTCTACTAATATTTGCTTTATATATTAAGGTGCTGCAGTGTTGAATGAGTAAATATTTATAACTATTATATCTTCTTCTTGGATTGATCCCTTTATCATTATGTTATACCCTTATTTGTCTCTTGTTGGGAGTCTATGTTTTAGAAGACTATTTTGTCTAATATAAAATGTTATTGGTAATAAGATCCCTTATTTTTTGTTTGGGGAAACTCATTAACTCTCATTCAAATCGGGATGATAATCTTGCTGGGTAAAGTATTCTTGGTTGTAGGATTTTTTTTCCTTGAATATACCATACCACTCTCTCTGGACTGCAAAGTTTCCATGAAAAACCAGCTGATAGTGTTTTAAGTTTTCCTTTGTAGGTGACTTTTTGTTTCTTTCCTGTGCTTTTAGGATTCTCTTTTTGATCTCTGACCTCTGACATTTAAATTATTATGTGCTGTGGTGTGGATCTCCTTGAGTTCATCTTGTTTGGAATTCTCTGTGCTTCTTGAACTTGGATGTCTCTTTCTTTCCTTAGGTTAGGAAAGTTTTCAATTATTATTTCTTTAATAAGTTTTCTATGTCTTTTTCTCCCTCTTCTTCATCTAGGGCCATTATAATGTGAAAGTTTGTTTGCTTGATGTTATACAAGATATTTCTTAATCTATCCTCATTTTTTTAAAAAATATTTTCTCTTTTTGCTGTTCAACCTGTGCTTTCCATTACCCTGTCTTCCACATCACTGATACATTCTCTATCCTCTAATCTTCTGTTGATTCTCTCCTGTGTGTGTGTGCATGTGTTTTATTTCAGTTATTGTATTCTTAAGCTCTTATTGGTTCTTTTTAATCTTTGAAGGTCCTATTGAAGGTCTCACTGAATTCTTCCATTGTTTTCTCCAGCCTGGTGAGTATCTTCATGATCATTACTTTAAATTCTTTATCATGTATATTGCTTATCTCTGTTTCATTTATTTTTTTCACTGAATTTTTTTCTTGTTCTTTCTTTTGGAACATATCCCTCTGTCTCTTCATTTTACTTGATTTTCTGTGTTTCTGTGGATTAGGTCAATGGCTACATCTCCTAAAGTTGAGGAAGTGATCTTGTGTATGGTGACACCTATGCCAATTTTGTATGTTTGGTGACTTGCTGGCTGCTGGAACTATGGCTGTCTATGCTAGTTACTGTTATAAACCATGGATTTTTACAAAGAGAATAAATAATAGTAGTAACAATAGTAATAAATAATAATAATAATAAAATAAAAGAAAAAATAGAAAACAAAAATGAAAACGAACAAAAAAGAGAGAACGAGATAGAACAAAACCAAAAAGAAAAAAAAAAGAAAAAGAAAAGAAAAACAAGACAAATTTTAAAAAGTGAACAAAAAAATAAAATTAAACAGTAACAATTAAATGAAGACAAAACCCCACAAAACTGAAGCTTGTTTTCTGTGCCCCAGCACCACAGGGTGACTGGTGTGGGTTTAGGGACTCCGAGTTCACTGAGGTCGCAAGTTCACTGTAAGCTGGACCCTTCTGCAGTCTAGACATTTTTTTAAAAATATTTATTTATTTATTTATTTGAGAAAGAGAAAATGAGAGACAGAGTACTAGTGGAGGGAGAGTGCAGAGGGAGAAGGAAAAGCAGATGCCTCACTGACCAGGGAGACTGATGTGGGGCTTGACCCCAGGACCCTGGATCATGACCTGAGTTGAAGGCAAATGTTTAACTGACTGAGCCACCCAGGTGCACCCCAGTCTAGACTTTTAAAGTCAAGGGGGAGGGAATGTTCTTGCAGTTCTTTGGCCTTTTTCAACTGTGGCTTTTCCCCCCTGTGTTCCAACATGATCAGGACTGGTGTGGGCTTCAGAACCCCCAGATGGCTGAGGTTACCAACTTCCTGTGATGACCAAGCCAATCAGTTATGGAGTCAAGAATGACCTTAAGGGGACAGGACTGTCCAGTTATGGTGTCTGAATCTGTCCCTTATGGTGGTCAAATCCTGCTCTAATGTAGGCCCTTGAAGTGGAGGAAGAGAGAGTATTCCTGCAGACCCCTGTCCCCTCCATAAGGTGGTTTTTCTTCTATATCTAGTACATATAAGGTTGGGATGGATTTATGGACACTGGGCTCATGGAAGTCACAACCCCAGAGTCTACCTGACTTGTCTGCCAGGGTGTCTGAACTCTGCTCTGGTCCAGGCTCCCAAGATGGGATGGAGACATAAACCATGTTACTTTCCAGTTCCTCTGACCTAGAGAGCTTTCTCTCAGGTCCTCTAGTGTTTGGCAAAGTTCTAGTGTTGTCTCCTTTATATACTGATTGTTCTTTTAGACCAATTTTTTTCCTATGCCCAAGGACAGAAAAATTCATTCCCAGTACCTCAGTACCATCCCTCCCCACTCTGTTTGTGGTATTGAGGGTGGAGTTTCCCTTTGTTACCGTATCTCCAAATCTCTTGCTGTTACCCAGCTATACTTTCTGTCTTTGATTGTTCAATAGCTTTTGAATCAGCCCTCAGTTCTTCTTCCAGAGGAATTGACCTATTAATAGGTGGAGTTTGGAGTATTCGATGGAGAAAGTGAGTTCAGAGTTTTCCTACATCGCCATCTTGAAATGGAACCCTGGAAAGACTAATTATCTGTACTTCAATCACTCTCATCCTTGTAACTATCTTTAGCCTTTCTCTTTTCTTTAATACTCTGCATATAGCTCATGGTTAGGTCTTTTTGCCTTTTTCTTTAAAATATATCAGAAAATCAACAATTTCTTTCCAACCTTACCTCTACCTACATAGCTAAATTACTGTCATATCCAATCTCGTCTCTTGTAATTTTATCTTAATTGAATTTCTCTCTTCCATTCTGTGCCCTTGTAGTCTTTTTATATAGAAAAGTCATTAGGATCCTTCTTTAACATATCAGTTCATCAGTTTCTCAGGTCTTAGAGAGTGCATTTTATACAACAATAATAAAAATAACAACAATGACTAATTGTTATATAGCTCTTATTATTTTCCAGGCATTGTTCTAATTTATATTGTATGAGTGTTTGTGTGTGTGTGTGTGTGTACATATGTCACAGTGTGTCTGTACTAATTCTTCACATATGTGCATGCATATATGTATACATATATACACATGTTTCATGCATTTATAAATAAACATATATGTATATGTGTAAGTGTATGCATATATACATATATACACACACACACATACTTTCTAGTGCTCAATAAATATGTATTGACTTATTGATAACTTTCTACTTTTTATTAGTTTCTTCATAGTGCATAGCCAGTCTCCTTATTCTAGACATACTTTTGGGTAAGTTTATTTGTGGATTTTTTTTGCCTTTTATAGTTATTATTTTGTTTTGTTCTTGTGTTTTTTATCTCTTTCATATGCCTAATGGATAGAAGGCTTTACTAAACACTGATAGAGTCTAGTAGCTTGATAATATTTTTATCACTTAGAAGAAATGATAAAGATACATTTACATTAAAATCAAATTATTTTATTTTTAGCAGTGATTATTAAATATCACTTCACTTCTCTGAGTATGGGTTTCTATCTACCTTCTAGAGTTAATGAATTTAAATTTATTGTTATCTAATACATAGTAGGCACTCATGAGTATTTGTCAGACAATTTGAGGAAGGGTGAATGAATACTGAAGAATAAAATAGAGTGTTTCAGAAAGTTTTAGAGTCTAAAAGAAACAGAGGAAGGGATTTTGCAAAATATAGCAATAAAAACTTAAATAATTTAATTCCAGGTGACACAGCTGATATGGAAAACTTAATTCCAGTAGGATACTTCTTATTACATAATTTTTACCTTTCCATAAAGGGGATACTCTACTCTCTCCCAATGCTCCTGGTCTTTTTAAATGCAGAATTGGTTTAGTTTTTCTTCCATCGCCTCTTTGTCACTCCCCACCTCCATAAATGAGAAGATAATGGGACATATTTTCAAGTGTGGATCAATATACTGTAATAACAATAATTTCTCTGGACTTTTGGTCTGGTCAGGCTTAACAAACTTTGCACTGTATCTTCAAGTAAGCAGCCCAACTCCTTTATCAGTGACCACAGGGAATTACAAGATTGATAGAGCTGTGTGAATCTGACTTCCTAAAATTCAGGAAATAAGATGTCACTCTGTATCCTCTTATTTATTACAAATGAAGGTGTGGATATAGGCAGAGGTAGAGAGATCTCAGTTCCAGGGAGGCTTCTTGGGAGAGGCAGTGTGTTAGTTGAGATTTGAAAATGTGAGAAAGAAAAATATGAGAAGATGAGAAACACCTCAGTACCACAAAATATACCATATAATATATTCAGAGAATGACAGGTGCAATACCGCACTGTCAAAGTGCCAAGTACAAAGGGAGGTGAGTTTGGAGAGCCCAAGAAGCAGCATCTAGACGATCTTTGTCATTAAACAAAGTAATTCGGATGTTATCTTGTAATTCAGTGGTTAGAAAGTCCCGATACACAATAGATTTATCCAGGGAGTTTATCACAATTCAAATGTTCAAATCTTACTTCTTACATATATATATATATATATATATATATATATATATATATATATATAGTGTAGTCTAAGCCTTATCATCTGTTAAATCTCCCAAGGTAATTCTATTGTGTGGCTAGTCTTGACAACTGCTGCTACATGTCATGGAAATAAATTACCAGGAAGTTATCCTATCAGGAAAAGCAAGAGAGGAAGGAGGTGAAGTGCTGTGAGAAGCCTGGGAGTAGGAGCATGTGATGGCACTCTGTGGGTTTGCCCTTGGCTAATAGTAAGGAACAAAGGGACCCAGATGCTGGCAGGAGGTGGGTACTGAGTTTTGTCATCAGGGTATATAACAAAAAAGTGTTGCTAATTTATTTTGTGTAGTGTCAGCCTTAGTGTTGTACACAGTTCTATACAAAAAGTTAAAGGCTGTGTAATAAATCAGTCAATCCAGCTTAGCTAAGGGATATTTGAGTTAAAAAGAGAATATCCAATGGGATTGCCTAGGAGACAATTAGAAATTTCAAACTGGAAAACAACAGTTCAGGACTCGGCAGCAACTTTGGGAGTCTCCAGCACTGAGGTGAAATTGGAAAACTTAAGCTGGTGAATTTAGCAATATAAGGGACAAAATAATTATACATTGATAAAGAGAACCCCACAGCTAAGGTGAAAAATGTGGTGATGAAGTAGTCAGAAAATTAGAAATAACAGAAGCAGTCAGAGAAATACATAGCAAAGAGTTTCAATAATACACTGTTGTCTATTGGGGATTCATTTGCCCATCTATTCTCTCATGCATGACTTCTTCAATTAGTAAATTATATTCAAGTGGATTTTATGTAAATTTTGGTTATTCTTGTATTTAAATTAATATGATATCTATTCATGAATAATTAAATAAACCAGTGGTCAATTGAATAAAGTCACAGAGCATTAGATTAAGGTAAAAAAATGAGACAAGGCCAAGGAGTATTATAAGAAAGAAATCCTGGATAATTTTTTAGATTAACTTCAGCTGAGAGTTGAGATAAGAGGTGTAGGACATGGGAATAAATGTTGAATGACTGGATAAAACTTTAAGGAAATATGTGTCATTATAAATGTAAACAGATAAATAATAGGAAAATAGAAAAGTGAAATCATCAAAGAAAGTGATTGTAAATTCAAGAGGTATTTTAATAATGTGTATCATTCTAATCGGTGAATACAGGGTGTCTTTCCATTTATTTGTGTCTGCTTTAATTTCTTTCATCAGTGTATTCATTTTTCAGTGCATAAGTTTTTTACTCCCTTTATAAATTTTATTCCTGAGTAGTTTATTCTATTGGGAATAATTGTAAATTTATGTATTTATTTTATTTCTTTTTTCAGATAATTCAGTCCTTCTTTAAATCTTCCAAAAAATAAGAGAGGAAACACTTTGAAAGTTTTTCTGTGAGACAGAGTTATCCTGATACACAAGCCAGCAAAGGAAGCAAAAAAAAAACAAACCAAAAAACAATAAAAACTATTCCTGATGAACATGATTACAAAACCCTTAACAAAATATTTACAGATTGAATTCAATAGCATGTTAAAGAGATTATACACCATGACCAAATGATATTTGTTCATTGGATGTAAGAGTGATTCAACATACACAAATCAACCAATATGATTGACCTAGTGACACAAACATTAAGAGAATGCAGGATAAAAAAATCACAAATTATAATCTCAACAGCTGCAAAAAAAACAATGTCACAAAATTAAACACTTTTTTAATGTTAAAATGTCTATATATTAGTTATACAAGGAATTTACCTTAATACAATATAGGCCATATATGTAAAGCCCACAACTAACATCATACTAAATACTAAAATGAAAAATGTTTCTTTAAGATCTGGAACAAGGCAAGGATGCCCATTTTTGCTTATATTCAACTTAGTACTGTGAGGCCTAGCCAAAACAATTAAGCAAGAAAAGGAAATAAAAGATATCTAATTTAGAAAGCAAGAAGCAAAATTACCTGTTTGCAGGTGATCTAATGCTATATACAGAAAACCTTATAGGCTTCACAAAAATAAATAAATGAATTCAGCACCATTGCAGGATACAAAATGAATGTTCAAAAATCAATTCCATTTCTACACAATAACATCATCAAATCTTTAAAGGTGCTTATTCAGTAGAGTGAAAACATTTTTTTTGAAAATTGACATAATTCTCATTCTCATTCTTCCCAAGTGCTTTCTTCATTATTCTCATGTATTATCTGTTTTTCCATTAAAGCATGTATCACCATTTTTTCTCAAAATACTCAAGAACAAATTGATTGGCATTACTTTCTTAGCATGATTAAATACATGTATGATATCATTCTGTTTTCGAGTGAATTTTTTGGGTGGTTGGGAATCCTGTAGAGATTCTTCGTAGCTAAAGTGTGTTTTAATACAGATTAATATATATTAAGCATTTGTTGTCAGCAAAAATGATCTTTTTTTACCAATATTTACTCAGATAAAGCTTTCAGCCACCCAATAAGATAGGTATGTTTATTCTCATTTTAAAGATAGGAAACTGTTCTGAAAGGTTGTGATTATTCTACAGGTACAAAAATTAGTAATTAATAGAATAGGCTTCCTATCTCAGTCACTTATGTTACAAGGTCCAAGTTTTATGGAACATTACAAATTTTAATATCCTGCAATGTGAGGTAGTATTACCAAATCTTATTATTATGATTGGTGTTGTTATCCCTAATTAAGGAATTTTGGTGTCTATAGCCATTATCTAATTGATAATATTTTAAATAAATCTCTTTTTTAAAAGGAAATGTCTGAGGAATTGTATCAATTTAAATAATTTCCATCAAGCTTATAAAAATATGCATTTTTCATATAAAATATTCTCTCATTTATGATAAGGAAGCTTTACAAAGAGTAGCTGCATTTTAAATATATTGAATGTGATTACATTTAAAAGAAGCCAGTTTCTGTCTTCAAATAGGAGCATATAGAACACTGACCATATACTTATTTAAGATACTGGTTTTGCAAATGTAGCATCTGTACAACAATTAAATTTGCATATCAATTAAAATGCACTTGTTCCTAGATATGAAGGTTAATTAAGTCATCAAAACATGGCAACCTGCAAAGCATGGGAGGTTTTTAGCTACCTGGTGACACAAACATTATCAAGTGAATTTCAGAGTAATGGATGGTGTTGCCCATAAAAAATCACGAAGCATATAGATTACAGAGAGAAAGAAAAAGACACCTGCACCAGAACAGCTTGGTATCATAGGCCATAGTTATCACAGTCATTATGTTGATTCTAAGTGGAAGAAAATGGGAGAACCTATTCAACAAAGGACTGTCATTTATATTTTATTTTATAAAGACAAATGTATAAGCATTATAAAAGTTTATTATACTTACTTAACATAAGCAAGGTGCAATTTTTTTACTATTTTATCTTATTTTTAAAAAATTTTTATTTATTTTCAGCATAACAGTATTCATTGATTTTGCACCCCACCCAGTGCTCCATGCAATCCGTGCTCTCTCCAGTACCCACCACCTGGTTCACCCAACCTCCCACCCCCCGCCACCTCAAACCCCGCAGATTGTTTTTCAGAGTCCATAGTCTCTCATGGTTCACCTCCCCTTCCAATTTCCCCTAACACCCTTCTCCTCTCTCACTCCCCTTGTCCTCAATGCTATTTGTTATGCTCCACAAATAAGTGAAACCATATGATAATTGACTTTCTCTGCTTGACTTATTTCACTCAGCATAATCTCTTCCAGTCCCGTTGCTACAAAAGTTGGGTATTCATCCTTTCTGATGGAGGCATAATACTCCATAGTGTATATGGACCACATCTTCCTTATCCATTTGTCCGTTGAAGGGCATCTTGGTTCTTTCCACAGTTTGGCGACTGTGGCCATTGCTGCTATAAACATTGGGGGTATAGATGGCCCTTCTTTTCACTACATCTGTATCATTGGGGTAAATACCCAGTAGTGCAATGGCAGGAAAGCTCTATTTTTAATTTCTTGAGGAATCTCCACACTGTTCGCCAAAGTGGCTGCACCAACTTGCATTCCCACCAACAGTGTAAGAGGGTTCCCCTTTCTCCACATACTCTCCAACACATGTTGTTTCCTGTCTTGCTAATTTTGGCCATTATAACTGATGTAAGGTGGTATCTCAATGTGGTTTTAATTTGAATCTCCCTGATGGCTAGTGGTGATGAAAAGTTTTTCATGTGTCTGATAGCCATTTGTATGTCTTCATTAGAGAAGTGTCTGTTCATATCTTCTGCCCATTTTTTGATATGATTATCAGTTTTGTGTTTGTTGAGTTCTTTATAGATCCTGGATATCAACCGTTTGTCCGTACTGTCATTTGCAAATATCTTCTCCCATTTCGTGGGTTGCCTCTTTGTTTTGTTGACTATTTCCTTTGCTGTGCAGAAGCTTTTGATCTTGATGAAATCCCAAAAGTTCACCTTCGCTTTTGTTTCCTTTGCCCTTGGAGACTTATCTTAAAAGAAGTTGCTGTGGCTGACACCAAAGAGGTTACTACCTATGTTCTCCTCTAGGATTCTGATGGATTCCTGTCTCACGTTGGGGTCTTTTATCCATTTCGAGTTTATCTTTCTGTACTGTGTAAGAGAATGGTTGAATTTCATTCTTCTACATATAGCTGTCCAATTTTTCCAGCACCATTTATTGAAGAGACTCTCTTTTTTCCACTGTATATTTTTTCCTGTTTTGCCCATAGAGTTGAGGGTCCATATCTGGGCTCTCTACTCTGTTCCACTAGTCTCTGTGTCTGTTTTATATGCCAGTACCATGCTGTTTTGGTGATCACAGCTTTGTAGTAAAGCTTGAAATCAGGTAATGTGATGCCATCAGTTTTATTTTTGTTTTTCAACATTTCCTTAGCAATTCGAGGTCTCTTCTGATTCCATATGAATTTTAGGATTATTTGCTTCAGCTCTTTGAAAAATAAAGCTCGTAGTCTTCCTACTGAGATCAGGAACACGACAAGGATGCCCACTCTCACCACTCTTGTTCAACATAGTATTAGAAGTCCTAGCAACAGTGATCAGACAACAAAGAGAAATAAAAGATATCCAAATTGGCAATGAAAAAGTCAAATGCTCTCTCTTCGCAGATGACATGATTCTTTATATGGAAAACCCAAAAGACTCCACCCCCAAACTACTAGAACTCATACAGCAATTCAGTAATGTGGCAAGATATAAAATCAATGTGTAGAAATCAGTGGCTTTCTTATACACTAACAATGAAAATACAGAAAGGGAAATTAGAGAATCAGTTCCATTTACTATAGCACCAAGAACCATAAGATAATAAACCTAACCAGAGAGGTAAAGGATCTGTACTCGATTAACTACAGAACACTCATGAAAAAAATTGAAGACACAAAAAGATGGAAGACCATTCCATGCTTTTGGATTGGAAGAATAAACATTGTTAAAATGTCTATACTGCCTAGAGCAATCTATACTTTTAATGCCATTCAGTTAAAAATTCCACCAGTATATTATATTTTTCTTCTACTCTTAGCACTTAATATACTGTTGTGCACTTAGTGGCATTTCATGAATATTTGTTCAGTGAATGTTTTGTGGCACACTATCAAATTTAAAATAGAGAACTACTTAGCATGATAAGGCAATATAATCATAAGTCATTGGAAAGTCCTTCACCCACATCTAACATCACAGAGTATAATGAAGAAAGGCATTATGAAAATGAATGTACCTCAGTGTCTTCAAAGCCATAAGAAGAGAATCTTATTTTATTTGTGCTGGTCATAAACTCATTCATTTCATAGGTAGAATGTCATTGGATTCAGACATGATATAACCTGGTTTAACTCACCTAGTCCTTATGAGAGTTAGGAGTGAATGACAATTTTTTAAAAAGCTGTGTCTATTTGCACTAGACAACTAATACATGTGATTTTTGTCAGAAGTCAAAGATATGTTTTTGAGTCACAATTTGTGGGATTTTCCCTTTGAAAAAAGCATCCCAAAGGAATATGGTTGTGGATAAGTGTGGAATTAAATTTGATTTGGATCTTTGGACCCAGGAATGCCTCTTTATAAGCTACCAATTGACCTCCAAACCATTCTCAAACAATTCACTAATGTAGATCCATGATATCAGAAAAGGCCAAGTGAGATTCAGTTTGATTCCTGCCTAGAATGCACCATGAACACTGTTGTTCAAAGGTTTCTAAAAGTTTTTGAAGAAAAGACTTCCACTGATGAAACGCAGATACCTGGAGGCTGAAACACACCATTTTTCTTTTACAGTATTCAAAGACACAGAGAGAAAAAAAAAATATGCCTAAATCCAAATGAAAATGTTGAAAGGAATGCACTTAGGACATAATTAAGAAGATTAGGCAAACTACTTCTTTGATAGTTGCTGTATGTCTCTAGACTGTGCTTACTGTAATTTCACTCACTATTTTGTCAGAAGAAAGATGTATATTGTGATGGCACTGGATAATTGGCAATGCCATTTATGTGTCTTCAGTGCTTGCAAATTTACCCCATTGGTTCTCATTATAGTTGAAATGAATTATCCTGAAACAACTCTGTGGGGCACTATTCACACCAAGCAATGTTTAGTGAAAATCATGTTTTGGCTCTTGATGTACTTATTTACATTTCTCAGGATTTGGAGTAAGCAGACTGTAGTTCAAAATGTTTCTTTCTGTATTTAATTCTTTTAATTTAAAATATTTAAAATATGGGAATTGGTCAAATGTTTTGAGTGCTACATATGATTATATTAATTTGGCCAAATTATTTTAAAATTAAAATTTTTAAAAAATGTATTCAAAATATGTTATATAAATATATGTTTCTAAATTGAAATATTCCTTACAAAGAAGAAATCTTTGAGAGATGCATGAAACAAGCATTTTCATAAAAGTATTCTCATTTCAACAAGATGGGATTGGGAGGGAGACAAACTATAAGTGACTCAATCTCACAAAACAAACTGAGGGTTGCTGGGGGGGAGTTGGGAGAAGGGGGGTGGGGTTATGGACACTGGGGAGAGTATGTGCTATGGTGAGTGCTGTGAAGTGTGTAAACCTTCACAGACCTGTACCCCTGGGGATAAAAATATATGTTTATAAAAAATAAAAATAAATAAATAAATAAATAAATAATAAAAATAAAGAGTTGTCAACAACAACAACAAAAAGTATTCTCATTTCATTCTCATGAAAGTATTAAAGAGAACAGTGGACTTGAAGCCAACTTATTTGAATTTCACTCCTGGTTCCCTTCTTACATGTCTTGTGTGACCCCTTAGCATGTTGTTTCTTAGTGAAAGTGGAAAAAATAATTCTACTTCTTGTAAGGGTTAAATTTACTCTTTAAAGATTTCTCAGCTGGGTATTTCTGGGTGGCCTTGATTAAGGGCTTTACTCTTGATTTTGGCTCATGTCATGATCTCAGAGTCTTGAGATTAAGCCCCATGTCAGACTCCATGCTGAGAGTGGAGCTTGCTTAAAATTCTGTCTCTCCCTCTCCCCTTCACCTTGCTCTCTCTCTCTAAAATAAATAAATAAAGAAAAATAAATAAAAATTCCTCAGCTGATGAACAATGGTTTCTCCTATTTTTAGTGCAAAAAATGTGTTATTGTAAATTATACATATGTCCTTCCAATATAATATTGCTGATAAACATATAAAATATTAAAAATTCTTTCAACTTACCTTTGGTTATATTTAACATTTTTTAAATAAATTTTGGATATATTTTGAAATTCCTTTAGATATTCTACATCCTTCAGACAACCAAAAATATCTCAGAACAAAGCATTTATTATTTATTAATTGATTGTGATTGGTAATTTTCTGAGTTGAATCCTTTGTTATCCTCTTTCACTTTGAGGAAACTGGTATTTAAAATGATTAAAGAACTTTTTTAATGTTTCAGAATGAACATTGAATAAAGGTAAAACTTAATCACAAAATTCAATTTCAAAGCTAATACATACAAATTTCAAAAGTCATACCTGCAAAATTAAATATCTTTAGAAAATAATTTCCAATTTTTAAATTTCCACTTTTTATCTTAAGAAAAAAAATGTATTACTTTGATTTATTTACTTTAATTAGTGAAATTATGATTTGGGTTTGGCATCAGAAGACCTTGTACCATTGGTTGATTTTCAGTGCTCAAATTATGTAACTTTGGGATATCAACATAAACTCCCTAATTCTCAGTTCATCACCTCTACAGTGATGAAAATAATGCCTTTATTATGAAAAAATATTGAGTGTCTATATTACTGGAGGAGATGGCTTAAAGAGAGAGTAGGGGAAGAAGTGATGATAAAGTGGATATGAATCAGATTTTGCAGAATTTTGTAGACCAGTCTAGAGTTTGAGTTTTATCCTGCTCAGTCCTTGGAAATAATAAAATATTCTCACAACTCTGACAGGGACTTGGGTAGTAAAAAGAAGTGAGAGAGGAGGGGGAAGAAAGCAATTAGATTGAGACGGCAGTTTAGGTGAGAAATAACAAGGTCTGAAACAGTAGTGGTAATGCACCTATTGATGTGAGACATGAGAGAGTCAAGAAGGAAATTGGCAGCACTTAGTAACAAGTGGTGCATATGGAAGAGGGGAGATGGATGAGTCATGGACGACTAAAGTGTACAATGTAGAGAATAGGTAGAAGGAAAATAAAAAGAATAACTAGAAAATAGGAGGAGGAGTTTGGTTTTGATTACAGTTTCTGGTGGTGATGGACATATATGTGTTACAGTCCCCATCTCTTTGGAAATTTGGTCCTAGTTCTCAGGACATTTGACAGGTATGGAAATGCAGAATTGGGAATCACTGACATAAAAATGGTACTTGAAAATATGAGCTAGATGAAAACAGGGCAAAGGTTAACAACTTGACTAATATTTACATAGATGTATACAGTCATGGAAGAGGGTTTCATTAAGGAAACAGTAGAAGGGAACACAGAGATAAATGGGGAATCAAGATTTTCTTTGATTTTACTTTCTTTTTTAAAGATTTTATTTATTTGAGTAAGAGAAAGGGAAGGAGCACAAGCTGGGGATGAGAGTGGGGGTGGAGAGGCAGAGGGAGAAGCAGACTCCCCACTGAGCAGGAATCCTGATGTGGAGCTCTATCCAGGACCCTGTGAACATTACCAGAGCTGAAGGCAGATGCTTAACTGAGTGAGCCACCCAGGCACCCCATGATTATTTTCTTTCATAACAGTAGTCAACAAGCAATAACTATGCGGCAATTATAAATATTCCAGAGCAACTGAAGAGAAGAATTGGAGAGGTCAGCTGTGAGCTTTAGAAATGACTTCACTGTGGAAGACCTATAATGAGATAGGAAACAAGAGTCCACTACATTTTTAAAATCATTTTATTTATGAATGTTTAGAAATATTTACAAAGGTAGAGAGAGTGAACAAATACCACACTTTGCCACACTTTAACTTCTTCTTGAAGAAGGATTGGAATGTTCAAAACGATAACATTTTTATAAATTATATTAGTAAGAGGTTTTGCTTGTTTGTTTTCTCTCACTTACTACCTTTAAATTTGTACTAGGCAAACTGTTGGAGATATTAGTCTTCCCTCTTCAATGTGTTTTTGTTTTGTTTTGTTTTGTTTTTTTATCACTATACACATCAATAAATAAGCAAATATCCATCTTTTCATTATTAGCTAAAACCCTTATTATTCTTACCACTACTGCAAAGTGGTTAGGAAGCATTGCTTTTGATATAATATATGGTACAAATTAGGTTATCTTTTTGTAAGAGTTTTGAACCAGATAATAGAAAAAAAATGTTCAAGCTATCGATTTACACATATAAAAGAACTCCATTCAGGCTGTTTAAGCTTTAGCAAGAAATTATGTGTGTTACAATCAGATTAGAAAAACTATCAAGAACCTACATGTTTTACTCATATAGAATACAACACTGACCTTCATGGTTCAGCTATTCTGTTTAATGGTTTTTACTCTGTATGGTTTTAAGGCATAAAATATTACATACTGTTTGTTTGTTTGTTTTCTTTTTTCAAAGCTAAGCTGCTTTATCAAGCATAGCTAATTCTTATGTCCCAGTTCAAAAGATAATGAGAATCACCTAAAGCTACTGAAAGAGTCACCCAGGAATGTGCAGTTTGCTGATACCTGCATTCTTCAACTCCAGTCACACGTAAGTGCAATATCTACATATTCACGTGGCAACCAAGCATGTTAGATGGATGTGAAGCATTTTTTAAAAATGAAGGCTTAGATCTCACCAACCAAGCTTTAAAAGATGACAGAATTTCACAAGAAATAAAAGGCTTAAAGCTGACACTTCTTGGTACTATATAAAAAAGCCACTGTTGAATGATGTAGCAGCAAAGGAATGGAGTTGGATGAAAGTATTTTGTATCCATGTGACATTCAGTTCTTGACAAAGGGGAGTGCACAGTAGAAAGTAGGGTTGGTTTTAAGGGTAGGTTCAGGAAGAGATTTCCCAGAAATTATCAGAGGATGTGAACAGATATCCTCAAAAAGAACCATTGGTCTTCTACAGTCACATGACAATTATGATCTCTTTGAGCATATAAATATTGAAAATTCCTGGTAGTTCTACTTTGTAAAAAAAAAATCATCAGTAATCAAAAATACCTTTCCCAGGATGACATTTGATATTGGGAGAGGCTAGAAATTTGATTTTCATCCCTCATATAGTCATCAGTTTGGCTTTTCAATTGGAATAATTATCAAACCTTATCATAGTTTCTAAATCATCTCTTCCAAACTTGTATGAAGTCACCATTTATGTCTTCCCACTTCATTTCATGCTCTGTATAACAGATAAAAGTAATGCCTTTTAAAACCAGTATTATCTCGGGCGCCTGGGTAGCTCAGTGGGTTAAGCCGCTGCCTTTGGCTCAGGTCATGATCTCAGGGTCCTGGGATCGAGTCCCGCATCGGGCTCTCTGCTCAGCAGGGGCCTGCTTCCTTCCCTTCCCCTCTCTCTGCCTGCCTCTCTGCCTGCTGTGATCTCTCTCTGTCAAATAAATAAATAAAATCTTTAAAAAAAATAAAAAATAAAATAAAACCAGTATTATCTCTGACTCAGATTATTCCCAAATTGCTTACCTTCTACTATTTCAATCACTTTTCTTCTTTAGGCCAGAAGGTCACTTCCAGTGGATCTTCCAAAGGTCAAATTCCACAAGGCCTTGTAGAATTTTCTAAGAATTACTAGTTATTTTTGTGATCCAGTAGGATATAGGATTGGGACTTGCTTCTTTATGTCAAATCCAGTTTGTACTTTTTTGTAATTGTACAAAAATGCAGAAACAATGAAGTATGTTTTTAAATAGCACAGCAGAAATGTAGCTTATTGATAAACCAAGACAATGATAATCAAACTTAATGAGAGCCTCCTTGGTGATTCAATGTACTTGAACAATTAATGTTTATAGCAGTTATAGATATTTATACTTATGTTTTTGTATTGTAAGTCTGATAAATTTATCCTTTCACTCACTCTTAAGCTTGTAGAGAACATGTATTTCCACTGATGAAATTTTCTTTTTTTTTTTTAAGATTTTATTTATTTATTTGACAGATAGAGATCACAAGTAGGCAGAGAGGCAGGCAGAGAGAGAGGAGGAAGCAGGCTTCCAGCCGAGAAGAGAGCTTGATGTGGGGCTCGATCCCACGACCCTGGGATCATGACCTGAGCTGAGGGCAGAGGCTTTAACCCACTGAGCCACCCAGGCGACCCCACTGATGAAATTTTCAATATGAATATAGTATTTGAAAAAAGTTTATAAATCTTTGAAATGCAGAATTAAGTCTTGATCATATTTTCATATATCAAATAGAATGTTTTAAACATACTGAATTTTGTCTCAGTTTATATTATTTCTATTTCCTAGTTAAATAAAGTAATTTAATGTATATTATGGTACCTAAAAACTATATGCTGCATGTTATGTCATGAAGGAATGTCAGTAAGATAAATCTAGAATATGATGACCATATATAATCTATATATATAGATTTGATAAAATATTTATATAATTAAATATAATAACATTTACTTATTCAATAGTCATGTACCCTGACACTAGTCTAGGTATTTCATATTCTTTAGTATATATGAGTCTCATGAAAACCATATAGAGTATGTTCTAGTCCTATGGAAATAAGGTCTAATCCAAGGAAATAATGTCTAGAGAGATGTACAGATGCAGAGTAATAAGCAGCCCAGACAAATTTTGGCTTTGTTCTTGAACTGAGGCACTTAACTACTAAATTCTCATCGTGTTAATTTATTGTTGGAATATATATTCTAGGAAAACATGGACAAATACACTTTTTTGAAGGGTCATAGCTAGACAGTCAAAGATGTTGTGAAAGGATCACAAAAGACTGAATTTAAGTATTAAACAATCGATAGACATGTAATCAATGTTATAATCTTAGTAGATAGCTGTTTAATATGATACTGAAAATGGTAAGGTAATATGCTATGAACAATTCTGAAAATAATACTCAATGAAATCAATTTTTCCAAGAATGTTGAGTAAGAATAGGTTAACAATGGGAATCTTACAGAGAAATTGAAATTGAAGCTTGATATAACATTTTACTAGAATATAGTTATTTGGTGTAGTGAAGGTTAAAGAATGAAATAGCTTTCTTTGATTTAAGAAACATAAAAAGGAAAAATGTAGATATATTTTCAATTACATGATACCATAATAAGAATAACTAGACTTATTTAATCAATAAGCACTTTGATTATATATAACAAGAGCTGTATTTGGTATAATTATGTTTTATACAGAACATATACACATATTTATATTTTGAATATTTGGATTTCTGATCTAGTATTTTTTCTAAAAATGAATAATAGAATTTGTAGTATTGGATGATAGAAATACCTGGTGTTTGTTTAACACTTTATTTTACAAATGAAGAAACTAGCCCCAAGTGGAGGTATCAAGAATAGAATGGGCTTCTAACAATTTTGCAACAAGTAAGATTTATTGAGTAAATAAACCAGCAATTAGGTATAAAGTTGTGAGTTATGTAATAAAGAGAAGACTCAAATTTGTCCAGTATCTGTGTCAATATGTGCTTGTAGATAAGACTTATTTTTTATTCTTATGAGTAAAGGCTGTATATCTATTCATAATGATAAGGCTTTGCTATTTATAAAATAACTCTACATTCTTGAAATTCTATTTGTGGAGACAATTTTTAAAAGTTATATTCCACATTAGCATTTTTTAAAGTTTAAAAAGCTACTAAACATTATATATAAAACCTGTTTTATATCACATATAATCACATGCTTTTAAAATTAATAAAGATTTTTTTCTATACCATGTTATTGATTGAATATAGCTTATGTCTGAATTTTATTACACATTAAGTTGCCTAATGTTAGTCAATTAGTGGCATTGAATACGGTTACTGTAATGAAAGTTTTTTTTTTAGTGATGAGTTATTCCTTCTGATGCCCTGTAATAATGAAGCAGTCTGAATTGGTAGAATAGATTATATTACCTGAGCTGATTTTCTATATTTGTTTTCAAAAATAACAAATGCCTCATGAAAACAATATTAGGTTCTATTAGACTTGTTAAAAATAATATTTCAAGTCAATATTTGCTCTAGGGGGAGGGGGAAAGTATATCAAATTTTGTAAAATAGATTAATTAAGATTATCTGCACTACACTTCTTAAATTAAATGTGCCATTGATATTACAGATTATTTTTCTTAGTAGTTTCATTCATAGTTAATAACTAAAATATGCATACGGTAGGAAATGATTAGAAAAGATAGCAAAAAGAATGCCTGTCATCTGTCAAAAATGAAGTGCAAGGCAATCAATGTGTTTTGTGTTGGCTATGAGTAGCTGATAAAATAAATAGAAGATGTGACATGATGTCTCTTTCATCTACAAAAGTATCAGCTCAGAGGTTATGCTTCATTAGCTTCAAATGTAGCATGCATAATAAAGCAGGAAGGCAGAACAGTTCTTTGATTCATTGTGAAAAAGTCTATCAGACCTCCTTTCAAGTGACAGTTTATTAAATACGTTGAATAATGGAAAATATTCCAAGTAGAACAGAGTCATAACCCTGTGTTTGGTACCTGATTGAAAGTACAGATGACAGGGCTGTGCCTCCATTTTGTGTGATTACAAATTAAATGGCAAAAGATAGACAGTATTCCTTGAATTTAATGATCTTTCTTTCTTTCTTTCTTTCATTTCATGTCAGTTAATTAAATCTCAAAAAGTGACATAAAAATGACTTCATTGCAAAATACAAGACTCTTTTTTTTTAATTTCTTCAACATGGAGATGATCAAGTTAAATATGTAAAACATATTGGAGAAACTGACTCCAGCTATAGGCATCTTTGATATGCCTGGAATTCTTTTGCAAAGAACTTATTTTAACATTTCCATTGCTCTTAAGGAGATTACAGTATATACTGATGTTTAATATCTTTGTGATTTGTTGCTTTTATATTTCCAGTATGTAACATTTAGGTCAGTCAACAAGAAAGGAAGATTGTCTTATTTAAAGTATCCTATGAAACTACACCCATATATCACCAATTTCAACAAATGGAGTCTTACTCTTTGAATTAATTTTATTTTTTTCAGTCTTTGTACCAGTTAATGGACTTTGTATCATTTCATGGGCTGACTATTTAGGAGACTTAAATGTGGCTGTTTTAACACTTCCACTGACACTTGCTAAAAAAGTGGGAAAAGATCATTTTTTAAAATCAAAAAGCTTTAGGAATATTTCTTTTGGGGAAAAGAAGATAATTATAATTATAAGAAAATAATTATAAACATGTGGCTATTTATTCTATAACACTATGTGATACTAAGTAGAGAATAATGTCATCACAGATCAAAGAATAATTAGAAATCAGAACAATAATTTGAGTCAATTTTTGTTTTGTTTTGTTTTTCTAAGCCTTGAAGGCTGAGGGCTAAGGTTCTTGTATAGCTGACTTTTGGTTACATAACTGTATGATGTTGGTCAATCCATTTAACACATGCACCTGAATTCTTAATCTATAAAATGAGCCTCATTACCTGTTTTGCTTTAATGTTTAAGGTTATAGTGTGAGAACATATATAAAAATACTTTGTGAATGATAATTCTTGAGAAATATAATGCATCAAACTACTTAATAATGATTATTAGGTTTTAAAATAAGTATATTTAGGAAATCATGCTCCTAATTTATCTTAAATTTCTTGATTACTACTAACAAAAGGCAGAATTAATTAAACTCATAAATGGCTAGGTCTGGAAGATAATTTAGAGAATAGAATCATTTGCTCATTTTAAGAATAAAAAAAGATTATATGACATCTTTAGCAAGATTGGATATGAGCTTCTACTTGTGGGGTAGAGTCATGGGGGGCAATTCCAATTAACATGTCCCTTTGCTTTCTAGAAATCTGTTCTTTACAACTGAAGGTTAAATTAGCCATACTGTAAATTATTGAACATTCTTTCTTTTTACAGCTGGTTATTCTTGAAACATCTTATTACTCCATAATGCATTTACAGATTGTCAAGGAAGTAAAAAGTTAAAATGACCAGTATTACTATTATTTGGCATTTTATGAGTTACCTTGTTTTAACAACTGTTGATGAGACAGTTGTCAGTTGTTACTTTGTGCTAGATAATCCTCTACATATTTGACCTTCCCTCAGCTCGGAAAGTTCACCTCTTTTCCTCTTCAAGTAATTATTTCCATACTTAGAACAGCTATTATTACTGATGTAATTAAAGTTGTTGGTGATGTAATTTTAAAAAGTATTTTATTTATTTGAGAGAGAAAGTGAGAGATAGAACATAAGCAGAGGGGGAGGGGAAGAGAAAGAAGGAGATGCAGACTCCCCACTGAGCTGGGAGCTGGATCCTGTGCTAAATCCCAGGACCCTGGAGTTCTGACCTGAGCCAAAGGCAGATGCTCAACCAACTGAGCCACCCAGGCACCCCAGTGATGTAATTTTTATTATTATGTCTGTTTCACTTTCTGTAAGCTACTGAGGGAAAACATTAAATGAAAAGTGTTAAGAATGAAAAAGGAAATGTACACCAAATAGTGATTTCTTTGCACACTCACCCTGCTGTAAAATAATTAATATCTTTCTATTCTTCCCTTTAAAAGAATGCTCTTTGTGCCACCATTTAATACTTTTAATATTCTACCTTTTATTTGAGTTGGTTGTTATAAGTCTCTCCCACAAGATTATAAACATCTTGAACCTAAGGTTCTTATTCAACCTGGAGATTACATGGTATCAAGGTAAGGTTCTGGCTCATAGACATACCCTCAGTAAATATTTGTTGAAATGAAACTTTTCATCTTTGCATAATCCTGAGAAGTTATAGACTAAAAGATATTTTGTGGGACCAATTTAATTCAAATTAATTAAGATTATGATGAGCACCTACATTGCTTTGGTAATGGAAAAAATCTTTTAGGATTATAACAGTAAACAAAGTAGACATTGCCTTAACTTGAGAATGATAGTCTACTATGAAAGACAAAAATTAAAATAATAAAATATATTGAGTATTTTTTAAATGAAAAACTTTCTGAATCACTACTTTACCAGTTTGACCTCAATTTTCATTTTTACAAAACAAGAAAAATAAATCTTGCCTAATGTAGTCAATAGGGTTAAAAGAAATAACAAATTCTATATACAAAGAAGGAAGATGTGGATAAGTTAAAGAAAATAATAAAAGATGCTGGAGAATGCACAGAAAGAGGAAACACATAAGATTCTTCCCATCATTTAAGCTCTCTCTGCACCTTTTACAGATTACAACTGTGAGCAGGTTATCTCGATACTGTTGTGAGATATAAACAGCAATGTCATTAACATCTAAGGCTTTTGACCACTACTTTTGTGGTGAGTTTGGATGCCACATCAAATGACTCCTATCTCCAATAGGGGAAAAAAAAGCTATTATGAAAAATATTCCAGAATTTGTTTCTTGACTCTAAAATATCAGTGTGAAAATAATCTCTCAGTAATCATAGTTCTTTCTAAATTATGAAGATGAGAAGAAAATAACATTGAGAAAAAATTTTTTGAGAATCTTTCAGAGCAGATAAATACTTCAGTTTGTTATATGATATTATTATAACTATGACATACAATCCAGTGTAATATTGAACATGGCAGAATACAATAAACCAAACTGACATATAAATGTAGGAAAAATACTTTAAATTAAATATAAGCAATTTAATACAGCATTATATTAAAAGGCTTCTGTGATATGATTTAGAGCTTTTTTAATGTTTTATATGCTATAATATAAAAAATGATTGTTCTCACAAAGAAAAAAAGGAATCTGAACCCTTAGATTAATGGAATTGTTACAGGTGAGCTCCTTCACATACACAATGAAATGACATTCTTTTTTTTCTTTCTTATTTTTTTTTAACAATATAAAGGTATTTTATAATACAGTGTGGAAACCAATTAATATAAATGATACAGAAGCAAATTAGTAAAGGTTTTGTTTAAAGCTATGGAAGCCTTTGACTATTTCTAGGTTTATTCCAGTTGAGAATGTACGAGTACAATGCTGCATGTACATCTGGTCTACTATTGAGCCTGATCTTTTTTATTTTTAAAATGGGTCAAATTGAACATCCTTGTTCACATATATAAGCATTGTGGATAGTAACACGAATCCACTTTCTTCTTAGCAGTGATATCTTTGATCTTAATCCAACATAATGATAAATTTCATGTATGACAATCATTTTTCTGTGTAAATGAGGTACTAAGCCACAACAATTCTCTTCATAGAATATCAACTTTAATTCAATCACTTAAAGTTTTGAGAACCAAATGAATTTTAGAATTATTTTCAGTTAATATTTCAAATTATCTTCTGTTTTTTAGTAGTTTTCAGTAATTCTTTTGTATCTCTACAGTTTCCTGACCATATTTGTTGTCCCATCACTTGCAATTCTATTATAAATTATATAAAATTTTTAATGCATTATTATCCATTACTGTAATGAATAACATATCCATTATAAACTATATAAAGGTTTTTTTAATTGTTTATTTTTTAATAACATATAATGTATTATTAGCCCCAGTGATACAGGTCTGTGAATCTCCAGGTTTACACACTTAACAGCACTCACTATAGCACATACATTCTCCAGTGTTCATAACTCAACCACTCTCTCCCTATTCCCCTCCCCCCGGCAACCCTCAGCTTGTTTTGTGAGATTAAGAATCTCTTATGGTTTGTCTCCCTTCCAATCCATCTTGTTTCATTTTTTCCTTCCCTACCCCCCAACCCTCAATTTTGCCTCTCAACTTCCTCATATCAGGGAGATCATATGATAATTGTCTTTCTGATTGACTTATTTCTCTCAGCATAATTAGAACTTTTTAATCTAGGACTGCAAGGATCATTGAAGATGGGGAAAAAAACACTTATGAACTTCTCTATATTAATAGATGAATATAATCACCTTAGATATGAAAAGGACATCTGATAATTTCAACACTCATTCTTGATTAAATAACAAAACTCTTATGAATCTAAATTTAGAGAGAAACTTCTTATCATGAGAAAAATGTATCTGTTAGAAATCAATAGCGAATATGATACCTAATATGGACAGTCTTAAAAACATTTCTATTGAAATAAGAAAGAAGATATTGGAAATTACAATCATTGATATAATTTTAGTATTTCCTCATCGTGACCAACATGACAAGGTAAAAATAGGTTAAGCTGAATTAATATTAAAAAGGAGATAAAATGTGTTATTTTTAACCCTCAAATTCAAGGACATATGTATTGGTGCAGATCTTCTAATTTGTTTATGCTTACTTAAATAATGGATGTACATTCAGCTTTTGCAGATGTACTTGATAGTTACTCATGGATTAATTAAAGAGTATATTTTAAACTATATTCACTTAAGCAAATTTAAAAAATAAAGAAAACAATGGCTAAATAAATTAATATATCTATTGTATGGAGCATTATGCAGTTTATTAAACAATGAGTTGTATCTCTATGTGGTAGATGTAACAGATTGTTCATTATACAGTGTTGAAATATTAAAAAAATAGATACACATAACATACGTAAAGGAAGTATGTATGCTCTCTCTCTCTCTCTCTCTATATATATATATATAATTGAAGACTATCATATATATTACATATATGTGCATATGTATTCTGGAATAGTACTTATGTTTGATTCAACTCAACACAATTTATGGTGTCTATATTGAAGTTTCCATTACAGTAAAATATTTTAGATGGCTATACTTAAAAAAAAAAAAACAAAAAACTTCTCTTCTAGGGAACTCTCTTACAGTGTTGGTGGAGATGCAAACTGGTGCAGCTACTCTGAAAAAATAGTATGGAGTGTCTTCAAAAAGTTAAAAATAGAACTACCTTATGAACCAGCAATTCCACTATTGGGTATATACCCCAAAAGTACAAAAACACTAATTCAAAAGGGTACATACATCTCAGTGCTTATAGTGGCATTATCAACAATAGCTAAACAGTGAAAAGGAATCAAATGTGATTGGCTGTTGAATGGGTAAGAAGTTATAACTATAAGAAGATATATCTATATAAACACAGATGATATATAATAGAATATTACTCAGCCATAAAAAAGAATGAAATTTTGCCATTTGCAATGACACGGAGCTAGAGAATATTAAGCTAAGTGAAATAAATCAGTCACAGAAAGACAAATACCATAGGATTTCACTCATATGTGGAATTTAAGAAAAAAAGCAAATGATTATAAGGGAAAAAAAGAGAAAGGAAAAAACAAGAAACAGAACTTAGATATAGGGAGCAAATTGATGGTTACCAGAGGGGAGGTGAATGGGGAATGGGTGAAAAACATGATGGGGAGTAAGGTGTGCACTTGTGATGACTGGGTGTTTTATGGAAGTGTGGAATGACTATGTTGTATGCCTGAAAGTAATATTACACTGTATGTTAACAAACTGGAATTTAAGTAAAAACTTAAAAAAAAAATAAAATGTTTCCTTTCCTCAAAGATTATAGTGTTTTAAAAGAGAAAGTTTATCAATAATCAGATAAATTCTTCAATACTGAGATGAGATTAGACCAGGTAAAATTAAGAATATATAAATGTCATTGCCTGGCTGTGTTTTAATTAAGTATTAAAATAATGCTAGGGAATGATTCTTCTTCTTCTTATTTTTAAGAAGGCTCCATGCCAAGTATGGAGCCCAACATGGGGCTTGAACTTAGAACCCTGAAATTAAGACCTGAGCTGAGACCAAGAGTCTGATGCTTAACCAACTGAGTCACCCAGGCACCTCTGATTCTTAAAATTTTAATAAAAATATTTGTAAAGTAATAAGACTGATGAATCACTGACCTCTGTCTCTGAAACCAATAATACATTATGTGTTAATTGAATTTAAATTTTAAAATCACTTAAAAAAAAGAAACTTTGAATTTTATGGAAATCTGGTAATTTTTATGATGTGCTATTGAGGGCCAATATCTGATAATTATCTCAATCAAGGAAGAAAAGCTTTTATTTGGTTCTTCCCCAGAAAATAGTTTGTCTTGGTTTTCTTTGATTTCTGAACAATATTCAGAAGATATATTTGTCAAGATGGAATAATTTACATAATAAGAAAATTTATTTATTTATTTTTAAAATTTTATTTATTCTGGGGAAGGGGCAAGATGGCGGAGGAGTAATTAAGTAATAAAACCTTAAATTTTGTCAGGTCCTGGGAGTTCAGCTAGATAGTTACCTAGCCATTCTGAATACCTACAATCTCAATAGGGGATCCAAGAAAAGAAGAGCAGCAATTCTAAGAACAGAAAAGTGACCACTTTCTGGAAGATAGGATGTGTGGAGAAGTCAATCCAAGACGATATATGGGAAGATAGGCCTCGGGGGGAGGGGTTGAGTCCTGACAAGCAGTAGATCAGTGGAGCACAGAATCAGAACTTTTAGAAGTCTGCTCCACTGAAGGTTGTCATCCAGTGGCTAAATAAGGGGTGGAGCCCTTGCTGGGACAGTATGGTCTCAGGACCCTTGAGGTCACAGAATTACCAGAAGTGTCTGATTGTGGCAAAGTTCCCAGGTATTGGGGTGGGGAAGCCAGCTGCAAAGATGGAGCTGAGGAGTGGGCTCTCAGCTCAGGGTTACCATAAACCATGATCCCTGGCACACTCAGACCACTGATTTTTGAGCAAGGGCCTCACAAGTTGTAGATCCAGGGATACCCCTCCCCATTCCTCCACCAGAGGGACCAGCGCAGGAATGTGCAGCAGGAATCTGCTGTGTTTGGAGACAAAATGTGTGTGGAGACAAAGTTTCCATGTGCTAGAAATCGAAACACTCAGACATAGGCCAGGTGAGCTTGAAGTGTGGCCAGAGATTGGGAGACAGGTATGATTGACTGCTTTTCTCTGAGGGTGCTCTTGGCTCCTCCAGGTCAATGATTGTTGGGCCAACATCTTCATTCTCCTCCAAAGCTGTATGGAGAGTGTCTGGGAACAAAAGCTATTGAGAGCAAAATTGAGCAGATACCTTAGCCTGGTCCCTTGTAAGGGAAATGTAATTCTGTTTCAGGCAAAGACATTTAAGAGTTATTGCAACTAGCCCCTCCCACAGAAGATCAGCAAGAACATCCAACCAAGACCAAGTTCACCTATCAATGAGAAACGTGGGACTCCAGACCAAGGGAATGCAGCACAGAGAATTTATGGCTTTTTCCCCATGATTCTTTAGTCTTTTAAAGTTAATTTTTTTTAATTTTATGATTTCTTACTCTATTTTTTAAAAAAAATTCCTCTTTCCTATTTTAACCTTTTAGAATTATTTTATCTTATCAATACCATTTTAAAAATCTTTTTAAAAAAATTTTCACTGTTATAGTCATATTCTATTCCTTCATTGTATTTAACCTTATTTTTTGTATACATATAAGTTTTTCTTTCTTTAATATTTTGCGATACAGTTTCTTCTAACAGATCAAAATATACCCTAAATCTAGAATATGGCTTTTTTCTAGTCTCTAGCCTCATCTGTTCTTCTGGATAAAATGACAAGGCAGAAAAACTCTCACACACACACACACACACACACAAAAAAAAAAAAAAAAAAAAAAAAAGAACAAGAGGCAGTACCAACAGCTAGGGACCTAATCAATGTGGACATCAGGAAGCTGTCATACCTGGAGTTCAGAATGATGATTATAAAGGTGCTAGCTGGCCTTGAAAAAAAAACATAGAAGTTACTAAAGAATCCCTTTCTGGAGAAATAAAAGAACTTATAATCTAACCAAGTTGAAATTTTTAAAAAAGCTATTAATGAGGTGCAATAAAAAATGGGGACTCTTACTGCTAAGATAAATGAGGCAGAAAAGAAAATTAGTGATATAGAAGACCAAATGTTGGAGAATAAAGAAGTTGAGAAAAGGAGAGATTAAAAAACCAAAAACCAAAAAACAAAACAAAACAAAAACTACTGGACCATGAGGGGAAAATTTGAGAGATAAGTGATACCATAAGATGAAACAATATTAGAATACTTGAGATCCCAGAAGAAGAAGAGAGAGAGGGGCAGAAGGTATATTGGAATGAATTAGAGAACTTCCCTAATTTGGGGATGGGAACAAGCATCAAAATCCAAAAATCACAGAGAATCTCCTCAAAATCAATAAAAATAGATTTACATCCCATCATCTAACAGTAAAACTTACAAGTCTTAGTGACAAAGAGAAAATCCTGAAGCAGCTTGGGACAAGAGGCCTGAAAGATAGAACAGGAGAAACATTAGACTGGCAGTAGACCTATCCACAGAGACTTGGCAGCCCAGAAAGAAAGGACTTGAATGATATATTCAAGAACACTAAACAAGAAACATATGTAGCCAGAATACTATATCTGGGTAAGCTGTCATTGAAAAGAAGGCAAGGTAAAAAGCCTCCGGGACAAATAAAAACTAAAAGAACTTGCAAAAACCAAAAAGGGGTCCTCTAAGCAAAGAGAGAGCCTAAAACTAACAGACCAGAAAGGAACAGAGACAATATATAGTAATAGTCACCTTACTCAATACAATGGCTCTAAATTCATATCTTTCAATAGTTACCCTGAATGTAAATGTGCTAATCAAAAGACACAGGGTATCAGAATAGAAAAAAAAAGAGAAAAAGAAAGAAAAGAAAAGAAAAGAAAAAACAAGATCCATCAATATGCTGTTTTCAAGAAACTCATTTTAGATGCAAAAACACCTCCAGATTTAAAGTGAGGGCGTGGAAAAAGAATTGCCATGCTAATGGACGTCAAAAGAAAGCTGGGGTGGCAATCTTTATTTCAAATAAATTAGATTTTAAGCCAAAGATAAGATTTTAAGCCATCTATAATAAGAGATGAGGAAGGACACTATGTCATACTTAAAGGGTCTGTCCAATAAAAAGAAATAAAAAATATGCCCCTAACATGGAAATAGCCAATTATATAAACCAATTAATAGCAAAATCAAAGAAAGACATTGACAATAATACAATAATAGTAAGGGACTTTAATACCTCCCTCACTGAAATGGACAGATCATCTAAGCAAAAGATCAACAAGGAAATGAAGTCTTTAAATGACATACTGGACCAGATGGACATCACAGATATATACAGAAGATTCCATCCTAAAGCAACAGAATACGCATTCTTCTCTAGTGCATATGGAACATTCTCCAGAATAGAG
Organism: Mustela nivalis; assembly: GCF_964662115.1. Lineage (NCBI taxonomy): Eukaryota > Metazoa > Chordata > Mammalia > Carnivora > Mustelidae > Mustela > Mustela nivalis. Next base: position 38,634,708 of record NC_139032.1, on the reverse strand, counting down.
CACATCCTGGGTCACAAATCAGGTCTCAACTGATACCAAAAGATTGGGAGCATTCCCTGCATATTTTCAGACCATAATGCTTGAAACTAGAACTCAACCACAAGAGGAAAGTTGGAAAGAACTCAAATACATGGAGGCTAAAGGGCATCCTACTAAAGAATGAATGGATCAACCAGAAAGTTAGAGAAGAATTTAAAAATAATAATAATAATGGAAAATGAAAACAGAGCTGTTCAAAGTAATTTTGACACAGCAAAGGCAGTCCTGAGAAGAAGGTATATAACAATACAAGCCTTTCTCAAGAAACATGTAAGGTCTCAAGTTCACAACCTAACCTACTCCTAAAGGAGCTAGAGAAAGAACAGCAAAGAAAACCTAAACCAAGCAGGAGAAGAGAATTAGTAACCATCAAAGAAAATTAATGAAATAGAAACCAAAAGGACAGTAGAACAGATCAACAAAACTAGGAGCTGCTTCTTTGAAAAAAAGTTAATAAGATTGATAACCCCCTGGCCAGACTTAAGAGAAAAGAGAAAGGACTCAAATTAATAAAATGATGGATGAAAGAGGAGAGATCACAATTGACACCAAAAAAAAAAAAAAAAAAAGGAAACAATTATAAGACCATATTATGAGCAACTATACACCAGCAAATTTGACAATTTTGAAGAAATTCTCTCTCCCTTTCTTTTGCCCTTCCCCCATCTCTAATAGGAAAAACACTATATATATATATATATATATATATATATATATATATATATATATATATAAAATGTTTGGCCTTGTTTTCTTAACAAAGTTCTTGATATTTGCCTTTTTTTGCTTATAACATTATTTTCTTTATTCTCATTGCTGTATGGTATTCATTGATAATACATTTATTTCTATATATCACTGAATATAATAGCTACAAAATGTATATATTCACATATCTCTGCAAATATACATACCATATACATGTGTGTATGTATGTGTGTGAATATATTAATTTGTACTATTCTAAAATTTTTGATAATGTAGGTTGTTGCTAGTTTGAACTGTTTTGAGGTTGTATTGCTGAGAATTTTCTCATATCTACTCTAATAGGAATAAATTTGGATCACAATTTAATTAAATCTTTAGTAAAAAAGGCTTAATAATGCCCCCAAAAGGTTATATCAGTGCATATTTCCATCAGAATTATATGATAGAGTTGTTCCCCATCAGTGTCAAGAAATAATAATATTGATTTTAAAAATTGTAGTCATTGTATTAAGTGTGTGGTGCGATTTTACTGTGGTTTTGACTTGCATTTCCCTCCTGAGTAATGGTGATTAAGCAATTTTTATGAACTTATTAGACATTGTATTTTCCTCTCTTGCAAAATGTGAATTTTAGTCTTTAAACATTCTTCTTCAATTATTGATATTTAGACATTCTTTTTTAACCCTATAAAATAATATATTTTTTAAAAATATGGGCCAGCTAGTCATGGTGCTCAAGCTCTGCATTTCCTTTTTTTTATAAGCTTTTGTTTATTTGTTTGTTTGTTTTTTTCAGTAATCTCTACAGCCAACATGAAGCTCAGACTCATGACCCAGAGCTCAAGAGTTGCATGCTCTTCTGACGGAGCCAACCAGGTACTGCAATATATCCCTTTTATAGCTACTACACAAGTGAAAGTAGCATATATATTTTATTATTTTTTTAACTAAAATAATATTTTGTTGTTTTATCAAAAGATGTACCTATACATTTTTTCTATGCACTTTACATGTTAAGAAGAAATATTATTTTATAATAGAAGCAGATTGTTTACCTATTAAAATCCCATCCATTTATTTCAAAGGAATGGAACAAATAATCCTAAAATTTGGAACCCGAAAAGACCTTGAATAGCCAGAGGAACGTTGAAAAAGAAAGCCAAAGTTGGTGGCATCACAATTATGGACTTCAAGCTCTATTACAAAGCTGTCGTCATCAAGATAGTATGGTACTGGCACAAAAACAGACACATAGATCAATGGAATAGACTAGAGAGCCCAGAAATAGACCTTCAAATGTATGGTCAACTAATCTTCAACAAAGGAAGAAAGAATGTTCAATGGAAAAAAGACCGCCTCTTCAACAAATGGTGCTGGGAAAATTGGACAGCCACATGCACAAAAATGAAATTGGACCATTTCCTTACACCACACATGAAAATAGACTCAAAACGGATGAAGGACCTCAATGTGAGAAAGGAATCCATCAAAATCCTTGAGGAGAATATGGGCAGCAACCTCTTCGACCTGAGCCCAGCACCTTTTTCCTAGGAAATCACCAAAGGCAAGGGAAGCAAGGGCAAAAATGAACTATTGGAACTTCATCAAGATCAGAAGCTTTTGCACAGCAGAGGAAACAGTTAACAAAATCAAAAGACAACTGTGAGAATGGGAGAAGATATTTGCAAATGAGATATCAGATAAAGGGCTAGTATCCAAAATCTATAAGGAACTTAGCAAACTGAGCACCCAAAGAACAAATAATCCAATCAAGAAATGGGCAGAGGACATGAAGAGATATTTCTGTAAAGAAGACATCCAGATGGCCAACAGACACATTAAAGAGTGTTCCACATCACTCACCATCAGGAAAATATAAATCAAAACCACAATGAGATACCACCTCACACCAGTCAGAATGGCTAAAATTAACAAGTCAGGAAATGACAGATGCTGGCGAGGATATGGAGAAAGGGCACCCTCCTACACTATTGGTGGGAATGCAAGCTGGTGCAGCCACTCTGCAAAACAGCATGGAGCTTCCTCAAAAAGTTGAAAATAGAGCTACCTCATGACCCAGCAATTGCACTACTGGGTATTTACTTTAAAGATACAAAAGTAGTGATCTGAAGGGGCACATGCACCTGAATATTTATAGCAGCAATGTCCACAATAGCCAAACTGTGGAAAGAATCTAGATGTCCATCAACAGATGAATGGACCAAGAAGATGTGATACACACACACACACACACACACACACACACACACAATGGATTACTATGCAGCCCCCTAAAAAATGAAATCTTGCCATTTGCGACAATGTGGGTGGAACTAGAGTGTATTATGCTTAGCGAAATAAGTCAATCAGAGGAAGACTACTATTATATGATCTCCCTGATATGAGGAAGTGGAGATGCAATGTGGGAGGTTCGGGGGGCAGGAAAAGAATAAATGAAACAAGATGGGATCGGGAGGGAGACAAACCATAAGAGACTCTTACAGTCATAAAACAAACTGAGGGTGACCAGGGGATGGGGATAGGGAGAGGGTGGTGGGGTTATGGACACTGGGGAGGGTATGTGATATGGTGAGTCTGTAAAGTGTGTAAATCTGGCCATTCACAGACCTCTACCGCCAGGGCTAATAATCATTATGTGTTTATAAAAAAATTAAAAATAAAAGAAGCAGATTGTTTGATATGAGAAGTAATAAATAAAATTTAATTGCAATTACTTTCTTGTAAGATGTACTATGAAATGGGGGTACAGAGTGTCATCAAGAAATTACTTTAAGTTATTTGAACCACATAATTAGACTTTTTCAAATAACTAGTTGTTCTTTTGAAGTACAAAAAAAGTAATTTAAGAACTTTAGTTAATTACATATTTGAAGTTGTTAGGTGGAAAAAATAATTTTTTATAGTATATAAGTAGTATAGACTTAGATGAAAAGATTTAATATCATATTAGTGACCTCTTTAAAAAAATATTTTCTGCCTTCACAACAAATATAAATCTAGAAGGAAATATTTTTAAAAAGCCTTTATATATTATAATACAGATCCTCCTAAACTTATGGGGTTATAACCACATAAACAAATTGTAAATTGAATATATCATAAGCCAAAAAATCCATTTAATATACCTAACCTACCAAACATCATAGCTTAGCCCAGCTTACATTAAACATGCTCAGAACACTTAGGTCAGCTTATAGTTGGGTAAAATTATGGAACACAATGCTTGTTTTATAATAAAATATTGAATATCTCATGTGCTTTATTTAATATTGTACTGAAAGTGAAAAAATGAATGGCTCTATGGGTACAGAATGGTTCTTAAGTGTATTGGCTGTTTACCCTTGTGATCACATGACTTATAGGGAGCTGTGGCTTGCTGCTGTTCATTATCATCAAAGAGTACCCTACGACATATTGCTAGCCCAGGAAAAAATCAAAATGCAAAATTTGAAGTACGGTTTCTACTAAATGTATGTCATTTTCCCAAGGTTGTAAAGTTAAAAAAAAAAAAAAATCTTGTCCAACCTTCGTAAATTAAGGACTATCTGTAATGGGATTCAACCCATTGGGCTAAAGAGAACTCCTTGATTTTTTAAGTGGGTGGTAATTCCTAAAGCTAAATCAGCCAGGGACTCTTATTAAAATTGATTCTGAATGATGATCTACACATTGTCAACCCCAGCATTTGACATGTGTTGTAATATCTCTGAACTTGGCTTTGAACAAGATGCAGCCTAAGATCTCCCTCCAAACCACACCCTTCCTTTCCTCTATTAAGAATTAATTCAACATCTTCTTTAACAAGCTAGCAAACCAGACATTCTCAAAAAGGATCATTAGTATCAAAATACATTAATTAATTGCTAATTCAACCAAAGATTCGAAACTCTATAAAGCAAGTTAATGAGACGTAACATTTTAGGACTATCAGACTGAGAATACAAAAACGACAATAAGCTTGAAAACGATAATAAGCTTGAAAGTTTGTGATCACAAAGTTAATGTAAATAGTATTTCCGTTTATATATTTCATTGAATATGTTTTCCATTATTGAGTTCTTATTGAGACTATAGGAGTGGACACTTTTTTCCCCTCCTCTTTCTATTCTTTTCATTTATCTTCTCTGAACAATTCAGACCTAAAGCCATTACTTGGGACAGATAAAGACAAGAATTTGTGCCAGAGATGAAGATGAGGGACTTGGAATAGGGAGTGAGAGCCCAGGTAGGATGATGGTGGGATCACTTAAAGGACTTAGCATGCAGAATCAGAGCATGTCTATATTAGGTTTCACAGCCCCAATAGATTGAGGAGGAAATCCACATGGTGGAGTGGGTCATAACCTAAGCAGGATGATGAAGGCAACTTACAGGAATGGAATTTGTAGTGGAGAAAGGAGATTCAGAGACTGATCAATTGAGTACATGCGGTAGTGATAATGGGATCTAAGCATATGGGTTTCCAAGAAAGATATCACAAGTATGAAAATGGAGACTAAACTAGACTACAACTTACTGGACTGTACTTGGCAGTGTAGATGTAAACTTGTGGTCTTTAAATTACTTAGATATATGCAGGAATAAATACAGATGTAAGTGTCTGTGTGTGTATAAATAGTTCTGTCCACTGATAGAACATAGAAGCAGCAACACTGCTGTAGTAATGGGAATATCTAACACCTAAATCTTGACTTGTCAAGACCATTAATAGGACAAAGACTTCTGAAAAATGACTGATTCCATGGGTGGGAAGGGTAGGGGGAAGGGTAGGTACAAGATGAACCTGCAACATCTTTTTTTTTTTTTTTTTACTAGAGAGCAATGAAGTGCTCAAAAAATAATGGGTATGTCAAAGAACACAGAGATCAGCTTTAATGTGCTCTCACTGGCTAAATCTTGGACAATATGAGTTTCAAAGTAAACTTTCAATAATGATTTTAACCTATTTAATAAAACAGGAATCTTTGGACCAAAATAGATGCAAATAATTAAAGAATAGTTGAAATTTGAATAAGGGTCATGATATATCAGATGACAGTGATAGTGGGAAAAATGGGAGATTTGTAAAGATAGGAGAAAATATTACATGTTTCCATGAATGGAAACAAATGAATGACAACAAATCCTAAAGTTAATATTTAAAATAATACACAAGCATAGTGTAATGATATATTATTGATACTAACATTTATGAAACATTTCCATTAGGGACCAGGCTTAAATTATTTTATTTTATATATAATTTTATACTGTCAAAAATGTAGGAGGTTAGAGTTATCATCTCTCCCATATTTACAGGTGAGTAAAATGAGGACTAGAAATCAAAATATCTTCTTAATATGGCAGTTTTCTCCCTGTATTGCATTGTTCTCTATTTCAAAAACAACATTTGTAGCTTTTAGCTAGTACTTTGTGCTGTATATACAAGGACACACTGGCTAAGAGGTTCTTTATTTGTAAATTGCCTTTTTCTTTTTTTGAACGTTATTAGAATATTGAGAAATACAAATGAGTCTGGGTAAAGAAAATCATCTTTGCCTAATGCTGTCATTATTATAGTAATACTTAAGTTTGAGACTTTACTTTTTAGAGTTCCTGATTTGACTTACTATATAACTGGATTGGGGAATTGCAAGGTGATTTATAACATGTTTTATTGAATTTGATTCTCCATGAATAACTTAGCATAAGTGTTATTTTTTGCTGATAAGAACCTTTTCTATTGCCTAGTTTTTGGAAAATGGATTTGTTACACATATATAAGAAAAAAATACTTTGAAATTTCAAATATATATCTTCCTATGTAAAACATGGCTAAAGTTCTAATTCTTTATATACTGTGGATGAAGTAAATAACTACCTAAAGTAGATATATGAATGTTAGTAGTCTAATATACTGATATGTCTTATAATCTTTTATATTTTCCTTCTGTTAAGTGAAACTTTATCAGAAATACAGCTTGAAAATTATTTAATTTTGCATTGGCATGTGAACTAGATTTATGCCATGTTTATTGTGGTTTTTGTGGAGGGCAAATGCCTGGTAAAGTAATATTTATCCCAAATGAAAAAAAAAGTAATTATAGGTGTAGGAAAAATCCATCTGAATAATAAAGATGGAAAGAGTTCCCTCATGATTGAGGTGATAAGGTTTTAGTCACATCGAGACTGCATGTCTTTCACGCTATTTATTTCTAACAATCTACAAGTGTGAACTTCATGGAGAGGGTGAGCTAGAGGTGATGACAGTCTGTGTTTCTGACATATTCATAACCAAGAAGGTGTGATGAATGGATTTTTGGTTAGTGCTAAAATATTTCACTATCCTGCAGGTGTGCTTTAATACTTCTTTCATGCAAAGAATACTGATTCCATATTTTCAAATAATGTGTCAGTCAGATATTTAAATATGCACTTACAAATCAAGTTTATTCTGAGAATAAATGGCTACAACTCTATTTAGACAAACCACCAGGCACCCGAGGATCTTATTTCAAAAATCAAAAAGCTATAATACTTGGATTTTCCTCTATATAATGATATTTGATTTATTTTCTCCTAGATATTTTAGATATGTGTCATATGCTAAATCAGTATGTTACACACACACACACACATTTATATATGTATATGTTTACATATACATATATATGCAAAAAAGTATACCAATGTGCTTGTATTAATTTTTTCAAAGTGAATACAAGCACCTAGATCAAAACATGCTAGTTCTAGCACCTCAGAAGTCCCCATCTTTCTCTTCCAGATATTGTCCCTCTCTTTTAGGGTAACTATTATCCTAGCTTCTAATACCATGAGTTAGTTTTTAAAACCTATGCAGTTACACTAAAAAACGTGTATTCTTTTGTGCCTGGCTTCTTGTGCTCATTGAGAAGTTTGTGAGAACCATGCATGTTTTTGTGTGTAGGAATATCGAAACTGGAGGACATGCATTTACTTAGCTTCAGTGAATTTTTTTCAGACCATTTTCCAAAGGAGTGCTATCAGTTTATACTCATGTCAGTAGTAATGAGAGTTTTGCTTGCTCTATTCCATAGTCACTATTGGTATTATCTGCCTTTTCTTTTCATATTAGCCATTTTGACGAGGGAGTGGTGGGATCATACTGTAGCACTAATTTGTTGTTTCACTCTGCATATCAGAGTTAAGTTCCTTATCATATTTTATTGATTACTTTCATACCATCATTTCAGAAATTTCTGCTTGAAACTTTTATCCATTTTATTGTTGCATTGTTTCTTTCTTTATTTAATTTTTGGATTGTTTAATTTTTAAAGTAGATTTGTAGTAGTTTTATATGTCATGGTCATGAATACTTAGAGATAGCATTAGAATTTTAAAATTCTGATTAAAATCTAATTAACTTAATTCCAATTAATGTCATTGTTGTCTAATTTATGAAAATTTTCTTTGTGATTAGCTATGTCCCATTAATATGTTAAAGTATTAATAAATACATAGCATTCTCCATTAAATTAAATTTATGTAATGACTGGAACATCTACTAAAAACATTTCAAATTACTTCTCCCCTCATTTTTAATCTATGTAAAGAAGGCATGGACTAATTTATAAGAGAAAATGGGGCATTTTCTCTTATAAATTAGTCAGCTAATGTGTTGTGGAGAATGGAGCAGGGTGGTTGAATTTAAAATCTAGGTAGGCCTGTGATTGTAGAATGCCTGGACTATTAAAAATGACATTCTAGTCTATATTCACACACATGCACATATACATCATATATATGTATATATATATATATACACACACACACACATATATATGTATATATATATCATGCATTTGTGAAGATTTTATAGAAACATTATATATCTACAATGTAATCTAATAAAATATTATTATAGTAATGCAATAGTGCATTTTTTCATATATAAACATCTCAAAACTCCCCTGAATGGCCAACTCTATGTATCCCACTGCCTGATTAGACATCTCCTTCAGCCAGATACCCAGCAGGCAACTTAATCTCTCCATGCCTAAAACAGAAATGTTGATTTTTATTTTTCTCTACTCTTCCCTTCATCTGTCAAATATCCCTAAGTTTTCCATTTTAGTAATTGGGTATTCTACCCATCCTGTTGATTAAGATAAAACCCTATCAACTCGTTTCTGATTTTTTCTCTTTTTAAAATATTTTATTTATTTTTCTATTTGATAGAGAGAGGGAGAACATGTGTGTGTGAGTGAGCGGATTGAGGAGCAGAGGGGGAGGGAGAGGGACAAGCAGACTCCATGCTGAGTGCAGAGCCTGATGTGGGGCTCCATCTCAATCTCTCCACTGTGAGATTATGACCTGAGCTGAAGCAAAGAGTTGGGCACCCAACTGACTGAGCCACTCAGGCACCCCTCCTGATTCTTTCTTTTGACTCCATCTCTAAAATTGCATTATAAATTACCTCAATTCTCACGTTCTATACAACTACTATTCTAGACTAAGCAATGTTCTTATCCATATCAAGATTACAATAAAAGCTGCTTGACTGGTTTCTCTAATTTGTTCCTACTACTTGATCTTTGTAGAGCTACCAGAGTTATCTCTTACAAAGGTAAATCACCTCACATCACTTCTCTGCCTATAATCTCAAGTAATTTTCCATTTCACTTAGAATGTTTTCCAAATGCCTTTCTCCAAATGACCTGGTGTGCTACTGGGCTAGGACCTCACATTGTTTAATCTGGGCAGAGTAGGAATGGCTTACCTTCCCCCTAATGCCTGACACCAGTTAGTTTGCAACCAAACTAGCTTGGCTGACTTCCTCTTTCCCAGTAACCTCTCCATTTCTATCCCCTCCATCAGGAAACATGACCTCTTAACCTTTTTAGATTTTGAAACCCTCATCTTTCTCTTGTTTTCCAGGGATAAGAAACAGATCATTTACTTTTTCTCAGTATTGTTTCCCATTTTTGTGGTTGCATTTATTCTGTGCTTTATTTCTTTATTGGTCTTCTTTTTTGATTCTCAAGGGCTTAGTATGGAATTCAAACTAGAAAAACTGTTATCACTTTTCTAAAAATGTTCCTGTGTATCTCCAATCTATTTATCCTATAGCGAATGGAGGCCTGTTTGTATTTTGAGCCTTCTCTTGGTTATTAGCTCAATTTGACAGTTCATTAGCAGTCAACAGCAGCTTTCATCCATGAAACCTGGTGCACAATCCATGTCCAAACAAAGGATAGTCCCTTGCTTACCACTCCAGGGTCTACATGAGTCAATAAGATTCTTGCCAACCAGCTCCTAAAAGAGTATCTGGCATGGATCCCCTATTGGCCAAATTAGTATCTTCCTTTAAAGAGTAAAGGTTGATCCTAAACAAGGAAAAAATTGCCCAGGCTAGTATGACTAATAATTGTTGGAATTGAAATCCTGGTCAATCCTGGTCAGTCAATAGACAAATCAATGTACATTACCATATACAAAAATTTAAGTAAATTTTTATTTTTAAGACATACTAGATTGAGGGCACCTTGGTGGCTCAGTGGATTAAGCCTCTGCCTTTGGCTCCGGTCATGATCCCAGGGTCCTGGGATTGAGCCCCACATTGGGCTCTCTGATCAGCAGGAAGCCTGCTTCCCCCTCTCTCTCTCTGCCTGCCTCTCTGCCTACTTGTGATCACTTTTCCTGTCAAATAAATAAATAAAATCTTTAAAAAAATACTAGATTGTATCATTTTTAAATTTCAACATAAAACGTGAGTATGAAGTTTAAATAATTTAAAAATAATTTACCACATTTTATTCTAATGGTATAAGGTAGTTTTAGGAAATTCTTTATGACTTTATTTCTGTGAAACAACCCAACTATCTTCTCTTTATGTTTGGTTGGTGACTATTTCTCACAATCTCTACCATGCAGGTAATTTCAATTGTGTCTCATTGAAAATACAATATCTAAAAATATTAATATTTCTATTTTTAGAAGAATTTATAAACAATTATGTCTGATAATGATATTGAATGGTCATCTCATCAATACTTTGGACTTTTAAAAAAACTACAATTAAATTACTCTAAAAAGGTAATTGTCTCTCTTCTCCTTAGGATAAAAAGGAATTAACATACTCACCTAAAGAGTGATATTCCCTCTCATGTCAATTCAGAAAGTTTCTCTTGATTTCTAATTTGAAAATCTTTCCTTGTGTATTACTTGTGTATTTCTATTCTCATCTCAAAAAATTTTGAAGAATTACTTCTGGCCATCGGTAATAGCAGCAGACATTTATTTTTAGATTTTATTGTTTTCTGTTTGAATTTTTTAAGCAAAGGGAAATGTCCCTTTTCTTCCTTAGAGTAATGTGCTTCATGCAATTCAATTGCAGAGATCCAGTTTAAATAAGTACTCTTTCACAACTCTGATATTGAATTGTAATTTTTAACTTCATGATTCTGACCACAAATACTGAACTAAAACAAACTATTGTGTGAAACTCAGACCTAATGCATCTAATGTCCATAACACTAAGTAAAAGTCAATATTTAAAAATATATATAAATAATTGAAAAAAAAAGGAAAAAAAAAGAAAATTAAATTTGCAGTCAGTTGACTTGGGCAAATATTTTCTCCACAACGTAATTTAATTATCACTTATTGTTTCCATAATTCATCCATTCAATTTTATCCAGATGAAATGAGAAGAAAAAATCCTAGACTTTCACACAGTTTTGTTCAGATCAAAGGGCTGTTGTATGTGGTGGTATTTTATGGTGCATAAGAAGGAGGACTTTGGAATCAGAGACTGAAATAAATTTCACTTCTGGCCCTCACTACAGGTATGACCTTACTAAGTTCTCAAAGCCTCATTCTCTCCCTGCAAAAATGGGAATAATTGTAACTTTGTTATTAAAGATTGTCATTTTATAAAGATCATAATACATGGCAGGGGTTCAATGATTTGTAGCTTTGTAAAATTAAATTATAAACTTGTAACCAGTTTTAAAATATAAGATTAATAACTGTTATCAGTATTTTCTTCAAGTAATAAGATGACAGTTACTTTAAAAGATGTTAATAAATGTGCAAAGATAAGAGAGTTGTGGTTCAACTTAATTTTTCAGTTTATCTCATTCTTCTGTTTTGGGAAAAGATTTACATTTGTTTCATAACAAATACTGGATTTTCTGCATAAAATGACATTAAATTTGTAATGATAATTATGACATGAGAAGTTCCTATTTCAGTAAAGAATGCTATGAAATTCTAGTAAAACTTGTCATGAGCAGACATGAATAACATAATGAAAGACATTATATACAAATGTTTAAAACATTATTATAGTCCAAAAGCAAAGTGTATGTACTAATTTAGTTGCTTGATTTGCACCTTATGAAAACAATATTGCAATTTTCTTCATTGATGACTTTGATTCAGTAAACTTACAGAATTGGGCTGTATTGGAAATTAAAACTTGATTTTTACAAGAATAATTATGAGATGAATGATACCAGCATATTTTAAAAGTCATATTTCTTTTTATTATTATTGTTTTTATTTGACAGAGATCACAAGGAGGCAGAGAGAGAGAGAGATAGAGAGGAGGAAGCAGGCTCCCCACTGAGCAGAGAGCCCAATGTGGGGCTCGATCCCAGGACCTAGGATCATGACCTGAGCTGAAGGCAGAGCCACCCAGGTGCCCCTAAATGTCATATTTCTATAAAAAATCAGGTATATCTTGAGAATATGATTTTTACTTTTCAAAAAATAATGTGCATATATCTAATAATCTGTATGTATTTTTAAAAGATTTTATTTACTTATTTTAAAGAGAGAGAGAGAGCACAAGTGGGGGAAGGAGAGGGAAAAGCAGATTCTGTGCATAGGGCAGAGCCCTGCACAGGGCTAGATCCCAGGACCCTGGAATCATGACCCGAGAAAAATTGAAGAGCCAGATGCTTAATTGAGCCATGCCGGCGCTGAACTCTCTGTATATTTTACAATTATAATAATTACATTTCACTTTTTCAAAATCAATTCTTAGTCTCATGAGATATTCCATCTTTTTATTTCCTGGAAGAGATAATACTATTAATTGAAAGACATTGACAGCTAACACCAGATTCTGTATCAAATCTAAGTCTGTATCCATTGTCTGCTTCAATGTGTTGGTCTTAGTTCCAGTATTTTGGTGTTTCAAGTTAAAAAATTATTGTTTCTTAATCTTTTAATAGCATGGAGGACATTAGGAGAAGGAAAAATTGAAAGGGGAGAAACCATGAGAGACTATGGAGTCTGAGAAACACACTGAGCAGGAAACAAACTGAAGGTTTTAGAAGGAAGGGGAGTGAAAGGGATGGGTGAGACTGGTGATGAATATTAAGGAGGGCATGGATTGCACAGAGCATTGGGTGTGTAAGTAAATAATGAATCATGGGACAGTACATAAAAAACTAATGTTGTACTTTATGGTGACTAGCATAACACAATAAAAAAAAAAACTAAAATAAAAGTATGAAGACCCCCAAAGATATAATTTCTCCTCATAGAGGAGGCTGAAAGTTGGTAGCCAAAATGAGGTGTCATCTAGAGGAGCCAAGGCTGTCTTTCTTCCATGTGTTGGAAAATAAAGATTTATGAACAAAATAACCACTGTCTTATTTTAAGCTGTTATATATAGGGGTAATTTGTGTTATGTAGAAATTAATAATAGAAATAATCAACAGCAAATAAATTGAGCCTGTACTTTTTCAAAAGCTTTTTATACCCTATACAAGTATTTATGTCTAGGTATAAGGCCATATATGGGAGAACTCGAAATTATTAAAACTGCTACCAAAATTGAACTCCAAATGACTAAAATTGCCTCCAGGTCCATCTTGATTTCTATCAATATACCTGATATCCTGTAGAAATTACCAATTTGATTCTAGAATGTACTTATTATATAACACCAATCTTTATGGAATAGAACAAAACCTGGAGAATTTATACTACTAGATATCAATATTTGCACATAAGTATATGGGGAATAAGACTGTTGAGTATTGGTTATTGTAACAGTGATGAAAAAAATAGATAAATGGAACATAATCATTCAGAAATAACCCATACATGGTTACCTATTTACAACTAAGGAATCATCACAGTGCTTTGGGATAAGGATGGCCTTTTTAAATAACATGTACTGCTTTCATTGGCTATCCTTCCAGAAAACATTAATCTTACATACTATCTAACATCATAAATAAACATTAACTTCAGATAAATCAGCCTGAATATGAAAGGCATTAAGAAAAAAAACCTTCTACAAGAAAACAGCATATTTGTATAACTTTGGTGTGGATAAAGATTTCTCAAATAGGACAGAAAATACTGAAAACAAAGCATAGGTTAGATTATATTAAAATTAAGAAATTCCATTTTTGAAACCATATCACAAAAGGACTGAAAAGATTCATATCCAAAACTTTATGTCCATTATAAATATATATTTATTCATATACATTGATACATGCACTTCAAAAGACTCAAATCCATAATATATTTTAATGCCCTTCACATCACAAGGCACTTCACATAACTGAAAAAAATGGTAAACAAACATGTGAAATACAACTCAATTTTATTAGTCATAAGGGAAATGTAAATTAAAACCATAATGTAAATTACTATACACTCGGAAGAATAACTAATTTTTTTTTTAGAATGACTAAATTTTAAAAAGGTGGAAAATGCCAAATATTGATAAAATGTGGGGAGAATTGAATTATAATTGTCAGGCTGAGTAAGTTTGTACACATAGCCTGGATAGAATGTTTGGAAGTATAACCTGGCAATTCCATTCTAAGACACCTAACAGAATTATATATATTCTCCAGAATGAAAGTAACCTAAGATTCCATCAGTGGTATGTTGCTTAACTGTGGTGTATTCACACCATATAAAAACTACACGCATCTAACAAGATATGGAGGGAAAAGTGGCCAAACACAAATAAGCGCATATTGCATGAGTCCACTAATAACAGTTTCACATTTCCTGTATGTATAATTCAATGAAAAATTCTGAAGATACAAAGAATAACCTTACTTCTAATTCTGAGGTCACAAACTCGCCATGCTATTTCAGAGGGTACTGACCCTAATTATTTTATAAAAGGATATTATTTTATTTTCTCATATTTGACACAAATTGACTCAACATTCCAATGAATTTGAGGCAAGAGGTTCTGGTTGAAATTTGTAAATTAAACAATGAAGCATTCCTCTCAGTTCAGTTTATCTTCTACTTGCATTTATTTCTGACTGATTAAAATTGATATGGGCCAAATACACTGTTTCACTGTTTTTCTTTTTCTTTTTCTTATTAAGATTTTATTTATTTATTTGACAGACAGAGATCACAAGTAGGCAAAGAGGCAGGCAGAGAGAGAGGGGGAAGCAGGCTCCTGGCCAAGAGAGCCGGGGCTCGATCCCAGGACTCTGGGACCATGGCCGAAGGCAGAGACTTTAACCCACTGAGCCACCCAGGCACCCCTGTTCCACTGTTTTTCAAGCATTACTTAATCACAATAGGTGGATATTATACCCATTTTTATAGCTGAACAATTTTCTCTTACAGACATTAATGAAATTTCTCAATTTCATACCAGTAAAAAATTAGAGCATATTGGACCAAGCTTAGTTTTATCACTGTGACACTAGAGTGTGTTGCCACTGACAAAGCCTCATTCAAACATGTATTGTAATTTATTTTTATCTGAATATTTCTATTAATACAGTATGACCACAAGAATAATAATTCTCTGGCTCAGTCCATTAAGCATCTGACTTTTGGTTTCTTCTGGGGTCATGATGTCAGGGCAGTGAGATCAAGCTTTGCATAATGCTGCATACTGGACATAGAACCTGCTTAAGATTCTCTCTCTCTCTCTTTCTGCTCCTTCCCCCTCTAAAAAAAAAATAATAATAATAAAAATAACTTATGTGCTAAGCACCATGTATATTATAAGGCATTATGGTTTAAGGAGGTATCCCCTTGTCTCCCAAAGACAGTCATTTGGTCTTTTAATTTTTTTTTTAATTTTTTGTGTAAATTAATTTACATTCTTTGATGTATATTTTCTAATATTTGAGATATTAAATTTTCTCATTGCTAGATTTGCTTGTTTATGATTGCCTGAGTTCAGGTAATTAGTAAACTGTCTGATATAATATGCAGCATAATTAATATAACTTAATGGAAAGTAATTTTTAAACCCTTATGTAATTCTCAGAATTACAGTAATGAAATTACTATCTAAAGGTCATAATAATATCATTTTGGAAAACAGTCATTCAGGACTGAATTAAGCATAAGTCATATTTGCACATGTGATTGATTATAAAAAATGAAATCAGAATTTTTTTAAAGCTGGTTTATATGTTAATATTCACATTGTTGGCATTTAATTTTAGTAAATACGTTGACATTATAGTCTCTAAAGTTGAAAATTTTTAGAAGGCAATCATTGGAATACATTTGTATAAATTTATCAAAATAATAGAAATGTAAGGTTTGAATGAAGTAGTACATACACTTTTATCCTAAGTTAAATTGAAATGAACTAATAATTCATATTTTATATGTTTAAAAAACAACTGACTAATGTCATAATTATAATAGTAATGGACTGAAAGATCCCCATGTACATTCTGAATATTAAATACAATAAATTATTTTTGTATATTTAAATTTTACCTTCATTGTATTATGTTCTGCATCTCCAAAAATTGTTAAATTGATTATTACCACCAAATACTAGCAAATGATGTTAAATAGCATTTCATGTTTTAAGTTTTATGATGTAACCCTAGCACTGATAACAGTTGTTCATTTGTTTGTTTTCAGTATCAATGACTTTATCAAATCATTTCCCAACCAGCTGACTTTAGAAGATTAATAAAACTAGACAGATATGTAATGTAAAATTTCATTACAATATTATTTTATTCAATCAATTTTGGACTTCTTAAAAATCTAAACACCATATGTGCTGGCATTTTTTCTTTTCCTTTTCTGTATTTCCATTTTTGTTACTTTATGAAAGAAACATTTTCTAAGCAATTTAATAACATAAAGCAGATGACAGCTGAATTTATAACAAATGTTATCACAACTAAAATACACAAAGAAAAGTGGCACAGTTATGATTATTATGTGCTAAATTTTTCTTGGCCAAGTCCAAAATAGGGGGAAAACTTATTAACTGATCTTTCCAGGAGAGGTTTCAAACTTTTTTATTCCCATAATTTCTTGCCAAGTAATCCAGACTCCTGAGTTGTGCAGTGTTCTTCCAAGATTAAAATAGCTTTTTTTCCATTATGTATTCTTAACTACTTCATCAGTGCTAGTATATACAAAGGATTTACTACTTATAAATTATTGCCTTTTATGAAAGGGGGTTTAATAGAATATGCAGGCCCTATTAGCAATTGTATGTATTGATCATTTGAAAATAATAATGGTGGTTTCTTAATAGTATGAATAGTGAATCCATTTATTTTTAAAATTATGTTATGTCAGTCACCATACAGTACATCACTATTTTTTGATGTAGTGTTCCAAGATTCATTGTTTGTGTATAACACCCACTGCATATATGTATATGCAACATATACCTTCTTTAATACCCACCATCAGACTCACCCATCCCCTCATCCCCCTTCCCCTCCAAAACTCTCAGTTTGTTTCTTGAGGTCCACAGTCTCTCATGGTTCATCTCCCTCTCTGATTTCCTCTCCTTTACCTTCCCTTCCCTCTCCTAACGTCCTCCATGGTAGTTTCCCAGTGGTTCCCTTTATAAATCTAATGGATTGTCTTTCATAGAAAGTTTCTATTCTCATACAATTCCAAACAATACTCCATGGTGGTACCTTTGTCTTTCTTAAATATAAATTCCATATACCCTCCTTTGCTTAAAATATCTTCAACAGAAAATAAAATAAAATAAAATAAAATAAAATAAAAATCTTCAAAGGAATATCATTATAAAGATCATATGTTTGAATATGGCATACATGATCCATTACAATTCCAATTTTCTTACTTTATCAACCAGTCCCTTCCTAAGTATTATAAACAAATATATCCAAATGAATTTTTTAGTACTCTTGCTTCTGGACACAATGAGTAGCTTCTATCAGCCTAATGATCCTACCAAGAAAGAGTAGAAAAGACATCCTTGAAGCTGCCTTCAGAGAGCTGCTGAGACAAAAATGCTCTAGGGGCAAGACTGCAGAAAGAAAAGAATAACAGTGTTAAGTTCAAATTCTGCAAGCAGATTTCCTTTCTGGCCATTTATCAGGACAGATACTAAGAAATACAGTGGTTATAGCTGACAAACCAGAAGTCTTAGTGGTCTCATACAGCTGGAAAAGCAAAGAAAGGAATCTGGCATTCCCAAGATAGACAGGACTTGAGGTAGTCGGTAGTCCGGTGAGAAGGGTAAGGAAGCCCTACCCTCAGCAGATTTTCCCAGGAGATTTTACAGAATTGATAATTCTGCCAAACAAAGCAGAATGATGTGGAAACAGATAATAGTTCATGACAGCCTTATAGTGGTGAGAAAAAAAAAATATTGGAATTCAGAGCTTCTAAGGAAGATAATACACAGCTAACTCCCTAAACTCTCAGGTAGGACCATTGGGGTACTATACAGGGGTAGGCAGAGCTTAACCAAACTTAACAAAAACTCCAGCCCAGAATCTAATCAGTACATCCTCTAATTAGATTAAGATGTTCTATTCCTATCTTATTTCTATACCAGAGAATAGGATTCAGCCCTTCTTGAAAAAATATAATTCCAGTCTATCAAAAATTACCCTACAGAACAAGAATCAAAACCAAGAAACATACCCAAATAATTGCAGTTATAAGTCCCAAGTTTGATGCACTTTTGATAAGTATATCCAAAAGGACACAAGAGGGAGAACTTCACCAGAGAACTGGATTTTATATTTAAATAATTATATAATAATAATAATAGAAAAGAAAAACGTGAAACTGATAAACACATCAACTAAGAATTCAGTATGGAATAGTATATGGAGCCATTAGAAAAGAGGATTGGTGAAATGAAAGAGACGTCAACAGAAATAACCAGTTTGAATCATGGAGAGCAAAACCAACAAAAAAAAGAGCAAGAAAAGATTGTCAGAAACATTGGGATACAGTGAAAAGGTCTAACAGACTAAGAATTAGAGTCTGAGAGAGAGAGAGAAAGAGAGAGAGAGAGAAGTGAGAGAGAAAGCAAGATTAAAGTAATATTCCGAGAAAAAAGTGTTTAATAAATTTTTCATACACAACCCACTTTTATATCTACTCTGTTCAAATCATAAATTTTTACTTTTTGCATTGTTTTTATTTATCACTGTTTGCCTTGTTTTTATTTACCACTGTTCTTACCACTAGATGTTGCCATTCTTTATATATCCATAGTAGTTAATGCAAGAAGTTCTTAAAACTTCCCTTCTAAATAAATAAATAAATAAATAAATAACTTCCCTTCTGATTGACTAAGTTTTTAAAGATGTATTCTATAGGACAGATTTCTCTTCCATTATATACTTTATTTTCACTTTAAAACTTTATTTTGTAAGATTTTTTTAAAATTTATTTTCAACATAATAGTATTCATTATTTTTTCACCACACCCAGTGCTCCATGGAGTCCATGCCCTCTATAATACCCACCACCTGGTATCCCAACCTTCCACCTCCCGCCCCTTCAAACCCCTCAGATTGTTTTTCAGAGTCCATAGTCTCTCATGGTTCACCTGCCCTTCCAATTTCCCCCAACTCCCTTCTCCTATCTCCTCATGTCCTCCATGCTATTTGTTATGCTCCACAAATAAGTGAAACCATATGATAATTGACTCTCTCTGCTTGACTTATTTCACTCAGCATAATCTCTTCCAGTCCCATCCAGACTCTTTCTATGAAGCCAGCTTTACCCTGATCCCCAAACCAGGCAAAGACCCCTACCAAAAAGGAGAATTTCAAAGCAATAGCACTGATGAATATGGATGCTAAGATTCTCAACAAACAGGATCCAAGAGCACATTAAAAATATTATCCACCATGACTAGGTGGGATTCATCCCTGGGCTATAAGGATGGTTCAACATTCGCAAATCAATCAATGTGATAGAACAAACTAATATGAGAAGAGAGAAGAACCACAAGGTCCTCTGAATTGAGGCAGAAAAAGCATTTGACAAAATCCAGCATCCGTTCCTGATTAAAATGTTTCAAAGTATAGGGATAGAGGGAATATTCTTGAACTTCATCAAATCTATCTATGAAAGACCCACAGCAAATATCATCCTCAATGGGAAAAAGCTTGCAGACTTCCTGTTGAGATCAGAAACAAGACAAGGATGCCCACTTTCACCACTCTTGTTCAACATAGTATTAGAAGTCCTAGCAACAGCAATCAGACAACAAAGAGAAATAAAAGGTATCCAAATTGGCAATGATGAAGTCAAACTCTCTCTCTTCGCAGATGACAGGATTCTTTATATGGAAAACCCCAAAGACTCCACCCCCAAACTACTAGAACTCATACAGCAATTCAGCAACGTGGCAGGATACAAAGTCAATGTACTTTAAAAATTAAAACAAAAAGATTTATTTATTTCATAGAGAGAGGGTACAGGGGGAGGGGCACAAGGAAAAGGAGAGAGAATCCACAAACAGACTCCGCGCTGAGCACAGAGTCCTACATGGGGCTCTATTCCAGGACTCCCAGAACATGATTGGAGTTGAAATCCAGACTCTGTTTCTGAAATGACTGAGCCACTGAGGTGCTCCCACTTTGTTTGCTCTTCAAGTTAATATTCAGTCCTGTAACACCTGTCTCTAAGGTAGTTGGGTTGATAAAAATATAACTAAAGACTCTGTGCTTAGCATCAATTAATTGAATTTAAGAAGTCATTTATAAATAAACATTTGTTGAAAAGAATTAGAGAATTGAAGTGGAAATGAATTCCCTTAGGTATGAGAGAAATAGCATATGTTTTTAATATATCTCTTTGCAGCAGGGGGAAGTACAATATTGTCTCCTCACTCCCCCAATTGCCAATATATAAATTTCAAGTTTATTTTATTATTCAAGTTTATAAACTTTAACTTTTATAAAAGTTATGGATTTATGTCATCAAAGCAGAATGAGACAATCAAATTAAAAGTAAAATATTATTTTCCACTTTTGTCATTTAATAGTTTATAAATATTATCAATAATAGGGCTTTAAACAATAATGCCAGTGGTAGACTTTAAAGAGAAATTAATATGCCATTTGCCTTTATAAGGTCTTTAAAGCCTTAAAGAAAACATGGTATAGTTAAGCATGTTTAGACTTAAATCCATTATCAATGCTATCAAATTAGTGAGTAGGAAAAAAAATAGCCTTTGTTTTCTCTGTCTTGCAGAAAATTGCCCTTATACTTTCTAGACCTGCTGGATTAAATGCAAAGGTAAACCAATAATGTATTTTTGGTTTATGGACAATTCTAACAGATGCAATCAATAGAGTTGTTATGAATAACAAATGAAAGGGCATTTGGTATATCCTACATAATTCATTTTATTTTATTATTTTTTAAAAAAGATTTTATTTATTCATTTGACAGACAGAGATCACAAGCAGGCAGAGAGGCAGGCAGAGAGAGAGGGGGAAGGAGGCTCCCCACTGAGCAGAGAGCCGGATGTGGCGCTCGATCCCGGAACACCAGGATCATGACCCAAGCCAAAGGCAGAGGCCTTAACCCACTGAGCCACCCAGGCACCCCACATAATTCATTTTAAAACTGATTTTTAAACTACATGATTCTTATTTTTTTTAATTTTGAAAACCAAAACCATAAACAAAGGATTTCTGTTAACATGAAAGATTCTAATTTGCAGTATACTTATCTGACACACAAAGCTGACAGTTTTGTCCTTGTTATGGCATAAATTAGAAGGAAGAGGAAGAAAATTGATTATTAATTAGCCTGAGAGCAATGGAACAAAATTAATAATGTCACAGCCTCTAGACTGGAATCAGTGGCTTCTTAAACAATACAGAAAAATGGCTTGAACTATGATCAAGTTTACCTGGATTAGAAGATACTACTGGCAATTAATGACCATGTGACTTTGAAATCAATGAGTTCTACCAAAAGAAACTATGGCATCCACTTTAACAATGTAGGTAATTTGGCTCAGGATTATTATGAAAAAGGGCTTGGATAGCTATAAGACAATGACAAAATGATGTATGAGTGAGGAGCCCGAATTTGAGAATGCTATACCTGCTACATAACTTATTTCTATTAGAAATAAATGTATTTTTGCAGTATTTTTTTAAAGAATTTTTATTTATTTGACAGACAGAGATCACAATTAGGCAGAAAGGCAGGCAGAGAGAGGAAGGGAAGCAGGCTACCCGCTGAGGAGAGAGCCCGACACGGGGCTCGATCCTAGGACCCCGAGATCATGACCTGAGCCGAAGGCAGCGGCTTAACCCACTGAGCCACCCAGGTGCCCCTGTTTTTTGCAGTATTATTAAAATTATATAACATGCAACATTGCTATATTTGCAGATATTTAAAAATATCTAGCCCTTTGGATTATAATATTTCTACTTATTATTTCATTATATTTCCATTTCTTGTCACAGTATGATAAAAATGAATTCTCATTTATTAAATTTACTTTAGCATCTTGTCATAATAGCATCATTTCACATCATGACCATGTCCTCCTCATCAACAGTCTTCAGAAAAACTACTAAGGGCTAAGTATAGGATTTAATACCAAAATATTTTGAATACGAAGCAGTGAATATTTCATTCATTCGGACTTGAACACAAAATATAGATATGTATATACTGTTAAGCTAATTTTCCCCTTAGTTAAATATAAACTTTGTTATTTAAGTATTTAATTTCAGATCGAAAGGAATGGTTTTAGGCTTAGATATAAAACATTCAATTACACTGTCATAAAGAATGTACATGCCATTAAGTTTACAAGTTAAAGCTAATTTACATAAAATAGAAATTTCTTTCAGACTAGATGTCAAAATCATGAGTCTATCTTGATTTATCATTTTCTAAGTGAAACTAAGCATTTGATCCACTTAAGACACTGATTGTTTTGTATTTCTGCCCCCCATGAAAGAGATCTTATAAAGCCTTTTCTAAAATATATCCTTGTAAACACAGTCACCAATATGTTACTTCAAGTAGTCAAATAAGTAATAAAATAGACTTTGCAAAGGGTGGTATTGAAAACCTGGTTAGATTGTGTCTTCATGGGAAAATTTTGAACTCAGAAATCATAGAGAATATAAGTCTTGGGGTTCAGAAAGTAAACTGCAACATGTTTATACTTGGTAAAATGATGTTCCATAGGAAATAATCAAAATTTAGAATTTTCTTCAGCTGATGGATTATACTGCATGTACAGTGATGCAGAAATGCAAATAGGAATTTTCAATCCTCAACTGGTGAACCTCAGGACCAAGATTTTTCTAGGAAAGAATGGGAAATTATTCATGAGATGTGACTGAAAAAAGGCAGGATAAATCATCTGATCCTCATAGGGCCAGAAAAACATAAATATTTCAAGGTCATTAAGCTTCTAAGTGGCAGAGCTAGGCAGATACTACCTTTATTACAATCACTATTCCAATGGATTTCAAGCTATTTTTAACAGCTGATTTTTTTTATTGAAATGAACATGGCTAAATTAAATCAAATTAAAAACTAAGCTTCACTGGTTGAAGCTGGGGTGAGGAGTAGTCCATTTATTTCTGTTTCTTTACCAAATCTCACCCAATTCTGTCATTCACAGGTGATTACAAAGCACGTCCACAGAACAAACCCTAGACTTCTCTAAGTCTTTTAAAATGACTGCATTTAAGATGTTAGGTGCCACACTAACACATTAACTTTTCTATTGATATATTGTTAATAATAGACATTAGATTACATGATTACATTAGAATGCATTAGCTTATTAGCTGGCTACTTGAACAAGAGAGAAGAAAATTAAGCATTTCTTTTTTTAAAGATTTTATTTAAATTTATTTGACAGAGAAAGACACAGCGAGAGAGGCAACACAAGCAGGAAGAGTGGGGGAAGGAGAAGCAGGCTTCCCGCAGAGTGGGGAGCCCAATGTGGGACTCAATCCTAGGACCCTGGGATCATGAGTGGAGCCGAAGAAAGACCCTTAACGACTGAGCCACCCAGGTGCCCCAAGCATTTCTTGATAAGATTCCTTGGAAGCAGTCAAACTGTTCTGAAATACATGAGAAAGTCTGGGTTGTTAGGGCTACATAATGCATTTTCTCTCAAGAAAATAAAGTACATAGACCTAAAAGCTCATTGCAAAGGTAAGCAAAATCAAGGTACATGATGAAACACAACTAGAAAATTTTTAATCAGAAATTATAAAGCAGTTTTTTTTATTTTGTTTGTATTTTTTCCAACCCTCTTTCACATATATCTTTCTGTTGGGTCAAAATATAACAATATATTGTCAAATGTGGTAAGTGCTATAAATAAGGAAGTACAAAATATAAAAAGTTAGAAACAGGTAATGGAACTTTTCCAGGTAAACTCATTGGAATGAATTCATGAATGTAGTTGTATGTAATCTAGGCTAAGTAGAACAAAAGGGTATTGGAGAAAACGGGACACAGAGCAGATATACCATGGCATCATTGATTATTCTTTCTCTTAGTTCACGTATTCTCAACATTTCCTGTAATATTGAGCTATTCATTTTAGATAATAGTATTTCTTAATATTTGTATCACCTCTGACACCATAAAGAGCTTAACTTTTTATTTCCTCTGATGTTTTCTTACTTTATTAATTCCTTAAAGTTGTTTAACTGAAATGTTCTTGACACTCTGTTTCTTAAAGCCAAATATTCTTATAGGTGTGCAGTGTTGTAACTGATCATGTGGTTAAACTTCTCAAAATCTACCGCTATTCCTTTAAGGTAGGAAATCACTCCAGTCAAAAGTTTCTAATATCATGATCCTCCAGAAAAGACATTGAACAAAAACTGCAGATAAGTTAGAATAACTCCTCGGTCACTTGTCACTGGAGTATCATGACTGTCACTGCCAAACTCTGTTAAGTTGGCAAATTGGTGCCATGGCTTCAATGATTAGCCTCTGATAACCATAGATGGGATATTCTCTTGCTTTAGACACCAACTAGTGATCCGCAAAGAGGAAATCAGTCCTTCCTGAGTCAGTTTGCCTACAATCTGCTATTGGAAAATTTTCTGACCTTTCTCATTTCTCTCCGATCTGACCTTTATGAGTTCCTTGTCACTGTCTCATATATATATATATATATGAGAATATATATATATATATATATATATATATATATATTTACTTAACCCAGGAGATTCTAAGTCATGAATGATCACACAGTAGTTTCACCAACATCGTCCCATACATGACATTTATATGATTAATTCTGAGACACTAAGCACAAAAAATAAATAATAAAGTAGCCTACACCAATGGGATGAGAATCTCCAAAATTCATTTATCCTGGTACACACTACCACTCTATGAACTTCTCTAAAGCAGGGAGATTATTTTGTTTTTTACTCTGTTGGTTTTATCACCTAGCTCAGTTTCAGGCAAGCAGTGAAAAATTATGTGTTAAATGAAGTTTTGTGTATGTGTGTGTGTGTGTTTTAGTAAATACTGAAAGAAACAGCTAATTCATCAGTATATTTGCTACCAATGTATTAGTCTTTATGTTAAAGTTGTGTCATGGATTAGTGACTATATTTAGTCTTACTTAATAATAAGAGTACTCTCTAGTTATTATAAATTGTTTGAGAACTATACTTATTTCACATTTCCAAAATGTCCAGATTGTCATGTAAAATATGCCAAGCTGTTTGGTACATTTCCTAATGGAAATATTATAAAGTATATCATTAGCTATATTTTAAAAATCAGTTAGGATAGTCATACAAACTCTTAAAAATGGATTGAAGAAATTTTAAATAAAATTTGCATCTGTGTTGAGATTGCTACCTTAGGGAGGTATTTGAGCTTAAATATAGGTAATCATCAATGAATATTTCCTATATAGATAAACAGTTGGTTGAAAAATGCATTCATAAAAACTTTGACAGGGAGAGTGTAGTAAGTTGAAAACTGTTCAGCAGTTTCCCCCAGAAGGATGCATGCAATTACAGGAAAAAAAAAAAAGAGAATAAAACAGATTTCGGGGAGATCTAAGTTTAAGATTATTACATTTTTTTTAGCATCTCATGTAACATGGAATAGACTTGCAAAGCAAAGATAAAACAAGACACAGCTTGCCTCTTCCTTCTCATTTTCCTCTTTCTCCTTTATCTTCATCTCTTTCCCTTATCTTCTCTTTCTTCTTTCTTAATCCCATCTGCAACTATCACCAATTTTTCAAAATAAGCACGAAATCGCATAGACAAATTACAAATCTATTTGGGAAGCATGAATAAACTGTTTTGAGCAAGGGGATGGGACTTCATCAAAAAGTAAATTTAGTTACAGAATCCTGAATAAGTAAATTTGAGGAGTAATTTAAAGGACCAAAAATTCTACAAATATAAGCATAATGCATCTATCTTTATCCACATCTATTTTCTTTTCCTCCTTCCTTCCTGAAGAAATCATCAGATCAGAAGAAAGTAAGCAAAGATCTATAGAAGTCTGGAGGGAATATCCAGAAGAAGTAAAGCCAACCCTTAATTTTTTTGAGCTTTAAAAATTTCTTTGTAAATTAATGTGAAATTTTTATTTCCCTATATATTGATTTATTTTAATGTAAGAAATAGTGTTTTTACATTAAAATCTGAGCTTTCTTGGCAACTGAATGAAAAAGGATAATTTTTATTTTTATTTTCCTGCAGCTCTCAGATATTCCCTAAATATTGTCATATGAGGGGTATTTAGCAGGGCAACTTGAGATTAGTGACTTTATAGGATATGTTTAAAGCACCCTAGAAGGCAGAAAACAAATGAGACTTTGGTCCTCTTGTGATGCTAAAAATTAAAATGTGAAAAGCAGCTTTTATATGAAAATATTTGAAAACAGTCTTTCAATATAGGCAAAAAGTAAGGACATGAGATAGAGTCAATAATTTGAACAAAATAAATGTGAAATAATAAAGGCTATCTTTCCTATGGTAAATTTATTATCATGAAGTTATTTCATAAAACTCAGTCAATAACATTACCTTTCCATTAAGGATTTTTTTTTTTAAGATTTTATTTATTTATTTTACAGAGAGAGATCACAAGTATACAGAGAGGCAGGCAGAGAGAGAGGGGTAAGCAGGCTCCCCACTGAGCTGAGAGCCCGACGCAGGACTCCATCCTAGGACCCTGAGATCATGACCTGAGCCAAAAGCAGAGGCCCAACTCACTAAGCCACCCAGGGCACTGAGGAATTATTTTTTTTTAATAAAATTATATTATTAAGGCATAAGTGATAGGTAAAGAGTCTGTAATAATATATTTACAGCATTTTGTGCTTCCTTCAGCATGTAATAATGAGATAAGTTCATATGATTTGGAATAGTTTGTAATGGCTTTTGTCGAAATGATTTTCTCCTAGTATTTTAAGGCTGGTTTTAGCAAAATAGATAAGTAAAACCAGGGACACATCTCTCGGTGAAGCATTTTTCAGTGGAAGTTTGTCAATGAGTTTTTGTGTAATTGTATAGAAAAAGACAACAGTTAGCTACATATCTTTTCTTTCTTTCTTTCTCTTTCTTTCTTTCTTTCTTTCTTTCTTTCTTTCTTTCTTTCTTTCTTTCTTTCTTTCTTTTAAAGATTTTATTTATTTATTTGACAGAGAGGGAGAAGGAACACAAGCAGGGAAAGGGAGAAGATGGCACCCCACTGAGCAGGCAGCCCAATGCCAGATTTGATCCCAGGACCCTGGGACCATGACCTGAGCTGAAGGCAGACGCCTAATGATTGAGCCACCCAAGTGCCCCAGCCACATATCTTTTCAAACACACACATTGTCTTTTCCTGAACATATGTCTATTTATAGATAGATAAATATTGATATATATGTATAGATACAGATGCTTTTTCAATGGGCTATTACTCAGTTTTGACAAAAGTCACGGTTGCCAAGAAAAAAAAGGAAAAAAAAATCATGTCTTACAGGCATTTTTGTTGTCTACCTAGACAAGTTTTGACAATATATTGTATCTCTACTTAAAAAAAATTCCCTTATATTAAAAAATTGATTAAGCCTCATATTTTGTGCTCCCCTTAGAAATTATTATCCAGTTTATTATTACTTTTATTTTATTTTATTTTTAAAAGTCTTATCTATTTATTTGAAAGAGAGAGGAGAGGGAGTGAAAAAGAGAACTCAAGCGGACTCTGCTCCCAGCACAGGGTCTGATGTGGGCCTCAATCTCACCACTCTGAAGTCATGACCTGAACAAAATCAAGAGTTGGAGACTTAACCAACTATACCACTAGGCACTTCCTATGGCTTTTATTTGAAAACTCTAAAAATTAATAATCAATATTCAATACCTCCAGCTTCACATCCAACATTTTTAATCCTAACTGTACATTTCTAATCTGACTAATATAAATCTAACTGTAAACCTTTTCTATTTTACTGATATTATTTTTCAAATATTAATGTTTATTTCATGTTAAATTTAGTCCTACCTGGACTAAATTTTAAACTAAACCATTAATCTTGTTCTGATATAAATATTTTCTTCTTTTACTTTTCAGGTAGTGAATATTCACTACTTTTCTCATTGACTCTCAAGACAAATGGTTTTTGTTTCCTCGCCTCCTCAATTTCTGCTACATTCTGCACTAAAAATGTAGTATTCCTATAGATATTTTTGTTGGCCTTCTATTTATTTTGTTCTCATTTTTCTGTGTTTGGTCAATATATTCTATTCCCATGGCTGCAGTTCTCACAAAAAAAAACATGACAAACTTGGGTGCCTGGGTGGCTCAGTGGGTTAAGCCACTGCCTTCGGCTCAGGTCATGATCTCAGAGTCCTGGGATCGAGTCCCGCATCGGGCTCTCTGCTCAGCAGGGAGCCTGCTTCCTCCTCTCTCTCTCTCTGCCTGCCTCTCTGCCTACTTGTGATCTCTCTCTGTCAAATAAATAAGTAAAATCTTTAAAAAAAAAAAAAAATGACAAACTAATAAATACTCTCTCCATGACTTTTTTTGAACTCCATATCCAACTGCCCTGCTCTTGTACCTGTCATATATAGAATCATACATATTATATGTATATAATGTATGATCTAATAACATATAATATCATTTATGAATAAAATAAAATACTTATCCTGCCTTTCATGTATGGAGAGTTTTTGAAGATAACCAGATGTCAAGGGAAAGATCAACTTTCTGGAGCAATCACAGCTAATAAACACTGATAACTCGTCAACAGCTGTTACCCATTGATGTGGAGTGTAATGATAGGGGCATCAGACTAATTGCTCAAATCTCTCATCAGTGTTAAAATGATTAAACAATAGGCAAACAAACATGATGTATTTTTTATATGATACAATATGAGTTAAACAACACTACCTATGACATTCTTTCCAAACATTGAATATGAATCACACTAGTAACCACATAAGTTTCGAAAAAACATGAGAAACAAACAAACAACATTGTAAAGATACAATCAGATGAACCGCCCATATATGGAAAATTTTCTTTGTAACATGTGATATGTTTTCTTAAATAAAGTAATACCACAGGGGAAAATGAAACAGACTAAAGAGATAAGAAGCCAAATACAATGTACAGATTTTATTTGGATCTAAATTCTAAACAAAAATGAAATGAAATTAAATATATTTATAAAATTATTAGCAATAAATTAATGGAGATTGTTTATTAACTGACAATAAGGGATTACCTATAATTTTCTTGTTTGTGTTACTCATTTTGACAATATTTAAAAAAAACTCCTTATGTATTAGTCTATATATAATATATGTATATATATTATACACACATACACTATATATAGTGTATATTCATAGTATATAAAATATATGTGATTTAAATTTTTACAATATATTTTAAATACTTCAGAAATAAGATGGGGTACAATGAAATAAAAAAGACATAATGTTTAGCTGAAACTAGATAATGATGTCATGAAGATTCATATACTATTTCTTTTCAGTTTTTCTGAAAGTTTTTACAAAAACAAGAAAAGGTTTAACAAATCCTAGTTTATTCCCTTCTGTATGTGTTACAAAGGTGTTTTATTTGTTCATTTGCTTAATAGTGGTCACAGTTTGTGGGTGTCACATCTCCTTAAAAATTGATTTAGAGGTATAGAAGTGTTATGATTGACTGATTTTTTTTTTCAAATCTCCTAGATATTGAAGCTAGGCAAAATAATATTTAGTTTTTATCCAAGCCATGAAATTAAGAAGCATTGGTATAATATTGAAAACAATTACTTGTTCTGCCAAATCTTTGTTAGAGTATCACATTAAATAGAATGGTGATAGCCATATAAATTTAAAGCACCTCCTTGAAAAACTAGAATTTTATATTATTAGCAGATATATTTTACTTTTAGAACATGAAAATACTATGGTTTTCTTTATTTTATATTTTCCCTTTAGTTTATCAGTGGTCTTGTAGCCTTTGAATGTAAGTTTTATCAGATGCAATAGAGAAAACTTGAAATTACTACCAACCTTTCCACTTTCTCATAACTATGCCTGTGCTTTCCCTGTCCTTCCAGTGACAGATTTGCCTCTTTGAATAAAGCTGAAAATTTGAGCCAGTCATTACTCTCAGACTAACTCTTGATGACAGGTTGAGTTCATTTGCTAAACTGGACCAATCTGATTAATTACTTATTGTGTCTTTCTAGAGATGACGAGGAAGGCTCTCTTTTTGCTTTGAAGAAAACCTGTAATCCAGAACTGCTTTTAGAAAGGTAGAGACAGGTAATCCCCTGTTGTGTGTGTGAGTGTGGTTTCAAGTTTTTATTTAAACTCCAGATAGTTAACATACAGTGCAATATTAGTTTCAGGTGTAGAATTTAGTGACTCATGTTTTACATACAAAACCCAGTGCTCATCACAAGTGCACTCCTAAATACCCATTACCAATTTAACCCATCCCTTGCCCACCTCTCCTCCAGCAACCCTCATTTTGTAACCTATAGTTAAAAGTCTATTTTAGGGTTTGCCTCTCTCTTTGCAACGGGTAATCTTCTTGAAGAAAGTCTATCCAGCAAAATAAAAACCACATCCAGAAAGATGAGGTGATAATTAGTGGGGAGAGAGAGAGGAAGAGAGAAAAACAAAGACAAAGGGAAAGAGAGAAAGAAAGGGAAAAGGAGAGAGAAGGAGGAGGAAAACAGTGTACATATATTCATGTCCTTGGTTTAATCTATCCTTGATAGAAGCTCAAGTCTTTTGTTTAGAATAAAGAACAGATTTTCAATTCTTGCATGTTTATTTAAATTGGGATTTTGTCACATACAAATAGATACCCAACTACTGTGCAAGATTCTCAGTTGTGTTTGTATTTTGGCTATCAAGGAAATCATTTGGGGGAAAATATAAATCCATCCAGAATTGTGTAAATTCATTCACATATTTATTCATCCAGCATATATGAAGCATAGTTTTAGGCCTGGAACTAAACCTATTTGGAAACACAGTGAAACTTGATGTACAAAGATCTCTGCTTGCATAATTCTCCCAATATATGGAAATTATACAAATCATTACAATGGAAGGTGGTACATTCTTTAAGAACCATATGCAAAGTGCTAAAGGAACACAGAAAATAGACAATGTAACACTGTCAGTTCCAAATTTTCTTTGAAAAGTTATCTCATCTTTAAATGTATAATTAAATCATTAATAGATGATGTTTGATAAGATATAATAGTTTCAGTAATATGTACTAAATACACATTGCAGAATCTGAAAAATTGCCCAAGTTTCATGTTGAAATCAATATGGTACCACATAAAGACAACAGAATCAAGTCAAAACACTGGAGTGACTCTTAACCATCCTTACAGACCAGCATTACTTATAGAAATTTAACTAAGGACCTATACATAGGACCCACCCTAAATGGCTGTGTTCCATTAATTTGGAGTGGCTATTTAAAATTGCTGCAAAGTAATTTTGTTGGGCTTCCAGGGTGGATAACCACTGACCTAGATTAAGTATTTCTTGGAAATTAGCAGAAATCCATGAAAGGATTTTTTCTTCTTTCTGTGTGCAGTATTGGGAATTTCAAGGCCATACTTGGAAGTATGTAAGTATAAGAAGTCAAACATCTGACACCTACATTCTATTCATAGTGATCACTATGGTGAATAGTAAAAAGTAATGAAAAATTGTATTCCAAAAGATTTTTGTTGGAGTTTACTGAGATGACATGACCTCCAGTTTACTTGGGAGCTGGGCCCTGGCAATCAGAGGCTACTCACTGTCTCCCCTGTCCTTGGAATCTGCACTCCACTTGCCTTTTGCTTGCTAGAAGCTGCCCAAGCACACAGACTTGAGATGGTGGTATGTTGATATCATCTGGATGGTATATGTGACTCAGCCCAGTTAAGGCCTCTGCATAAACTTTCAGATCCTGGTGGGAGGGTGCAGCAATCGATTTGTCTTGTAGCTGCCCAAGACAGCCTGCTAAATTCCCTTGCTTGATACACCTGCCACCTAGCAGCCTGGAACGGACTCATTCTTCTGTCCTTCCATCCCCTCCCTGTGGTGGGTTCAATTTGTGAACAACAGTTTCATTAATGACAACACAAATTGCAACTAATAAAAATGTGTAGAACAAAATTGTTATTGATATGATATGATATAACAATATATATTATGTTGCACATATATATATTTTTCATTTTAGTGAATATCTTTGCTGTTCATCTGAAAGTTTTATTAAAACACAAATAATCACTGTTTACATCTTAGAGATTCAATATTCAATTGGTGATGTTCACTTGTATATGATTTATATAAACACTAATAATTTTGTTTACAGTGGCTTTGTTCTAGATGACTTGAAAAAAGAACACTGAACACATATTTTTATAAAAATGAGACTGAAAGTGTTTCATTGAACATGCAATTCTATGTACCCAGTAATGTTATATTGTAGGGAAAAGTAAATAACATTTTCTAAATTCTGACTTGCTAAAACAAGCCTAATGTATAAACAATAATACCTGTGCAATATTGTGTGATGAAATGAAAATAGTGAAATGTTCTTAAAAATACTATATTCTGTAGAATCACATATTCTTGAATGTGAGGTTCAAAACTAAGGTTTTGAATTACTAAGGATGAGGTTTTGAATTACTAAGATAAAGGTTTTGAATTATTAAGATAAAAATATATCTGTATACCTTTTAAATATTCTACAACATATGCTATAGATATACACAGAAATGCTTATGGAAAAATGATTTTAAAACAACTAAGCTAGAGAATAGGTAATAATGAAAAAAATACTACATGAAGATAATCTTTCAAACCATTTTGACTTTGGGATTACCACTAAGTAATAATTATATAATTGTATATTAAGTACTAGGCACATTTCTAAGTGCTTTTTATGAATTAATTCATTCTTCCTCTCTGAACACTGAAATACTCTTAATATTAAATGATACTCTTAATATTATTATCAAATACAACTAATGGAGCACATGATAACAGTATGTTTAACATTGAAAGAAACTTCCAAACACTTCCAAAGTGTTTTTGTATTAGAATCTTCATCATATTAATCATAACTATTTTAAATTCTATGTCTGATAATTCCAACATCTGATCTGTTTGTGTCTGATGCTGTGCCATCAGACTTTGTTTTTTGTTTGTTTGTTTTGTTTTTTGTTTTTTTGCCTTTTAATATGCCTTTTAAGTCTTAAAATTTTTTGTCGAATGTCAGGCATGATGTATCAGAAAATAGAAATTGAGCTAATTCAGCTTTACTGTGAGCATTTATGTTTCTCTAGAATTTAGGGGTGTTTGTAACATTTGCTATGACTGTAGGCACCAGAAGGTTCAAATTTCTCCAGTATCCTTGCATTGGTCTCTGTGTTCTCTTTGGGAGTTCCTAAGAACTACTCTTTAGAAGAGGTCTTCACTGTAATCTCCATTACCATACTGGGTTTCTGTTGGTGTGGTGGCTAGGCATGGGGAAGGAGAAGGATCCTATAATATTATGATTAAATCTCAGCATTTTAGTGGAAATGTGTCCAAGTTGTGGCTTTTGTAAACATTTCTCAACTTCCCTCTCCACCTCGGGTGAGACAGAATGGCCAATAGGGCACAAAGTTGGGGAAATGACCTTTCCCCATATCCAATAAGGCTTTGATAAGTCCTTTCCCTGTGTTATGAAGAAAGCTCTAAACCTGTTTTATAATGGTTACTTTTCCCTCCTCTGACAGATTCATGAGGGGAGTTTTCTTGGCAACTCTTCAGAAGACTGGTTGGTTTTCTGGAGGTGAAACTCACAGAAGTTTGTGTTCTTCCAAGACTCTAGCCCCAGGAGTTTCTCACACTTACCTTCATAGTCTATATTCTCCTCTGCACTTCATCAAAATTACTTCTTATAAACTCTCCCTACCAGTTTATGGCTCTAGCCATTTCTTCTCCAGGTTAGAAGCTAACTCCCAGCTGTGACTCCATGGATTTGTCTGTCTCTCTGGCTTTCCAAGTGGCAATTCCCTTGCAAACTCAGTTCTTTGATGTGTCCACAATAGGGCATCGATTTCCAGTTTGTTCAGCTGTTTCTTATTGTAAGAAGGAATGTAAAACTTCCAAGTTCTTTATGTGTTAACACTTAAGCCAGAAATCATGGATTTGTATTTTTAAAAGCTACACTTTAATTAATATTTTCAATTAAATACAATATTGTGATATTTATTAAATTAAACATTTAAAATTTATTAAATTAAATATAATATTGTAATATTTTTCATATCTTTATTGATTTTATATTTATTATTTCTCTAATATGGAACATTTCTTTTACTAGCAATATTAATACATTTATTTATGTTATCCTATTATATTCTCAAAAAAATTTAAAGTTATAATACTATAATACTATAATATTGTAGCTCAAGTTCTTGTCAAAAACTTTTGCCCTTGGAATATGTATCATAAAACTTGTGTGGTCAAACTACTGTATTCAAATTTATTACAAAACACTTACCGTCTCTTTGGAGCTTTGTTAACTAATTGATACATAGTTCTGTTAATTTTTTCTGTTATTTTAAGTTTAGGCTTGATTTTTTCTTGAAAATTGAATCTTATTTTTTTACTATGCAAAACACTGACATGATTCAGTAATGAACTTTTAAAATATGGCATATTTAGAGAAATATTGCTTTCAATTATATCTCTTCTACTCATTCTTCCTGCCTCCCCATAACAAATCATTTTCAATATTTTGTCCCTTTATCCTTTATTGTGTGAATACATATTTCACTTATTGCTGCTTGTATTTTACACAATTTTAGTAAACTAAAAGTATATATCTGTAACCTTCAGTTTTAACTAACAATATATCCTAGAAATAAACCCAAAATGAACATTTTATTTCTTTTAATAATAATTATCTTCTAATTCATCCTCCCCTGTATGCCCATATCATAGTTTATTCAACTAGTTACCTGTTGTGTTGTTAAAGTTGTAGATTGTTTAAAAACTTTGCTATAATAAATAACAGTATAACAATACTCCTGTGCATGATGCTGTTTTATATTTGTAGAAGTGAATCAAACACTACTCAGTAGAAGTTATAACATTTTGAAATCCTCCACAATATATAAAAATTTCTATTTTCTACAACCTAGCGAACAGAGTATGTTGTCAGGCTTTCTGATTTTATAAATCTGATGAAAGAGAAATGCTATCACTATGAAGTTTTACGTGTTGTGGTTATTATTATGTTAAATGTAATTTCATGTTCATAGGGGATATTTTCCTATTTTTCCCCCATTCAACTTTACTTATAATTTTTTTGGCCAACTTGCTCTTTTGTTTCCATTTTTCAGAGTATTTTATATAGTAGTCATGTTAAGGTTTTGTCTGTAATATCAACAGATAATATTTTGTTCAAGTTCTTCCTTGGCTGTTGCCTTTTCTACAATTCAGTTTTCATTAGTTTTAATTTTTGATTACAATATTTATACATTTATTTTATTTCTTTTGAATTTTAAATAGAATAATGTTCCACAGGCACATAAAAAGTAGCTGTACTTTATAGAATCAGTATGCATTATTGGATAGATCAATGTGAGCCTCCTATTGATTGCTATTTAGATGATTTTCACCTTTACTCAATATTGGTTCCATTTGATCTGAGACAAAATAGTGTGCTGGAGGCTTACTAAGAAGTGGCTTTCACATCAATACTTATAGATAGAAATGGAAAAAGCCAGATTGGGCCAGAGGAAGTAGTTGCGATGTCATGATAGCATTTCTCTTTCATCAGATTTGTAAAATCAGCCAGGAAACCTAGACAGTAAGCTGAAATGGCCCTTCAGAATTATTCCTTGTTACACTGATGGAGGCAAGCACTTATACTTTCATATTGATTGATTTCTGGATGTAGACTGATACCAGAAAGGGGGCTTGTTCTTGAAAGACCCAGCTCCCTCTGGCCAAGACGATTTTTAGAGAGAGCTAAGAACTGGGATTTGGCAATTGGCTGTACTCCAAGCAGTTTAGGGAAAGGTCTCTCAATGCTGCAGGAGTTTCTGGGTAGTTTGTGTATCTTTCTACTTGTATGTCCTCTAGCCTCTGCTTTCTGAGGATGGCCGTGAATTTTTTAGTACAACTACCAATAATTTTTATCTTTGTTGAGAATTGTGGTAATTATAAAATATTCTACTTTTTTAAAAGTTAGCTCACCTTGTCAGATTTAAAATTTATATTAAGTTTTGTTTACATTGTCTGGTATATTTTGCTCATTCTTTGATTTTTAATCTATTCATAATACCTTGCTTTTAGTGTAAATGTAGAGTTGTGTTTTGCTTTGTGAGTTATTCTGAAATATTTTCTTTTTCTAAATAATGAGTTAAGCCAATTTACATTTATTGATGGAATTTATGTTTGCTATTAGATCTCTTATTCAGTTGTATGTTAAAAATACTGTATATTTAGCATGTATACTTTTACTATAAAGCCTAAATGCTTTCACTGCTTGCTAAAGGTATTTTGGTATTTAAAATATTTCTACTTATGTTATAATGGTTACTTTTAAAATAATAATATTATCTGGGGCGCCTGGGTGGCTGTTGCGCTCTCCCTGCCCACAGAGATGACGCATCACACACACAGGTCGATGCACAAGCTCTTGCTTATTCCCTGGTCGATCTTTCTCCTCCCCTTCTTTCCCCTTCTCCTGCGGGGAAGTTCCCTTGCCTTATATAGGGCATAACAGCCAATCACAGTGGTGTTCACGTGAACAGGAGGTATCTGGGGCTGGTAGGCAGTGATGGCATACGGTGCTCATGTGATGAGCACGAGGTCACGTGTGGTCAGGGTGAATGTTTTTTAGGCTGTCTGTACTGCTCCAGCGCCATCTTAGGGGCGTGACCGGCGCCATCTTGGGGGCATGACCCCGACAGCTCCCCCTTCTTTATTTATTTGTATGGATAAGGGACTGTGCCTGTCTTAGGTTGGGACGATCAACTTGTGCCCTTACCCGTCATCAAATACTGCAGAGCATGCTGCAGCTTCTGTCTTAGGTTGGTATGCCGTTTTTGTCCTCATTACCCGTCATTGACTACCGGTCCAGCATGCTAAGCCATACTTGCGGTGAGCTACCATGCTCTGTGGTTACCAAGGCTTGATGTACAGCCTGCCAGTCTCTGGCTAATGTGCGTTGGAGGGCCCTTATCCACTGCAGCGCCAGGAGGAGGACGAGGAGCACAATACAGCCGAGTGCAATGGTCCCAAACCAGAATTTCCCAAAAGCCACCACTGCCTGCATAGTTTGTAGGAATTGGGGGGCCATGAGAGGGTTGACTCTCGTGGCATTGATCTGCAGAATCTCCATCTGGAGGGAGGCTGTCAGATTGTGGAATTTGGCTGACCAGGTGCCGTTGAGCATCTGAGATAATTCTTGGGAGAGGTTCGCTGCTCAGGAGAGATTAGAATGCAAGTTAGATGTGATGCATATGCCCGATAAGGGCTGGATACAACTGGTGGAGAGAATTTGCGACATTAGGTTCATTTGTTCCTGGAGGAGATCTACCCTTTGATTGAGGATCAATACGAGTGATATACAAGGGGGTTGAAAGGAAGAAGAATAGTTAAAACGAACAAAGAAGCAAAGGCTCCCGGGAAGGAGTAAGGAAGTGATGTTGTAAGCTGCTTCGGTGTTTTCGTATGGTAGAGATGGAAAGCTGGTACTTGCATCGGTAGAGAAAAACAAAGGAAAAACTGTCGAGTCGTTAGAGAGCGGCAGAGGAGCGGTCCAGGCTTGCACCATGGCCCATAATTGTACTTCTCTATTCCGCCATGGTTGAGTCAAAACACTGAAGGGTAGGATAAGTATCCAAAGTAGGCATAGGGGGTCCATCATTTACTCCAAAGGAGGGTGCTGGGATTAAATAATCTGTGTCAATTACTTTTGAAATTACTGCCAAAGCATTAGTTTTAAAAACCATCTGATAATGCTTGCTTCCTTTTAACCTTTATTTTGATCATGACCACTCATTACAAAATCCATTCACTTTATCTCTAGCAGAAGCAAATTACTTGATTATAACCCTCCATTACCTCAATAAACATCTCATCCCTAGACCTGCAAAGTTAGCAAAGTCAAGTACAGAATACCTAAAATGGTAGAAGAGGTAAAAAGGCATAGAGATGTTGGGTAGTCCCTCAGTTCTGGATACTGCTTAGCAGCGCAATATCAAATGAGCAATGACAGACAGCAACTATCTTAATCTAGGTCAGTACAACAGCCAAAATACTTTGTAAACTCTTT
This sequence comes from Mustela nivalis, assembly GCF_964662115.1. Taxonomy (NCBI): domain Eukaryota; kingdom Metazoa; phylum Chordata; class Mammalia; order Carnivora; family Mustelidae; genus Mustela; species Mustela nivalis. The sequence continues at coordinate 38,595,892 of NC_139032.1, read as the reverse complement.
CTTTGGTTCTTTCTGGAGATCAAATCAATACTCTTCTGATTAAACAGCATGTGAGGATCTTAAGAGCAAGTGAAGTGTTTAACAATATTTACTTATCTAACATCTTTTACCAAAAAATTGTACTAAAAATAATACTAATCATAACTCATAACTGAGAAAAGTACTAACATAAACTGGTACTAACATAAACTGCAAAGGCCAAGAACAGAAATTAGGAGTTGTGTGATACTGAATAGTATATGTGAACTGAAGACTCTGCTGCCTTGTATAGCACCAAGTATACTTTCCTTTGATAAACCCAAACTTAGGCACAAGAACTCAGTGTTAACAGGATTTCAACTTTTCTTATTATGTTTTATTTGTATTTATACCTAATTTTTACTGAAACTTAATTTATTGAAATTTAATTTTTAAAAGATACTATTTAGAAAATGGTCTTACCTAGAGAAAATTATAGTGACACATATTTTAGATATTACATTATTATTTTTCATTTAGATATTAGATTAAAAGTCTATAGTATCACATATACTAATTATTTAAGCTGTCTTTCCATTTGAGATGAAAGGCTTATGCTAAGCTATATTCCTCACCTTCCCTGTGACTAAGAGCTGAATTGCGAGATATATACCTACAAGAAGTGGCAATCTGTAGCTATGAAGAGTTCTATGTAAGTGTGTAAGGTTAAGGGACCTATGAAAGGATTGAACTCCCCTCCTTAGCCACATTAGCACCATGCTCCAACTGAGTTAACTGGTTCAAAGTGTTAGATAAGACAGTGATAACTAAAGAAATAGGAACAAAGAAAGGTTCTATTTCATCATCTTAAGGTTTCACAGAGATGATACAGGTTTACTATTCAAATTCCCACCTCCTGAAAAACAACTTCTTAAATAACTCTCAAGAGGGGTTCTGTTATCTTTCAAAAGTCCCCGCAAGGGGCTCTCCATTCGGAGTCTAGAAATTTCTGACCCCATTATCTTTACCTTTACAGTTGCGATCCGCAAACATACAGCTGCTGTCCCTTTGTGGTTGCTCTTTAGCAAACTTCTAACACCTTTACAGTCGCGATCTGCGAACATATAGCTGCTGTCCCTTTGTGGTTGCTCTTCAGCAAACTTCTAACCTTTCCTTTGTGGTCATCCTAGTGATGAACGTGCAATATGACGAGGGGGAAAAAGTACTCATGTATTGCCTTCTCTCTAAAATGCTAAGTTTAAAAAGCTGCACAACTTCTATTCCATGAAATCTTCCTGTTAGAACTACCATTTCTAAAAATCAAGTAAACAAAATGGAAACATTGTATTTCACTCTGACAAAACTGTTCAATGTGAGATCAATGCACATAAAATTAAAAAGTTAAATATACCTCAATATTATCAGTAAATCAGAACATATCTCAACCAGTATCAGAATTTCTACCTTCACTGTATCATTGCTATTTTTAAATATACTCACAGTTCCCGGGTTTCGGCACCAAATGTCTCGCTCTCCCTGCCCGCAGAGATGACGCATCACACACACAGGTCGATGCACAAGCTCTTGCTTATTCCCTGGTCGATCTTTCTCCTCCCCTTCTTTCCCCTTCTCCTGCGGGGAAGTTCCCTTGCCTTATATAGGGCATAACAGCCAATCACAGTGGTGTTCACGTGAACAGGAGGTATCTGGGGCTGGTAGGCAGTGGTGGCATACGGTGCTCATGTGACCAGCACGAGGTCACATGTGGCCAGGGTGGATGTTTTTTAGGCTGTCTGTACTGCTCCGGCGCCATCTTAGGGGCACGACCAGCGCCATCTTGGGAGTGTGACCCTGACAGGTGGCTCAGTGGGTTAAAGCCTCTGCCTTCAGCTCAGGTCATGATCCCAGGGTCCTGAAATCGAGCCCCACATCGGGATCTCTGCTCAGCAGGGAGCCTGCTTCCTCCTCTCTCTGACTGCCTCTCTGCCTACTTGTAATCTCTGTCAAATAAATAAAATCTTAAAAAAATAAAATAATAATATTATCTGATGCTTAAGCCTACTTTTCCTTGCACAGACTCTCACTTTTTGATTTGTGGCTTTTCTTCTTTGGTATTCAGTGTTTCCCTATCTCCCATGTAGATGCCAATGAGTTTACTCTATTTTTTCATATAGTATTTATGTGTATGTGTTTGTGTGCACACATGTACACAATAACAACATTGCCAAAGTCTCTGTAATTCTTTGACACTCTTCTCAATTTTGGCTTGGCCTTAAAGTTTTATATAACCAGTGTTTTTAAATATATATATTTTTTATGTTTCCTCATTCATCTTTGGATTAAATGAAACTTTTTCTTTAGAAGGAATAGCTCTTGGAAAGAGCATGTTCTGATTTGTTTAGTTGTTTCACTTTTAATATTATTATCAATATAATTTAAGATTGAGTATATAATTTTACTATTTATTTTCTATACAAGATCTTTATCTTTTTAAAATTATCTTCTTTTTAAGTATTTTGACTATTAAGTGTTTCTCTTTATCTGCTTTTACTCATGTAAGCTTTCACTTTGCATTTAATGGATCCTCTAGGAATTGCATCATGCAATATTTATTAATTTGAATATAAAATAATTTTATTTATTTATTATTTTATTTTATTAATTTTTTTTAAGATTTTGTTTATTTATTTGACAGACAAAGATCACAAGTAGGCAGAGAGGCAGGCAGAGAGAGAGGAGGAAGCAGGCTCCCGGCAGAGCAGAGAGCCCAATATGGGACTTGATCCCACAACCCTGGGATCATGACCTGAACCGAAGGCAGAGGCTTTAATCCACTGAGCCACCCAGGTGCCCCTATTATTTTATTTTTTAAAGATTTTATTTATTTATTTGACAGAGAGAGATCACAACTAGGCAAAGAGGCAGGCAGAGAGAGAGAGGGAAGCAGGCTCCCTGCTGAGCAGAGAGCCTGATGTGGGGCTCGACCCCAGGACCCTGGGATCATGACCTGAGCTGAAGGAAGAAGTTTAACCCACTGAACCAGGCGCCCTGAATATAAAATAATTAAAAAAAAAAATTCCTGGATAATGAAGAACCTTAGAAATACTTTAACATTATGCATTCTCTTTTTAAATTACATGTGATTGTTGTTATGCATTTTATTTATCTCCATGTTGTAAACTCCACAAATATTTTCATTACTGTTTTACTGGTTAATATTTTATTAAATTTATTGCTATATAAAAATTTTCTGTTTCTCATATTTGTTCTTTCCCTTCAAACTCCCTTTCAGGTTATGTTCCCTTCTGAGTGAAGACTGCTCTTTTCCCTTCTATTTGGAGCAGGTCTGCTGCTGGTGAATTTTTCTATTTTGTTTGGCTGAAAGTGTCTTTATTTAGGCTTCATTTTATCTTGAAAGTTATTTTCTTGAAGCATAAGGAATATAGTTCTATAGGGCTCTGGTTTCCATTCTTTCTTTTGAGATATCAGCTGTTACTTTATTGATATTCCTTTAAATGTAAATTTAAAAAATTTACTCCAGAGTCTCCACTCCCCCTCCTTATATGATGTTTTATTTTCAGCAATTGTCATATGACATTTCTGGGTACACTTTATTTGTGTTAATCCTGTTTCAGATTTGTAGACTTTTTGATTCTGTGACAGAAAAATTTTTTAAAATTAGTTTTGTAATTCCAGTACATTGTAAGACATATAATTTCTTCTACCCACTTTATAATTTCCTCTACCCATTTTTTTTTTTAATCTTAAACTCTTGGTATGCTCTTTTTTATTATTGAAAATAATAAACATAGTTATTTTGGCTTGTGTCTGCTATTTTTATATTTCTTCATGTAAGTTATTGAGGTTTAACACTATTCTTTTTAATTTTTTTTATTTATTATTTTTTAAAGATTTTATTTATTTATTTGATAGAGAGAGATCACAAGTAGGCAGAGAGGCAGGCAGAGAGAGAGGAGGAAGAAGGCTCCCTGCTGAGCAGAGTGCCTGATGCGGGACTCGATCCCAGCACCCTGAGATCATGACCTGAGCCAAAGGCAGTGTCTTAACTCACTGAGCCACCCAGGCGCCCCAACACTATTCTTTTTTAGAGCTGCTTTAGGTTTACCAAAATACTGAACGTTAGGTATATTTGCCATTTACCTCCTGCCTCTGCACATGGATAGCCTCCTCATTGTTAACATCCCCTACCAGTGTGATACCTATGTTGAAATTGCTGAACCTACAATGACACATCATAATCACCCCAAGTACACCGTTTACTTTTGGGTTCATTCTTGGTATTGTACATTCCATTTAAAAAGCTTAGACCAATGTATAATGGCATGTCTCCATAATTATAATAGAGTGCAGAGTATTTTCACTGTTCTAAAATTATTTTGTGTTTTCTCCCTCTACTCTAAGCCCTGGAAAACACTGATCATTTTACTGTCTCCATAGTTTTGAGTTTTCCAGATGTCACTTAGTTGGAATGATATAGGATTTTGTTTTTTCAGATTGGGTTCTTAGTAATATGCATTCAAGTTTACTTCACTTCTTTTCATGACTTGGTAGCTCATTTCTTATTAGCACGCACTGAACAATATTGCATTCTCTAGGTGTATCACAGTATATATATCCATTTACCTACTGACAAACATCTTCATTGCTTTCGAGTGTTAAAACATCCATCCAACCCAAAGCAATCTACAAATTCAATGTGCTCTTTATCAAAACTACAATTATATTAACCACCCATAGAAGTTGAACAAATAATCCCAAAATTTGTTTGGAACCCCAAAGATGCCAAATATCCAAAGCAATCTTGAGAAGGAACAACTTTTTTTTCAAACTATATTACAAAGCCATAGTCATGAAAGCAGTGTGGTATTGGCATAAAGAACAGACACACAGATCAATAGAATAGGAGAGATATCAGAAATAAACCACGTGTATATAGTTAATTAACATATGACAAAAAAGCCAAGAATATATAATAGAAAAAAAAAACAACAACAACCCAACATTGTCTTCAATAAATGACGTTGGGGAAACTGGATAGTCACATGCAAAAGAAACTCGATCACTCTCTTACAACACACCTAAAAATCAATTCAAAATGAGTTAAAGACTTGAATGTCAAACCTGAAGCCACATAAAACTCCTAGATGAGAACATAAGTGATAAGATACTTAACATAAGTCTAGGTGATGATTTTTTTCATCCTGACACCAAATACAAAAGCACAAAAACAAAAAATAATCAAATGAATCTACCTCAAACTAAAAAGCTTCTGCAAAGCAAAGGAAACCATCAACAAAATGAACAGGCAACCTACTGAATGGGAGAAAATATTTGCAAGAAGACTTGCAGATGTTCAACTGGTATATGAACAGACGTTCAACATCATTACTCATCAGGGAAATATAAATAAAAACCAAATGAGCTATAACTTTGCACATGTTAGAATGGCTATTATCAAAAGATGAGTAATAATATAATACTACATACTATATATAATTATTATTTTATATAAATTATAAATTATATATTATATGTGTGTATATATATATAGATAGATAGATAGATATAGATGAGGATGTGGAGAAAAGGGAACACTTGTGAGCTCTTGATGGGAATGTAAATTTGTGTAGCCACTATGGATGCTCCTCAAAAAATTAGCAATAGAACTACCATTTTAATGTAGCAATTTCACTTCTGGGTACCTATCTGATCCAGCAATTCCACTTTTGAGAATTTATCCATATATTTAACTCAAAAAGATATTATGCACCCCCATGTTCATTGCAACATTATTTACAGTAACCAAAATGTGAAAACAACTAAACTGTCCATGGATTAATGAATGGATAAAGAAAGTGTGGCATACACATACAATAGAATATTATTCAGCCATAAAAAAGAATGAAATTTTGTCATGGCAAAAAAAAAAAAAAAAAAAAAAAGGTAGATATTGAGGGCATTAGGCTAAGTGAAATAAATCAGAGAAAACAAATACAATGTGATCTCTCTTATATGTTCAATCTTCAAACAAAATAAACAAATGAACTAATAAAAAACAAGTTCATAGATCTAGAGAACAGATTGATGGTTACCAAAGGCAGAAGTGTGGGAGAAAAGGGTAAATGTGAAAAGAGAAAAAGGGAAAAAAACAAACAAAAAAAATACAAACAAACATAAAACCCCAAACTTCTGAATGAAAATTCATAAAAACAAAACGTAAAGGCAAACTAGAAAAGGATAACAATGGACAGTATTGTTATATAACACATTAAATGTGAACTCGGTAATGTAAGAAAAAAGAAAGTAGGCCTCTAAATAGTTGCCAAAAAAATGGTAGATTGGTGGGGGGAGTCAAGATGGCAGAGAAGTAGCAGGCTGAGATGACATTAGGTAGCAGGAGATCAGCTAGATAGCTTATCAAACCATACCAAATACCTACAAATTCAAAAGGAAATTGAAGAGAAGAAGAGCAGAAATTCTAGAAACAGAAAATTGACCACTTTCTGAAAGGATCTGCGGAGAAGTGAATCCAAAGTTACGGGAAGATAGACCACGGGTGTTGGGGCCAGTTCCCGACAAGCAGTGGCGCAATGGAGCACAAAATCAGAACTTTTAAAAGTCTGCTCTACTGAGGGACATCACTTCAAAGACTAAACCAGGGTGAAGCCCACACGGGGACAGTGTGGTCTCAGGTCCCATGGAGTCACAGAAGCAGGGAAGCTGGCTACAGAGAAAGAGCTTAGGACTGAGCTCTCAACTTGGGGTTACCTTAAATTGTGATCTGTGGCAAAGGCAACTGCTCTGTGAGTGGGCACCCCACAAGATCCAGGGAGACACCCTGGAATAGAGCAGGCATCTGCAGGGTTTGGAGACTGCAGGTGGAACTGTGTGCCAGAGACAGAGATGCTTGGTCACAGACTGGGTGAGCTTGGAGAACAGCCAGAGGCCAGGGAGATGGGAGTGACCCGTTTCTCTGAGGGTGCACTGAGGAGTGGGGCCCTGAGCCCTAGGTTCCTCCAGGCTGGAGATTGGGAGGCTGCCATTTTCATTCCTGTCCTCCGGAACTCTATGGAAAGTGTTCAGGGAACAAAAGCTCCCGAAAGCAAACCCAAGCAGATTACTTAGCCTGGCCCCTGGTAAGGGCCATGTAATTCTGCCTTGGGCAAAGACACTTGAGAATCACTGCAACAGGCTCCTCCCCAAGAAGATCATCAAGAAATCCAGTTCACAACCAAGTTCACTTAACAAGGAGAACAGCAGAATTCTAGAGGAGGAGAAAGAAAAGCATGGAATTCATGGCTTTCTCCCCATGATTCTTTAGTCTTGCAAAGTTAATTAATTTATTTTAATATTATTTTTTTCTTCTATTTTTTTAACTTTTACCCTTTCCTCTTTTAACATTTTTTAACTAGTTTATCTTAACAATACCTTAAAAAAAAAACTTTTTTGAACCTTCATTATTATAGTCATATTTTATCCCTCAATGTATCTTTTTTTTTTTTTGTATGCACATAGGGTTTTTTCTTCTAAAAAAAATTTGGGATACATCTTCTTCTAATAGATCAAAGTATATCCTAGATCTAGCACAGGGCTTTGTTCTAGTCTCCAGCCTTAGCAAATTCTCTCCACTTTCTTTTTCTTTATTCTCTCAACCAAGTTATATTATCAACTCCTTTATTAGAAATTTTTAAAAAATTTTCATCTTTAGAGTCATATTTCATCATTTCATCATGATTACTCTAATATGTGTTTTTAATTCTTTAAGTTTGGGAGGTTGTCTCTTCTAAGAAGCCAAAATACTCCCCAAATTAAGTGGATAACCCTATATAGTCACCAGTCTAATATATATATATATATATATATATATATATATATATATATATATATATTCTTTTTTATATTTTTTCTTTATTAATTTGTTTTTTCTGAACTTTTTACCCCCTGTCTTCCCCCCCACGATTTGGGGTCTCTTCTGATTTGGTTAAAGCACATTTTACTGGGGTCTTTGTCATGCTTTTAGTATTTTATTAGCTCCTTCATATATTCTTATATGGATAAAATGAAAAGATGGAAAAACTCACCAAAAAAAAAAAAAAAAAAAAAGAACTAGAGGCAGTACTGAAGGCCTGGGAACTAATCAATATGGACATTGGTAATATGTCAGATCTAGAGTTCAGAATGACTATTCTCAAGGTGCTAATTGGGCTCGAAAAAGGCATGGAAGATATTAGAGAAACCATGTCTGGAGAAATAAAAGCGCTTTCTGGAGAATAAAAGAACTAAAATATAACCAAGTTTAAAAAAAAAGCTATTAATGAGGTACAATAAAAAATGGAGGCTCTTACTGCTAGGATAAATGAGGCAGAAGAAAGAATTAGTGATATGGAAAACCAAATGATAGAGAATAAAGAAGCTGAGCAAAAGAGAAAGACAACCACTGGACCACGAGGGGAGAATTCGAGAGAGAAGTGTTACCATAAGATGACACAACATTAGAATAATTGGGATTCCAGAAGAAGAAGAAAGAGAGAGGGGAGCAGAAGGTGTATTGGAGAGAATTTTTGTAGAGAATTTCTCTCATGTGGCAAAGGGAACAAACATCAAAATCCAGGAGGCACAGAGAGCCTCTCTCAAAATCAATAAGAATAGGTCCACAACCAGTCATCTAATAGTAAAATTTATAAGTCTTAGTAACAAAGAGAAAATCCTGAAAGCAGTTTGGGACAAGAAGTCTGTAAATTACAATGTTAAAAATATTAGATTGGCAACAGACTTATCCACAGGGACCTGGCAGGCTAGAAAGAACTGGCACGATATATTCAGAGTACTAAATGAGAACAACATGCAGCCAAGGATACTATATCCACCTAGGCTATTATTGAAAATAGAAGGAAAGATAAAAAGCTTCCAGGACAAAAACAAAACAAAACAAAACTAAACTAAACAAAAAAACTAGAAGTATTTGTAAACACCAAACCAGCTCTACAGGAAATAGTGAAGGGGGTCCTTTAAGCAAAGAGAGAGCCTAAAGGTTGTAGATCAGAAAGGAACAGGGATGATATACAGCAACAGTCACCTTACAAGCAATACAATAGCACTAAATTTATATCTCTCAATAGTTACTTTGAATGTAAATGGGCTAAATGCCCCAATCAAAAGACACAGAGTTTCAGAATGGATAAAAACAAAACAAAACAAAACAAACAAGCAAACAAAAACATCAATATTCTGTCTACAAGAAATTTTAGACCCAAAGACACCTCCAGATTTAAAGTGAGGGGGTGAAAAACAATTTACCATGCTAATGGGCATCAACAGAAAGCTGAGGTGGCAATCCTTATATTAGACCTATTAGATTTTAAGCCAACGACTATAATAAGAGATGAGGAAGAACACTATATCATACTGAAAGTGTCTGTCCAACAAGAAGTTCTAACAATTTAAAATATCTATGCCACTAACATGGATTCAACCGACTACATAAACCAATTAATAACAATATCAAAGAAACACATCAACAATAATACAGTAATAGAAGGGAACTTTAACACTCCCCTCACTGAAATGGACAGATCATCCAAACAAAAGATCAACGAGGAAATAAAGGCCTTAAATGACACGCTGGACCAGATAGACATCACAGATATATATAGAACATTCCATCCCAAAGCAACAGAATACACATTCTTCTCGAAAGCACATGGAACATTCTCCAGAATAGATCACATCATGGGTCAAAAATCAGATCTCAGTCAGCATCAAAAGATTGGGATCATTCCCTACATATTTTCAGACAACAGTGCTCTAAAGCTAGAACTCAATCACAAGAAGAAATTTGGAAAGAATCCAAATACATGGAGATTAAAGATCATCCTTCTAAAGAATGAATGGGTTAACCAAGAAATTGAAAAAGAATTGAAAAAAATCATGGAAACAAATGATAATGAAAACACAACAAATCTGTGGGACACAACAAAGGCAGTCCTGAGAGGAAAATATATAGCAGTACAAGCCTTTCTCAAGAGAAAAGAAAGGTATCAAATATACAACCTAACCCTACAGTTAAAGGAGTTGCAGAAAGAACAACAAGGAAAGCCTAAACCCAGCAGAAGAGAAGTAGTAAAGAGGAGAGCAGAAATCAATGAAATAGAAACAAAAAACACCAAGGAACAAATCAAAGAAACTAGGAGCTGGTTCTTTGAAAGAATTAATAAGATTGACAAACTCCTGGCCAGACTTATCAAAAAGAAAAGAGAAAGGAACTAAATCAATAAAATCAAGAATGAAAGAGGAGAGATTACAACTAACACCAAAGAAATACAAACAATTATGAGAACATATTATTAGCAATTATATGCCAGCAAATTTGACAGTCTGGAAATGGATGTATTCCTAGAGACATATAAACTACCACAACTAAACTAGGAAGAAATACAAAACCTGAACAGACCCATAACCAGTATGGAGATTGAAGCAGTCATCAAAAATCTCCCAAAAAACAAGAGCCCAAGACCAGACGGATTCCCAGGGGAATTCTACCAAACATCAATGAAGAATTAAAACCTATTCTCCTGAAACTGCTCCAAAAAATAGAAATGGAAGAAAAACTTCCAAACTTATTTTATGAGTCCAGCATTACCATGATCCCAAAACCAGAAAAGGATTCCATCAAAAAAGAGAATTACAGACCAATAACCTTGATGAACACAGAGGCAAAAATTCTCACCAAAATACTAGCCAATAGGATACAACAGTACATTAAAAGAATTATTCACCATGACCAAGTAGGATTTATTCCAGGGCTGCAAGTTTGGTTCAATATCTGCAAATCAATCAATGTGATACAATACATTAATAAAAGAAAGAACAAGAGACATATGATACTCTCAATAGATGCTGAAAAAGCATTTGACAAAGTACAGCATCCTTTTCTGATCAAAACTCTGCAAAGTGTAGGGATAGAGGTTACATACTTTAATATCATCACAGCCATCTATGAAAAAACCACCGCAAATATCATTCTCAATGGAGAAAAATTGAGAGCTTTTCTGCTAAGGTCAGGAACACAGCAGGGATGTCCATTATCATCACTGCTATTCAACATAGTACTAGAAGTCCTAGCTTCAGCAATTAAACAACAAAAAGAAATTAAAGACATCCAAATTGGCAAAGAAGAAGCCATACTATCACTCTTTGCAGATGATATGATACTATATGTGGAAAACCCAAAAGACTCCACTCCAAATCTGCTAGAACTTGTACAGGAATTCAGTAAATTGTCAGGATATAAAATCAATGCACAGAAATCAGTTGCATTTCTTTACAACAACAACAAGACATAGAAAAGAGAAATTAAGGAGTCAATCCCATTTACAACTGCATCCAAAACAATAAGATACCTAGGAATAAACCTAACCAAAGAGAAAAAGAATCTATACTCAGAAAATTATAAAGTACTCATGAAAGAAATTGAGGAAGACACAAAGAAATGGAAAAATGTTCCATGCTCATGGATTGAAAGAACAAATATTGTGAAAATGTCAATGATACCTAAAACCATCTACACACTTAATACAATGCCTATCAAAATCCCATCCATTTTTTTCAAAAGAATGGAACAAATAATCCTAAAATTTGTATGGAACCAGAAAAGACCTTGAATAGCCAGAGGAATATTGAAAAAGAAAGCCAACGTTGGTGGCCTCACAAATCTGTACTTCAAGCTCTATTACAAACCTGTCATCTTCAAGACAGTATGGTACTGGCACAAAAACAGACACATAGATCAATGGAACAGAATTGAGAGCTCAGAAATAGACCATCAACTCTATGGTCAACTAATCTTCAACAAAGGAAGAAAGAATGTTCAATGGAAAAAAGACAGCCTCTTCAACAAATGGTGTTGGGAAAATTGGACAGCCACATGCACAAAAATGAAATTGGACCATTTCCTTACACCACACATGAAAATAGACTCAAAACAGATGAAGGACCTCAATGTGAGAAAGGAATCCATCAAAATCCTTGAGGAGAATATGGGCAGCAACCTCTTTGACCTGAGCCCAGCACCTTTTTTCTAGGAACATTACTAAAGGCAAGGGAAGCGAGGGCAAAAATGAACTATTGGGACTTCATCAAGATCAAAAGCTTTTGCACAGCAAAGGAAACAGTTAACAAAATCAAAAGACTACTGGCAGAATGGGAGAAGATATTTGCAAATGACATATCAGATAAAGGGCTAGTATCCAAAATCTATAAAGAGCTTAGCAAACTCAACACCCAAAGAACTTATAATCCAATCAAGAAATGGGCAGAGGACACAAACAGACATATCTGCAAAGAAGACATCCAGATGCCCAACAGACACATGAAAGAGTGTTCCACATCACTCGGGTAATAACATCTTCTTTATCATGACCTGAGACTAAACCGAGATTGGGACACTTAACTAATTGAACCACACAGGTGCCCTGGTACAAAGATTTATTTAAATTATTTTATTTTTATTCATTTGTATTTTTAAAGATGTTTATGTATTTATTTGACACAGAGAGAAAGAGAGAGATATCACAACTAGGCAGAGAGGCAGGCAGAGAGAGAGAGGGGGAAACAGGCTCCTCACTTAGCAGAGAGCCCGATGTGGAACTCGATCCCAGGATCCCGAGATCATGACCTGAGCTGAAGTCAGAGGCACAACCCACTGAACCACCCAGGCATCCCAATTATTTTCTTTTTATTAAACAACATGTATACTTCAAACATTTTATCAGTAGGGGATTAAACCCCATAGATTGTTAATCAATCTTAATATATCAAATTATAAAATATAAGTTTGAGTTAATACAATCACCAGATATTAAGTGTATTCATAAATGAATGTTTATATATCATTCTTGTTTGTCCCCATTCAAGCACATTTTTTTTTTTTTTAGGAGAAGCATTGAAAAATGCCTTTTTATCTAAGACCTCGAATTAAGAGACTAAATGAAAACCTCCTAATGTAATTTAAAAAATAAAAATTTCAGCCTTACAAAGTTCTAAACAGAATGGGGTAGAGAGAAGAGAGAGGATGTATGCATAAGAGAGCATCTACTGCTAACATCATCTTCAGTCAAGTTTTTGGTTATCAGTCTGAGTTGATTTATAAATTGAAACATGTTTTGAAAAAACTGTTTTCTACTTTCATTGATTCCTCTGCTTCTTATATACAAATCATGTCAAAAGAATCATAAATTAGCCAGTATTCTCATTACTGAAAACAGAATTAAGGGAAAAGGGACAGTGTTTTTATTATTTATCTGACTAAATACTAGGCTCATGTTTATATTTTCAAGACTCTTCCTTTTTCTTTTCTTTCTTTTTTTTTCTTCTTCTGACTTCAGTAAGGCAAATCGTTTATTTGATTCATTTCTGACAAGAACATTATTCTAGAGATAATTATCTTTCTCTGGATAGAGAGTGATGTGTTTTCAATCCTTTGTACAGTTTCCCCAACATTCCAGAAATTATTCTTTTACCTGTCACTACTAGAATGCAAGTGACCATTTTCTATAACTATATACAGTTTCAGGATGCTTAGATGGCCAGTGGCTATTGTCAATCAAACTATTTTAATGATGTCTGTATATCCAAGGCATTATATGGATAAGAACCTTGGGAAAGACTTTTTTAAAAGGAAACTATATCAATCAGTAATGAGTTTGGCAAACCCTGAATAGGTATATACTTTTATATTGAGAAAAAGTTCAGGATATATTGAATTTAGGAAATAAAAGTTGATAGAATTTGTTTCAGATGAGATCGTGCCTTTGTCAGTTTAGGCTGCTATAAGATTACCATAATCTGGATAGGTCAAATAAAAAACTTTTATTTCTCACAGTTTTGGTGACTGGGATGTTCAAGATCAAGTGATCAAATGTCTGGGAGGACCTCCTCTGAGATGACCTTCTTATCTCGTAATAGTCTTACAAAGAAGAAGGCAGAGAGGGGAAGCAAACTGTTTTGTTTCTTTTTGTAAAATAATTTTTTTTTTTTTGAGAGAGCGAGAGCGAGAGAGAGAGAGAGAGAACACATTAGGGGGAGAGAAAAAAGGAGATGGAGAGAGAATCTTAAGCAGGGTCCATGCTGAGCATGAAGACCAATCAGGGCTTGATTTCATGATCCTGAGATCATAACCTGGGCTGAACTCAGGAGTTGAATTCTTAACTGACTGAGCCACCCAGGCACCCCAAGACCCTAATTTTATCATGAGGGCTCCACCCTAATGAACTCCTCTAATTCTAATTATTTCCCCAAAGCCTCATCTTCTAATACCATCATGTTGTGGGAGGAAGGTTTCAACATATGAATTTAGGGGAACACAAATATTTAGTCCATAACATAAGTTAACATTATTCCTCTTGCTTACTTGCTCAGGTCATTGCACCCATAAACTTTCAGAGAGATATGAGTGTTGAGTTTAATTATCACACATACTTATATTCTATTTCCATCTTTAAGGCTAATACTGAGCTTAAACACAGCAACAATATCAAGTCTCCTGTATGTATAACAGAATCAAATAAGCAAACCACAGAATACTTTGTGATCTCTTGCTGGAAAAAGCTAAAAAAACTTCAATTAGCCAGATACCTCAAATGTATGCAGAGGAACATTACATAACTAGACAGTGGAAGTCTTCTACAAGTTGTGTTTTATCTTTGGCTTCATACTATATTATAACAATATGGCTATTTTATATAAAGCTCTGTATCAAGGAAGAAGATGACCATTTATAAATTCTCCTTGAAATAAAAATTTCAAATGCCTTTTGTACATGGTCAGGAAAGAGTGGGCAACAGAGCAAACTCATCTACCTGGAAGATATTATACATAGAGATTCATAATAACACACAATTCTTTTGTTCTAATAGTATGATCATGAAGCACTATTGCAATGGCTTGTTATAGACTAGTTGACATATAATCTCCACCTATATCACTTATTTCTCAGAATAGATTAATAACATGTCATTAAACTATTGACAATGTGTCATAGGAAGTATAGGAATTTTGGTGTATATTAGAAGTAAATGTATTAAATTAAAAAAAAAATGTTGAATGAGTAAATGCCTTATGAAGTAGAATGAACTCCGAATCTAGGAGGTTTAGGTTTGAGTTTAAAATTTTAGATTTGTTCCAGCCTTGATATGTACCAATAACTTAATCTTTCAAGACCTATTTTTCTCTTTCTAGAGTAGAGTTTGGTCAAATTATCTCTAGGACAGTTTTTAAAGTACAACACATGATCAGGACTCACAGATGAAAATGACCAAGAGTGGAACCCTATTATTTAGAAAACTCTGTAGGGAATATTTTCAAATAAATGTGTTACTGAATACATTATGCTTAGAGCTCAAATTTTTATAAATTAAACAAATTAATTTACCCAGCTGCCAGATCAAGATAATAAAACATTTCTGGTATGTTCACAGTTCATCTATTGTTCTATAAACGCATTTCAGCCAAAAGCTAAATTCTATGAAGAATTTTATCACCATAAATTTGTTTTTTTAAATGCAGTATGTTTGGGGTGCCTGGGTGGCTCAGTCAGTTAAGCATCAGTCTCTTGATTTCAGCTCCAGTTATGTCTCAGAGTCCTGAGATTCAGGTAGACACTGAGCTCCATGCTAGGCATGGAGCCTGCTTAAGATTCTCTCTCCCTTTCTCTTTGCCCCCTCCCTTCTCTAATAGAAACACACATATGATATATATATATATCATATGTTTGGCCTTGTTTGCCTAACAAAAAGTTTTTGATATTTGCCTTTGTTGTGGCTTATAATATTATTTCTCATCACTGTATGGTATTCATTGATAATATATTTATTTCTATATATCACTGAATATAATAGCTATAAAATGTGTTTATGTATGTATATATCCATATATATTTGCAAATGTACATATCATATACATGTGTGTATGTATGTGTGTGTATATATTAATTTGTACTATTCTAAATTTTTTGATAGTGTAGGTTGTTGCTAGTTTAAACTGTTTTGAAGTTGTATTGCTGAGAATTTTCTCATATCTACTCTAATAGGAATAATTTTGGATCTCATTTTAATTAAATCCTTAATAGAAACTGCTAAATAATGCCCCCAAAAGGTTATATCAGTGCATACTCCCATCAGAATTATGTGATAGAGTTGTTCTCCATGAGTGTCAAGAAATAATAATATTGATTTTAAAAATTGTAGTCATTGTATTAAGTGTTTGGGCTATTTTACTGTGGTTTTGACTTGCATTTCCCTCCTGAGTAGTGGTGATTAAGCAATTTTTATGAATTTATTAGACATTGCATTTTCCTCTCTTGCAAAATGTGAATTTTAGTCTTTAAACATTCTTCTTCAATTAATGATATTTAGACATTCTTTTTTAACCCTATAAAATAATGTACATTTTTAAAATATGGGCCAGCTAGTCATGGTGATCTAGCTCTGCATTTCCTTTTATTTATAAGCTTTGGTTTGTTTATTTATTTATTTTTTTCAGTAATCTCTACAGCCAACATGAAGCTCAAACTCATGACCCAGAGCTCAAGAGATGCATGCTCTTCTGACTGAGCCAACCAGGCACGAAGATATATCCCTTTTATAGCTACTACACAAGTGAAATTACAAATATATTTTATTATTCTTTTTTTAAACTAAAGTAATATTTTGTTGTTTTATCAAAAGATGTACCTACATATTTTTATTATGTGCTTTACACTTTAAGAAGAAATATTATTTTATAATAGAAGCAGATTGTTTTCCTATCAAAATCCCATCCATTTTTTTCAAAAGAATGGAACAAATAATCCTAAAATTTGTATGGAACCAGAAAAGACCGCAAATAGCCAGAAGAATATTGAAAAAGAAAGCCAACGTTGGTGGCCTCACAAATCTGGACTTCAAGCTCCATTACAAACCTGTCATCATCAAGACAGTATGGTACTGGCACAAAAACAGACACATAGATCAATGGAATAGAATAGAGAGCTCAGAAATAGACCATCAACTCTATGGTCAACTAATCTTCAACAAAGGAAGAAAGAATGTTCAATGGAAAAAAGACAGCCTCTTCAACAAATGGTGTTGGGAAAATTGGACAGCCACATGCACAAAAATGAAATTGGACCATTTCCTTACACCACACATGAAAATAGACTCAAAACAGATGAAGGACCTCAATGTGAGAAAGGAATCCATCAAAATCCTTGAGGAGAATATGAGCAGCAACTTCTTCGACCTCAGCACAGCACCTTTTTTTCTAGGAACATCACCAAAGGCAAGGGAAGCAAGGGCAAAAATGAACTATTGGAATTTCATCAAGATCAAAAGCTTTTGCATGGCAGAGAAAACAGTTAATAAAATCAAAAGACCACTGACAGAATGGGAGAAGATATTTGCAAATGACATATCAGATAAAGGGCTAGTATCCAAAATCCTTAAAAAGCTTAGCAAACTCAACACCCAAAGAACTTATAATCCAATCAAGAAATGGGCAGAGGACATGAACAGACATTTCTGCAAAGAAGACATCCAGATGGCCAACAGACATATAAAAAAGTATTCCACATCACTCAGCATCAGGGAAATACAATTCAAAACCACAATGAGAAACCACCTCACACCAGTCAGAATGGCTGAAATTAACAAGTCAGGAAATGACAGATGCTGGGGAGCATGCGGAGAAAAGGGAACCCTCCTACACTGTTGGTGGGAATGCAAGCTGGTGCAACCACTCTGGAAAACAGCATGGAGCTTCCTCAAAAAGTTGAAAATAGAGCTACCTCACGACCCAGCAATTGCACTACTGGGTATTTACCCTAAAGATACAAACGTAGTGATCCAAAGGGGCATGTGCACCCGAATGTTTATAGCAGCAATGTTCACAATAGCCAAACTATGGAAAGAACCTAGATGTCCATCAACAGATGAATGGATAAAGAAGAAGTGGTATATATATAAAATGCAGCCACCAAAAGAAATGAAATCTTGCAGCCACCAAAAGAAATGAAACCTTGCCATTGTGACAATGTGGATGGAACTAGAGGGTATTGTGCTTAGGGAAATAAGTCAGTTGGATAATGACAACTATCATATGATCTCCTTGATATGAGGAAGTGGAGATGCAACGTGGGGCGTTTGGAGGGTAGGAAAAGAATAAATTAAACAAGATGGAATCACGAGGGAGACAAACCATAAAAGACTCAATCTCAAAAAACAAACTGAAGGTTGCTGGGGGTAGGCGGGCAGGGAGAGGGTGGTGGAGTTATGGACATTGTGGAGGGAATGTGCCATGATGAGTGCTCTGAAGTGTGTAAACCTGGTGATTCGCAGACCTGTACCCCTGGGGCTAATAATACATTAGTATGTTAATTAAAAAAGAAAGAAATAAAGAAAGAGAGAAAAAGAAAAGAAAGGAAAAGAAAAGAAAAGAAACGAAACGAAACGAAAAGAAAAGAAAAGAAAAGAAAAGAAATAAAGGTGGGATAAAGAATTTCCTAAACAAACAAAAGCTGGAAGAGTTCATAATCACCAGATCTGCCTTACAAGAAGAAATGTTAAAGGGTGCTCTTTGAATGGAAAGAAAAGAATGCTTATTAACATCATTAAAACATAAAAAAAATGGTAGATTAAAAAACAAAATACTCAGGATGCCTGGGTGGCTCAGTTGGTTAAGCAGTTGCCATCGGCTCAGGTCACAATCCCGGCGTCCTGAGATCAAGTTCCTCATCGGTCTCCTTGCTCGGCAGGGAGCCTGCTTCTCCCTCTGTCTCTGCCTGCCATTCTGTCTGCCTGTGCTCACTCTGACAAATAAATAAAATCTGAAAAAAAAAAATACTCTAAATGTAACCTTAAGGTATAATCCTATTCATAAAGGTTTTCTTGTAAAATGAGTTACAGAGTATTAAAATCAGCAAGTTTCACATGGAGTTTTTGTAATTCCCAATAATAGATTTAAATGTTAATACAAAAAGTTTCCAAAAAGTTATTCCTTTGAAACTTTTTGATAAATTTAAGATTTAACCCATGCATTTACCATATGCATTTTAACATAAAAATTAGTTCAATAAATTTATGGACTTTCAAAAAAAGGAGATAGAAAAAACATTTCTTTTTGGAAGAGTTGGAAGAGTAATTTAAATATACTTTCAAATGTATTTTTATTCGATATGATACTGAAAATAAAATTACTATATGTATTGATAGGTAACAATCATGTATTTTGGGATAATGCATCATTTATGACTTAATATATTTGAATTTGAGATTTTATCCAAAATCCTAAAAGTCAAATTATATATTAGTGCCTACCTTGCCTAGTTTAAGAAAAAAATTTCCTTATGCATAATATACCTAAAATATTTATTACTATTTCAATCATTTTAAAATATAAATTCTACATATCCCTTATATTAATTAGATTTATGCGATTTTCCTGAAATCCATTCATTTCACAGAGTTTACATAAAATTATGGGACTTTTTAGTAGCCTTGATAGGTTCACAAAATAGCAGAATAAGTAAAACAAATTATAAAAATGATGACAGATTAAGATAGACCTCAGATATATGCAAAACATTTTTCTTAGAGCACAAACAAAAAATAAACAAGCTTTTCTACAAAATGATATTTTCTTGGCAAATGTGTTAATTCATAAATAAACATAAATATAAAAGAAAAATATGTCAAGGCATATTTTATGGCCCCAAATGTAATCTATCTTGATGAATGTTCCTTATGAACTTGAGAATAAAGTGTCTGCTGACACTGGATGAAGTGATCTGTAAATTTCCACTATATCCAGTTGATTGATGGTATTGTTGAGTTCCACTATATCTTTACTGATATTCTGCATGCTGGGGTCCATCTGTTTTTGCTAGAGGAGAGTTAAAGTCTCCACTGTAATAATAGATTCATTGCTTCCTCCTTGCAGTTTTATGTGTTAAATTTTTCTTCATATATTTCAATATTGTTGTTCAGCACAGATACTTAAGAAGTTATTAAGTGTTTTTGGAACTTTGACTCCTTTTTTATTACATAAAATTTTTCATTTTTTGTGATAATATTTCTTTCTTTAAAGCTTGCCCTATTTGAAGGGCATCTTGGTGGGTCAGTCAAGCATATGCCTTTGGTTCAAGTCATGAACCCAAGGTCCTGGGACTGAGGGAAGTGTCTGCTGGGAAGACCCCAGGGTTCCTGCTCAGTGGGAGCATGTTTCTTCCACTCCTCCCCACTTGTGTGCTCTCTCACTATCTCTACCATTATCTGTGTTTCTCTCAAATAAATAAATAAAATCTTTAAAAGTAAATAAAGTTTGCTCTATTTGAAATTAGTATAGCTACTCCTGCTTTCTTTTGATTAGTGTTAGCATGGTACATCTTTCTCCATCCATTTCCTTTTAAACTATTTGTCTTTATATTTAAAGTGGTTTTCTTATAAACAACATATAGTTGGGTCTGTTTTGGTCCATTTTTATAATCTATCTTTTAATTGGTGCATTCGCATTGTTTATGTTCAAAGAAATTGTTAAGATAGTTGGACTCATATCTACAATATTTGTTAGCTTTCTATTTGTCGTTCTTGCTTTTTTCCTCTACTGTCTTCTTATCTCTTCCTGTCTTTTATGGTTTCAGTTGGGATTTGATATGGTTCCATATTTACTCCTTTCTCAGCATATATGTTGCACATTTTCTACTTTTTCAAATTGTTGCCCTGGAGTGTGTGATACATTTTTACAACTAATCCAAGTTCATTTTCACTTTACTTCACTGGTAATACAAATACCTTTTGATAACAAACTAATTCTAATTTTTCCTTCTGGTTCCTTGCATCATTGATGTCATTCAATTTCATTTATGTATAAACATATATAAAATATATAAATATATATGTACATATATAATTTAATACATTGTGGTTATTATTTTTTTTTAATTTTTTATTTTTTATAAACATATATTTTTATCCCCAGGGGTACAGGTCTGTGAATCACCAGGTTTACACACTTCACAGCACTCACCAAAGCACATACCCTCCCCAATGTCCATAATCCCACCCTCTTCTCCCAAACCCCCTCCCCCCAGCAACCCTCAGTTTGTTTTGTGAGATTAAGAGTCACTTATGGTTTGTCTCCCTCCCATAGGAGAAGAATAAGTGGTTATTATTTTGAACAAACTCTTATCTGTGAGATCAAGAATAAAAGTTTCTCTTTTACTTTCATTTATTCATTCTCCTGTGCTTCTTTTTGTGTATATCTATGTCTGACCTATACCATTTCCATTGTTCTATTTTTTTTTTTTTAATATTTCCTACAAGGCAAAACTACTTGTGACAAATTCCATCAATTTTTGTTTGTTTAAAAAGTGTTTTTTTTTTCCCCCTTCATTTTTGAAGGATAACTTTACAGGAGACAGAAATTTACACTGAAGGATTCTTTCTTTTCTTTCCAACACTTTATTTCTCTCTAATATCTTCTTGTTTGTATTTTTTTTCTATGTGAGATTCAATTCTTTGTTTCTCTATAAGTAAGCCCCACCCATCTCTGTCTTCTTTCAATATTTTTTTCTTTACCTTTGTTTTTCAATAGTTTGAAAATGATATGCCCAAGTATATTGTTTTTGGTATTTATTCTGCTTGGTTTCTCTAACTTTCCTGGATCTGGGTGTCCTTTGGGGGAAATTCTCAGTCATTATTGTTTCAAATATTTCTTTCTTTTCCTTTTTCTCTTTCTTTTCCCAGTATTCCCATTTTGCATATATTTTTACCTATTGTAACTATCCCAGTGTTCTTGGATATTCTGTTTGTTTGTTTTTGTGTGTGTGGTTTTTTTATTATACTTTTTCTCTACTTTGCAATTTTGGAGGCTTCTATTGAGAAGTGCTGAAGGCAAGGAATGCTTTCCTTAGCTGTGACCACTCTCCTAATAAGCCTAGAAAAGGCACTTCATTTCTTCTCTAGCATCCCAGTGTTTTTGATCTCCAACATTTCTTTTTGATTCTTTCTTAGGATTTTCATCTCTCTGCCTGCATCCTCTCTACTCTATCCATTAGAGATTTTAGCCAATCCATCATAATTGTTTTAAATTCCAGTCCTGATAATTTTAACATCTCTACTATGTCTGGTTCTAATGCTTGCCCTGTTCCCGCATTTTGCATTTTGTTGTTGTTGTTGTTGTTTGTTTGTTGCCCTTTTGGTTTGCCTTAATTTTTTTTCCTCATATATCTCCATGATGTAGCAGTGGAAGAATGGCTGTAAATAGGCCTTAGTAATGTGGTGGTGTGGTGTTGGGGGAAGGGAAGCATTCTCTAATCCTGTGATTAGGTTTTTCAGTGAGTCTGTGCCTCTATACTGTGAGTTCCACACGTGCTCTTCAGTGGTCCCTTTCCTTGTAGGACAAGAAGTGGGCTGGGCAAAGAGTGGGCAGGAAATGGTAATTTTCTCTCCTTGACCAGGAAGGTTAGCCATCTAGAGTTGGCTATTTCTGTTACCCTGGATCAGTTAAGCTCTGATAGTACTCCAGCTGGTTAAGATCAAGGCAATTAGTTTCTCCTGAAAAATAATCTCTTAAAGAAGTATAAAATGTCATATATTTCAAAATAGTCCCTTGTGCTCTCCCTGTGGTGGAAGCAGGGTCTAAGTAGAACTCCAATTACTGGGTCTCCCTCAGGTTTTTTTTTTTTTGTTGTTGTTGTTGTCTCTTTGTTTGTTTTTTGTTTTTGTTTTTAACTCATAGTAATGCACTCTGAGCCTCCAGCAATTTGTCAGTAATAGTTGTGGGTTTTTTGTTGTTGTTGTTGTTTGTTTTGTTTTGTTTTGTTTTCTTTAGAGATGGGGAGGGACAGAGAGGAATCTTAAGTAGCCTCCCACCCACCTTAGAGCCAAAGCAGGGCTCAGTCTCGCAACCCGAATATCTTGATCTGAGCCAAGATCAAGAGTCAGATGCTTAACTGACTGAGAAACCCTGGTGCCCTTGTCCATGATATTTCTGGTTTCCTTACCTGGAATTGTTTAGGTGGATGTTTCCTTCTCTGATAATTTGTGATTCTCTGTATTTACCTGTATCTCTTGTTTTTTAGGTCATACTTTATGTACTCACTTCTTCTAAGGATCTAAGAAGAATTGCTGATCTTCTGTTTGTTTAGTTTCCTACTTGTTAGCACAGCTTGGCAACTTCCCAGACTCTTACAGTCTGGGTTCACAAACTTCTTAAACTACAAGTTTTATGGAAATATGTATACAAGTAGCAATGAGGGCCCAAGAGGACCAAGACTCAAGACTTTCATTTTTTCCTTATTCAACCTTCTAATATGCTAGAGATCCACGTATAGTGAGAAGTGGGAAATGATTTGAAATAAAAGGCAGATAGTGGTCCTAACATTTTATTTCCTTTTATGTTTCAGATAGAACATAGTACCAAAAGCTCAGAGTTTTTCATTTCTGGGTAATGTTCGTATGTTAAAATAAGAATCTCTTACACATGCCCACACATAAGAAAATACAAATTTGGTACAAATGTAAACATTGCCCTTTTTTTTTTTTAAGAGTTTATTTATTTATTTGAGGAAAAGAACACAGGGAGAGGTAGAAGCAGAATCCCTGCTGAGTAGGGGACTCCTCCCCAAAGTATTTATAAATTCTTGTTTATAAAGGCTAAAAACTTTTGGCTCTATCCTAGGGCTCAGTCCCAGGATACTGAGATCAGGGCCTCAACTGAAGGCAGATGCTTAACGAGCCACCCGTTGCCCCAACACTGCCAATCTTCGTGGAGATCTAAATTGCTCATCTGTCTGGCCAGTTAGTCCACCTGGCCTGTCCCCATTCAGAAACCCACTCCAAGCTGAAGTCCAAAGAGCAGGGAGCCAAGAGGCTGGGGCAGGTGAATACTACCAGCTTTCTGCATCTGCCTGATCCCCCAGGCACATCCAGCACCTGTAGGGACTTTTCTACCTGTCCCCTGCGTGTGTCTCCAGCTCCTGCCTCTGAACCATTGAGACAAAGGTTGAATAATATTCATAATAATGAATATTGAATAAAATTGTTGAATAAATGCTATCTTTTGCAAGATAGTTATGCAAATAATCTAAAATTACAGAAATACTGGAAAAGGATGCTAGGGTTGGAAGGACTGTTGATGGTTTCTCTCCAGATTCTAGCGTCTGGAACAAGAGAGGGAATTCCTGGTAAGTATTCTATCTTGTTAACTCATCTCCCCAAAGGAGAAACGTGCTTATGATGATTGATTGGAATGTGATCTTTAATACATTGTGATCACCTTTTACTAATTTGTTTCATAGAAAGATCCAGAACATCTTTTTAAAATCCTCCTTAATTCAAATACAGTATTCTCTCTATCTGCCTCTTTCTTCCTGGTCTAGACACAATCTTCTGCCCATATTAATCACAACATTCCAGAGGCATAAGGTGGAAAGTTTGATCTATCTTCTGTCTAAGGGCTCTTGATAATTCCAAGGCAAGATTTATGATGAGGATTTAGGCAAGGTAAAAGTACAATTTGCTTCATCCAACTGAGCTTTTAGCAATGCCATTTTAATGTGAGGTTACCTGTTTTCTACATGGATTAATAAAGTTGGTAATTATTTCTTCTTTAATTATATGTGCTTTATTAGCAAAGATTTTGAGGGGGTTCAGAGGTGATTTCTTAAAACACCTGACATTTATAGTTGGGAGGACCCTATGAAAGAAAACAAGAAAATGACTTGTCAAATTTGTTTTTGTCTGAAAAAAAAATGTTAAATGTATATGTGTTGCAAGTGTTATCATAGATTTCATTTAAATATAATGGGGATATAGATCACAGAATTTATGTTTATTTTTTCAAGGTAAACTTGACATTATGACATAGAATAATTTTTATTAATTAATTTAAAAAATTATGCTTAAGCTATCAGGTTTTCCTTTTTCTTCTCTGTGCTCACAGATTTCTTGGTATTTTTATTGAAACTTTAGTTATACACACCTGTGTATCAGAATATTTGTATAAGCACACACTATCTCCAGAATATTTGTGTAAGCACACACTATTCAGTGTCACTGCTTTTTTAAAAAAATATTTTATTTATTTATTTGACAGAGATCACAAGTAAGCAAAAAAGCAGGTAGATAAGGTAGATAGAGGGGTAAGCAGGCTCTCTGCTCAGCAGAGAGGGGCTCCATCCCAGGACCCCGAGATCATGACCCCAGCCGAGGCAAAGGCTTAACCCACTGAGGCACCCTGGTGCCCCTAGAGTTATCAATACTTTTAATTATATGTGGGCATTAGCAAGGGATTTTTAATTTCAAATTTAACTCCCAAGAAACCCAGGATCAAGGAACAAATCAACTTTCTAGAACATGTAGGTGGTATTTCTGTAGTGAATCTAGACCATTCATTTATGTGGATGGAATTTGATCTACTCATGGTATGGAACAAAATAAACTTTAACAAAATAAACTTTAACAACCTAAAATAACTTGAGAAAATTTTAAAACTAGACCATGTTCAGTCTTGTGAAACCCACATGTATTCTAAGATTTTGTGCTGCAGAAAAGAACAAAAATGTGAGAAAGAGGTAGGCAATGAATATATTATGCATATTCAAGTAAATTTAACTAAACAAGAACAGGTGTCACATCAGAAGTATGATGTAACTCTTCTGTGATCTCCTCCCCACCCCAGAACTAATGAGCTTAGTTTTCACTGAGGCCAAGGGGTCTGGGTTTGCAATATTGGGTTTTGCTTGTAATCATTTAAAATGTCATTCAGCAACATTCACATAAAAAGAGAGAAAATGCATAGCCAGGATTAAATTCACACAGAGTAAAGCCACTGAAATTAAGCCTGGCATTATACACTTTTTTTTTTTTTTTAAATCCTATATAGTGAAACATGAGATGAAGTTTGTGTTAAAATGGTGGAAGTTGAATCAATATTGATAGTCAGCTGTGAAAAAGACATGATTAAACATACTGATGGTCCCATAAACCTCAATGAGGAACTATTCATATTTTTAAAATGTTTGCAGTCTTTGCTTTCTGACTGTTAAAGGCAAAGCCATGTTATGGGAAAGGGGAGACATTTAAATTAGCCCAGGTTAAATATAACCTGAATAAATATACTGTACAAATATGGAAAGAATGTGCATTCTGAAGGAATGTTTATCATCCCTTGATGCAAAAAAAAGGTGACCTGATTTGTCTACATAACATCTAAGGAGGTAAAGGAATCAGACTTTCTGCAGAATCTATAGCTTCAGTGAACAGATTTTGCTAACTTGGGAAGCATAGATCCCATATATGGGGCAGATTATGTATGTTTTGTAATGGTTTTGTCTACTGTCTGGACTAACTTCTACCAAATATCCAGTTCATCAAATGTCATCATATTTCTTGCTTAGCTAGCAAGAGCTAGACTCCCATGATCTGACCAGCATCAAGGTATAGACAGAAACAAACTGCTGATATAAAAAGAAAGAAAGAAGAGAAAGAAGAAAGAAAAGAAGGCAACATAGGGAAAAAATGAAACTTACAGAAGAATTCAAACAACTTATAGTATGTGTGAAGGGAAACTAACATAATAGAAGAGCTCTTCACAAATTAAAGTTCTTTGTTTATAATGGCTAATTTGAGGAAAATACAGTAATGTTTTTACTATCACAAAAAGATTCATTTAATAATTGATATAAATTTATGTACCTTCGTGTTCCTTCAGTTTAACTTTCCTATATACCCAAATGACATAAATTATTTCATAAGTCTTCCCCCTATTCTTGTGTCCTTCCTCTCTATTTCCCAGAGGTAGACTTTTGGCTGCCACTTTTGGTATTATTCCCCTAAATCTAGATAATATTATAATTTTACTGATTTATAGTTTAGATTTAGGCATTACGTAGGCATTTCACTCTGCTTAAAGATAAGACTAGAGCTGTCTTCTCTAACTATACCTCAGCATATATACACATGGCCTGCAATACAATCTTATTATTAATTTGATTATTAAAATAATCAGAATGAAACCGTCATATGGAGGGCTGAGGCAAGCGGCATAGTTCTGGGAACATGTAAAAGGATATGTGAGCATGTATGTTTACTTGGTAGAAATTATAATTACATATTTTGAGATAAAATGCTAAATTCAACCTTGAAAAGTAATTGTGAGTTTAAGTAATTTGAAATATCATTTGGAAAAATTATCTATGTAAGTATATTTGTGAAGTTTTTGTGGGTATGGTAGATGAAATTTATTAACACTAGGAAACTTGGCATACTCTCTAGCTTTTTAATATTGTATTGCTAACTTAATAATTTTAACATTTCAAATACCCATATTTAGTCAACACAGATATAAATTTTATTACACAAATTTGATAGAATATATTTTTGACTAAAGCCTCATAAATGTATTAATAAATCATTTCTATCAAGTGTCACAATTTTAAACACTATCAATTTTTGCATTTCTCTCTTTATGACTTAGGATATTATCTAAAGATTATTTTAAGTGATTTTGGAAGAATAAAAACCAAAAGTTTTACTCTTTATAACCAAGAGCTAAATATATTTGTAGTAGATTTGTCTTCTAAAGACAATTATCCAGAGTTAGACTTTATAAAATTTATCTTTAGCATTTACTTTCAAAAGTTTTTTGAAAGAAAACCTTTATCCCCTTATTTTTTAATTGAATGTAATTTTTCTCCCCACTTCTAAAAATGTGTTTGGTATAAGTTTTTCCACATTTGCCTCTGTATTATTAAATCAACTTTTAGTATTTCATTATAGTGTTATGAAGATTACTTGTATTATTATTTTTCTATCTTCAGCAAGCCAAGAATTATAGGTGCAATTTGTAATTTAATAAATTGAGCCCAAATAATTTGGTTGTATTCTTACTAATCTACAGCGTGTTTGGCTGTTTTATTAAGATAATTTTGTTAGTTCCTTAATGAGATTATGAAAGTTAACATTTCTCCCTAACTGTCCAATCATTATATGTGTAGGAAGTAAAGAAAAGCTCTTATTTGGGCAGTATCCCACTCTATATTATCAAAACCATTGTTCATTGAAATAAATGGAAAATTGTACAAACTATTATTTATTAAGTGACATATTTTATGAAGAAGAGATGATGTAATAATGAACATTTTATGTCCTGTATGTTCTCTAATGTGAGGGGAAAAAATAAGGATTTTCCTTTAGATAAGGAGAGGTGATTATAAAAGCCTTGCAAAATAAAGAATGTAAACCTGTCCTGAATTTCTGGTCGAACAAAGCCTAAATCTGACCTATGATGTAGTTGGCAAATTACTGCGAATGATTGGAACATATCATGAAGGTCAGTGAGTTTATAGCGGGGACTAATTATCACACAATGGAATAAATTTTTCTGTTCTTTACACTTGACATCTAAAATGATCTAGTTCTGATTGAATCTTGATATAGACTTCTAGACCAGACTGCAGATTTTGACATATTTTTTTGGATTTAATGAAAAAGTCACTTGAACATGTAATGAAAAAATATATTTTAAAAACTGTGTAATTATCTCAGTAGTACCTAATGTATAAATGGCCACTGTGTTGTAGTAAAAATTTCCCTTCTTTTTGTAATAGTGATTTGGATATAAATATTTGGGTAATATGGTATTTATTTTGAAAGCATCTATTAAACATAATGTAATAATAATAGATTACTATGTGAGTAATCGTTTGAAATTAGTAATACTGAATATATTTCTTGTGATTTAAAGCAAACTATACTTAAGTATAATTAATATTATTAAGTATTATGAGGAGGCTGTTTCAGGCTGTTTTAATTAAGGAGTATTTTTTCTTTTTTTTAAAGATTTTATTTATTTGTTTGATAGAGATTACAAGTAGTCAGAGAGGCAGGCAGGGAGAGAGGAGGAAGCAGGCTCCCCGCTGAGCAGAGAACCTGATGTGAGGCTCAATCCCAGAACCCTGGGATCATGACCTGAGCTGAAGGCAGAGACTTTAACCCACTGAGCCACCCAGGTGCCCAGAAGTATTTTTATTTGTTAATCAAAGAATCACAGTTTGGGCAGTGGGAGGCCTGTGATTTGGACTCTATGTTTTCTCAAAAGATGCTTTGTGAGCATTTCCTACTTCCTTACCCCATATATGAGATCTATTCTTCCCAGGTAAGCAAATTTTTTGTAATAAGGGTAAAGGGTACATCTTAATTGCAGGTCACTTCTGTGGTGAGAGCTGGAAAAGACATAATAAAATAATTATGGTCTCAAACTAACGATTAATTTTAACTAGGTACCTGAGGAATCATTTCTTTCTTTTTAAAATTTTAACTATGCATTTTTCACAAACACTTGACTTAAAGCAATGTAATTAGTTGCTTTGTCGTAAATGATAGTACTGACACTAATAAAATTGTTCCTGATTTTTTTCCCTCCTTTCTGTCTTTCTTACTTTTTAAATAACTACTTTAAAGCAAAGTGTATAATTTATTACTCTTTCCAGAGTAATAAATTTTTTTTAACACTCTAATTTGTTTTCTACTTCATTACTTAGGCTTCTTTTTAAACCATTTTCTCCTTTTTGCTGTCTCCCACAGAATATAGTTTATACAGTATTTTATATTTGTATTTTTTAGTGAAATACTAGGTGACAGGTTTTGCAAATATTTTACTTTCATTTGAAAATCATGCTCTCCATATCTTGCTTTCAGAGTTCTTTGTAGCCACTGTCTTAAATTTGAAGAGCTAATTAATTTTCTTTCTGTGATCTTTCATATAGAGTTTTGTTGTTGTTGTTGTTTTGCCAGCAGGATCTTTCATATTCTGATACAGACATGTTAACATATCCCACTATGGCCATAAATTTGCGAGCTTCTCTTTTTAAGTTAGCTATGTCTTGCTTTCTATATTTAAGGACTCTATCATTGACAACAAACAAGTGCCAGTTTTTGTTTTTGTTAAGTATATTGTGCTTTATCACTTTTTATGCCTAACTTCATGTTTATATTTATTCTATTCTGATAATAAAATTGCTACATTAGCCTTATTTTTATATTTATCTACCTATTTGCCTCTATTCTCAAACTTTCTACATTCTTTTATATTTTACAGGTATTTATTTTGTAGCAGTCTTCTCTGTACCTTGTTTAAAGAGTGAAGACATATAGATGTATGTCAGCAAAAGCTGAAATGTTTTATAAACATTTTATTGAAGTGAATGTATGAAGAAAATGCGTATACTATAACTATACATTGATGAATTTTCACTAATCAAACACACCCATGCCACCATACCCAAATTAAGACACCAGATATGACCAGCTGCAGAAACCTAGCTCATGCTTCCTCTAGTCAATGCCAGAACCTTCTTCAAGGGCAAACAACCACTACCCTAACTTCTAACAGCATGTTTTCCATATTTTGCATTTTATATCAGTACAATCATACAGTATATATTATTTTGTCTTTGACTTCTGTTACCCAGGATCATGCTTGTAAGATGCATCCATGATATGGACTGAGTTTGTCCATATGTTGGACATACATCCATACGTTGTTATACGTTGAAGCCTTAGTTCACAATGTGACTGCTTTTAAAACTGGGCCTTCAGGAGGTAATAAAGATTAGATTGAGGCTATAAGGGTAGGGCTCCAGTCCAATAGGATAGTGTTCCTCTAAAAAGAGAAACAATGCAAATTGCTCTCTCTTTGCCGCGTGAGGACACACCTAAAAGGCAGCCATTTGCAAGCCAAGGAGAGAACTCTCAGGAGAAACTAAATGGTATAGAATATCGATCTTGGATTTAAGAGCCTCCAGAAATCCAAGGAATTAGTCTTATATGTAATTTACTAAAATTCTCTCCTCAACTGAATCCAGTTTAAATTCTGGTTTAAATATCTACTGCATATTTTATTTCTACATTAAAAAATCCAACTTTTAACTATTTCCTTTCTTTTAACTATTTGCATACTCCAAATACACTTACATTTATATTAATTGTTATCTTTTAAATTCATATGCTACAATTACTTGTCAGTTCCAGGAGTTTCTTTATTGACTCCTTCAGATATTCTACATAAATGACCACCATGTCATTTGCAAACCAGAATGTTTTTTCTTCTTATTTCTCCATCTCTATAACTTTTGTTTCCTCTTCTCTTATGGCTAGAACTTCCAGTATGATGCTGAAAAGCATGGTGAGAGGGACTGGTTTTGGTCTTTTTCTTAATCTAGGAAAGATTTGAGCTTACCATTCATTATGATGTTAGTAGTAGGATTTTTGCAAATACTTTTTATCAAATACAGAAAATTTCCCTCTGTTGTAGTTTACTGAGAATGTGTATTATGAATAGCAGATGGATTTTTTGTCAAATGTTTATTCTGCATTTATTGATCATGTTTTTTGGTTCTTCAGCCTATTGATATGATGGATTACATTAATTAATTTTCAATTGTTAAATCAGCCTTGAGTACCTGGAAAAAATTCCAGTTAGTCAAGGTGTATCATTCTTTTCATCCATTGTTGGATTTAGTTTGCTAATATTTTGGGAGGATTTTTGCATCTTTATTAATGAGAGATATTGTCTGTAGTTTTCTTATATCTTTTCATCCATGTTGTATACTACAGGAGTTTCTTCTTTTTTAAAGCTGAATAATATTCTATTGTAGGTATTTTCTTTACATTTTCTTTTCTATTCATCCATTAGTAGACATTTAAGGTTTTTGGCTATTGTGATTAGAACTTGGGTATTATGACTAGTGCTGGAAAAAACACAAGGATGTTAATATCACTTCAATATTTTGATTTCACTTATTTTGAATATTACTCAAATGTGGGTAGTTCTTATTACCCAATATGGTAGTTCTATTTTTAGTTTTTAAGGAATTTTCATACTATTTTCTATATCAAATGCCCACCACATAAATAAGAGTTCCAATTTCTCCACATGCTTGCCCATACTTCTATTTTTTTTTAAATAATTGTCATTTTAACAGAAGTGAGATGTCTTCTCATTGTGGAATAGGTTTACATTTTCCTGATGATTGTGGTATTGAACACCTTTTTTTTTTTTTTTTTAAGATTTTTTGAGAGTTATTTGTTTTAGAGAGAGAGTGCACATGCATGAGGAGGACAGGAAGAGGAAGAGGGAGAAAGAAAGAGAGAGAAACAGACACCTAGCTGACTGAGGAGTCTCATGTGGGTTTGATCTCATGATCCCAAGATCAAGACCTGAGCCCAAATCAAGAGTTGGACACATAACCAACTGAGCCACGAGGTACCCCAGGCATCTTTTCATGTTCCTGATGCCTATTCTTATGTCTTCTTTAGAGATATGTCTATTCAAGCTTATAGACCATTTTTTTTTTTTTAAAGATTTTATTTATTTATTTGACAGAGAGAAATCACAAGTAGATGGAGAGGCAGGCAGAGAGAGAGAGAGAGGGAAGCGGGCTCCCTGCTGAGCAGAGAGCCCGATGCGGGACTCGATCCCAGGACCCTGAGATCATGACCTGAGCCGAAGGCAGTGGCTTAACCCACTGAGCCACCCAGGCGCCCTATAGACCATTTTTTAATTAGTTTTTTTGTTTGTTTCTATTGAGTTGTAGCACTTCCTTATAAATTTTGAAAATTAACTCTTTATCAGATATCTGGTTTGCAAATATTTTCTCCCATTCTGCCTTTCACTTCTTTGACTATGGGCTGCCCAAAATGTTTTGTTGTTCAATGTTGATATACTTTTATGTTTTTGTTGTTGTTGACTGTGCTTATTGTTTCATATCTACCAAACCAGTGCCAAGACCTTTGTTTTCTTCCAGAAATTATATGATTTCAGGTCTTACATGTAAGTCTTTAGTTCATTTTTGAATTGTTTTGTTTGCTTGTTTGTTGATGGTTTAAAATGAGTCCAATTTTATTTTGCTTGTTCATATCCAATTTCCCCAAAATAATTTAATAGGAGAGACTCTGCCCATTGTACATTCTTGGCACACTTGAAAATGATCGGTTGACTTTATAGATACAGTTGATTTTATAGATGAATATTTATTTTTGGTCTCAATTCTATTTCATTGTTCTATATATCTATCTTTATGAGAGTACTGCACTGTATTAAGTACTGTAGCTTTGTGATATATTTTGAAATCAAGATATCTGATTCCTCCAGCTTTGTTCTCTCTTAAGATTGATTTGACTATCAGGGATCTGATTCGTATGAATTTTAGAATTGTTTTATCCCTTTATTTCTGTAAAAAAATGACATCGGAATTTTGATAGGTATTTCTTTTCATTCAACTTTTTATCACTTTGGGTAGTGTGGACACTTTAAAATTTTAAGTCTTTCAATCCATAAACAAATGATGGTTTTTCATTGTTTGTATTTTAAAAATGTCTTTAATCAGGGCTTTGTAGTTTTCAGTATACAAGTCTCCCATCTCCTTGGTTAAGTTTGTTCCTAAGTATTTTATTATTTTGAATGTTACTGTGAATGAAATTGCTTTCCTAACTTTCTTTTTGGATAGTTTAATATTAGTTTATAAAAACATAGCTAATTTTTGTTTATTGATGACTTGGTATCCTGCCACTGTCCTGAATTCTAACCATGCATGTGGTCTTCAAGACTTTCTATATAAGAATTATGTCATCTGTAAATAGGGACAATCAGGACCATAATGCAACAAACATTGGTCAATTTGACTGACTTTTGAAATAATAGAAATTGAGAACTTGGGAGATAAAAATAGAGATGATGTTTTCAAGGATTTTTGTTTTAAAGGGAGGGAGAGTAAAATAGTGGTAAACAGGTGGCAATGAAATCACACTTCTAACTACCTTGGATCAAAGAAAGCCTCAAAAGAAATGAAAAATTATTTTAGGTAATTTAACATAATAAGGGAACCCATCAAATTTTGTAAACCATAATATCAGTTGTATTTAGAGGAGATACATAACATTGGATATATATGTGTAAGAAAATAGAAATTCAGGTACCAAATTTTCCATTCTAGCAGGCTAGTAAAAAAAGAGCAATTAAAAACTCACAGTTAGCAGAAGGAGAAAAAAGAGCAGAAATCAATCAAATTGAAAACAGGAAAACAATAGAGAAAAGTAAAAAAGAAAGTTCTTTGACAAGATCAGTAAAATTGATAAGTATCTATCTAGGATAATTAAGAAAAGACAGAAACTACAAATATCAATATAAGAAATAAAAAGAATGGGTCATCAGTACTGATTTGTGGACGTTAAAAGACAACAAAGCAATACTACGAACAAATCTATACTCTTAAATTTGATAATTGTATTAAGTAGATAAACTTCTCAAAAGATGCAAACTACCAAAATTCATGCAAAGAGAAATAGATAATCTGGATGGATCTACAAAAGAAATCAAGTAATTAATTAATATATCATCAAAAAAGTACAAGGTCTAAATAAATTATTTTACTTGCAGAAAAAAACCCACATTTTTCTTGTCTCAAAGATTTTTATCAATTCATTAATTAATGATGTAACCAGTAGGTGTCACATGTAGTTCAAAGGACAATTTTAAAATACTCATGTAAATGGCTATTAGGAAGGCTAAAATTAAATTGTAAAATGGTCAATATCCACAGGACAATTTTTATGAGTCTTCAACAGACACAATTTATATTTTTATGGACAAAAATATTTAATGTTTAAATTATTTATACAACTTTCAAATTTTTTAAATGGCTAAATCAATGAAAAGCAAAGATAACCTGGAAGGGACACTCAGTGGGGGAGTAATCATTTTTGGCCATTTTGGTGTCTTCACCATTTTTCCTTACACCTGCTACCAATGAATGGGACAGGAGCTCTTACAGAATCTCAAATAAGTTGCAGAAAATAAATTCTTCATGTATTTTAAAGGCAGTATATACATTTTACAACACTTTATGAAGTCAGCTTTCAGGGCTGCACTACTACTGTTAATGGTTATTTTGCCATTAACATCCATCTGAATTGTCTCCCATTAATGTACTGCATAACTGAAGATGATTGACTTTGCCAAAATTCCTAGAACCAGAATCATGAATTTACAGAGTCCTCATGCCAGTACTGCTAAGGTCTACTAATTTTGATGAAGTAAAAAAAAAGTACCTCTACCCAACCTAAGTTCCAAACTCATTTATATGAGGAGACCCAATGCTGTACCTCCTCAGGTTTATAACATCTTAGAGACTTGCCCTTCGGCTTTAATTCTATTGCCTTCTCCCTTAAGAAAAGACAGAAACTACAAATATCAATATAAAAAATAAAAAGAATGGGTCATCAGTACTGATTTGTGGACATTAAAATACAACAAAGCAATACTACGAACAAATCTATTCTCTTAAATTTGATAATTGTATTAAGATCTTGAGGATCACGGAGAATGGGATTTCTTGCTCAAGAGTGACAGGAAATGAAAAATATATCCAAACTTCTTCTGAGGATCTTGAAAACCTCTTGTTTCTAATAAGACTCCACCCGTCTATCTTTCCATTCGTCCAGGCTTCTAATCACTAATATTAGCATAAGTGTAGTATTAATGCTAAATGACTAGGATAAGATTATCATAAATTAGCAGACGGTTCCTAAATCCTATCATCTGATGCCTTTACAGAGAGTTCTATCTTTTGATCCAGGGAATCAGCATGGTGTCTTGTGGGAGTAGCAGGTTGCTGGAGTGAAAGAAATTCAAAATTGTTAGATTTTTCTTCAAGCATTATCCTTTGTGAAATATGGAGACCTGGAGTAGCACTATTTAATGAGATTACTGTCATAATTAGCAATGCCCTTGACAAATAATATTCAATCACTGGGTACAAATTCCTTTAGTGCACCATGTTGACGTTTGGCTAGGTCTTGAATTCAGCCCAAATGCTGAAAACACTGAACTCAGTCCTTCACACTTTCACTCTTATGTCCAGTCAGTCATTTCTGAAAAATTTATGTCTCAGTTCAATTTGATTAGTGTAATAGAATAATATCATTCTTTTTAAATAACTACTATAATTAATGTTATAGTAATTAGTTATTGTGATTTTATAGTCACTGTTAACATTTTTTATAGCTCAACTATTTTGGGCTATACTATAGTTTTTTTTTTTTTTTCTCAACTTCTGTACACTGATCATGAGCACATTCACATATTCTTATAGTTAATATTAGTTGAGATTATCTCTACCAATCATTTATAAAAATGATATTATTTCTCCATAATTTCTTCTAGATATTAAGAGTGGAGTAAATGCTTCATAATTTATTCTATAAGGCCATCATTACCCTAAAAAAAATCAGATACACATTACTGTGGAGGAAAACTTCAGACCAATATCCCTTATGAATATTGATTCAAAAATTTTCAACAAAATATTTGCAAGTTGAATCCAAAATGGACAAGTGTTTCAAAAATCTATTACTCCACTCAAACTCCAAATTACCACTTGTTTTAAAAGCATTCTTATTTTTCCCTCTATAGATAAACATGTTTACCTAATATACCTACCTAAATATCTACCTAAAATTTTATGGGCTTAGTAAAACAACAAAGATGACAAAACAAAAAATAAATATTGCTT
This sequence comes from Mustela nivalis, assembly GCF_964662115.1. Classification (NCBI taxonomy): domain Eukaryota; kingdom Metazoa; phylum Chordata; class Mammalia; order Carnivora; family Mustelidae; genus Mustela; species Mustela nivalis. Next base: position 38,559,312 of record NC_139032.1, on the reverse strand, counting down.
TGTTTATAGGTGAATTAAAATACTTGTTTTTTTCCCCCAAGACTTGTTAAAAGAAATTAAGTAAACCCATTTTACAGTAGAATGAAGGTCAACCAAATTACTGCTGATATGTTTGGTTCCATGATAAAACAGTTAAAAATAATTTATGAACATAAATTATTACCAAACATGATGTCAGGATAAAATATATGTGAAAAACCCTATTAAACTTTTGATTTAAAGGATATGCTTAGAAATTAGTAAAAAGGTTTTTGAAGCAGAATGTGGATAAAAGAAATCTCAATCATCATTATCTTCACAGGAGATTAGTAGGGGCAATTGCTCTAAGGAAACCAATATTTATTAAGCCAATATGGGCCTCAGGAGATATATTTATAATGATTATAACTTAATCTTCCTACCACAACTAGATACTGTTATCCCACATGTGTCAAAAGAGGAAATAGTCCACTGTGGATTAAGTATATTTCCTAAAGTCACACATCTAAGTATAGGGCAGTAATGTCAATTTAGAAATAATAGCATCACTTGAGAGTTTGGCTCCATTCAATAATGGAGATTTGAGATTGTATTCAATATCAAGGGATCATGACATATATTTTCCTCTGAATGCAAGCTATTTTGATTAGGAATGTTTTCAAATACAAACAACAGAGTATTTACCTCTCAGTTGCTTAAGCAAATAGCATCTTCCTTTTCTTCTCCTCATGTTCACTTGTGCATACACACACACACACACACACACACACACACTCACACAATTCATATAAAAAAGGAAGAAGGGCAGTCCAAAGCAATAAAAACTCTTTAACAATATTTTGTCAAAATAGGCTTCTATTTTTCCCTTGTACCATCTGTATTGTGTATAATCTTCTTGTTCTCTGCTCCTAGGTCCCTACCATACATTAGACATTATATTTCTATTGGAGGGAGGGAGTAGGTAGGTGCAAAGTTTATGAATTCAAAGTTGGAACTGCTGAAGCTATTTTTTTTTTTTTTGTTGGTTGTTTTAGTCTGGAAAGCAAAATCTTTCTGAGAAGCTTCCCTGAGAAATGCCACCTGCTACTTCTTAATGCATGACTATTTGGAGACAATTCTCTGTGAGTCTCTTATGCTTTTGCATGTATGCAAAGTACTGACAGTGTTTCATTTTCTGTAATACTTCAGTTATTTATATGGTGAACAGACTTGGAAATAGATTCTCCCTCCAGTGTAGAGGACAAGTTTGTGTGCTGTCCTGTAAAGTCAAGATAGTGTCACCTTCTGGGATAAAGGATAAACATATTAGCTTGCAACCATTATAAAAGTTTGGGGTTTCATAAACAGAAAGTCCATCTCCTGTAATGTGACCCACTGTGAGTACATGGTACATCTGGCTCTTACTGTATTGCCTACAGGAAGTGATCTGTGGGCATGAGTGGTGGTACCCTTACGGACTTACACATTTCTACATAGACTATGTAGGCAAGACTTGACTGCAAGAGATTTCGGTCTTCCCTAAATATCCTATTATCTTCTATCTCATGAGATCATGAGAAGTTTATGAAGAGTTGTTACCAGGCCACTTTCCACTTGCCTGGCACATCCCCTGGGAAGCTGTCATAAGACATTTTTTCATAGACTTCCAGTTCATGATGAGCTGTGAGGCTATCTGCCTTGCTTTCTTGGGGGCCACCTGCAGGTTCTAAAATTGCTTAGCTGATGCACATCAGCTCCTTTAGCATGGGGTCTCCCAACAGTCAGGCTGTATTGTCATGGCATCTGTCCCCTTTTGTTTCAATGTTATATTTAGGGACAAATGGCACAGAAGTCACCTTTGCCTTTCTTGCTTTTTGTTATCTATGTAATAGATTCAATCTTTAAAGGTCTTGCCATTTACTGGCCAAATTTTTCAGCTTTGCCTTAATAAGAAATTAGAAGGGAAGGAATACTGAATGGGTGGAAATCAGAGAGGGCAAACCGTGAGAGACTCTTGACTCAGGGAAACAAACTATAGGTTGCAAAAGAGGAGGTGGGGAAGGATGGGGCAACTGGGTGATGGAGATTAAAGAGGGCATGTGACGTGATGAGCACGGGAGTTATATGCAACTGATGATTATTGATCACTACTTCTGAAATTAATGATGTACTATATGCTGGCAAACTGAATTTAAATAAAAACAATAATAATGTTTTTAAAATTATAAAATAATTTTTATAAAATTATCAGGAATTGAAATAAATTTCTCAGGAATTCTCAGGAATTGAAAAAAATCAAGTTAAAAAATAAAATGATGATGCTTAGTTACTGCTGTTGTGAACTGTCCTTGATCCAGGACTGTCCTCTGATTCAGGAGAGTTGCATCTTCTACCATCATCTGTGAAACTGTGATGGGTAAATTTGTTAGCTTACAAATAGCGTAAGATCTTTTGGACTTCCTGAAAATGACATTGGCTAGATTTGTGTCACATATATATCTCCACCTGGATGATGACTAGGGAGAAAAGACTATATCCAGCTTGAGTTTCCAACCAACAACATATAACTTATGAAGCTAAACTCCTTAAAAAACATGCAGAAGAAGTTAATGTAAAGGCCTAATTTTAACTAGTAATATGCTTACAACAATCAAATTCATAACTCTTACCATGGTCTCCTTTGCCAAAGTACTATAGTTTTATTCATCTCCTTACCTGACACTTCTTAAAAAAAAAAAAAAAAACACCTTATTTAAATGGCATAAATTGTTTACTGTTTTCAATGAGCAGAATCTAGAGGGGATCGAGAAATATGTTTCAGAGCATTTAAAAACATTTTGGGTTCTTTTTTCTATGTTTAGGAAGTCATTATCTTTTGAGGTTGGGAGCTCTTAAACTGTTTTGAGATTTTAAAATACAGATGTTAGAAAAGTTATTAGTTTAAAAAATGATCCTTTTAGGAGTTGAATGTACTTCAGTGCTAATTATAACTTTTAATGATTGTAAAGTGCCCTGGGAGACTATAATGAAGAAGACTGCATTACTACATCTCCACTGTAAATTTTCCTTTCCGAAACACAGTGTAAGGATAAAGGAAATGTGTTTGAACACCCAAAGGACAGAGCTAATTGTGTAAAGTTCACTAAATGTTAACAGTTTCTCAGTGACCCAGGAGTCATGTAAGGGAATTATAGACACATGTTCTGAGACATCTTTGGCAGCATGAGTTCTCTAGAGTTAAGAAAAAAAAATGGACTGAGAAAAATTTGAACAATGATATTGCTTGCTTAACCCATAATAGATGTTACTTAAGTTAAAAGTACTGGGAAGAGACACTATAATTTGTGAGTCTATTAGGGGAACTTCCTGTTTGTTTCTAATTGACTTGCTGAAAACTGTGTGGATTTCCAGCTATATACCTCTAAATTAAACTCGCTCACAAAATCTCAGAAGTCAGGGTCATTGCCTCTGTTAAGTTATGAGTTACATAATAAGTAGTCAAAGTACTGTTCCATGAAAACATTATTTTTGGACCTGAAATAATTTATCTGAATTGCTTCATACAGTGGTTCATTTGCACTCAATCATTTAGCATTTCTTTCTCCAATTCTTTGCTCTCTTGTGATTGTTGCAGTTCAAGAGGCTAAATGGTACCATTTCTCTTAATTGTTGTCAGATGTGAGCATCATTTTACAGAGAGAATAAAGTGTTCTTCCCTGTGGAAACAAAGACCCTTTGCAAGGTAAGTTATTCTTCCACAGAATTAAATGCCTTGTCTAAATTAGGTAATTTATCTCTACACCTGATCACTTCAAGTAAGTTTTGTTTATTTCATTTCCTTATTTCCCCATTGATATCTAAGATTACAGATGGGATTTTGATTTTTTAAAATATTGTTAGAATATCCCAAGGAATCTCTTGTGGACTTTTCCTATTTTTAATTTTCAAAATATAAATTTATAGATAGAGGTATTTGTTAGGGCAAGAAAAAAACAATTATGTATATGTCAAATGGTTTTAATGACAAATATCTTTGATATTCACATATTAATCCATCTATAAATCCTAGCAAAGAATGTAAGTCCAGACTGAACAATAACACGATCTGTAAAATCTCGAAAAGAAATGATTTTACCACTAACAAGAGTTCTTATCTTTGTTGTGAAATTTTACAGAACTTTTGTCAATTTTCCAAATCCAATACTTAGAACACCTAAAGCAACAATACAATAATTGCTGTCACTTAATAAAAACTTAATTGCCAGGAACTTTTCTAAAGACAACCATATCAAGACTTCAAGAAGTGGACTAAATTTATGGATTGATGGTTATAAACAGATAACCCATTTCATTTCCTGTAATTTCTACACTAATGGTAAAACATAAATGTTGAAATTGTCTATACTTCAAACAATTATTTGATATAATCAGCTTCCAAAAATACCTAAAATGTTTGGGTAACTCCCCATGGACCCTATATGATACTTGTATCACAGAGTATGTGGGCTATAATAGACATTATTTTTCATAAAAAAATGTATCACTCCAATGTAATAAAAACCAGAAAGCAGACGTAATAATAAATGAGTGCTATTTAACTGTTCTATCCTATTCCTTTTTAGTTTCTTTCTACTTTGTTTATTTTGTTGTTGTTGTCATTGTTGTTTTTGATAATAAATATGGAGAATGTATGGCTGTTGATTAGAGATAAATGTCTATACCCTATTGTTATGTTGATGTAGAGGACTGTATATGAAAAAAGTCAGACTAACATGAGAAATTGCAATGAAAGGCAAAAATACTATTCTAATTAAATATGATATAAATTATTCTGTAATTATAAGTTTATATATGCTATTTACACAGATCAATTTTTTTTCTTTTATGGCACTTGGAATTTTGATATGATGATGTTGTACCTTGCTTTAATTAAACCTAAGTTTTTTTAAAAAATGTTTTTTCATGGTAAACATGCTGGTAAACTCCTCAGCTTTAGAATGTTAAGTGGTGGATACCCATGAAATACGAAACAAAGAAATCCATGAAATACCATTTTTATGAGAAACTTTCATATTTTCTGAAAGCTTCGGTTCATTACTTATTATGCCTTATTTGATGATGATGAATACACTGTATTTCTGGTAAATGGTATAAAATGTATACTTTGTTTTCTACTCCAAAGTTGGTTGTGTTAACTTATAAAGGTTATTCCTGATTTTCCTTCTTTCCCTTAGTTTTATTCCTCTACCTTCTTACCAGCCCCAAAGTCTTTTTTTTTAATTTGCATGCTTTTTGTTAGTTTTATTGGTGCATGTGTTTGTGTTATTGTTTTTATTGTTATTCTTATTCTTGCTAACTTTATTCCACCTGGGTGTGCTGCAATGTAAAAACTAATTTTCTGAACCCAATTTAGAATGTCCAGGAAAGTATCTGCATGCAGTCTTTTGTACATTTTTTTAAAGTCTTTCACATATACCAGAAAACAAAAATATACAAGCAAATAACTTTTCTTTTTGTAATATTTAGCATTTATCAGAGCATGTATTGATGCATTATTAATTTAAAAAGCTCCCCTTTCCTCCAGAATATAATTAAATAAACAAAAGAAGGGATATACAGGGGCATAACCCTATCACACTCAAATGATTAGTACAGTTCGTACTCAGAATAAGAAAGTAGATAAAAAGGAATTTAACATTAATGATGTTAATCTGCATAGTTTTTTTTTTTTTTTTCCTTTTTGAATGAGATGTACTTGATAAGCTAAAAATAAACTATGGCTATATTTTATTATGTTCAAATGTGCTCTCTTGGATTTTTTGTTAACACTCTCAAACATATACCAGAGCAATTTCTATAATTATGAAATATATTGTGTTTACTTATTAAGACATCCAATCCCATTTAATTGTAAAAAAAAAAAAAAATACCAAATCTCACATAAAATGCCAGTAATGCCCTTTTCCTTAACACAAGTGCTTTCCTGCAATTCAGGAATCACCAGTGTCAAAGTGTCCACACCAGAATGCTTGCTTTTTATTTCCTCTTCCTTCCCTGATATTCTAGGGACATGGCTAAGAGAGGATGGGGAAAAAAGGTGCTACAGCCCCCTTGTTTGCCTGGTGCTGTTTTAACTATTTTTCTACATGAGATTTGCTAGCCATTGTGCCACTGGCATTGCAAATAGTATCACATAATATCTTCACTGCACTTGTATTTACCTTTTCTCTCTATGTTGACACACTGCACCATTTTCTGACATGGGACACCGCCTCTTCCACTGATCTTGTGGTACCACCCTCCCTCCACATTATATTGTGTTCTGGAGCAGGTATGCCACACAAAACTTTTTACTGCTGAAGTTCATCCTCACTGATAAGGCACCTATAGTTTGATTTCTCGGTAATGACTGACGCCATCTATTCCCAATGAGTTCATTATGCCATAGAATGCCACATATCCTAGTTCTTCCAAAAGGTAAAAGTGCAATTTATCCAAATGGCAACAAGTACAGCTTGCAATTAATCTTCATTTTTTTTTTTAACTTGGTAAGCAAGAACTCGAGTCTATGCTCACACATGCTCCAATTACTACATATCCCCCAAAGTCGCCATGTGTGGTAGGTTGAATAATGACCCCCCTCAAAGATATCTATATTCCAATACTCAGACCTTGTGAATGTGTTACCTTATATGGAACAAAGGGTTTTGTGTATGTGCTTATCTTAAGAAACTTGAAATGGGAGTTGATTATCCAAAATTATCTAGGTAGGCCCAGTGTAATCACCAGATCCATATAACATAGAAAGAGAAGAGGTAACAATGGGAGCAGGGTTTGAATGATGTGGAAAAGGAAAGCAAGGAGCTTCTGCAAGCTGAAAAAGAGCAAGGAACAGAGAGCTATAGAAGGAATAGAGCTCTAAACAGCTTTAATTTTAGTCCTATAAAGACCCATTTCAGATTTCTGACCTTCAGGACTATTAAATAATAATGTGCATTGCTTTAAACCACTAAGTGTGGCAGTTTGTTACAGCTACAACAGAAAACAAATACACCATACTGCATTCAAGAATCTATAAGAAGATGGTTCAATAATTTCTGCAACCAGCAATTCTGTAACTTAAGACTGAAGTGCCTGGCTTTCCTTCTTGCAAACAATCCATGCATCTAGAGTTTTGGAGAGTAGAGGAGAATAATCACAGCAATCATAAAATTATCAATGAATCTCTTTCTGAATCTCTGGTCTCCTCTTAAAAACTTTCATGAGTGATAAAGCTGAGTGTTCTGTTGTATCCCTTAGTAATTCCTGCACAGATTTTTGCAGCATTTGTCAATAATCTTGGAATATGTATAAAGCAGTCTCCTGACAGAAAATAAATGACATCTTCAATATTTTCCAGCAGAGTTTAATAATAGTACATCTGACAAAGTGAGGGACAAAGAGAAGAGAATCATAAAGGGTGGGCAGCACCCTCAGGCTCTGACAACATTAAAAAAAAACAAGAGGAGGAAACATTTATCAGAAACTAAAGAAGAAATTGAGTAGAGAGGTTGCAGTTACTCCAAGGTTAATCACATACCTCCCTAGATTATCCTTTCTGTATCTTCCAATGTTCCCCGTTGGCTAAAAGCAAATAAAAGCCAGAGGGCAAGAAAATCTAATGTGTTTTATGTGGGGTAGAGAGAAGAATGGAGAAAGACAAAGAAAGTTGGAGAGTGGATCTTTTTTTTTTTTTTTAAAGATTTTATTTATTTATTTGACAGAAATCACAAATAGGCAGAGAGGCAGGCAGAGAGAGAGAGGAAGGAAAGCAGGCTCCCTGCTGAGCAGAGAGCCCGATGCGGGACTCGATCCCAGGACCCTGAGATCATGACCTGAGCCAAAGGCAGTGGCTTAACCCACTGAGCCACCCAGGCGCCCCTGGAGAGTGGATCTTAATGATCAAATGAATGATAGCTCAAGGTCCTTAATAACTTTTTTTTTTTGGTCTAAGCTTCAGACTTCCATCCTAAATTCTGGAGAGTAAGAAAAATATAATTCTACAACATGTAACAAATGCTCACACAAAATGGGAGATGTTATAGTAAATATATAAATGAGTCACTCAGGAAACCCGGAGGGGAGAATTAAAGTCCTCTTGGAAACTCAAAATAGGGGTTTTTGACAATGTTTATTCTTCCAATCCAAGAGCATGGAATGGTCTTCCATCTTTTTGTGTCTTCTTCAATTTCTTTAAATAATTTAAAGTGTTCTGTAGTTCCTTGAGTACAGATCCTTTACCTCTTTGGTTAGGTTTATTCCCAGGTATCTTATGGTTCTTGGTGCCATAGTAAATAGAATCGATTCTCTAATTTCCTTTTCTGTATTTTCATTGTTAGTGTATAAGTCAAGCAGAGAGAGTCAATTATCATATGGTTTCACTTATATGTGGAGCATAACAAAAAGCATGGAGGACATGGGGCGTTAGAGAGAAGGGGGTTGGGGTAAATTGGAAGGGGAGGTAAATCATGAGAGACTATGGACTCTGAAAAACAATCTGAGGGTTTGAAGTGGCGGGGGATGGGAGGTCGGGGTACCAGGTGGTGGGTATTATAGAGTGCACTGCTTGCATGGAACACTGGGTGTGGTGAAAAAATAATGATACTGTTATGCTGAAAATAAATAAATGAAAAAAAAAAATAGATAGGTGTTTTTGGAATAGAAAACATTTGTCATTAGCAGTGATTATTAAGGATAAGTAGGTGTAATTCAAATAGGTCATGAAAAGGGATCATTTTATAGAAGAAAGTTTTTATTAGGGCTCATAACTAAAACAGAAAATTGTAGAGGATAGCTTGACTTTTACTTTACTCCTGATGTTTCTGTCTCTAAATAAAATTGTATTTTTTTATTTATCCATCTAACAAGGGCAGTCAGATCAACTTTTGATTTTTGAATGCTAACTACTTTTCCTCACTTCCTTCTTGGCCCACATTTGGATGAACAAATGATACTGCATGCTTGGTGCCTCCCTTATCATTGATGAGAAAGTTCAATCCATGGAAATCTGAGCCCACAAAAACATCCTCCCCTCCTCCTACTCCCCTGCCCATCTGCAATCAGAAGCATACTCCTTGCTCAAGCCATTTCAGACCAGCTTGGGTGGCTACCCTCGGCTCCTCAGAAAACCTCAATATATGAGTAGGAGATCTTTTTGTATCTCATTTGCATGTGTGTGGTATCATGTGCTTGGACATCCATATTAATTATGGGTGGAATAGGGATTACTTTTGTGCTCTGGGGACAACCAGTAAAACACGTTCGGCCAAACATAGTAATATATAAAAGAATTAACTGAAAACCTTACCTTAAAAAAGACAACTAATAAATTTTAACATGCCTAAATAAAAGAAAATCTCTTAAGAATAAATAGACTTTCGCTGTCATCTACAGGATATACAAGAGAATTAAAGACATTCTTTAACCATTGTACTGAGAATCAAAATTTTAATTCCATTTATTCATTCCATATTTCCAAGTACCCAGTGCTTAATCAGCCTTCTATAGCTGGGATCTTGCCCTCACACCAGGCTGTCCCTCCACTTGCTCCCTAGCCCTTCCCTGTTCTAAAATGCTGTCAGAAATTTTGTCTTTTTAGTCTTGTTTTCAATGAAGTGGTTATTAATTCAACCTTCTTTGCCAAGGATGCCTAAACTCCCTCTGCTAATTGTTGACTTGTTTTATGAGAAGGTCAGGTTCATTAAAAAAGCAAACTTGATTCCTAAATGATATGCTGGAAATGGGTAAAGTGTCAAAGAAGGGGTTAAGATTTTCACATATGGAGACAAACTAAAATGAAACTTAGCTGTTTTAATAGCTACAAACTGAATCACAGTGTTTCTTCTTCCTCTGAGTGGGAGCAATCTTGAGTCATCTACTTCCAACACAGACCACTTTCCCCACCCTAAACACTTAACTACTCCAGGTTCTCCTTCCAGTCTCCTTTATGTTAACTTGTATAGATTAGAAACAGTCTGAACCTTTTGCAGCTAGTGCCATCGTGAAATGATTGCTTCAGTTACTAAATTGCTTTTCAGACACATGTTAGTCATTTATTCCTTTTTTTCTTTTTCTTCATTTTTCTCTGTGTTGTCGTTGTTTAACATGGGCACAATAGTCTTACTATATTACCCCAGCAATCTTGTTTAATTTTATGAAACAATATTATTATAGTGTTTTGAAGCCTGTAAAGATCTTATAATATTGGTGCTTTTATTTTATCTTTGAGGAATGTACATAATTCACGTTTTCCCCCCAGAAGATATCGTATTGTATTATAATTAAAAATACTGCTAATTTTCCCTTTTTTCCTATATCACATTAATATACTTCATTCTCATGAATGGCAAAGCAATGAGACTTGAAAAAAAATGTTCTGAATGTCTCATTCATGTTAGAAAATGAGCATCCTGTTTAACAGTACCAGTGAACATCACACATAAATCCCATTGCCCTACATGTAGGTCAAAGGTATAAATAATGAGGTCAGGTTAATTTATTCCATGAAAGCCAGAAGAGGACAATTAAATATTGAGAGAAGTTAGCTCTACATAAGAATTACATAGGATATGTAGAGGAATATTGATGTAATAGATCTTCAAATATAAAATATTTGTGCTTTGGTGAGTGCTGTGAAGTGTGCAAACCTGGTGATTCACAGACCTGTACCCCTGGGGATAAAAATATATGTTTATAAAAAATAAAAAATTAAAAAAAATATTTTTGAATGATGGCAAAAGGCTTTTTAGAACTTTTGTTCAGTAGTATGATTAAATGGGGAATAAGAATTGAAGCAATTGGTCTATTTGTATATATCAAATTAATATAAGGAAAACTATATTTTTAAAACTCAACAAAGCCTTACTTAAATAGATTAAACAACAATTTCTAGGACTGAAGAACTTGTATCTCCACTGTTTTATTGAAATACTTAATACTTTTAAAAAACCCTATTAGCTTTTCCCATTTTATAAATTGGATGAATAAAAAAAAAATTCAAAAAGTTAAAAAGTTTCCTTCAGGTAACTAGAATTACTTTAGTCAGGTCACAATATATGATTTAAAAGTATACACAATAAACACAAAAAGCCTAATGATAACATTATTTCCTTTTCCCCCTTCAAATATATCTGTGTTTAAGTCAATAGTTTTTTGTTTTGTTTTGATTTTTCAAACTCATTTATTTGTGCTGAGGCAACAGTTCTGAAGGTAGCCTTTACAGACAGTGGCTTAAAAAAAGTATATCAGGAAGCTTAATAATTCAAGAGAACAGAAAACACTCCATTAATTCTCATAGAAAAGCAAAACAGTGACAAAATTGAATAAGGAAAGTTTTTTTGTTTTGTTTTGTTTTTAAGAAGTTATTAGGAATGCCTTTGTTGCTGATGAAACTTCTTTAATTCATTGGCAGCCTTCTTAAACTAATGGAATATCTGTCAAACTTTATAGAATAAAAATTGCTGTCATGTCACCTACAGAATTATAGTTTCTAGAATATTACATATACGTATATTAAAATACATGGAATTTTATTTTATTAATACAGACTATAAACTCAATGTAAGGCCATTGCTTTTGTTTTATGATCTTTGTCATGAAACTGCCTTGTACTTCAATGAATGACTCATATATTTGTGCAGTTAAATAGATGGGCTGCTTCATCTTGACCTTTGGAGAGTCTATATTGAGTTGGGGGCTTATTTCATTGCTTTTACCATTTACAACTCTGTCTTCCAATGGCAAGGGTGTTTCAAATGTTTTCTAATCAAGCATGTACCTTTACTGAAAGGTCAGAATAATAAAATGCCATATATCAAGGATTAAAATTATGATTCATCACTTCCATGCAAGAGAATCTAATTAGAAATGCACTGCATACATTCTCTTGGGTCAAAGTTGGACATGAATATCACAGTCCTCCATTGAGAACTATACCATTCACACACTCTAAGTAAAACATTCTCCATAGCTTTGTTGACAATATAATTTCTCTTACTATTTTGTACATTTTTTCATGGACTTTGAAATACCCTTTCAGATTGTTCCACTGCAAGGCTAAGAAAGCAAAACTCAAAGAACATTATGCTATTTTGTGGGTCAACTCAGGAGCCCATTTCCCTAGAGGAATATGCCAGTCTTCCATTGTATTGAATTCCATGAAACAAAACAACAAAATCTGAGCAGCATATATACTAGAAGCAGAAATGAGCAAGTTCCAGTCCTGCCAGGAGGTTGATCAAAACACAATCTTGGAGAAAGCTATGTAAAATATTTAGAACACGCAATGACAGAGGTGCCAAACAGAAAAAGAGGCTTGTTCTGTACACAAAAGGAAATAATAGATTTGTTTATTTATAGCTACTTACATTTTACTTCAGCTTTTTAGCATTATTTAAAAAACAAGAATAAGTGTTATTTATGTGTTTTTCCACAGAATTCATTTTTATATCTGCATGTGAGTGATGATTTTATCCTCTTACGAAAATTACATTTTAGTAGGACATAGATAAAGAGATATGCCATGTAATATATGTATGTGTGTATTATACAATTATCATATATATCATATCTGTATCTCCTTTTTGATATAATTATACATATTTTAATCATTTGCATCAAAGAAACATTACACTACATGGAATTAAATGGGTATGGGAGACTTTATTCAAGATTACTGCAGTAATGGGATGCCTCGGTGGCTCAGTTGGTTTGGGCGTCTGCCTTTGTGGGATCAGGTTGTGATCCCAGGACACTGAGATCAAGTCCCAAATGGGGCTCCTGACTCAGCAGGAAACCCGCTTCTCCCTTTGCCTGCTGCTCTCCATGCTTGTGCTCTCTCTCTCTCTCTGACAAATAAAATCTTAAAAAAATAAAGATAATGCAATAAGGATCAACACTACTGCAATAGGGAGAGAGGTTGGAATCCATCAACATAAGATGCAGAGCTTGGGTGAGCTAATGGAAAACAGTAGAATGGACATTAGTGGGGAAGTTGTCATATGTTTAAGCCCATCTGTGTTTGCTAATTGGTACTTACTGAAGTTAGGCTTCCTCCACAAAGAGCAGGAGATAAAGGCCCTAATATTCTAGATGATTGTATTTCAAAGGAATGGCTCCCATGTCCTTGAGAATGACAATCTTCAGATATGAAACGGAAAGAGGCAGAAAAAGATTTACATCCAAACAGAGAGGGAAATAATTTACACTTTCAAGTTTTCTAGAGTTAAAGTTCTAAGGGACTTAAATAAGGAGGAAACCTGTCTCAAGTTTAGTCAAGCTGAGGAGAACATTAAGGCCATCTTGGTCAGATGTTAAATATCATACAGCAAACTAATAATAGAACCTTAATTTTGAATATCCCCCTGAATCTATCTTTCTCTCTCTCTCTCTCTCTCTCTCTCATTTTTATTTTTGAGTGCTCAACCCTCTTGATATTTTTCATTTTGTTCCACAGTCTAACATGTGACCTCCATTTCTGCATCTCTCATGATAAAAGTTGATAATACCAGTTCTTTACTCTCCTGGCCTTCCATGTTTATAAGACTTAGTTTATTCTGAGGGCTCAAGTCAGTTATGCCCACCCCGTGATAGACATTACAAATTAGGTGAACAAGTGGAAATTAATATAACCCATCTCAGAGAGCATGGCAGCAGGAGACACATCCAATTGCAGGTGAATATAGTAGTGGAAATATTAGCCCAGTGTCTAGGAGTACAAGCTGTCAGGATAGAATTAAAGGGTTATTTGGCATTATTGTAGCATTTCTCTTAGTTATGTAACTCCCAAACTTGATTCTTTGATTTTTCTGAAGACTTAAGTCACACTTTTTTTAATAATTTCCTTTCCCACTGAAGTTAGAGTATGTTTCCAATACTTGAAACTAAGAATCCAACACTATTCTCTATAGCAACTGTTTCCAAAAAAATAAGATAAAAACTTTATTTGTAAAGAAGGAAAAAAAAATCTATATACCCTCTCCTATATATCCTTACCTCAAGGGGGCTAAACTCACACACATGCATTGTAAATTTAAAAAAAAAACTGAGGGTTGCTTGGGGGAGGGGGTTTGGGAGAAGGGGGTGGTATTATGGACATTGGGGAGGGTATGTGTTTTGGTGAGTGCTGTGAAGTGTGTAAACCTGGTGATTCACAGACCTGTACCCCTGGGGATAAAAATATATGTTTATAAAAAATAAAAAAATATATTAAAAAAAAATTTTTTTTTCCAACACATTTAGTTTTGTGGTTGTTTTAGTTTTCCAAAATGCATTTTAAAAATGAGTTTGCAGGTAACTCCTTTAGTTATATTTATTAAGAAAATAACAAAATGCCAATGTGACAATTTGAATTGTATTTACAAGTCTTGAGTTCCTCCACTTTGTTAGTATATTTTCAAAATACAAAAAACATGAGATTTTTTTTTATTGGAAACCATAATTTTTCTTACTGCTGACAATGTCAGGTAAAGGTTTCAAATGAAAACTTTATAAGCAAGCTTCAAAGTTGTAAATATGTGTAATCACTTTGATGACTCAGCCATTTAGCAGTTACTTGTTTTCCTAAAAAGCCAACAGAGAGATTATTTGAAAGGAATGCTCTTTCTTCCCCTTCCTTAATTTTATTTTAATGGCCTAAGTACTTGAGGGGCTTCAAAACATTCACTCATCGGTATTACACTAGCTTGAACTCTGTCCCATTTGAAATGCTTCTTTTGCAGCATATGATTTTTGTTTGATTTTTTTAAAAAAATTGGTAATATATGCATAACACAAAATTTACAGTTTTCATAATTTTTAAGTGTACATTTACACTTACATAAAATATATTCATCTTGGTGTGTGTTCATCACTACCATCTATCTTTAGAACTTTTTTCATCTGTAAAACAAACTCTGGACCCATTAAGCAAATCCCTATTCTCTAATTCATCCAGCCCATGGTACGCACCATTCTGTTTTCTTTATGAATTTGACTGTCCTAGTTACCTCATATGAATGGAATCATACAGTGTTTGTCTTTTTTGACTGGCATAATGTCTTAGGATAATTTCACTTAGCATAATGTCTTTGAAGATCATTCATATGGCAGCATGTATCAGAATTGCATTCTTTTTCAAAGTTGAATAACCCTCCATTTTATGAGTGTACCATATTTTGTTTACACATACAAATGTCAGTGTATGCTTGGGTTGCTTCTACCTTTTGTCAATTCTGAATAATGCTGCTATAAACATGGATGTAAAGATATCTGTTCATGTCCCTGGTTTCAGTTATTTTAGGTATAAACCCAGAAGTGAGATTGCTGGATCATATGGTAATTCTATTTTTAATTTTTTGAGGAACTGTGTTACTTTTTCTATAGTAACTACTACAGTGTTTTATATTCCCACTGCCAGTGCACAAGGGTTGCAATGTCTCTATATCATTCCTAACACTTACTATTACCTTTTAAAATATTGTTTGTCCTAATGACTATGAAGTAGTGTCTCACTGTGGTTTGGATTTGCATTCCCCTGACAGTGATGTTGAGCACATTTTCATGTGCTGCTATTTGTGTGTCTTTGGAAAACTGTTTATTCATCTCTGGTTATTTTTTAATTGGGTTTTTGGTCATTGTGGAGTTTGTTTTTAGTATATTTGGATATCATCCCTAATCAGATAGGCAACTTGCAAATATTTCTCCTATTCTGTGAGTTGTCTTTTTATTCTGTTGATAGCATCCTTTGATGCATAAGAGTTTTTAATTTTGATAAAATCCAATGTGTCTATTCTTTGTTGCCTATGCTTTTGGCATTATATCCAAGAAATCATTGTAGAGATCAATGTCATAAAGCTTTTCCACTGTTTTCTTCTAAGAATTTTATAGGTTTAACTCTTAAGTTTAGGTCTGTGATATTTTAAACTCATTTTTGTATATGGTGTCAGATAAGAGTCCGACTTCATTCTTTTGTATGTGAATTTTCAGTTTTCCCCAGAGCCATTGTTCTCTTTTTCAAGATTGTTTTGGCTACATGGGGTTTCTTGAGATTCCAAATAAATCTTAGAATGGATATTTCTATTTCTGCAAAAAACATCCTTGGGATATTGATAGGAATTTCAATGAATCTGTAGATTGCTTAGAATAGTATTGACAACAATACTGAGTTTTCCAACTAATGAACATGGGAAGACTTTTCATTTATTTGTTTTCTTTAATTTCTTTCAGCATCATTTTGTAGTTTTCATTTTACAAATGTTCACCATCCTGGTTAAGTTAATTACTAAGTATGTTATTCTTTTTGATACTATTATAATTTGAATTAAGAAAGATACATTACTCACATTGAGGAAAGACCTCTAAACTTACCAAAATTCTATCATATTGAGGTGTCATGGAGTAAGTGACAAAATTGGAAGCATGATTCAGATCTAGATGAATGGGTTCTAGGTCCCATTCATCTTTCTGTTTCATTTTAACATTACAGCCTTCAATATCATTAATTTTACACAAAAGAAAGTAGTAGGTAAAATATTAGCCATTCAGCATCAAAGGACATTAATGTTGTAATGGGCTCCAAGTTCTGTCAATTTGCTATAAAGAAATTTTATGAGAGAATTGTAATAATTATTCTACCTCATCTAACTGTGGAAGAGGAACTCAAGTGAGATAAATCTTGCCAAGTTCATGCTGTATATTGTAAAATCCCAGTAAATATAAAAATCCCAGTAAATATAAAAACTAATCAAAGTTACTCTGTGAATGAACTCAGAGAAAGCATCTAAAAATGGAGACAGAATTCAAAGCTTCTAAATTTGAAGCCATTAAATTCTTCTTGAGAAACCCCAACCATTTTCAGAATGGTACAATTGAGTATTATTATATACCTGGTTTGAAATAATATTATTGCTGGAATATAAGCAATAAATGCTACTGCAAACTTGGAACATTACTACACAATTGTTTTTATTTATCTCAATAGTCAGAGCAATAATGTATAGCCACTATAGCATTTTAGAAGTAAAATCTTCAAGAACATATTAGTGACTAGTGAAATGTGTTTTAGCAGTTACCCTTTTTTTTTAGTTTATTTATTTTTGTGTGGTTTTTTTTTTTTTTTTTGGCAGTTATCCCTTTAAAAAATAAATGGGATATTGTCACCTTTCAAATTGTCAATTATTTTTATAACTGATCATATGCCATGTTTACTATTATTTTGTAACTTTTTTTAAGTAAACCTGATTGGTCCAAATTTTGTGAATCTTAACATGAAAAAATGACCCAAAAGCCTTGATAAAATTCATACACTCTAATAATTTTGTAAAATATAAAATGTAGAAATAAGCATGATTGATTTAATGAATTATCCATATAAGGAAATGCATTGACTTCTTTTTTATGAGCATAAAATTGAAAACTTAAAGTTTAAAATAGACCATTATTCAATTATTAAAAATAATGATGCTGAAAAATTGACAAGGCTAAATGCCAAAAATATAGCTTCAACTAAAAAATTCAGGATAAGATATTATACAAGCAAGCAATGCTATTTTATAAAATCCATTAAAACAAGAACACTGCATACTATGAACATGCACTGAAGGGAACAGACCAAAAGGAAAAATTGAAAAATATAAATTCTGATAGCTTCTATATATTAAAATCACAAGTCATATTACTCTTAGTTTTCTAGATATTAGAAATTTGTTATAATAATTACATCTTATGTGAAGATCTAAAATCTTTATATTTATACATTTTATAAGTGAATCTTTTATATTTCAAAGTATCAAATGTTGTTTCCTTATAGGAGTTTCACCCTTAAGGATGTACTTTGATATACTTTGAAACTAAGATCATTATTTTCTGACAATATGAAATCCAAAAAGGCAAGATTTTAATCCTCCCCCATCTTTATTATTTCTACTACCTTAATGTTTTTCTTTAGAACTATTTTTCTGCATCGGCCTATTCTCATAATTTTTCCTTATGTATGTATTTAAGAGATAAGTAGGCATAATGCTATTTTTCATATTGAATACTTTCATTGATAGTTAATAATTCACTAATTGTGGTTTTTCTCGATGGAGGCAGTGTTTGGATTTCCCTGATGGACTTTAAGAGAGGTCCCAGGATTCAGTATTTTTAAATTGAGGTTTCAGTACCATCCATACAGAATGGAACTTTTGAATATTTAATAAGGAGAACTGATTATCTGTTAACTGAAGTTAGCTTTCTTCTTTCACCTTAATAGCTTTTTAAAGGTTTTATTTTTTATGATTAATTACCTTTCCTCATGTCATATTTAAATTTAGGACCAACTTAAGAAAAAATAAATATTTTAGGCACTTTTGTGTAATGGGGAGAGAGGAGCTAGAACAGAGATTAATTAGAAACAATTAAGTAATTCTTTTTAAAGAATTGCAGTCATTGGATATTGTTGAACGGGGCAAGCTCATTCAAATGGAGTCTATTACTCACAAGGCAAACAGAAATCTGAATGCCAAAGGAATACCTACTGGAAGTCTACATTAACTGGCATCCTTAAAATTCCAAAGTGTCTGAAAGTTTGACACTTCACATAAGCATAGTGTGTGAGAGCTGGACAGGGGCTTTCAAGTACTTTTTCTTAGAGATATGGAAACCGAGGTTCACTGGGAAAAAAAAAAAAAAGTAACCTGCATTCTTGAGCATTTGCATTCTAAAGAAAAAGGTTTTGTTTACAACTTTGATGTTTAACTATAAATCTAGATAAGCAATTTATGAACATGGTCATTGTTGTCCCCAAGCCACTTATATCTTACTTGATACAATTTAGATATGGACAGTTACTGCATAGTTATTTATTCACAGGTCAGTTATATCTCAGCATCTTGTTCAAAGGGAGATTGTTTGAAGAAAGAAGCAGTAATCTGAGCAGCTATCGAGAGACCAAAGGAGCAAACTGACAATAACCAAACCATATATACAAATTAAACTTTGACCCTCAATCTGCAGCAACTGGTTTTTGGAATTATGCACTAGAGGACTTAGGGCATAATTATTGGTTTGCTTAATTTTTCACCCTTCCGTTTTAGGACCAACCAGAGAAAAACAAATATGCCCCCTACTCTACCAGGCAGGGTGGTAGGGAACAAATCCACATTGTGCTTAATTAGATGGAATTAGATATCAAGCAGATGATTTTCAGGTTTTGAGGAATGGAGCAACTGGAGCAATTGGGGGTTACCAAGGAGACATACATTTTTCCAGGAGACAGCTGTCTCTCTCTATATACACAACTTTTCTACTTGGAATTCCTCTAAGTGTGTGTCTTCTGCTTGCACATGTGCCAGTTGTGCCTCCTTCCTCTGCCAAAGCACATTTACTGCCCGCACAGGTCCTTCCTCTTAAAGTTTCTCTTTCCCTTTTTTATTTGCTCTGTCACTTTTTAATTCTTTCCTTTCCACATCTTCCAAACCTTCCTTTCCTTAGAGTCTTTATGCATACTTTAAAAACAATTAGCTGTTTTATAGTATAAAATTAGATACTCTAATTGAAATTAAAATCTAGTTGTATCAACCATTTTATTAATAGCATTAATTTTCAACACTAAATGCTTGCAGTTTTTTTTTTTTTAATTATGGAATTGGTAGAGTCCAATCAAAAAAGTGAAACTGAGGAAAAGGGGAAGGGATATAAGAGACAATAATTTACATCCAGTGTGTATGTGTGTGGGTGTGTGTGTGTGCATGTGTGTATTAATGCATAGGTGTGTGTATAGTGTGTTAAAATTGGCCATGCTCCTTCTGCACTTAGAATCCACAGAAATGGTATATTTCTATTATCTTGATTTATTTTTTTTTTAATTCTTTTAGACTATATTAAAGATAAGGATAGGCAAATATTTGTGCATTAGCTGCTTAACTAAGCAAATCTTTTACTCCTTGTGATAATAAAATGCTTGCAATACATTATTGTTGGCTATAGTACATGCTTGGGTTAATAAGATAGTTATAGTATAAATACCCCATTCCCATTAATTTCCATATAGTTCTCTTCAATGCAAAGGTCATCAGCACATTTTGACACTCTAATTTAGTTATAAGGCTAGGGTTTCCAAAAGCATTGGGATCAGCAGGAGGAAGTGTCAGGATTTGTCTTTTTGAGAAATAACCTCCTTTAATTAATCATCATACATCACCACAATAAAATGTTGGGAAATAGGGAAGTCTGAATGACTGTTCAGGGCCACATGGTGATTCAATTGAACCATGATCTGGTTTTAGACTGAATCCAAAATTTCAATTTACCTCTTGTAAAAGCAGAAAGTGTTTACTTCTTCAAGACATGGCAGGATCTTCAGAACAAGTTATCAAGTGATATAAAATGGCTGCCACCAAAAACAATTTCGTATTTTGTATGTCTTTAATGTATCAAAATGCCAATAATTTTGTAGGAAATAAAAGTCAAGTTTCAAATAATTTATTTCTATATTAAGTTATTAACTTGAAAATTACCTGTCTCTTCTGTGAATTTTCTTGTTAGTACATATAGCATAAACTTTGAAGCTATAATTGGATTATGAAGGCTAAGTGAAAGGAACTTGATTTTTACTGTTACCAAGCAATACCTGAAAAGAGGAATAAGTGACACTTAATAGCTATTTATTTCTTAAAGCTTTTGTGGCATGAAGAGCCTAGTTATAGCACCCTTCAGCATTTGGGCAGAATAATTTCTGCTTAATGAGGAAATGGCCGGTTTATCCTAACATTAATAGTAAAATACAAAATGGAAAATAAAATCCCTGTCAGGTATTTGTCTTGGGCACAGGTATTCTTCATAATCATCATTGCATTGCAAAGATCCAAACCCTAATATATTTCTCCTGAAGAAATTTTGAGCAGCACAAAGAATATCTAAACCTTTATTTATTATATTATTAAACTATACAGAAATCTGCTAGATATTTCCCCAGTCCTTAATTACAGCAAAGATGCTATTTCCATATTTAGCATCAAACATATCACATACGAAATCTCACTGATAAGTCAGCCTTTTCCATAGTGTACTTTTCTCCATATGGGCTTTCTGAAATACTTTCAAAGTCAATTTTTTTTCTTGTAACTTTAGAAATTACAGGTTGGAGAATGCAGTGGAGGCCAGACTTTTATCCTCTTCTACAATCTGGCACAGCTCCCACAATGTGGAATTGCTTTTGCAGTCAACTTAACACATTTTGGACCGACTTCCCTTCTAAATCATAGTATGAGTAAATCACATTAACTTTTCAAAACTCTTCAGCTAATTTCAGTTCATGAACCCATGGTATTTATTGCTTCATACACCATTATTGGGTACACTGCCAGGTACACAGTCAGTATATTGTCCGAGAATTGAAGGGGATTCAGCAGGTAATGTTTATCTCCTACTCCCTGCCCTGTCCTCTAGAGAGATTTAAACTTTTGTATTATGAGTTTGAAGGATACTGGCAGGTATCTAAATGGCCGCAGCCTACATATATTTTGTGAAATAAGTAATATTGATTTTTAATAAAAGATAAAACCTTTTTTCTCTAATGTATCTGAGATCTTTCAAAATTTTTACCCTCAAAAGAGGCAAATACACTTCAAGGATACATTAGGTTTAGCCTGCCCTTCAAATAGATGTTCTTATGACCTTCACTACATGTGTACTCTGTTAGAGTATGTAATTTGATTAAGCTTTGTTTTTGTTTTTCATTGAGTAGTATAAATAGCTAAAAGATCTTCTTAAAATACGTTGCCTTTCATAGAGTTTGGGGGTTGTATCTTTGATTCCTCAGAACAAGGAATTAAAAATATATGCATATATATAAGGCTCAAAGAGTTTTAAAAAATTGAATCACTTTTTCACTGATATAATTTCATAATCCAGAGTTTAAAAGAAAGATACATGTATAAACCATCTATGAAAAAAATGTAGATGCAATTTCATTTCCTATATATAATCATCTTTACATTTAATTAATTAAAAAATAAACTATGGCTTAAGACAGCATTTAAAGAATTGAAAGTACTCTTTTCACCCATTTTATTGTATAATCCAGAGTCAAGA
The DNA here is from genome assembly GCF_964662115.1 of Mustela nivalis. Classification (NCBI taxonomy): domain Eukaryota; kingdom Metazoa; phylum Chordata; class Mammalia; order Carnivora; family Mustelidae; genus Mustela; species Mustela nivalis. The sequence continues at coordinate 38,537,265 of NC_139032.1, read as the reverse complement.
GACCATATGAGAAAAAATATATTATTCTCTGGAAATAAATAATTTATGTAATTTGATTTCCTTTATATTTTACCTTAATATGTAATTTTTTAAAGGTTTATTTATTTATTTGAGAGAGAGAGAGAGAGAGAAAGAGAGAGGAAGCATGAGCAGGAAGGGCAGAGGCAGGAAGAAAGACAACCTCAAACAGACAGAACTGAGCAGAGTCTACATTGCTCAATCTCATGACCTGGAGGTCATGACCTGAGCCAAATCCAAAAGCAGGACACTCAACCAACACCACTCAGGTACCCCAATACATAATTATTTTTTTTTAAGATTTAATTTATTTATTTGACAGACAGAAATCACAAGTAGGCAGAGAGGCAGGCACAGAGAGAGGGGGAGGCAGGCTCCCTGCTGAGCAGAGAACCCAATGCTGTGCTTGATCCCACGACCCTGGGATCATGACCTGAGCCGAAGGCAGAGGCTTTAACTCACTGAGCCACCCAGGTGCCCCGACGTAATTAATTTTTAAGTCTACTTATTTAGCCTATTTTTTGTAGCAACATCTTTAGGTTAGGCAGTAGGGACTTTGGGGAAATGAGACCCCTTGCCCTTCCCTTTGAAGGGAAAGGACTGAAGAGCAGAAGACATATGGAAGCCTTGTTTTTTAAAATAATAACAACAGAAGACTGACAAGGTCCTAATTTTCCATTCTCGAAGATTCTAACACTAGAAAACAGATTATTTCCACTGCATTTTTTAAGCTTTGTAACATCCATGTTTGCTACTTTGTTTATAGTTAAGTGTTTAGTAGAAAAAATATTAGTAAAAATTTCTAGTTGACTTCATATGTGAAATGACAAATCTTTCATTCAGCAACCAGACTTGGATCAAAAATAAGAAATCACTACAAGGTGGTATTTCTCAAACAGCTATTCAGGCATAATCTATAGGTTTTTGTTGGTATTTTTTAAATAATTATAATTCTTAAAATAATGTCATGTGATTATAATAACTCAAATATGTCTTTATTTTTCTAGTCTATAGTGAAGCCTAATTAATATATTCAGATTACTGGAGAAGGTGTCAGGGAAAATGTTAGGTGAATAATGCCTTTATACCAAGGAAGGAATTTTTGTTGTTGTTCTAATATTCAATCATTTTTTTTCACTAAACTGAATAAAGAAAAATGTGAGAGAATTAGGCATTTACCCAGTACATTAATTATGGGAAAGCTGAACTCAAACTCTCTCATTTCATAGCCATTGGTTCCATTTTTATCATTGTTTGAGGTGAATTGCCCCTCAGAAACAGTCTGTCACTAGGGACTGTCTCTTTTACTTCTAAAGTACCTGTCGTCTCTTCTTTTCCATATTTCATATTGGCCTCATCGTGTTGGCAGTGTGGCTCTCTCCTCCTGATGGCTGACTCCAAAGATATACGGAATTTAGGAAGGTAGTCATGAGGAGCAAGTTCATGTCATATTTGCGCATCTGAAAGAAGGCTGCAGTGGCTTGTGTGTAGGGAGATATTTGTGACTTGGTAGGAATGAGGTTGAAGGAAAAATCCAAGAACTCTATGATAAGAGAACGAGAAACCGTCTTAAGTCAGGATATTTATCTCTAGAGCATTGAGAAGCTATTAAAGGCCTTTTCCCCCCATGGAATAATGTAAAGAGTTTTTCTGTTTTGTAAAATTCACTGTTGCTGGAATGTGGAGGCTGGTCTGCAGATAAATGAATGAATGTAGGGTGAATGAATGTAGACAATGGAGGCAAATTATTCATTGAGAGTCTTAAAAATTGAAGGGTAAGACCCTCATCATGTCACTCTGGAGAATCCAAATGACCCTTTGAAAGAGAAGGTCAGTAAGATAAAATTTTAGGAGTATCTAAAATAAAGACAAACTTTCAGAAGTGATTTGAGGATCATGCTCAATTTTCATTGCCTTGTATTTTATGTATTTCAATCTGTGATTACATTTGAAATCAACTACTTGGAATTAGGCCAAACTTCACATGTTAGGGGGTATACCCCCTCATAAGACAGACTTTATTTCAGACAGCAGCTTAAAGTTTGGATGTTCTCAAGCTCTCTCACATATGACCATCAGACCGTAGAATCAGAATTCCCACTACCTGTGCAAGTTTGATAATGCACTAGAAAAACTCACAAAACACACACACACACACACACACACACACACACAGAGCATTATTTTTACTATTAAATTTCAAAATAGACTATTTTTTAAAAGCAGCTTCAAGTTCACAACAAAACTGGATGGAAGGCATGTGGATTTTTCATGTCCTCTCAACCCACATATGCAAAACCTCCTAATTCTCAACATCCGACACCAGAGTGATACATTTGTCAGAACTCATGAACCATTAATGACATGGTATTTCCATCCAAAGTTCATATTTTACATTAGGGTACATATATGATATTGCACATTATATGTCTTTTAAAATATATAATGGCATGTATTCACCATCCAGAGTAATTTCACTTCCCTAAAAATTCTGTCCTCTGCTTATTCATGTCTCTCTCTCTGCTCACCTCTGGCAACCACTGATCTTTTTTTAAAAAGACTATTTTTTAATACAATTAGAGGCTTACTATAAATTGAGATTAAAGTACAGCGATTTTCAATATGGCCACCACCCCCACACATACACACCCTGCTTCCTTACAACATCACAAACTGGAATGGTACTTTCTTTTTGTCAAGGATAAACCCACTTTGAGACATGATAATCATCCGACATCCATAGTTTACCTTAGGGTTCACTCTGTGTGTTGTATGTTCAGAAGGGTTGGACAAATATATAATGATATGTCTCAACCTTTATGGTATCATTCAGCATGTTTTCACCATTCTAAAAATCTTCTGTGTTCCACTTATTCATCTCTCCCTAGCCTAGCCTCTGACAAACACTGATGTCTTTAGTGTCTTGATAGTTTTGCATTTGTCAGAATGTTATGGAGTTAGTATCATATAGGTGGTATGCAGCTTTTTCAGCTTTTTCAGATTGGTCATTTCATGTAGTAATATGCATTTAAATTTCCTCCATTGTTTTTCATAACTTGATAGCTAATTTCTTCTTAGGACTGAATTATAGTCCATTATCTGAGTATACCCCTTTATTTATTCATTCGTCTAAAGAAAGAAATCTTGGTGGTTAGCAAGTACTGGCAATTATGGAGAAAGTTTCTATAAATAACCATGCACAGGTTTTTATATGGATATAAGTTTCCAACTCTTTTGGGTAAATATAAATGTGAATAAGGATGATTGCTAGATCATATGGATAATATATATTGACTTTTGTTAGAATCTGCCAAACTGTCTTTCAAAGTGGTTATACATTTCTCATGCCCACTAGCAATGAGTGAGAATTCCTGTTGTTCCACATCCTCATCAGTATTTGGTATTGTTCATGTTTTGGATTTTGGCCAATCTAATAGGCATGTAGTGATATCTTGTTTTAATTTGTATTTCCCTGATAATATAAGATATAAAACATCTTTTTATTTGCTTTTTTGTCACTTGTTATCTTATTTGGCTAATTGTCCATTCAAGTATTTGGCCCATTTTTTTAATTGCGTTATTTGTGTTCTTATTTTTCATGTCTTTTGGACAATAGTCCTTTATCAGATGTGTCTTTTGTAAACATATTTTTCTAGCCTGTGGTTTTTATTTTCATTCTCTTGACAGTGCTTTCTCATCATGGAGATGTTTAACTTTAATGGAATCTAGTTCATCAATTCTGTCTTGGATCTTGCCTTTGGTGTTATATCTAAAAAGTCAATAATTGTCATCTGGGATTTCTCCTATGTTACCTTCTAAGAATTTTATAGTTTTACATTTGTAAATTTATATCTTCGATCCACTTCGAATTATTTTTGTAAGGATATAAGGTCTGTGTCTAGATTGATTTTCTTTTGCATGTGGATGTCCAGTTGTTCCAGCACCATTTGCTGAAGAGAGTACTTTTTTAAATTGTATTTCCTTTGCCCCTTGGTCAAAGATCAGTTAACTACGTTCATGTGGGACTATTTCTTGGCTTTCTCTTCTGTTGCATTGATCTATTTGTGTATTCTTTTGCCAATACCACACTGTCTTGATTACTATAGTAGCATTAAAGTAAGTCTTGAATTGGATAGTTTTAGTCCCACAAATTTGTTCTTTTTTAATATTGGCTATTATGGATCTCTTGCTGTACCATATAAGCTTTATAGTTAGCTTATCAATAGCCATAAAATAATTGGCTGGAATTTCGTGTTGCATTGAATCTATACATCAGGTTGGGAAGTACTGAAATCAAGACACTATTAAGTCTTTCTGTCCATTTATATGGAATATTTCTCTATATATTTTTTATGTATTTCATCAGTATTTTGGAGTTTTTCTCCTATAGGTATTGTACATATTTTGTTATATGTATAGTAAGTATTGCATTTTTAGAGTGAGACTATGAATGGTATTGTGGGTTTTTGAAATTGAAGTAGAGTCACACAATATTGTATTAGTTTCATGTGTACAACATAATGATTCAACAGGCCTATACATTATGTTATGCTCACCACAAGGGTAGCTGTCATCTACACTCCATTGCTATTATAATATCATTGCTGTATATTTTATTGTCAGGAATTATTCTTTCCATAACTGAAAGCTGTATCTCCCACTCCCCTTGACTCATTTTGTCCATTCCCCTTCCCCATGTTCTCTGACAACCACCAGTTTGATTTCTGTATTTATGGATCCATTTATAATTTTCATTTTCTCTTTGCCTCATTGGTTGATTTTGCTTCTTTATATTCTACATACAAATGGAATAAAATGATATTAGTTATTCTCTGCCTGAATTATTTACTTAGAATGATACTCTCTGAGTCCATCCATGTTGTCACAAATGGAAAGAACTTACTCTCATTTATGGCTAAGTAATATTCTATTGTGTAAGTGTGTATATGTGTGTGTGTTGTGTGTGTGTGTGTGTGTGTGTGTTTGTGTGTGTGAGTGTGTGGTGTGTGTATCACATCTTTTTTTATTTAATTGCCCATTTATTTGTTCATCAAGTGAGAGATATTTAAGTTGCTTACATAAATTGGGTATTGTAAATAATGTTGCAAGAAGCATAGGGATGCATATATATTTTCCAATAGTGTTTTCATTTTCTATGGTAAACACTCAGAAGAGGAATTACTGGATCTTAAGGTATTTCCATTTTCCATTTTTTGAGGAATGTCCATAATGTCTTCCACAGCAGTTGCATAGTTTACATTCCCACCAATACTGCATGAGTGTTCCTTTTTCTCCACACCATTGCCAACACTTTTTATTTCTTGTCTTTTTGATTCTAGCCATGTTGACAGGAGTGAGATATCTCATTGTGGTTTTGATTTTTATTTCCTTGATGGTTTGTGATGTTGAGCATCTTTTCATGCATCTCTTGGCCATCTGTAGGTCTTCTGCCCATCCTTTTTATTAGATTATTTGTTTTGTTTTGTTTTGTTTTGTTTTCTGGTTTTAAGTTCTCTAAGTTCCTTTATGGATATTGGTCCCTTATTAGATATATCATATGCAAACATCTTTCCCATTCAGTAGGGTTGCCTTATTTGTTGATAATTTCCAGGTCTTGTGTGATTCTGTGTAAGTTTTAGTATTAGTGTTCTAGTCTGTGTAAGATGTTGTTGGTAATTTCATAGGGATTAGATTGAATCTGTAGATTGCTTTGAGTAATATGAACTTTGAAAATATTCTTCTAGTCCATGAACATAGGATATCTTTTCATTCATTTGTATCATCTTCAGTTTTTCTCATCAATGTCATAGTTTGCAGAAGATAGGTTGACCTACTCCTTGATCAAGTTTACTCTTAGGTATTTTATCCTTTTTGGTGCTATTGTAAAAGGAATTATTTTCTTAGTTTATATTTCTGCTACTCTGTTAATAGTATATAGAAATACAACATAAGCCTGTGTATTAATTTTGTATCATGTAACTTTACCAAAATCATTTATTCTAATATTCTTTTGGTGGAGTCTTTAGAATTTTCTATGTACAGTATCATGTCATCTACAAATACTGACAGTGTAACTACTTCCTTGTTAATTTGGTGATTTCTTGTCTGATTTCTATAGTTAAGATTTCCAGTACCATGTTGGATAAAAATGGTAAGACTGGACATCCTTGTCTTATTCCTGATCTTAAAGGAAAATCTCTCAGTTTTTCACTGAGTATGATGTTAGCTGTGGGTTTCTTTTTTTTTGTATATGGTCTTTAGTATGTTGAGGTATGTTCCCTAATACCCATGGTGTGGAGAGTTTTTATTATGAATGAATGTTGACTTTTGTCGGTTGCTTTTTCTGTATCATTGAAATGACTATATATTTTCTTATCCTTTGTTTCATTAACATGGTGTATCACATTGATGGATTTCCCACAATAAAACTCACTTGATGCCAGTGAACTATCTTTTCAATGTACTACCGAATACAATTTGTCAATATTTTCTTGATGATTTCTGCATTTATGTTCGCCAGTGTTATTGGCCTGTAGTCTCTTGCTTTTTGTACTGCCTTTTTCAGGCTTTGTTATCAGTGTAATGCTAGTCTTAGAATGTATTAGGAAACTATCTTTCTCTTTTATGTTATTTGGAATAGTTTGAGGAAAATAATTATCAAGTCTTCTTAAAATGCTTAGAGAATGCACCTTTATTTGGTGAATTCATCTAGTTATAGACTTTTGTTTAACTGGTAGTTTGATTACTGATTCAATTTCCTTTTTAGGAATGATCTATTTCTTCCACATTCAGTTTTGTAAGATTGTATGTTTCTAGGAATTTATCTATTTCTTCTAGGTTGTCCAATTTGTAGACCTATAATTTCTTGCAATAGTCTTTATAATCCTTACTTAGGTTGTTCAATTTGTTGGCATATAATATCTTATAAGAATCTTTATAATCCTTTGCATTCCTGTGCTGTCAGTTGTTACTTCTCTTTTTTCTTTTCTTATTTTATTGAGCCCTTTCTCTTTTTCTCTTGATGATTCTGGCTAAAGATTTATCAATTCTGTTTTCTTTTCAAATAACCAGTTCTTGGTTTCATTAATCATTTTTACTGTTTTTTTTTTAATTCTCCATTTCTGCTCTGATTTTTATATTTCCTTCCTTATATTAACTTTAGGCTTTGTTTGTTCTTTTTCTACTTCTTCAGGCTATAAGGTTATAAGGTTAGATTGCTTTTTTGAGTTTTTTGTTGATGTTGTTGTTTGTTTGTTTGTTTGTTTTTTTAAGGTAGGTCTATGTTACTATAAATTCCCCCTAGAACTGCTTTTGCTATGTCTCAAGATTTTGGATTATTTGTTCATACTTTCATTTGTCTCCATGCATTTTCTTATTTCCTCTTTTTTTTTTTAAGGTTTTTTTTAAAGATTTTATTTTTTTATTTGACAGAGAGAGATCACAAGTAGGCAGAGAGGCAGGCAGAGAGAGAGAGAGAGGAGGAAGCAGACTCCCTGCTGAGCAGAGAGCCTGACGCGGGACTCGATCCCAGGACCCTGAGATCATGACCTGAGCCGAAGGCAGGGCTTAACCCACTGAGCCACCCAGGCGCCCATTATTTCCTCTTTAGTATCTTTATTTGCCCATCAATTGCTTAGTATCCAGTTGTTCAGCTTCTATGTATTTGTGTTTTTTTCCAGATTTTTCTTGTGCTTGACTTTTAGTTTCATACCACTGTGGTCAGAAAAGATGCATGATATGATTTCAATCCTCTTAAATTTATTGAGACTTTTGTTGTGATTTAATATGTGATTTTTCCTGGAGAATGTTCCTGTTTGCTTTAAAGAAATATGTAGTGTGTTGTTTTTGGATGGAATATTCTAAATATATCTGTTAAGTTCATCTTGTCCAATGTATTATTTAAATGCATTATTTCCTTACCAATTTTCTGCCTGAATGATCTCTCCATTGATGTAAGTGCAGTGTTAAAGTCCCGACTCTTATTTTATCACTGACAATTTTTTCATTTTATATTTGTTAGTAACTATTTTATATATTTAGGAGCTCTGATGTTAAGTGCGTGGTTATTTACAATTGTTATAGCCTCTTATTGGACTTATCTCCATTATCTCCAGTTATCATTATGCAGTGCTCTTCTTGTATTTTGTACTACTCCAGTTCTTTTCACTTCTATTTTCATATAATTTTTTCTATACTTTCATTTTCTGTCTACATAAGTTTTTACTTCTAAATTGGTTTGTTGTAAGCAGCATATAGATAAGTTTTGATTTGTATCAATTCTGTCAACCTCTGTCTTTTGATTGGAGCATTTAGAATATTTTAATTTTTTTAAAGTGGTATTCAGCTTTTATTTTTATCTATTTTAAAAATTTTATTTATTTATTTATTTTCAATGTTCCAAGATTTATTGTTTATGCACCACACCCAGTGCTCCATGCAATACATGCCCTCCTTAATACCCACAACCAGGCTCACTCAAACCCCCACCACCCTCCTCTCCAAAATCCTCAGTTTGTTTCTCAGAGTCCAAAGTTTCCCATGGTTTGTCTCCCCTCCAGTTTCCCCCAACTCACTTCTCCACTCCATCTCCCAATAACTTCCATATTATTCCTTATGCTCCAAGTAAGTGAAACCGTATGGTAATTGACTCTGTTTGACTTATTTCACTCAGCATAATCTCTTCCAGTCCTATCCATGTTGATACAAAAATTAGGGGCACCTGGGTGTCTCAGTGGGTTAAAGCCTCTGCCTTCAGCTCAGGTAATGGTCCAAGGGTCCTGGGATTGAGCCCCATATGAGGCTCTCTGCTCAGCAGGGAGCCTGCTTCCCGCCCCCTCCCCCCGCCTCTCTGCCTATTGTGATCTCTGTATGTCAAATAAATATATATTTTTTTAAAGTTGGGTATTCATACTTTCTGATGGAGGCATAATACTCTGATGTATATATGGACTGTATCTTCTTTATCCATTCGTCTGTTGAAAAGCATCTTGGTTTTTTCCACAGTGTGGCAACTGTGGCCATTGCTGCTATGAACATTGGGGTACAGATGACCCTTCTTTTCATTACATCTGTATCTTTGGGGTAAATACTTAGTAGTGCAATTGCAGGGTCATAAGGTAGCTCTATTTTTAATTTCTTAAGGAATCTACACACTGTTTTCCAAAGTGGCTGTACCAACTTGCATTGCCACCAACAGTATAAGAGAGTTCCCCTTTCTCCACATCCTCTCCAAAACATGTTGTTGACTGTCTTGTTCATTTTGGCCATTCTAACTGGTGTAAGGTTGCATCTCAATGTGGTTTTGATTTGAATCTCCCTGATGGCTAATGATGATGAACTGTTAGCTATTTGTATGTCTTCTTTGGAAAAGTGTCTGTTCATGTCTTCTGCCCATTTTTCATAGCAGCAATGGTCACAGTTGCCAAACTGTGGAAAGAACTGAGATGCCCTTCAACAGAATGTCTCCATCAGAAAGGATGAATACCCAACTTTTGTATCAACTTGGATGGGACTGGTGGAGATTATGCTGAGTGAAGTAAGCCAAGCAGAGAGAATCAATTATCATACAGTTTCAGTTACTTGTGGAGCATAAGGAATAACATGGAGGATATTGGGAGATGGAGAGGAGAAGGGAGTTAGGGGAAATCGGAGGTGGAGACAATCCATGGGAGACTGTGGACTCTGAGAAACAAACTGAGGGATTTGGAGATGAGGGTGGTGGGGGTTTGGGTGAGCCTTGTGGTGGGTATTAAGGAGGGCACATATTGCATGGAGCACTAGGTGAGGCACATAAACAATGAATCTTGGAACACTGAAAAATAAAATTAAATATAAAAAAGAAATACATACTATAAGTAATATCTTTTGTTTATATTTTTATGATATTTAATATTAACATATAGACTCCTATAACATTATTTACATTTTTTAGTGTTGTGTTAATACAACCATTTATTTGTCACAGTATTCTGCTAACTCTTAAGCGTTCAATCCATGTTTTTATTCAGGAAGGTGAAGTTTACTACAGTGAGGAGTTTTAATTCCATAGTAAAATAATATTAAAATTAGTCTTTCTCTCAATTTGTATTAAATTTAGTTGTATATGTCAGAAAACCTTACTTAAAGTGATTTAAAGTAGAAATTACTTATTTATTTATATTTTTACACATAGCTAGAGGTCTGTGAAGTCAATTTCAGTAGACTTCACAACTGGATTGATGTCTATGATTCTGTTATCCCTTCTGTTTTTATTAGTAAAATTATGCCACAACTCTGAAAAATAAGTCACTAACCTAGGAAGAATGGAGATAAGTGAATGGGGAGAGGGAAGGAATGGTATTAGCCATTTCTGATCCTTATCATCAGAGATTTTCTCAAAGTTCTTGCTTTCCTTTTTGCATCTGTATTCATCAAGGATATTGATCAGTAACCTTTTATCACATTATTTTCATCTGGTTTTAGTATCTAGATAATGACGGACTCTTAAAATGAGATTGAGAGTGCTTCGTCCACTTCTATTTTATTTTTAAAAGCTTGGGAATCAGTGTGAATTCTTTAAAAGTTTGTAGAATTCTCCACATCCTTACCAGCATTTGTCAGCACTTGTTTGTCATCTTCTTTACAAAAGTTTGAAAAGTATAAGGTGATATCTCATTGTTTCCATATACATGTCCCTGAAAATTAGTGATCTTGAGCATGTGTAATGTCCTCTTGGCCTTCTGTATGTGTTCTTTGGGGGAAAAAAAAAGTCTTTTTAATTCCTCTGCCTATTTTAAAATCAGATTGTTTATATATTTTGTTTGTTTGTTGTTGTATGAGTTACTCATATATTGTGGATATTAATCCCTTTTTAGATATATAATTTCCAAATATTTTCTTTCATGCAGTATGTTGCCTTTGAATTTTTTAAGTTTCCTTTGCTTTGTGGAAGCTTCTCAGTTTGATGTAGTCCCACTGGTTATTTATTTATTTTTTTTTTAATTTTTTATTTTTTATAAACATATATTTTTATCCCCAGGGGTACAGGTCTGTGAATCACCAGGTTTACACACTTCACAGCACTCAAGAAAGCACACACCCTCCCCAATGTCCATAATATCACCCCCTTCTCCCAACCCCCCTTCCCCATCAACCCTCAGTTTGTTTTGTTAAATTAAGAGTCTCCCTACCAAATCCATCTTGTTTCATTGATTCTTCTTCTACCCACTTAAGCCCCCATGTTGCATCACGACTTCCTCATATCAGGGAGATCATATGATAGTTGTCTTTCTCTGCTTGACTTATTTCGCTAAGCATGATACGCTCTAGTCCATCCATGTTGTCGCAAATGGCAAGATTTCATTACTTTTGATGGCTGCATAGTATTCCATTGTGTATATATACCACTTTTCTTTATCCATTCATCTGTTGATGGACATCTAGGTTCTTTCCATAGTTTGGCTATTGTGGACATTGCTGCTATAAACATTGGGGTGCACGTGCCCCTTTGGATCACTACGTTTGTATCTTTAGGGTAAATACCCAGTAGTGCAATTGCTAGGTCATAGGGCAGTTCTATTTTCAACATTTTGAGGAACCTCCATGCTGTTTTCCAGAGTGGCTGCACCAGCTTGCATTCCCACCAACAGTGTAGGAGGGTTCCCCTTTCTCCGCATCCTCACCAGCATCTGTCATTTCCTGACTTGTTGATTTTAGCCATTCTGACTGGTGTGAGGTGATATCTCATTGTGGTTTTGATTTCTATTTCCCTGATGCTGAGTGATATGGAGCACTTTTTCATGTGTCTGTTGGCCATCTGGATGTCTTCTTTGCAGAAATGTCTGTTCATGTCCTCTGCCCATTTCTTGATTGGATTATTTGTTCTTTGGGTATTGAGTTTGCTAAGTTCTTTATAGATTTTGGACACTAGTCCTTTATCTGATATGTTGTTTGCAAATATCGTCTCCCATTCAGTCAGTTGTCTTTTGATTTTGTTAACTGTTTCCTTTGCTGTGCAAAAGCTTTTGATCTTGATGAAATCCCAATAGTTCATTTTTGCCCTTGCTTCCCTTGCCTTTGGTGATGTTCCTAGGAAGATGTTGCTGTGGCTGAGGTCGAAGAGGTTGCTGTCTGTGTTCTCCTCAAGGATTTTGATGGATTCCTTTCGCACATTGAGGTCCTTCATCCATTTGAGTCTATTTTTGTGTGTGGTGTAAGGAAATGGTCCAATTTTATTTTTCTGCATGTGGCTGTCCAATTTTCCCAGCACCATTTATTGAAGAGGCTGTTTTTTTCCATTGGACATTCTTTCCTGCTTTGTCGAAGATTAGTTGACCATAGAGTTGAGGGTCTATTTCTGGGCTCTCTATTCTGTTCCATTGATCTATGTGTCTGTTTTTGTGCCAGTACCATGCTGTCTTGATGATGACAGCTTTGTAAGAGAGCTTGAAGTCCGGAATTGTGATGCCACCAACTTTGGCTTTCTTTTTCAATATCCCTTTGGCTATTCGAGGTCTTTTCTGACTCCATATAAATTTTAGGATTATTTGTTCCATTTCTTTGAAAAAGATGGATGGTACTTTGATAGGAATTGCATTAAATGTGTAGATTGCTTAAGGTAGCATAGACATTTTCACAATATTTATTCTTCCATCCAGGAGCATGGAACATTTTTCCATTTCTTTGTGTCTTCCTCAATTTCTTTCATGAGTACTTTATAGTTTTCTGAGTATAGATTCTGTGTGTCTTTGGTTAGGTTTATTCCTAGGTATCTTATGATTTTGGGTGCAATTGTAAATGGGATTGACTCCTTAATTTCTCTTTCTTCTGTCTTGCTGTTGGTGTAGAGAAATGCAACTGATTTCTGTGGATTGATTTTATATTCTGACACTTTACTGAATTCCTGTACAAGTTCTAGCAGTTTTGGAGTGGAGTGTTTTAGGTTTTCCACATATAGTATCATATCATCTGCGAAGAGTGATAATTTGACTTCTTCTTTGCCAATTTGGATGCCTTTAATTTCCTTTTGTTGTCTGATTGCTGAGGCTAGGACTTCTAGTACTATGGCTTTGATGATATTGAGGTATGTCCCCTCTATCCTTACACTTTGAAGAGTTTTGATCAGGAAGGGATGCTGTACTTTGTCAAGTGCTTTTTCAGCATCGTATCATATGGTTCTTGTTCTTTCTTTTACTGATGTGTTGTATCACATTGACTGATTTGCGGATGTTGAACCAACCTTGCAGCCCTGGAATAAATCCCACTTGGTCGTGGTGAATAATCCTTTTAATGTACTGTTGAATCCTATTGGCTACTATTGTGGTGACAATTTTTGCATCTGTGTTCATCCAGGATATTGGTCTATAGCTCTCTTTTTTGGTGGGATCCTTGTCTGGTTTTGGAATCAAGGTGATGCTGGCCTCATAAAATGAGTTTGGAAGTTTTCCTTCCATTGCTATTTTTTGGAACAGTTTCAGGAGAATAGGAATTAGTTCTTCTTTAAATGTTTGGTAGAATTCCCCCGGGAAGCCGTCTGGCCCTGGGCTTTTGTTTGTTTGGAGATTTTTAATGACTGTTTCAATCTCCTTACTGGTTATGGGTCTGTTCAGGCTTTCTATTTCCTCCTGGTTCAGTTGTAGTAGTTTATATGTTTCTAGGAATGTATCCACTTCTTCCAGATTGTCAAATTTGTTGGTGTGGATTTGTTCATAGGATGTTCTTATAATAGTTTGTATTTCTTTGGTGTTAGTTGTGATCTCTCCTCTTTCATTCATGATTTTATTTATTTGGGTCCTTTCTCTTTTCTTTTTGATAAGTCGGGCCAGGGGTTTATCAATTTTATTAATTCTTTCAAAGAACCAGCTCTTAGTTTCGTTGATTTGCTCTATTGTTTTTTTGGTTTCTATTTCATTGATTTCTGCTCTGATCTTTATGATTTCTCTTCTCCTGCTGGGCTTAGGGTTTCTTTCTTGTTCTTTCTCTAGCTCCTTTAGGTGTAGGGTTAGGTTGTGTACCTGAGACCTTTCTTGCTTCTTGAGAAAGGCTTGTACTGCTATATATTTTCCTCTCAGGACTGCTTTTGTTGTGTCCCACAGATTTTGAACCGTTGTATTTTCATTATCATTTGTTTCCATGATTTTTTTCAATTCTTCTTTAATTTCCCAGTTATGCTAAGGAGCATTATTTCTGTGTGCATTTTGTTGAGAGTTTTAGTATGAAAGATACTTTATTTTGTTAAATATTTTTTATGCAATTACTTAGTTGGTCATATGATTTTTATATTTTATTCTATTAATGAAGTATATCACATGTATTGATTTGCATACAATTATTCTTGCAGGGGATAATTCCTACTTTCTCATATTAAATGAGCCTTTTAGTGTGTGATTGAATTCAGTTTGGTTATTGTTGAGAACTTTTTCATCATATTCATCAAAGATTTTGGACTCTAACTTCATTTTTGTACATTATCTTTGGTTTTTATATCAGGGTAATAATCGCTTTCTAAAGTGCATTTGAGAGTACCCCTTCCACTTCAGTTTTTTTGGAAAAGTGTGAGAATTGGTGTTAATTTGAGCACTGGATGTTATATGTAAGTGTTAAGTCTTCTTTGAAAGTTTGTAGAATTCACCAGGGAAACCATCTGGTTTCATGTTTTTCTGTGTTGTGAGGTTTTTGATTACTGATCCAATCTCTTATTTATTAATTTAGACTATTTCTCCATGAGTCAGTCTTGGTATGCTTTTTGTTTCTAGAAATTTATCTATTTATTCTAGATTACCCAGTTTGGTGCCCAGTTTGGTGTCATATGATTGTTTTTTGTTATTTGTTTTTTAAAGATTATTTATTTATTTATTTATTTGTCAGAGAGGAAGAGAAAGAGAGAAAGCACACAAGCAGGCAGAGAGGCAGGCAGAGACGGAGAGAGAAGCAGGCTCCCTCCTGAACAAGGAGCCCGATGTGGAACTCGATCCCAGGACTCTGGGATCATGACCTGAGCTGAAGGCAGCGGCTTAACCCACTGAGCCACCCAGGCATCCCGACATATGATTGTTCATCATAATCAGTCATGGTTCTTTGTATTTTATTGGTATCAAATATAATGTTTTCTCTTTCATTTCTGATTTTATTTATATCTTTGCTCTTCCTGTTTTTAGTTAATCTGGCCAAATGTTTGTCAATTTGTTTATCTTTTCAAAGAGCCAGCTCTGTCTTTGATCTTTTCTATTGATTTTTTATCTCTTTCACTTATTTCTACTGTGATCTTTCTTATTTCCTTCTCACTTCTAACTTTGAGCTTAGTTTGTTCTTAAGGTATATGTTGAGTTTGTTTCAAATCTTTCTTATTTATTAATGTATGCATTCATCAATATAAACTTCTCTCTAAACATTGCCTTTGCAACATCCCTTAAGTTTTGATATGTTTTGTTCCCATCTTTGTTTGTTCTAAGGTATTTCTTAAATTTCTTCTTTGAATTATTGATTGTTCACTTTCATATTGTTCAAACTCCATGTGTTATTGGATTTTTTGTTTATCTGTTTCCTTCATGAATTTGATTTCCAGGAGCACCTTAGTGGCTCAGTGAGTTAAGCATCTAATTCTTGATTTTTGGCTCAGGTCATGATCTCAGGATCTTGAGATTGAGCCCTGCATGGGACTCCATGCTCAGCAGGGAATCTGTTCAAGATTCTCTCTCTCCCTCTCCATCTACCCCTCCCCCAACTCTCACATGCTCTCTTTTTCTTTCTAAAATAAATAAATAAATCTTTTTTTTTTTTTTTTAAGAAATTGATTCCTAGTGTCATTTCCTTAGAATCAGAAGAGACTTGGTATCACTTCAATTCTCTTAAATTTATTGACTTGCAGGGCTCCTGGGTGGCTGAGTGGGTTAAAGCCTCTCTGCCTTTGGCTCAGGTCATGATCCCAGGGTCCTGGGATAGAGCCCCACATCAGGCTCTCTGCTCAGCAGGGCACCTGCTTCTTCCCCTCTCTGCCTGCTTCTCTGCCGACTTGTGATCTCTGTCAAAAAAATAAGATCTTTAAATTAATAAAATTTATTAACTTGTTTTGTGCCTTAACATGATCAATCCTGGAAAATGTTCATTGTGTTTTTGTGAAGAATGATGGTTCTGCTGTATTGAATGAAGTAATCTATATATATCTGTTAGGTCCATTTGGTCTAAAATGTCCATTGTTGAAAATGGGATATTGGTATCCTCTACTATTATTGTGTTGTCTATTTCTCTCTTAATGTCTGTTAATAATTAATATGTATGTTCTGATATCAGTTTGTATATTTTATAATTGTTATATCCTCTTCATGAATTGATCCCTTTATCATTACATAATGACTATCCTTTTTTACGTTTTTTTTATTTAGTCTAATTTGTCTGATATAAATAGAGCTACCCTGTTTTCTTTTGATTTCCATTTGTCTGAAATATTTTTTCCCCATCTTTTTACTTTTAGCCTGTGAGTGTAGTTGACATTTAAGTGTGCACAGTCTCAGTATAATGGTTTAGGGCACAGTCTGGGACAGGGACTTAGGGCTGTGAGTTGCAGTTCCAACAGTGGTGGGTGAGAGCTTCAAACCACTATGGGGGTAGAACTCAGGGTAATGACAATACCCCTAGCAAGAGTCTAGCATGGCTGTTACCTTCCTCAGTAATGTCAGTTCAGAGTCTTGAACTGGGAGAGGGGCTAGGGCTCAAGGGAGCAGCAGAGCCACTGGCAATGATTTCCCACACTTGTGACCTAGAACCTGGTAACTGGGTATTTAGAGTAGCAGCAGCACAACCCTGATAATGGGTCTTGATAATGGTGGTCTGAGGGGAGCATAGGTTGGTTATAGCACTCTTTGCAATAAAGATTCAGCACTGCAACCTGAAATGCAGTGGATGAGGCTGAATAGATTGGTATCTCTGGGATTGAATTATCCCTTCTGTTTTATCAGAATTCTGCTACAACTCTGAGATATAAGGATATAGTTCAATTAAGTAAAATGAAGATAAGTGTGTGGGGGAGAGGAGAGGAGTGATATAAACCACTTCTGATCCTTCACATTAAGGATTTTCTGCAATCCCATGCTATTGTCCACCTCCCAAAACTCTTGCATACATTATTGTGCAGAATGCCAACAAATGTTTTGTTTTCTTTTCTTCTTTCTTTTTTTTTTTTTCCCCAGCTGTAGCATGCTAAAAATAATAGCATTTAGAAAAATTTGGTCAGGACATGTTTTCTGATCAATCAAATTAGAGTATTACTATAACTATTATTTAAATATGCATATGTGGGGGCACTTGGGTGATTCCGTCAGTTAAGTGTCTGCCTTTGGCTGAGGTTATGATCCCAGGGTCCTGGGATCAGGCCTGTGTCCGGCTCCCTGTTTGGCAGGGAGTCTGCTTTTCCCTCTCTTCTCTGTTTGTCTCTCTCTTGTTATCTCTGTTTCTCTCTCTCAAATAAATAAATAAATAAAATCTTTTAAAAATAAAAAAAATAAATAATTATGCATATGCGTTAGTTTATGTACTAACCACCATTTAATCTGCTGGAAACAATGTAATGCTACAATTATTACACAGATTTCACAAATACACACAGGCGCTTAAAGAATTTCAATTTCCTATGCAAAATGTCACAAAGTATGATGCGTATGAATGAAGAGGCACTAAATTGCATTGCTAAAATACTATTTCAGAATTTGACCTTGAAGTTTCAAGCTTAGATCACACTGGAGTAAAGAAAGTTCCTATTTACAGGAATTTTTATATGTACATACAAGCTAAAACTTAATGAAGTATTGAACTATATTTTTCTCAATGCACTGTGCTAATTCAAGTGAGCTGCTCATAAAAAAAAAATTATTAACACACACACAAAATAAATCAGACCCTCTTGATATGGTGCTGAGAACTTCATTTTCTGATGTTTAGCCACAGTAATACATACTGTCTTCAGGGTTTTTCACTCTCCATCCTATCTGATCATAGCCAGATTTCATAACTATTCCATCTCTTATTGCAAGTCTTTCATGGGCCCATTTGTCTGCTGTATTAGTTTTCCTGCAAACTCAATTATGCTACATTCTCAAGATTGCACTTCTAACACTAAGTATTTTATCTTCATAAAACAGCTGCTGTGTGCTGGTGTTACTTAGGTTTCCCTGAAGTCCAACTCAGAATAGATGCATTTTAATGATCTTTGGATTCAGCAGTATTTGAGCAAAAGCCACTTCCTGTGAGCAGTCCACACTTGAGGAATTAGTTAACTTAGGTAGTCAGTTACTCACTGGGTAAGAGTAAAGACAGGAAAAATATGAATCCTACCAAGAATATTGGTAGGATTCTAGTAAGAATACGAAATATACCATAAGCAATCAAATATCTCTTATTTGTGGTGGTTTTCCTGTAGCCTGATCAATATTCCCTTTGGTTGTAGGTTGGCTTATTCTGTTCATAAGTCTTTGAAAAAATCACTTGATGCTAATCTTTAGAGTATTTTAATATTCCATTTTTCTGAGTTTCCCACATACCAATTAATATATATACAATAGATTTTTAGAACTGCAAAACAATACAATTTTGAAAATACTTTTAAATTTAATCTAATTAATTTAATTTAATTTAATATTTTCATTTCCAATAGTTATTATTTATATTTTAATTTAATTTATTTTATTTGTGTGTGTGTGTGTGTGTGTGTGTGTGTATTCCAAAATTCAGTGTTTATGCAACACACTCAGTGCTCCATGCAATACGTGCCCTTTTTAATACCCAAAACCAAGCTCACCCAAACCCTCACCCCCCCCAAAACCCTCAGTTTGTTTCTCAGAGTCCACAGTCTCCCATAGTTTGTCTCCACCTCTGATTTCCCCCAACTCCCTTCTCCTCTCCATGTCCCAATCTCCTCCATGTTATTCCTTATGCTCCACAAGTAACTGAAACTGTATGATAATTGATTCTCTCTGCTTGGCTTACTTCACTCAGCATAATCTCCGCCAGTCCATTCCAAGTTGATACAGAAGTTGGGTATTCATCCTTTCTGATGGAGACATAATGTTCCATTGTATATATGGACCATATCTTCTTTATCCATTTGTCTGTTGAAGGGCGTCTCAGTTCTTTCCACAGTTTGGCAACTGTGGCCATTGCTGCTATGAAAAATGGGCAGAAGACATGAACAGACACTTCTCCAAAGAAGACATACAAAGAGCTAACAGACACATGAAAACAAAAAAAAAGTTCATCATCACTAGCCATCATGGAGATTCAAAACCACATTGAGATACAACCTTACACCAGTCAGAATGGCCAAAATCAACAAGACAGTAAACAATGAGGATGTGGAGAAAGGGGAACCCTCTTACACTGTTGGTGGCAATGCAAGCTGGTGCAGCCACTTGGAGATTCCTTAAGAAATTAAAAATAGAGCTACCCTATGACCCTGTAATTGCACTACTGAGTATTTTCTCCAGATATAATGAAAAGAAGGGCCCTCTGTACCCCAATGTTCATAACAATACAATTTTGACATTATCCAGAAGATGAATGTTTCTAACAGATGTACATGACCCAACATAAGCTGCAATTATAAGTTGATTTCTAGATCTCAATTCCCTTTTCCTTCTAGCCTCCATACTTAATCCACACATTTGGGCACTATTCACTTCCCTTCTTTTATCCTTTCAATGTTTCCATTAGCTTTGTCTCTTCCTTATGCATTACCAGTGTTTTCTGAACATATACTGTGTGCCAGTTATTGGGATTAAGATTTAGTATAGAAAAATGACTTAAACAGAAAACTCATAAAATGGAGGAGGGGGTTTTAGGTTTATTTAATTGTTATAAATGGTATAGAGGTTTGCATGAACTTCTAATGGAGGGAAAAGGAATACTCAAATAATTCTAGAGGCTAGATGAGGTATCATCTGAGGATAAAACATTATTTGTGATTCTTTTAAAATACTTTTCAGCTATATTGAGAAATAATTTACATATACAATTGTGTAAGTTTAAGGTATATAATAAAGTGATTAATACAGATATCACAAAATGATTACTGTACTAGGATTAGTTAACAACTTTATCTCTTATAATTACATTTCTATTTTGTAATGACAGGATATAAGGTTTATATTTTTTGCAACTTCCAAGATTATAGCACAGTATTATTAATTAAAATCATCATGCTGTTTATTATATTTCCAGAACTTAGTTTTCTTGCAACTGGAAATTTGTGCCCTTTGACTGATGTCTCTCCTTCACTCCACACCCATCTAACCACCATTTTAAGTTCTGTTTCTACAGGTTCCTTTTCTTTAGATACACAGTATAAGTTATATTTTATTTGTCTTTCTCTGTCAGTTTCATTTCATTTAGCATAACGCTTTTAAGGTCCACTCATGTTTTTGCAAATAGGATCTCCTTTTTTGTCATGACTGAATGATATTCTACTATGTATATACACCACTTTTTTTTCATTCATCATTCACAGATACTTATTAATACTCAGATATTATCAGTAATATTACAATAAGCATGAGAGTACAGGTAACTCTTTGAGATCATATTTTCATTTCCTTTGATTATATATGCTGAAGTAGGATTGCTAGATCATACTGTAATTCTATTTTTAAATTTTTTAAAAAACCTCCATAATGTTTTCCATAGTTGCTCTACCAATATACATTCCCACCATCAGGGGAATGACAAAGGGTTCCCCTTTGTCCGCATCCTCCTAACACTTGTTATCTCTGGTCTTATTTATGATAGCAATTCTAACAGGTGTGGTGTAATATTGTGGTTTTGCTTTGCATTTCCCTAATGATTAGGTAACTTGAGCATGTTTTTATGTACCTGTTGGCCATTTGCATGCCTTTTTTTTTTAATATTTTATTTATTTGAGAGAGAGAGCATGAGCAGGGGGAGCAGTAGAGGGACAAGAAGAAGCAGGCTCCCCACTGAGCAGAGAGCCTGATGTAGGACTCAATCCCAGGACCTTCAGGTCATGGCCAGAGCCTAAGGCAAACACCTAATTAAGTGAGACATGCAGGTGCCCCTGTGTGTCTTCTTAAAAAAATATATCTGTTTACTTCCTATGCCTGCTTTTAAATTGTTTATTTGTTTGCTATTAAATTGTAAGAGTCTTCTATATATTTTGGATATTACCTTCTTGTCAGATAAATGATTTACAAATATTTTCACTTATTCCATAGGTTGTATTTTCATTGTTATTTCTTTTGCTGTGTGCAAGCTTTTCAGTTTGATGCAGTCTCACTTCATAATTTGCTTTTTCTGCTTGTGCATTTAGTATCATGTCCAAAAATCAGTGACAATACCAATCTTTCAGATAATTTTTACTATGTTTTCTTCTAGGTGTTTTATAGTTTCTGGTCTTATTTTTATTTTTTAAAGATTTTATTTATTTGACAGAGAGAGATCACAAGTAGACACAAAGGGAGGCAGATGGGGAGAGGGAAACAGGCCCTCTGCTGAGCAGAGAGCCTGATGCGGGGCTACATCCCAGGACCCTGAGATCATGACCCCAGCTGAAGGCAGAGGCTTAACCCAGTGAGCCACTCAGGCACTCTTTGGGTCTTATTTTTAAATCTTTAATCCATTTCAAGTCAGGTTTGTGAGTGGTGTAATTTCATGTTTAGCCAGTTTTCCTATGCCATTTATTGAAGAGGCTATCATTTCCCTATTTAGTATTCATAGTTCCCTTGTAAAACATCCATCAGTTGTGTATGTATGAGTTTTTTTCTGGGTTCTTGATTCTAATCCATTGGTTTATGTTTCTTTTTTTTATTACAGTAGCACACTGTTTTTACTACTATAGCTTTGTGTAGTATATTTTGAACTGAGAAGTGTGATACCTCCTGCATTGTTCTTTCTCAGGATTGCTTTGGCTATTTGAGCTCTTTTGTGATTCCACATAAATTTTAGGATGTTTTTATTATTATGAAAATTACCTTTGGAATTTTGATGGGATTGCACTGAATCTATACTTGGTTTGGTTAGTACATATATTCAAATAATATTATTTTTTTCTCATTCATGAACATGACTATCTTTCCATTTATTTATGGATTCTTCCATCATGACGCATGACACTGAAGTCATACAGTTTTCAGTGAACAGACCTTTCAACTCCTTAATAAATTTTATTCCTAAGGATTTTTATTGTTTTTGATGCTATTGCGAATGATACTCTTTATTTCTTTTTGAATGCTTCCTTGCTGGTGTATAGATATGCAGTTGATTTTTCTATATTGATTGTGTTTCTTGCAATTTTACTGAGTTGGTTCACTGGTTTTAACAGGGTTTTATTGTTGTTTTTCTTTTTCTTTCTTTCTTGCTTTTTTTTTTTTTTTTTTTTTTGCGGAGGGTTGAGTATTTTCTATATATATCATATGCAAGCAAATGCAATTTTATTTCTTCCTTTCAGATTTGGATCTTTAATCTTTTTCTTGTCTGATTGCCCTGGGTAGGATTTCTACTACTATATTGCACAGGAGTAGTAAGAGTGGATGTACTTATCTTGTTCTTGATCTTAGAGAAAAAGTGTTCAATGTCTAAATGTTAAATATCATGTTAGCTGTGGGATTTTCATATATTTCCCTTATAATTGCTTAGGTATGTAGATTCTATACCCAGTTTGTTGAATATAATAAAAAGATTATTTTTTCCTCAAAAGTTTTCTATCTATTACAATAATATGATTTTATCTTTTATTTTTGTAACACGGTGTACCAAATTTACTGAACCAATCTTGCATGTCAGCAATAAATTCACTTAATTGTTGTGTTTGTTCCTTTTAATGTGGTATTGAATCTAGTTTGCTAATATTTTGTTGATGATTTTGTATCTGTATTAATCAAGGATACTGATTTGTAGTATAAGTTTCTTGTAATGTCCCTATGTGTTTGTTATAAGGCTAATGCTGTTCCAGTAAGATGAGTGTTGTAGGGTTTTTACCTCCTCAATTTCTTGGAAGAGCTTGAGAAGAATTGTTATTAGTTTTTCTTCAGAAGTTTGGTAGAAATTACCAGGAAAACCATGTAGTCCTGAGCTTTTTCTGTGTTAGGAGGCTTTTGAATAACAATTTAATCTCCATGCTCACTATAAGTGTATTTACATTTTCTATTTTTTCATGTTTTCTTCTAGGTTAATCTACTTCAGTGTAATATTGTACATATAGTCTCTTATTAATGTTTGTATTTCCTTTTTTTTTTTTTTTTAAGATTTCATTTGTTTATTTGAGAAAGAGTGAGAAAGAGAACATTGACAGGGGGAAGGGCAAAGACAGAGGGAGAAGCAGACTCCATTGCTAGTTAGGAGCCCAACATGGGCCTGGATTCCAGGACTGTGGGACCATGACCCATGCCAAAGGCAGACACTTAACCAACTGTACCACTGTGGTGCCCCAACCTTTGTATTTCTAAATTGTCAGTTTTAATAATTCATTTCTTATTTTTAAAAATTTAAATCTTTTTACTTAGTCTAAAAATTATCAATTTGATTTATCTTTCTTAAAAATATAGGCCTTGATTTTCATGATCTTTTATGTTGTTTTTTTTTGTTTTTGTTTTTGTTTTTTTAAAGATTTTATTTATTTATTTGACAGAGAGAGATTACAAGTAGACGGAGAGGCAGGCAGAGAGAGGGAGATAGAGGGAAGCAGGCTTCCCACTGAGCAGAGAGCCCTACGTGGGACTCGATCCTGGGACCCTGAGATCATGACCAGAGCCAAAGGCAGTGGCTTAACCCACTGAGCCACCCAGGTGCCCTCTTTTATGTTGTTTTATGGTCTTTATTCCATTCATTGCTTCTCTGATCTTTATTTCCTTCCTCCTTCTAATGTTGTGCTTAGTTTATTCTTGTTTTTCTTGTTCCTTGAGCTGTAAAGTTTGGTTGTTCCCTTGAGATCTTTCTTTTCTCTTTGTATTGCTTTTACTTGCCCTCTTAGAATTCCTTGGCAGTATCCCATAAGGCTTCATCTCTTGTGCCTCCATTTTTGTTTGTTTCAAGATATTTTTGACTTTCCTTTTGATTCCTTCCTTTTTTGACCCATTGGTTATTTGGGACTGTGTTAATTTCCACATATTTGTAAAGTTTCCAGCTTTCCTCTTGTAATTGATTTCTAGTTTTATACCACTGTGCTAGACAAATATACTTGGTATAACTTTAATACTTTTATATTGGCTAAGACTTCTGTGAATGATCGTGAGATCTTTCCTGGATAATATTCATGTATACTTTTAAAGGAATGTGTATTCTCCCACTGTTGGATGGAATTTTCTGTATATATTTGTTTGGTCCACTCGGCAAGGTGTATATCAAGTATAACATCTATTTGTTGATTGTTTTTGTTTGGGTGATTTATCTATGGTGAAAGTAGAGTATTAAACTTCCCTACTAATATTCTATTTGCTGTTTATTTCTTGCTAAGCTCCTTTAGTTTGCCTAATATATTTAGGTGTTCCAATATTGGGTACATTATTATCTATGATTGTTATATTCTCTTGTTGAATTGGCCCCTTGTCATTATATAATGACTTTTTTGTTATACTTTTTGACAAAGTCAATTTTGTCTTGTATAGGTATAACTACTACTACCCTCTTTTGGTTTATATTGCATGGAGTGTCTGTTATATTTTTAGTAAAGCCTATATGTTTTAAAAACTGAAGTACGTCTCTTGTAGACAGAATATGGAGGGTTTTATTTATTTATTTTTTAAATCTATCTAGGCAGCAGTATATCTATTTTGCTTGGAAAGTTCACTCCATTTATATTCAGCCCAATTATTGATTAGGTAAAACCTTTAAATTGAATCTTATTGTTTTCTGGCTATATGTAGATCCCTTGTTTCTTCCTCTCTTGCTTCTTTCTTTCTCCCTTCCCTTCGCTTCCCTTCCCTTTCCCCTCCTCTCCTTTTCTTTTCTTTTCTTTTCTTTTCTTTTCTTTTCTTTTCTTTTCTTTTCCTTTCCTTTCTCTTTTCTCCCCCCCCCCATCCACCCTTTCCCAGCACAGAGCCTGACACAGGGCTTGATCTAACAACCCTGAGATCATGACCTGACTGTAAATCAAGAGATGGGCACTTAACCAACTAAGCCACCCAGAAGCCCCTACCTTCTTTTACAAATTAATGATTTTTCTATTGCAGTATTCTACTGCCTTCACTTGTCTCTTAAATCTATGGCCATTTGTTTTATGGTTCTCATGAGCTTTACATAAAATATAGATATAACACTGTATTTTATTCTGGTAACAATTTAACTTCACTCACATCAAATTTCAACATTTTACTTTCCCTCTTTTTATGTTTAAATGTCATAATTGACATACTTATGTTGCAGATCCATTGACATATTATAATTATAAATATTTTTATTTGATTATTTGCCATATAATGTGTAAATTTAAGAAGCATAATATTAATTTGATACATCTATGTATTGTGATAGGATTGCCATCACTGGAATATTTAGCACCTTTATCACATTACATAATTATCTTTACTTTTTAATGGTTGGAAAAATTAAGTTCCAGGCTTTTAGCTGGCTTGATGATTATAGCACAATAGTGTTGTCTATATTCATTATACAGTTGGCCCTTGAACACTGGAAGGATAAGGTGCACCAACACTCCATGCAATCAAAATCCACTTAGATCTTTTGATTCACCCAAAGCTTAACTATTAATAGTCTGTTGTTGACCAGAAGCCCTACTGCTACCATAAACAGTTAACATATATTTTATATATTGTGTTTATTATATACTATATTCTTATAATAGAGTAAGCTATAGAAAAAAAATGTTAAGAACATCATAAGGAAGAGAAAATACATTTATTGTACTGATATTTATCAAAAAAACTCCACATAAGTCACCTCACACAGTTCAAACCTGTGTTATTCATTAGATCTCTGTTGCTCACTTATTACTTATTGCAAGTTTTTACTCTTAAAGAGCATCTATCTTACCCTTTACCCCTGCATCCCATTACAACCATTATTTTATTCTTGTTTCATGAGCTTTCCTTTTATAAAACTCTTTATGTAAGTGATATCATACAGTATTTGTATCCCTTTGACTTATCTCATTTATTATAATTACTCAAGGTCCATCTATGGACTTGTAAATGATAGAATGTCCTCCTTGCTCATGGTTTAATAATATTTTATTATAATAATATACAGGTATAATTTACACACACTACATTTTCTTTATCCTTCATCCAATGGTGTTGATGGGCATTTAAGTCAATTCCATATTTTGACTGTTGTAAATGATGCAATCATCATGGAATTAGATCTATATCTTCAAAATCCTGTTTTCATTTTCTTTGTGAAATTGTTGTATCTTATGGTAGATCTCTCTCTCTCTCTCTCTTTTTTTTTTTTTTTTTTTTTTTTTTTTTGAGGAGCCTGCATACTCTTTTCCACAGTGATTGGTCCAACTTACATTTCCACCGAAAATGTACACGGGTTTCCTTTTCACCACATCATGTCACCTGTTTTATCTTATCTTCTTAATAATATCCACTGAAATGGCTATTAAGTGGTATCCCACTATTGTTTTGATGTGGATTTCACTGATGATAGGTGATGGTAAGCAGTTTTTTCATGTACTTGTTTGTCATTTGGATGTCTTTCTTGAAAAGATACCTCTTTACTTCTTCCCATTTTTAAATTATATTTTAGGGTGCCTGGGTGGCTCAGTGGGATAGACTGCTGCCTTCAGCTCAGGTCATGATCCCAGAGTCCTGGGACCGAGTCCTGCATTGGGCTGTCTGCTCAGCAGGGAGATTGCTTCCCTTCCTCTCTCTCTGCCTGCCTCTCTGCCTACTTGTGATCTCTGTCAAATAAATAAATAAAATCTTAAAAAAAAAAAAAGAATTCTCTCTGTCCCTTTGCCCCACAACATCTTTCTCTCTTTCTCAAAAAATATATATATATTTTTATGTTTTTATTGTTACTAAATATATGAATTATTTATATATTTTGGAAATAAATCCCTTATCCAGTATATGGTTTTCAAAAAATTCTATGGATTCTAAAAGTAATTTCTTTTTTTTTCTTTATAGAAACATTTAAGTTTGCTGAATTCAGATTTATTGATTTTTTTTTTTCCTGTTGTGCTCTTAGAGTTATACCCAAAACTCATTACTGAGACCCACAACAAGGAGCTTCTCCCACACATTTTCTTCAAGGAGTTTGAGAGTAGTAAGTCTTATGTTTATATCTTCTGGTGCATTGCAAGTTAGTTTTTGTGAGCGGCATAAGATGGGCATCCAACTTAAGGTTCTTCATGTATTTATCCAGTTCTTCAGCACTATAGATTGATGAAATTATCTTTTGCCCATTGAATGTTCTTAGCTCCCTTATCGAATATTAATTAAATCAAGGGATTTAATTCTGGGATCTTTATTTTGTTGCATTGCTTTATGGTTTGTGCCAGTACCCTACTGCTTTTATTATGAGACCTTTGCAGTATACTCTGAAATAAGGAAGTGTGATATTTATATCTTTATTTTCCTGAGTTCCTTTGGGTATTTTGGGTCTTTTGTGGTTTCAAGCACATTTTAGGATTATTTCTTTTATTTCTGTGAAGAATGGCTTTGGTATTTTAATATCAATACTGATAGAATATTAATATTTCTAGTCCAATCCTTGTACTCAAGGCATCTAATTGTTTGTGTCTTCTTAAATTTCTTTCAATAACTTCTTGTAGTTTTCATTGTACAGATTTTTCACTTCCTTCATTAAGTTTATTCTTAGGTATTTTATTGTTTCTAAGGCTTTTGTGAATAGGATAGTTTTATTTCTTCTTCAGGTATTTCAATATTGTTTTATGAAAATGCAACTGATTTCTGTATGTTGATTTTATATCTTTAAACTACTTAATTTGTTGATTAGCTCTCAGAGTTTTTGTAAAAACTTTAAGGTTTTCTATATATAACATCATGTCATCTGCAAGTAGCGATGATTTTACTTCTTCCCTTCTGATCTGGATGAATTTTATTTCTTTGTCTTGAATTATTGCTATAGTTAGAACTTTTCATACTGCACTGAATAGTAGTGGTATGAGTGGGCAAATTTATCTTGTTCCTGATCTTATAGGGAAAGCCTTCATTTTTTTCTCCTTTGAATATAATAGGGAGATTTCTTTTTTTTTCATATATGGCTTTTATTATGTTGAGGTATATTCCATCTATATCCAGTCTGTCAAGAATTTTTTTCATGAAAGGATGTTGTATTTTGTCAAATGACTTTTTTTGTATTTTTTAGGTGATCATATAATTTTTATTACATTACATCTTTCATTTAAGTCATCTTTAAACACTTGGTGAAATTTGCTAAGGAAGCTGTCTAATCTTAGGGATTTCTGTGTTGGGAGGTTTTTGATTACTGATTCAATCTTTTATTTGTTATTGGTCTGTTAAAATGTTTTATTCTTTCCAGATTCAGTCCAGGTAGTTCATGTGTTTCTAGAAGTGGACATTTTTTTTTCTAGTTTATCTAATTTGCTTACATATATTTATTCATAGTAGTCTCTGATGATCTGATGTATTTCTGGAGTAATGCCTCCACTTTATTTCTTATTTTGAATCTTGTCTTTTTGTGTGAATGTGTGAATCTAACTAGAAACTTGTCTTTTTTTTCTTTTTATATCTTTTCAAAGAGAAGGTTCCTATTTTTTTTATCCTTTCTTTAGTTTTTCTCATGTCTTTTCATTCATTTTTTTTCTTCAAAATTTGTCATGTTTCCTTTTGCTAACTTTGGCCTTAATGTGTTTTTATCTAGTTCTTTGAGTTATAAAATTAGGCTGGGATTTAATTTCTTAATACAAGCATGTATTGTTATATACTTTGTTCTATGAACAGTTTTGCTGTTTTCTATGTTCTTATGTATTATATTTTTATTTTCATTTGTTTTGAGATAATTTTGTATTTCCTTTTTGAGTTTTTCTTTGACTCATGATTTTTGAGAAGTGTGTTTTGTTTCCACATATTTGTATATTTTCTTACTTTTCTCTTACTGATTTCTAGTTTAATATAGTTGTGGTCAGAAAAGAGAGTTGTTATGAGTTCAGTCTTCTTAAATTTGCTGAGACTTGTTTGATGTTCTCTGATACGATGTATCCTGGAAAAAAAAATTCATGTGCACTTGAGTAGAATGTGTGTATTCTGCTGCTGTTGGATATAATGCGTGTACTCTTTCTCTCTCTCTCCCCCCACCTGGTCTAAAGTATGATTCAATTCCTACATTTCCTTGTTGATTTTCTGCCTGGATGATCTATCCATTGCTGGGGTATTGAAGTCTTTTACTATTATTGTCTATTTCTCTCTTTATATCTTTTGGTATTTGGTGTTCAAGTTTGGGAGCTTATATATTTATGATTAGTTTTTCTTCTCAATTTTTTTTCCCTTTATCATTATATACTGGCCTTTCTTGTCTCTTGTTACCATTTTTACTTTCATGTCTATTTTATCTGATATAGAAGTATCATTACTCTGCCTCATTTTAGTTTCCACTTGCTTGAACCATCTTACTTCCTTTCTCTTTGGAGCCTTTGTGTGTCTTTAAAGCTGAAATAAATTTCTTCCACATAGCTTATAGTTGTGTTTTAGTTTTTCTTCCTTCTACACACTCTATATCTTTTGATTGGTAAGTTCAGTATATCACATTTAGCATAATTATTGATATGTAAGAACTTAATGTTGTCATCTTATCTTTTGACTTCTGGTTATTTTGTACCTCCATGGTATCTTTTTTCCTTCTGTTTCTGTCTGCCTTTGTAAAATGATGGTTTTCCATGGTGAGTTCCTAAGTCACTGCTTTTATATATAGTGCTCTGTTCCAGATTTTTCCTTTCTGGTTACCTTGAGTGAAATTTATATAAAACAACTCATAGATAAAATAATCATTTTTATGTTAATAGAAGTTTATTTTCATTTGCCTACAAAGGTTTTACCCTTTTCACCTTGCTTTTATATTTTGATGGTACAGATTGTCACTTTTAATGCTGTGAATTCACTAACAAATTGTGGCTACATTTTGTGATGTTCTTTTGTTTAAACTTTATAGTATAATTAAATGTTTAATACACTATTCTAAAATAGTTACAGTTTTCTAATCCTTACTATTTGTTACCTTTTAAAAAATATTTTATTTATTTATGTATTTGTCAGAGAGAAAGAGAGAGAGTACAAGCAGGCAGAGGAAGAGAGAGAAGCAGTCTCCTCGCTAAGCAAGGAGCCTGATGTGGGACTTGATCCCAGGACCCTGGGATCATGACCTGAGCCAAAGGCAGTGGCTTAACCAAGTGAGCCACACAGCCATCCCTATTTGTTACCTTTATCAGAGTTTTGTGTTATTTCTTTTACTTGTGTGTCCCTAGTAGGAGACTTTTTCATTTGAGCTTAAAAAACTACTTTCAGCATTTCTAGCAAGTCAAGTCTATTTGTGGTGAACTCCATAAGCTCTTGTTTATCTGGGAAAGCTTTTATTCTTCATTTCTAAGGCATAACTTTTGTCAAGTACAGCAGTAGTCTTGACTGGCAATTTTTATCTTTCAGTACTTTGAATATGTCATTTCATTATCTCCTGGCATGTGGTTTTTACTGAGAAATCTGATGGCCAATGGGTTTTCCTTTATAGGTTACTTTTCTTTTTTTCCTGTATAATTTTAAAATTCTTTATCATTGCTTTTTGACAAGTTTCATTATAATGTATCTTGGAGAAGGTCTTTTTGTACTGAGTTTATATGTTCTATTAGCTTCATTAATATCTATGGACTTACAGAGGTTTCCTGTATAAGAAAATTTTCTTCTTAGGGTGCCTGGGTGGCTCAGTGGGTTAAAGCCTCTGCCTTTGGCTCAGGTCATGATCTCGGGGTCCTGGAATCGAGCCCCACATCAGGGTCTGCTCAGCAGGGAGCCTGCTTCCCCTCTCTCTCTGGCTGCCTCTCTGCCAACTTGTGATCCCTGTCTGTCAAACAAGTTAATAAAACATTTTTTAAAAAAAGGAAATTGTCTTCTTACTTTTAAAATCTTTTCTTTGTCTTTGAATAGATAGTTTTATGTCATAAACATATAAAAAAGTTGCCTATAAAATCAGTGTTTTCAACCTCAAGTGTTCCTTCTCATCTCTTTTCCTTCAAGCACATTACAGAATGCAGGGGGTTTGTTGCATCCTGTCCTGTGTCCCTGTCCTTCTTAGGAACCCTATGTAGAATTTTGTGCTTGTCATTTTGAATTGAAAATTTGTGGTGACCTATTAGATTAATGTGTTTGGATGCCCAAGTCTCTCTAGATTTGTGAACTTCTCAACCATCATTTCCTTTAAGTTTGGTACTGTATTCTCCCTCTCTTTTCCTTCTGGGACTCCAGTGATGTGTATATGACTTCTTTTGATGTTGTCCCCTGAAAGCTTTTTCTTTTGGTTCTTCTGAGTAGATAATTTCAGTTTATCTATTCTCTAACTCACTAATCCTCTCTTCTACTTTGTCAAGCATAGTGTTGAGACTCTCTGTTGAATTCTTTCTTTCATTTATTGTATTCTTCATCTCCAAAATTTCTGTTTGGTTCTTTTTAATCTTTCTGTCTCCTTGTTGAACTTTCCATTTTGCTCATGTACTTTTTTCTTGGTTTCATTAAATTATTTATCTGCATTCTCTTGCACCTCTCTAAGCATCTTTATAACAATTATTTAAATTCTTTTTTGGGCAACACTTAGATCTCCACTTCTTTGATGCCAATTATTGAAGGTTTACAAGGAGGTCAGGTTTGATTCTTATGTTTCCCATTGCCTTGCATAGGTATCTACACACTTGAACAAGTCATCTCTTCTAGACTTTGTTAACTGACATTGGTAAGGGAAGATTTTCACCTACAGATGGGAGCATGTTATGATCCTGGTTGAGTGGTACAGTACTCCAAGACTGAGGACTTGTGGTAGCATTAGGACCAGCACTTTGTAATTCTTCTTCAACTCAAATCTCTGTAGTTTATAGTATCAACAACTATGTGTTACTGGCAAGGACTGCTGGGGTTCCTCAGTAGCACCTCCTAACTCAGCAACTAAGGACAAGGCAGGCAGTCGTGGTGGCTGAAGCCAGTAGTGTGGACATGCATGCTATGGGAAACAGCTAACACTGACAATTTTGTGGTGGAAGCAGGGCATGCAGCAAGAACTATGGTCAGCTATTGGCTTATTACAGCTATAAGGGGCCTGGCTTGTCAGCATGCTCTCCTGTAGCTAGAGTTTTTATTCCAAGACTTGCTCACTACGGAGAAGGTTA
The DNA here is from genome assembly GCF_964662115.1 of Mustela nivalis. Classification (NCBI taxonomy): domain Eukaryota; kingdom Metazoa; phylum Chordata; class Mammalia; order Carnivora; family Mustelidae; genus Mustela; species Mustela nivalis. Next base: position 38,504,963 of record NC_139032.1, on the reverse strand, counting down.
GTGATAGGCATGTCAAGCAGCATGCAAGTACACGGCTAGCAAGCTTATCCCAAGTGCATGCCTGGAATGGACATCCCAATGCAGTTCAAGGCTGGCATCTTACACTCACCATGGAGGCCTGGGCTGTGCAAATGCTCATGAAAGCAGGTAAAATCTGATGAGTGACTGTGCTGGCCATTAGTTTTTTCAATTGTATTGATAAAGTTTTAGAATATAAGTGAGGTCTGGAGCTGATGACCAAGGAAGAATTCTTTTTTTTTTTTTTAAGAGTTTATTTATTTATTTGACAGAGAGAGATCACAGTAGGAGAGAGGAAAGGAATAGATCACAGAGAGAGAGGAAGGGAAGCAGGCCCCCTGCTGAGCAGAGAGCCCGATGCAGGACTCGATCCCAGGACCCTGAGATCATGACCTAAGCCAAAGGCAGCAGCTTAACCCACTGAGCCACCCAGGTGCCCCAGAAGAATTCTTAAGATATCTTTGGTGCAAAGAGGTGATTTTATTAAAAGCATGGGAACAGGACCTGTGGATAGAAAGAGTTGCTGCCCCGGGATTGTGAGGGAAGGCTGGTTAGGCTGGTTGTATACTGTGGGGGTGGGGGAAGTAATAAAAAGGGGTGGGGGTTTGAAAGAACTTTCATGTATTAAAGAAGACATGTCGGATACTGGAAGCTTTGTTATTTGTCAAGTTAAGGTTGTTTTTCCTTTTAGTAAGGCATTAACAGTAAGATAGTTGAGAGCTTCCTGGAGGAATGTCACACTCCTACCACATGTCCTTGTCAATGAGCTTTAGGTTTAGAAGAAATTCACCTTTATTTACATTTCCCTCTACCTTAGCCTTCCTCAGTTTTATGGAGGGGAGGGTGATGTTAGGGCTTCAGGAACTAAGTTATGGGTCTCTGGAAGTTAAGCTATTGTTAAGAAAGCTTCTTCCTTATAAATCACTAGGACAATTATAAACTGAAAAAGACTCAGGTCTTATAGGATTGTGATCTTTACAAGTTAATTATTTGTTTTTCCTTTAGGGCAGCCGGCAGTGCCTGAGGGATGTCACAAATATCCCTTTGTTGGGGGGTTTGCAGGGTGACAGTTTCTGCTTTGTCCACAGCTTGCCTTCTGTTCCCTCCTCAGTTTAATCTGCTGGGTTGTCTGCAAAGCATGTCACTTTGTTCCACTATCACTCCTGGGACATGGCTGTTCTTGGTATCCACTGTCATTCTTCTTTGTTCCTACTTATCTCTACATTCCGTAGTTTTTCTTGGTGAAGTGAAACTAGAGCAAGACCTTCATGGGGTGCTTCAGAAGGCTGGAAAACTAATTTCTCACCCCACTCTTCCTTTCTTAGTGCAGGGAACTCTTCCTAGACAGGACGTTTTCTTTTGGTGGTGGGCAGTGCTGGTTTGAGGGAGGGCATGATGAAGACAAAATGAAGCACTCCTTCTCTTTCTGTGTAGTTATCTTCAGGGTTTTTTGTTCCATTGTGTTGCTAAATTTTCTTAAGTGGACTCTAGGGTTCTGCCAAGAGGTGTTTCTTTGAGGATGTCTAACTTATTTTATGTTATTTTATTTTATTTAGATTCAATTATCTCACATATATCATTAGTTTCAGGTGTAGTGTTCAATAATTCATCGGTTGTGTATAATACCCAGTACTCATCATAACACGTGCCCTTCTTAATGCCCATAAACCAATTACCCTATCCCCCCACCTACCTCCCCTCCAGCAATCCTTAGATTGTTTCCTACAACAAAGAGTCTCTCATGTATTCTCTCCCCCTCTGATGACTTCCCATAAAGTTTTCCCTCCCTTCCCCTATAATCCTCTGCTCTGTTTCTTATATTCCACATATGAATGAAACAATATATAATTGTCTTTCTCTGATTGACTTATTTTACACAGCATAATACCCTTCAGTTTCATCCATGTTTATGTAAATGGTAAATATTCATCTTGCTATTAGCTAATATTCCATTGTGTGTATGTATATTATTCATTATTATTCATATATTCATATACATATATATATATGATGGGTATTTTAATTGTTGATCTTTGTTGCGAGGACAGAGGCTAGATTCTACTATGTATCCATTTTGGTCTTTAGTCCTGAAATTTATTTTTAAGGGAGATGAAAATAAAAATATTACTTATCATTCTAAAGGAATAGTATAAATAGAATAGAATAAAAATATGAAATTGCCTGATATTTTGGAGGTATAAATATTATAGATCCTGATAATTAACATCATATGCAAATTTTTGTATATTTAGATATCTCAGTGAAGTTTGTGGTATATATTTTCAACAATAAAAACCTTCCTGTGCAGAGAATTATACACTTATTTGAAATAGTTTTACAAAATACATTTTTGTATTTTTATTTTTATAAGGATTTTATTTATTTATTTGAAAGAGACTGTCGGGGGAGGGGCAGAGAGAGATGATCTTAAGCAGACTCTATACTGAATGTGGAGCCTGATATGGCACTTGATCTCATGATACTGAGATCATGATCGGAACTGAAACCAAGAATTGGATGCTTAACTAATTAAGCAGCCTAAGTGCCCCAACTTTTTTTATTTTTAAATATTTTTGTGCTTATGTAACAGTTTTCTTAATTTTAGGTCAGATATATAATTTTTTCTTTCTTTTTAAGAAATCTTTAGTTAATATTAATGTCAATGCTTGCCATTGACCTCATTTTGAGAACACTGTTGGACAAAGATATTTTTTATCCCTTTTTAAATTATTGCATTTATCTGTATCAATCAGTATGCTTGGACCATTATGCTCCAGTTCCACTGACCTTCTCTTTATTCTTCTAACACATAAATCCAACCTGTTTTGGGTCTGTTGCCCTTGCCATTTCTATTCCTTGAATGTATAACTCGAGAATTTTGCACATCCAGCAGTTCTTAGCTTACTATCTGTTTCAGATCACTGCCCTCCTTATCCAATCATATGCTACTCTGAAATCTCCCAGGCATATCCTATCACTTATTGGATTATCTTCATGGTATATCACTGAGATTTGTTAACTTTTTTTTTCTATATGTAAGTTTACATGTTTTCTTCTTCTTTCAACTAGAACACAGAAATTATTAGAGTAGGAAATATGGTTTCCTTATTTGCTGTTGTGACTCCAGGGAGCAAATTAGGGCTTGGCCATGATGGAGCTCTCTTTCCAACCCAACTTACCCTGCAACTCCAAATTACCCTCCTCTCTGAGCAAAATTGCTGTTTGGGCTGACTGCCCACTGGGTACAAGTGATGCCTTAGCTCTGCAAGAGACCCTGCAGGGAGACTGTGTGTCAGGTTTTTACCATAATGTTTGGTGTCCATTCCAGAACACAATAGAACTCTAGGGCATAAGAACTAAAGTCTACATAGAAATGACTTTCAATGATCTGGGAACTGCAAGGGAAAGTCTGTATCAATTTTTCATAAAGTATGTCATGTGTCTGGTCCCATATGGATGAAGGAACTTACACTGTAGCCTGAGTCCTACTTTCTTTGAGGCTGAGAGGCTATTTAAAACACTCTGGTGTAAAGTGGACTCTTTCAGTTCCTCAGCAGGGGCTGCCTTTTCTACCCAGTAGTTTGCTGGTGAACAAACACATTGTCTTCTACCAAACACAGTGTCTTTTAATAACCATCTCAGACTTTAAGCTTTCTTTGTGGGCAAACAAAAACACGGTGGAACCATTAAAGTTTCCTCATCAACCAAAGAGAGAAAAGTCAGTCAGAACAAAGTAAGCACAATTGTAAAGGACCAGAACTAAGGTAGGACAAACCCACATAAAGATATTAGAGTAATTAGGAGAAATAATACCTCAAACAAGGCTTTCTAAAGATAAAAAAAAAAAAATGCAGTGGATGTATTGAATGAGCCAAGTATTTCATAAACTGGCATGTACAGAATGAAAAGATCAAAGATAGAAAATATCTCAAAGCAGCACAGAAAAATGTAATTAAAAAAATATTTATTTATTTGACAGACAGAGATCACAAGTAGGTAGAGAGACAGGCAGAGAGAGGAAAGGAAGCAGGCTCCCAGCCAAGTAGAGAGCCCGATGCAGGGCTTGATCCCAGGACCCTGAGATCATGACCTGAGCCGAAAGCAGAGGCTTTACACCACTGATCCACCCAGGTGCCCCCAAAAATGTAAATATTTGGAAATTGTAAGGAATAGGAAAAAACAAAACTGGAGGATCACTCCAGAGGAGCTAATGCTTAGTTGGAGATGTAGGATAAAATCAAAGAAATGGAACAGATGTAAAAAGTAAAAAAGTAACAAAATAATCCATTCTTCAGATGAAAAAAGATCCTAATCTATATATCCAAAGTCCATTAAGGAGAAAGTAGATAGATAGATAGATAGATAAATAGATAGATAGATGATAGATAGATAGATAGATAATAGATGAGATAATTATAATGAGAGAAAAAGAGAGCTTATTGATTAAAAATACAACTTAATTGGAAGTATTATGTAAGAATTGTCTCAACAAAATGGACCAAATCTGTAGATAATAAAGTAATGACAAAGAAGACCCAAATAATAATATTAATAAACTCAAAGGTTTATATGTATATTTGTGTAGAAAGATAGAAAACCTAAGGTGTCAAAATTAGAGATATTATGAGTCATTTTCTCAACTCATAATAAAATAAAATTAGAAATACATAATAAAAAATCAGCCTTACAAAAGTCTAACCTGCTTAGAAATTAAGAAATACACAATGAGTTAAAACTTGTGTTGAAATAGGAATTACAAAACAAGAATGAAACTGGATTTTTGATGATAGGACATAATCCCTTGTCAAATTAAGTGACACTTTTTTAAACAAACAGTTGTTTCTCTTATCCATATCAGTCATAAAGCTTGCTATTTAAAGTTGTGCTTAAAACAAATTAGTAATTTTCTTATGTCATGAGCCTTTGCAATTGCTAACAGAGTCAACACCGACTGATAAATCCTCAATGCCTAAGATCTTGTGGATGTCACTATATTTGCACCTCAGTATGTAAATGAAGAGAGGGCCTAATTATGGCCTGTGGTACTGCTGATTCCATCACCACCCATCATCTTTGATGTCTGAATTTGCCTCTTAGTGGCCCTTTCTTAGGAGAAAAATCATGTCAGTCACAAGCATTCATTCCAAATCATTCTGTTCATGTGTTGGTTAATATGTGCTAATATATAAATATATTTATATGTTAATTTCAAGTTACTATGCTTGCATTTTAATAAAAATCTTACTCAAAGTAATAGGAATAAAATATAAAAATTTCAGACAACAATGGCCAAAGAGAAGATCTATTGCTTATAAGAGAATTTTTAGAAAACTTCAAATTAGTGTTAGTGGGCAGAGGCTCAATCTATTACCAGAGCATCAGAAGAGCTAAGATGATAGAATGTTGACAGAGCTGAAAGATCATCATCAGATGAATGGTTATAAATAAGCAATCTTTCTGTGATGTAAATTAGAAATTGAGGAAAATATTAAGTAGTTGTTAAAATTAATGCTGAGTCTTGGTTCTGATTTTTACTAAGTGTTTTAGCAAGGTTCTCAAATGCTTTCTTGTTAATAGTCTCATGCTTTAGTTACTCTATATTGTCTCAGAGGCGAAGAATGGAAAATAGCGGACAAAAGAGAAAATGAGTCACTGAGGAAGCTGACACCTCATTAGCTTTAAAAAATTCAGTCTGCTTTTCCATGAATACCATTAAAGCCCTGAGAAGACTAAAAGGTCCTATCAAATTACAGGCAGTGAAAGCAAATGAAATAACCCAACTAGTTCAAAATTGCATGCTCCACCAGGGCTGAATCAAGATTAATTTAACAGCCTCCCATAAAGAATATAAGCCCACCTGATTTTCTTTTAAAGGGAAATTTTTTTTTTCAGATATTTAGAAGTTTTAACCTCCTTAACTCATGAAAATGTTCCAAGTAAAACTATTTAAACATAAAATTAATGAGTAGCACTTTCATCAGATGTTAATCCAGCAAGCCTCTACTGGATACCTACTATATGCAGAAAAATGTAAGAAGTAAACCAGGAAATATACACATATATACAAAGAGAAATTGTCCCTATTCACAAGACACTTAATTTTGATTAAAAAAATAAATTCTATGTACATGATAGAGCCAGAGAATATAAGCAAGTATAAGACAGTAGAAAACATGGTACACAAATGTAATTTGAAACCAGAAAATAAAAACAAGAAAACAATTAGTATATTAGTAAGAGACTAGGTCTTGAATTTAACAAACAGCATTTAATTTAGTTATCTTATACTTAGTTAGTGGATGACCTCGATCAAACCAAGCATCTTTCAACCCCAGTCATTCACAAACTAAGAACAGATAATAAAATCTACCTCATAGGTTTGATGTAGGGATTTAATGAGGCAGTGAATATGAATGTGCTTTAGCAATTGTAAGTTACCAATAAAGAGAAAAGTTTTTCAGTAAGAATATTTTACTTAGGCATGGATATTGCTGCTCTGCTCATATGCAGAGTTCCAGAACATAACTAGGCAGTCTTTTTACATCATCTCTTTCTAAAGATTCATTGTACAAATAATTACACTGTAACCTGCAAAAGTTGAAATAAATTTTATACCACGTTAAAAAAACAACAACAACAACACTCTGATGCTTTTGAGGCTGCTTTCCCTCTCCCATAATACCTTGTGCTTTCTTCTTTCTAACCATGGCTGTCAGCATGGCTCCCGTGAAGAAGAGTGGTGAGAAGGGCCTTTCTATTGTTAACAAGTAGTGACCAGAGAATACATCATCAACATTCACACACACATTCATGGAGTGGGTTTCAAGATGCGTGTCCCTGGGCACTCAAAGAGATCTGGAAATTTGCCAATAAGGAGATGTGGTGTGTGCACTGACACCAGGCTCAACACAGTTGTCTAGGCCAAAAGAATAAGGAATGTTCCATACTGTACCTGTGTGTGGTTATCCAGAAAACTTAAGATTTACCAAAACAAACAAAACGTAAGATTTACCAAACAAACTCTACACATTTTTTACCTTTGTATCTGTCACCACTTTCAAAAATCTTCAGACAGTTAATATGGATGAGAACTAATTGTTGATTATCAGTAAAGGCCAAAAAAAAAAAAAAAAAGTTTCCTGGAACATAATAAGATATAAAAACATGGAGCTGTTATTATTTCTCTAATTTACTTAGCCAATTTTGTTTGTTGTTGTTGTTGTTTTTAGAATCATCATTTCATTGTCTGTAACATTAAATATTTTTTTCTTTTTTTTTAAGATTTAATTTATTTATTTGACAAACAGAAATCACAAGTAGGCAGAGAGGCAGGCAGACAGAGAGGAGGAAGCAGGCTCCCCACTGAGCAGAGAGACCGATGTGGGGCTCGATCCCAGGACCCTGAGATCATGACCTGAGACGAAGGCAGAGGCTTTAACCCACTTCAACCCACCATATATATGTCACCATATTTTTAAACATGCTAAAGTTCAGATACAGACTCCAATTCTTTTCAGTTACAAAGAAACTTTCCTTTTACATATAAGCTAGAAATTTCTTTTGTCACTGAAATCATATAGCATTCTATTTTGTTTTTAACTGCTTACTGATGGGTAGAAATCACTTAAGGTAAATTATATTATGGAAATGATGCTCATAATTTTATTCTAAGTTGGCAGTATTTGCCTGAAAGACCACACCTGTCCATTATTATTAATAATAATCAGGTTTGTATAGTTGTAGATTACTTATAGAATTATAGAATTTGGAACTCTTGCAAAGTCTACTTAAAGAGTTTTTCATATATAGTTAATTGTTTAAGTTTTGCCTTAGCTAAAGTTTAAAAATCCTATCAATTCTATCCAAAAGACAGCATTTTTTGAGACCATAAAGGATTGTTACTTTTTTTCTTTAATTAAACACAAAATATTTTGATATATAAAGAAGTTCTTCAAGTCAGCTTTGGTAGGTTGTATGTTTTAATAACACTAGATTCAGAATCATTTGTATTTCTTCAGTATCAGTTGTATTATATCCTTTTTCATGTATAATTTTATTTGAGTCCCCTCACTTCTTGGTAAATCTAGTAAAAGGTTTATTTATTTATTTATTTTAAAGATTTTATTTATTCATTTGACAGAGAGAGAGATCACAAGTAGGCAGGGAGGCAGGCAGAGAGAGAGGAGGAAGCAGGCCCTCTGTGGAGCAGAGATCCTGATGCAGGGCTCGATCCCAGGACCCTGGGATCGTGATCCAAGCCTAAGGCAGAGGCTTTAACCCACTGAGCCACCCAGGCACCCCACAGGTTTATTTTTTATTTACAAAGAAGCCTCAGTTCTTATTTCCATTGATCTTTTCTATTGCCTTTTTAGTTTTAAGTTCTTCTCTAATCTTTATTTTCTTCCTTTTAATAATTTTAGGTTTCATTTATTCTTGTTATTCTAACTCTCTGATGTATAAACTTAGGTTTTTTATATGATTTTTTTCTTGCTTATTTACATAGGCATTTATTGTTAAATGACTTTTGCTGCATCTTATAAAATTTGGCAGGCTGTGTCTTCAATTTGTCTTAGCTTATTCTTTTATTTCTCCTTTGACTTCTTTTTTGTCTCAATAGCTTTTCAGGAGCAAGTTGTTTAATCTCCATATATTTGTGATTGTTCTTTCTGTTTTCTTTGTGAAATTAAATTCTAGTGTCATACCATTACAATTAGAAAATATACTTGGTATGACTTCAATCTTTATAAATTGATTAAGTAAGAATTATTTTGTGGTTTAACATGATCTAGCCTAGAGAATCTTTCATGTGTTTTTGAGAAGAATGTGTACTCTGCTGCTGTTATATGGAATGTTTTGTTTATTAGGTACATCTGGTCTAAAGTGTAGTGTAAATACAGGTTACCTTGATGGTTTTCTGTCTGGATGATCTATTCATTAGTGAAATTGGAATATGGAAATGTGCTCCTATTATTGTATTGCTATTTCTCTCTTCAGTCTATTAATATTTGCATATAATATACCCTCTTGATGAACTAATCTCTTTATCACTGATAATGACAATGCCTCTTGTTATATTCTTTGGCATAAAGTCTATTTTGTCAAATATAAGTATCAAAACCTCTTCTTTCTTTTGGTCTCCACACGCATGAATTATCTTTTTTTTTTTTTTTTTTAATCTCTGTACTTTCAGTCTACATGTGTCCTTAGATTTCAACTAAGTCTCTTTGATCCAATTAGTTACTCTGTTTTCTGATTGAAGAATTTAGTCTACTTGCATTTAAAGTAGTTAATGGTGGGTAGGTACTTATTAATGCTATTTTGTTCATTGTTTTCCTATTGTTTTTTGTAGTTGCATTGTTCCTTATTTTCTGTCTTGCTTTCTTCCTTTGTGATTTGATGATTTTCTCTAGTCATATGCTTTGATTACTTTCTCTTTATCTTTTGTGAATCTGCTGTAGGTTTTTGCTTTATAGTTACCATTTGGCTTACATAAAACATATTATAGATATAACAGTCTATTTTAAGCTATTAGCAACTTAATTCTGAACACATAGCAAAGCCATATGTATTCTCCTGATCTTAGGTTTTTGATGTCATAATATATCCCATTTTATATGTAGTTTTCACAGCAAATTATTGAAATTATAGTTAATACTTTTGTTTTTTAAGCTTCATACTAGATTTATAAGGGATTCACTTCTTTAGCACAACTTTTATACATTTCATGTTACTAATGAGAGCCTTTTGGTTTTCTTTTTTTATTTAAATTAAATTAGCCAACATATAATACCTTATTAGTTTCAGATGCAGTGCAATGATTCATCAGTTGCATGTAACACCCAATGCTCATTATATCACATGCCCTCCTTAATGCACATCACCCAGTCACCCCATCTTCTCTCCAGCAAACCTCAGTTTGTTTCCTATAGTTGAGAGTCTCTCACGGTTTTTCTCCCTTTCTGATGACTTCCCATTCAGTTTTCCTTCCTTTCCCTTATGATCCTCTGCACTGTTTTTTATATTCCACATATGAGTAAAAGCATATAATTGTCTTTCTCTGATTAACTTATTTCACTCAGCGTAATATTCTCCAGTTCCAACCACATCAATAAAAATGGTAACTATCATATCTGATGGATGAGTAATATTCCATTGTAGATACCTGTATAACTACATATATCTAGATATTTATATATACACATATATCTATCTATATCTATCCTTATATCTATACCTTTACCTTTCTCTCTCTCTCTCCATATATATATATGACACTTCTTTATCATTTTATCTGAACTGATTAAACTCAACACCCACAAAACAAAAAATCCTGACAAGAAATTGGCAGAGGATGTGAACAGAAATTTCCCCAAAGAGAATGTACAATAGACACATGAAAAAATGTTCCACATCACGTGGCATTAGGGAAATACAAATCAAAACCACAAAGAGATACTTCATCACACCAACACAAATGTTGGCAAGGATGCAGAGAAAGGGGAACCCTCTTACACTGTTGGTGAGAATGCAAGCTGGTGCAGCCACTCTGGAAAATGGTATAGACGTTCCTCAAGACATCTTTCAGTTTTCATTTGAAGAAGTTACCTTAACATTTCTTGTCAGACCACTTTCATGGTGATAAACTCCTAGAGTTTTTATTTATCTGGAAAACTGTTCTTTTTTCAAATCCCAAAGGACAATATTATTATATTTTTTAAAGATTATTTATTTATTTATTTGACAGAGAGAGACCGCAAGTAGGCAGAGAGCTAGGCAGAGAGAGAGAGAGGAGGAAGCAGGCTTCCCACTGAGAAGAAAGCCCAGTGCAGGGCTCGATCCCAGGACCCCGAGATCATGACCTGAGCCGAAAGCAGAAGCTTAACATACTGAGCCGCCCAGGTGTCCCCTGAAGGACAATATTATTGGTTAGAGTTCCTGTTTGGCAATTTCAGCATGTTGAATAAATCATCCCACTCTCTCCTGGTCTGCAAGCTTTCTGCTGAGAAATCTGCTGATAGACTTATTAGGATTCACTTGAATATGATGATTTTTTCTCCTGCTGCCTTCAAGAGTCTCTTTTTTGTATCTCTTTAGATTCATCTTTTTTAGAAATCTTTTTGTTTGTCTATGATTTCTGTTCCCCCACTCCCCCCCGCCCAGGTTAAGGAAATTTTCAGCAATTATTTTATGGAATAAGTTTTCTGGCCTTTTTTCTTTCTCTTTTCTTTCTGGGACACTTTATAATAAATATATTGGATCAGTAGATGGTGTCTCATAAGACCCATATTCTATCTTCACTCTTTTTAAAATATTTTTCTTTTTTCTCTTATGATTCAAAGAATTTTAGTGCCCTGTCTTCAAGTTCATAGATCCTTTCTTTCTTTTGTCTAGTTTGATGTTGAATCCAACTATTATAATTTCTAGTGAAATTGCTGTATTTTTCTATTCAGTAATTTCTGCTTGGTACTTTTAAATATTTTCTCTCTGTTGATATTTTTAATGTGTTTATGCACAATTCTCCTGGCCTTCATTGATCACTAATTTGAAATCTCTCTCAAGTGAATCATTTATCTGTTTCTTTAAAATCTACTTTGGGAGTTTTCTCTTGTTCTTTGTTTAGAAATTGTTCTTCTGTTTCTTCATTTTCCTTAAATATCTCATTTAGTTTCTGTGTACTAGAAAAAACATTCATCTCTCCCAGTCTTGATAGAATGGTCTTGTGTTGGAGATGAATCATGTCAGTTAGCCCAGCTTGAGCTCCTACTCACCTCTCAAAGTTTTGTGATTAAGCTGCCTCCTTTGTTCTTAGAGGCTTCTAGTAGGTAACGATGCCTTAAGAGCCATCAGTATCCATTAGGGTATAATTACAATCAGCACCTTGCTGTAAACTGATTAGAGGCTGGACCCTCATACCTGCCAGGAAAGTATAACACTAACACCCGAGAAGAAATTAAGAGGTGAAAATTTTTGCCTTCTCAGATGTAAAGCCACAGAAGTAGTACTCCTGCACCTATTAGAGTTGCTTCTTAGTTTTCTACAGTGTGGTGGGACTTGTTAACATAGACCCTCTTGACTATCAAGCCAGTGATCAGAGGCCTGTCTCTCAGATGGCAGTGACAAAAGTTTTGATGCCAAACATATGTACAAGCTCCTTCCAGAGTTGCTGGATGAAGGAAAACGTGGGAAATATGCCATCCAGTCTTTAGGAAAGACTACAGCTAGCTTCTCAGCAGCTTTTAAAATATTCAGATAAAGCATTTTCAGGAAAAGAGTGAGAAATGGATAGTTTTGTCTGCTGCTTCTGCATCGAACCCTGGGCAGATAGCCAAGTAAAAACTGCCTTTTTGTTTGCTACAGCTGTGTTGTGTAATATTGATTTTTAGAGATGCAAATTGTGTATCTATATCTTTATCTAACCCTAATGATTAAAACAACAACAACAACAAAAAAACTGTTAGAAGTCATAAACTAGGAGCACCTGGGTGGCTCAGTCTTTAAGCATCTGCCTTTGGCTCAATCATGATTCCCAGGTCATGGGATTGAGCCCTGAATTGGGCTCTCTACTCAGCAGTAAGTCTGCTTCTCCCTCTCCCGCTCCCTCTGCCCCCTGCTTGTGTTCCCTCTCTCACTGTATCTCTGTCAGTTAAATAAATAAATATAATTTTAAAAACTCAAATTAATCAGTAAAGTTATAAGATACAAAATCAATGAACTATCAGAAAGAAAATTTAAAGAAGTCACAAATGAGTAGAAAAATACCTTTTCTCATAGACTGTTAAATTAATGTTGTTCCAGTGTCTGCACTAACTCATGCAATCCCTATCAAAATCCCATTAGCATTTTTCACAGAAACAGAAAAAATAATCCTAAAATATGTATGGAACTACAAAGGACACTGAATTGCCAAAACAATCATGGAAGAGAATAATGAATTTGGAAGGATTACACTTCTTAATTTTAAACTTAAATTACAATATATGGTAATCAGAATACTATGGTAATGGCAAAATAGACAACAGCTATAAAATAATGAAAACAAACCATTATCTTATACTGTATATGTAAAACCAAAAATGGATGAAAGAATTACTGGGCCTAAAACTATATTAAATCCTAGAAGAAAACATAAACAGTTAACTCCTCAATATTGGTATTGAAAATGACTTTCTTGATATGAACCAGAAGTCGAGGCAACTAAAGCAAACAAATGGGATGGCATTATACTAAAAACTTCTGTACAGCAAAGGAAACCATCAACACAATAAAAGGCAAATTATGGAATGGGAGAAGGTATTTGCAAGTCATATATCTGATAAGACATTAGCATCCAAAATATATAACTATGAAACTCAGTAGGAAAATGAAACAATTAGATAAAAAATAGACAGAGGAGCTAAATCAACATTTTTCCAAAGAAGTGGTACAGAGAGGCTATGGGTGAATTAAAAAAATGCTAAACATTATTAATCATCAGGAACATGCATATCAAAAGCATAATGGAATATCATTTTGAAGCTGTTAGATGGCTGTTATCCAGAAGATAAGAAACAAATTTTGGTAAGGATGTGGAGGAAAAGGAATGTTTGTGCACTGTTGGTAATCTAATTTGGTGTAGCCACTGTAGAAAAAAAAGAGTATGGAGGTTTTTCAAAAAATTTAAAATAGGAATACCATATTATTCAATAATTTCACCTTTGGGTATTTACCCAGGGAAAATGAAAACACTAATTCCAAAAGATATAATGCATCCACCCCTATGTTTACTGAAGCATTATTTATAATAGCCAAGACATGGAAGCAATTTAAGTGTCCATCAATGGATGAATATATGTGTATATACAATATATATGTTTGTATATATAAACATGTGTATATATGCACACACATACACACATATATATACATATGCACACACAGACTAGAACATATATATATATAGACTAGAATATTATACAGTCATAAAAAAAGATAAACTTGTGTCATTTGAGAAAACATGGATGGACCTAGAGGTGTTATGCTAAGTGAAATAAGTCAGAGTAAGACAAATACCATATTATCCCACTCATAAATGGAATAAAAAAAAAGAACAAACATACAAAAAGCATAATCAGAACTATAAATACAGAGAACACAATAATAGTTACAATAAGGGAGGGGATAAGGGATTGGGCAAAATGAATGAGGGGAAAGAGAGAGATAGATCTCTAGTTATGGAATGAGTAAATCATGAGAGTAAAAAGCAGTACATAAAGAATACAGTCAACAATATAGTAATAGCAAAGTAATGGGACAGATGGTAGCTATACTTGTGAATATATGTGTAAATTTGTCAAATCACTAATTTGCACATGTGAAAGTAATGTGACATTGTGTGTCAACAAAAAAATAAAAAAAATAAATCTATAAATATACAATTAAAAAAAAAGACAAGGGATTACAAGTATTGAAAGGGGACCTCTTATGCACTGTTGGTGAGAAACTTCTGTGGAATTGATATGGAATTTCTTCAAAAATTTCAGAATAGAACTACATATGAACTAGCATTTACACATCTGGTTATTGACCAAAAGGAAACAAACTCAGAATCTCAAAAAAATATCTGCTCTCTTGTTATTGCTAGTATAATTTTCCATACCCAATACATGGAAAAAGGAGTAAGTGTCTATCACTGGATGAATGGGTAAAGAAAATGTGGTATATATATTTATATACAATGAATATTATTTGACCTTGAAAAAGGAAAGGTTGCCATTTGGAGCACCATGGTTAGAACTTGAGGACATTATGGTTAATAAAACAACAACAACAACAACAACAACAACAACAAAACAACCCATGAATACAAAAAATATGTTGGTCATTGCCAGAGATGAGGATGGGAGGGGAGCAAAATGGGTGAAAGTAGTCAAAAAGTACAAACTTTCAGCATAAAATAAATAAGTCTCAGGGATGGAATGTACAGCATGATGAGTATAGTTAATATTGTATTTTTGAAAACTGCTAAAAGTGTAGAACTTAAAAGTTCTTATCATGAGAAAAAATATATGTGGTAAAAGATATTATCTTACTATGCTAATCATTTTGCAATATTTATTCTTTTTTTTTTTTTAAAGATTTTATTTATTTATTTATTTGACAGAGAGAAATCACAAGTAGAGGGAGAGGCAGACAGAGAGAGACAGAGGGAAGCAGGCTCCCCTCTGAGCAGAGAGCCCGATGCGGGACTCGATCCCAGCACCCTGAGATCACGACCTGAGCCGAAGGCAGAGGCTTAAACCACTGAGCCACCCAGGCGCCCTGCAATATTTATTCTTATACAAAGTGGAGGGGTTGGGGAGCTGACCCCGAGTGCAGTAAAAAATGCATGTATAACTTTTCACTCCCCCAAAATATAACTACTAATAGCCTACTGTTAATCAGAAATCTTTCCTATAAGTCAATTAATATATATATATTTTATATCATATGTTTTATATACTATATTACAATAAAGTAAGCTAGGGAAAAATGTTATGAAACTCATATGGAAGTAAAAAATGCATTTATAGCACAGTACTGTATTTATCAAAAATATATGTATATAAATGGGCCCATGAATTTCAAACCCCTGTTTTTCAATGGTCAATTCTCCATGTGGTATATATGTTTATATACTGTGTTCTACCCTTAAACCTAATGCAGTGTTATATGTTGATTAAAAAGAGAGTGAAAGACATTAAGACACATAAACATATATAATGTGTATGCATTTATAGATGTGTATGTGCGTATATATAAATATGGCTCCCAAATATATAACCTTGGTGGCTCTGTCACTTAAGCATCTGCCTTCAGTCCAGGTCATGATCCTGGGGTCCTGGGATTGAGCTCTGCTTTATGGTCCATGATTAGTAGAAAGCCTACTTGTCTCTCTCTCTCTGCCCTTCCCATCCCCTCACTCATGCTCTCTCTCTCAAATAAATAAAATACTTGAAAAAAAATAAATGTATCTACTACATACACACACATATATTAAACATTTAAAGAAATTAATTTCAAAGTTAAAAAAAAATCTTGAGAAACTAATATTATAATTTATAGAATATCTAATTTATAGAATAATTATAGAAAAAATTTAACTGACAGAGTTATGACTCAAACTGAGTTTTTATATCATAAATGCTGCTAGAGCAGCACTTCCCAACCCATGATTTAAGCAGCAGTGGATTCTGAATCGACTAAAAGGAATTCCATACATTTAAAAACAACAACAACAATAATAACAAAAACAAAGAGGAGAAAGGTATATAGAGAGATATACATTATACATAGATAATGGATTTGAAGAGCTGAAAATTAAATTTAACTGAGTTACATGAAGAATGTCTTCCCAGAACCTTTAAAAATGACTTGAGTGCATCATGAAAATAATTGTAAATAAAATTTTTTAAACTTTTTGTAAATTTTCCCAGAGAACTTGACATTTACTAACATTGTAGGAAATCTAGTTTCTATTAAACTCAGTTTTAGAAATTCGGTTCTAGCGGAAAAGTTTTATTTCCCCTAAATTTTAAATATTTCTATTTGCATTGTATTCTCAAAGAACACATTCAACACCCAAAGTTAGTTTCCTAGTGCATATTGTGTGTCATTTTTTTCCTTTAAAAATAAGCAACTTATGTTTAAAGAATTCTACCAATATCAAAGGACACAAACATAATTGAATGTTACCAATGTCAAAATAATGCTTTAAAAGAAGAGTAATAGCTTTAGAGCTGGAGAACTGTCCCCCCATCCTTAGCCCACATTTTGTAGGCTGATGGTTAAAGAGCATCCTGAGATCTATAGTAGTCATACTTGTCATACCGAGTAGGTGGGTCAATTTTCTATATACCATATACAACTTGAACTTGTGTCTGGGCTCTCAATGTTTTGTTCATGATATCTAGTTGAATGAACCAGAATATAAGAAAAAAGGAATTTTGAGGATATCTGGGTGACTCAGTTGGTTAAGTGTCTGTCTTTGGCTCATTTCATGACTCTAGTGCCCAGGGATCAAATCCTGCTTCAGGCTCCCCAGTCAGTGGGGAGTCTGCTTCTCTCTATGACCCTGCCCCTCTCATACTGTCTCTCTCTCTCAAATAAGTAAATGAAATTTAAAAAAAAAAAAGGAATTTTGATTAAAGGATTCCATTTTCTACTCCGAGTTATGGGAAAACACTTATTTAACTCATTCAACAAGCATTATTTCCATTATTTATTCTAGGCATTCTACTAAGAATAGCTTAAGGATCATCGTGTGTTGTCTTTCCCTGTGGTGAGGAAATGAGTCAAACTACCTCTCATATACAAAAGCAACCACTGCATGCCATTTACACTACTTATTTATTAAAAAAAAAAGTTACCTTCTGGACTTCTTATAATAATAGAATAATCAAGAACTTTAGTGATATAGATATGAAAACATTCCTCATTTGAAGCCACAATTTCAACTTCTTTGTGCCTTATTGGTTGTCTCATTGGTGAAAGGGTGAAAATAACATCTTCCCTGAAGCACCAAAGAGATGTTTTGGAAATTAAACACAACATATTTCAGGCAAAGTTTAAAGTGCTAAAACATTTTCAGGGCTATTAAATATGCTTTTTACTTAAAATTTCTTTCATGATATTTTAATTGAGAAATTTAAACTTACCTCAAGTGAGCAAAATATGTTTTATATATTCTATATCTATTCCTAGTCACAAGTGATATTAAAGTTCATAAAATGAAACTTGATTAGAATAAATCATCTAGAAATAGTTGTAAAACACTTTCTATAGATGTATTTTAGCATAAAAATGTTTTTTTTTCCTTTACTCTTTCATTTTCTTTAATTCCAGTCCAGTGGTATGCTTATCATTTTACAAATCTGATGGCAAAATTTTGTCTTTCCTGCCTGTGCAGCTATCCATCTGGGAAAAATATATATATATTTTTAAAGTCACTGTTTAATTCTGAATCACACAACAGTGGGCTCCAAATTAGAGACATCTCATGTAGAGTAAGTTATTTTCTAGGTATTGGAATTTCCTTTCAAAGTACAATTTTCATGACAGATTCAGAATCCAATCTAGTGAAAAAATAGCTATTGGCAACAAACAAAATAAGACATTTCTGTAAAACCATGTGTTATTTTTAAACTAAATTTGAAGTTAAATAACTTCCAGGCAACATATCTTTAACACCATCTATGTGTAATATGTATGTAAAAATGTATCAGATTTTCCCGATAAGCAGTTGAGTAGGTAACCACAAAATTTTGTAACCAAAAAATTGTACTATAGAATCATGACTATATTAATTTTAATGTCTAATAGAAACAAATTTGCAACTAAATTTAATTAGTAATATTTGTGTAGAATTAATGAAACAGGGTATAATGACAAAAAAAGGGCAATTTCAAATAAATATATAGAAAGCAACAGATATAACTTTAATTTCTTAATCCAATCATATAGTTGGTGGACATCCATACAATTTTAATACTTAAAAATAACATTACATTTACCATTATTAGTTGTTTCTGAGTTTTCTTTCAATGAAATAATCTATTTAGATTTTTAAACATTTTTTAATGCATGATATTGTGAACTTAATAGGAATACAAGTAAGAAAATTGATTTTATAACTCCTATGGTCAAAAGCAATCATTATTACATTTACACACTCTTAAAAAAATTTAAACAAAATTAACATCATAGCAAATAAATACTTTATCTGGCATTTAATTTGTTTTCCTACAATTAAATTTTAAAGATTTTTTTGTTTTTGTTTATTTGACACACACAGAGAGAGAGATCACAAGTAGGCAGAGAGAGAGTTGGGGGGGAAGCAGACTTCCTATTGAGGAGAAAGCCTGATGCAGGACTCGATCCGTGGGATCCTGAGACCCTGGGATCATGACCTGAGGGGAAGGCAAAGGCTTAACCCACTGAGCCCCCCAGGCGCCCTCCTACAATTAAATTTTATAGAAAGTTTGCCATGAATCTTTGTATTCATTTGAATATGTCATTTTAATTATTTATTTATTAAGGATATTTAGTATATTTTAATATTTTCCTTTCATAATTAGCACTGGTATGTGTACTTAAGGTGACATAACTTCTTACCCTTTGTGAAATGGGTGTGCATTTGAATATGGAGTCTATCTTTTCTGATAAATATTTTTCTGTAATACATATGTAGATAGAGACTATACATGTGTATATAAAATATATATACTGTAATTATATATACTGTGTGTGTATATACACTTACCATATATATACTATATATATATGGTATAAACAAAAGTTTAAAACAATCCTGAAATATGTGAACTGTAAATGCCTTCAAAGCTTTGAGAGGATATGAATTTCCCTCTCTTGTCTCACCTCAAACTGAAAGTTTCCCAGGCTGGTGGAAAAAAAGTCATTCTGACTACCTGCAAAGCAGGGGTGGCAAAGGATTTAGGCAAAAATGTAGTTTTTACAATGTATTTTCCAAATGAATTACTTGTTTTAGAAAAGTGATACAGAGGAGAATAAAACCTGAGGACCATTAGGTAGGAATCATGACATTTAGAGACTTAAGAAAGAGATTGAACCTCCATTTAATCTCCTCTCTGGCTCTTGTGTGTCTTAAAAACAAACAAGCAAAAAAATTGCCAAGGTAATTTCATTCAACCAACTGATTTCAAATTGTTCCTTGAGGCTAATTTTGTAAAATTTCTTTGATATTTTATGGTTATACAGTTTTATGAGCACCATAAATGCCACAAACCTCAGAAATGGCATATCATTTCAACAGGAGCATCTTTTCTTAAAATCAAGATGAAGCTAAGTTACTGACTCTTGAACTCCTTTGACAGTCTCACTCTGGTTTAAATTTTACCAGACTACCTAACATGACTATTAGTTCAGTGTAATATTATCCTGAGTTCTTTTATTATAGATTTATTATTTAATGTTTATTTTTTTCTGAACAAATAATGTGTGACCTATTTGTGGTACAACACTTTCAGGTATCTCTCACTAAATTAAAAACTTGGCAAAAAACAAACAAACAAACAAACACAGAAACAAACAAACAAAACAACAACAACAACAACAAAAAACTTGATAATTAATCTCTAAGCACAGTGAAGTTACCCTTCAGAAAGTACTAATCACACAGGTATTGGATTGATACTCCAGCAAGAGAACATTATTTTTATATCAGAACACCATGCAATAAAACAGAAAACAAAAAACACTAAAATATCACTGTTGTATTAGAAATGCCCATAACTGAACAATAGGGCAGAATGAACAGTAGTGTCACTATCTGGTGCATTCTGGTACAATTAATACATTGTATACCTAAAAACATGCAGAATGTGGTATTAAAAAAGGCTGATTTTTCATTTTGATCTTTGAGAAAATAACAGGAATGCTACTGTTTTCCAGGTTTTAGAAAATTTCCTCCCGAATCAAGTCCATTTTTCCACATTCTATATTTTTAAAGAAATTGTAGCAAAACATGGGATATCCACAATGGATACAATTTCCCTTATTATAAGTAAAAATCACTTCTACTGAGATCTTAAGGACACTTCAGTTCATTTTCTTTCAAGAGAGAACAATAATTGCTCATCTTAAACCTTACCCTGCCAATGAAGACAAGAAGACAGTCTCTAGATAATAACCCACAATGCTTTCACTAAGTAGAGCTTTTCAAAAGATGATATGAATTTCACAAATATGTTATTGTGGTTTGTGTCAAGAAGCAAAAATCTCACACAAAAGACTGAAAAGGGAATAATTTTAACCTCAAGTAGGAAACTATTATTATCCCTATCCAGGATTCCAGTGAAAGGATATCCGAGAGAAAATAAGAATGGTAGAGATAGTAATAAACATTATGATTAATTTTGTATATTGTGCTGCATGGTGAGTGAGTAAAAATAATGAACCTGAGCCAAATTCTATAAATTCTATAAATGTTATTTTCAACATTTGTCAATATAAGTAAAATGTAGCTATGAGAATTGAGTGACCTTAAGCTGATAATACCACATTATTTTGTCATTAAGTACATGAAAAGGATGTATATCTTTGCATTTTACATTAGTGAAAACAATGATGAGGAATAAAGCACAAAACAGTGGACATTGCCTAACCTTTATCTGTTTGCCTAGAAACATATGACTGAAGTGACATTCCTAACCAATTATCAAATAATAGGAATATAAACTAAAGTGAAAAGTCTTTACAGGTGGGTAATAACAATATTATCAATCACAATTATAAACAACTATAGCAATTGTGTCTCTTTATTAAGAGGCACACCTTTGGAATACATTATTTATCTCATTTAATCCTCTCAGCAACCCAGCAAGAACATATGACTAACTGTAGTTTGAACATTAAATTATTAGGTCTAATATGTGCTTGCATTGAGGTAACTAGTAAGTAATTAAAGTCAAGATTAGAACCTCAGCAAGTTTTGACTCTAATTTTTTTTTTACTCTAATTACATCAAGCTGATTTTCTTTTTTTTTCTTTTTTTTTTAAGATTTTATTTATTTATTTGACAGAGAGAGATCACAAGTAGGCAGAGAGGCAGGCAGAGAGAGAGAGGAGGAAGCAGGCTCCCTGCTGAGAAGAGAGCCTGATGCGGGACTCGATCCCAGCACCCTGAGATCAAGACCCGAGCCGAAGGCAGCGGCTTAACCCACTGAGCCACCCAGGCGCCCCTCAAGCTGATTTTCAAAAGAAAAATAAAACATTGTTTCAAAGCACACAATGTATTTTCTTAATTAAATTGATGATTACACAAACCTGTGTGGTAAGTAATAATTATCATTTCTATTTAGAAATAATATAAAAGAGATTTAAAGAGGTTAAGCTCATTTCTGAAGCCACAATACTGAAGCTAAGAAAGGATTTATATCTCAGGATTTCCAATTTCAAATATAAAGTTGTTTCAAATATTCCACTATAGGGAATGCTTTAGAACAGTGGTTCTCATCTTTTCTTTAATACAGTTATTATTCTTCCAAAAACCTGGCAGAAATAAAAGATAAGAGTTTTCCAAGAATAGATTTTATATATTTACTGACATTTTAATAATATATTTAGTACTTATAATAGGATTTTGTGATTTACAAATCAAAGTAATGTTGGAATGAAGTTGAATATTATAACTTTAAAGTATAAGCAAATATATAGTTACTATTTGCTTAGCTATATAATAATACTATCAAGTTCACATTTTTAACTATGTTAATAGAAGTAACAAAAATGATAATAGATATCCTGCTTGCATTTATTATAGTTATATAGTTCCTAATAATTATGTTACTATAGATTAGTCACTATAGTACATACTTTCTCTACTTATTATTGAATCCTATAAATGACTTAGCATTCTAAGATATCGATATCCTCATTTTCACAATGGAAAAGTGCTAATAAAAGAAATTATCTTTGTTGTAGAATATTAAGTAAGTGACTGAACCAATCTGAACTGATGATCTTATCCATCATACTATACTGTTTAGGCCAAAATAGAAATTATCTCGATTTGACAGTACTTCACTGGGATATATTTGAAAGTGTACTAACTGAAACTAAGATTACAAATTTCAAAGGAAAAGTGGGTAGCTCTTTTATAAGAGTGGGAATTTCAGCCTTGCTGAACAGACATAAGCAGAAGAAGCAGTAGAGAATCATGTAGTATGACAATTCATTCATGAAATCTACTGGTTGATGTCAGTGTATGCTGATCGTGAGGTTCTCAAACCCAGCTCGCTTGACTTTTCATTCATTCTCAGCTAGTAATTTCCTTTTCCTTTTAGGATCATATGTTCCAGTATTCCCCATATTAAGGTAACGTCACTTTTCTTGAAATATTTGCTAGCACAATGTGTTTAGCTGCTATTACAGAAAATATCATCTCATCACATAGACATTTTGTACTAGAGAAGTATTTTTCCTAGTACATTCCTCCCATGATGATAATCAATGGTAAAATATGAATGAATTAATAGAAATTTGCTTTGCACCTCACTTTGCTAAAAAGGTACTATAAAAATACTTGAAATTTAAAGTGTCCAAATTTTCACACAAATATTATTCATGAAGGTAATTTTTCCTATTTTCCAACTGTGAAATATGAAGCCTTTAAAACTACCCAGTGTCATGCCATTATCCTGTATTTATTTTTTAATGATTCTGATACTCAAAAGATTATTAACAAAATCAAATTACATATTTGAAATAATACATTGAAATTTCATACTTAACATTTTATAAAAGGTACCTGTTCATTTTACTGTGTACTGTAAGCTATAATATGTAGTCTTTTACATTTAAAAATTTAATTTTTCAAAATTCTCCATATTTTGTTCCAAATCAGCTTTTTGCAGTTATTCCAATTACTGTACATCACTAACATAAAATCGATCAAAGTATTTACCATAATTTATTAATTAAAGATGGCTAATTAATATCATCATCAATTGGTAATGGATGCCCAGAATACTATGTTGAGAAGGACTATGAGGTTGTATACAGTTAAAAAGATTGCTGTGATAGATTAATGATACTATGTAAAAGCAAAGAACAAGGAAGCCAGAGCTTTTGGAACTCATTCTTCCAGATAAGTACTTGAAAATTTGGGGGCTGTAAACTTTATTTACATAACACTTTTGTTGAGTGGTCAAAAATTAACCATCTAAAAAAGATCAATTTAAATTCAATGCCTATGATGAAGCATATTTTGATCTGCAATTGCTAAGCAAGTGATAATAATCACAAATAATCAATAATTTGACTTTTTGGTATTATTTGTTATGTTTTCTATTTTTTTTAACCAACTATGAACATGCTTCCACATTTTGCCTATTCAAGGAACCCACAGAGGTCAGTATGTTTGAATAACTAAAAGATGAAAATGAAGAAGGTTATAATGTGATTTGGAGGTAGATAGGGGCATCATTTAAAGTATCAGAGGCTAATATGAAACTCCAAGTGGATTCATGCTGATAAGTGCCATGATCTGATTTATAGTTTAAGAAACATACCTGCTTGGGGTGCCTGGGTGGCTCAGTGGGTTAAGCCTCTGCCTTCAGCTCAGGTCATGGTCTCAGGGTCCTGGGATCGAGCCCTGTGTGGGGTTCTCTGCTCAGCAGGGAGCCTGCTTCCCTTCCTCTCTCTCTCTGCCTGCCTTGCTGCCTGCTTGTGATCTCTGTCTGTCAAATAAAGAAAAAAAAAAGAAAAAAAAAGAAGCATACCTGGCAGATGCTTTGAAAAGCATCTAGAGTATATTGCCTCAAGCACAGATCAAGAGTTGATACCATTGGGGCGCCTGGGTGGCTCAGTGGGTTAAAGCCTCTGCCTTCGGCTCAGGTCATGATCCCAGGGTCCTGGGGTCGAGCCCCAAATCGGGCTCTCTGCTCAGCATGGAGCCTGCTTCCTCATCTCTCTCTGCCTGCCTCTCTGCCTACTTATGATCTCCATCTGTCAAATAAATAAATAAAATCTTAAAAAAAAAAAGAGTTGATACCATTTTAAGTTCTAGTTAAAAAATAATTCTGGATCCATATATTTAAGGAAACTGTCAAAACACTAGCACATCACTAAACTATTGGGACACACACTTCAGTGGCTAGATAGAAAAAGAAACACATAATTTCAAAAGCTATTAAGAAAACTCACAACACAAGCAACAACCATCAAATGTTTTGTTTTCAACAACACCAAAAAAAAAAAAACTTGAGACATATAAAGAAAAAAGAGAAAAAAAGTACAGCTTATATTCAAGAAAATAGAAATTATCCATGAAGAAATCTAGGTGTTGGACTCAATAAACAAGTGCTATACAAAACCTATCTTAAATATACTCTGATTGGTCAAGCAACCCACAGACAGCTAACAGGAACAAGGAGAATAATGCCTCACCAAACAGAACATCAAAAAGGAGATGTAAAAAAGAATGAAATAGACATTTTGGAGCTGAAAATTGCAAAGCTTAACGGGGGAAAAATCACTGGAGATATTGGTCATCAGCAGTTCCAGAGAGCAGGAGAAAGTATAAGCAAATTTTAAGATAGGTCAAGTGAGATTGAATCTGAGGAATAGGAAAGATAAAGATTAAGAAAAATTAACAGAATCTCAACATATACTTAATGGGAGTCCCATAGGCAGAGAAGAAAAAGGGCTTAAATTTTTTTGTAGATAAAATGTCTCAAAATTTCCCAAACTTGATGTAAAATCCTAACCTACATCTCCTAGAATCTCAAAAAACTTCAGAAAAAAAAAAAAAGTCAAGGAGATTCATATTTGGACATCATAGAGAGCAAAAATCTTAAAAACAGCAAAAAAGGAGTGATTTGTTACACAGAAATAAATCCCATTTACAATTGCACCCCATTTAGAAATAAATCCCATTTACAATTGCACATTTCTACAATTGCAATTGCATAAGATAAGTAGGAATAAACCTAACCAAAGAGACAAAGTATCTGTACTCAGAAAACTATTAAGTACTCATGAAATAAATTGAGGAAGACAAAGAAATGGAAGAACTTTTCATTTCTCATGGATTGGAAGAATGAATATTGTGAAAATATCTATGCTACCTAGAGCAATGTACACATTTAGTGAAATCCTTATCAAAATATCATCAACTATTTTCAGAGAAATTGAACAAATAATCCTAAAATTTAATATGGAACCGGAAAAGACACTTAACAGGCAGAGGAATGTTGAAAAAGAAAACCAAAGTTAGCAGTATCACAATTCCAGACATCAAGCTCTATTGCAAAGCTGTCATCATCAAGACAGTATGGTACTGGCACAAAAACAGACATATAGATCAATGGAACAGAAGAGCCCAGAAATAGACCCTCAACTCTATGGTCAACTAATCTTCGACAAAGCAGGAAACAATGTCCAATTGAAAAAAGACAGCCTCTACAGCAAATGGTGTTGGGAAAATTGGACAGCCACATGCAGAAAAATGAAACTGGACCATTTCCTTATACCACAAACAAAAATAGACTCAAAATGGATGAAAGACCTCAATCTGAGACAAGAATCCATCAAAATCCTTGAGGAAAACACAGGCAAAAACCTCCTTGACCTCAGCCACAGCAACTTCTTCCTAGAAACATCGCCAAAGGCACGGTAAGCAAGAGCAAAAATGAACTATTGAGACTTCATCAAGATAAAAAGCTTTTTCACAGCAAAGGAAACAGTCAACAAAACCAAAGGACAGCTGACAGAATGAGGGAAGATACTTGTAAATGACATATCAAATAAAGGGCTAATATCCAAAATCTATAAAGAACTTATCAAACTCAGCTTATCAAACTCAAATAACCTAGTCCAGAAATGGTCAGAATATATGAACAGACATTTCTACAAAGAAAACATCCAAATGGCCAACAGACATGTGAAAAAGTGCTCCTCAAAACTCAGCATCAGAGAAATACAAATCAAAACCACAGTGTGATACCACCGCATTCCAGTCAGAGTGGCAAAAATTAACAAGTCAGGAAACAACAGGTGTTGGTGAGGATATGGAGAAAGAGGAACCCTCTTACACTATTGGTAGGAATGCAAGCTGGTGCAGCCACCCTGAAAACAGTGTGGAGGTTACTCAAAAAGTTGAAAATGGAACTATGCTATGACCCAGAAACTATACCATTGGGCATTTACCCTAAAGATACAAATGTACTGATCCAAAGGGACACGTGCACCCAATGTTTATAGCAGCAATGTCCACAATAGCCAAACTATGGAAAGAGTCTAGATGTCCATGAACAGATGAGTGAATAAAGATGTACACACACACACACACACACACACACACAGTGGAATACTATGTAGCCATCAAAAATTGAATTTGTAGGAATGTGGCTGGAACTAGAGGCTATTATGTTAAGTGAAATAAGTCAATCAGATAAAGACAATTATCCTATGCTCTTGCTGATATGAGGAATTTAGGAAACAAGCGAGAGGATCTTAAAGGAAGGGAGGAAAAAATGAAACAAGATGAAACCAGAGCGGGAGACAAACTACAAGACTCTTAATCTCAGGAAACAAATGAGGGTTGTTAGAGGGAAGGGCAGTGTGAGAGGTGGGGTAGCTGGGTGATGGACATTAGGGAGGGTATGTGCTATGGTGAGAGCTGTGAATTGTGTAAGATTGGTGAATCACAGAACTGTACCCCTGAAGCAAATAATACATTATATGTTAATTTTAAAAAATCTTAGATTTCCTAACTTATATATCAGCTTGCTTAAAGTTCTATTTTATTTAATAATAATAAACTCAAATATATAACATTTGAAAAAAGAAATAATCTTTATATTAAAAGCAAATTTTTCTTCAGACAACATAAACAGTGTGAAGCCAGGGATATATATTTATCTCTCTATATCTATATATCTATATCTATATCTATATCTATATCTATATCTATCTATCATCTGTATCTATACATCTATATATATGTATATTTAATGTGTTGAAATGAATAATAACTGAATACCAATATGTCTGTATATGACAAAATTCTTCGAATATCAAGGAAAAATTGAGATGTTATTAAAAAAAAAAAAGACCCAGTTACTAGTGGACCCACCCAAGAAGAAAACTTAAAGGAGTGGTCTAAGTTAAAATAAAAGGATACTATGTGGCAACTAGAATACATATAAATAAAGAGAAAGAAAATATAGCTACATAGCCAAAAATAAAAGCTAATTGTAGAGCACTTTGACTTTGGAACTTCTTTATACATATACAATTTAAAAGACAAATATAAACATACATGTTATAAGTATAAAAGGTACAAAAATTATTTTTTATAATAAAAAAATAAAGGCAACAGAGCTGTAAAAAAGCCGAGTTTTTGTACACTGATGCAGTTAAGGTGATACTAGTTTAAACTTGATAGCTATAAAGTTAAGTTACTAATAGTAATCTTAAGGATAGCCATTAAAAACAAAAACAAACACAAATCAACAAACAGAAAAAGCAATCAGGAAAGAATTAGAATGGTACATTAGAAAATAGTAACTAATCATAAAAGAATGTGATGATGGAAGAATTAAATGAAAAAATAATATATAGAAAAAATAAAATTGCAGAGGTAATTCCTTTCTTATCAATAATTGTTGAATGTAGAGTAAGCTGTTCAATCAAAAGGTAGAGATTGGAATAATTGAGCTGTGTTGATTCAACCAAATGCTGTCTAAAAAAGACTGACTTAATTATGACATAAAAATTTTAAAAACATAGAAAAAATATATATAATGAAAATACTATAAAATGAGATATGGTTATGATATTGTCAAATAAACTAGGCTTTAAAAAATTGTTTTAAGAGGCAAGAATGAACATTATACATTGTTAAAAGGGTCAGTCAAGAAGCTATATTATTAATGTGTACACACAAAAAAGAACGGAGCACCAAAAATATATAAAGAAAACCTGCCAGAATTGAAGGGATAAATAGTCCTACAATAATAATTTGACACTTCAATACAACAGTTTTCTTCCCCCCCTCAAAGACTTTATTTATTTATTTGACAGACTGAGATCACAAGTAGGCAGAGAGGCAGGCAGAGAGAGATAGGAGGAAGCAGGCTCCCCACGGAGCAGAGAGCCCAATGTGGGGCTTGATCCCAGGACCCTGGGATCATGACCTGAGCCTAAGGCAGAGGTTTTAACCTCTGAGCCACCCAGGTGCCCCCAATACAACAATTTCCAATAATGGATATAATAGCTATTAAAACCAAAGTATCTTTTCTACTATGAGATCACATTTGAAATAATAACAGAAGAAAAACTAAAAATTAACTAGTATGTAGAAATTAAACATCATTCAATGTGCCAAATAAGAAATTGTAGTGGAATGATGTGAGCAAATTTATTGATTAGGAGTTTCCAGTCCTCATCCTCTCACAAAAATGGACATAACCCTTAGAGAATGCCACATTAAAATGGAGAAGCTGCAGCAACCCATTGGGGCACAAAAAAACAAGGTTGGCTACATTAAAAAAATAATAATAATAATAAATAAATAAATAAGCAAACAAAAGATCCAGGATTTTACATCTGTCCTCCCATTCACTATCCCAGAACAGCTCAGCTCTAAGGATAACTTAAACTATTACTTTCCTCATGGGAAAAAGAAGAGAAGGAGAACCCCTGCCATTTTTGCCCACACTGACCAAAAAGGGCAGAACTTCCTGGACTCTATACTGCTATATCTTTTCAGAACAGGAGAGAGTTGTTCATGGCTCTCTCCTCTAAGATCCTAAGGCTGATAGGAATCCTTCAGGCATGGTGTTGTTACAAGAAGGTGGAAAATGAGAAGAGAAGAACCCCAACATCCATCAGCACTAAAGAACCCAGAAATGCTGCCATGACTGCAGATATCCACAGCCTTAGTAAACAAGAGCCCCTGGAATATTTACTGACACTGACCTCAGTAAAGAAGCTGTCTAGAATCCATGCAGCTGTAAATTTCTGGAAAGGGAGCTGCTGCACACCACACAACCAGTACCCTTGTACCAACCCAGAGTCAGTCCCTAAATTCTGTAAGAAGCAACTACTTATTCACATAAGCAAAAATTGATTCAAAGATACCAGTAGCATGAAAAACAAGGAAATATGACATGAGCAAAGAAACCCAATACGTTTCTAGTAACTAACATAAAAAAAGGAAATCTATAAATTATTTAACAAATATTTAAAAATAATGATTTTAAAGAAGCTAAGCAAGCTAGATGGACACTTCAATGAAATTAGAAAAGTAAACCATAAACACAAAGAGAAATTCAACAAATATGTAGAAATAATTTTAAAAAGAGAAATTATAGAGATAAATTATACAAATAATGAAATGAAAAGTGTTATGTAGAGCTTCAGTAGCATACATTATCAACCAGAAGAAAGAATCTGAACTCAGAACGATCATGTGAAATTTTCTTAGTGGTGAAAACAGATAAAAAAGAATGAAAAATGGAAGGAAACTTAGATCAATATTGGGACACTCTTAGGTGAAACAATATTCACATGATAGGAACCCCAGACAAAAGTGGAAGGCTTCCCTTGCCACCTTGTCTCCAGCTGCCCCACCATGGTATTCCCTATATATAGCACCTCATGATAATTGATCTAGCACCAATTTCAGCTTCTCACCAGGGTGTCTTCTGCACATGGAACCTAGAAAACCCATGTCTTGCACTCATTTTAGCTTCAGCTCTCTTACCAGGGCATGCTCTACATGAAGAGTCACAAAACCATCCCAGGTATACCCACTTTAGCTCTAGCCATCCTAGTGGGTCAGGTCTACCAGAGTGCTTCAGGACATCCCACCCAAGACAACCATAGCTCAAGCTAAACAGTCAGAACACTAAGCACACATAGTCAGCCAGGGAGGGAAACTATATCCAAGATCATTATTTCTAATTTAGGAGAAGTACCTATTCCACTTTATTCATAGATAGAAACACAAAGTGAAGCAAAATGAGGAAACAGAGGATTTTGCTCCAAAGAAAGAATAAACCTGGGTTTCTAGGTGGTTCAATCCATTAAGTGTCTGCCTTTGGCTCAGATCATGATCCTGGGTCCTGAGATTGTAACCCTCATTGGGCTCCCTGTTCAGCGGAAGCCTGCTTCTCCCTCTCCTCCCTGACTGTGCTCTCTTTTGCTATCTCTGTCACTATCTTTCTCTCAAATAAATAAGTAAAAGCTTAAAAAAATAAACCAAAATCTCAGAAAAGGGACTAAACATAATGCTCTCCAGATTAGGGAAAAGAGTAGAGGAACTCAGTGAGGACTTAAAGAGTGAAAAAATATTAAAAAGAACCAATCAGAGTTGAATAATACAATAACTAAAATGAGAAATACAGTAGCTAGTATCTTCAGTAGATTAAAAAGATACAAAATAATGTGTGGATTACTTGATGGACATAGTAATGGAAAACATCCAAGCTGAGGTATGTGGGTGGGTAAATCAGCTACACATCTGCCTTTGGTTCAGGTTATGATCCCAGAGTCCTGGGTTTGAGCCCTGAATCAGGCTCCCGGCTCAGGGGAGAGATCGTTTCTCCCTTTTCTCCTTCCCACTTGAGCTCCCTCCTCTCTCTTAAATTAAAAAAAAAAAAATCATTATTTTTTTGGAATTTTTCTTTTTTTTTATTGGGGTAAAATACACATAACATAAAATTTACCATCTAAACTATTTTCTTTCTTCTCTTTCTTTCTTTCTTTTTTCTAACCTATGTCTTTTTTAGTTTTATTTTTTTTAATTAACATGAAGTGTATTATTTGTTTCAGGTGTGCAGGTATGTGATTCATCAGTCTTACACAACACCCACTGGCTCACCGCAACACATACCCTCTCCAATGTCCATCTCCCAGCCACCCCATCCCTCAACCTACTTCTCCAGCAACCCTGTTTTCTAAAATTATGAGACTCTTATGGTTTGTCTACCTCTCTGGTTTCATCTTGTTTCATTTTTTTTTTCCATCTCTTCCCATATGATACTCTGCCTTGTTTCTTAAATTCCTCATATTGGTGAGATTATATGATAATTGTCTTTGATTGATTTAGCTTGCTTTAGTAATATCCTCGAATTCCATCCATGTCATTGCAAAAGGCAGAGTTTCTTTCTCTCTCTCTTTTTTTGTGACTGCATAATATTCCATTCATCTGTCAATGGACAGATGGGACATTGGGGCTTTTTTTGTTATTGGTTATAAACATTGGGGTGCAGATGGCCCTTCGGATTTCTACCTTTGTATCTTTGCGATAAATCACTACATTTGTATCTTTGCAGTACTGCCATTGCTGATTCATAGAGTAGCTTTATTTTCAACTTTCTGAGGAATCTCCATACCATTTTTAGAGTGGGTACACCAGCTTGCTTTCACACCAACAGTGTAAGAGGGTTCTTCTTTCTCTATATTCTCACCAACATCTGTCATTTCCTGATTTGTTCAGGTTTTCTATTTCTTCCTGGTTAAGTTTTGGTAGTTTATACATCTTTAGGAATGCATCCATTTCCTTCAGATTGCCTAATTTGTTGGCAGATAGTTGCTCATAAAATGTACTTATAATCATTTTTATTTCGTCAGTGTTGGTTGTGATCAATAATCTTTCATTCATGATTTTATTAATTTGGGTCCTTTCTCTTTTCTTTTGATAAGTTTGGCCAGAGGTTTATCAATCTTATGAATATTTTTCTTTTTCTTTTTTTTAAGATTTTATTTATTTATTTGACAGACAGAGATCACAAGTAGGCAGAGAAGAAGCAGGCAGAGAGGAGAAAGCAGGCTCCCTGCTGAGCAGAGAGCCAGATGCCGGGCTTGATGCCAGAACCCTGGGATCATGACCTGAGCCAAAGACAGAGGCTTTAACCCACTGAGCCACCCAGGCACCCCAATTGTATGAATTCTTTAAAAGAATCAACTCCTAGATTTGTTGATCTGTTCTACTGTTCTTTTTCTTTTTGTCTTTTCATTGATTTCTGTTTTAATCTTTATTATTTCTCTTCTCCTACTGGGGTTGGGCTTTATTTTCTGTTCTTCACCCAGTTCCTTTAGGTGTAAAGTTAGGTTGGGTATTTGCTACCTTTCTTGTTTCTTGAGAAAGGCTTGTAGTGCTATATACTTCCCTCTTAGGAACATCTTTACTGCATGCATTCCAATGGTTTGAACAGTAGTGTTTTCATTTTCATTTATTTCCATGAATTTTTTTTTTAATTTTTTATTTTTTATAAACATATATTTTTATCCCCAGGGGTACAGGTCTGTGAATCACCAGGTTTACACACTTCACAGCACTCAACAAAGCACATACCCTCCCCAATGTCCATAATCCCACCGCTTCTCCCAACCACCACTCCCCCCAGCAATCCTCAGTTTGTTTTGTGAAATTAAGAGTCTCCCTCCCAATTCCAAATTGTTTCATTGATTCTTCTTCTACCCACTTAAGCCCCCATGTTGCATCACCACTTCCTCATATCAGGGAGATCATATGATAGTTGTCTTTCTCTGCTTGACTTATTTTGCTAATCATGATACGCTCTAGTTCCATCCATGTTGTCGCAAATGGCAAGATTTCATTACTTTTGATGGCTGCATAGTATTCCATTGTGTATATATACCACTTCTTCTTGATCCATTCATCTGTTGATGGACATCTAGGTTCTTTCCATAGTTTGGTTATTGTGGACATTGCTGCTATAAACATTTGGGTGCACGTGCCCCTTTGGATCACTACATTTGTATCTTTAGGGTAAATACCCAGTAGTGTAATTGCTGGGTCATAGGGCAGTTCTATTTTCAACATTTTGAGGAACCTCTGGACTGTTTTCCAGCGTGGCTGCACCAGCTTGCATTTCCACCAACAGTGTAGGAGGGTTCCCCTTTCTCCGCATCCTCGCCAGCATCTGTCATTTCCTGACTTGTTGATTTTAGCCATTCTGACTGGTGTGAGGTGATATCTCATTGTGGTTTTGATTTGTATTTCCCTGATGCCGAGTGATATGGAGCACTTTTTCATGTGTCTGTTGGCCATCTGGATGTCTTCTTTGCAGAAATGTCTGTTCATGTCCTCTGCCCATTTCTTGATTGGATTATTTGTTCTTTGGTTGTTGAGTTTTATAAGTTCTTTATAGATTTTGGACACTAGTCCTTTATCTGATATGTTGTTTGCAAATATCGTCTCCCATTCTGTCAGTTGTCTTTTGATTTTGTTAACTGTTGCCTTTGCTGTGCAAAAGCTTTTGATCTTGATGAAATCCCAATAGTTCATTTTTTCCCTTGCTTCCCTTGCCTTTGGCAATGTTCCTAGGAAGATGTTGCTGCGGCTGAAGTCGAAGAGGTTGCTGTCTGTGTTCTCCTCAAGGATTTTGATGGATTCCTTTCGCACATTGAGGTCCTTCATCCATTTTGAGTTTATTTTCATGTGTGGTGTAAGGAAATGGTCCAATTTTATTTTTCTGCATGTGGCTGTCCAATTTTCCCAGCACCATTTATTGAAGAGGCTGTCTTTTTTCCATTGGACATTCTTTCCTGCTTTGTCGAAGATTAGTTGACCATAGAGTTGAGCGTCTATTTCTGGGCTCTCTATTTTGTTCCATTGATCGATGTGTCTG
Organism: Mustela nivalis; assembly: GCF_964662115.1. Classification (NCBI taxonomy): domain Eukaryota; kingdom Metazoa; phylum Chordata; class Mammalia; order Carnivora; family Mustelidae; genus Mustela; species Mustela nivalis. The sequence goes on along the minus strand of NC_139032.1, from coordinate 38,470,785 downwards.
TTTTGGTGCCAGTACCATGCTGTCTTGATGATGACAGCTTTGTAATAGATCTTGAAGTCCGGAATTGTGATGCCACCAACTTTGGCTTTCTTTTTCAATATCACTTTGGCTATTCGAGGTCTTTTCTGGATCCATATAAATTTTAGCATTATTTGTTCCATTTCTTTGAAAAAGATGGATGGTACTTTGATAGGAATTGCATTAAATGTGTAGATTGCTTTAGGTAGCATAGACATTTTCACAATATTTATTCTTCCAATCCAGGAGCATGGAACATTTTCCATTTCTTTGTGTCTTCCTCAATTGCTTTCATGAGTACTTTATAGTTTTCTGAGTATAGATTCTGTGCCTCTTTGGTTAGGTTTATTCCTAGGAATCTTATGGTTTTGGGTGCAATTGTAAATGGGATTGACTCCTTAATTTCTCTTTCTTCTGTCTTGCTGTTGGTGTAGAGAAATGCAACTGATTTCTGTGCATTGATTTTATATCCTGACACTTTACTGAATTCCTTTACAAGTTCTAGCAGTTTTGGAGTGGAGTGTTTTGGGTTTTCCACATATAGTATCATATCATCTGCAAAGAGTGATAATTTGACTTCTTCTTTGCTGATTTGGATGCCTTTAATTTCCTTTTGTGGTCTGATTGCTGAAGCTAGGACCTCTAGGACTATGTTGAATAGCAGTGATGATAATGGCCATCCCTGCCTTGTTCCTGAACTTAGCGGAAAAGCTTTCCGTTTTTCTCCATTAAGAATGATATTTGAGGGGCGCCTGGGTGGCTCAGAGGGTTAAAGCCTCTGCCTTCGGCTCAGGTCATGATCCCAGGGTCCTGGGATTGAGCCCCACGTTGGGCTCTCTGCTCAGCAGGGAGCCTGCTTCCCTTCCTCTCTCTCTGCCTGCCTCTCTGTCTACTTGTGATCTCTCTGTCAAATGAATAAATAAAAATCTTTAAAAAAAAAAGAATGATATTTGAGGTGGGTTTTTCATAGATGGCTTTGATGATATTGAGGTATGTCCCCTCTATCCCTACACTTTGAAGAGTTTTGATCAGGAAGTGATACTGTACTTTGTCAAATGCTTTTTCAGCATCTATTGAGATTATCATACGGTTCTTGTTCTTTCTTTTATTGATGTGTTGTATCACATTGACTGATTTTTGGATGTTGAACGAACCTTGCAGCCCTGGAATAAATCCCACTTGGTCGTGGTGAATAATCCTTTTAATGTACTGTTGAATCCTATTGGCTAGTATTTTGGTGAGAATTTTCGCATCTGTGTTCATCGAGGATATTGGTCTATAGCTCCCTTTTTTGATGGGATCCTTGTCTGGTTTTGGGATCATGGTGATGCTGGCCTCATAAAATAAATTTGGAAGTTTTCCTTCCATTGCTATTTTTTGGAACAGTTTCAGGAGAATAGGAATTAGTTCTTCTTTAAATGTTTGGTAGAATTCCCCTGGGAAGCCGTCTGGCTTTGGGCTTTTGTTTGTGTGGAGATTTTTAATGACTGTTTCAATCTCCTTACTGGTTATGGGTCTGTTCAGCTTTCTATTTCATCCTGGTTCAGTTGTGGTAGTTTATATGTTTCTAGGAATGCATTCACTTCTTCCAGATTGTCAAATTTGTTGGTGTGGATTTGCTCATAGGATGTTCTTATAAAAGTTTGTATTTCTTTGGTGTTAGTTGTGATCTCTCCTCTTTCATTCATGGTTTTATTTATTTGGGTCCTTTCTCTTTTCTTTTTGATAAGTCTGGCCAGGGGTTTATCAATTTTATTAATTCTTTCAAAGAACCAGCTCCTATTTTTGTTGATTTGTTCTATTGTTTTTTTGGTTTCTATTTCATTGATTTCTGCTCTGATCTTTATGATTTCTCTTCTCCTGCTGGGCTTAGGGTTTCTTTCTTGTTCTTTCTCCAGCTTCTTTAGGTGTAGGGTTAGGTTGTGTACCTGAGACCTTTCTTGTTTCTTGAGAAAGGCTTGTACTGCTATATATTTTCCTCTAAGGACTGCCTTTGTTGTGTCCCACAGATTTTGAACCGTTGTATTTTCATTATCATTTGTTTCCATGATTTTTTTCAATTCTTCTTTAATTTCCCGGTTGACCCATTCATTCTTTAGAAGGATGCTGTTTAGTCTCCATGTATTTGGGCTCTTTCCAAACTTCCTCTTGTGGTTGAGTTCTAGCTTCATAGCATTGTGGTCTGATAATATCCAGGGAATGATCCCAATCTTTTGATACCGGTTGAGTCCTGATTTAGGACCGAGGATGTGATCTATTCTGGAGAATGTTCCATGTGCACTAGAGAAGAATGTGTATTCTGTTGCTTTGGGATGAAATGTTCTGAATATATCTGTGATGTCCATCTGGTCCAGTGAGTCATTTAAGGCCTTTATTTCCTTGCTGATCTTTTGCTTGGGTGATCTGTCCATTTCAGTGAGGGGAGTGTTAAAGTCCCCTACTATTATTGTATTATTGTTGATGTGTTTCTTTGATTTTGTTATTAATTGGTTTATATAGTTGGCTGCTCCCATGTTGGGGGCATAGATATTTAAAATTGTTAGATCTTCTTGTTGGACAGACCCTGTGAGTATGATATAGTGTCCTTCCTCATCTCTTATTATAGTCTTTGGCTTAAAATCTAATTGATCTGATATAAGGATTGCCACTCCTGCTTTCTTCTGATGTCCATTAGCATGGTAAATTCTTTTCCACCCCCTCACTTTAAATCTGAAGGTGTCTTCAGGCTTAAAATGAGTTTCTTGGAGGCAACATATACTTGGGTTTTGTTTTTTATTCATTCTGATACCCTGTGTCAGGGGTATTTTGACAGGGCATTTAGCCCATTAACATTCAGGGTAACTATTGAGAGATATGAATTTAGTGCCATTGTATTGTCAATGGTGACTGTTACTGTATATGGTCTCTGTTCCTTTCTGATCTACCACTTGTAGGCTCTCTCTTTGCTTAGAGGACCCCTTTCAAGATTTCCTGTAGAGCTGGTTTGGTGTTTGAAAATTCTTTCAGTCTTTGTTTGTCCTGGAAGCTTTTAATCTCTCCTTCTATTTTCAATGATAGCCTAGCTGGATATAGTATTCTTGGCTGCATGTTTTTCTCGTTTAGTGCTCTGAAAATATCATGCCAGCTTTTTCTGGCCTGCCAGGTCTCGGTGGATAAGTCAGCTGCCAATCTAATATTTTTACCATTGTATGTTACAGACTTCTTTTCCCAGGCTGCTTTCAGGATTTTCTCTTTGTCACTGAGACTTGTAAATTTTAGTATTAGGTGACAGGGTGTGGGCCTATTCTTATTGATTTTGAGGGGCGTTCTCTGAACCTCCTGAATTTTGATGCTCGTTCCCTTTGCCATATTGGGGAAATTCTCCCCAATAATTCTCTCCAGTATACCTTCTGCTCCCCTCTCTCTTTTTTCTTCTTCTGGAATCCCAATTATTCTAATGTTGTTTCGTCTTATGGTGTCACTTATCTCTCGAATTCTCCCCTCGTGGTCCAGTAGCTGTTTGTCCCTCTTTTTTTCAGCTTTTTTATTCTCTGTCATTTGGTCTTTTATATCACTAATTCTTTCTTCTGCCTCATTTATCCTAGCAGTGAGAGTCTCCATTTTTGATTGCACCTCATTAATAGCTTTTTTTATTTCAACTTGGTTAGATTTTAGTCTTTTATTTCTCCAGAAAGGGCTTTTATATCTCCCAAGAGGGCTTCCCTAATATCTTCCATGCCTTTTTTGAGCATGGCTAGAACCTTGAGAATTGTCATTCTGAACTCTAGATCTGACATAGTACCAATGTCTGTATTGATTAGGTCCCTAGCATTCGGTACTGCCTCTTGGTCTGTTTTTTGTGGTGAATTTTTCTGTCTTGTCATTTTGTCCAGTTAGAAGTATATGAAGGAGCAATTAAAATACTAAAAGTGTGGCAACAACCCCAGGAATATATGCTTTAACCAAATTAGAAGAGATCCCAAATCGTGAGCGGGGAGAAAGGGGATAAAAAGAGGTTCAAAACGGAAGAAAGAAAAAAAAAAGAAAAGAAAAGAATTTAAAAAAAGAAAATGAATAAAGAAACATATAAAAAAGAAAAAATATATATATTAGATAAACTAGTTAAAAAACTTTAAAAAAAAGGGTAAAAGTTAAAAAAAAGTTTTACCAGAAGGCAAGAAAAAAAAAAATGAAAAAGAAAAAAATTAAATTAACTGCAAAACTAAAAAAAAATCACAGGGAGAAAGCCATGAGTTCCCTGCTTTGCTGTCTCCACCTCTGGAATTCTGCTGCTCTCCTTGGTATTGAAACTGCACTCCTTGGTAAGTGAACTTGGTCTTGGCTGGATTTCTTGTTGATCTTCTCGGGGAGGGGCCTGGTGTAGTGATTCTCAAGTGTCTTTGCCCCAGGTGGAATAGCACCGCCCTTACCAGGGGCAGGGATGAATAATCTGCTCGTGTTTGCTTTCAGGAGCTTTTGTTCCCTGAGCGCTTTCCGTAGAGTTCCACAGGAGAGGAATGAAAATGGCGGCCTCCTGGTCTCCGGCACAGAGGAGCTGAGAGCCCGGGGCCCCACTCCTCAGTGCGCCCTCAGAGAACAGCGCCCAATTAGTCCCATCTGCCTGACCTCTGGCAGCGCTCCGAGCTCACTGAGCCTGCGACTGTTTCACGGTAACTCCGAGCTGTGAGCTTACTGTCGGCTCTGTCTCTGGAGCTGGTTTTTCCGTTCCAATACTCGCAAGCTCTGCGACACTCAGACACCCCCGATCCTTCTGTGACCCTGTGGGACCTGAGGCCACACTGACCCCGCGTGGGCCTCACCTCAGTTTAGCCTCTGGAGCGATGTCCCTCAGCAGAACAGACTTTTAAAAGTTCTGATTTTGTGCGCCGTTGCTCGGCCGTTGCCAGGAGCCCGCCCCTTCCCCCGGGGTCTATCTTCCCGTTGCTTTGGATTCATGTCTTTGCCGGTCCTACCTTTCAGAAAGTGGTTCTTTTTCTGTTTCCAGAATTGCTGTTCTTCTTCTCTTCGATCTGCCGATGGATTTGCAGGTGTTTGCAATCTTTAGATAATCTATCTAGCTGATCTCCTGCTAGTTGAAGTAGTCTCAGCCTGCTACTTCTCCACCATCTTGACTCCTCCAACCCTCCATGATTTTTTTTTTAAATCTTCTTTAATTTCCTGGTTGACTTATTCATTCTTTAGTAGGATGATCTTTAGCGTCTATGTATTTTAGTTCTTTCCAACTTTCCTCTTGTGATTGAGTTCTTGTTTCAAAGCATTGTGGTCTGAAAATATGCAGGGAATGATCCCAATCTTTTGGTACCAGTTGAGACCTGATCTGTGATTCAGGATGTGATCTATTCTGGAGAATGTTCCATGTGCACTAGAGAAGAATGTGTATTCTGTTGCTTTGGGATGAAATGTTCTGAATATATCTGTGATGTCCATCTGGTCCAGTGAGTCATTTAAGGCCTTTATTTCCTTGCTGATCTTTTGCTTGGGTGATCTGTCCATTTCAGTGAGGGGAGTGTTAAAGTCCCCTACTATTATTGTATTATTGTTGATGTGTTTCTTTGATTTTGTTATTAATTGGTTTATATAGTTGGCTGCTCCCATGTTGGGGGCATAGATATTTAAAATTGTTAGATCTTCTTGTTGGACAGACCCTGTGAGTATGATATAGTGTCCTTCCTCATCTCTTATTATAGTCTTTGGCTTAAAATCTAATTGATCTGATATAAGGATTGCCACTCCTGCTTTCTTCTGATGTCCATTAGCATGGTAAATTCTTTTCCACCCCCTCACTTTAAATCTGAAGGTGTCTTCAGGCTTAAAATGAGTTTCTTGGAGGCAACATATACTTGGGTTTTGTTTTTTATTCATTCTGATACCCTGTGTCAGGGGTATTTTGACAGGGCATTTAGCCCATTAACATTCAGGGTAACTATTGAGAGATATGAATTTAGTGCCATTGTATTGTCAATGGTGACTGTTACTGTATATGGTCTCTGTTCCTTTCTGATCTACCACTTGTAGGCTCTCTCTTTGCTTAGAGGACCCCTTTCAAGATTTCCTGTAGAGCTGGTTTGGTGTTTGAAAATTCTTTCAGTCTTTGTTTGTCCTGGAAGCTTTTAATCTCTCCTTCTATTTTCAATGATAGCCTAGCTGGATATAGTATTCTTGGCTGCATGTTTTTCTCGTTTAGTGCTCTGAAAATATCATGCCAGCTTTTTCTGGCCTGCCAGGTCTCGGTGGATAAGTCAGCTGCCAATCTAATATTTTTACCATTGTATGTTACAGACTTCTTTTCCCAGGCTGCTTTCAGGATTTTCTCTTTGTCACTGAGACTTGTAAATTTTAGTATTAGGTGACAGGGTGTGGGCCTATTCTTATTGATTTTGAGGGGCGTTCTCTGAACCTCCTGAATTTTGATGCTCGTTCCCTTTGCCATATTGGGGAAATTCTCCCCAATAATTCTCTCCAGTATACCTTCTGCTCCCCTCTCTCTTTTTTCTTCTTCTGGAATCCCAATTATTCTAATGTTGTTTCGTCTTATGGTGTCACTTATCTCTCGAATTCTCCCCTCGTGGTCCAGTAGCTGTTTGTCCCTCTTTTTTTCAGCTTTTTTATTCTCTGTCATTTGGTCTTTTATATCACTAATTCTTTCTTCTGCCTCATTTATCCTAGCAGTGAGAGTCTCCATTTTTGATTGCACCTCATTAATAGCTTTTTTTATTTCAACTTGGTTAGATTTTAGTCTTTTATTTCTCCAGAAAGGGCTTTTATATCTCCCAAGAGGGCTTCCCTAATATCTTCCATGCCTTTTTTGAGCATGGCTAGAACCTTGAGAATTGTCATTCTGAACTCTAGATCTGACATAGTACCAATGTCTGTATTGATTAGGTCCCTAGCATTCGGTACTGCCTCTTGGTCTGTTTTTTGTGGTGAATTTTTCTGTCTTGTCATTTTGTCCAGTTAGAAGTATATGAAGGAGCAATTAAAATACTAAAAGTGTGGCAACAACCCCAGGAATATATGCTTTAACCAAATTAGAAGAGATCCCAAATCGTGAGCGGGGAGAAAGGGGATAAAAAGAGGTTCAAAACGGAAGAAAGAAAAAAAAAAGAAAAGAAAAGAATTTAAAAAAAGAAAATGAATAAAGAAACATATAAAAAAGAAAAAATATATATATTAGATAAACTAGTTAAAAAACTTTAAAAAAAAGGGTAAAAGTTAAAAAAAAGTTTTACCAGAAGGCAAGAAAAAAAAAAATGAAAAAGAAAAAAATTAAATTAACTGCAAAACTAAAAAAAAATCACAGGGAGAAAGCCATGAGTTCCCTGCTTTGCTGTCTCCACCTCTGGAATTCTGCTGCTCTCCTTGGTATTGAAACTGCACTCCTTGGTAAGTGAACTTGGTCTTGGCTGGATTTCTTGTTGATCTTCTCGGGGAGGGGCCTGGTGTAGTGATTCTCAAGTGTCTTTGCCCCAGGTGGAATAGCACCGCCCTTACCAGGGGCAGGGATGAATAATCTGCTCGTGTTTGCTTTCAGGAGCTTTTGTTCCCTGAGCGCTTTCCGTAGAGTTCCACAGGAGAGGAATGAAAATGGCGGCCTCCTGGTCTCCGGCACAGAGGAGCTGAGAGCCCGGGGCCCCACTCCTCAGTGCGCCCTCAGAGAACAGCGCCCAATTAGTCCCATCTGCCTGACCTCTGGCAGCGCTCCGAGCTCACTGAGCCTGCGACTGTTTCACGGTAACTCCGAGCTGTGAGCTTACTGTCGGCTCTGTCTCTGGAGCTGGTTTTTCCGTTCCAATACTCGCAAGCTCTGCGACACTCAGACACCCCCGATCCTTCTGTGACCCTGTGGGACCTGAGGCCACACTGACCCCGCGTGGGCCTCACCTCAGTTTAGCCTCTGGAGCGATGTCCCTCAGCAGAACAGACTTTTAAAAGTTCTGATTTTGTGCGCCGTTGCTCGGCCGTTGCCAGGAGCCCGCCCCTTCCCCCGGGGTCTATCTTCCCGTTGCTTTGGATTCATGTCTTTGCCGGTCCTACCTTTCAGAAAGTGGTTCTTTTTCTGTTTCCAGAATTGCTGTTCTTCTTCTCTTCGATCTGCCGATGGATTTGCAGGTGTTTGCAATCTTTAGATAATCTATCTAGCTGATCTCCTGCTAGTTGAAGTAGTCTCAGCCTGCTACTTCTCCACCATCTTGACTCCTCCAACCCTCCATGATTTTTTTTTTAAATCTTCTTTAATTTCCTGGTTGACTTATTCATTCTTTAGTAGGATGATCTTTAGCGTCTATGTATTTTAGTTCTTTCCAACTTTCCTCTTGTGATTGAGTTCTTGTTTCAAAGCATTGTGGTCTGAAAATATGCAGGGAATGATCCCAATCTTTTGGTACCAGTTGAGACCTGATCTGTGATTCAGGATGTGATCTATTCTGGAGAATGTTCCATGTGCACTAGAGAAGAATGTGTATTCTGTTGCTTTGGGATGAAATGTTCTGAATATATCTGTGATGTCCATCTGGTCCAGTGAGTCATTTAAGGCCTTTATTTCCTTGCTGATCTTTTGCTTGGGTGATCTGTCCATTTCAGTGAGGGGAGTGTTAAAGTCCCCTACTATTATTGTATTATTGTTGATGTGTTTCTTTGATTTTGTTATTAATTGGTTTATATAGTTGGCTGCTCCCATGTTGGGGGCATAGATATTTAAAATTGTTAGATCTTCTTGTTGGACAGACCCTGTGAGTATGATATAGTGTCCTTCCTCATCTCTTATTATAGTCTTTGGCTTAAAATCTAATTGATCTGATATAAGGATTGCCACTCCTGCTTTCTTCTGATGTCCATTAGCATGGTAAATTCTTTTCCACCCCCTCACTTTAAATCTGAAGGTGTCTTCAGGCTTAAAATGAGTTTCTTGGAGGCAACATATACTTGGGTTTTGTTTTTTATTCATTCTGATACCCTGTGTCAGGGGTATTTTGACAGGGCATTTAGCCCATTAACATTCAGGGTAACTATTGAGAGATATGAATTTAGTGCCATTGTATTGTCAATGGTGACTGTTACTGTATATGGTCTCTGTTCCTTTCTGATCTACCACTTGTAGGCTCTCTCTTTGCTTAGAGGACCCCTTTCAAGATTTCCTGTAGAGCTGGTTTGGTGTTTGAAAATTCTTTCAGTCTTTGTTTGTCCTGGAAGCTTTTAATCTCTCCTTCTATTTTCAATGATAGCCTAGCTGGATATAGTATTCTTGGCTGCATGTTTTTCTCGTTTAGTGCTCTGAAAATATCATGCCAGCTTTTTCTGGCCTGCCAGGTCTCGGTGGATAAGTCAGCTGCCAATCTAATATTTTTACCATTGTATGTTACAGACTTCTTTTCCCAGGCTGCTTTCAGGATTTTCTCTTTGTCACTGAGACTTGTAAATTTTAGTATTAGGTGACAGGGTGTGGGCCTATTCTTATTGATTTTGAGGGGCGTTCTCTGAACCTCCTGAATTTTGATGCTCGTTCCCTTTGCCATATTGGGGAAATTCTCCCCAATAATTCTCTCCAGTATACCTTCTGCTCCCCTCTCTCTTTTTTCTTCTTCTGGAATCCCAATTATTCTAATGTTGTTTCGTCTTATGGTGTCACTTATCTCTCGAATTCTCCCCTCGTGGTCCAGTAGCTGTTTGTCCCTCTTTTTTTCAGCTTTTTTATTCTCTGTCATTTGGTCTTTTATATCACTAATTCTTTCTTCTGCCTCATTTATCCTAGCAGTGAGAGTCTCCATTTTTGATTGCACCTCATTAATAGCTTTTTTTATTTCAACTTGGTTAGATTTTAGTCTTTTATTTCTCCAGAAAGGGCTTTTATATCTCCCAAGAGGGCTTCCCTAATATCTTCCATGCCTTTTTTGAGCATGGCTAGAACCTTGAGAATTGTCATTCTGAACTCTAGATCTGACATAGTACCAATGTCTGTATTGATTAGGTCCCTAGCATTCGGTACTGCCTCTTGGTCTGTTTTTTGTGGTGAATTTTTCTGTCTTGTCATTTTGTCCAGTTAGAAGTATATGAAGGAGCAATTAAAATACTAAAAGTGTGGCAACAACCCCAGGAATATATGCTTTAACCAAATTAGAAGAGATCCCAAATCGTGAGCGGGGAGAAAGGGGATAAAAAGAGGTTCAAAACGGAAGAAAGAAAAAAAAAAGAAAAGAAAAGAATTTAAAAAAAGAAAATGAATAAAGAAACATATAAAAAAGAAAAAATATATATATTAGATAAACTAGTTAAAAAACTTTAAAAAAAAGGGTAAAAGTTAAAAAAAAGTTTTACCAGAAGGCAAGAAAAAAAAAATGAAAAAGAAAAAAATTAAATTAACTGCAAAACTAAAAAAAAATCACAGGGAGAAAGCCATGAGTTCCCTGCTTTGCTGTCTCCACCTCTGGAATTCTGCTGCTCTCCTTGGTATTGAAACTGCACTCCTTGGTAAGTGAACTTGGTCTTGGCTGGATTTCTTGTTGATCTTCTCGGGGAGGGGCCTGGTGTAGTGATTCTCAAGTGTCTTTGCCCCAGGTGGAATAGCACCGCCCTTACCAGGGGCAGGGATGAATAATCTGCTCGTGTTTGCTTTCAGGAGCTTTTGTTCCCTGAGCGCTTTCCGTAGAGTTCCACAGGAGAGGAATGAAAATGGCGGCCTCCTGGTCTCCGGCACAGAGGAGCTGAGAGCCCGGGGCCCCACTCCTCAGTGCGCCCTCAGAGAACAGCGCCCAATTAGTCCCATCTGCCTGACCTCTGGCAGCGCTCCGAGCTCACTGAGCCTGCGACTGTTTCACGGTAACTCCGAGCTGTGAGCTTACTGTCGGCTCTGTCTCTGGAGCTGGTTTTTCCGTTCCAATACTCGCAAGCTCTGCGACACTCAGACACCCCCGATCCTTCTGTGACCCTGTGGGACCTGAGGCCACACTGACCCCGCGTGGGCCTCACCTCAGTTTAGCCTCTGGAGCGATGTCCCTCAGCAGAACAGACTTTTAAAAGTTCTGATTTTGTGCGCCGTTGCTCGGCCGTTGCCAGGAGCCCGCCCCTTCCCCCGGGGTCTATCTTCCCGTTGCTTTGGATTCATGTCTTTGCCGGTCCTACCTTTCAGAAAGTGGTTCTTTTTCTGTTTCCAGAATTGCTGTTCTTCTTCTCTTCGATCTGCCGATGGATTTGCAGGTGTTTGCAATCTTTAGATAATCTATCTAGCTGATCTCCTGCTAGTTGAAGTAGTCTCAGCCTGCTACTTCTCCACCATCTTGACTCCTCCAACCCTCCATGATTTTTTTTTTAAATCTTCTTTAATTTCCTGGTTGACTTATTCATTCTTTAGTAGGATGATCTTTAGCGTCTATGTATTTTAGTTCTTTCCAACTTTCCTCTTGTGATTGAGTTCTTGTTTCAAAGCATTGTGGTCTGAAAATATGCAGGGAATGATCCCAATCTTTTGGTACCAGTTGAGACCTGATCTGTGATTCAGGATGTGATCTATTCTGGAGAATGTTCCATGTGTCCTTGAGAAAATTGTATATTCTGTTGATTTGGGATGGAATGTTCTGAATATATCTGTGAAGTCCATCTGGTCCAGTGTGTCATTCAAAGCCTGTATTTCCTTGTTGATCTTTTGTTTAAATGATCCGTTCATTGCAGTTACAGGGGATGGGGTGTGTAAGAGTCCCTTACTATTAGGATATTATTGACAATTTTTTTTTTATTTTGTTATTAACTAACATATAATTGGCTAATCCCATGTTAGGTGCTAAAATATTAATAATTGTTATAGCTTCTTGGCATAGACCTTTTAATTATAATATAGCATCCTTCCACATCTCTTATTACAGTCTTTGATTTAAAATCTAATTTGTCTGATATTAGGATTGTCACTCAGCTTTCTTTTGCTGTCCATTAGCATGATACATGATCATTTTAAATCTGGAATCTTTGGGTCTAAAATGAATCTCTTGCAGACAATATATTGATGGGTCTTGAAAAAATAAGATTGCTTCCAATCTGATATTCTGTGTCTTTTGAATGGGGCATTTAGTCCATTTACATTCAGAGTAACTATTGAAAGATATGAATTTAGTGCCATTGTATTGTCTGTAAGGTGACTGGTATTGTATTTTGTCTTTCCTCCTTTTTGGTTTATGCTAACTTTGGGCTCTCTCTTTGTTTAGAGGACCCTTTTCAATATTTCTTGTAGGACTGGTTTCTTGATTGCAAATTATTTTAGTTTCTGTTTATCCTGGAAACTTTTTATTACTCTTTCTATTTTGAATTATATCCTAACTTAAAAATTATTGGCTGCATGTTTTACTCATTTAATACCCTGAATACGTCATGCCTCTCCTTTCTGGGTGCCAGTTCTCCATAGATAGGTCTCCTGCCAATCTAATGTTTCTCCCCTTGTAGGTTATAGACCACTTGTCCCCAGCTGCTTTCAGGATTTTTCTTTTGTCTCTGAGATTTGTAAGTTTCACTATTAGATGTTGTGATGTTGACCTATTTTTATCAATTTTGGGGGGCTTGTCTGTGCCTCCAAGATTTTGATGCCTATTTCCTGCCCCAGATTAGGAACATTTTCTGCTCTATTTTGTTCCAGTAAGCCTTTGCCATCTCTTTCTTTCTTCTTTTTATGGAATCCCAATTGTTCTAATTTTGTTTTGCTTCATGGTATCATTTACCTTTCAAATTCTCCCCTTATAGTCCAGTATTGTTTATCTCTCTTTTCCTCAGCTTCTTTATTCTCCATTGCCTGTTATTCTATATCATTATTTCTCCCTTCTGCCTCATTTATCCTAGAAGTTAGAACTTCCTTTTTTTTATTGCATCTCATTAATAGCCTTTTTTATTTCAACTTGGTTAAATTTTAGTTATTTTATTCCTCCAGAAAGTATTCACTAGTGTTTTCTATTTTTTTTTTTAAGATTTTATTTGACAGAGATCACAAGTAGGCAAAGAGGCAGGCAGAGAGAGAGAAGAGGAAGCTGGTTTCCCACTGAACAGGGAGCCTGATGCATGGCTTGATCCCAGGACCCTGAGATCATGACCTGAGCTGAAGTCAGAGGCTTAACCCACTGAACCACCCCAATCTTCTATGCTTTTGTCAAGCCCAGAAAATATCTTTATTTATTGTGAGCTCTGGTTCTGGCATCTTATTAATGTCTATAGTGATTAGGTTCTTGGCATTCCGTACTGCCTCTTGTTATAAAAACACCACTACCAACAGCAGCAAACACAAACTGAACAACAACAACAACAAAAAATAATAAAAAAAATCAGGATATGTTAAGGGATTTCATGCACCACATCAAGAGAACATTCACATTATACAGGGCCTAGGACAGGGAGATGAAAAGCAGAAAGCTTATTTGAAGAAATAATACCTGTAATCTCTCTGAGGAAGTTGAGAAAACTTAACCTTGGGGAGAAGACATCCAAATTTAGGAAGTACAGAGTGATCCAAACAAGATGAATACAAGGGGTTCGGCATCATGTCACATAGTTATTTAAATGCCATGAATTAAAGATAAAAAGATAATTTGAAAAACAACAAGAGAGAAGAAAATAGTTACATACAAGTGAAACTATTAGGCTATCAGCTAATTTATCAGCCAAAAATTCTGCAGGACAGAAGGGAGTGTGATGATATATTAAAAGTGGTGAAAGGGAAAAAAAATTATGACTAAAAATACCCATTTGCCAAGGCTATTTTCAGAATATAGAAAACATAAAGAGTACCCAAATGATCAGAAGTTAAAGGAATTCATCACTACTAACCCAGTCTTACAAGAAATGTTAAAGGGACTTCATTAAGTAGAAAGAAGAGGCTACAATTCAAAAATAAGAAAATTATTAATAAAAGGGGGGAAATGTGACAATATTTACATAAAATGTGAAGAAAGGAATAAAAAGGAATACTTTTAGATTGTATTCAAACTTAAATGACCCTCAGTTTAATATAAATTGCTGTATACTAAGAATGGTATAAACAAACTTCAAGGTAATCATCATTTAAAAAAAAACTGTAATAGATAAATAAAAAATAAATACAAATTATCCTAAATATGACACTAAAGAAAGCCATTAAAAAAAGAAAGAGTAAGAGAAACAGAAAAGAACAGACCACCACAAAATCAACCAGAAATTATTTAACAAAAAAAGCAATTATTACATACCTATAAGTAATCATTTAAAATGAAAATGGGGCACCTGGGTGGCTCAGTGTGTTAAAGCATCTGCCTTCCACTCAGGTCATGGTCCTGGGGTCCCTGGGATCGAGCCCCACATCAGGTTTTCTGCTCAGCAGGGAGCCTGCTTCCTTCTCTCTCTCTGCCTGCTTCTCTGCCTATTTGGGATCTCTGTCTGTCAAGTAAATAAATAAAATCTTTTAATAAAAATTAAAAAAATGAAAATGGCATAGATGCTCTAATCAAAAGATATAGGATGGCAGAATGGATACGAATAAAAACTCATCACTATCCTGCTTACACAAGCTCACTTCAGACTTGTAGAGTTATTCAGACTGAAAGTGAGAGGATAGAAAAAATAAAATCATGAAAATAATACAGACCTACCTCAAGAAGCATGAAAAACCTCAAATACACAGCCTAATCTTACTGTTAATGGAGTTAGAAAAGGAACAGAAAATAAAGCCTAAAGCAAGCAGAATAAGGAGGATAATAAAAATTAGAGCAGAAGTAAATCATACAGAAATAAAGAAGTTAAAAAAAAACAACAAAACAGTGGAACAGATCAATGAAACTAAGAGTTAGTTCTTTGAAAGAATTAATAAAATCAATAATCATCTAGCCAAATTTATCAAAAAGAAAGGCAAAAGGACCCAAACTAAAAAAAAAAAAAAAAAAAAAAATCATGAATGAAAGAGAAGAGGGGCACTTGGGTGGCTCAGTGGGTTAAAGCCTCTGCCTTCAGCTCAGGTCATGATCTCAGGGTCCTAGGATCGAGCCCTTCATCGGGTTCTCTGCTCAGCAGGGAGCCTACTTCCCCACCCCCTCCTGCCTGCCTCTCTGCCTACTTGTGATCTGTCTGTCAAATAAATAAATAGTATCTTTAAAAAAAAAAGAAAGAGATCACAACAAATACCACAGAAATACAAGCAATAAGAATATTATGAAAAATGTGGGCACCTGGGTGGTTCAGTGGGTTAAGCCGCTGCCTTCAGCTTGGGTCATGATCTCAGGGTCCTGGGATCGAGTCCCGCGTCGGGCTCTCTGCTCAGCGGGGAGCCTGCTTCCTCCTCTCTCTCTCTCTGCCTGCCTCTCTGCCTACTTGTAATCTCTGTCTGTCAAATAAAATAAATAAAATCTTTGAAAAAAAAAGAGAATATTATGAAAAATGATATGCTGAGAAATTGGGAAATCTGGAACAAATGGATAAATTCCTAGAAACACACAAACTGCCAAAACTGAAGCAGGAGGAAATTAAAAAAAAATCAGATATATAACCAGTGAATAGATTGAATCAGTAATCAAAAATCTCCCAACAAACAAAGTCCAGGGCCAGATGATTTCTTGGGGGGAATTCTATTAGATATTTAAAGAGGAGTTAACACTTATTCTTCTCAAACTGATCCAAAAAATAAAAATGGAAAGAAAACTTCCAAACTCATACTGTAAAGGCAGAATTATTTTAATTCCAAAATCTTATGAAGACCTCAATAAAAAGGAGAATTGTAGGCCAATATTTCTGATAAACAGTGATGCAAAAATTCTCAGTAAAATACTAGCAAACCAAATCCAAGAGTATTTTAACAAAAAATCACCATGATCAAGTGGGATTTATTTTAGGACTGTAAGGGTTGTTCAATATTCACAAATCAATCAACATGATACAATACATTAATAAAATAAAGATAATAGACATACAATCTTCTCAATAGATTCAGAAAATGCATTTGAGAAAATACAGCATCCATTCTTGTTAAAAACCCTCCACAAAGTAGAGATAGAGGGAACATACCTCATCATCATAAAGGTCATGTATGAAAGACCCTCAGTGAATATCACTGTCAATGGGAAAAATGGAGATTTTACTGCGATTTTACTCTGTAGTCAGGAACAAAATAGAGATGTCCACTCTCATCATTGTTATTTGTCATAGTACTAGAAGTCCTAGCCTTAGAAATCAGACAACAATAAGAAATAAAAGACATGCATATCAGCAATGAAGTCAAACTTATACTCTTCACAGACACCACAATACTCTACGTAGAAAACCTGAAAGACTTCACCTAAAAATTGCTAGAACTGATAGACGAATTCAGCAAATTCTATGCATCAATAATAAAGAAACAGAAAAAGAAATTAAGGAATTGATCCCATTTACAATTGCACCAAACACCATAAGACATGTAGGAAAGAAACCTAACCCAAAAGATAAGAGATCTGTACTCTGCAAACTATAGAACCTTATGAAAGTAATTGAAGATGACACAAAGAAATAGAAAAAGATTCCATGCTCATGGATTAGAAGAAAAAAAATCATTAAAATGACTATACTATGCCGAGCAATCTACACATTTAATACAAGTCTTATCAAAATATGACCAGCATTTTTCATGGAACTAGAATAAGCCATCTTAAAATGTGTACAAAACCACAAAAGACCCTGAATAGCCAAAGCAATCTTGAAAAAGAAAAAGCAAAACTGGAAGCATTACAATTCTGGACTTCAAGATACATTGCAAAACTGTAATCAAGACAGTATAGTATTGGGGGTGGGGATAGATCAATGGAGTAGAATTTAAAAAACAGAAGTAGATCCACAATTATATGATCAACTAATCTTTGACAAAGCAAGAAAGATTATCCAGTGGGGGGGCGGGGAGACAGTCTCTTCAACAAATTGTATTGGGAAAACTGGACAGCAACATGCATAAAAATGAAACTGAGCTACTTTCTTATACCAAACACAAAAATAAATTCAATATGGTTTAAAGACCTAAATGTGAGACAAAAAACATCAAAATCTTAGAGGAGAACACAGGCAGTAACCTCTTTAGTTCAGCTGTAGCAACTTCTTACTAGACACGTCTCCTGAGATGAGGGAAACAAAAGCAAAAATGAACTATTGGGGCATTATCAAGATAAAAAGTAAATGAAACAATCAACTAAAGTGAAAAAGCAGCCTACAGAATGGGACAAAATATCTGCAAATGACCCATCTGATAAAGGCTTAGTGTCCAAAATCTATAAAGAACATACCAAACTCAATATCCCCAAACCAAATAACCCGGTTAAGAAATGGGCAGAAGAAGGGGCGCCTGGGTGGCTTGGTGGGTTGGAGCCTCTGCCTTCGGCTCAGGTCATGATCCCAGAGGCCTGGGATTGAGCCCCGCATCTGACTTTCTCCTCAGCGGGAAGCCTGCTTCCCCTCTCTCCCGCCTGCCTCTCTGCCTACTTATGATCTCTCTCTCTCTCTCTCTCTCTCTCTCTGTCAAATAAACAAATAAATAAAATCTTAAAAAAAAAAAAGAAAAGAAATAGACAGAAGAGTTAAATAGATATTTTTCCAAATAAGATCCAGATGACCAACAGAGACATGAAAATATGCACAACATCACTCAGTACCAGGGAAATACAAATCAAAACCATGATGAGATATCATCTCACACCTGTCAGAATAGCTAAAATTAACAACACAGAAAACAACAGAAATTGTTGAGGACATGGAAAAAGGGTAACTTTGCATTACCACCATTACACTGTTGGTGGTAATGCAAAGTGGTGTAGCCACTCTGGAAAACATTGTGAAGTTTCTTTAAAATGTTAAAAAGAAAAAAAAAAAAGAACTACCCAAGACCCTGCAATTTAACTTCTAGGTATTCACCCAAAGAATACAAAAATACAGATTTGAAGGGTAGCATTCACCCCAATAATTATAACATTATCAAAAATAGCCAAATTACTGAAAGAACCAAAATATTCAACCATTGATGAATGAATAAAGAAGATGTAGCATGTGTGTGTGTGTGTGTGTGTGTGTGTAATAGAATATATTCAGCCATCAAAAAATTAAATTTTACCATTTACAATGATGTAGATAAAACTACAGTGTATTTTGCTAAGCAAAAGTAGGCAAAGATAAATACCATATGATTTTGAACATATGTGAAATTTAAGAAACAAAGCAGGTGAACATGGGGACATTAAAAAAAAAAAGGAGAGGGAAGTGAACCATATAAGACTCTTATCTATAGAGAATAAACTGAAGTTGATGGAGGCAGGTGGGTGAGAGATGAAAAAATGTGTGGTGATTATTAAGGAGGTCACTTGTGTTGAGCACTGGGTGTTACATATAAGCAATGAACCACTAAACTCTACTTCTGAAACCAATATTACACTATGTTTTTACAAACTAGAGTTTAGTAAAAATGTGAAAAGATAAAAAAAAGAAAAGATACCCATAGAAATATAAGTAGAAATTAAAGAGAAATAACAACTGACACCACAGAAATACAAAGGAGTACAAAATATTGCTACACAATAATTATATGCTAAGAAATTGGACAGCCTGGAAGAAATGGATACATTCTTAGTAATGTATTTCTAACCTTTTCCAAAATTTAATCAAAAAGAAATAAAAAACCTGAACAAACCAATTACAAGTAACAAAATTGAATCAGTAGTTGAAAAAATTGACCAACAAACAAAATCTGGGATCTGATGAATTCACAGATGAATTCCACAATATATTTAAAGAATAGTTAATTCCTATTGTTTTCAAACTATTCCAATAAAAAAAAAAAAGAAAAGAAAGCAAAGAAAGAAAAAGAATGAAACATTCCAAATACATTCTATAAGGCCAGTGTTACACTGATACCAAAACCAGACAGAGACATTAAATCAATGAATCAATAAATAAACAGACAAACAAGCAACAAATAATAATAATAATAATAATAATAATAATTGCAGGCCAATATCTCAGATAAATATAGATAAAAACCATCTACCAAATACTAGCAAAAAGCATTCAGTAGTATATTAAAAGGTCATTTACCATGAGAAAGCTGGATTTATTCCAGTGAGGCAAGGATGTTTCAATATACACAATTCAACCAATGTGATATATTAGGGTAACAAAATGAAGGATCAAAATCATATAGTCATTTAATAAATGCAGAAAATAATTTTATAAAATTCAATATCTATTCATAATAAAGACTCTCAATAAAGTGGGTTTAGAGGGAACATACTTCAACATAATAAAAGCTTTATATGAAAACAATCTACAAGTAATATATCTTACAATGGCGAATAACTGAGAGATTTTCCACTAATCAGGTACAAGACAACAATATCTACTGTCATTACTTTGATTTCAAATAGTACTAGAGTTACTAGGTGTAGCAATCAGACAAGAGACAAAAAAAGTCATCTAAATTGATAAAGAAGAAGTTAAACTGTCATTATTTGCAGATGACATGATGCTATATACAGAAACCCTGAAGACTCCATCTTAAAACTATTATAAGTAGAAATGAATTCAGTAAAGTTACATGTAAAATATTAATACACAGAAATAAATTGTGTTTCTACAAAGTAATAATGAAAAATCAAAAACAGAAATTAAGGAAACCATCCCATTTACAATTACACCAAAAATAATAAAATACCTAG
This sequence comes from Mustela nivalis, assembly GCF_964662115.1. Taxonomy (NCBI): domain Eukaryota; kingdom Metazoa; phylum Chordata; class Mammalia; order Carnivora; family Mustelidae; genus Mustela; species Mustela nivalis. The sequence goes on along the minus strand of NC_139032.1, from coordinate 38,451,112 downwards.
GAATAAACTTAACCAAAAAGGTGAATTATTCATACTCTTCAAACTTAAAACACTGATGAAAGAAACTGAATATGATATAAAGAAATGGAGTGGGTTAGAGCCTCTGCCTTTGGCTCAGGTCATGATCCCAGGGTCCTGGGATCAAGTCCTGCATTGGGCTCTCTGCTCAGCATGAGCCTGCTTCCTCCTCTGCCTCTGCCTGTCTCTCTGCCCACTTGCGATCTCTGTCTAACAAATAAATAAATAAAATCTTAAAAAATAAAAAAAGAAATGGAAACATATTCCATGCTCATGGATTGGAAGAATTCAAGTTTTTAAAATGTCTGTGATACCCAAAGAATTTACAGATCAATCAATCTCTACCAAGGTATCAATAGTATTTTTCATCAACCTAGAAAAAATAATTCTAAAAAGTGTGTGAAACCACAAAAACACCAAAGCAATCTTGAGAAAGCTAGAGGTATCACAATTCCATATTTCAAGATATACTATAAATCTATAATAATAAAAACAGTATGGCACTGAAACAAAAATAAATGCATAGATCAATGGAGCAGAATAATGAGCCCAGAAGTAAATCCATGCTTATATAGGTAATTACACTACAACAAAGAAGACAGGACTATACCTTGGAGACAAGACAATATTTTCAATAAATGGTGCTAGGAAAACTGGACAACTACATGCAGAAGAATGAATTTGGTGCAATTTCTTAAACCATATGCAAAAATAAAATCAAACTTGATTAAAAACCTCAATGTGATACTTGAAATTAAAACCTCTAGAAGAAAATTTGGACAGTAGTCCTTTTGACATTAGACTTAATATTTCTCTAGCAAAGTCTCCTTGAGCTAGAGAAGCAAAAGCAATAATAAATTATTATTATTATATCAAAATAAAAGGGTTTTGTGCAGTAAAAGAAACCATCAACAAAACAAAATGGCCTCCTAATGAGTGAGAGAGGATAGCCAATAAAGATTTAACAGCCAAAATATATGAAGAACTCATACAACTCAATACCAAAAAAATAATGCAATTAAAATGGGAAGAGACTGAATAGACATTTTTGAAAAGACAACATAGAGATGACCAATAAACATGTAAATATGCTCAATATCACTAATCATCAGGGAATTGCAAATGAAAACCACAATGAGATACCACTACACAACAGTCAAAATGCTTAGAAGAAAAAAAGAGAGAGAGAGAGAGAAATGACAGTGTTGGCAAGAACGTTTCAAAAAAAAAAAATCATGGCGCACTGATAGCTAGAATGTAAACAGGTGCAGTCACTGTGGAAAACAGAATGGAGGTTCCTCAAAAAAATAAAAATAGAGGGGCGCCTGGGTGGCTCAGTAGGTTAAAGCCTCTGCCTTCGGCTCGGGTCATGATCCCAGGGTCCTGGGATCGAGCCCCGCATCGGGCTCTCTGCTCGGCGGGGAGCCTGCTTCCTCCTCTCTCTCTGCTTGCCTCTCTGCCTACCTGTGATCTCTGTCTGTCAAATAAATAAATAAAATCTTTAAAAAAAAAATAAATAAAAAATAAAAATAGAAATAACATATGATTTACCAATTCCAATACAGGGTATTTACTTAAGTAAAATGTAATTCAAAAAGATTTAGGGTTTATTCTGGATATATATCCAGAAAATTGTTGAAAAAATAAACCAAAACTGGTGACATCACAATTCTGGACTTCAAGCTCTATTACAAAGCTGCAATCATCAAGACAGTATGGTACGGGCACAAAAACAGATACATAGATCAATTGAACAGAATCCAAGAAACAGACCCTCATCTCTATGGTCAACTAACCTTTGACAGCAGGAAAGAATATCTAATGAAAAAAGGACAGTCTCTTCAACAAATGATTTTGGGAAAATTGGGCAGCTACAAGTAGAATCATGAAACTGGTTCATTTTCTTACACCATACACAAAGATAAATTCAAAATGGATGAAAGACATAAATGAGAGACAGGAATCCATCAAAATCCTAGAGGAGAACATAGGCAGCAACCTCTTTGACCTCAGCCATATCTTCTTGATAGACACATCTCCAAAGATGAAAGATAAAAGCAAAAATGAACTTCATCAAGATAAGAAGTTTCTTCACAGAAAAGGAAACAGTCAACAAAAACTAAAAGACAACCTAAAGAATGGGAGAAGATATTTGCAATGACATATCAGATAAAAGGCTAGTATTCAAGATCTATAAAGAACTTACCAAACTCAACACCAAGAAACAAATAAACAAGTCAAGAAAAGGGGAGAAGACACAAATGGACATCTCTCCAAAGAAGACACACAAATGGTCAACAGACACATGAAAAAATGTTCCACATAAGTTGGCATTGGAGAGATACAAATCAAAACCACAATAAAATACCACCTTAAACCTGTCAGAATGGCTGAAATTAACAAATCAGGAAACAACAAATGTTGGTGAGGATGTGGAAAAAGGGAAACCCTCTTACACTGTTGGTGGGAATGTAAACTGGTGCAGCCATTCTGGAAAACAGTATGGAGGTTTCCCAAGAAGTTAAAAATAGTTACCCTACAACCCAGCAATAATAAATATGAGGTATTTACTCCAAAGATGCCAATGTAGTGATCTGAAGGGGCACCTACACCTCAATGTTCATAGTATCAATGTCCACAAAAGCCAAACTAGAAAGAATTGATATGTCCATCAAGAGATGAATGGATAAAGATGTAGTGTCTATACACAAGGGAATATTACTCAACCATCAGAAAGGATGAATACATACCATTTACAATGACATGGGTGGAACTGGAGAGTATTATGCTGAGCAAAATAAGTCATTCATAGATAGATAATTATCATATGGTTTCACTCATATGAAGAATATGAGAAACAGAACAGAAGACCATAAGGGAAGGGAGGGAAAACTGAATAGGAAGTCATCAGAGAAGGAGAAAAACCATGAGAGACTCTTAACCATAGGAAACAAACTGAGGGTTGTTGGAGGGGAGGTGGATGGGGAGGTTGGGTAATTGGGTGATGGCTTTAAAGAGGACATGTGACGTGATGAGCATTGGGTATTATACACAACTGATGAATTATTGAACTCTACATCTGATACTAATGATGTACTGTATGTGAGATAACTGAATTTAAATTAATAAAAAGGTATATGTACTCCTATGCTGCAGCATTATTTACAATAACCAAAATATGGAAGCAAGCCAAGTGTCCACTGATAGATGAATGCATAAAGATATGGTGTGCATACACATATAAACATACTCACATAATTGTATATTATTCCATCTTAAAAAAGAGAATGAGATATTGCCACTTGTGACATGAATAGACCTAGATGATATTATGTTAAGTAAAATAATTGAGACAAAGAAAGACAAATACTGTATCGTTTCACTTATATGTGGTATATTAATAACAAAAGAAAAGAGCAAGCAACAACAGAAGAAACAGATCCATAAAGATAGAGAACAACTGGTGATTGCCAGAGTAGAGGGAAGTAGGGGATGGGAAAGATAAGTATAGTGGAGTGGGAAGTTTAGCCTTCCAGTTATGGAATGAATAAGGCATGGGGATGAAATGTATAGCTTAGGGAATATAACCAATAGCATTTAATAACATTGTATGTATGTACTTGTCATGGACATAATATAATGCATAGGGTTGTGGAAACACTATGTTAGACACCTGAAACTAAAGTAACATTGTGTGTCAACTACACTCAATAAAGAAATTAAACGTATCTTTAAGACATTGTTTACAACATTATCATTTTCTATTATATCCGAAGTAAGAATTATTTTCTCTATATTCTCTTCAAAACCTAATGTAAGATTATTCCCACTGAGAATTAAAACAAAACAAAACAGAAATATTGGAAGGTCTTCCCCACCACTAGATCTGCCTTGCAAGAAATTATTCCAGTTTGAAAAAAAATTCTAACCAGTGACATATAAACTTATGAAAATACACTATGCTCTAGTAAAGGTAAAGTAGTAGAAAACTATAACACTATGTTATAATGGTGTATTAACCACTTAACTATAGTATAAAAGTTAAAAGAAAAGATTATTGAAAAGGAAAGTTATGGAAAATTACTATAGTAATTACAATATGTTAAAGAAAACATGACATAAAAAGAGGTAAATTACATCAAAAATATAAAAGGGAGTGATCAAGTGGGTTATCCTTTATAGACATAAAATAAGTTAAATGCTTTTGGGGCAAAATGGACTGTTTATAAGATGTTTTATGTAAGAATCATGGTAACCACAAAGTAAAAACTTAGGGTAAAATTACAACATAAAAATAAAAGGGAGACAGAGCATACCACTATGGAAACCTACAACTTAAAACTCAAAAATAAATCCTCAAAAATATTAGCTAATTGAAGCCAGCAGTATATCAAAAGAATCACAATGCATGATTGAGTGCGATTTATTCCAAGGATGCAATAATTGTTCAACAATGTGAACAATCAGCATGATACAGCACATTAATAAGATGAAAGATAAAAATTACATGGTGATTTTAATAGATGTATGGAAACCATGTGACAAAATTTAACATCCAATTATGATAAACATAGCAAAAAAGAGGGTATAGAGGGGCTGTACCTCAACAAAATGAATGTCATACATGAAAATCCTACAGCTAACATTATAACTCAATGGTGAAAAGCTGAAATCTTTTCCTCTAAGAATAAGAATAAGACAAGGATGCCCATTCCTGCCATGTTTATTCAACTTAGGACTGGATGTCCTAGCCACAGCAAGGGTAAGAAAAAGAAAGAAAAGGCATCCAAATCAGAAAGGGGAAACCAAACCTGTGACTATTTGCAGATGACATACTATATATATATAAAGCCTAAAAATCTACCAAAAGTCTGTTAGAATAAATGAATTCAATAAAGTTGTGAGATAAAAGTCAATATACAGAATTTTTTTCATACACCAATTTCTGTACACTAGTACACACTATACAATAACATATCATCAGAAAGATCGGGAAGAAAAATTAGGAAAACAATCCCAATTACAATTGCACTAAAAATAACAAAATAAATTTTTAAAAAGTAACTAGAAATAAATTTAACCAAGGAGATGAAAGACCTACAGTAAAGACTTTAAGACACTAGTGAAACAAGCTAAAGAAGACACAAATAAATGGAAATATAATCCATGATCTTGGATTGCAAGAATTAATATTGTTAAAATGTCCATAGTACCTAAACCAAGCTACAAATTCAATACAACGCTGCCAAATTCTGATGGATAGTTCATAGAATCACAAAAAAAACCAAACAAACAAACAAAAAAAAAACCAACTTTAAAATCTGTATGGAACCACGAAAGATCTCCAAGAGGCTAAGTAAACTTGAAAAAAGAACAAAGCAGTATATTTTACACTCCCTGATTTCAAACTTTATTATAAAGCTATAGTAATCAAAGCTGTATGGTATTAGTACAAAACAGACACACAAATCAATGGAACAGGATTGAGAGCACAGAAATAAACCTACATGTATATGGAAAACTAATCTATAACAAAGGAGCCAAGTAAAATGGAGAAAGGGCTGTCTCTTCAACAACTGATGTTGAGTAAATTAGACAGCCACATTAAAAAAGGAAGGAAGGAAGGAAGGAAGGAAGGAAGGAAAGAAGGAAGGAAGGAAGGAAATGATAAACAAACAAAAAGCAAACCGGACCAGGATCTTACACCATACAGAAAAATAACACCAAATGTGTTAAAGAGTTGAATGTAATACCTGAAACTATAACATTTCTAGAAAAAAGCATAGGCAGTAAGCTCCTCGACATCATTCTCAGTGATGTCTTTGTGGTTCTGACTCCAATGGCAAGGAAAATTGAAGGAAAAAAAAAAAAGTACAACCAAACTAAAAATTTCTTCACAGCGTAGGAAATAATTTAACAGAATGAGAAGGCATATATGCTCTTTATCTGAATAAAGTGGTCTCCTTCTATTGCTCATTGAGCCTTTTTCATGAAAGAATTTGGAAATTAAATTGTATTGTATTTCCATTAAAATGCTATATTACTTAATTTTATTAATTGAACTATAGATTTCTAGGGTTAATAGCACTTGGTTGTGAATCATAATCCTTTTATATGCTAGTATATTTAATTTGGTAATATTTTATGGAATCTTTTTACATCTACATTAAAAAAGAAAACTGGTCTGAGACAATAACAACAAAAAGACAACTTATTTAAAGGGAGAAAATATTTGCAAAGAGGAATTCTGATAAAGGGTTAGTATCATAAATATACAAAGAATTTACACAAATCAATAAGAGTTGTCAATCCAATTAAAAATTGGACAGAAAAACTAAATGGGCATTTTTCCAAAGAAATCATGCAAATGGACAACAGCTACCTGAAAAGATACTCCATATTTCTAATTACCAGGAAAATGTAAACCAAAACCACAATGTTATCTCACTTCACCACTGTTGGAGCAGCTATCATCAAGAAGACAAGAAATAAGAGGTATTGAGGGGCGCCTAGGTGGCTCAGTGGGCTAAAGCCTCTGCCTTGGACTCAGATCATGATCCCAGATTCTGGGATCGAGCCCCACATCGGGCTCTCTGTTCAGCAGGGAGCCTGCTTCCCTGTCTCTCTGCCTACTTGTGATCTCTCTCTGTCAAGTAAATAAATAAAATCTTAAAAAAAAAAAAAAGAAAGAAGAGGTATTGATAAAGATATGGTGTAAAGGTACCCCTGTACACTGTTGGTGGAGATGTAAATTGCTGAAATTACAATGGAAAACAGTATGGAGTTTCCTTAAAAAAAAAAAAATCAAATACAGAATTATCAGATGATCCAGTAATTCCAATTCTGGATATATATCAAAAGGAAAGGAAAACAAGATGTTAAAGAAATAAATGCATTGCCATGTCTATTGCAGCATTATTCAGAATAACCTAGATGTGGAAACACCTATGTGTCCATCAATGGATGAACTGATAAAGAAAATGTCGTGTGTGTGTGTGTGTGTGTATCTGTATGTGTATGAGTGTTGAATATATACACAGATATATAGAATAATATTGAACCATAAGAAAGAAGGAGATTCTGCAATTTGCAATAACATGGGTTGACCTTTAGGATATTATACAAAACGATATAAATCAGACAAAGAAAGACAAATACTCTATGAGGCTACTTTATGTGGAATCTTAAAAAGCCAAACTCATAAAAACAGAGAATAGAATGGTAGTTACTAAGGGCTGGGGGAATGGGTGGATTAGGGAGATAATAAGGGCACAAACTCGCAACTAATAGATGAATAAGTTCTAGAGATTTAATGAACCGCATAATGATTATAGTTAACTGTATTCTAAACTTCAAAGTTGCTAAGAGACTAGATCTTAATTGTTATCATTACAAAAAAGAAATGATAATTATGTGACATCATGGAGACATTAGATAACATTATGCTGGTACTTCCATTGCAATATATAAATGTATCTAGCCAACACATGTACACCTTAAACTGACAGTGTTGTATACCAATTACATCTCAATTAAAAAAAAAAGAAAAAAAACTGTAATATCAGGGAAAAAGAAATAATAAAAACACAACACAATTCGAAAAAAAACTATAAGATGACAGAAATAAGTCTTTATATTTTCATCACACCAAAAGTAAATAATCAAGTGACTGGATAGATAAAAAATTAAGACCCTACTATATGCTGCTTATAGTACTCATTTAGCTTTAAAATAGGACAGAAATTGATATATTATGCAAGTAAAAACTAAAAGAAAGTATGGATAGCCATACTTCTATCAACAAGTTTAAGCCAAAAATGATAACAGGGGGCAAGGTCATTATAAACATCAAAAAGATTATATATGTATACATCCAACAACACTCACACACACACACACACACACACACCACTTAAATTTCTCAAGCAAACACTAACAGCTGTGAAGAGAGAAATAGACAAACAACAACAACAACAACAACAACAATAATAATAGCAGGGGACTTTAATACCCCAATGTCATCAATAGATAGGTAAGCCAGATGGAAAGTCAAGGAAATGTAATAGAACCATACTTTAGACCAAATAGACTTAACATAAATATATAGAATAGTCTATCCAACATCAGTAGAATATATATTCTTCTCAAGTGCTTGTGGAACATTCTCCAGGATCAATCATATAGGATACAAAACAAGTCTTAGCAAATTTAAGATTTGAAGTCATACCAAGTAGCTTTTTAGGTCATAATAAGAATCTAAAACTCATCAAAAATAGACATTGGAAAACCTACAAATATGTGAAAATTTAGCAACATACTTCTGTATAACTAATTGGTCAAAGAAAAATCAAAGGGAAAACAGACTAAAATGAGTTAAGAGATTGAGTCAGTAATCAAATCCTCCCAACATAGAAAACTCCAGAACTAGAAAGTCTCATTGGCCAAGTCTATCAAGTACTTATAAAGAAGAGTTAATGCTAATTTACATAAAAATTTTCCAAAAAGATGAAGAGGAAGAAACATTTCTTTAAACTCATTCTATAAGGCCATTATTTTCCCGATATTAGCCAGATAAGAACATTTTAAGAAGACTAGATAATATCCTTGATTGAATATAGATGTAAAAATTTTAAAGAAAACAATAGCAAATCAAATTCAATAACACATTAAAAAAATTATTCACCACAACCAAGAGGAATTTATCCTTGGAATGCAAAGATGGTTAAACATACACAAATCAATGAGTGTAATACATCACATTAATAAGAAAAACAAAAAGATAAAATCACATGATTTTTTTAATGGATGGAGGAAAATGACTTAAAAATCCTTTTGTGATAAATACCCCTGGTAGAATGAGTATAGACAGAAAATACTTCAACATTATAAAGACCATTATGACAAGCCCACAAATAACATTATACACAATCCAGAAAAAAAAAAAAAAAGTTTTTTCCCATAAGATCAGGATGAAGGCTTTGATGCTCACTCTCACCACTCCTATTCAATATGGTATTAGAAATTTTAGGCAGAACAACCAGGAAAGACAAAGAAAAAGAAGACACCCAAATCAGAAAGGAAGAAGCAAAATTGTCTCTGTTTGGATAAGACATTATAAAGAGACAACACCAAAGATTTTATCAAAACTTTTGTAATTAATATACTAATTCAGCAAAGTTGCAAGATTCAAAATCAATATACAAAAATGAGTTGTTTCTGTCATTCAAGAGCTACTTGAAGAAATTATGAAAACAAGCCTATTCAAATACTGACTATAAAATATTGATGAAAGAAATTTAAAAAGAAAAAAAACAAATAGACATCCTCCTCATGAATTGAAATTGTTATTATTATTATTAAAATGAAAAAGAAATGTATTACCAAAAGAAATGTGATCTGCAGATTCAATAAAATCCAGATCAAAATTCCAATGACATTCTTTTTTTAAAATTTATGTTTTATTTATTTTCATCATAACAGTATTCATTATTTTTGCACCACATCCAGCGCTCCATGCAATCCGTGCCCTCCATAATACCCACCACCTGGTACTCCAACCTCCCACCTCCTCCAGCCACTTCAAAACCCTCAGATTGGTTTTCAGAGTCCATAGTCTCTCATGGTTCACGTCCCCTTCCAATTTCCCCCAACTCCCTTCTCCTCTCTAACTCTCCATGTCTTCCATGCTATCTGCTATGCTTCACAAATAAGTGAAACCATATGATAATTGACTCTCTCTGCTTGACTTATTTCACTCAGCATAATCCAATGACATTCATTACAGAAATTGAGAAACAATCCTAAAATTCATGTGAAAATACAAAGAGCATAAGTAGCCAAACCAATCTTGTGCAAGTAGAACAAAGAAGAAGGCATTACACTTTCTGAATTAAAAAAAAAAAAAATACAATCCTATACCATTAAAAGCTATTGACAATATTGACCTGGCATGAAAACATAAATATAGAATATTTCATCTTTATAGATCAATAGAACAGAATAAAGATCCCGGAAAGAAATCCGGGATCTTTTTTTAATTTTTTTCATATTTTATTCAATTTTTATTCAACTTATTTTTATAAAGGTGTCAAGAGTACACAATGAGAGATGGTCTCTTCAGTAAATAGCATTAGGGAAACTTGATACCCCACACCAAAGAATGAAATTGGAACCTTATCTCACATCATATAAAAAAAAAAAAACTAAAATAAATTAAAAACTTAAACATAAGACCTGAAATTGTAGAACTAATAGAAAAAAAATAAGGAAAATGCTTATTGACTTTGGTCTATGTAATGATTTTTTGAATATGTCAGTACAAGCATAGGCAACAAGACCAAAAATAGGCAAACAGTATTTCATCAACATAAAATCTTCTGCACAAGAAAGAAAACACTGAACAGAATGAATAGACAACCTATGGGATGGGATAAACTTCCAAACCTACAAGTAACTCCTAAAACTCAACAGCAAGAAACAAATAACTTGATTTAAAAATGGACAAAGCAGTGTCTCCCAAAATGGAGCTCATATTATTGTCTGGCACCTGAATATTTGTAGCAGCCATGAGGGGAAACCTCCATCTTTCCTGGCTTTGGTGGCCAGTGGGGCTTATGCCTGTGAGTTCCACTGAATTCTAATTAACTAAAAAAGGAGTTTTAAGCAACCACCACTCTCAGGGCACATCAAGAGGCAACAGACTTTGGAGCTCAGTCTTTCTGTGAAAGAGGCCTATTGTCTAACCATAGGTGCAGTTTGAGTAACAGACTTCTAATTAAACACAGAGCTAAAGGCAGACTATAATCCTTTCCAGAGTTCTCAAAAAGCAGTAATTGTCAATGTGTTCTCCCTCTGCCATGTTCTCTAAAAGGGGAGTTCTTATACATCTCTGGTGTCCTGGTTGCCTGGGTTTTGGTAGCTGCTACTCTGATGTTCATGACTCCTGGTGTTCAGGGGACCTTGTGATCCTGGGTCCTCCAGGATTCTAACAATCGGATATACAGTTCTTGGTAGGCTACAAACTCCAAGGGACTGCACCAACAACAAACTGAATCATACCCCTAGTCCTTCTGTGAATGAGGCCTATTTGTTTATCCTGGAGCCTCAGTCTGAAGAACAGGCTTCAGGTTCCACGCAAATTTTGGGCCTATGGAGTAGCTCTCAAAAAACATTAGCTGATAGATATTATCTTTGTGTTGCTCTCTGCCTGACTATAGCTTTCTAGTATCTTCCAGAGAATAGCTTATATAATTGTATTGTGCCCCAATTTTTACAGCTGCTGCCCAGATGATATCTCCAGATTGTCTGGGTCTGTGACCAGTAGGGTTATACCTATGGTCTTACGTGACTGTGCATATTTGCCTGTTTTAAGACCTGCTGACTGGGAGTCTAGCTTCCAGCCACAAGATTGTAAGTGCTGTGATCTTCCCTTTTTATAATACTAGCAGATTTTAGCACACCCTCAGAAACTAGGAGCTATTAAAAAACAATAGGTTGTTTGGGCAATCACAAAATTTTAAAAGACAAAAAAGAACAGGATAGCATGGAATGACAAGGTTCATCTACGATAAGAGACCACTACTCCAAGACTTCCAAGACTGGAAGAGGTGGTTTTTTCATCTAATATATAGAAACCAACACAATGAGTCAGAAAAAGGAACAAATGAATACTACCCAAACAAAAGAAGATAAAACTCCGGGGAAACAAGACAAAAGAAAACAAAACTTGTTTAAATGGAGATAAGTAATTTACCTATAAAAAGTTCCAAGATGCTAATTGAGCTTTGGAGAAGAATGGATGAAATGCAGTAAGAACTTCAACAAAGAGAGAGGATATTTATTTTTTTATTTTAAAGATTTTTATTTATTTATTTGACAGGCAGAGATCACAAGTAGGCAGAGAGGCAGGCAGAGAGAGAAGGAGGGGAAGCAGGCTCTCAGCTGAGCAGAGAGAGCCCAATGCAGGGCTCCATGCCAGGACCCTGGGATCATGACCTGAGCTGAAGGCAGAGACTTTAACCTACTGAGCCACCTAGGTGCCCTAGAGAGAGAATTTAAAAACAAAACAAAACATCATAGAGTTAAAGAGCTGAAGCATGCAATTCTGAACTTAAAAAAAAAAAAGAAAGAGAGAAATTAAATAAATAAATAAATCACTAGGAGGATTCAACAACAGACTAGGTCAAGTAGAAGAAATAATTAGTGAACTCAAAGACAAATCAGTGAATTCACCCAGTGAGAGCTGTAAATAGGAAAAAAAATGGAAAAAGTTGAAGATAGCTTAAAAGACACATGAGACAACATCGAACAAACTAACATTTCCATTATAGAGGTCCCAGAGAAAGAGAACACAAAGGGGCAGATCATTTCTTTGAAGGAATAATGGCTGAAAACTTTCATAACTGGGTAAAGAAAACAGATATCCAGATCCAGGAAGTCCAGAGAATTACAAAATTAGATAAACCTAGAGACTCACATGAAGGCAGATTATCATTGAAATGTCAAAAGTTAAAAATAAGAAGAGAACAATGAAAAATAATGAATACTGTTATGCTGAAAATAAAAAATAAATTTAAAAAAAAAAAAAAAAAAAAAAAAGCACCATAGGGAATACAGTCAATGGTATTGTAATAGCACTGTATGGTGACAGATGGTAGTTACCACATCATATTATAACATATAGAATTGTCAAATCACTATGTTCTATACCCAAAAACTAATGAAACACTGTGTGAACTATATTTCAATTAAAAAGTAGCAAGATGTATGTAATTACTTGTGACATACAAAGCAACTCCCATAAGACTCTCAGTAGATTCTTCATCAGAAACTTCGTAGGACAGAATAATTTGGCACAAAATAGTCAAAGTGCTAAAACAAACAAACAAACAAATCTTCCAACTAAGAATACTGTATTCTACAAAGTTGTCATTCAGAATTTAAGGAGAAGTAGACTTTTCCAGACAAGGAAAAGCTAAAGGAGCTCATCATCACCATGACAGTCTTGTGAGAAACCTTAAAGTGATTTCTGTAGCTGAAAAGAAAGGTTGCTAATTAGTAACAATAACAACAACATATATAAAAGAGTGAATCTCACTAGAAATACATAGTAAAAATCATGTATTAATCACGTAAAGCTAGTAGGAAGGTTAAAAGGCAAAAGTAGTAAAAACAACTATACTTAAAATTATTTAAGGGATTTACAAGATAAAAAAAAACCATACAATGTAGGAGGTCCTGTGTCTCTCACTCTTGGTTTTGACTCAGGTCATGATCTCACGATCCTGAGATCTAGTCCTATGTCAGTCTCCCTGCTCAGTGTGGAGTCTGCTTGAGATTCTTTCCCTCTTCTTCTCCTTCCCCCTCTACCTCTTCCCTGGCACAAGATTTCTTTCTCTCTCTCTCTCTCTGCCCCTTAAACTAATTAATTAATTAATTAAAAATTTAAAAGATGTGTAATGTGATATAAAAAACTTAAAATGTGGACACCTGGGTGGCTCAGTCTGTTATGTGTCTGCCTTCAGCTCAGGTCATGACCCCGGGGTCCTGGGATTGAGCCTCACATTAGGCTTCCTACTCAATGGGGAGTCTGCTCCTCCCTCTGCTTCTGCACCTCCCATAGATTTTGCACTCTCTCATTCACCCTAATTTAAAAAAAAAAAAAATCTTTAAAACATGGGGTTAGTTAGAATGTAGAGTTTTAGAATCTAACCAAATTTAAGTTATCAATTTAAGAGAAACTATTATAAATCATTATATATAAGGTTCGTGGTAATCACAAGGCAAAATCCTAAAGTGGATACACAAAGATAAAAAGGAAGGAATCTAATCATACCAGTAAAAACGTCATCATACTACAAAGTGAGAGAATAAAAAAGAAGAGAAGAGAATCAACAAAACAGCCAGAATCAATAACAAAAAAATTAACATATGACTTCAATGAAGGAAATCAAAGAAGACACAAACAAATAAAAAGACACCCTGTGTTCATGAAATGGAAGAATTTAATATTGTTAAAATGTTCATACTACTCAAAGCCATCTGTAAATTCAATGCAATCCTTATCAATATTCTAATGGCATCCCTCACAGAAGGAAAAACAAAAACTACCCTGAGATTTGTATGGAACTACTGAAGACCCTGAATAGCCAAAACAATCTTAAGAAAGGAAACAAAACTGAAGACATCATGCTCCCTGATTTCAAACCATATTACGAAGGTATTATCATTAAAACAGTATGGTAGTAACATAAAAACAGACACCAAGATCAACAGAACAGGATAGTGATCCCAGAAATAAACTTATGCAAATATGGTCAATTGATTTGCCATAAAGGGGTTGAGGATATGCAATGGGGAAAGGACTGCCACTTTCATAGATGGTGCTGGGAAACTAGAGCACTATATGACATTATACTCCCCCAAATTAACTCAAACTAGATTAAACCCTTGAATATAAGTCTTAAAGCCATAAAAATCTCAGAAGGAAACAGACAGTAAACTTTCTGGCATTGGTCTTGTGATGATTTACTGAATCCAACACCCAAACAAAAGCAAAAATGTATAAGTGAGACTACAGCAAACTAAATATCTTCTGCAAAGCAAAACCATCAAGAAAATGAAATGATAGCCTAGTAACAGGAAAGAAATATTTGTCAATCATATATCTGATAAGAGGTTAATGTCAAAATATATAAAATACTCATAACCTCAACAGCAAACAATCAAACTAAAAAATGGGCAGAGAATCACAATAGACATTTTTCTAAAGAACACATGCATATAGCCAATGGACATATAAACAGATGTTCAACATCACTAATCATCAGGAAAATGCAAATTAAAACCACAACGCAATATCACTTCACATCTATTAGAATGTACAGTAACAAAGGAAAAAAAAAAACAAAATAAAAACAAGACATAAGTGATGGTGAGGATGTGGAAAAAGGGGGCCCTTGTGCACTGTTGGTGGAAATATAAATTGGCAAATCCATTATGGAAAGCAGTATGGTGTTTCTCAAAAAAAAACCAAAAAACAAAAAACAAAAAAAACTAACAATAGTATTACCATGTGATCTAGTAATTTCACTTCTGGGTATTTGTCCAAAAGAACAAAAACAAAATACTAACTTGAAAATAATACGCATCCCATGTTTGTTGCAACATTATTTACAACAGCCAATATATAAGAAAAACCCAAGTACTCATTGATGAATGAATGAATAAAGAAATAATGGTATACATAAAAAGTGGAATATTATACTGACAAAAAATTGATTGAAATCTTGCCATTTCTGACAAAAAAGAGAAATAGCCAACAGGTAAAACAACATGCTCAACATCACTATTCACCAAAAAAAAAAAAGCAAACAATGCGGGGAAAACAGGATAACTATATGTAAAACAATGAAAAACCTCAGGATGCCTGGGTGGTTCTGTCAGTTAAGTGTCTGAGTTCAGCTCAGGTCGTTATCTCAGGGTCCTGAGATCAAGCCCTGGGATAGGCTCCAAGCTCAGTGAGTAATCTACTTGTCCCTCTCTCTCTCTGCTGCACCTGCCTGCATATGCTCTCTTTCTCTCAAATAAATAAAATCTTAAAAAAAAAAAAAGAATGAAACACCTCACTTCACATTCAAAAACTAACTAAAAATGAAACAAAGGTGTAAATGTGAGAGAGCCAGAAGATAATTCTTCACAGTCTTAGATTTTACAGTGATTTTCTTACGTATGTCATGAAAAGCTGAAGCAACATTAGGAAGAGGTCAGTAAACTTGTGCTAAATAAAAGAAGCCAGATACAAAAAGTCACATATTTTATAATGCCACTTATATGAAATATGCAGAATAGGTACATTCATAGAGACTTGAAAGCAGCTTAGTGGTTTCCAGGGACTAGGTGAAGAAAGAATGGACAGTGTCTGCTTCATGTGTAAGGAGTTTCATTGAGGGCTGTGAGAATATCTTGGAACTAGATAGAAGTGATGATTGTACAAAATGGTGAATGCAGTAAATGCCACAGAATTCTACATTTAAAAATGGTTGACTTTGGGGCACCTGGGGGGCTCAGTGGGTTAAAGCTTCTGCCTTCAGCTCAGGTCATGATCCCCCGGTCCTGGATCAAGCCCCAAATCCAGCTCTCTGCTCAGCAAAAAGCCTGCTTACCCAACCCCCCTCTGCCTGCCTCTCTGTCTACTTGTGATCTCTGTTGGATAAATAAATAAAAAATAATAAAAAACAATAAAAATGGTTGAATTTATGTTATGTAAATTTCACCTCAATCAAAAAAGAAAGAGAATCCAGAATAGTTTTACAAATATGGTCAGGTAGTGAGAATGTTTAAAATTTTCATTTCATTTATATGAATGCATTGTGTGCACACACAAATCCACATTAATTTAATCTGATTAACATTTATGTATTTTTGAGGGAATTTTATACTAACAAAAGCACAGACCAGAGTCCTCCTACATTTTTTTTTTTTTTAACTAAGAATACTCTGAGGTTATGTTTATTGAGTATCTACTGGGTGCTTTACTTACATTACATTATACAATCCTTAAAACAAAAGTGAAAGGTAGCTATTGCATTTCCTTATCTTAAATGAGCAAACAAAAGGAAAGAGGGGTGAAATAATTTTTCTTTGTTATACAGCTACTAATTGTCAAAATTAAAATTTAAATGCAGTTTAAACCTATAGCTTATACTGTCTTCATATTGGCACTCTGTCTCTTGTCATCTATTCATTAGCAAATTGTATAGACTATTCTACTCTCTCCCAACGTAAAATGATATTGTATTTGATGGCTAAATTGAACAGAATTCTGATTTCAGTTATTCTTCCTAGCTTTAAAACATTTCTAGTGGCAGTTGAGGCTGGATATTAGCATTACCAAATGATATTTCATAAGCTTGAAAAATGGCTACTTTATAATGAAGCCAAGATTTATGCTATACTGTAGCCAAGGAGTAAGAAGAATAGCTATTTACTTTAAATGGCAGAGAAGGAACAGGCTAGTAAAAATACAACTTTACTAGAGGCAATAAATAGTTTTTTATGAAATGTTATGTTGTTGATGACAAAGGACAATTTAAAATGTTAAAATATTTTACCTACTAACATCAGCTCAGATGTTAGGGAAAAGTTCACTCAAACTATTTTGAGTTTTAGAGTATGTAAAATTATAAACATATAGTAATGTTTATTTATTTATTTATGGCATCCATTTACTCAATGAGGAGATATATTAGTATCTCAGAAATGATCTTTGAAAGACTCTCAAGTCTTAAATATTTTTCTGATTTACAGTTTAAGAATTAGCATAGGAGATAGTATTATGTGTATCTACTACCCTCATTTTTGAGCTAATATTACAATATATTTAAGGCAATATAATTTTAACAATTAGAATTCTTATAGCTAAATTTATACATGTGAAGGCTAGAACATATCTTGAAAAAATAATATAATTTTAACTACCATTAAGAGTAGAGTTTATTAATCTTTATCACCTCCAAGGGAGGTGTTCCCAAACTGACAAAATTCCTGTGTCAAACAGTGTCTCAATTTGCAGTGTTTTAAATATAACTTTGCATGTTAAATATAAAATAAAACACATTACTGCAGAAGAAAATATTTTATTTGGAGCACAACATGATCAGGATTCCACAAAAGAAATTATTTGCCTGTTTCTTATGATTCCCTGTGTCTTTTCAGCATTACTATTTTTAGTACTGGGTGAGATTGATGATATTGTGTTCTGACTTAACAGCTTCACATGTTGTGATCTTAAAGATGGCTACCTATAAAGCTGTTTAGTTTTTATATTGTTTTCCTTTTAGAAGAACCCTATATATCTTGAATAAATCAAAATAAATAGAGATTATAGGAAAAATAATGTTTGTGCAGTCTCTCTTAATCATTGTTTTAAAATATTAAAATATTTATTGCAGTGGAATTCATCTATGTGTAACATATTCTTTCCTCATCCTTACTTCGACTTTTCTCAATGTCACAATTTTGGCATTTCTATGTGACACCTGTGTTACTTTTCATGGATTTATTTTTTTACTTATCAAATGATACACCCTATGTGTATGAGTGTGTGTGTGTGTGTGTGTGTGTGTGGTGTGTATGTGTGGGTATAGAGAGAAAAGACCATGCATACATATAGAAATAGAAAAGTAGCCTAAAAATGACTCATTCTAGTATGACATAGTTCTACTCTAGGGGATAAGCATTATATCTGTTTTATTTATACTATTCGGACAACTTTAGCTATGTGTATAGCTATACATAAAAATATTAACATAATTTAGATATTATTCTACAGTTTACATTTATTCATTCCATACAGTATTAAGGGTATGACTCAATATCGATGGTTAAGGAAATTATGGTTTTATTTTTATGTTACTTTATGAATATACTATAATTTATATATGCATTGATAATTATTACACTTATTCTAGTCTTTTACACCACAGATGCTGCTTCTGTAAACACTCAGCACGTTTCACCACATAAAAGAAAAACATCTTCAAAATTAAATTTTGTAGTTAAAACTTAAACAAATTCTACAGTTTGAAAGATTATGTCCAAATGTCTTCAAAGGGGGGCTATTTATTTTTCTTCTTAGCATTACCCATTAATATTTTAAATTAACTCTTGCAAATCAGGATTAAAATTCATTAGAATAGAGTACTGAATCTTACAGAATATTCTGTTAAATTTTTACCCTGACCACATTCTTTATATATAAATCCAAAGTTTAAAAGTAAGCACCAGTTGGGGAGAACAGGTTACTTACACAATACCAGAAACCATGATGAAAAAGATAGATAAATTTTATAGTTTTTGAATCCCAAAATGTCACAAATTAAGGACAAACTAGTAGGTGATATTGGTAATAAGTATAAATTCACAAGAAAATTTTTATAATTATTAAGTAGTCCTAACATGTACTGAGTATTACTAAGAAAAACTCAAAACTGAGCAGTTTCATACAACTGTAAACTCATGATCTCATGCCTCAGCAGGACCTTCAACACTGTTACTACCATCTAGTAACATCAGCTTAATCTTCCATTTGTCATCTCAGCTCTGCTTCTTGTTGAAGTTTTCTTGTTCCATTTTCTTATCTTCTCAATCCCCCTGACTTAGTTCATAATTCCTAGAAAAAACAGAAGCCATTATATTGGAAAATCATTCATCTTCCAGACAACAAAATTACCAACCTACTGTGTTTGTATATCCTTTTTTATTTATTTTTTATTGCTCCTTAAAATGATTAAATATTGTTCTGCCTGGGAAGAGACCATAACTGAAATCCACCCACACCTGGAACCTGCTCTAACAAATGCTATTTTCTCTCTCCTACATCTTCAGGACCTCCTTCTCCATGGGTTCTTAACGCTCATGTGTATTTTCACTTTAAAAAATCATACAAAACTAAACAAATCCTTGCAACTCTCTCAGCCAAATATTTGCAATAGTTGCAAATATAAAATCTTCTGAAAACTTACAGTTTTGGTCTCACTTGACCAGTTACTTTTGTTGTTATTATTTTTTAAAGATTTTATTTATTTATTTGACAGAGAGAGAGAGAGCACAGCAGCGGGAACACCAGAGGGAGAGAGAGAAGCAGGCTCCCCTCCCAGCAGGCAGCCTGATGCAGGACTCTATCCCAGGACTCTGGGATCATGACCTGAGTCAAAAGGAGAGGCTCAACAATCTGAGTCACCCAGGCGCCCCTATTGTTACTTTTTTAATAACAGTTTTTCCTTGGAGTCTATAAAACTACACTCTTCTTGTTTGCCTTTACTTCCCTTGGCTCTCTTTTTCTTTTCTTTTCTTTTTTTTTTAATATTTTATTTGAGATAAATCACGTGTGTGTGAGAGAGAGAGCACTAGCAGGGAAGAGGGTGCGAGAGAGGGAGAAGCAGACTCCCCACTGAGAAGGGAGCCCAATGTGGGGCTCAGTCCCAAGTTCCTGGAATCATGACCTGAGCTGAAGGCAGATGCTTAACTGACTAAGCCACTCAGGTACCCCTTTTACATTGTTTTTAAATTCATTTTTGTTGAATCCAAATTCTTCAGATTTGCATAGTGAAAAAGTCTTAATATTATATGCCTACTTTAAGAATTTTCCAGTCTAATACAGCAGCCACTAGGCCAGCAACATGAGGCAACTGAATACATGAACTGTGACTAGTTTGAACTGAGATGTGTTGAAGGGTTAAACATACACAGATTTTGGAGATTGTGAAAAAAATCAAAATATGTCCTTAATATTTTATATTTATTGCATATATAAATGATATTTTGAGCACAGTGTTAAATCTTTAATTAAAATTATTTTCATCTGGGGCACCTGGGTGGCTCAGTTGGTTAAGCATCTGCCTTTGGTTGGGTCATGATCTCAGGTTCCCTGCTCAGTAAGGACTCTGCTTCTCCCTCTCCCTCTGCTGTCCCACTCATGCTTGTGCTCTTCCTCAAATAAATAAATAAAATCTTAAAAAAAAAAATCACCTTTTTGTATTTACTTATTGTGGTTACTAGGAAATTTAAAATTATACATGTGAGTTACATTTGTGATTCACATTACATTTTTAATGGACTGCACTGTCCTGGACCATGAAATGCAATGTGAATATTAGGTGTAGAGATTCTCATTCTCCATTCATATAGAAATAATTCTGGATTAAATTACTGGTTGTTCCTTTTGTAAAAGGTGTATATTCTCCAGTTTTTGCATAAGCTTGCTGTGAAGATCCCTTACTGTATCTCTGATTGCTTTCTTTGACTTTGTAAATATATCAGTTTGTAATATTCTCTATTATATAAACTCATATCGTGAAGTTTATCCTTCAATGTAAAATATCCTCTCAATTATTTTGCTATGAAAGGACTTGTTCTTTCATTAAAAGAAATCCCTCCACTAGCTTCTAAAGTAATGCATTTTATTTTATCTACATATTTAAAAGTTATTAAAGATTATCCTTTAATTAGCTGATTGACTCACATTTGAGGATTAAATTTGTTCACCCTCTCAAGTGAACTGATACACTATTTAAACATAGAAAATATATAGAAACTTTGTAAAACTGATTCAATCTTAATTATAAAATCTGATATGTATTTGTTATGATACATCATGTTATAAATAAAATTATCCCTGAAGATGCTGAATGATTCAAACATTAAAAAAAAAGTAAACATTATTTAGCTAAGAGTCAAATATATATAATTCTTGTCAGCAAATGGTCCTCCTTTGAAAGGACCAAAGGACCTGTGTGCCTTCCTTGTTCTGGATCCATTACTCATCATCATCTGCATCCAGCTGGAAGAAAGATAAAAGTGAGTGTGGAGAAGATATACACAACTGCTAAATGTCTTAGTCATTAAATGGCTTACGTGGCATCCTGAAATTCTAACAAGCACAACTCAAATACATGAAGGAAATGAACTTCAAGGAAGAAATATAGTGAAGATGTATGCACAGGAAGAGGTACAGATTTTGTTGAGCATTTAGCAGTCTCTTCAGTAAGTAGGATAGAATTACACATGAACATTCTCATAATGGTATATTGGAAGCAAAAATCATTGGTAAAAGTCTACCAAATAAACTTCAGCAATAAACACAAGAATATAAAGAATATGATCCAAGGAGCATATTAAGTCAATCATATTCATATTTAATCAATCATATGAATCAATATTTAGACTTTAAACAGTCATAGAAAATAACAAAATAATATGTTCTGATACATATCAGAGGGCTAAAATAAGAAAAATAATCATTTTATAAAAGAAAAATGTTTCATATATAATTAATTCCTTATTTTAAAACGAAAAAAAAAACCACATGCAAACTTGGAGTTATAATAAATTTTATTTCAAAAAAAATTTTTTTAAACCAGACCCATCTTTTGCCAACAATAGAAAAAAAAGTCAGAAAAGCATGCCTATCAAAGCCTTAAAGACACTAGAATGGCGGTGATTTTTACCCTTCTGAACAATAATCTGATTATTTAATCTAATATACAAACACATATAAATAAAAAATCTACTTTTTCAAAAAGTAAAAGTGGAGTGATAGAATGAGAAAATCTGATGATCAAATTAGAAAATCTAAAAGATTCACCTGTAAAAACACTGAGATTAAGAAGAGTTTTAAGTAGCAGTTTGGGCTATGAAATATATCTATAAAAATAGTTGTCTCACTTAAAAATATGGAGATTTAAAGGGTGCCTGGGTGGCTCAGTGGGTTAAGCCTCTGCCTTCGGCTCAGGTCATGATCCCAGGGTCCTGGGATCGAGCCCCACATCAGGCTCTCTGCTCAGCAGGGGGCCTGCTTCCTCCTCTCTCTGCCTACCTATGATCTCTGTCAAATAAATAAATAAAATCTTTTAAAAAAATGGAGATTTAAAATTACACATACATATGCATGCATTCAATAATTAAAAACACTCTTACAAGAAATAAGAAGTATTGATTTTATTTATGATAGAAATTTACAAGATATAAAAATGATTTTTTAATATATAATGTATCTGATTGTATTTTTTTTTGTAAATTAGTATATAAACCTAATGTAATTTTCTTCTACTTTTTGGTGGAACTTTGGAGAAGTGTTGGAGAGTAAAGAAGACATTTAAAACTTTTCAGTTTTTTTTTAATAGCCAAGAGAATAAGTCACCATAATCAAGTAGAACATATTCCATATATCCAAGGGTAGTTCAATATTCACAAGTTAATATGATACATTATCATGTTAACAAGAGAAAGAATAAAAACCACATGATCATTTCAAGGGATCAGAAAAAGCAGTTGACAAAATATAGTATCCATTCATGAAAACAACTCTCAACAAAGTGGGTGTGGAGGGAGTACACCTCAACACAATAAAGGCCATATATGAAAAACCAACAGCTAACATCAGACTCAGTGGTGAAAAACTGAGAGCTTTTCCTCCAAGATCAGGAACAAGACAAAGATGTCCACTCTCACAACTCTTATTCAATATGCTACTAGAAGTTCTTGTGGAGTTTTAGTCCTGGTGGACAGCAATTAGACAAGAAACAAAAGGCATCCAGATTGGTAAGGAAGAAGTAAAACTCACTGTGTGCAAAATGACATGATTCTATATATAGAAAACCCTCAAGATTCCAACAAAAACTATATGAAGTATAAATGATTTCAGTAAACTTTCAAGATACAAAATTAATACACATAAATCTGCATTTTTATACACTAATAACAAAGTAGTAGAAAGAGAAATTAAGAAAATAATCCCACTTACAATTGCACCAAAAAGAACAAAATACCTAGGAATAAACTAAACCAAGGAGATGAAAGACCTCTACTCTAAAAAGTATAAAACACTGATGAAGGAAATTGAAGATGACACAAAGAAATGGAAAGATTTTCCATGTTTATGGATTTAAAGAATTAATGTTAAAACATTCACGTTACCCAAAGCTGTCTACAGATTCAATGAAATCCTTATCAAAATACCAACACCATTTTTCACAGAACTAGAATAAATAATGCTAAAATTTTTATGGAACAACAAAATATTTGGGATAGACAAGCCAATCTTCATTAAAAAAAAGAAAAGCTGGAGGTATCACAATCACAGATTTCAAGATATATGATAAAACTTTAATAATAAAAACAGTAGCTTACTGGTACGAAAACAGACACATAGATCAATAGAACAGAAGAGATAGCCCAGAAATAAATCCATGTGTTTATGTTCAATTGATGTGCAACAAAGGCAGCAAGAATATACAGTGTAGAAACTATCATCTCTTCAATTATTTCATTTTTTAAAGATTTTATTTATTTATTTGAGAGAGAGAGAGAGAGAGAATGAGAGAATGAATGTGAGGAAGGGCAGAGAGAGAAGGAGCAGAGGAGGGAGCCTGATGCAGGACTTGTTCCCAGGATCCTGGGATTATGATCTGAGCTGAAGGTAGTTGCTTATTAGACTGAACCACCCACGCACCCAAAAGATCATCTGTTCTATAAATAGTGTTGGAACACATACAAAAGAGTGAAACTGGCACACTTTCTTATATCATACACAAAACTAAACTCAGAATGGATTAAAGATGTAAATTTGAGACCTGAAATCATTAAGTTCCTAGAAGAAAATATAAACAATAATCTCTTCAACATAAAATTTAGTGATATTTTTTTCTAGATGTCTCCTCAGGCAAGGGAAGCAAAAACAAAAATAAATTATTGGAACTATCTTTCTGCACAGCACCAAAAAAAAAAAAAAAGTCAACAAAATGAAAAGACAAGTACTGAATGGGATCAGATATTTGCAAATGACATATCTGATAAGAGTTTAATACACAAAATGTATTAAAAAAAAAAAAAAAACCTTACACAAATCTGCATCAACAGTGAGGGCCTAGGTGGCTCTTGATTTCAGATCAGGTCATGATCTCAGGGTCATGAGATCAAGCCCCACATCAGGCTCCGTGGTCTGCTTGAGATTCTCTATCTCCCTCTCCCTCTGTCCCTACCCCCTACTCATGTGAAGACACTCTCTCTTAAAAACAAAAACAAAAACAGAAACAATCAAACAAACAAAACAAATATAAGCTGAGGACCAAAGAAGCTTGGGAAGATAGAACAATAATAGCAGGACCTTAATCTCACTTTGTTCCCCATTTTCAACTAGATACCATGCACATCCAAGTCAATAAACCAGGGAGCAAACCTACAACTGGCAGAACAAACTTCTCAAATAAATATATGGAAGAAGTTGCATCTGAAATATTAGGCAGGTCAGAAAGACAGAGGGAGGCTGCCTGCAGGAGGAACAAGCTGTGCACACAGGGAAAGCCCAGGGAGCTCACATGGTGAAGACTAATCACCATAACATTTGGCTTTAAAAACCAGAGAGGTTGAATTCCATGAGTTTTGTATAATCAGTGGGACTTGGAACCTGGAGCTTTAAAAGTCAGCTGACATATCTCTGGGAAAACCAGAAGGGTGAGTGATAGCTAGGTCCTGCCATTAAAGTGACAGCAGCTTGTGTGGAGAGGCAACATAAAATGGCAGTTTACACAACGCCAGGGGAAAACAGGAGACTGATCTGTTGATACTTATTTTGGAGCACATTAGGGATTTCTCTGAAAATAAGGGAGCTGCCATTTTCCTCCCTCCACACCCCAGTATAAACACAAGGACACCTACAGGCAGGGCTGCACAGACACTTGCTACTTAACCTTCTAGTAGTACACCAGGCACATGAATTCTCCTGAAGACTCATTCACCCCAAGTCTGCTAGCCTTGGTTCTGGGATCAGGACAAATTTTACTAAACCTAGGTGGATACCCTGCTCAACCACTGGGTGCAAGGATACCACTGTACACTCCACACATCTGCCGTCTCATACCCACCTATGTAACCCCCAGTGCTATTGCACTCTCCATCCAGCCACACTCTCCTAACCAGCTTTGCTTTCTCCCAGGGGACCTTACATCCTACCCCCTCCCCCGCTGGGTAACCTCAGGCATATTTGTGCACCACATACAATTACTGGTCCACAGCAGCAGTGTTGTGCTGCACCCAGCCTTGACCCCAAGCAGCTTAGCTTACCTGCCAAACCAGGTCCCACGGATGCTATCATGCAGTGTGCCCAGTCACAGGCCCTCATTCCCCTTGCACTCCATACACAACCACACACCAGTAGCCACAGGTTGAGCCCTGCATCCAGTCCTTACTCCCAGCCTACTTTGCACACCATACCCAAAACCTACTGCAGCACACCACACCTTACAGCCATATACCTTCAAACATCATCACACACTGCCCAGCCTTGTGTCCCCAGCCACTCTTGCACAGTCCTCATACACTTTAGCACTTCAGGGGATCCTGCATAGACTAGTGTCCCAGCATAAATTTTCTAACACACTGCCTGCTCCCAAGTTTCCTGGTGAGCATGTCCCCGCAGCCCCAGAGCTGGCCTGCTTGGTTTCCACTGACACAACAGACAGCAGGCACAGCCTACAACAAACAAGGAGTCAGTGTAGATGACTGCACTAAAAGGAAAACTGACTCAGACAAAAGAACAGGGCATAAACAACAGACACACAATACTCCCCTGCAGAGCTAGGTTCTGGTGTACAGTGGACACTGCACTGTAAGCCACTCCAGTATCTCTTCTTTATAAAATCACTATTTGCAAGAGCAGAAGACACAGCTTTCTTTCTTTTCTTTTCTTTCTTTCTTTTTTTCTTTCTTTCTTTGACAGAGAGAAAGTGAGAGAGAGCGAGTGAGCACACAAGAAGGGGGAGAAGCAGGTAAAGGGAGAAGGAGAAACAGACTCGGTGCTGAGCAAGGATTTGGATGTGGGGCTTAATCCCATGATCCTGGGTGGTGAGTAGAAGGCTGGTGCTTAACTGTCTGAGCCACTCAGGTGACCCAACACAGCTGTCTATCTTAACACACAGAAACAGACACAGAGAGAAAGACAAAAGGAGGTGATAGAGGATGAAGGAATAAGACAAAGTCGCAGACAGAAATCGAAGCAAAACATGTATAAGTGGCATGCCTAATAGAGAATTGAAGCAATGATCATAAGGGTACCCATTGTACTTGAGAAAAAAAAAGTGGAAAAAATAAGTGAAACCCATAACATACAGAAAAGGGATAACATAATAGAGATAAAGGTGCAAAAAATGAAATGAGAAACACACTTGATAAAATAAACACCAGGATGAAGGAATCAAAGGAATCAATAAGTGACCCAAAAGACAGAGTGATAGAAAGTAATTAAATTGAAACAAAAGACAGAAAGAAGAATTATGTAAAATGAGAATACATTTAGGGAACCTGGTTCCTCTATCATGAATAACATTCATATTATAGGAGTCCCAGAAGAAGAAGTGATAGAAAGAGGGCATAATATTTATTTGAATAAATAATGGCTGAAAACTTGTCTAACCTATGAAAGAAACAAATATCCAGATCCAGGAGTCATGAGAACCCAGGACAGAATCAAGAAAAGCAGACAGTAACAAAAACATATTGTAATTAAATTTGCAAAATAAACAAACAAACAAACAAAACAAAATCCAAAATTTAAAAGCAGCAAGACAAAATAAGTTGTTAATTTACAAGGGAAACCACATAGGACTAGCAGAAGATTTTTCAATAGCATCTTTGCAAGCAAGAAGGGAATGGCATGATATATTCAAACTGTTGAATGGAGAAAATCTGTAGCTGTGAAGAGTCTATTCACCAAGCTATCATTCAGATTAGAAGAAGAGATAAAGATAAACAAAAACTAAAGGACATCATGACCACTAAACTAGCTTTGCAAGAAATATTAAAATGGATTAGTGGAGTGGAAAGTGCAGAGCAAAAGTGACATTATAGAAGTAAGAAACACAAAAATAATTTAAAAAATGAATATTTATGTAAAAAACTCAGTCAAGGAATTCACAAAAAAGGATACAAGATATAGTAACATATACTTAAAATATGGGGAGGAGAGAAGAAAAGAATGGTTTTAAACTTAATATAGACTGCCATGTTCAGAAGAGGTTATATACAAACCAAATGGTAACCATATTTCAAAAACCAGTATAAATACATAATGAATTAAGAAAAAGAAATCCAAATACATCACTAAAGAGAATTAGCAAAACATGAAAGAGACAAAGAAGGATCAGAGAAAATCTTCAGGAGAAAAAACCCCAGCAAGTAATAAAATGGCAATAAAAGCAATTCTATCAAAAATTACTTTGAATGAAAATGGACTAAGTACTCCAATCAAAATACAAAGGTTGACAGAGTGAATATAAAAAACAAAAACAAACAAACAAAAAAAATAAGACCCATCTATATGTTGCATACAAAATATCTGTTTTATTTTATTATTTTATTTTATACTTTTTATTTTATTTTACATTACATTTTATCATGTTATTTTATGTTGTTTTGTTTTAATTTTATTTTCTAGAGACCAATTTCAGATCCAATGACACCTGCAGATTGGAAATGAGAAGATGGGATTTGGGGCAAGATGGTAGAGAAGTAGGAGACCCTGTTTTAACCAGTCCCCTAAAGTGAACTAATTATCTACCAGAACACTTTGAACACCCATGAAATCAGCCTGAGATGTAGGATTATACACTTCTGGATCTCTACAGGGCAGAAGACTCCAGTGATGAAGTAAAACATACTGGGAATGATTGGACTGATATAGGAGGATAAAAAGAAGGGGGAGGGAGCCAAGAGAAGCAACCCATTAAAAAGTAATACCCCAATACGAGAGTGCCTAGTGATTGGGGACCAGCATTAACCTGGAGTCTGGTTAAAAGCACTCAAAAAGAGCAAAAGATCTTAAGGGGCAACTAGCGGAATTGGGTGGTCATGGGCACAGGCCTAAGCCCATGGACCAGGACAGCCACCACTGGAAACCACCTATGCCAGAGAAAGTGCAGCAAAGCCTCCAGATCCTAGTCCCTGAGCCGCTGGCTTTCCTCAGCTTGCACCAGGACTGGGCCAGGCACCCTCCACATGTGAGGGAGTCTGATGTGTGTGCCAGCTAGTGATCTCTAGAACCACAGCCTTTTGCACTCTGCGCGTGCACTGCATGACTGGGGACTGAACCATGTACACTCCCTGCCGGTGCCTCAGAGTGCTCTGTGCGGGCCCTAGCCTGTGGGCTCTAGGACAGGCTGAGTCTGAACACTCTGAGCCCAGGATTAAAAATCTCAGCAGGCTATCTCTGGTCTACCTCAGTCCCAGGAAAGGCAGCCACTGGAAGCCAACTCCCTGGACCAAAATTGCTCATGGTTTTAGTAGCACAGGAGTGCAGAGACAAGCATGGGAGCTTTGCGTGACCCCTGAGATGGGGGCTGGGGGTGCACACTGCCTGTGGGAGGTTCAGCAGACTATGAAGAGGGTAAGTCTGTGTGTTCTGGACCGCCCAGAGGGGAGCAAACTGAGGCTTCTCTCTGAGACGGAGGTCTTGATGCAGTTCACTTTCCACTAAACTTCCAAAAAGCCTCAAAAAGCCACCAAAGAACAAAACCTCCAGAAAACAAAAGTCTGAAAAAGTGTTTTCCACAGAGCCCAGAGCCTTGATATAGATAGCAATAGGACTCAACCCAAGCAAGACTGACTGAAAAACAATGTGACAGGCCCCTTCCACAGAAAACCAGCCAAAAAAATTAGAGGACAACCACCACAGGGTCCCCATAAAACTGTAAAACCCCAATATTAGGGGGAAAGTAGATATTAAGCTCCCAGTATTGCCATAAAACCTGTATATTTCATAAATACAACTTTTTTTAAAAATTTGTTCTCCTATTCTCTTTCTTTTTATTTTTTTTAATTTTTTGACATATTTACCATTACAATGAGAGGTTCAATGCAACATGTTCCATAATAAGTTTTTTTTAATTTTTATTTATTTATTTATTTTTTTGCAATTTTTTTAAAAATTTTTTATAAACATATATTTTTAATCCCCAGGGGTGCAGGTCTGTGAATCACCAGGTTTACACATTTCACAGCACTCACCAAAGCACATACCCTCCCCAATGTCCATAATCCCATCCCCTTCTCCCAAACCCCCTCCCCCCAGCAACCCTCAGTTTGTTAAATAAGTCAAGCAGTGAAAGACAACTATCATATGATCTCCCTGATATGAGGAAGTGACTCCATAATAAGTTTTTAACTTGAACTTTTTTCATAATATACCTGTGTTTTTCTTTTGTTTTTCTATTTTTTATAATCATATAGATACAAGCTTCAAGATAATCCTTTTTTCCTTAATAAATACTACCCCTTATATATAAACCAGTTTTAACTCCCTTTATCTCTGGAAAGTTGAGTCTTCAACAAAGATATCAAGATACACCCAAGAAAAATCAAAATAACATTCCTCACCCACATCAAGGATTTATAACTACCCTCCCATCTTTTTCTTCAGTCAGTGTTTCTGTGTATTTGTTTTTGTCCTGGTATTATAGAATACTTATATTTGGGGTTCATTTTGGCTGGGTTCATTTTTTTTTCTTGTCATTTACTATTGTTGGTCTTTTTGTTTGTCCGTTTTTGTTTGTATACCTTATAAATCTTACCTTTGGGGCCCATTCTGTCTGGGTCTTCTCTCTCTCTCTCTCTCTCTCTCTCTCTTTTATTTTTTTTTCCATTTTTCTGTCTCTCTCTCTCTCTTTTTTTTTTCCCATTTTTTCTTTCTTTTTGGTGGTAGTTTCTGACTGCTCAGAAGTGTCCTAGGATGCACCTTGCCTGGATCATGGTTGATATATTCAGCTACACATCCCCTCAGCCACCATTCACCAAAATGACCAGGAGGAGGAAAAACCAACATAGGAAAAATTCAGAGACTGTGCCCTCTCCATAAGAGCTATTGGATATGGACATTAACAGTATGTCAGAAAGGGAATTCAGGGTAACAATTATCCAGGCAATGGCTAGCTTGGAGAAAACCATTAATGACAATATGGAATCTATTAGGGCAGAAGTGAAAGCCACCCAGGAAGAAGTTAAAAATGTTATCAATGAGATCCAATCTAATCTAAATTCACTAATAGCTAGGGTAACTGAAGCAGAAAATAGGATTAGTGACCTAGAGGACAAACTGATAGAGACAAAGGATTGGGAGGAGGCCTGGAACCAAGGGCTTAGAAGCCATGAAAGAACTAGGGGAAAAAAATGAGGCCATGAAACATTCCAACAACAGAATTATTGGGATCCCTGAGGGGGCAGAGAAAGAAAGAAGACTAGTAGATATAGTTGAACAAATTCTCCATGAAAATTTTCCCTGTCTGGGGAATAGAACTAGTATTCATATCCTGGAGGCAAAAAAGATCTTTCCCCCAAGATCATAGACTCTATAAAGGCCTTGAGACACTTGATTGTAAGACAGATGAATCATAATTTTAGTCAAGAGCTCTTGAGAGCAGTGAAGGGGGAGAGGTTCCTTACGTAGAGAGGATGGTCCATCAGAATAATGTCAGAACTGTCCACAGAAATCTGGCAAGCCATAAAGGGTTGCAAGACATATTCAGGGCACTAAATGAGAAGAACATGCAGCTCAAAATACTTTATCCATCAAGGCTGACATTAAAAAAATGGATGGAGAGATAAAGAGCTTCCAAGATAGGCAAGGTTTAAAAGAGCATGGGACCACCGAGCTGGCACTATAAGCAATATTAAGGGGGGATTAAACAAAAGAAGAAAGAACCTAAGAGTGACATAGAACAGAAATGTACAGAAACAATCTATAGAAACAAAGACTTCACAAGCAACATGATGTCAATAAAAATGTATCCTTCAATAATCACTCTCAAAATGAATGGCCTAAAAGCTTCCATAAAATTGCACAGGGTTGCAGATTGAATAAAATCACAGGACCCATCTATATGCTGTCTACAAGAGACCCATTTTGAACTTAAGGATACATCCATACTGAAAGTGAAGGAAGGGATGAGGAAGCACCTTTCATGCAAATGGACATCAAAAGAAAGCTGGGGTAGCAATTCTCATAGCAGATAAATTAGATTTTTTTAAAGATTTTATTTATTTATTTGACAGACATAAATCACAGGCAGGCAGAGAGAGAGGAAGGGAAGCAGGTTCCCTGTTGAGCAGAGATCCTGATTCGGGGCTTGATCCCAGGACCCTCGGATCATGACCTGAGCTGAAGGCAGAGGATTTAACCCACTGAGCCACCCAGGTGCCCCTAAATTAGATTTTAAACTAAAGACTGTAGTCAGAGATAAAGAAGGAAACTAAATCATTCTTAAAGGGTCTATTCACCAAGAAGATCTAGGAATTATAAATATTTATGCTCCCAATACATGAGCAGCCAACTACATAAGACAACAGTTAATCAAGATAAAGAGTCATATCACTATGAATACATTAAAAGTAGGCAATCTTAACATGAGACCTTCAGTAATAGATTATATAAGCAGAAAAATCAATAAGGAAACAAGAACATTGAATGACACAATGACCAGATGGACCTCATAGGATATATAGAACATTCCATGCTAAAACAACAGAATACTCATTCTTTTTGAATGCCATGGAACTTTCTCCAGAATAGACCACGTACTGGGTCACAAATCAGGGCTCACCCAATACCAAAAGATTGAGATTATTCACTACATATTCTCAGACGACAATGTTTTGAAACTGGAACTCAACTAGAAGAAAAAGTTTGAAAGGAATTCAAATGCTTGGAAGCTAAAAACCACCCTGCTTAAGAATGTTTGGATCAACCAGGAAATCAAAGAAGAACATAAACAATTAATGGAAACCAAAGAGAATGAAGACACATGGGTCCAAAATGTGTGGGATACAGTAAAAATGGTACTAAGAGTGAAATACATAGCCATCCAAGCCTCCCTCAAAAAAAAAAAAAAAATTGAAAAATTCTGAATACAGAAACTCTCTTTACACCTTAAAGAACTGGAGAATCAACAGCAAATTAAGCCAAACCCACACATAAGAAGGGAAATAATCATGATTAGTGCAGAGATCAATGAGATAGAAACTAGAGATACAGTAGAACATATCTATGAAACTAGAAACTGCTTTTGAAAGAATTGATAAGATTGATAAACCATTTGCCAAAATAATCCAAAAGAAAAGAGAGAGGACCCAAATTGATAACATTATGAATGAAAAGGGAGAGATCACGACTAACACCAAGAAAATAGAAACAATCCTCAGAAACTATTATCAACAGTTATATGCCAATAAGTTAAACAACCTAGATGAAATGGAGGCATTCCTGAAAACCTATAAACTTCTAAAACTGAATCAAAAAGAAGTTGACAACCTGAATAGACAAATATCTAGTAATGAGATTGAATCAGTGGTCAAAAACCTCCCCCGCAAAAAAAACATTAGCACAGGACCTGATGGATTCCCTGGGGAATTCTACCAAATATTCAAAGAGGAGATAATACCTATTCTCTTAAAGCTGCTTCAAAAAATAGAGACACAAGGAAATCTTCTAGACTCTTTTTATGAAGTCAGCATTAACCTGATCCCCAAACCAGACAGAGACCCCCACAGAGAAGGAGAATTTCAGACCAATATCCTTGATGAATATGGATGCCAAGATTTTCAACAAGATCCTAGCTAATAGGATCCAATAGGACATTAAAAAGATTATGCACCATGACCAGGTAGGATTTATCCATGGGAAACAAGGGTGGATCAACATTCACAAAACAATCAATGTGATAGAACAAATCAGTAACAGAAGAGAGAAAAACCACATGGTCCTCTCAAATGGTGGAAAAAAAAAAAAAAAAAGCATTTGACAAGATGCAGCATCCGATCCTGATTAAAATCCTTCAAAGTATAGGGATAGAGGAAACATTCCCCAACTTCATAAAATCTATCTATGAACCACTCCCTTACCAAAAAGCCAACTAACCAACCAACTAGACAAACAAACAAACAAAAAACAGTGAAAATCATCCTCAATGCGGAAAAGCTGATAGTCTTCCCTTTGAGATCAAGAACATGACAAGGTAGCCGACTCACACGCCACTGCTATTCAACACAGTCTAGAACTCCTAGCAACAGCAATCAGACAACACAAAGAAATAAAAAGTATTCAGGGATGCCTGGGTGGCTCAGTGGATTAAAGCCTTTGCCTTCGGCTCTGGTCATGATCCCAGAGTCCTGGGATTGAGTCCCGCATTGGGCTCTCTGCTCAACAGGGAGCCTGCTTCCTCCTCTCTCTCTGCCTGCTTTTCTGACTACTTGTGATCTCTGTCAAACAAACAAATAAAATCTTTTTAAAAAAGTATTCAAATAGGCAATGAAGAAATCAAACTCTTTCTTCACAAACGACAAATACTTTAAATTGAAAACCCAAAGACTGCACCCCCCAAACTATGAGAACTCATACAGCAATTCAGTAATGTGGCAGAATACAAAATCAATGTACATAAATCAGTTGCTTTCTTATACACTAACAAAGAAATCATAGAAAGGGAAATGAGAGAATTGATTCTGTTACTATAGCACCAAGAACCATAAGATACCAGGGAATCAACCTAACTAAAGAGGTAAATGATTCGTACTTGAGGAACTACAGAACACTCATGAAAGAAATTGAAGAAGACACAAAAAGATGAAAGAATATTTCATGCATATGGATCAAAAGAATAAACATTGTTAAAATGTCTATACTGCCTAGAACAATCTATACTTTCAACGCCATCCCCATCAAAATGCCACTGGCATTTTTCAAAGAGCTGGAACAAATAATCCTAAAATTTGTATGGAACCAGAAGAGATGTCAAATTGTTAAGAAAATGTTGAAAAAGAAAAACAAAATTTGGGACATCACATTGCCTGATTTCAAGCTTTACCACGAATCTATGATCATCAAGATAGCATGGTACTGGCACAAAAACAGACACATAGACCAATGCAACAAAGGAGAGAGCACATATATGGACCTTCAACTCTATTGTCCAATAATCTTCAATAAAGCAAGACAAAATATACAGTGGAAAAAAGACAGTCTCTTCAATAAATGGTGCTGGAAAAATTGGACAGCTATATGTAAAAGAATGAAACTCTACCATTTTCTTACACTGTTCACAAAGATAAACTTGAAATGAATAAAAGACCTCAATGTGAGACATGAAACTATCAAAATCCTAGAGGAGAACCTTGGCAGTAACCTCTTTAACATTGGCCACAGCAACTTCTTTCAATATATGTCTCCAAAGGCAAAGGAAACAAAAGCAAAAATGAATTTTTAGGACTTCATCAAGATCAAAAGCTTTTGCACAGCAAAGGAAACAGCCAACAAAACAAATATGCAACCCATGGAATGGGAGAATATATTTGCAAATGACACTATAGACAAAGGGCCAACACCCAAGATCTATAAAGATCTCCTCAAACTCAAAACACACAAAACAGATAATCACATCAAAAAATGGGCAGAAGGTATGAACAGACAATTCTCAAAGAAGATATACAAGTAGCTAACAAACATGAAAAATGCTCATCATCATTAGCCATCAGGGAGATTTAAATCAAAAGCACATTGAGATACCACTTTGCACCAGTTAGAATGGCCAAAATCAATAAAACAGCAAAACACATTTGTTGGAGAGGATGTGGAGAAAGGGGAACCCTCTTCCACTGTTGGTGGGAATGCAAGTTGGTGCAGCCACTTTGGAAAACAGTGTGGATATTCCTTAAGAAAGTAAAAATAGAGTTTCTCTATGACCCTGCAATTGCACTACTGGGTATTTACCCCAAAGATACAGATACAATGAAAAAAGGGCCATCTGTATCCCAATGTTCATAGCAGCAATGGCCATAGTTGCCAAACTGTGGAAAGAACCAAGATGCTCATCAACAGATGAATGGATAAAGATATGGTCCATATATTTAATGGAGTATTATGCCTTCATCCGAAAGCATGAATACCCAAATTTTATATCAACATGGATGGGACTGGGGGAGATTATGCTGAGTAAAATAAGTCAAGGAGAAGTGAGTTGGGAGAAATCGGAGGGGGAGACAAACCATGAGAGACTGTGGACTCTGAGAAAAAAAACTGAAAATTTTGGAGGTGAGGGGGCTGGGAGGTGGGTGAGCCTGGTGGTGGATATTATGGAAGGCACGTATTGCATGGAACACTGGGTGTGGAGCATAAACAATGAATTTTGGAACATTGAAAAGAAATAAAAATAAAAGGAAAAAAAGTAACAGTCAAAAAAAAAAAGGAATATGTGGTATATTTGTGAAATACTATATACGTAATTGATATATTGGAATAGTACTCAGCCACCAAGAAAAAAAAATATATGAACTATTACAATTGTAATGATGTGGATGGAACTGGAGGTTATTATGCTAAGCAAAATAAGTTAATCTGAGAAAGACAATTGTCATGTGATTTCACTCATATGTAGAATTTAAGAAACAAATGAGGATTATAGGGGAGGAGAGGAAAAATAAGCAAGACAAAAGAGAAGGAGCCTAACCATAAGAGGCCCTTAATCATAGGAAAGAAACGGAGGGTTGCTGAAGGAAAGGTGTGTGGGGGGAATGGGGTATTTGAGTGATGGGCATTAAGTAGGGCACATGATATGATGAGCAGTGGGGGGTATAAGAGATGCTGAGGAATCACTGGCCCCTACTTCTTAAACTAATAATACATTATATGTTAATTCTTTTAATTTAAATAAATAAAGACACCCTTGTGCAAGGAAAAAAAAAAAGAAAGTGAAAGGATTGGGAAATGTTTGTCATGCAAAGAGATGTCAAAGGAAGCCATAGTATGAAGATTTATTTTTTTTTATTTTTTTATTTTTTTTAAAGATTTTCTTTATTTATTTGACAGAGAGAGATCACAAGTAAGCAGAGAGGCAGGCAGAGAGAGAGGAGGAAACAGGCTCCCCTCTGAGCAGAGAACCCGATATGGGGCTCCATCCCAGGACCCTGAGATCATGACCTGAGCCAAAGGCAGTGGATTAACCCACTGAGCCACCCAGGCACCCCGAGTATGAAGATTTATATTGAGTGAAACATCTTTTTTTTTTTTTTAAGATTTTTGTTTATTAGAGAGACAGTAAGAGACAGCATGAGAGAGGAGAAGGTTAGAGGGAGAAGCAGACTCCCCATGGAGCTGGAAGCCCTATGCGGGACTTGATCCCAGGACTCCAAGATCATGACCTGAGCTGAAGGCAGGTGCTTAACCAACTGAGCCACCCAACTGCCCCTGGATGAAATATACTTTAAAACAAAGAATGTAACAAGACACAAAGAGGGATACTATAGAACAATAAAGGGGACAATCCAACAAATAGTTAGCTAGCTTAGAAATATTTAGCTAGCATAAACTTCTAAATTCATTGTATGAAGCTAATATTACCCTGATAAATAAATTGTAAATATTTGTGCACCCAACATAGGAACACATAAATATATATTATAGTTAATAACAAACATAAAAGAAAAATAATAGTAGGGAGCTTTAACACTTCAGTCATAGCAATGAACAGTTTATCTAAACAGAACATCAACAAGGAAACAATGGCTTTGAATTACACTCTGGGCCAGATGGACTTAGCAGATACATTTAGAACATACAATCCTAAAACAGCAGAATACAAATTCTTAAATACATATGAGGCATTCCTTAGAATAGATTGGATACTAGCCCACAAACCAAACCTCAACAAATTGAAAACTATGGAATTCATAACATGCATGTTCTTTGACAACACTGAAACTAGAGTCAACCACAAGAAAAAAAAAATGAGAAAGACTACAAATACATGAAGGTTAAATACATGCTATAAGTAATAAAAGGGTCAACAAGGAAATCAAGAAAGTAATAAAAAAAAGTACAAGGAAACCAATGAAAGTGAAAATGGAATGGCCTAAAATCTCTGTGATGCAGCAAAAGTGGTTTGAAAAGAGGAGTTTATAGCAATACAGGTCTACCTCAAAAACCAAGAAAAATCTCAAATAAGTAACCTAAGTTTATATCTAAAGGAGCTACAAAAGAAACAACAAAGCTAAATCCAGCAGAAGGAAGAAAATTAAAAAAAAAGAAGAAAGAAAGAAAGAAAGAAAGAAAGAAAGAAAGAAAGAAAGAAAGAAAGAAAGAAAGAAAAGGAAAGAAAAGGAAAAACTTGAGTAGAAATAAATGATACAGAACCTGAAAAAAAAATAGATCAATGAAACCAGTGTTGAAAAAAATATTAAAATTGATAAAACTCTAATCATACTTATCAAGGAAAAAAAATGAAAAGGTACAAATACAATTAGAAATGAGAGAGGAGAAATAGCAACCAACACCACAGAAATATAAATAACCATAGGAGAATATTATGAAAAACTTTATGTCAACAAATTGGACAACCTAAAAGAAACAAATAAATTTCTGGAAACATATAAACTACCAAAACTGAAACAGAAGGAAATAGAAAATTTGAACAGACTGATAACCAGAAAAGAAATTCAGTGAGTAATCAAAAAAGTCCCAAAACAAACAGAAATCTGTGTCCAGATGGTTCCATAGGCTAATCCTATCAAATATTTAAAGAAGAATCAATACTTAATCTTCTTACATTATTCCAAAAAGTAGAAAATACGGAAAACCTTCTGAATTCATTGTATGAAGCTAGCATTACCCTGATAACAAAACCAGATAAAGACACTACTAAAAAAGAGAACTAGAAGCCAATATTCCCAAAAAACATAGATAGAAAATTCTCAACAAAATACTGATAAACCAAGCCAGCAATACATTAAAGGAATCATGCACCACAATCAAGTGGGATTTGTTCCTGGGTTGCAAGTGTGGTTCAATATATGCAAATCAATGTGATACATCACATCAATAAGAGAAAGGACCAGAACCATCTGATTATTTCAAAAGATGCAGAAAAAGCATTTGACAAAGTACAATATCCATTCACAATTAAAAACTCTCAACAAAATAGGTTTAGAGGGAACATATCTCAATGTAATAAAATCCACATATGAAAAACCCACACAAACATTGTACTCACTGGAGAAAAACTGAGAACTTTTACTGTTAGATGAGGAATAAGACAAGGATTTCACTCTCACTGCTTTTACTCAAAATAGTACTGAAAATCCTAGCTAGACAGAATAGATAACAAGATATAAAAAGAATCCAAACTGCTGAGGAAGAAATCAAACTTTAACTATTAACAGATAAAATGATACAGTATAGAGAAAACCCTAAGGATTTTACCCCAAAACTGCTAGAGCTGATAGATGAATTCAGTACTCACAGGGTACAAAATCAATGCAAAGAAAACTGTTACATTTCTATACAGCAATAATGAAACAGTAGACATAGGAATTAAAAAAAAAAAGAAATTCATTTCCAATTGGACCAACAATAATAGAATACTTAGAAATAAACCTAAGCAAAGGGGTTAAAAACTGCTCTGAACACTGAACACAACATAAACACTGATGAAAGAAATTGAAGATGGCACAAAGAAATGGAAAGACATTCGTGCTCATGGATTGAAAGAAAAAGTGTTAAAATGTCTGTACTACCCCCCAAAATCTACATATTTAAAGCAATCTCCATTAAAATAGCAATACCATTTTTCAGGGAACTAGAACAATAGATCATAAAATTTGTATGGAACTACAAAAGTCCCTGAAAAGACAAAGTAATCATAAAAAACAAAAGCAAAGCTGAGGCACAACAATTCTTATCTTCAACTTATATTATAAAGCTACAGTAATCAAAACAGTACACTACTGGCACAAAAACAGAAACATAGATAAATAGAACAGAAAATCATATAACTTTAGACATACCCCACAATTATATGGTCAATGAATCTTCAAAGTAGGAAAGAATATTCAATGGGAAGTCTGTTCAACAAATGGTGTTGGGACAACTGGACAGCAACATGCTGAAGAAGGAAATTAGACCGCTTACCTACATCATACACAAAAATAAATTTAAAGTGAGTTAAAGATCTAAATATGAGCCTTTTAAAAATATTTTATATATTTATATATTTATTTATTTATTTGAGAAAGAGAGAGCATGGGAGGCGGGAGGGTCAGAGAAAGAAGAGGACTACCCAATGAGCAGGGAACCCAATTCAGAACTCAATCCTGGGATTTCAGGATCATGACCTGAGCTGAAGGCAGTTCCTCAACCAACTGAGCCACCCAGGTGCCCTAAATGTGATTCTTAAATTCATAAAAATCCTAGAAAAGAACACAGGCTGTGACCTCTTTGATACTGGTCATAGCAATTTCCTTCTAGATACATCTCCTGAGGCAAGGGCAAGAAAAGTAAAAATAAACTATAGGGATTTCATCAAAATTAATCTGAGGGTTTTGAAGGGGTGGGGGTGGGAAGCTGAGTGAGCCTGGTGGTGGGTATTATGGAGGGCACGTATTGCATGGAGTACTGAGTGTGGTGTATAAACAATGAATTCTGGTACACTGAAAAGAGATTTAAAAAAAAATTAAAAGCTTCTGCACAACACGGGAAATAGTTGACAAAACTGAAAGGGAACCTACTGAATGGGAGAAGATATTTACAAATGATATCTCTGATAAAAGGTTAATCCAAAGTATATGAGGCCCTGATACAACTCAATACCCCAAAACAAATAATCAAATTTTAAAAATGGGCAGGGGCACCTGGGTGGCTTAGTGGGTTGAAGCCTCTGCCTTCAGCTCAGGTCATGGTCCTGGGGTCCTGGGATTGAGCCCCGCATCCGGCTCTCTGCTCAGTGGGGAGCCTGCTTCCTTTCCTCTCTCTCTCTGCCTGCCTCTCTGCCTACCTGTGATCTCTGTCTGTCAAATAAATAAAATAAAATCTTTAAAAAAATAAAAATTAAAAAAATTAATAAATGGGCAGAAGATGTGAGCAGACATTTTCCAAAGAAGATGGCCAACAGACACATGAAAAGATGTTCAACATCACTCATCATCAGAAAAATGCAAATCTGAACTACAATGAAATATCACTTTATTTGTCAGAATGGCTAAAATCAAAAACAGAAGAAACAACAAAGAGTTGGCGAGGATGTGGAGAAAAAGGAACACTCCTGCTGGTGGGAATACAAACTGGTGAAGCGACTGTGAAAAAGGGTATGAAGTTTCCTCAAAAAGTTAAAAATAGAGCTACACTATGATTCAACAATCCTGCTTCTGGGTATTACACTCAAAATCAAAAACACTACTTCAACGGGATATACACACCCTTATATTTATTGCAGCTTTATTTACCCCAGACAAATTAGGGAACCAGCCAAAGTTTCCATCAACTGATGAATGGATAAAGAAGATGTAGCGTATATATACAATGGAATGTTATTCAGCTAACAAAGAGAATGAAATCTTGCCTTTGCAACAACATTGATGGAGCTAGAGAGTATAATTTTAAGCAAAATAAGTCAATCAAAGGAAGACACTCATATGTGGAATTTTAAAATTAAAACAAATGAAGAAATGATAAGAGAGAGAGAGAGAGAAAGAGAGAGAGATAGGCCAAGAAAGAGACTCTTAATTATAGAGAACAAAGTGATGATTACCAGAGGGTAGATTGGTGGATGTAAGGGTGTAAAAGATGAAGGAATTAAAGAATGCACTCGTCTGTTGCATACCAGATGATGTATAGAATTGCTGAATCACTATATCATACACTTGAAACTAATATAGCATTATATGTTAACTATATTGGGATTAAAATAAATGAAATTAAATAATAATTTGTTAATACAAAGGATATAAGAGGGGATATCAGTAAATATCTTCTGGACCAAATACACACACACATAAATGCACACATATTTATCATAAACTAGGCTATAAATATAAATTTGGCTATAAATTTTATAACCTAGGTGTATTGGGACAATTTTAAAATACAAAATTTTCTAAAACTCACTCAAGAAGAAATTAATAATCACAATAGGCCTATACCTACTCAATAAATTGAATCAATAATTAATAATCTTCCAGGAAATGAAACAACAGGCTAAGATTGAGTTCCTGATAAATTTTACCAAACTCTTAAGGAAGAAATTTCATTAATTTCTACAATCTTTTTCAGAATATAGAAATAAAAGAAATATTTCCTACCTCATCCTATAAGACCAACATTACTCTCATACAAAAGCCAGATGAAGAAATTACCAAAAAAAGGACTATAGGCTAATATCTCTCATGGGCATAGATGCCAAAATCTTCAATAAGATATTAGCCCAAAATTCAACAATGTATAAAAAGAGTTATATACCACAACCAACTGGAATTTGTCCTAGGTATATAAACCAATTTCAACATTTGAAAAACAATGTCATCTGTAACATAAACAGACTGAAAAAGAAAAATCACATGATCACATTGGTATATTCAGGAAAACATTTGATTGAATCAAGTATTCATTCATAGTAAGAACTTTCAATAAAGTAAGATCAGAGGGAAACTTCCTCAATGTCATAAAGAATATCTTTAAAATTTCTATAGTTAATATTCTACCTAAAGGTAAGAAACTAGAAACTTTCTAGCAAGATGTTGCAAACGAGAATGTCTTCTCTTATACCCCATTTAAATATTGTAACGGATAAGGTAGGTAATGGAACAAGAAAAATAAATAAAGAGTATCTTGCTTGGATCATAACATATCAAACTGTCTTTGCAGATGACATGATGGTCTTTGTACAAAAATGTATAAAAATTAACAAAAAAATTCCTGTAACTCAGAAGTGATTAGTAAGGTTGTCTGATCTGAGTTTAATTATTAAAGTCAATCTTTTTCCTATGTACTATCAATAAATAGGTGAAATTGAAATTTAAAAACACTGCTTCTTACATTAATACCCTCAAATGAAATACCTGGAATAAATCTAACAAATTATGTCCAAAATCTGGAGAAAATTATGAAGAAAGCTACATACATATATGGGGAAACAGTCCATGTGTATGAATAGATGTTATCAGGACTTCAATCCTTCCCAAATTAATCTACAGATTCAGTGAAATTTTACTCAAAATCTCAGTATTTTGTGAATATTGTCTGATTAATTCTAAAGTTTAAATGGAGAGGCAAAAGACTGAAACAGCCAACATAATACTGAAGCAGAAGAGCAAAGTCAGAGGACTAACACGGACTTCAAGAC
This sequence comes from Mustela nivalis, assembly GCF_964662115.1. Taxonomy (NCBI): domain Eukaryota; kingdom Metazoa; phylum Chordata; class Mammalia; order Carnivora; family Mustelidae; genus Mustela; species Mustela nivalis. The sequence continues at coordinate 38,408,393 of NC_139032.1, read as the reverse complement.
TTATTATAAAGCTACAGTAATTAAGAAAGTGTGGTATCAGCAAAAGAATGGACAAACAAATCATTGGAAAAGAACTGGAACCCAGAAATCAACCCTCATAAATATACTCAACTTATCTTTGACAAAGGAGCAAAGACAATATGGTATAGAACAAGTACTTAAAAAAAATTGTGCTTAAACTAACTGGACACCCACATTCAAATACTTGCATCTAGATAATCAAAAAATCATAAAATAATTCAAAATAGATTACAGACCTCCATGTAAACATAAAACTATAAAAATCCTATAAGATGACACAGAAGAAAGTCTAGCTGACTTTGGGTTTGGCGATAACCCTTTAGATATGATATCAAAGATACAATCCATTAAAGAATATTTGTTAAGATGGACTACATTGAACTGAAAATTTTTGCTTTGCAATAGATGACGTCAAGAATATGAGAACACAAGTCACAGACCGGGGAAATATATTAACAAGAGATATATCTAATAAAAGACTGTTATTCAAAATATACAAAAAAATTCAAAACTTAATGATAAGAAAACAAACAATCCAATTAAAAAATTGATCAAATATGTGAATAGACACCTCACCAAACAAGATCTACAAATGGCAAATGAGCATATGAAAAGATTCTCCACATTGTATGTCACCAAGGAAATGCAAATTAAAAATACCAGTGAAATATCACTACACATCTATTTTAAAAGATCAAAATCCAAAAACTGACACTGCCAAATCTGCAGAGGTTTTGGAGCAGCAAGTGATGGTGGCAATTTACCTATTGTTGGTTGGAATGGCAACATAGGACTCACCACTACAGAAGACAGTTTGGCAACTTCTTACAAAAGTAAACATATTCATACTATTTGATTCAGCAGTCGCGTTCCTTAGTATTTACCTAAAGGATATGAAAACTTATGTCCAGAGAAAAACCTACTTACATGTATATTGCAGGTTTATTCTTAATTGCCAAAACTTGGAAACAATCAAAGGGTGGGAACTATGCAAGTTCAGAAGCATGGAGTATATATAAAAGCTCTGTACCTTCTGTTCAATTTTGTTGAAATTAAAACTGGTCTAAAATAAATTTATTTTAAAAATCAAAATATTTTAACAAAAACACAAAATAACTACTAAAATGTACAATGACCTATATGTAAAAATGACATAATAAAATTAAATGCTAATTTATAAGAAAAAATAAAAATAACTCTTGAGAATAATCCATATATCAGTCCACTTTCAGTAATCTTCATAAAAAAGAGTTAGCATGTACTATAAACAATAATACAATATCTAAAATATAAAATGTTCATAGATAACATTTTATTTATATAGTAATAATTTTGAAAAAAGATCAATGTTTCAAAATGTTATTAACAGTGCAAATTCAGAAGCAACTAAATGTGAATTATCTAATGCTTTTTTATGACATAAAATGGGAAGGGTAATTCTAAAATTAAATTAAATTAAAAAATAAACCAGAGTGCAGTGGTAAAATGAAGTTTGGCACTTCCTCAAACAATTAAACTAAAGATGACTCAGCAATTCCATTTCTAGATATATATTTAAAATATTTGAAAGGCATTTTTCAAACAAAAACTTATACCTGAGTGTTTACGGCAGCACGATTCACAGGAACCAAAATGTGAAAACAAACCAAATGTCTATCAACGATGACTGGATAAATAAAATGTGATCTTTCCATATTATAGAATATTATTTGGCCATAAAAAGGAAAGAAATATTGATATGTGCCTTTTATAACATGGATGAACCTTGAAAACATTATTCAAAGTGAAAGAAGTCCATCACAAAAGCATATATATGATAGGATTCTATTTATATGAGATACCCAGAATACGCAAATCTAAAGAGACAGTAAGTAGATTGGTATTTGCTTCGGGCTGGGGGAATGGGTGGATAAGGGAATGAAACTAGAGAGTATAGGAAGTCTCATTACAGGGATGAGCATGTTCTAAAATTGACTGTGGCAATGATTGCACATATCTGTGAATATACTAAGACCATTCATTATACACTTTACATGGGTGAACTAAATGGTATGTGAATTATATGTCAACAAAGATTTTTTTAATTATGTATTTATGTAACACATTTTAAAAGGAACTTTCATTTCTTATTTTCCTCTGAATGTGTGAAAGGTTTCATATCAAATATCTATAATTTTTAGCAAAACAGTCCCAGCTTTATTTTCTGTTTATTTTCTCACAATTTTGTGGTTTCATAATTTGGGCATTTTTCAAGCCAAGTTGTCTCTTCTCTGTTCCTTAGGGGATTAATCAAGGTTCATGCATGCTGTTGGCAAGTTCACTATTTCACGATGTGGCCATTGTGTGGTACTATTGTCTGGGATACCAGATTATGCTTCTCCAAGGCCTTAGCATATACTACCTTATATGGCAGCTATGTTCTGGGAAGGTAAAAGTAGAATTTACAAAGCCTCCTGAGGTCTCTGTTTGGAATTGATACAAAATTCCTTCTGCCATATTGTAATGGTCAAAAAATTTCACAAGAGCAATCTACATACAAGTTGTAAAAGAACTATTTCACTTATGGATGAGAGAAAGAAAAGAGTCGCAGTGCAAAACCAAGAGTTGTTAGTTGCTATAGGCCAACTTCATAACAATCGACTCTAGTAGATTAAACATTCTGGGAGTTCCCAGAGACGTAGCAGTTATAAAGAATTGTAAAACTGCACTGGGGAGGTAAAAGGTGGGAGGTTAATGAATGGTGGAAAGGAAATGAAACCTTTCACTAAAATGCTTATCTTTAGATACCACACCTGCAAATAGGAGAGTTATTTTTTTTCATATTGACAATATTTATGCATATGAGACAGAATATGCTAACATATTAGACAGCTGACAGAACACTTAGCTCTGATCTCACTGTTTTATTCAGCCTACTTCTACTGCATATTGATGCTATTCCTACAGATTACTGCTTGCAATCAGCGATATCTTGAAAAAAGATATGATGCTTTGAGTTCTTAAATTGTATGTGATACTACTTAATCAGGATGCCAAAAAAATGAAAGAAATGGAAAAATCAATGGAGAAAGAAAGAAAAGAAAAAATCAGAGAATTTGTTTATCAGGATAAGGACATATAAGAATCACTTGTTGGGCGCCTGGGTGGCTCAGTGGTTAAGCCGCTGCCTTCGGCTCAGGTCATGATCTCAGGGTCCTGGGATCGAGTCCCGCATCGGGCTCTCTGCTCAGCAGGGAGTCTGCTTCCTCCTCTCTCTCTCTCTGCCTGCCTCTCTGCCTACTTGTGATTTCTCTCTGTCAAATAAATAAATAAAATCTTTAAAAAAAAAAAAGAATCACTTGTTAAAATAAAGCTCTACTAATATCTAATAATTTAAGATATGCAGTTTATGGCAAATAGCTAAATAATCTTCAATAACAGCAATAATGTTATTCTTTTCCCTTTGGACCATCAAAAGTGTCAAAATAATGTGCTGAACTTTGATGAGGTGATTGGGGCAGGAAACATTTTCCAAAAGAGTGTTACAGATCAAATGAAGCAGAGAGCTGAATGAAAATAACAGGATGATTTAAATAGACATATAGTTACTGCAGAAAAATAATTCATATACATTAGTTACATATATATGCCAATTTCATATATACACATATATTTACATATTTTTACAAATATGCGTATATTTTACATATATATTATACATCTATTTTAAAATTCATGGTTAAAATAGTTATTGCTAACCAGAAGTATCATCTTTCAAGAACCAAAACCAAAATATATATATCTGTCAAATTATATTATATATAAAATAAAATTACACACTGGTAAGACCGTTACTTAGACATGTTTCATGTTATCTAAAACTCATAATATGAGCATATATGTATATGCATTCAGAAATATAAACTGGATATGCCTGAGCATTTAATTTCTGTTAATATTTTTATGTCTCATTATTACATTAACATTATACATAATTCCTTAAATTTCAGCATGTTTGCCTCAGAGGTCAGAGTATAAAAAGCCAATACTAAAGTGACAATCCTGCATCTCACAATTAGAACTGTGTAAAGGGTCCTTGGCAGCTCAGTAGGTAGAACATGAGACTTAATCTTGTGGTTATGAGTGCAAGACTTATGTTGGGTGGGGAGCAACTTTAAAAATAAATAAAATATTAGGGCAGCTGGGTGGCTCAGTGGGTTAAGTCTCTGCCTTCAGCTCAGGTCATGATCTCAGGGTCCTGGGATGGAGCACCGCATAAGGCTCTCTGCTCAGCAAGAAGCCTGCTTCCCTCTCTGGCCTCTGCCTGCCTCCCTGCCTACTTATGATCTCTGTCTGTCAAATAAATAAATAAATAAAATCTTTATAAACAAACAAATAAATAAATAAATAGAATAAAAACAAAACAAAACAGCACTGTGTGAAGAAATTTCAATTAATAACTTTGCAATATCTGATCTCTAGTGGATCCCACCACTGACACTTTACTTCAGACCACACTAAACACACTTTATTCTGTGGAAAAGTAATGTGAATCATTTGGGGCCTAAAACAAAATGAAATATGAGAAAGATTATGGTACTGCTTTATGTCCACTTTATCTCAGTCTTTCTGCTATTCAGACAAACTGGACTTTTTTAGTTCTATGAGAATCCTTTCAGTTTTCTCAGTAGTTTAATGAAAAACACAAAGTACTTGCATAATTAATCTTACTTTTCATAAGATATCCCACTTATTTTGTTTAATGTTTGAAAATCTAAAATATATTTCTCCCTTGCATCACTTTTGGAAGGAGTAGCATAGTTACGTCCTTGGCATATATAATCCAGGGAACATGAGAAAGTCACAGCTTTTGTGAGGATCATGTACCCTGTGGGAATCTGATTAGAACTACTGCCAGGAGACCATGAAAAATTCAAATACAAACTTTATATATACCATACACCACGAGGGAGCTTATGGATTTTATATATCATCTTCATAGACCTTCTAGGGTTCATCCACTAAAAAAATCAAAAACAAAAACAAAAATATTCTAATCATTGAGTGCGTGCATAAATTTTTGTTGTTGGTGGTGGTGGTGGTGACGTTTATTTCGTGATTCTGAGGCCACAACAGCCTCACCTTGGAAGATTTACTGTGGGAAAATCCAGTCGCCAGGCTCCCTTTTCTACTCCAGGTGCCAACTACCAGTTCTGCTTCCTTGTCCTGGCTGACTTTAGCCCTTGAAGGGGCCCAAAGTCTGAGGATGGACCCAGAGGGGTTGGGAGCTCTGCAGCGGCCTGGAAGCAACCCATGGGTGCGAAGGCGAGTCTACGTTTTCCTCCTACTACTGCGTTTCTTGTTGCAGGATTTGATTAATTTCTGGGAAAGAATCTTAAGTGCCGCAAGGCTCACCATGTCATTGTGTGTGTGTGTGTGTGTGTGTGTGCGTAACGTGTATAGGCACACTATATTATATATTATAGTTGAATACACAGATTACATTTGATATGAAATTGTTGTTATTAAGTAGTTTGTGCCCAGATTAGAAATAACTTTCTGAGAAAAAACAACCCTATTGGCAGTTATAAAAAAGTAATAATAATAAAAATCAACTAATTGCCATCTTACATAAAATCTTCCTACAACTAGAAATACAAATATAGAAAACTATAAACACATACAATAAATAACAAAGCTGCACACACTTGTAGCAAAATATATTTTAAAATATTAGGGGCACTTGGGTGGCTCAGGGGTTAAAGCCTCTGCCTTCCACTCAGGTCATGATCCTGGGGTCCTAAGGATCGAGCCCCACATCAGCTCTCTGCTCAGGGGAAAGCCTGCTTCCTCCTCTCTCTCTGCCTGCTTCTCTGCCTACTTATGATCTTTCTCTCTCTCTCTGTCAAATAAATAAATGAAATCTTAAAAAAAAAGATATTAAATTTCATCGTATACTTAGTTGATTTTTATTTCATTTTAAGTAAAGCTTTTTGATATTTTGCTTTAAAAATTATGGTGGAGTTTGGGATGAGTTGTAAGAAGGGAACATGGTAAAGTAAAATAATCTGAAAGAGCAGAGTTTTGCAAAAAGTTTAAAATAAGTGAAAGGGATTTGTTAGGTGTTTTAAAAAGAGCTGGGGGAAGGGGGACCCGGAGAAGTGGGGTGGGGTTATGGACAGTGGGGAGGGTGTGTGCTATGGTGAGTGCTGCGAAGTGTATAAACCGGGCGATTCACAGACCTGTGCCCCTGGGGAAAAATATATTATATGTTCATAAAAATAAATAAATAAATAAATAAATAAATAAATAAATAATAAAAGGATTGCCTTTGAGAAGCAGGCGACTTGGAGAGATTTCGGAGGACTAGATGGTCACAGTTCTGTAGGTGTCAGAAATAGCTAGGCTCCAAGCCCTGCTTCAAGGCATGATACTGAGAAGGTATACTAGACCTCTTAGAGAAACACTGAACTTTGCATTTAGGAAGGTAGGATTAGGTAGAGTTTGCCCTACCCAAACCTGGCACAGAATTGGCAGGGTGTCCAAAGAACACTGCTAAGATGAACAAAGATGAGAGAGAGGATGCATTAAAATGGAAGCCATCTTTTGGTGTTAATATTCACTTGATGTGTCACACAGAAACAAAGAAGGTTGTTGGAAAGTGGAGATAATATAGCGGCTTTAGATAAAATTATTATTTTGCTTAAAATAATTTAGCCCCAACTGTTACGGAGCCAAGAAGAGACGTTTAACAGGCAGGTAGATCTATGAAGCAAAAGATCAAAGACAACTCTAGGGATGTCATTTGGGGAACTGTTTCATAACATGTACAAATACACAGGCAAATTTGATCCCGGGGAAAAAATGATTACAACACTATTATAAATTTTTTTTCCATTTTTATTTCATTAAGGAACACAGAGAATAGAGGAGAGGACTACAAGGAAAGGGAGTAAAAACTGCATGGGAAGAAATCAGAGAGGGAGACAGACTGTGAGAGACTCAGACACCAAGAAACAAACTGAGGGTTGCAGAAGGGAGAGGGGTCTGGGGTTGGGATGATGATGAGCATTAAGGAGGGCATGTGTTTGGATGAACACTGGATGTTATATGCAACTAGTGAATTGTTTAACAGTATAACAAAAACTTATATTGTACCATATGTTGGTTAACTGAAAATAAAATATTAATTAAAAATGACCTATTGTAGAGTTCTAACCATGTACATTTCTGTTCTCTACATCACATTCTAAGAAATGCTTATTATAAAACTAAATATCTATATTGTTAGACTTTTTAAAAGAACTTAATTTTTATGTTATTCACTTAATATCTCAAAAAATAGTAATCCAATTTCAATAAATAAGTCAAAATCTTTATTCATAATTTATTCTCCACAAAGGAAAACACACACATATATTTTAACCATGTGCCCATACACACACACATAAGAGAAAGAACAGAATGAAAGTTATCATTCATTGATTCCACAATCTCTTGTTTTTAAAAATATTATCATTAATCAATCCAAGATAAAATCAAACCAAGATAAAAATACACTTGTAGTTACTAGACAAGAGTTCAAACAATTTGAGAAAAACTGGCACCATGCCATAAGAAAGTCCTATAAGCTTCCTAAGAGTAGACTTTCTTGGAGAAAAAAAAAAAGTATGTGATGTTCCCTAATAAGTAAATAAGTAGGGTTACGTGTTTATTTAATCAAGATGTCAAACTTCGACATGTCCTCTTCAACCAAGAAATTAAAAGTTCGGTTGTGTTACATTAGGTATGCTGTACATAGAAAGTAATATACAGATATAATTGCACAAAAGGGACACTGCAATGACAGCACAATGTCTTTTTATCTATAAAATGTCAGTCTTCATAAAGACAACATTTAGCTGCCAATACTTTAGCATTTATCTTCCTTAATGTAAAATCAATATTTCAGTGGAAGCTAATTACACTGGGCATTAACTAACAAAAACGTCTTGTCTTTTCAAGTGCCCTGGAAATAAAAGGATGTTCCAGAACAAGTCAGCTATGAGTTAATGCTAATTGGCCTGATGACAATTTATTTAGTTGTTACATGGAAAAGGTGATTTATTTTGATGATAAAATTTTAATATTCTGCTGCTAAATTGGCAGAGGATTCCTCTACATTCTGCTACTATGGTGAGTGGAAGATCTATCTTTGAATATTTGGAGAAATGAGGATCTGCATAACTTCCTAAAGAAAGAAGACAGGATGTCTACCACAGATGAAGGAATCATCTTTTTTTAAATTAATTTATTTAAATTTAGTTAATTAACATATAATGTATTATTAGTTTCAGAAGTAGAGTTCGGTGATTCATCCATTGCATATAACACCCAGTGCTCATCACATCACATGCCTTCCTTAATGCCCATCACCCAGTTACCCCATGCCCTTACTCCTCTCCCCTCTAGCAACCTTCAATTTTTTTCCCTATGATTAAGAATTTCTTATGGTTTGTCTCCCTCTCTGATTTCATCTTGTTTCATTTTTTCCCTCCCTTCCCCTTGAAGGAACCCTTTTGACACAAGTAGAACAGACCGAAAGAAAACAATGCTGTGTTGTTTTCCCAAGATTTTTTCATTTATTCTTTATTCTTCCTATTTAAGACCTCTCCCACTATTCTCCAGACTCCAATCACATATTTGGGCATACTGACAGATGGGGGATTATAAAATATTGTATTTCTAAATATCAGATTATCTACTAAAATATGAATGCAGAATCAAATTTACACACAATTAAAGTGAATATTTAAACAATATGTATTTTTTCATTTCTTAAAAAAATAATAATATCTATTTCTATCTAGAATGTGGAAAATTACTTTTATGTGTACTATTGTTGCTTTAATACATCACAAATTCAAAGGATTAAATATACAAATGTGTGGTTTCACAGTTCTGAAAGTCAAAACTCCAAAACAGTTCTCTTTAGACTGAGATCATCAGGGCTATACTCCTTTCTGGAGACTCTAAGGGAGAATCTGTTTCTTTGCTGAAGCCTCCTGAGGCTGGTGACTTCTTTTCTGCATTCTCAAAACTATCAGTGCTGCATCTTTGACTTTTCTTCCATGCTTATATCTCCCTGACCCCAGACAGGAATATTTCTCAGCTTTTAAGTGCTAGTGTGGTTGGATTGAGCCATTCTGGAGAAACCAGGAATATCTCCCATCTCAGTTTCCACAGTCTTAATCGCAACAGCAGAGTCTGCTTTGTCACAGGTTCCAGGGATAAGGATATAGACCTCTTTTTTTTTTTTTTTTTCTTGTTGGTAAAATGGTAGTCACTATTTTGTTTATCACAATTAAATATATTTAAGAGGTATTTACTGCTCAGAAATCAGGAACTTTCAGGAAACTTCTGCATGACTAAACTATGTCTCACTCTAAAGTAGAAGCATGATAAAGAAACAAAAGGAGGTGCCTCGTTAGTGCAGTAAGTAGCACATCAGTCTCATAAAGCAACAAAAGGCACTGAAAAAGACTGACTCTGAGAAATCCACATAGCTGCATCACTGCTGATGGGAAAGATAAAATGTTTGATTCCCTTCCAAATCTCAAATTAATGCTTTTCAAGAACAGAACATACTCTGGATGAATATGAGAGAGAGAGGGAAGAGATAGAAGATAAAGACCGGTACCAAAAGAAAAGGCAATCCTTGACTGTTGGATTAAATTCAAATCATTAACATAGGCATATCATGACTCAGAATACTAAAAGTTTTGTAGAATTTTTTTTCACTTATATTTGACTTTTGTTGGGCTGGCAGAAAGGGCTACTTAAGATGGCGAAAGTTCCCGCCACAAGACCTAAGCTCGGACAGGAGAACAAAGGCCCAAGCAGGAATCTGAGACCCTCCCGCCCCAGACAAGCAGGAATCTGAGACCCCTGCCCCGGGCTCCAGTGCACCAATGGGACCCCTAAGAGCAGGCAAAATATCCAAATAAGGGAAACTTCCAAAAGACCCCTGAGCTTCCTCTGAGACCCCTTAAAAGCCCCCTCCTCCCTGCCTTGGGCACTACTTCCACCACTCTACTTTCCAGAGTCGCGGAACCTCGCCCGAGGGTGCCCACCTCCGCCGGGGGCCACTTTCCTGGCTCCCCTTCTCCTGAGCCCTGAAACTTCGCCGGAGAGCATTTTTAATAAATCTTGCCTTGAACCCACTTTGCCTGGTGTTGTGTTTATCTCGCCAGAAAAAACTTTACAACCTTAAATATGCTTCAGATGTTAACTGCTTAATATGTCTCAAATTATTAAAATAACAATTTATTTTTTTCTGTATTTGTGTTTGCTAATTTGTTTTAAATAACCCGTTTGTGAACCTTTATTTTTGAGCACTACACTTCTCAGAGGAATTCTGAACAATGCTATGAGATTACCAAATAAATTCACTTTCCTAGTGATAAAGCAAAGCTTTGAGTGACTTTCAGCCACTTTGCATCTCAGTGGGCTCATGTCTAATTCCCAAGATTGAAAGACAGACAAGGTCTATTATCTTTTGTCTCAGTTTTATCTAATGAGCTCATACATTTTGTTTGTGAGCATATTCTTTTGTGAGGATATTCTTCTTTCTTCTGTTTTTAATTCTATTCTATTTTTCACCTTTCATGAAAAGTTACAGACCCATGAATTCAAAATAGGCCAGTTCCAAAGTGCCCAGATGGCTCACTTGGTTGAGCATCCAGCTCTTGATTTTGGCTTGGGTGATGATCTCCTGGGGTCATGGGATCGTGCCCCTCATCAGGCCCCATGTTCAGTGTGGAGTCGGCATGTTCCTCTCCTTACCACTCTCCCCACTTATGCACTGTCTTTCTCTCTTTAAAATGAGGAAATAAAATCTATATCAAAAAATAAAACAAAAAAACCCACAAAAACCCAAAACAAACAAAATAGGCCAGTTTCAAAAGGACAGATTAGCATGCAACTTTTATTTACTTTTTACTTTTTATTGTCTTAAGTTATTATACCTAAAAAATTACTGTGACACTGTGACATATTTTATATATATGTCATTTCATATTAATATATTATTTCATATATATTTTCATGTATATTAGCTAAGATATTCATTGTGGAAACATTAAATAATTCAGGAGAAATAATTTATTAGTTCCTTTGGTTCAAAAGTAAGAGTGGCAGAGTCTTAACACTCACTTTATAGAGAGTTATACAGAAATGCATAAAGACTAAAAGGCAGTGATAATAGGAGAGAATCTAAGTCCATTTTCCTGGACCTCACATATTTTCTATTTTTTCAACTTGTATAATCTCATTCTCTAGTATACATCTGGCATTTGGGAAATAAGAGAAAATTATCTGTCTTGGGAGCAAAATGACATTGATAAACTTTGCAGATACTTAACTGTCATTTCCCCAACTTAAAGGACTTTTCCTATCTGACACAGAAAATTTAGTAGTTATGAATGAAAAAGGAAAAAAAAAAGAACTTAAAAGAAAACTTCTTAAAAGAAATAGTTTATACTAAAAAATGAGAAGAATGACAAGAAATATAAGATCATCAAAATTACTCAGAAAAATAGAGGATATTCTTTTTTCTTCTATTTTTTTAATAAACAAATCTGAGTTGTCTCTAAAGGTATAATTAACTGAGATGGAAAAGAGAACACTGCATCAAACTACAAGTAGGTCAGCTCATTTGAGGTCCTCGTCGGCTCTGGCAGGCTCTGACAGCTGGCTAAATATATATATATGTGTGTGTGTGTGTGTGTGTGTGTGTGTGTGTGTGTGTGTGTGTATGTGTGTGTATATATACACACATACAGGTTCCAGTGATTCATTGGTATTTCTTCCCCTAATGCCTGCTATGTGTATAGAAAAAATTGGAAAAGAAAACCTGTAAGTTTTTCCTTTTTGCTTAGGAAAAACCTACACTGGGGACTTGAGTGTAATTATGAAATGGAGTTAGCTGTACCCAAGTTCATGAAAGACATTTCTAATTATATTTAAACACAGAGGAACTATGATTGATGAAAGAAAGTTTTGATATGTTCTGATGCTGTAGATATTTTACCTAAATTTTACTTCATATAATATTTAATTTCTGGCATTTTAAATGTTAAATATAGCTCCCTTTCTCACCAGATAATTAAACACAGAAATGTTGGTATTGCTCCCCTTAAAAATCCTTAAATTTTGCAAATAATACAACTGTAGAAAAGCAAAGTGACCTGCTTCCAGACATGAGCAAATCCCACCATGCTTGATTCATGAGACTGACCTGACCCATTTCAAGGACATCCAAAACAACTCATCTCATGTGGCTCCCTAAGTAACCAATATTCCACTGGGGGAAGGATGCTTAATTTTATCTTCATTTTGGAAAGCTAAATCCTATACTTTGAACATATTTGAAATATTTTATCTCTGATTTAGGCTTGTGAGTTTTGAGTATTTTGCACTATGCCTATTATCCCATTCTTATCACTCTTCCAATCCACTTAAACTCAACAGATCATCTCTTTAACTCGTGTCATGTCAGTCTTAGCAGACCCAGCTCAAGTGAAACTGCTACAATAACCTCACTACTTCAAATCTCTGCAAATGGGCTTCTGCTCACATCACCCCACTAACGGTACAGATTATTATATTTCTAAGGCCAGTGGAAAATATGGCCCATGTATTACTTAAAATTGGTCACAGATGAGACTATTAGACTCTGTATTTCATTTCAAGAAATTACTTCTTTTGTCTTCAGAGTTCTTTTTCTCTAGCCAGTTTCTCCAGAAAAGCTGAAAATAATCTCTGCTTCACATTTGCTTACTCTCTTTGAAATATTTGTATAACCACTATAGTCTGATGACTATAAAATTTATATATTCAACACACACACACACACACTTTTATTAGTACTTTATCATTATTATCTCATGTGCATATCAAACTCAGTACATTTGAAATTGAGCTAATATTCAAAAAGCACTTATAACAGAACCTGGTCCACAGTAAACAAGTATTTGTTATGTAGAAATACATTTTGCACAGTGGAATGTCTAAAAGTATGCACTTTATAGTTAGCTATGCAAGATTTGAATACTAAGTTTTAATAAATATGATATTATAATACTTGCTTAATACCATTACAGTCTTTATGAAGATGCAATAAAAAACTTATACTGGGCAGCCTACAGAAAATGCCTAGATAGGTTATTATTGTTCTAAATAATACTTTAAAGTAGACTCTATATTCTATTTAATTTTTATCCTACATGTCCATGAAATCTCATCCTAATTTTATCATTCTTACTAACACTGCTTTAGATCAAGCCCTTACCATTTGTTGTTTATATTGCTGAAATATTCTTCTAATAAGATCCTTACCATTCAAGTTCAGTTCTCAAAAATTCCATGAAAATATTCTTCTAAAATTCAAAATCAGTCATAACACTTCCATATTTAAATTTATTCATGGTCTTGCATATATTTACTGAATACTTTAAAATTCCTGAGAAAAGCATTCAGGATTTTCTTGTACTTCTCCAAGTTTACTCCCATCACTACTGCTCTTACATTCTATGCTACAACCATACTCAATCACTTTTAGTACTCCTGTTGGATCATGTTCACTGTCATGTTTGGGCCTTTTGACATGAAGGACATTTTATCTTGCCTCAAGTTTCTCTTGGTTTGTATAGCACATCATTTTCTTTCCCTTACCATTTTTTTTTTTTATCTTTCAATCTCAATTCTTAACCCCTTTTCTTACATGGTATTCTGAATATTTCCTTACTATAGCACATAATAACCTTTATTTTAACTGTCAGTTCACCTGTCAGAAGTGCAGGGAATATGATTGTCTCTGTATTCTTCATGTTCAGCCCAGGATGTGATGCATTGAATGGCAGTAAGAGTTATGATAGAATATGAGTAAAGTGATATGGAATCTAAACATCATCAATTTTAATCTAAGATCTGTGAAGGTAAGCATTATATATGAGACTTCTTTGTATCCTTTATGGCTTAGAGACCAATAATAATTTATTAATATTTGCAACTTTTCTTTGATCCTTTTAAATAATTTATTATTCCTTTGTCTTTTACATGATAACAAGGTCTAGCAGGTTGCAACATGTACAGACTTATGGTGGTGTTACGGACTTAAGAGTTAGATTCAGGGGGAAAGGTTAGTCCATTTCTCTCAAGAATACTATTATAATGCCTTTCAATATCTGTCTTAATATCATTGATTCGCTCAACCAAAAACAGTACCACAGTGAACAGAATCCCCCAAAAAAGTTTCTCAAAAGAACTATTGCTGTTTGAGGAACTAAGTAAATTGATCAGTAAGATATTCACAAATTTAAATGCCACATAAACTTTATTAAGTTTTGTTCTAAAAGTTTAATCTAAAGTCTATCTAATTAATGCATGTCATTTTAAATTCTAGGTATTAAAGGCATTAAAAAAATATCCAAGATACCCTTAAAAGTTTCAATAAATTTTATATGTAGGTTTACTCATGGCAAGTTACTTGTCCAAAAAACAAATGAAAATTGCCAAGCACCCTTTGTTCTTTGAAGGAATCAGTTCCTTTCTAAGTATCCAAAAGCTCAGATATGATATAAATATAGCTCCAAATATGACTTTTTCTTGCACTCACTACAGAAAATAAAATAATCTTTTAAGATTTTTCTTATTTATTTATTTGACAGACAGAGATCACAAGTAGGCAGAGAGGCAGGCAGAGAGAGGAGGAAGCAGGCTCCCCACTGAGCAGAGAGCCTGATGTGGGGCTGGATCCCAGGACCCTGGGATCATGACCTGAGCCAAAGGCAGAGGCTTTAACCCACTGAGCCACCCAGGCGCCCCTAAGAGCACTTTTAAAAAACCATGTACCTATATGAATGTAAACTTCCAAAATATTTACTATCTGTAAGGACTATGAAAACTATTCTGTCTACTTTAAATATTCAAGACATTCTCTAACTAAGGTGTTAGCAAACTATGGCCCATATTCCAAATATAGTCCATTGCTTGTTTTTATAAAGTCTACTATACCATAGTTATACCAATTTCTTTGTATTATCTATGGGTGCTTTCTCAATATGATGGGAGAACTGAGTATTTGCAGAATCATACAACTCTCAAAGCCCAAAATATTTACCATCTGACACTTAGAAAAAAGTTTTCCTGATCCCTGCTAAAACTCTTACAATAAATTTATTACAACATAGCTAATCAAACCTTTGCAAAGTCTTCCCAAGCCACAACATCATCTAATAGAGATGTCCAAATACTTTTACATAACCACACATGTACATATACACATGACAAACGTACATACACATGTGTGTACATTTATGTACAGTACTTTTTAAAAAATCTGGCCACACAGAAACATTTTTACCATGACAAAACAAATTGTCAGGGTCCTTTGACAGCACTGAATAAGAAAGTCACATGAGATACTCAGGGACTGACCCATCTTTGAATAAGTGACATGGAAGAGCTATCTTAGCTTATAAAATTATGAAATTCATATTTGATTAGTGCAAAAAAAGAATGACATAATTTAGCCCAAGAGTATGTTTTCAAAACAAGGGTTAGGCCAATTTAGAAAGGGTTGGAAAAAGGAAAATGAAAGAAGGAGAAATATCAGACCAAGATACAATAACACAGCCTGAAATCTGAATAGTAATAGTGGTTTTTAGCCTGAAAATTTTTAAAACATGGATAGGATCTATGCAATAGTGGGTCTTAATAAATTCTATGTCAGATAAAAAAGACCTATAATCCTTGAGAGGTAAAAAGTAAAGGAAGTGAGTCCAAAATTTTTTTCAGTTGTTCTGAAAAGTTATTTTCTTTCTTCCTTTCTTTCTTTCTTTCTTTCTTTCTTTCTTTCTTTCTTTCTTTCTTTCTTTCTTTCTTTCTTTCTTTCTTCTTGACAGAGAATGTGTGAACATGAGCAGTGGGAAGGGGAAGAAGGTAAGAGAGAATCTTAAGGAGGCTCAATGCCCAGCATGGGCCCTACATAGGACTTGAACTCACAACCGTGAAACATGATCTGAGCCAAAATCAAAAGTCAGACACTTAAGTGACTGAACCACCCAGCTCCCAATGTCCTTCTTAAGTCTTGCAGAGGAAGGGCAAACACAGGCTAACCCACAGCCTACATGAGTTATGAGATGAGACTGGCCTTTTATAAGAGCTAAGGCAAGTAGAGTTCCCAAGGCAGAGTCCTGCCAGGGACAGAGCTATGAAGACTTTGAAGAGTTCTCTTAGCATTCAGTTGAATACCTCATTAACTCATGTATATAAAGTAACTAGCCAAGACCAGAAGAAAACAAAAACAAATAAACAAAAAAAGATTAGAGAGGGAAAACAAACAAACAAACAAACGAAAAAACAAACAACCTTCTTTAATTTACCAATGGCAGTGACTGGGGGGCTGTCCTCACTTGTCAGAGTAGAAACTCTGAGCACTTATAAACATTGGATAAAGTAATCAGGAGAGTTTAGTTTAATAAAGGAAAATTAGCTATAGATCCAATACTGCTCTTGTCTTACCCAAAAAAGCTTAAAAGAAAGACTCTAAAGCATCATCAACCATGTCCCAGAACAAACTTCAAAAATATTTAAACAAATATAATACTATTCACAAACAATGTAAAATTCATAATATGTGACAACTGAATATAAAAAGCAACAACAACAAAATTATTACCAGGTACCATAAAACCAAGACTCAAGCTACAAGGAGAAAAAAATACCAATCATTTGAAAATTGTCCAGCAATGAATATATGAGAATTACCAGAAGTGTGCACTAAAGTAGTTGTTAAAACTGATTTTCATGTTGAAAAATTAGAGGAAAGATTGCACACATTGTTTTTGTTTTTGTTTTTAGGATTTATTTATTTGAGAGAGAAAGAGAGAAAAAGGGAGAAGGCCAAAGAGAGAGAATCCTGAAGCAGACAAGCCACTGAGCACAGAGCCTTATGGGTGCTCAATCCCGGGACACTGAGATCATGATCTGAAGTAAAATCAAGAGACAGCTGCCTAACTGATTCAGCCACTCAGGTGCCCCAAGATCACAGATGTTAAATAGAGACATGACAAACATGAATAAACATCAAAACAAACTTTTAAAGAGGAAAATTATGTTCTGAGATAAAAAATGCTTTAGAGAGATTAATGCTGGTTAAATACCACAGAAGTGCATTGTCAATAAACCTGAAGGCACTAGAATAGAAAATACCAAAAATGAAACACAGAAGGGGGAAAAAAAACAAACAAACTGGAAAATAAGAGAACCAAAAGTGAGGGAGATGCAGAAACAGTTTTGAAATAAATTATGCTAAAATTTTTCCAAGTTTTATGAAAAGTAAAAACTTACTGAATCAAAAGCCAAATGAATCACAAGCACAAGAAAAAAAAATAAAGAAACAAAGGAACATCATAATCCAATTACTTAAAAATCAGTGACAAAGTTAAAATTTTATAGTTTTCAGTACATAGGTCTTTCACCTCCTTGGTTAAATTTCCTGAGGTATTTTATTCTTTTTCATTCACTTGCAAATGGAATTGCTTTCTCAATGTCTCTGATTGTTTATTGTTTGTATATAAAAATGCAATAGATTTCTCTATAACTTTGTATCCTACAACTTTACTGTATATGGTAAGTTCTAACTTTTTTTTGTAAACTCTTTATGCATAATTTTCTACATATAATATCATGTCTTCTGCAAATAGTGACAATTAGACTTTTTCCTTTTTAATCTGGATGTCTTTTATTTCTATTCCTATCTAATTGTTCTGGCTGGAATTTCCAATATTGTGCTAAATAAAAGTAGTAAGAGTAGGACTTTCATCCTATCACTGTAGAGTATTATGTTAGGTATCTTATTACATATGGTCTTTATCCGGTTGAGGTAAGTTCCCTTTATATCTTCTTTGTCAAGAGTTTGTAATCATAAATGGATGTTGAATTTTATCTAATTATTTTTTGGACACCTAATAAGATGGTCATTTTTTTTTAATCTTTTTGTTTCTGTGGTGTATCACGTTGATTTATTTGCAGATGTTGAACCATCTTTTGTTCCTTGGAACAACTCCCACTTGATTATGGTGTATGATCCTTTTAATGTATTGTTGAACTTGGTCTGCTAATATTTTGTTGAGGGTTTTTATTCTATGTTTGTAAGGCATATTGGCCTCTTTTTTTTTTTTTTTTCCCTTGTTTTAACATTTGTCTGTTGCTGGTACAGGGTACTGCTGGCCTTGTGAAATGAGTTCATAAGTGCTTTTTCTTCTATTTTTGTAAGAGTTTGGGATGTATTGGTACTTATTCTTTGAATGGTGAAATTAATTAGAAAAGCTTCTTATTCCTGGACTTTTGTTGAAAGGTGTTTGATCAGTGAGTTAATCTTCTTATACTAATCAGTCTGTTCAGATTTTCTATTTCTTCATGATTCAGTATTGGAAAGTTACATGTTTCTAGAAATGTTTCTATTTCTTCTAGGTTGTTTGATTTGTTGGCATGAAATTATTCATAGTTGTCTCTTATGATCTTTTTCTTTCTGTGGTATGAGTTTTAACATTCTTTCGCTTATGATTTTTTAAAAAAATTATTTATTTATTTGTTTGTTTGTTTGTTTGTTTGCTGAAGAAGTCCTTCCTTGTTTAACTAAAGAGTTGTCTCTCTCTTTCTCTTTCTATGTTTTGTTTTGTTTTGTTTTTTTAACTTTACAAGAACCACTTCTGGGTTTCATTGATCTTTCTTAAAGTTTTCTTAGTCTCTATTTTATTTATTTCTGCTTTGAACCTTGTTATTTACTTTCTTCTATTAACTTTAGACCCCCCCCCCAGTATTACAATAGTATAAAGTTAGGTATTTGAGATTTTTTGTTTTGTTTTGTTTCTCTTTTAAAAAATTTTATTTATTTATTTGAGAGAAAATGAGAGAGCAAGCATGAGGGGGAATAGGAATAGAGGGAGAAGAAGAAGCAGACTCCCTGATGAGTAGGGAGCCTGATATGGAGCTCGATACTGGGACCCTGGAAACATGACCTGAGTTGAAGGCAGACACTTAATGGACTGAGCCACTGAGGTGCTGTTTGTTTGTTTCCTGTGGTAGCATTTATTTCCATGAGCTTCATCTTAGAACTGCATTTGTTGCACTTTTAAGCTTTGATATATTATATTTAAAGACTATATGACATTGATGAAAGAAATTTAAAAAGGAAACACAAATAAATGGGAAGATATTCTGCACTCATGGATTAAAGGAATGCTGTTAAAATGTCCACATACCCACAGCAATCTGTAGATTCAATGTAATTCCTATCCAAATACTAATGGAATTTTTCAGAGAAATGCAACAAACTAATCTACCCAAGGTCAGATACTAGTATGTAGTATTTAATCAAGATAGATTTATCTAATCTAACATTTGGTACATTCTTACAGAAAACATTAAAGTATGATCCAAAAGCAAATATTGGCTAAATTTAACTTCATCAAGTTTAATTAAATTAATTGACAAAATAATAAAACCATTAGCACAGACTGCAAGAAAATATTTGCAAATCACATATGCAATAAAAGACTTGTATCCAAGATCAAAAGCTTCTTCACAGCAAAGGACACAGTCAGCGAAACAAAGAAGCAACCCACGGAATGGCAGAACATATTTGCAAATGACACTACAGACAAAGGACTGATATCCAAGATCTATAAAGAATTCCTCAAACTCAACATACACAAAACAAATAGTGATATCAAAAAATGGGCAGAAGACATGAGCAGACACTTCTCCAAAGAAGACATACAAATGGCTAAAACCCCCATGAAAAAAATGTTCATCATCATTAGCCATCAGGGAAATTCAAATCAAATTCAGGGAATTTTCAGGGCATTTCAGGGTATTTTAAAATCAGAACCACATTAGATACCACCTTACACCAGTTAGAATGGCCAAAATTAACAAGACGGTAAACAAAAAGTGTTGGAGAGGATGTGGAGAAAGGGGAACCCTCTTACACTGTTGGTGGGAATGCAAGTTGGTGTAGCCACTTTGGAAAACAGTGTGGAGATTCCTCAAGAAATTAAAAATGAGCTTCCTTATGACCCTGCCATTGCACTACTGGGTATTTACCCCAAAGATACAGATGTAGTGAAAAGAAGGGCCATCTGTACCCCAATGTTCATAGCAGCAATGGCCACAGTTGCCAAACTGTGGAAAGAACCAAGATGCCCTTCAATGGACAAATGGATAAAGAAGATACGGTCCATATGTACAACAGAGTATTATGCCTCCACCAGAAATGATGAATATCCAGATTTTATATCAGCATGGATGGGACTGGAAGAGATTATGCTGAGTGAAATAAGTCAAACAGAGAAAGTCAATTAACATATGATTTCACTTACTTGTGGAGCATAAGGAATAACACAGAGGACATTGGGAGATGGAAAGGAGAAGTGAGTTGGGGGAAATTGGAAGGGGAGACAAACCTTGAGAGACTGTGAACTCTGAGAAACAAACTGAGGGTTTTGGAGGTGAGGGGTTGGGGGTTTGGGTGAGCCTGGTGGTGGATATTATGGAGGGCATGTACTGCATGGAGCACTAGGTATGGTGCATAAGTAATGAATTTTGGAACACGGAAAAGAAATGAAATAAAGTAAAATGATTAAAAAAAAAAAAAGATGTTATCCAGACCATACCAAAAAAAGGTAAACCAAATAAATGGCCAAACTTAAGCAAATAGTTTCCCAAACAGAATACATAGATAGTATATAAGCAGATGAAAAAATTGTTCAATATCATTAGCCAGTAATGAAATAAAAATATGACCCCAAATTATATATCACTACACATTTATTAAAATAGATAAAAGAAAAATATTGAAAATATCAGATCCTTAGGAAGATATGGAGCAAATTAGTTTCTCATATTTTTTGGTGTGAATGGGAAATTGTATAGTCACACTGGAAATTAATTCCATAATTTCTTCCTTCCTTCCTTTCTTCCTTCCTACTTCCTTCTTTCCCTTCTTTTCTTTTTTTTTTAAGTTTGATGGTTTTTTAAAATACTTTTTACACTTACCACATAACCTAATAATCATTCTTCTGGGTATTTCTCCAAGAAAAATGGAACTATATAATTAAGGGGGAAACCCTTTGTATAAGAGTATTCATAGTAGCTGAATTCCTTTTTTTTTTTTTCCCAAAGATTTTATTTATTTATTTGACAGAGAGAGATTACAAGTAGGCAGAGAGAGAGGAGGAAGCAGGCTCCCTGCCAAGCAGGGACCTGAACCCAATCCCAGGACCCTGAGATTATGACTTGAGCCAAAGGTAGAAGCTTAACCCACTGAGCAACCCAGGCACCCTAGTAGCTGAATTCTAATAAGCAAAAACTTAAAAGAAAATTGAAGTTGGTGAAAAAATAACGGTGTCCATACAACAGAATATTATTCAGGACTAAAAGAAAAGAGAGACTTTTTATATATACAACAACTTAGATGAATCTCAACAGCACTATGGTGGAAAAAGCTAACCTTAATAAGTTACATTTTTAAAATGACAAAATTATAGTACTGAACTGATAAATGCTTGTTAACAGTTAGGTTTGAAGAGAGAGTTGGAGTAAAATAGGGAAGTCTAAGCAATCTAAATTTTTCTGTGGTGACAGAACAATAAAGGGTACTGATTGTGGTGGTGGTTAACCGTGATATAATGCCATAGCACTATACACTGAATAAAAAAATAATAATAATAATAAAATAAAAGCATTAAAATTGATAAAATCTGAATGTATGCACAGTATTTTACCAAAGTCAATGTCTTGTTTATGATAAATGTATTTTGGTTACACAAGTTGTTACCACTAGGGAATGTGGTTAAGGGGTAGATGGGAACTCTACTACTTTTCAGCTTCTACTGAGTATAAAATGATTTCAAAACATTAACTGGTCTATAGATTTATGGTTAACGTTTCTCTTATTGTAGTGGTTGATTTATTTACAATATAGCACAACTATGTTATTTTAAATCAGAAACTCTATTGTTGATTTTTTCCTTTTTTAAATATTTTGTCTTCTAGGGCACCTGGAAGTTAAGCGACTGCCTTTGGATCAGGTCATCATTCCAGAGTTCTGGGATCGAGTCCCACATCGAGTTTCCAGCTCCAAAGAAAGTCTGCTTCTCCCTCTAACCTCTCCTATTAAGCTCTGTCTCACTCTCTCTCTAGCAAATAAATAAATAAATAAATATTTTTGTCTTCCATACACATAAGGCGAACATGCTATTTCTCATATACATGTTTCTAGTCAGTAAAAGCCTTGGTCTAGCATATTGAATTATTTATTTATCTTTCACACAGTAGTTTTAGATTTCCCTGAATTGCTGCTACAAACACACTTTCATCATTCTTGCTTAAATCTGAACATTCCTGACAGTTCTACTCTTTTAAAGTCTTACTGATTTAAACTCTGAGACATATAAACCATAGGATTCTAGGACATCTCTAGAGCTTAACACTTATCATTTTTATTTACATTGACTCCCCATAGTTCAGAAGATTCCCTTAGTGGAAGTGTAAGCCTAAGATGTCTGTGGCAGTAATTGATTTCAGAATCAAATGCCAGATTTATATTGATTATTACCATGAAACCAATCATGATCATTGTGACTTTTATACAAGTTGGTTAATTTTATATGGCATATCACACTAACCCAGAATAATGAGAAGTGACAGCCTATCTGGATCAAAATGATTGTTTGATCTCCCAATAAAGTAAAAAATAACACCTGTCACTACTGTAGCAAATTAGGTAATATGGCAGAACCAAGGAGTTTGGATAAAACCATGACTATAGGTCAAAGTTAGAAATAGATGAAAGAATGGCATATCATAAATTATGACTTATTAATGGTAACTAAAAATTATTAACAATAACTGTTTATTACTTTCTAAGAAATTACATGCTCATTGATTTTATTTTTAAATATTGTGTCCTGACTGTATCCAACATTATGCAGGTGGTTGAAACAGTGATTATCAAACTGGGAGTTTACATTTATATCCAACAAGGATAAGGAACCAATCCTTAAGTGTAGGATAATATTTTAATAAAGTCTAATAATATTAGGCATAAAATAAACCAATGACCTATAGCCAATAAATGCAACTTGCAGTTTAGTCCCTATAACAATATAAACTATATTAAAAAAAAAAACCCTGCAAAGTCTGGAATTCTAACCACTGAGAGATGTCAGCATAACTGAGCTCAAGAATAATCTCTTCTGAGGGCTCTCTATGCCCTCAAACAGAAATAAAATTCTTGACTCTCTACCCCCCTGATACACTTTTAGCATATGCTAAATTTTTTTGAAACTGTTTAATTGTCTCATAGTTATTTGAGATTCCCTTGAGAAAAATAATTTTGTGTTGTTTTGCTAAATGTTCACAGCTTTTAACACAATTTCTGAGACAAAGCAAGAGCTGATACAAATTTTCTCTGAAGTAAATAAGTATACATCCAGAATATGCCAATGGGGAGAAAAGAGTAAAGAATTCAGAAGGGACTAGAAAATGTAATACTAAATATAATGCAATACTACAATAACATTCTATGAGTAATTGGTGAATGCTGGAAGAGGTGTACTAAGTGTATTTCCTAATTAGTACATGTAGTCAGGGTGGGTAATCAAACAGATTGTATAAATTGATATAATACATTTTTTTAAATTATGTACAAAAACAAGGAAAATGAAAACAAATGGAAGTAAAAATATAGAAAATATTTTTTTTTACTTAAATATAAAGTCAGGAATCCATTTTTTAAATTTAAATTCCACTTAGTTAATATAAAGTGTAATATTATTTTCAGGCATACAATATACTGATTCGACAATTCCATACATCACCTGGAGCTCATCACTCATCACAGCAAATGCACTCCTTAAACCCCATCACCTATTTACCCCATTCTCCCACCCACCTCCTCTCTGATACCCATTAGTTTGTTTTCTACAGTTAAGAGTCTTTTTCTTGATTTACCTCTCTCTCTTTTTTCCCCCATTGCTCATTTCTTTTGTTTCTTACATTCCACATATGAATGAAATCATATGTTATTTGTCTTTCCTGACTTATTTTGCTTAGCATAACACTCTCTGATGATTACAGCAGAATTATCTATAATAGTCAAATTATAGAAATAGCCTGAGTGTCTATCAACTGATGAATGAATAAAGATATGGTATGTATACATAATGGAATATTAGCTATAAAAAAGAATGAAATGTTGTAAATGGCAATTACATGGATGGACTAGAGAGTATTATGTAAAGCAAAATAAGTCAGAGGAAAACGTGTATTTAAGGCATAAAAAACTGCAAGAAAATGCTTTTCACTATAATAACAAAAATATTCTAGGGATGCCTGGGTGGCTCATTTTAGTTAGAGCATCTATGTTTAGTTCAGGTCATGATCTCAGAGTCCTGGGATCAAGCCCCATATCAACTCCCTGCTTAGGAGGGAATCTACTTCTTCCTTTCCCTTTACCTCTCCCTCTCCTTGTTCTCTCTCTCTCTTTTTCTCTCTTTCTCAAATACTTAAATAAAATCTTAAAAATAAGTTAGATACTCTAAAAAATGGTTTTTGAGCCCCTCAGACAGCTGAGGTCACAATGCTTACTGAATTCCAACGGTCAATAAACACCTCCATGAAGACTAGGCATAGAATGAATTAATATAATATTCTAGAATCACTGGAAACCATGAATAAAGTTAGTCTGCACTTTCTCATTTTTTCTATACTTCCAAGAAGGAGTCATGAGAAACAAGAAGGTAGGGTTGGAGACTTGATAAACAGCTTCTCCCATGACACATGAATGCAGAGCCTACCATGATTTGAGGGGAAACTGGATAATCTTAAGATAACTATAAGCACTTTAGACAATATATTAGTATAAGGTATTGGTGAGTACTACACAGCAGAAAAAGGTACAAGGGCACTAACCTTTCTCTGTTACAAAACAAAGGATAGCTCCTGGTGCCACAGTGATGCGAAAGCAGCCTGAGTCTCAACCTTCACTGATAGCAGGCAGATGTAGGCTGCTATTGTGGGAGGGACAGGAAGTCTGATGTACTAGCCTTAGCAACAAGTAGGAGAGCAGAAATTGTTTGTCATTCATGAAAAAGAGAGAGAGAGAGAGAGAGAGATGAGAAATTCCCATCTCTGAGGTACAGATGCACAAGACATATCTAAGACTAAGGAAGTAGAATAATCAAGATTACCCCATTTCTACATTGAAGTGGCAAGCTATCGTAATCTATTGCAAAGGGAAGGACAAGAATGGTGGGTGGATCACACCTATGATTTGGGCATGCTAAAATCTGAAAACAGGCATATTGAGATAAACTCTGGTATTCCAGTCCTCACAGTAAGTCCAAGATAGTGGCCAACAATTTCTGTAGGTATTTGAGGCTTGTTTGCTCACTAGGTAACCATAGTGACAATACTCAAAGATCAACTATAGTCTATATTGACTTAAACCCCACAATATAATGTCCTGGAAAAAAAGGAAAAAAGAGAGGGGCACCAGGGTAGCTCAGTGGGTTGGGACCCTGCCTTCAGCTTGGGTCATGGTCTCAGGGTCCTGGGATCGAGCCCCGCATCATGCTCTCTGCTCAGTGGGGAGACTGTTTTCCCCTCTTTGCCTGCCTCTCTGCCTACTTGGGGTTTCTCTGTCTGTCAAATAGGTAAATAAAACCTTTTAAAAAAAAGTAACCTAATTCTTGGCATAAATATTATTCGCATCTGATTTCATTGTTCTTTTACCCAAAAGGACTGGATTCAATGAAAAGAAATTCTATAAGAGTCTTTTTGTTTTAACTCCAACATGTAACAAGCCTGGAGCCTGTCATTTCTGTCCTTGCAATACCACCACCACCAACAACCTGAACAAACTGAAAATTAAAATTAAAATTAAAAAACACTACCATCAACAACAACCTGAGCAAACTGAAAATTAAGATTAAAATAATAAAAAAAAACACCACCAATAACAGCAACATTTCTTCTACTGTCAGAGAACCAATGTCATAGGGAAATCCTCAGGCTCAGAACTGGAAGAGACAAGTACATACAGCATCTCAATCAATATCTGCTTAGCTGGAGCAAAAGGTGATAGGCCCAGTAACTGTTAATAAAACTTAAGTGGTGATTTTGAGGAATTTCTATATGCTGAACATGGCATAACTTCAGAGAAAATTCATGGAGATTTCAGGTTTGTGGGCTTTACTCATTTCCATGGCTTTTTCCTCCAGGAACCCCAAAAGATTCTCATGGTGAAAATCCAAGTAATTAATATTCCATTGTCATTCTGTCAAAACAAAGGGAAGAATAAGGCTTATGAAATACTCCCAAGTTCCTTCTTCATAACAAAGGCCTACTCTCCTAGAAACTATCAATACTCACACTCAAATTGCGAGAAATAATTGATCAAAATAGGCCCTTATCTATTAAGTAAATTAAGTGAATTATTAATAACTGTTAAAAATTAAACTATATTTCTCTTCCAGAACACAGAAGTAGAGATAAATGTTCTCACTTGGAAACATACCTATAAGTTTAGTGTTCCTCAAATACCAAAATCTGATGAAAACATTGCAAGAAATTAAACTATAGACCAATAACTCTCAGAAACATATATACAAGAATCTTAACCAAGTCTCAGGAAATCAAATTCAACAATGAATAAAAAATTACACACCTTAATCAAGTGGAATTTATGCCAGGTATGCAAAGGTAGTTTGACATTTGAAAATCAGTACAATTTACCACATTATCAGTTAAAGAAGAAAAGTCATATGACCATATCAATTCATGAAGAAAAAACACTTGACAAAATCCAACATTCAGTCATCAAAAACATTCTCAGCAAAGTAAGAATAAGTAAGAACTTTCTTATCTTGATAAAGCACATCAGCAAAAAAATACAGCTACAGTACACTTAATGCTAAGAAACTGGACACTTTTCTCCTAAGATCAGAAAGAATACAAGAATGTAATTTTTTATGAGTTCTATTTGATATCACAGTGTATGTTCCAGTTGTGCAACAAAATAGTAAAATAAAATACAGCTTATACCAATTCGAAAAGAAGAAATAAAACTGGCTTTAATTGTACATGACATGATTGTCTATATAGAAAATCATAAAGATGTTACGGTATTGATGAAAGAAAAGAATTGTAGGTCAGTGGAACAGAATAGAGAGACCAGAAAAAGACTCCCAAGAATAGAGTTAACAGAACTTTTACAAAATAAAGACAATGCAATGAAAAAATGATAGACTTTACAAAAAATGGGTTTTAGGGTGGGGAGAAAAAGATGGTGGAGGAGTAGGGGAGCCTATTCCAACTGGTCCCTATATTGAGATGGATAACTACCAGACCATTCTGAACACCCACAAAATCAGCCTGAGATGTAAGAAGATATAGCTGGATCTCTACAAACAGAATATCTCCGATGGTTGGTCTTGAGGTATGAAGCAGGGAGCTGTGATTCTGTAGGCAGGTATCAGAAGATAAACAGAAGGAGGGAGCCTCTGTGAACTTTTGCCAGGAAGGCAAAAGCTTCCCATGCTAAGGACTGGGCACAGACTCACTGATCAGTAGTGTTGGGGAAGGGTCTTTAGGGTAGCCTCCCAGACTGAAACCTGAGCTACAGGTGTGTGCATGTGAATGGAGAGTGGCTTGTGGTTTTAGAAGCACAAAGGGCAGAGATGTGCCCAGCCCTGGGAGCAACAGCTGAGAGTGCTACTGTGGGGTGCACAACCGGGAGACTGTAGTTTTTAGCAGCACAGAAACAGAGACAACATGGTCTGCAGAGCTCACTAAAGAGCAAACTGCAATCTCTCTCTTCTGAGACAGAGATTTGGATGCAGTCACTTCTGCTCTGACTCTCAGAAGAGATCCAGAAAGCCACAAGGGGGAGCAGTCAGGGCACAAAAGCCCCCAAAACCAGTTTTCAGTGATCCCAGTCCCCTCCAACATGGGTGTAGGACAACCCTACCCGAACAACTCAGGGCAACTCTTACCTGAGTAACAGCTCAGCAGGCCCCTCCCCTAGAAGACAGGCAGAAGAACAAGAGGCCAAAAACTCTAAGGTCCCTATAAAACAGGTGCACCTTGCTTGGATTATGGTTAATACTTTGGACTCTTTACATTCTCTCAAACACCTTTCAACAGAATGATTGAGAGGAGGAACCACAACAAAGGAAAGGATCAGAGACTTTACCCTCTGGAACAGAACTCATGGATATGGATATAACAAGGACATCAAAAATAGACTTCAGAGTAAAAAATTATGAAGTCATCTATACTTAAGAAAAATATTAATAATAATATGAAATCTCCAAGGGTAGGAATGAGAGCTAATCAGGCTGAACTTAAAAATGGTATGGACAAAACACAGTCTAAACTGGATACTCTGACTTCCAGGTTAAACAAGGCAGAGGAACAAATTAGTGAGATAGATGAAAAGACTATAGAAAAGGAGGAAACTGAAGTGGCATGGGAAAAACATTAAAGCCCAAGGGATCAAATTGAGAGACACTAATGACTGTGAAACATTCCAATATCAGAATTACTGGGATCCCTGAGTGCGTGAAGAGAGAGAGCCATCTAGAAGATATATGTGAGCAAACTGTAGTGGAGAATGTCTTTAATCTGGGGAAAGAAACAAGCATTCTTGTCCAAAAGGCAGACAGGACCCCTCCCAAGATCATGAAAACAGACCAACACCATCACACATAACAGTATAATTAGAAAATCTTAGCTCCAAGGAAATAATCTTGAAAGTGGTGAGGTGAGAGAGATGTTTTACATACAGAGGGGATATCATTAGAATAATGACAGGCCTGTCCACAGAGACTTGGCAAGTCAGAGAGGGCTGGCAAGACATATTCAGGGTATCAACAAGATCTCAAGTATACAAACTAAGAAAAAACTGATGGAAAAAAATAAATAAATAAACATAAGCCATGGAGGAATTGAGAAATAATTAAGATTAAAGCAGAAATCAATAGATTAGAAACCAGAAATACAGTATAGCAGATCTATGAAACTAGAAGCTGGTTCTTTGAAAAAATTAATAAGATGGATAAACCACTGGCCAGGCTTATCCAGAAGAAAATAGAAAGGACCCAAATTAACGAGATTATGAATGAAAGGGGAGAGATCATGACTAACACCAAGGAAATAGAAGCAATTATTAGAAATTATTACCAACAACTATATGCCAATAAATTAAGCAAACTGGAAGAAATGGATGCCTTCCTGGAAACCTATAAACTGCCATAATTGATGCAGCGCCTGGGTAGATCAGTGGGTTAAAGCCTCTGCCTTCGGCTCAGGTCATGATCTCAGGGTACTGAGATCAAGCCCTACTTTAGGCTCTCTGCTCGGCAGGGAGCCTGCTTCCTCCTCTCTCTCTCTCTGCCTGCCTCTCTGCCTACTTGTGATCTTTCTCTCTCTCTGTCAAATAAATAAAGTCTTAAAAACAAACAAACAAAAACTACCATGATTGAAACAGGAAGAACTTGACAATCTGAATAGATCAGTAACCAGTAATGGAATTGAAGCAGTGATCAAAAACATTCTAAAGAACAAGAGTCCGAGGTCTGATGGATTCCTGGGGGAATTCTGTCAAACATTCAAAGAAGAAATAATACCTAATCCTCTGAAGCTGTCTCAAAAAATAGAAACAGAAGTAAAACTTCCAAACAGGCTAGCATTGCCTTGATTCCAAAACCAGCTGAAGACCCCAACAAAAAGGAGAATTATAGGCCAATATCCTCAATGAATATGGATGCCAAAATTTTCAACAAGATCCTAGATAATAGGATCCAACAGTACATTTAAAAAATTATCCACCACGACCAGGTAAGATTTATTCCTGGGATGCAAGGCTGGTTCAACATTCACAAACTAATCAGCATGATAGAACACATTAATAAGAGAAGATACAATAACCATATGATTTCCTCTCAATTGATTCAGAAAAAGCATTTGAAAAAATACAATATTTCTTTCTGATTAAAATTCTTCAGAGTGTAAGGATAGAGGGAACATTCCTCAACTTCATAAAATTCATCTATGAAAGCACACAACAAATATTGTTCTCAGTGGGGAAAGGTTGACAGCACTTTCCTTTAAGGTCAGGAACACAAGGATGCCCACTCTCACCACTATTGTTCAATATAGTAATAGAAGTCCTAGTTACAGCAATCAGACAATGAAAGGAAATAAAAAGTATTCAAAGTGGCAAAGAAAAAAAATCAAACTCTCTTTTTTTGAAAATGATTTGAAACTTTCTGTGGAAAATGCAAAATACTCCATCCCCAAATTATTAGAACTCATTCAGTACATCAATTCAATAATGTGACAGGAAACAAAATCCATGCACAGAAATCAGTTGCTTTATTATATACCAACAATATAATTGTAAAAAGAAAAATTAGGGAATCAATTCAACTTTCAATAGCGCCAAAAATCACAAGATACCTTGAAGTAAACCTAACTAAGGTGGTGAAGGATCTATTTTCGAGGAACTACAGAACACTCATGAAAGAAATTGAAGAAAACACAAAAAGATGGAAAAACATGCTATGCTCATGGATCAGAAGAATAAACATTGTTACAATGTCTATCCCGCCCAGAGCAATCTATACTTTCAAAGCCATCCTGATCAAAATACTACTGGCATTTTTCAAAGTGCAGGAACAAATAATCCTAAAATTTTGTGGAAACAGAAAAGACCCCGAATCATCAAGGAAATGTTTAAAAATAAAAACAAAGCTGGGGCATCATGTTGCTGTATTTCAAGTTGTATAACAAAGCTGTGCCAGCTTTTGTGCCAGAGTAGTACTGATACAAAACAGACACATAGATCAATGGAACAAAATAGAGAAGCCAGATATGGTCCTTCAACTCTTTGGTCAACTGTTCTTCAAAAAGAGGGAAAAAATTTCCAATGGGGGGGGAAAAAAAGACAGTCTCTTCAATAAATGGTGCTGGAAAAGCTGGACAGCTATATACAGAAGAATGAAACTCAAATATTCTCTTATCTTATACAAAAATAAACTCTAAATGGATGAAAGACCTAAATGTGAGACAGGAATCTATCAAAATTTTAGAGGGGAAAATAGGCAGTAACATCTTTGAACTGGCCACAACAACTTCTTTCAAGATATATCTCCAAAGACAAGGGAAACAAAATTGAAAATGAACTTTTGGTATTTCATCAGGATCAAAAGCTTCTGCACAGCAAAGGAATTAGTCCCATCATTTTCTCCCATGGAATGGGAGAAGACATTTGCAAATGACACTACAGATAAAGAGCTGGTTTTAAAGATCTATAAACAACTTCTCAAACTCAACACCCCCCCAAAAAATAACCAAATTAAAAAATGGGCAGAAGACATGAACAGACACTTCCCCACAGAAGACATAAATGGCTAACAGGCACATGAAAAAAATGTTCCTCATCATTAGTCATCAGGGAAATTCAAATCAAATTCAGGGAATGTTTAGGGAATTTCAGGGTACTTTAAAATCAAAACCACATTAGATACCACCTTACACCAGTTAGAATGGCAAAAATTGAGAAGGCGAGAAACAACAAATGTTGGTGAGGATGTGGACAAAGGGAAACCCTCTAACACTGTTGGTGGGAATGTAAGCTGGTACAGCCCCTTTAGAAAACAGTGTGAAGGTTCCTCAAAAATTTAAAAATAGAGCTACCCTATGACTTAGCAATTGCACTACTGGGTATTTGCCCCAAAGATACAGATGTAGTGAAAAGAAGGGCCACATGCACCCCAATATTTGTAGCAACAATGTTCACAATAGCCAAACTGAGGAAAGAACTTAGATGACCTTCCACAAACAAATAGATAAAGAAGATGTTTTCCTTAAATATAATGAAATATTACTCAGCCAATAGAAATGATGAATATCCAACTTTTGCATCAACATGGATGGGACTGGATGAGATTATGCTGAATGAAATAATTTAATCAGAGAAAATCATTTATCATATGGTTTCACTTACTTGTAGAATTTAAGGAATAGCAATGGAGGATATTAGGAGAAGGAAAAGAAAAATGAAGGGTGGGAAATGAGAGGGGGAGACAAACAATGAGAGTCTATGGACTCTGAGAAACAAAGGTAGGGTTTTAGAGAGAGGGTGGGTGTGGGGATGTATTGGCCCAGTGATGGTTATTAAGGAGGGAACTTACTATATGGAGCACGGGTGTATACATAAACAATGAATCTTGGAACACTACAATAAAAACTAATGACATAGTGTTTGGTGACTAAATAACATAATAAAAAACAATACAAAGGGAGGAGGAGTCAAGATAGCAGTGAAGTAGCAGGCTGAGACTACTTCAGGTAGCAGGAAAACAGCTAGATAGCTTATCTAAAGATTGCAAACACCTACAAATCCAATGGGAGATGGAAGAGAAGAAGAACGGCAATTCTAGACAGAAAATCAACCACTTTCTGAAAGGTAGGACAGGCAGAGAAGTGAATCCAAAGTGACAGGAAGATAGACTGCGGGGGGAGGGGCCGGCTCCCTGCAAGCAGCGGAAAAACAGCGCATAAAATCAGGACTTTTAAAAGTCTGTTCCGCTGAGGGACATCACTCCAGAGGCTAAACAGGGGTGAAGCCCATGCAGGGTCAGTGTGGCCTCAGGTCCCACAGGGTCACAGAAGGTTCGGGGATGTCTGAGTGTCGCAGAGCTTACAGGTATTAGAATAGGGAAGCCAGCTACAGAGACAGAGCCGAGGAGTGAGCTCCCAGCTCCTACCTTGAACAGGTCAGAGGCTCAGTGAGCTCAGAGCGTGGCCGGAGGCCAGGGAGACGGGAGTAATAGGGGGCAGTTCTCTGAGGGCACACTGAGGAGTGGGGCCCCGAGTTCTTGGCTCCTCCTAGCCAGAGACTGGGAGGCTGCCATTTTCTTCCCCGTCCTCCAGAACTCTACAGAAACAGCTCAGGGAACAAAAGCTCCCAAAAGCAAACCCAAGCTGATTACTCAGCCCAGCCCCTGGTAAGGGCGGTGCAATTCCGCCTAGGGCAAAGACGCTTGAGAATCACTACAACAGGCCCATTCCCCAGAAGATCAACAAGAAATACATCCAGAACCAAGTTCACCTACGAAGGAGTGCAGTTTCAATACCAAGGAGAGCAGCGGAATTCCAGAAAAGGAGAAAGCAATGCACAGAACTCATGGCTTTCTCCCCATGATTCCTTAGTCTTGCAGCTAATTTATTTTTTTTTCTTTTTCAATTACTTTTTTGTCTTCTTCTAAATTTTTTTAAACTTCTATGCTTTTCTTTTTTAATGTTTCTTAACTAGTTTATCTAATATATATATATATATATATATATATATATATATATATATATACTTATCCTTTATTCATTTTCTTTTTATTAATTGTTTCTTTTCTTTGCTTTTTTTTTTTTTTCTGAACCTCTTTATATGCCCTTTCTCCCCCGTCACAATTTGGGATCTCTTCTGATTTGGTTAAAGCATATTTTCCTGGGGTTGTTGCCACACTTTTAGTATTTTACTTGCTCCTTCATATATTCTTATCTGGACAAAATGACAAGACAGAAAAATTCATCACAAAAAGAACAAAAGGCAGTACTGAAGGCTAGGGACCTAATCAATACAGACACTGTTGATATGTCAGATCTATATGTCATCATCAGAATGATGATTCTCAGGTTCTAGACGGGCTCGAAAAAGGCATGGAAGATATTAGAGAAGCCATCTTGGGAGATATAAAAGCCCTTTCTGGAGAAATAAAAGAACTAAAATCTAACCAAGTTGAAATCAAAAAAGCTATTAATGAGTTGCAATAAAAAATGGAGACTCTCACTGCTAGGATAAATGAGGCAGAAGAAAGAATTAGCGATATAGAACAGCAAAAGACAGAGAATAAAGAAGCTGAAAAAAAGAGGGACAAACAGCTACTGGACCATGACGTGAGAATTCGAGAGATAAAGGACACCATAAGATGAATGGGGAGAATTTCCCCAATATGGCAAAGGGACCGAGCATCAAAATTCAGGAGATTCAGAGAATGCCCTGCAAAATCAATAAGAATAGGCCCACACCCTGTCACCTAATAGTAAAATTTACAAGTCTTAGTGACAAAGAGAAAATCCTGAAAGCAGCCCGGGAAAAGAAGTCTGTAACATACCATGGTAAAAATATTAGATTGGCAGCTGACTTATCCACAGAGACCTGGCAGGCCAGAAAGAACTGGCATGATATATTCAGAGCACTAAACGAGAAAAACATGCAGCCAAGAATACTATATCTAGCTAGGCTATCATTGAAAATAGAAGGAGAGATTAAAAACTTTTAGGACAAACAAACAGAAAGAATTTGCAAACACCAAACCAGCTCTACATGAAATATTGAAAGGGGTCCTCTAAGCAAAGAGAGAGCCTACAAGTGGTAGATCAGAAAGGAACAGAGACCATATACAGTAACAGTCACCTTACAGGCAATACAATGGCACTAAATTCATATCTCTCAATAGTTACCCTGAATGTTAATGGGCTAAATGCCCCAATCAAAAGACACAGGGTACCAGAATCGATAAAAAAAACAAAAGCCATCTATATGTTGCCTCCAAGAAACTCATTTTAAGCCCGAAGACATCTCCAGATTTAAAGTGAGGGGTTGGAAAAGAATTTACCATGCTAATGGACATCAGAAGAAAGCAGGAGTGGCAATCCTTATATAAGATCAATTAAATTTTAAGCCAAAGACTATAATAACAGATGAGGAAGGACACTATATCATACTCAAAAGGTCTGTCTAACAAGAAGATCTAACAATTTTAAATAACTATACCCCCAACGTGGGAACAGCCAATTCTATAAACCAATTAATAACAAAATCAAAGAAACACATCAACAATAATACAATAATAGTAGGGGACTTTAACACTCCCCTCATTGAAATGGACAGACCATCCAAGCAAAAGATCAAAAAGGAAATAAAGGCCTTAAACGACACACTGGACCAGATGGACATCACAGATATATTCAGAACATTTCATCCCAAAGCAACAGAATACACATTCTTCTCTAGTGCACATGGAACATTCTCCAGAATAGATCACATCCTCTGTCCTAAATCAGGACTCAACCGGTATCAAAAGATTGGGATCATTTCCTGCATATTTTCAGACCACAATGCTCTAAAGCTAGAACTCAACCACAAAAGGAAGTTTGGAAAGAACCCAAATACATGGAGACTAAACAGCATCCTTCTAAAGAATGAATGGGTCAACTGGGAAATTAAAGAAGAATTGAAAAATATCATGGAAACAAATGATAATGAAAAT
This sequence comes from Mustela nivalis, assembly GCF_964662115.1. Taxonomy (NCBI): domain Eukaryota; kingdom Metazoa; phylum Chordata; class Mammalia; order Carnivora; family Mustelidae; genus Mustela; species Mustela nivalis. The sequence goes on along the minus strand of NC_139032.1, from coordinate 38,372,952 downwards.
ACAACGGTTCAAAATCTGTGGGACACAACAAAGGCAGTCCTGAGAGGAAAATATATAGCAATACAAGCCTTTCTCAAGAAACAAGAAATGTCTGAGGTACACAACCTAACCCTACACCTAAAGAAGCTGGAGAAAGAACAAGAAAGAAACCCTAAGCCCAGCAGGAGAAGAGAAATCATAAAGATCAGAGCAGAAATCAATGAAATAGAAACCAAAAAAACAATAGAACAAATCAACGAAACTAGGAGCTGGTTCTTTGAAAGAATTAGTAAAATTGATAAACCCCTGGCCAGACTTATCAAAAAGAAAAGAGAAAGGATCCAAATAAATAAAATCATGAATGAAAGAGGAGAGATCACAACTAACACCAAAGAAATACAAACTATTATAAGAACATCCTATGAGCAACTCTACGCCAACAAATTTGACAATCTGGAAGAAATGGATGCATTCCTAGAAACATAAACTACCACAACTGAACCAGGAAGAAATAGAAAGCCTGAACAGACCCATAACCAGTAATGAGATTGAAACAGTCATCAAAAATCTCCAAACAAAAAAATCCCAGGGCCAGACTGCTTCCCAGGGGAATTCTACCAAACATTTAAAGAAGAACTAATTCCTATTCTCCTGAAACTGTTCCAAAAAATAGAAATGGAAGGAAAACTTCCAAACTCATTTTATGAGGCCAGCATCACGTTGTTCCCAAAACCAGACAAGGATCCCAACAAAAAAGAGAGCTATAGACCAATATCCTGGATGAACACAGATGCAAAAATTCTCACCACAATAGTTGCCAATAGGATTCAACAGTACATTAAAAGATTATTCACCACGACCAAGTGGGATTTATTCCAGGGCTGCAAGGTTGGTTCAACATCCGCAAATCAGTCAATGTGATACAACACATCAATAAAAGAAAGAACAAGAACCATATGATATTCTCAATAGATGCTGAAAAAGCATTTGACAAAGTACAGCATCCCTTCCTTGTCAAAACTCTTCAAAGTGTAGGAATAGAGTGCACATACCTCAATATTATCAAAGCCATTTATGAAATGCCACCACAATTATCATTCTCAATGGTGAAAAACTGAAAGCTTTTCCGCTAAGGTCAGGAACACGGCAGGGATGTCCAGTATCATGACTGCTATTCAACATAGTACTAGAAGTCCTAGCCTCAGCAATCAGACAACAAAAGGAAATTAAAGGCATCCAAATCAGCAAAGAAAAGTCAAACTATCACTCTTTGCAGATGATATGATACTATATGTGGAAAACCCAAAAGTCTCCACTCCAAAACTGCTAGAACTTGTACCGGAATTCAGTAAAGTGTCAGGATATAAAATCAATCCACAGAAATCATTTTCATATCTCTACACCAACAACAAGACAGAGGAAAGAGAAATTAAGGAGTCAATCCCATTTACAATTGCACACGAAACCATAAGAAACCTAGGAATAAACCTAACCAAAGAGACACAGAACCTATACTCAGAAAACTATAAAGTACTCATGAAAGAGATTGAGGAAGACACAAAGAAATGGAAAAATGTTCCATGCTCCTGGATTGGAAGAATAAATATTGTGAAAGTTTCTATGCTACCTAAAGCAATCTATAAATTTAATGCAATTCCTATCAAAATACCATCTTTTTTTTTTCAAAGAAATAGAACAAATAATCCTAAAATTTATATGGAACCAGAAAAGACCTCAAATAGCCAAAGGAATATTGAAAAAGAAAGCCAAAGTTGGTGGCATCACAATTCCGGACTTCAAGCTCTATTACAAAGCTGTCATCATCAAGACAGCATGGTACTGGCACAAAAACAGACACATAGATCAATGGAACAGAATAGAGAGTCCAGAAATAGACCCTCAACTCTATGAACAACTAATGTTCGACATAGCAGGAAAGAATGTCCAATGGAAAAAAGACAGCCTCTTCAATAAATTGTGTTAGGAAAATTGGATGGTCACATGCAGAAAAATGAAATTGGACCATTTCCTTATACCGCACATGAAAATAGACTCCAAATGGATGAAGGGCCTCAATGTGTGAAAGGAATCCATCAAAATCCTTGAGGAGAACACAGGCAGCAACCTCTTCAACCTCAGCCCCAGTAACATTTCCCTAGGAACATCACCAAAGGCAAGGGAAGCAAGGGCAAAAATGAACTATTGGGATTTTATCAAGATCAAAAGCTTTTGCACAGCAAAAGAAACAGTTAACAGAACCAAAAGACAACTGACAGAATGGGAGAAGATATTTGCAAACAACATATCAGATAAAGGGCTAGTGTCCAAAATCTATAAAGAACTTAACAAACTCAACACTCAAAGAACAAATAATCCAATCAGTAAATAGGCAGAAGACTGAACAGACATATGAAAAAGTGCTCCATATCACTCGGCATCAAGGAAATACAAATCAAAACCACAATGAGATATCACCTCACACTAGTCAGAATGGCTAAAATTAACAAGTCAGGAAATGACAGTTGCTGGCGAGGATGCGGAGAATGGGTAACCCTCCTACACTGTTGGTGGGAATGCAAGCTGGTGCAATCACTCTGGAAAACAGCATGGAGGTTCCTCAAAATGTTGAAAATAGAACTACCCTATGGCCCAGCAATTGCACTACTGGGTATTTACCCTAAAGATAAAAACGTAGTGATCCAAAGGGGCATGTGCACCCGAATGTTTATAGCAGCAATGTCTACAATAGCCAAACTATGGAAAGAACCTAGATGTCCATCAACAGATGAATGGATCAAGAAGAGGTGTTATATATACACAATGTAATACTATGCGGCCATCAAAAGACATGAAATCTTGCCATTTGGGATGACATCGATGGAACTAGAGGGTATCATGCTGAGCGAAATATGTCAAGCGGAGAAAGACAACTATCATATGATCTCCCTGATATGAGGAAGTGGAGATGCAACATGGGGGGTTAAGGGGGTAGGAGAAGAATCAATGAAACAAGATGGTATTGGGAGGGAGACAAACCATAAGTGACTCTTAATCTCACAAAACAAACTGAGGTTTGCTGGGGGGAGGGGTCTGGGAGAAGGTTGGTGGGGTTATGGACATTGGGGAGGGTATGTGCTATGGTGAGTGCTGTGAAGTGTGTAAACCTGGCAATTCACAGACCTGTACCCTTGGGGATAAAAATATATGTTTATAAAAAATAGTTTAAAAATTAAAAAAAAATACAAAGTAAATAAATAGACAATAATAATAAATAATAAATAGTAACAATAAATAATAAATAAGTACAATGAAATAAAAATATATATAAGATAATATGTAAAATGTAAATTAAAAGCTAGGCTTTGGGAAGAGAGTGTTTAAGATAAAATCCCACTTTTGTCTCTGACTAGATATATGAACTTCAAATGATTATTTAACTGTTTCAGGCCTATTTTTTGTAATTGTAAGAACCTAATGATACCTACAATAAATGGTTACTTCATTGTTGTCAGAAGAAATGATGTGATGGTTAGAAATATCTGACAGCCAGTGTTCCTGAAAACCAATCGAGCTTTAATAAAATTAAAATGAAGTAAAATTCATTTTGAATTTCAGGCATCTGATTTGTTTTTAGAATTAAATTAGCTAGTACTCCACATTCCCCAAGATTATACTAACATTCTCCATGAAATCCTCTTCAGGCCAGTGATGCAATCAGAACAAATTGTTACTTTTAAAAACTCATTCAGTCACTTCCATTGAATGAATATAGGGTAAAACAAGATCACTTCTACTTATTTACCCAACTAATAGGAAAAACTATTTTTATATACTTGCAAACAATTATTTATGACAACTTTGCAATTATGAAAAACTTCAACTCGAAGATGAACGTCAACATCTGAATGGATAAACTAGCAGTGACATTATAATTTAATTAAATACTATTTATCAATATAATGAATGTGCTAGCAAGCTATGCAAAGACATGGATGGATGTCATGGATGTCATGAATGCATATTGATAAGCCAAATAACCCAGTTCCAAAAAGCTACCTATTACATGATCTCAGCTATGTGACATTCTGGAAAAGGCACAGCTGTAGAGACAATAAAATGATGGAACAGTGGTTTCGAGCTATTTGGGGAGTGGTAGGCATAGGGCTGAATACATAAAACATAGGAAACTTACTGGGTAGTAAAATTATTCTGAACAATATGTAATGGTAGATACATTACACTATAAACTTGTCAAAACCTGTAAAACTTTCAATACAGAGGGAACTTTATGTGTGAATATTAAAAAAAAGAATCACTTATGATACTGAAAGTTCCCATGAAGGAATGTAGACTATTAGAAAACTATCCAACTATATTACAAATGTATGAAATACCCTCACTGATTTGGGTGGGGGAGAAAGCTACTGATATAAATAATTTTGGAAATCATTGAAATATGGAAAAGTAAAGGCAAATGAAATGGTACATGAAGACTGAGTTCCAGTGGATAACTTTTCTCAGCATTAAGGGTAGGGGTGAAAGTATTTGATACCAATATATAATTATTGGAGTAGAAGTTTACAGACAAGCAAGAAGAGGCTAGAATGGCCCACCTGATAGTGGATTAGAAATAAAACTGTCAGTCTGAATTTATGTTTTGCTTAGTAGGTTTATAGATGGCTTGAAATAGAGTTTGAAATAGATGGTTTTATATATATATATATTTTTTCTTGCTTTATATATATATATAAAATATATATATATATATAAATATATATTTTTTCTTGCTTTATATATATATTTTTTCTTGCTTTATCAGTTGGTATGCCCTAGAAACAATGATATTTCAGAAGTAAAGGACACATTTAGCTCAGATCTTGGTTTCAAGTATCATTCTCCAACAAAATATTACAGAGTTCCTGGAGAAGTGGCTAATTCAAGGATGAAACAGGTAATCTACCAGGTGATCCTGTGATTTTGAAGAGCCAGAGAGTGCTATACAGAAAAACAAAACAAAATACAAACAAAAATCCATGATGATAGGAATAAATAAATAAATAGGGATAGAAGAACCAATTGAAAGAGCCTTCAATGGCAAAAATCTGGAACATTTTGAACTACAAAATCAATAAAATAGTATTAGAATCTAACCAAAGTATTAAATAAATAATTCTGTGTCCATACTGATGCAATTAGATGACTGAATAAATACATGGGGTTGGGGATGGATGAGAGATTAATAACCCAAGCAGAAGGATTCCAAATAATGTATGTAAATACTCCATTATCAAAGAGGTACAGGAAAACTCACTCTTTAGGTGTGAGCTATAGTACTGAACTCCTTTCAGATAGTACAGTACAAGAACTGGGGATAAAGAATATCTTTTGCTAAAAGAAAAAAGAAAGTACTTTCTGTGATCTTTCTTGCATAGCTGCAGTCTAATCATGAGACAAATACTCTACTATAATTGAGGGATTTTCTGTAAAGTTATTGGCCAGTACTCTTCAGGAGTTTCAAGTTTCCTGAAAATAAGAATGACTGAGAAACTGTCACAGCCTCAAGTTGTCTAAGGATACATACTGATTAAATGCAATATGGTATATTGGATTGGATCCTGGAAAAGAAAAAAAAATGACATTTAAGTGAATGTTAAGAAAATATGAATAAGACAAGAAAGTATAACTCTTTGGGGCGCCTGGGTGGCTCAGTGGTTTGGGCTGCTGCCTTCGGCTTGGGTCATGATCTCAGGGTCCTGGGATCGAGCCCCGCATTGGGCTCCCTGCTCCGCAAGAAGCCTGCTTCCCCCCCCACCCTCTGCCTGCCTCTCTGCCTACTTGTGATCTCTGTCTGTCAAATAAATAAATAAAATCTTTTAAAATAAATAAATAAATAAATAAAATATGAATAAGATATGAACTTTAGTTAATTATCAATATTGGTTTCTAAATATAACAAGTATTTCATACTATTGTAAGAGTACAGAGTCTAGGGAAACTGCTTCTACTCTTTCTATAGTATTGCTGTATATTTAATTTATAATAAAAACTACTAAAATGAAGTTGAAGTATATATTTCTCAAATGTAAGAAAATATAGTTTCCATTAAACCTGCATTACATAAGATTTTAAGAATTTGTGAGGGTTTATAATAGGTATATTTGTAAAATATTTAACATCAAGAGATAGGATTTTTAAATTGCCATGATATTATATTGTAAGATTTTTACATTATAAGTGAAGCAACAAATATTAATTAGAGAATGCTGAACTAAAGTTGCATATTTTATTCCCTAAAGAAATCCATAAAAATAACAAAAAACAGTGCTCCTGAAATTTCAATAGGGGAGATAAAATGGCTTAACAACAAAATTTCCTTGATTTTAATGACGATAAAAGAAAAAGAAAATGGAAGAAAGAAAAGAAAAATGGAAAGTCTGTAGTATAAGGGCTAACATAAAACCAACCTTATGAAGAATTACATTAAATACAAGTGAAATAAAACCCAAAATTAAAAACAGATATTGTCTAACAAGATTAAAAATACAAAATGAGGCTATAGGCTATGTAGAAGAGAAGCATTTTACGTAGAAAGACATTGCCAATATGAAAGGTAAAGATTCCAATTGGGGGAGTGTTTCTGTTAATATTTACAGTAAGCACAAGACAGCTGGTTTGGCTATATTGATTACAGAAAAAACAGAATTCAAAGCAAGCAGTGTTAACTGCCATAAACAGGGTCATTTCATAATGATAAAAGGGTCTATTCATCAAGAATTCTTACTATCTCTAAATATAAATGTAGCTAGTTAAAATTCAAAATGCATCTAGTCAATACCCTCCACCCTGAAGCTACTTTCTCTTCTCAATCTCCTTAAGTTATGCCTGCTATTAGAGAAATCATATAAATGATAACATGTTTGTCCTGAAATAAAGGTTTTTTTATATTAAGTATTATCCATTATAATTTATCAACTTATTTTACAATTAAATTTCCTTTTTTTTGGCATACAATTTACATATCATTCACCCATTTTAAGTATATAAATTAATGACTCTTGATAAAACCTACATGCTCACCACAATATAGCTATAAACATACCACTCATTGTTCTTAAGCTATTTGTCATATCCAATTAATATTTGCCATTAAAGTGTGCATGTTTATAACTATTAATTCACATTTTCTTTACAAATTTAAATTTGTGTAAGCATGTAAAATAAAAGTACCCATATTCCACTTCCATTTCTGTTCCCCAGCATTATCTCTTGAAAACTATTGTTAAAGTCTACATTTTCTTAAGGTAAGCAATATTGTATTACATATACATACACACACAAACAGATATCTATTATGTTCTATTGGTACTAAGTAAATAGAGCTTCCTAAAAAGTTATACTGAACCCTCATTTATGTTTCTTTATGTTCTCATAGCCTGGAAACTTATTTTCCTTTGTCCAAAACAAAAGTCAATTTGGACTAAATTATAGACCAAGAGAACGGTGTGCTTAACTACATGATGATGTTTAGTGATTTTCTTGGTACTTGTTTCTTTACTTTCTAAAGTACTCTGCTTTCTATGTTTTTCTTTTCAAGGAATATCACATAATTCTTTGTATTCCCCAAACCTACAACAGTTGGGAAAATAAAGGACTCTTAAATAAATATCAACTAACATGTAAGATCATGTTCTAATGTTATTTGCTATAAAAAGAGATTGGATTTCATAGCTGAGATCTCTAAAAACATGACTGATTTGCCATTCTTTACTTTGTAAAAATAAATATCACAGGGAAAAATAAATGAATGAATGAATGAATAAATAAATAAATATCACAGAAATGCTATCATGCCCTTAGATAAATTCATGACATATTCCAAATAAATATATTATATCTTAATTCCACACATGTATTTATGGAGTTTCTCCAACCAAAGTTTTAAAACATGAAAAAATTATGGGAGACAATAGCACGAAAAGGGTTAATTTTGTAGTTTAAAACAGTAGCATACCATAGAAAAGGTAATGCATTTTAGAGAAGTGAAAAATTGAAAAAAAAAAAAATGCCAAGTGTGTCAGGTAAGACTTAGGTAGAAAAAAAAGTAGAATTTGAGTAGGGTATAAATATATAAGAAATCACAAAGATATATCAATTGCTGCACAATGGAAATGGAAAAAGAGCTTATTTGTAAAAGTACCAACAATGGGTAATTTATATGTCAATAAGGAAAATAGTTTATGAATTTTTTGGGGGGATGAGAAACATATAATGTGTGGAGGGATTAAAGCTAGTTTTCAGAATTAACACTGAGGACTAGCGATTTGACACTAGAGAAAACATTTTGATGTTTTGAAGGATGTTTTTACTAAAATAACATGTTAACAACAACAAAACTGAGCTTTGGAGAAATCATTAACTCTGCCATTACCTTCAAATACTTTATATGGCCTTGTAATAAAATTACTCTTTGTTTTTGAGAAAGGACCATTGCAAACAGAGATTTGCAAGACTTAATCCTGGGTACTGAAGCTTTGCTAAAAGAAACACTATTAAATAGATTGAGCAGGCTCATTATTAGTCAATGTATTTGCAATAGGGTGGAAAAAATGACCTATTTGTAGTGAAAGAAGCAAGAATTAAACCTATAAACAATCTAGAGATAAGCACCAAATGGGAAGAAAAAAAAATAAATCATTTTAACATTATTTCTCTTCTTCAGCTGTAAATATTTTGAATGAATTTATAGTAAATGCTGTACTTAAAGTGACAAAAGTAAAGTATGATATGAGAGGATAAAGTTGACAGAAGAAAGTCTATTGGAAGTACAGATTTTCTTCCACCTTGCAGTTCTTTAGTCCATTAACTTTAAATACTGAACAAATGCCAAATTTTAATACAAACATTACTTCTGCACATAGTCTTTTTAAGTTATATCACACATTACATTTAGAATGCTTTCAATTTGGCTGTAATTGGTTTACTTAAAGATAGCTGAGCATATAAGGTTTTAAGCTTCTTTCTCCGTTGATGATGCTTCTGTTCCTATTTCTCTGTATTACACAGTTGGATAGTAATTTGACTTAAATTTTTAAACTTACATGGACAGTACATAATTAAAACATGACTGAAAGACTGTTGCAATCATACCGATTTAACCAGTTGCTTAAATGTTCTTGCGATTTAGTATTAGAAATATTTAGAAGATTATTCATTTTGGTGGCAAAATATGATTAGTCTATAAAAAATATTGTGCAGTAAACAGTTCTCTTTGGATTCCATGTATAAGTACATTACATGAGATTTCTTATATAAGAGGTTGCTGAATGGGTTCCCAGGGATTTAACTTGCAGATTGCAAAGAACAGGAAATTTATGTTCTCTTTCAAGTTTTCTATCTTCCTAAAAGTAAAATCAGTTTACTGTTTAAACTGAATCTCAGTTAAGGAGCTGTTTGTAAAGATGAGAGCTGTTTCTGCCTTTCCAATGCTTATTCCTAGCAGATCTAAAAAAAAAAAAAAAAAAAAATGTTAAGGACTTTGCTGTTCCTAAAATTTGTATCCCATGTTATAAGATAAAGCAATTATATAAAATGGATGAGGGGCATCTGGGTGGCTCAGTGGGTTGGAGCCTCTGCGTTTGGCTCAGGTCATGATCCCAGAGTCCTGGGATCAGCCCCCTGTCCTGCTCTCTGCTCAGCAGGGAACCTGCTTCCCCCTCTCTCTCTGCCTGCTTCTCTGCCTACTTGTGATCTCTGTCTGTCAAATAAATAAACAATCTCTTTTTTAAAAAAATAAATAAGATGGATGAAATTTGAAAAATAGAATATATTCCAAAATTCAAGAATAATAAGTATTAGTTAAGAAAATGAACAGAGATTATTTACATTCTTACAGAGACCTGGAAAATAAAAGGCTCACAAAATGGTCTGTGCCTATGCTCTGATTTCTGAGTTTACTTCCTTCATATAACACCATAACACCAATTATATGTATATGAATTTTATCATTTCCTTTGCAGTTCATCTACTTTAAAACTCAGAGTGATTCCATTACAGTTTTTCCCATCACAGGAAACTACGCATTAGTGAATCAAACAATTTCTTATTAAGGCTTTTTTTTTTCTATTTGGTAATTTACCATCAGTTGCAAAACAACAAGCAATCTTAAAATATTTCTCTGGAATAATAAGTTGAAGCAAATATTCATTGTATCAGAATTATAATTCTGAAAATGAGTGTGCTAATATCTCATCTTTGTCATCTGGATCATTGATGTCTCAAATTCTTTGCTGAATGAATAACTATCTCACCCACACCAATTACCATAATTTTGCTCTCCAGAATATCAATTTATTAGATTTTACCAATTCTTACATGCTTTGAATTCACATTTAAATGTAAATGTGGGACGCATGTTTTCCAGCCTGTGACAAATGTCTAGCATTGTGTAACAGCTTGCAATTTGATGGCAAAATTTGTACCCAAGGTGAGCCACTGTCATAACATCTTTGACCTCGTTCCCTTCAGTGCCAAAGACCAAAACCTTAGATATAAAGTAGAGGCTGTCAAAAGTGATACTCATTGTGCTTTGCATTCTTATTGAGATGTGATATTCAAATGTGGAATAAGACATTTTCACATACTTGTGCTTGCAAAGATTTCTAAATTATTAGTCTCAGGATAGAAAAGACTGAATAAAATATTGCTTTATACTTTTATGTAACATAGGAGATGAAGTTGGTTCACTGCTTTCCTAAATTATAATCCAACCATATTTATTCTATTATGAAATGGTCTCAAAATTATAAGGATCAAAAAAAATACAATTTTCACTGTAGAAATTTGTCTTCTGTTGAAACCATGTGATCAAAACTTAAAATATAAACTTGTAACGCAAATAACTTGTTTTTTTTTCTTCTTTTATTAACATATATTGTATTATTTGTTTCAGGGGTATAGGTCTGTGACTCATCAGTCTTATATAACTCACAGCACTCAACATAGCCCGCACTCTCCCCAATATCCATCACCCCACGACTCCAGCAACCCTCAGTTTCATCTTGTTTCATTTTTTCCCTCCCTTCCCCTATGACCCTCTATCTTGTTACCCAAATTCCTCATATCAGTGAGATCATATATAATTGTCTTTCTCTAAATGACTTATTTTGCTTAGCATAATAACCTCTAGTTCCATCCGTGTCATCATTGTAAATGGCAAGATTTCATTTTTGATGGTTGCATGATATTCCTCTCGTGTGTGTGTGTGTGTGTGTGTGTGTGTGTGTGTGTGAGATCTTCTTTATACATTCATCTGTTGATAGACATCTAGGCTTTTCCCATAGTTTGACAATTGTGGACATTGCTGCTATAAACATTGGGGTGCACATGCACGTATAAATAAAATACATTGATTTTATAGTGACCTGGTTTTAAAAAAAAAAAAAAGATGCATTCATACCATATAGTGAACTTTGTTTTAAAAGAATGAGGTAGGGACCCCTGGGTAGGTCAGTTGGTTAAGCGGCTGCCTTCAGCTCAGATCATGATCCCAGTGTTCTGGGATGAGTCCCACATCGGGCTCCTTGCTCAGAAGGGAGCCAGCTTCTCCCTCTGCCTTTGCCTGTTACTCTGCCTGCCTATGCTCGCTCTCGCTCCTCTCTCTCTCTCTGACAAACAAACAAATAAATAAATAAATAAAAATCTTAAAAAAATAAAATAAAAGAATGAGGTAAAATAATTATTTTTTGTGTGGAAAGTAATATTAAGTAAAATATCAATGTAAGCATTAAAGTATTTTAAAAGGATCAATATGAGAAACCTAACATGCTTATATTTGAGGAAAGAACCTTGGTAATGGGAAGATTTTTTTGTCTTATAAACATGACTATTGACTTGTTTTGAATGTTATTTTGAATGTTTTGAATGTTAAAAGCTATGTATATATTACACTCAATATTATATCTAATAATTGAGATAATAAAAATGTTTATTTTTTCTAAAATGTTCTAAATTTAAGTATTAGTAAATGTCTTATATAGTAAATTATAAGTTCAAACACAATCTCATAACCCATTTATTATTTTGTCACGAAAAGACTAAAATTTGGTACTGTAACATTGCTACCTCAGTGTCATTTAAATTTACTAGTATTTATTATTATTTTTGATAAGGAAGCTTACTTCTAAGTATTAATTACAGGGATGCCTGTGTGGCATGGTCAGTTAAGCATCTGCCTTCAGCTCACGTCATGATCCAAGGGTGCTGGGACTGGGTCCCACATCAGGCTCCTTGCTCAGTGGGGAGCCTGCTTCTCCCATCTGCATGCCACTCCCTCTACTTGTGCTCTCACTTTTTCTCTTACTCTCTCTCTCTGGCAAATAAATAAGTAAATAAATAAATATTCTTAAAAAAAAAAATAAGCCAAGACATTTCTTGGCTCCTTGTTGCAACTTTCCAATGAAATTTCCAATGACCAAAAGCATTATGTGTTAATTTCAATTCAACAAATTTTGTTTGTATAAATCAGCAGTTTTCAAGGCATTCCATTATCCATCCAAACTGAAGTAAATTGTTGGGATTCTTCTAGATATAACTTTATATCACTCAGAAATTGTTTGGGATGGTACGATTGTTTTATGGTTGTTTTAATTTATGACTTGCTAGACGTAATTTTTTTTTTTTAGGTGCAAAATGGTGGTTTATTAAAGCACGGGGACAGGACCCATGGGCAGAAAGAGCTGCTGCCCCAGGTTGTGAGGGATGGCAGGTTATGTACCCTGTGGCTGGACATACTTATTGTCATAAACTACAGTCTGTGAAAAATTCACATCAATATATACATAGGTGAGTTTTCTCAGCATGTATTCCATAGTGGTTGCTTTATAGATTAATGAATATGAGGAACTATCCATATGCAATTTGCTTTTGCATAGATTCTCTAAGTGCTACATGATATTCTACATAACTAGTTACCATGATAAATTTCTTAGGAAATTTAACCTAGTGTTCAGATGTTTTTGTAAATGTTATGACTTTGATAATAATGGAAAGAAATAAGTGGTGAATTTGTAAAAAAAAAAAAAAAAAAAAAAAACCAAAAACCAAAAAACAATAATTGTAAAATAATTACAATAATTACAGACTAGGAAGAAAACAAAGATACAAACATTTTATTTCTGTTAACTAATTTTTCTAGGTAAAATAAACAATTCAGTGATCCTAAGTATACTGTGATTACTGCTACTAATGAATAGGATTTAGGGATAAATTATCCAATTAATTGTATAATTTTTGTCTCTGCTTATATGTCTCTGAGAAGGATCACTGAAGAACAGGTCCATGTCTGATGGACAAAATATGAAATCAATGACAAGAAACTTGACCCCAGGAAGCTATGGCTTTTGGTCTCTTAGTTCAAATGCTCTATTTAGGTCTTGGAATTGATAGCACTCAAATAGCAATCACAGAAGAAACAAGTCATCTTTAATTCATCTAACCCAACAGAGAACCCTGGGTATTGGTTAGTGAGTATCTAATGTGTGGAGATGATTAAGAGTAAGGATGGGTTGTAATAAAGCACAATTTTTGCACAATACACCCAAATGTTTGTTTGTTGATTGTTTATTTATTATAAAAGCTTATGTTAAATGCTCAAGTTGATGGGCCATATTCAAGTGTAATCAGCTTACATATTAAAGTGTAATCAGCTTATGTTTATAAACAGTTTTTAGCTGACATTAACTTCTCTACTAATTCGGGATAACCTGAAGGAATAAAAATATTATTTAGTTCAATGCAATAGTAATAACCCTCCTCTGAGAGTTTGATCACACTTTCGTTATCATAAGACTAGTTTCCTGATCTGATATTGTCATTATTTAGCAAAAAGATAACATAAAAATCATAACTTGTTATATAACTTGTTACATTATCCCAGAAAGCTTTTTTACTATTCTGGACTTTATTTCTTTATCTGATAAAATTTTTTGTAACTATAAGTTGTGATCAAAACTTGAATATGGTTAGTATGGTTCCAAAATCCATGTACTTAACCAAATTCTGCCATATATATATATATATATATATATATATATATATATTCGTGTTGCTTTTTCAAAAATAGAACCTATAAAGTTTAAGTTAAGTGTGGTGCATTTTATTATCCATCAATCCCATTTTCTTTCTCTCCTATTTCTGTAATATGCATGGTTTATAAACACTTTACTCTTTGTCCACCTGTAATTATTTTTCATATAAAGCAATTTAGTATAGCTTAAAGTAAATAAACATAAATTTTTTTTATTTTTACAATTAATAGCACTATTACTCAACTTCAATTTTGTTTCCATTCCAAACATTTGGAAACATTTTCCAAATTGGAAACAAATTTCCATTTTGTTTCAAGAAATTTGGGACAAGGAGAGGGAAAGGAGACCATTAATAAGTCTGTCATGGTAATTACAAAGAGGTGATAGTGACATGAACTATGTTAGTATGCCATTGATAGCATAAGAAATGCAACAGTAAAGAATGCATGGATGACTGGATTGGGATAACATGCATGGAGTCAGAACCCAATAGGGTAGAAACAGGAGATAGGGCTACAGAAAGATGATAAATAGTATTTTGTGTTTCTGTGAAACATCCAAGAACAGGTTGCCACTTTCAAGGTGATGTATGATTGGAGGCTCAAGAATGAGCTTATGGGTATATTTAGGATTTATGAAAGAAATGGGTGACAGTTAAGCTATACAGGTGGATACTGTCAGCAAGAAGATGTCCTCAAGAAGAAGAAAAAGATGGTTTTAGAAATATATGTGAGTGATGGCAATATTTAAAATATAGATAGAGGGAGAGATCTTAACTAGAGATACAACACAGAATGAAAAAGATAAAACAACAAAACCCTTTAACTAATTGTAACAAAGATTTTTCTCAAGATGAGATAGGTAAAAAATAGCAAATATCGAGGAGATGTCACTGTGAGAAAGGTAAATCTTATATGTACTTAGGAAATATACAGATGATTTTATAAGCCATGTTATATTCTGTCTTAGTATTATCAATATAACAGAGTTATTTTTCTTCTGTCTACTAATGTATCATGAAAGGAAATCTAAAAATATTCTCACTCACTTGGAAAAATATTTTGAACTGAATCACTTCAAAATAAAGGAAAGATAATTGTAGAAGGAAAACTGATCTGAGGAGGCTTCAAATTGTTAGAAACACATATTTCAGAGCAGTCAGTCTTAAAATATGAGAGACAAATGATCTCAAAGTTAAACAGAATGAGGTCCCAAATATAAATACAAAGAGAGGGGCGCCTGGGTGGCTCAGTGGGTTAAGCCTCTGCCTTCAGCTCAGGTCATGGTCTCAGCGTCCTGGGATTGAGCCCTACATCGGGCTTTCTGCTCAGCAGGTAGCCTGCTTCCTCCTTTCTCTCTGTCTGCTTCTCTGCCTGCTCGTGATCTCTCCCTCTCTGTGTCAAATAAATAAATAAAATCTTAAAAAAAATAAATACAAAGAGAAAAACAATAGTACAGCTACACAGACTTTCATATTGAGTTTCTTTTTCGATAGGCAACTCTAAGAGGTATGTTACAGGACAAGAAAAATTAAAATAGTTCCAAGTGATGGTTGAAAATTGTCTTGACTGCATGATCATATAAACTATACGAAGGATATCTCATCTTTAAAAATACCATGCAATATGCAATAAGTTTGAGAACTTTATGTTGGAAAATATGTGAATTTTTAAACTGAAATTTGAAGCAAAGCTTTAAAATGTTGATTGATGAGTCCATCATGAGAATCCCAATTATAGCAATCATAAAAGTAATTTGTCAATAGAGGATTTACTTCAGTGTAAATCTATTCCAAGAACTGTAAATCATCATAATGTTTTAGGAATCAACTATATTTGAGACTAAACAATTTGCAAAATGTCAAAATCTACTCTGTAGAATTGCCTATGATAGCTTTATTTACAGATGCTCTATGGAGCTGTATGTAACAGATTGAGCAAGTGGAACACTGTAATTTTTTTTATATGGTTACAAATCATTAAATCTTTATATAGTAAAAAATTCTGTTTTAAACTTTTTAAACAGATAATTATTATTGCAGATAATTTAAAATAAAGATAATAGAAAATCAGTAAGAACAATATAAGAAATGATTAAAAATCTTGAATATTTTTAAGTTAACTCTTTCATCTACAAGAATTCTCAGACCAATTACTTACATAGAAACAAATGAGGATGAGGATATATTTACTCTTTTACATACACAAATATACACTATGCTAAATCTCAGCTTCAGCTACAATTTGATTTATCTCAAAGCTCATAGTATGATTATGATCTTTCTCAATATGTTGGGACTTGTTTGTTACCTAATATGTGATCTATTCTGGAGAATGATTCATGTGCCCCTGAAAAAACTGTGCTCTGTTGTTTTAGCATGAAATGTTCTGAATATATATGTTACGTCCATCTAGTACATTGTATCATTCAAAGCAACTGTTTCCTTGGTTTTTGTTTGGATAATCTGTCCATTGATGTAAATAGAGTGTTAAATCTCCTACCATTTTTTAAAGAGGTATTTACTTGAGAGAGAGGGAAAGAGAGAAGCAGCATGGGAGTAAGGGCAGAGGGAGAGAGAGTCTTAAGAAGACTCCTCACTGAGTGTGGAGCCTGACACAGGTCTTGATCTCACAATCCTGAGATTATGGTGTGAACCAAAACCGAGATGAAGGCTGAACTGACTGCACATCCAGGTTGTGCAAATCTCCTACTATTTTATTGTGTTATAATATATTTGTTCATTTGTATTCATTCTTTTTTTTTTTTTATGTTTTTGGGTGCTCCCATGTTGGAGGGGCATACATATTTACAAATGCTAGATCTTTTTGGATTGTTCCCTTTATTATTACATAGTGTCCTTTGTCTCCTTTGACATACTTTCTTTTAAAGTTTATTTTGTTTGATAAAAGTCTTGCAACCTCGAATTTTAGACATCCATTTGCATGATAAATGTTTCTTTATACTCTAATTTTTTATCTGCAGGTATCTTTAGGTCTAAAATGAGTCTCTTGGAGACATACGGATGAGTCTTGTTTTTCATCCATTCTGTCACCCTATGTTTTTTTGATTGGAGAATTTAGTCCATTTACATTCAGAAAAATTATTGATAGATATGAATTTATTGCATTTTGTTTTGTTTTGTGCTTGTTTTTGTAGTTTTTTCCTCATCCTTTCTTCTTTCTCTCTCTCATGGTCTGCTGGCTTTTTTTTTTGGTGTTGTACTTGAATTCCTTTCTCTTTATTCTTTGCACGTCTATTATGGGTTTTGATTTGTGGTTACCATTACATTTGTATGTAACACCTTCTGCAAATAGCAATCCATATGAAATTGATGGTTGCTTAAATTTGTACACTTCTTTACTCCACGGCCTCCATATTTTAGGTATGTGGTTTCATATTTTACATCCTTTTATTCTTTGAATCTCTTGATTGATTTTTACAGTTTTACCTACTTTTACTGCATTTGTGATTCCTACTCTTCATGATCTCACTTATGATCTTACCTTTCTACCCAAATGTCCCCCTTTAATATTTCTTATGGGGTAGTTTTAGTGGTCATGAGTTCTTTTAGTTTTTGTTTGAGAAACTCTTTACATCTTTCTTTCTAAATGGTAGCTTTTCTGGGTAGAGTATTCTGGGTTATAGATTTTTCCCTCTTAGCCCTTTGAATATTTTATGCCACATTCTCTGACATTTTCTACTGAAAAATAAGCCCATAGCCTTATGTTTTTTCCCCCTTATATGTAACTGCTTCTCTTGCTGCATTTTTTTTCTTTATCAGTAGTTTTTCCATTTTAATTATTATGTGTCCTGTTATGGACCTCCTTGGGTTGATTTTATTGGACAATCTCTGTGCCTCCTGGGTCTGGCAAGAGTTTCCTTCCCCAAGTTAGGGGAGTTCTCAGCTATTATTTCCTCAAATACTTTTTCTTCCTCCTTTTATCTCTCCTTCTTCTGGGATATCTGTAATGAGAATGTGATTATGCTTCAGGGAGTCAATGAGTTTCCTAAGTCTATTATCAGTTTGCATAATTTGTTTTTCCTACACTTGTTCTGTTTGATTACTTTCCATTACTCTGTTTTTATCTTATTCCTTTAGGTTATTTTTTTCCACATCAATTTCATTTTTAACTTTATTTATTATGTTCTTCATCGTTGATAGGTTATTTCTACCTGTTTGTTAAGAGTCTCACTGGTGTCATCCACTCTTTCTTGAGTCTAAAGGGTATCTTTATCATTATTACTTTAAATTCTTGGTCAGGCATATTAGTTATATCTGCTTTGCTTAGGTTTCTAACTGTGGTTTTGCCCCTATTCTTTCCTTCCTTTCTTTTTTTTAAATTTTTTATTTCTGATGGGAGGAGTCAAGATGGCAGAGAAGTAGCAGGCTGAGACTACTTCAGCTGGCTGGAGATCAGCTAGATAGCTTATCTAAAGATTGAAAACACCTGAAAATCCATCGGCAGATCGAAGAGAAGAAGAACAGCAATTCTGGAAACAGAAAAACAACCACTTTCTGAAAGGTAGGACTGGCAGAGAAGTGAATCCAAAGTGACCGGAAGACAGACCTCGGGGGGAGGGGCCGGCTCCTGGCAAGCAGCAGAGCAACCGCGCACAAAATCAGGACTTTTAAAAGTCTGTTCCGCTGAGGGACATCACTCCAGAGGCTAAACCGGGGCGAAGCCCACGCGGGGTCAGCGTGGCCTCAGGTCCCGCAGGGTCACAGAAGGATCGGGGGTGTCTGAGTGTCGCAGAGCTTGCGGGTATTGGAACGGGAAAGCCGGCTACAGAGACAGAGCCGACAGTAAGTTCGCAGCTTGGGGTCACCTTTGAACCGGTCGCAGGCTCTGTGAGCTTGGAGCGCGGCTGGAGGTCAGGCAGATGGGAGTAACTGGGCGCTGTTCTCTGAGGGCGCACTGAGGAGTGGGGCCCTGGGCTCTCGGCTCCTCCGGGCCAGAGACCAGGAGGCCGCCATTTGTATTCTTGTCCTCCAGAACTCTACGGAAAGCGCTCAGGGAACAAAAGCTCCTGAAAGCAAACCAGAGCGGATTACTCACCCCGGCCCCGGGTAAGGGTGGTGTAATACCGCCGGGGGCAAAGACACTTGAGAATCACTACAACAGGCCCCTTCCCCAGAAGATCAACAAGAAATCCAGCCAAGACCAAGTTCACCTACCAGGGAGTGCGGTTTCAATACCAAGGAAAGCAGCAGAATTCCAGAGGAGGAGAAAGCCAAGGACGGAACTCATGGCTTTTTCCCTGTGATTTTTTTTAGTCTTGCAGTTAATTAAATTTTTTTCTTTTTCATTTTTTTTTTTTTTTCTTCTCGCCTTCGGGTAAAATTTTTTTTTTAACTGTTACCTTTCCTTTTTTAACGATTTTTTACTAGTTTATGTAATATATATATTTTTTCTTTTTTTAACATTTTCCTTAGGTGTTTTCCTTTTTTTAAATTCTTTTCTTTTCTTTTTTTTTCTTCTTTTTTCTTTTTTTTTCTTTCTTCCTTTTTGAACCTCTTTTTATCCCCTTTCTCCCCCCTCACGATTGGGGATCAATTTTAATTTGGTTAAAGCATATTTTCCTGGGGTTGTTGCCAACATTTTAGTATTTTCCTTGCCTCTTCATATAATCTTATCTGGACAAAATGACAAGACGGAAAAATTCAACACACACAAAAAAAAGAACAAGAGGCAGTACCAAAGGCTAGGGACCTAATCAATACAGACATTGGTAATATGTCAGATCTAGAGTTCAGAATGACAATTCTCAAGGTTCTAGCCAAGCTCGAAAAAGGCATGGAAGATATTAGAGAAACCCTCTCGAGAGATATAAAAGCCCTTTCTGGAGAAATAAAAGAACTAAAATCTAACCAAGTTGAAATCAAAAGAGCTATTAATGAGGTGCAATAAAAAATGGAGGCTCTCACTGCTAGGATAAATGAGGCAGAAGAAAGAATTAGTGATATAGAAGACCAAATGACAGAGAATAAAGAAGCTGAGCAAAAGAGGGACAAACAGCTACTGGACCACGAGGGGAGAATTCGAGAGATAAGTAACACCATAAGACGAAACAACATTAGAAAAATTGGGATTCCAAGAAGAAGAAGAAAGAGAGAGGGGAGCAGAAGGTATACTGGAGAGAATTATTGGGGAGAATTTCCCCAATATGGCAAAGGGAATGAGCATCAAAATTCAGGAGGTTCAGAGAACGTCCCTCAAAATCAATAAGAATAGGCCCACACCCCGTCACCTAATAGTAAAATTTACAAGTCTCAGTGACAAAGAGAAAATCCTGAAAGCAGCCTGGGAAAAGAAGTCTATAACATACAATGGTAAAAATATTAGATTGGCAGCTGACTTATCCACAGAGACCTGGCAGGCCAGAAAGAGTTGGCATGATATTTTCAGAGCACTAAACGAGAAAAACATGCAGCCAAGAATACTGTATCTAGCTAGGCTATCATTGAAAATAGAAGGAGAGATTAAAAGCTTCCAGGACAAACAAAAACTGAAAGAATTTGCAAACACCAAACCAGCTCTACAGGAAATCTTGAAAGGGGTCCTCTAAACAAAGAGAGAGCCTACAAGTGGTACATCAGAAACGAACAGAGACCATATACAGTAACAGTCACCTTACAGGCAATACAATGGCACTAAATTCATATCTCTCAATAGTTACCCTGAATGTTAATGGGCTAAATGCCCCTGTCAAAAGACACAGGGTATCAGAATGGATAAAAAAACAAAACCCATCTATATGTTGACTCCAAGAAACTCATTTTAATCAGGAAGACACCTACAGATTTAAAGTGAGGGGGTGGAAAAGAATTTACCATGCTAATGGACATCAGAAGAAAGCAGGAGTGGCAATCCTTATATCAGATCAATTAGATTTTAAGCCAAAGACTATAATAAGAGATGAGGAAGTACACTATATCATAATCAAAAGGTCTGTCCAACAAGAAGATTTAACAATTTTAAATATCTATGCCCCCAAGGTGGGAGCAGCCAACTATATAAACGAATTAATAACAAAATCAAAGAAACACATCAACAATAATACAATAATAGTAGGGGACTTTAACACTCCCCTCACTGAAATGGTCAGATCATCCAAACAAAAGATCAGCAAGGAAATAAAGGCCTTAAATGACACACTGGACCAGATGGACATCACAGATATATTCAGAATATTTCATCCCAAAGCAACAGAATACACATTCTTCTCTAGTGCACATGGAACATTCTCCAGAATAGATCACATCCTCGGTCCTAAATCAGGACTCAACCGGTATCAAAAGTTTGGGATAATTCCCTGCATATTTTCAGACCACAATGCTCTAAAGCTAGATCTCAACCACAAAAAGAAGTTTGGAAAGAACCCAAATACATGGAGACTAAACAGGATCCTTCTAAAGAATGAATGGGTCAACCGGGAAATTAAAGACGAATTGAAAAAAATCATGGGAACAAATGATAATGAAAATACAACGGTTCAAAATCTGTGGGACACAACAAAGGCAGTCCAGAGAGGAAAATATATAGCGGTACAAGCCTTTCTCAAGAAACAAGAAAGGTCTCAGGTACACAACCTAACCCTACACCTAAAGAAGCTGGAGAAAGAACAAGAAAGAAACCCTAAGTCCAGCAGGAGAAGAGAAATCATAAAGATCAGAGCAGAAATCAATGAAATAGAAACCAAAAAAAACAATAGAACAAATCAACAAAACTAGGAACTGGTTCTTTGAAAGAATTAATAAAATTGATAAACCCCTGGCCCGACTTATCAAAAAGAAAAGAGAAAGGACCCAAATAAATAAAATCATGAATGAAAGAGGAGAGATCACAACTAACACCAAAGAAATACAAACTATTATAAGAACATACTATGAGCAACTCTACGGCAATAAATTTGACAATCTGGAAGAAATGGATGCATTCCTAGAAGCATATAAACTACCACAACTGAACCAGGAAGAAATAGAAAGCCTGAACAGACCCATAACCAGTAAGGAGATTGAAACAGTCATTAAAAATCTCCAAACAAACAAAAGCCCAGGGCCAGATGGCTTCCCGGGGGAATTCTACCAAACATTTAAAGAAGAACTAATTCCTATTCTCCTGAAACTGTTCCAAAAAATAGAAATGGAAGGAAAACTTCCAAACTCATTTTATGAGGCCAGCATCACCTTGAACCCCAAACCAGACAAGGACCCCACCAAAAAAGAGAGCTATAGACCGATATCCTTGATGAACACAGATGTGAAAATACTCAACAAAATACTAGCCAATAGGATTCAACAGTACATTAAAAAGATTATTCACCACGACTAAGTGGGATTTATTCCAGGGCTGCAAGGTTGGTTCAACATCCGCAAATCAGTCAATGTGATACAACACATCAATAAAAGAAAGAACAAGAACCATATGATACTCTCAATAGATGCTGAAAAAGCATTTGACAAAGTACAGCATCCCTTCCTGATCAAAACTCTTCAAAGTGTAGGGATAGAGGGCACATACCTCAATATCATCAAAGCCATCTATGAAAAACCCACCGCAAATATCATTCTCAATGGAGAAAAACTGAAAGCTTTTCTGCTAAGGTCAGGAACACGGTAGGGATGTCCATTATCACCACTGCTATTCAACATAGTACTAGAGGTCCTAGCCTCAGCAATCAGACAACAAAAGGAAATTAAAGGCATCCAAATCGGCAAAGAAGAAGTCAAATTATCACTCTTCGCAGATGATATGATACTATATGTGGAAAACCCATAAGACTCCACTCCAAAACTGCTAGAACTTATACAGGAATTCAGTAAAGTGTCAGGATATAAAATCAATGCACAGAAATCAGTTGCATTTCTTTACACCAACAGCAAGACAGAAGAAAGAGAAATTAAGGAGTCAATGCCATTTACAATTGCATCCAAAACCATAAGATACCTAGGAATAAACCTAACCAAAGAGACACAGAATCTATACTCAGAAAACTATAAAGTACTCATGAAAGAAATTGAGGAAGACACAAAGAAATGGAAAAATGTTCCATGCTCCTGGATTGGAAGAATAAATATTGTGAAAATGTCTATGCTACCTAAAG
Organism: Mustela nivalis; assembly: GCF_964662115.1. Lineage (NCBI taxonomy): Eukaryota > Metazoa > Chordata > Mammalia > Carnivora > Mustelidae > Mustela > Mustela nivalis. The sequence goes on along the minus strand of NC_139032.1, from coordinate 38,349,784 downwards.
CGATCTACACATTTAATGCAATTCCTATCAAAGTACCATCCATCTTTTTCAAAGAAATGGAACAAATAATGCTAAAATTTATATGGGACCAGAAAAGACCTCGAATAACCAAAGGGATATTGAAAAAGAAAGCCAACGTTGGTGGCATCACAATTCCAGACTTCAAGCTCTATTACAAAGCTGTCATCATCAAGACAGCATGGTACTGGCACCAAAACAGACACATAGATCAATGGAACAGAATAGAGAGCCCAGAAATAGACCCTCAACTCTATGGTCAACTAATCTTCGACAAAGCAGGAAAGAATGTCCAATGGAAAAAAGACAGCCTCTTCAATAAATGGTGCTGGGAAAATTGGACAGCCACATACAGAAAAATGAAATTGGACCACTTCCTTACACCACACACAAAAATAGACTCAAAATGGATGAAGGAACTCAATGTGCGAAAGGAATCCATCAAAATCCTTAAGGAGAACACAGGCAGCAACCTCTTCGACCTCTGCCACAACAACATCTTCCTAGGAACAACGCAAAAGGCAAGGGAAGCAAGGGCAAAAATGAACTATTGGGTTTCATCAAGATCAAAAGCTTTTGCACAGCAAAGGAAACAGTTAACAAAATCAAAAGACAACTGACAGAATGGGAGAAGATATTTGCAAACGACATATCAGATAAAGGACTAGTGTCCAGAATCTATAAAGAACTTAGCACACTCAACACCCAAAGAACAAATAATCCAATCAAGAAATGGTCAGAGGACATGAACAGACATTTCTGCAAAGAAGACATCCAGATGGCCAACAGACACATGAAAAAGTGCTCCATATCACTCGGCATCAGGGAAATACAAAGCAAAACCACAATGAGATATCACCTCACACCAGTCAGAATGGCGAAAATCAACAAGTCAGGAAATGACAGATACTGGCGAGGATGCAGAGAAAGGGGAACCCTCCTACACTGTGGTGGGAATGCAAGCTGGTGCAGCCACTCTGGAAAACAGCATGGAGGTTCCTCAAAATGTTGAAAATAGAACTGCCCTATCACCCAGCAATTGCACTATTGGGTATTTACCCTAAAGATACAAACGTAGTGATCCAAAGGGGCACGTGCACCCGAATGTTTATAGCAGCAATGTCCACAATAGCCAAACTATGGAAAGAACCTAGATGTCCATCAACAGATGAATGGATCAAGAAGATGTCATATATATACACAATGGAATACTATGCAGCCATCAAAAGAAATGAAATCTTGCCTTTTCGACAACATGGATGGAACTAGAGCGTATCATGCTTAGCAAAATAAGTCAAGCAGAGAAAGACAACTATCATATGATCTCCCTGATATGAGGAAGTGGTGATGCAACATGGGGGCTTAAGTGGGTAGCAGAAGAATAGATGAAACAAGATGGGATTGGGAGGGAGACAAACCATAATTGACTCTTAATATCACAAAACAAACTGAGGGTTGCTGGGGGGAGGGGGTTTGGGAGAAGGGGGGTGGATTATGGACATTGGGGTGGGTGTGTGCTTTGGTGAGTTCTGTGAGGCGTGTAAACCTGGTGATTCACAAACCTGTACCCCTGGGGACTAAAAATATATGTTTATAAAAATTAAAAAATTTATAAAAAAAATTTTTTTTTATTTCTTTTCAGCATAACAGTATTCATTGTTTTTGCACCACACCCAGCACTCTATGCAATCCATGCCCTCCCTAATACCCTCCATTTGGTTCCCACAACCTCCCACCCCCCACCCCTTCAAAACCCTCAGATTTGTTTTGCACAGTCCATAGTCTCTCATGGTTTACCTTCCCTTCCAATTGCCCTCAAATCCCTTCTTCTCTCCATCTCCCCATGTCCTCCACGTTATTTGTTATGCTCCACAAATAAGTGAAACCATATGATAATTGACTCTCACTGCTTGACTTATTTCACTCAGCACAATCTCTTCCAGTCCCGTCCATGTTGCTACAAAAGTTGGGTATTCATCCTTTCTGATGGAATCATAATACTCCATAGTGTATATGGACCATATCTCCCTTATCCATTCGTCCATTGAAGGGCATCTTGGCTCTTTCCAAAGTTTGGTGACCATATTCTTTTCTTTGGGACATATTCTTCTGTTTTATCACTTTGTCTACCTCTCTGTGTCTGTTTCTGTGTGTTAGGAAAGTCAGCGACCTCTCCTGCTCTTGAAAGTCATGGTCTTGTAAAGAAGAGATCCTGTCTTGTCCTCCAGTGCAGTGACCCTGTTTTGTAGGACCTGGGATCTCATGGACTGTCTCATATATATATTGACTTTCCCCTAATGGTGTGCCCTGGACACTTTATCCTTCAGGCCTGTTGTCTTCAGGGGTTCTCTTTGCCTATTACTTGTTTTTTTATCAGTGTGGGTGCAATTTATCAAGGTTTATGCTGGTCTGCTTACAAGACTTGCTCCTGCTGCTCCCAGAGCTGAGACCCTTTTAAATGTGTGAGTTAGAGTTGTGTATTGGTACCAGTCTTCTAAAGGAAGATACCAGGATTGAGGCAAGTGTGACTGGGAGCTACCAAAACATGGTGGACTGGGGCTTATTGTAAGCAAATTAGATTGTGAGTATTGGTGTCACACTCGTTCCTACAGGTGGCTGTGTTTATGCTGGGGCTCAGAGGAAGGAAAGGTCACCTTCCAGTTCCTTTTGTTCTTAGAAGGGTCTCTCTGCAATCCCTGACTCGCCAAGGTATGCTCTGAGATGAGTATAACTCTCCCTTTTGCATGTGCCAGCTATTCTTAAAACTGCTGCTTCTATGCTGTATCTGCATGAGTTATTTGTCATACTGTTTAATGTGGGGACTCAGCTTCTGAATGTTCTCCAGGTTCTCCCAGAGCTGAGCCTGATGATTTTTAAAAATCCCAGGCTTTAAGTACTACTGGTGGCAAGATCTCATGAAATTTAGCCCTTCTTGCTTTCAAAGCCAAATGTTATGGGGATTTGTCTTCCCCATGTGAGCTCCTCAGTGTGACAGTCTGTTTATTGAGCTTCTCTGTGACACTGGCTTCCTCCTGACCATAGCTGCACATGGTCCTTTCATTCCCCAAACTTGTCTCCACCCTTCCTACCTTCTTCAGTGTGGTCTCTTCTACCTTTAGTTGTGGAATTTTACCTTCTAGTCTTCAGGTCATTTTCTGGGTTATTTATACTGATGTGAGTGTTATCTAGTAGTATCCATAGGATTAGGTGAGCTTAGGGTCCTCCTTCTCCACCACCTTGTTCTCAGGCTTTCATCTGAATTTATCTCAAATATCAAAACTCAACTATATTCATATCCAGCTTTTTTTTTTTTTTTAGGTCCCAGTTACTCCAGAATTCTATATATATATATATATATATATATATTTTTTTTTTTTAATTTCACATATTCAAATGTAACACAGCTGTTTTTAATCTTACCCTAAATTTTATACCAGGACTTCATTAAGAATAGGACAAGTTTCATTTATGCATCCATGTTCCTGAGATATTTGAAATATATTTTTGATAATTTTTTTTTTTTGTCTGACATTCCTTCCAAAAAGAAGGAGTGTAGTAGCCTAAGTGTATCCTTAGGGAATATTCAGAAAGAGTAGATATTGTAAGTGTTTCACCCATGTCTTCTTTGTTTGTGTGTGAGGTCAAATTTCAAATGATAATATGTACATTTTTTTTTCTTTCCTCTGATGTCTCTCTGCCAAAGTCTACCATGAGTGCCTGTAGGATGAGCTCAGAATTGATCATCTTTATTCTCCAATGGCAAGAACTGAAGAATACAAAGATCAGTTCCTATACCACTCTGGTGTTATAATTGTTTTTACACTTTTATTTTTATTGAAATCCACACTCCATAGGATTAAGCCCTAGTTGGCCATTAGATAACTTGCTTTATTGTTTTACTTTTTCTTTTTTTGCTATATCACCTATCCTCTCCCTTACAGTTGTGTGTTAGAATACCTCTTTGATAATAAGAGAAACCTGATATCAGGGTTTGTTTTGAGAGAAAACCAAACAAGGAGTGTAAATTGATTGCCTTTGTCAGAAACTTAATAAGAGGGAGATTATTTCTAGATGAAAATGACATGTTCTTTTTGGATAGAATAAGATAGAATAAACTTATTATCAAAGAAAAAATATAATTTGATACAAAGTAGAGACATTTATTTAAGTAAAACTGAAAATATATTACCAAGCAATGGATCATCTCTGAAAATAATTATAAAAGAAGAATTATTTTTTCATTTTACTCTATTTCTTTACAGTGTTCAAGAATTCATTGTTTATGCACCACATCCACACAATATGTGCCTCCATAATACCCTCCATCAGGCTCACCCATGCACCCACCCTTGTCCCCTCAAAAACCCTCAGTTTGTTTCTCAAAGTCCACAGTCTCTCATGGTTTGTCTCCCCCAATGATTTCCCCCAACTTCTCCTCTCCATCTTCAAATGTCCTCTGTGTTATTCCTTACGCTCCACAAGTAAGTAAAACCATAGGATGATTGACTCTCTACACTTGACTTATTCACTCAGCATAATCTCTTCTAGTCCCATCCATGTTGATACAAAGGTTAGATATTAATCCTTTCTGATGGAGGCACAATACTCCATTGTATATATTGACAATGTCTTCTTTATCCACTTGTCTGTTGAAGGTGATCTTGGTTTTTTCCACAGTTTGGTGACTGTGGCCATTGCTGCTATGAACATTGGGGTACAGATGGCCTTTCTTTTCACTACATCAGTATCTTTGGGGTAAATACCCAGTAGCACAATTGCAGGGTGATAGGGAAGCTTTATTTATTTATTTATTCATTTATTTATTTATTTATTTATTTATTTTTTGGGAAGCTCTATTTTTAATTTCTTAAGGAATCTCCACACTGTTTTCCAAAGTGGCTGCACCAACTTGCATTCCCACCAACAGTTTTAGAGCGTTCCCCTTTCTCCACATCCTCTCCAACACATGTGGCTTACTGTCTTGTTAATTTTGGCAATTCTAACTGGTGTAAGGTGGTATCTCAATGTGCTTTTGCTTTGGTCTCCCTGATGGATAATGATGATGAACATTTTTTCATGTGTCTGTTAGCCTTTTGTATGTCTTCATTGGAGAAGTGTCTGTTCATGTCTTCTCTCCATTTTTTTTTTTTTTTTTGACATGATTGTCTGTTTTGTGTGTGTTGAGTTTGAGGTGTTCTTTTAGATCCTGGATATCAGCCTTTTGTCTGTAGTGTCATTTGCAAATATCTTCTCCCATTCTGTGGGTTGCCTCTTTGTTTTGTTGACTGTTTCCTTTGCTCTACAGAAGCTTTTGATAATGATGAAGTCACAAAAGTTCACTTACACTTTTGTTTCCTTTGCCTTTGGAGCCATATCTTGAAAGAAGTTGCTATGGCTGATATGAAGAGGTTACTGCCTATGTTCTCCTCTATGATTCTGATGAATTCCTGCCTCACGTTGAGGTCTTTTATCCATTTTGAGTTTATCTTCGTGTAAGAGAATGGTCGAGTTTCATTCTTGTACACATAGCTGTCCAATTTTCCCAGCACCATTTATTGAAGAGACACCATTTATTGAAGTATATTTTTTCCTGCTTTGTTGAAGATTATTTGAACATAGAGTTGATGGTCCATATCTGGGCTCTCTATTCTGTCCCATTGATCTATGTGTCTGTTTTTTTTGCTGGTACCATGCTGTCTTGATGATCACAGTTTTGTAGTAAAGCTTGAAATCAGGCAATGTAATGACCCCCATTTTGTTTTTCTTTTTCAACATTTCCTTAGCAATTCAAAGTCTCTTCTGATTCCATACAAATTTTACGATTGTTCCTGCTTTTTGAAAAATGCCAGTGGAATTTTGATTGTGATGGTATTAGAAGTATAGATTGTTTTAGACAGGATAGACAATTTAATAGTGTTTATTATTCTTATCCATAAGCATGGAATTCTCTTCCATCTTTTTGTGTCTTCTACTATTTTTTTCATGAGTGTTCTGTAGTTCCTCAAGTATAAATCCTTTAACTCTTTGGTTAGGTTAATTCCCAGGTATCTTGTGGTTCTTGGTGTTATAGTAAATGGAATCAATTCTCTAACTTCCCATTCTATATCTTCATTCTTAATGAAAGAACCAATTTCTGTACATTGATTTTGTATCCCACCACATTATTGAATTGCTGTATAGCTTCTAGTAGTTTCGGGGTGGAGTCTTTGGGTTTTCAATATAAAGTAACATGTCCTCTGCAAAGAGAGAGAGTTTGACTTCTTCATTGCCAATTTGAATACCTTTTACTTCTTTGTGTTGTCTGATTGCTGTTGCTAGGAGTTCTAGTACTATGTTGAACAATGATGGTGAGAGTGGACATCCTTGTAGTGTTCCTGATCTCAAAGGAAGGCTATCAGCTTTTCCCCATTGAGAATGATATTTACTGTGGGTTTTTCATAGATAGATTTTATGAAGTTGATGAATGTTCCCCTTATCCCTATACTTTGTAGGATTTTAATCAGAAGCGGATGCTGTATCTTGTCAAATGATTTTCTGCATCAATTGAGAGGACCATGTGGTTCTTCTCTCTTCTCTAACTGATTTTTTTCTATCACACCAATTAATTTGCAAATGTTGAACCATCCTTGCATCCCATGGATAAATCGTACCTGGTCATGGTGAATAAACTTTTTAATGTCCTGTTGGATCCTATTAGCTAGAAACTTGTTGAGAATCTTGGCATCCATATTCATCAGGGATATTGGTCTGAAATTCTCCTTTTGGGTGGGGTCTTTGCCTGGTATGGGGATCAGGGAAATGTTAGCTTCATAAAAGGAGTCTGGACGTTCTCCTTCTGTTTCTTTTCTTTTCTTTTCTTTCCTTCCTTTCTTTCTTTCTTTCTTTCTTCTTTCTTCCTTTTTCTTTCTTTCTTTTTTTTTTTTTTGAAAAAGCTTCAGAAGAATAGGTATTATTTCTTCTTTGAATGTTGAATAGAATTCTACAGGGAATCCACCAGGTCCTGGGCTCTTGCTTTTGGGGAGGTTTTTGATCAGTGATTCAATCTTATTACTAGATATTTGTCCATTCAGGTTGTCAACTTCTTCCTGATTCAGTTTTGGATGTTTATATGTTTTCAGGAATGCATTAATTTTATCTAGGTTTCTTTAAATATTGGCATATAGCTATCAATAGTAATTTCTGATGATTGTTTCTATTTCCTTGGTGTTAGTTGTGATCTCTCCCTTTTCATTCATAATTTTATTAATTTGGATACTCTCTCTTTTCTTTTGGATTAGTTTGGCCAGTGGCTTATAGATCTTATTGATTATTTCAATGTTTCTAGTTTCGTCAATGTGTTCTACTGTATCTCTAGTTTCTATCTCACTGATCTCTGCTCTAATCTTGATTATTTCCCTTCTTGTGTGTGGGACTGGCTTAATTTGTTGTTGATTCTCCAGTTCTTTAAGTGTAAAGAGAGCTGGTGTATTCTGGATTTTTCAGTTTTTTTTTTTTGAGAGAGGCTTGGATGGCTATGTATTTTCCCCATAGGACCATCTTTGCTGTATCCCATAGGTTTTGGACTAATGTGTCTTCATTCTCTTTGGTTTCCATGGATTGTGTTCTTCTTTGATATCCTGGTTGATCCAAACATTATTGACAGGGTGGTCTTTAGCTTCCAAGTGTTCTAATTCCTTCCAAATGTTTTCCTGTGGTTGAGTTCCAATTTCAAAGCATTGTGGTCTGAGAATATGCAGTGAATAACCTCAATTCACATCAGCATATTGGTTGAGCCCTGATTTGTGACCCAGTATGTGGTCTATTCTGGAGAACATTCCTTGTGTGCTCGATAAGAATGGATATTTTGTTATTTTAGGGTGGAATGTTTTGTATATATCTATGAGGTCCATCTGGTCCAAAGTGTCATTCATTGCTCTTATTTCTTTATTGATTTTCTGCTTGGATGATTTGTCTATTACTGAGAATGGCCTGTTAAGGTCCCTTAGTATTAATTTATTCATATCAATATGACTTTTTATCTTGATTAACAGTTGTCATATGTAGTTGGTTCCTCTCATATTGGGAGCATATTTACAATTCTTAGTTCTTCATGGTGAATAGGCCCTTTAAGAATGATGTACTGTCCTATCTCTGTCTATAGTTTTTAGTTTAAAATCTAATTTATCTGATATGAAAATAACTACCCCAGCTTTCTTTTGAGGCCTATTTTCATGAAAGATACTTCTCCATCCCTTCACTCTCAGTCCGGATGTATCCTTAAGTTCAGAATGGGTCTCTTTTAGACAGTTTATAGACAGGTCCTGTCGTTTTATCCAATCTACAACTGTGTGCCATTTTATGGGAACATTTAGGCCATTCACATTGAGAATGATTATTGAAAGATACATTTTATTGACATCATGTTGCCTGTGAGGTTTTAGTTTCTATAGACAGTCTCTGTACATTTCTGTTCTATGACACTCTTGGGTTTTTTCTACTTTTGTAGAACCCTCCTTAATATTTCTTGTAGTGCCGGCTTGGTGGTCCCATACTCTTTTAAACCTTGCCTGTCTTGGATACTCTTTATCTCTCCACCCATTCTGAATGTCCGCCTTGCTGGGTAAAGTACTCTTGGATGCATGTTCTTCTCATTCAGTGCCCTGAATATGTCTTGCCAGCCCTTCTGGCTTTCGAGGTTTCTGTGAACAGTTCTGATGTTATTCTGATGGACCTTCCTCTGTACTTAAGGAATGTCTTCCCCCACCTGTTCTCAGGAGCTCCTATCTAAAATTATGATTCATTAGTTTCACTATCAGGTGTCTCTAAGTCTTTCTAGATTCTATCATCTTGGGGGTTGATCTTTCTGCCTCTAGGACATGAATACTGGTTCCTTTCCCCAGATTGGGAACATTTTCATGGAGAATTTATTCAGCTATATCTTCTAGTATTCTTTCTTTCTCCTCTCCCTCAGGGATTCCAATAATTCTGAAGTTGGAACATTTCATGGCATCATTTATTTCCATGATTCTGTTTTGATGGCTTTTAAGGTGTTCCAGGCTTCCTCCTGATCCTTTATGTATATCAGTTTGTCCTCTAGATCTCTAATTCTACCCTCTGCCTCATTTACCCTAGCTGTTAGAGAATTTAGATTAGATTGGATCTCATTGATGACATTTTTGAATTCTTACAGGACAGCTTTCACTTCTGCCCTAATAGATTCCATGTTGTCATTATTGGTTTTCTTCAACCTAGCCATTGCCTGGATAATTGTTACCCTGAATTCCATTTCTGATGTACTGTTTATGCCCACATCAAATAGCTCTGATGGAGAGGGCACAGTCTCTGAATTTTCCCTCTGTTTTTGTTCCTCTTCCTAGTAATTTTGGTGAGAGGTTGTTGAGGGTATGTGTAGTTGAATATATCAACCGTGATCCAGGCAAGGTGTTTCCTTGAACGTTTCTGAGCCAATCAGAAGTTGTCACCCAAAAGAAAGAAGGGGGAAAAAAAAACATAGGGAAAGAGAGAGACTGTAAAAAGAGAGAGAGAGAGAGAAGACCCATCCAGAATGGGCCTTAAAGGTAAGATTTATGATGTGTACAAACAAAAATGTACAAACAAAAAGACAAAAGAAAATGGCAAGGAAAAAAAAAAAAAGAACCCAGCCAAAATGAACCCCACGTGTACAATTTCTATAATACCAGGGCAAAAACAAATACACAGAAACACTGACAGAAGAAAAAGATGGGAGGGTGGTTATAAATCCTCAATGTGGGTGAGGAAGGTTATTTTGATTCCTCCTGGGTGTATCTTGATATTTTTGTTAAAGGACTCAAATTTCCAGAGATAAAGGGAGTTAAAACTGGTTTACATATAGGCGTGGTATTGATTAGAGAAAGAGGATTACCTTGAAGCTTTTATCTATATGTATATTTAAAAAAGATAGAAAAGCAAAAGAAAAATACAGGTATATGTATGGAAAAAGTTTAAGTTAAAAGTTTATTATGGAATATGTTGTATTGAACCTCTCCTTTTAATGGTAAATAGGTTAAAAAAAGTTAAAAAGGATGAGAGTGGGAGAACAAATTTAAAAATAAAAGTTGTATCTATGAAATATACAGGTTTTAGGGCAATACTGGGAGCTTAATATCTTCTTTTTCCATGATATTGGGGTTTTACAGTTCTATGGGGACCCTGTAGTGGTTGTCTTCTCATTCTTTCAGCTGGCTTTCTGGGGAGAAGCCTGCTGCAATATTTTTCAGTCAGTCTTGGTTAGGTTGAGTCTTCCTGTTCCCTATCAATGGGGTAGGCTATGTGGAAACCAGTTTTCCAGACTTTTGTTCTATGGAGGTTATTGCTCCTTTGTGGCTTTTTGTGGTTTTTCAGAGGTTTAGTGGAAATCAAACTGTGCCCAGACCTCCATCTCAGTTTGCTCCCCTCTGGGTGGTCTAGAACACACAGCCTCCCCCTCTGCAAAATCTGCTGGGCTGCGCAACCTCTCACAAGCAGTACACACCCCCAGCCATCATCTCAGGGTTTGCCCAAAGTTCTTGTTTGTCTTTGTCTTTGCAGCCCTGTGCTACTAAAACCATAAGCAATATTAGTCCAGTGAGTTCACTTCTGATAGCTGGCTTTGCTGGGACTGCTCTCTGGGATCCAGACTGCCTGAGAGATCCCAACCAGAGATAGCTACCAGAAATTTTCAAGGCCAGGCTGGGAGTGTTCAGACTCTCAGCTGGTCCTGGAGACTGCCAGCTAGCATGGAGCTCTCTCAGGTGCAGGGGGGGAACACGGTTTAATTGTTGGCCACAGAGTGCGTGTGCAGAGTGCAAAAGGTTGTGGTTCTAGAGAGAGCCAGCTGGTGTCCACCCATACTCCCTCATGTGTGCTGGTGAGAGTGCACCCATCCCAATGCTGGTGCAAGCAACGGAAAGCCAGGGGGTCAGGGACTATGGCCTGGAGGCTTCTGGACTCTCTCTGGCACAGGCAGTCTTGGGTAGTGGCTGTCCTGGGTCCGTAGTCTTAGGCCCATGCTGATGCCTGTCCTTCCTGATTCCACCAGTTGCCCCTTAAGATGTTTTGCCCTTTTTGAGTGCTTTTAAGCACGGTCCAAGTTAATGCTGGTCTCCAATCACAGGGCACTCTCATATTGGGATATTACCTTTCCAATGGGTTACTTCTGGTGGCTCCCTCCCCCTTCTGTTAATGCTCTGGTATCATCCCACATTCTCCGAATGCTTTACATCTTCACTGGAGTCTTATGCCCCTGTAGAGATCCAAAAGTTTATAATCCTACATTTCAGGCTGATTTCATGGGTGTCCAGAGTGTTCTGGTAGATAATTAACTCACGTTAGGGGAATGGTTGTAACAGGGTCTTCTACTTCTGCACCATCTACCATCTTGCCCCAATCTCCATATAAAAGAAGTATTAAAGGTAGAATGAAAATTCCAGATGGCATATCTGAACTTCAAGATCAAGGTTGAGCAACATATTATAAATATGAGGTAGTAGCTGATGCTGGAGATATATTGTCCTTAATCCTCAAACACTCAATCTGAGAATAATATTTAGACAACTCATATGCCTTAATATCTTGTCACATCAAATATCTTCTGTCTGTCCCACTAACTTGATGTCTCAAGCTTTTCTCCAAAGCTTCAGAAGGCCTTTCCTTCAAATTCAGTCACAACCTGAATGAACTAGTTAATTAATATATCTGTAGTTTCCTTCAATGAAAGTGTTAAGTTTTAGTGGTCATTGCATCAATCCCTTAAGCACTAGTAAGAAAACTATGGATATTTCTTCCGTGGATTCTGAGCAGGTCCAAGACCACAGTGCCCATAACATTAACCAGTATGTTAATCTATCTCTTTTTTTTCCTGTACTTATACTTGTTGGATTCATCTCCAAAATAAACTACTTGAGCTTAAGTTCCTGCTTTGGCTCTAATGTTGGAAGGGAGGAAATGATACTCTGAGAAAATATTTTAAAAATTGTTGAAATGCATAGAGTGATATTAAAAGTCTAACCTAGGTTAGAAATGGTCTAGAGAAATACTGAAGTTGTAAATGGTCTAGAGAAATACTGAAGTGGAGTAATGAAGTTGTAAATATTTTGAATTTCATATATTATCTAGAAGTAGAATAAGTGTGTAATTATAACTGTCAGTGGGTTTAGATGAATAACAAATTAGTAGAAATAAACATTTTCCAGGCATGGAGACAATGTGACCTGAGAGGAAAAACAAAACAAAACAAAAAAACAAAACAAAACAACAACAACAAAAAAAAAAACAAAAAAACCCACTCAAACCATAGAATAATGGCAGAAAGGAACAGGAAGCATGCAAGTAAGAACAGGATGATATGAAATATTTAAAGTGTTGAAGGGGAAAAACATGTTGAAGGAAAAGCCCACCAGTGTAGAATTCTATACCCTGTGAAATTATCTTTCAAAAATGAAGGAGAAACAAACACTTTTTAAGAAATACAAAAATGGAGGTACCTGCCTAAAAAGAGATGTTAAAATTTTTGCTTGAGGTAAAAAGAATATAATATAGGTCAAAATTTTGTACTACATTAACAAAAAAAAAAAAAAAGAGTTCCAAAGAGGAAATAAGTTAGAAATAAAGCTCAATTTTTATTATTCTTAACTGATATCATAGATAATAGTTTATTCAAAATAGAAACAATGTTTTGGATTATATATGCATATGCATAGGTCATACATATATTTATGTATGCTTATATATAAGTGAAATAAATGACAGTCATGATGCAGAAGACAAGAGGAGGAAATGAGGAATATGTTGTTATTATAAAGTATTTGTACTACATACATATGCAAGGTATACTGTTATTTAAAAGTGGACTGTTTAGTTGTGAATATTATTGCAAACCCTAGGGCAACTATTTAAAAATGTGTATAAAGAGGCACGATTGCTATATTAAGAAAGGAGAGAAAATAGAATCATATAAAATATTCAATTAAAACCAAAAATGACAGAAGAACAGTGGGAGACAAAAATAGGAGCAAAGAATAAGAGCGGCAAATTAAAAATCAGCAATAAATTTGATAAATATTCTGATTATATCAATACTACCTTTAAATGTCAATAGTTTTAGTACAGAAGTTCAAAGTCATAAATTTTCACAGTGGATTAAAAAAACATGACCCAATGGGTGCCTGGGTGGCTCAGTGGGTTAAGCCGCTGCCTTCAGCTCAGGTCATGATCTCAGGGTCCTGGGATCAAGTCCTGCATCGGGCTCTCTGCTCAGCAGGGAGCCTGCTTCCTCCTCTCTCTCTCTCTGCCTGCCTCTCTGCCTACTTGTGATCTCTCTCTGTCAAATAAATAAATAAAATCTTTAAAAAGGAAAAAAAAAAAAACCCATGACCCAAGTATACATTGTCTATAAGAAACCAATTTTTAAATTTACTTTATAAATAGATGATATGTATGTGTGTGTGTATATATATATGTATATACATATATATATATATTTGCTAACATTAATCAAAAGAATAGAGGAATAACTATATTAATTTCAGGCAAAGGAATTTCAAATAAGGAAAGTTGTCAAGAAAAAAAGATGGAATATAATGACACAAGGATTAATTCTCCAATAAGAAAAGACAATTCTCAATGTGGATGTGTATAACAGGGAAAGAAAAAAGAACTACAGTCAGCAAAAACTGATAGAATTACAAGGAGATACAGGTGATTTCACACTCAGAATTCAGTAGATGTCTCTTAGAAATGGAGAGAGACAGCAAGCGAAAAATCAGTAAGGACATAGTTTAACACAGAATTGTAATCATGTGAATATAATGAGTATGTATAGACTACATTATCGATATAGAACATTTACCAGAATAGAAAATATTCTAGGTCATACACACCTTAAGAAATTTAAAAGGATAGAAGTAATACAATATCTATTCTCAGACAACCATAGGATTAAATCAGAAAGCAATAATGCAAAGATAACTGGAAAATTCTAAAATTGATGGAGGTTAAGTTACATATTTTTAAATAACACATGGGTCAAAGTAGTCTCCAATTGAAAATATATGAAGTGGACACCTGGGTGGCTCAGTTGTTACGTGTCAGCCTTCTGCTCAGGTCGTGATCCCGGGGTTCTGGGATCGAGTCCTGCTTCTCCCTCTCCCACTCCCCCTGCTTGTGTTCCCTCTCTGGCTGTCTCTCTCTGTCAAATAAATAAATAAAATTTAAATAAATAAATAAATGAACTAAAAGAAGATGAATGTGCCATTTGTCAAAATTTGTAGAATTCTCCAAAACTAATACTTAACAGGGAAATTTGTATCATTGAATGCATAGATTAAAAAATACATATATAAAATCAATAATCTAACTTCTATCTTAGAGCTGTAAAAATAAAAACAAATTAAATTCAGAGTAAGCATTATAAAATAAATAATAAAAATCAAAGCAGAAATCAAATTGAAAAGAAAATCAATAGAGAATGTCTGTGACTCAAATGCTGGCTTTTAAATATCAATAAAATGAAAGACGTTATAGAAAGACTAAAAAATGAAAAAAAAAAGGGAAAGAGAAAGAGGATACAAATTATTAATATCGAACACTAAAAATGGGACATGAGTACAGGTCCTGTGGAACATAAAAGGATAATAAAAGAATACTATGAATAACTCTATGCCAATAAAATTGATAACATAGATGAAATGTACCGATTTCTTGAAAGATACATCTGCCAAAATTCACAGAAAAAATAGGCAATCTCAATAGGAATATTTCTATTAAAGTAATTTAGTTGAAATTAATAGCTTCCCCAAACAGAAAACACCAAGACTTGTTATACACAAGACCGAATGGGTCACTGATGAGTTCCACCCAACATTTTTTTAAGGATTTATTTATTTATTTTAGAGAGAGAGAGAATGACATAAGCAGGGGAGGGAGGAAGGTTTTGGGGGGAGGGAGAGAATCTCAAGCAGACTCCCTGCTGAGCATGGAGCCTGATATGGGGCTTGATCTCAGACCCTGAGATTGTCACCTGAGGCAAAACCAAGAGTCAGATGCTTAGCCACCTGAGCCACCCAGGCACCCTGCATCCAACATTTAAGGAAGAAATTATGCCAGTCCTCCACAATTTCAATGAGGTCAATGATTTATCCTGACACAAAACAAACAAACAAAACACAGATAAAGATTTACAAAAACATTGCAGATCATTATCTCTCATAAACACAGATGCAAAAGTCCTTAACAAACTATTAGCAAGTTGAATTTAAAAAAGGCAAAATGAATTATACACCACAATCAAGTGAGATTTATCCTAGGTATGCAAGGCTGGTTCAGCCTTCAAAAATCAATTAATATAATCCATCACACCAGAAAAGAATAATCACATGATCAAATCAAGAGAGAGAGAAAAAAAAACAAAATTCCAAGATATTCATAGTAAAAACTTTCAGTAAAGTTTTTCAGAATACAGTGGAACATTCATAACTTCATAATGAGTAGCCTCAGAAATCCTATAGCTAACATTATACTTAATGGTGAGAAACTCAAAGCTTTTCCATTTAGGTCAGTTACAAGACAAAAATCTTCTCATCACTCCTTCAACATCACACTTTAAGTCCTTGATAATACAATAAGGCCAGAAAAGGGGGACAATGTCTATAGATTGTCAAGGGATATGTAAAATGGTCTTTGTTTGGAGGTGACATGATTGTCTATGCAGCAAACATGAAAGAATCAACAAAGAAAATCCTGGAATTAATAAACAATTATAACAAAGTTGTAATGTAAAAGACTAATACACAAGTGTCAGTGTTTTCCTAAATACCAAGTAGTATTTGAAATTAAAAACAATTATTTTTGGGTGCCTGGATGACTCAGTGGCTTAAGCCTCTGCCTTCTGCTCAGGTCATGATCTTGGGGTCCTGGGATCGAAGTCTGCATCAGGCTCTCTGCTCAACAGGGAGCTTGCTTCATCTAATCTCTCTCTGCCTGCCTCCCTGCTTACTTGTGATCTCTCTCTGTCAAATAAATAAATAAAATCTTTAAAAAATATATTTTAATATTAGCATCCCCAAAATGTAATATTTGGGTATAAAACTGATAAAATGTGTACAAGTTCTAGATGATGAAAACTACATGAGGATAAATGAAATCAGAGAATAAACCAACATTCCATATTTATAAATAGTAATATGCAATATTGTCAAGACCAGTTCTTTTACAATTGTTGTATAGATTTTTCCAAACTTGATTAAAATCACCAGAAGTTATTTTATGCATATCAACAAAACACTCTAAAGTTTATATGGAGAGGCAAAGACCCAGAATAGTTAAGAGAGTTTTGAAGAAATAGAAAAAGATTGGAGGACTGACATTACTGAACATCAAAAGTTATGAAAAGGTTTGTCTCCCTCCCAATCCCATCTTGTTTCATTGATTCTTCTCCTACCCACTTAAGCCCCCATGTTGCATCCATAAGTGACTCTTAATCTCACAAAACAAACTGAGGGTTGCTGGGGGGAGGGGATTTGGAAGAAGGGGGGTGGGATTATGGACATTGTGGAGGGTATGTGCTTTGGTGAGTGCTGTGAAGTGTGTAAATCTGGCGATTCACAGACCTGTACCCCTGGGGATAAAAATATATGTTTATAAAAAATAAAAAAAATTATTTAAAAAAAAAAAAACTTATGAAAAGGTTAAGGGTTCCTGGGTGGATCAGTCACTTAAGCATCTGACTCAATCTCAACACAGGTCTTGAGCTCAGTATCCTGAATTCAAGCCCCACATTGTGTTCCATGTTCAGCATGGAGCCTACTTAAGGGAAAAAAAAAGAAAGAAAGAAAGAAAGAAAAAGGAAAAAAAAAAGAAAGAAAGAAAAAGGAAAAAAAAAGAAGATTACAAGACAGTGTGGCATTGGTAAAGAAATAGATAAATAGGCCAATATATAGAATAAATGGTCCAGAAATTGACCCACATAAATTTAGACAAATGATCTTTGGTAAATGAGCAAAGACAACATGTCAGGAAAAATAGTTTCTTTACCAAGTGAAATAGCTGAATATCCACATTAAAAAACAAAACAAACAAACAAAAAATACCCAACCTAAAAAAAAAAAAATCAATCTAGACACTGAACTACACCAAAAAAGCAAAGCAAACCAAAACAAAACAAAACTCAAAATGGATCATAAACAAATGTAAAACTATAAAACTCCTTGATGTTAGCCCAGAAAACAAGATAATTTTGAGTATAATGATGCCTTTTTAGATAAAACAAGACATGCATGATCCATGGAAGAAATAGTAAGTTGGACTTTATCATAATTAAAAGTTTCACTATAATTCAAAAAATGAGAAGACAAGACACAGACTAGGAGAGAACACTTAAAAAGGACACATATGATAAAGGACTGTTACCCAAAATATAGAAAGAACTCCTAAAATTCAACAACAAGAAAGTGAAGTACCCAGTTAACTGAAGAACCTAGACTCTTAACAGACATCCACCAAGGATGTGTAGATGGTGGGGGCTGGGGGATGATGTTTCACATATGACATTTGGAAATGCAAATTAAAATAATAATGAAATACCATTTCATACATATTAGAATGGCCAGAATCTGACAACACCAAAGACTTAAGAGAATATGAAGTAACAGGAAATCTCATTCATTGATGGTAGGAATGCAAAACAGTACAACCACTTGGAAGACAGTTTGACAGTATCTTAAAAAACATGACATCGCTATATAATATGGACAGTAGTCCTCCTGGGTATTTGCCCAAAAGATGTGAAAACTTACATCCATGCAAAAACCTACAAAGAATGTTTATGATCAACCTTTTTTTCATGATTGTCAAAATTGTAAAGCAACCAAGATATACTTCTGTAGGTGTATGAATAAACAAATATCTGGTACATTTAGACAATGAATTTTTATTCAGCACTAAAAAATAAAGAGCTATTGAGCCATGAAAAGAAATGTAAGAAAATTAAATTCATATTAACAGAGGAGAGAAACCAATATGAAAAGTCTACCTATTATATGATTCTAACTATATGACATTCTGAAAAAGGTAAAACTACAGAGACAATTTA
The DNA here is from genome assembly GCF_964662115.1 of Mustela nivalis. NCBI lineage: Eukaryota > Metazoa > Chordata > Mammalia > Carnivora > Mustelidae > Mustela > Mustela nivalis. Next base: position 38,331,681 of record NC_139032.1, on the reverse strand, counting down.
AAAAACCAATGGTTGTCAGGGGAAGAAGGGAGAAAAATGAATTGGCAGAGAGGATTTTAGGTCAGTGAAAATACTCTATATAATGTTTTAATGATTAACATATATTATTATGCTTTTGTCCAAACCCACTGAATGTACAACAGAAGTGAACCCTTAGATAAATCATGGAATTTAGGTGATTATTATTTATCAATCTAGGTTTATCCTTGGTAAAAAAAGTGCCATTATGATGAGTTATTTGGTAATAGGGTTATATAAATGTAGGTAAAGACAGTATATGGAAAATCTATCTACATTCCTCTCATTTTATTATAACCCTCAAACTGCTCTATAAATTAAGTAAAAATGAAAAGCTAGGGATTACATAGGTTAGTCTTCAACTATGGCTTTGGGGAGTGCATAAATAATTCATTTTGTATCTCACAGATAACTGCATCTCACAAACTTAATATTGAGTGAAAGAAGCTGAATGGGGTGCCTGGGTGGCTCAGTTGTTCAGTATTCTACCTTCCTCTGAGGACATGATCCCATGACCATGATCCCAGGCTCTTTGGATTGAGTCTCAAATTGGTATCCCTGATCAGCAGAGAAGGAAGGAGAGGAAGAAGCTTCCTCTTCGTCCTCTGCTGCTCCCCTTGCTTGTGCTCTCTCTCTGTCAAATAATTAAATACAATATTTTTTTAAAGAAGCCAAATTAAAAAAAAAATACAAGAAGCCAAATAGGAGATTATACATTGCACACCAATTCTGCTAAGTACTATAAAAAGATGGCAATAGAAATATATGCTGTTAGAAGTGAAGATATCTCTTGAGGAAGTTGCTGGTACTGTCTGAAAGGGAGCTATGTTTTTGCAGCTGGTAATATCTGATATCTTAATCTGGGTACCAGTTGTGTAAATGTGTTTGGTCAGTAAGTGTTCTTCAAGGTTACAGTTATTATATGCACATTTTTCTGTATGTATTTACTTCAGTAAAATATTTACAAGCTGTATTTCAGCTCTTGGGTGGCATTAGTAACATACACTTTAACCCATTTTATTTTTAAACCAGGTACACAAAAGACTGTTCTACAATAAACACAACAGTTTAAAAATTGTAAAATGTAAAAATTAAGAATAGATGAAATACATGGATAAATACAAAAATAAGGGTAATATAGCAATTTTAATATCAGATAAAATAAAATATTTAAGTAATAAATAACTATAAAGATAATAAAAGATTAATAAAGCAAAATGTACAACAAAATAGCCCTTTCATGTTGTCAGTGAGAATGCCTTCCAATATAAAAATCAAGTGTCAAAATTACTAAGACAGACAAATTCGTAGTTATAATAGAAATGCTAACATGGCTATATTAGAACATGAGACATTCTATAGGTTAAAAGAAGGAAAAGGGATGCCAATATATTAGAAATTTGAATAAGAAAATTAATTTTTTTCAATAAAAGTACTATTAGAATTCTGCCACCAAGAAAGAGGACATATTTTTTCAAATTAGAGACTACTTACAATATTTTTCACCTACCAGTTTGAAAATAAAGCTAGAAATGTAAAGCAAAGTATCATATGGACTGTATTCTGCGAAAGACAGCAAAAGGGAAATGATAGTTTAAAAACCAAAAGAAGTTATGGAAAGGAAAGCAAATTAGAGTATAGAGAAAAAGGATAATTCTGTGAAAAGGGGCTAATGAATAACATGCTTTGTTTTAAAATAATTGTTACAATAGAGATGATCAACAGACAAATGAAAAGATGCTCAAAATCACTGATCAGGGAAGTACAAATCAAATCTATGAAGAGATACCTCACACCTGTCAGAATGGCTAAAATCAACAACACAAGAAACAACAGGTGCTGGTGAGGATGTGAACAGGGGAACACTCTTGCACTATGGGTGGGAATGCAAAAGTGCAGTCACTGTGGAAAACAGTATGGAGTTTCCTCAAGAAGTTAAAAATAGAACTATCCTACATTCCAGCAACTTCACTACTAAGTATTTACTTAAAGAATAAAAACAAACAGGGACGCCTGGGTAGCTCAGTTGGTTAAGCAGCTACCTTCGGCTCAGGTCATGATCCCAGCGTCCTGGGATCGAGTCCCACATCGGGCTCCTTGCTTGACAGGGAGCCTGCTTCTCCCTCTCCCTCTGCCTCTGCCTACCACTCTGTCTGCCTGTGCTTGCTCTCGCTTCTCTCTCTATGACAAATAAATAAAATAAAATAAAAAAGAATAAAACAAACAAGCAAGCAACAACAACAGCAGCAACAACAAAAACACACTAGTTTAAAGATACATTTAGTCCGATGTTTACAGCAGTATTATCTACACTAGCCAAATTGGGGAAACAACCCAAGTGTCCATAAACTGATAAATGGATAAATATGTGGTTTGGGGGCACCTGGATAGTTGATCATCTGACTCAAGGTCAGCTCAGGTCATGATCTCCGTGCTGTTAGATTGAGCCGCATTTTAAGCTTAATGCTCAGTGGAGAGTCTGCTTGAGAGTCTCTCCATCTCCTTCTGCCCCTCCCCATGCTCATGCACACTCTCTCTCAAATAATAATAAAACTTTTTTAAAAAATGTGGTTTGTGTATATAAAAGAATATTTATTGTTCAGCCATGAAAATGGTAAAGTCTTGCCATTTGCAAAAACATAGATGGATGTAGAGAGTACCATGCAAAGAGAAATAAGTAAGTTAGAGAAAGAAAAATAGCATAAGAATTCATGTTATATGTAGGATTTAAGAATAAAACAAATTCCTCAAAGAGGAATAAAAAAGAGCAAGAGAGACAAGCCAACACACAGACTCTTAACTCTAGAAAACAAACTGATGGTTATCAGAGGGAATGTGGGGAGGTATAGTTGAAATGAGTGATGAGTGTTAAGGAGTGTACTTTTTTATTGAGATATACAAATAAGCTTGTGTATTTTTCTAATAATAAAATAATAATTTTAAAAATCAGAAAAGGTTGGGGCGCCTGGGTGGCTCAGTGGGTTAAAGCCTCTGCCTTCGGCTCAGGTCATGATCCCAGCGTCCTGGGATGGAGCCCCACATCGGGCTCTCTGCTCAGCAGGGAGCCTGCTTCCTCCTCTCTCTCTGCTTACTTGTAATCTCTGGCTGTCAAATAAATAAATAAAATCTTTAAAAAAAATCAGAAAAGGCACAAAGGGAAAAATCAGGAACAATTTTATTAACATCATCACAAAGAAGTAACTAATTACATTGCTCTATGTGTTTATGAATACATGTTCAAAGTTATACAGGAAATAAATTATTGTTGATAAAATTAAAATTAAAAAATAAATTGTTAGTGTATGTGTAATTCTTTAAAATGTCTTTTCTAGTCTAATCACAGAACTGAATGGGAATAAAGTGTTTTCTTTTGTTTTTGTTTTTGTTTTCAAGATTTTATTTATTTATTTGACAGAGAAGGAGAGATCACAAATAGGCAGAGAGGCAGGCAGAGAGAGAGGGGGAAGCAGGCTCCCTGCTGAGCAGAGAGCCAGATGCAGGGCTTGATCCCAAGACCCTGAGATCATGACCTGAGCCAAAGTCAGAAGCTTAACCCACTGAGCCCCCCAGGTGCGCCTGGAATTAAGTTCTGACATTTACACTTACTGTGCAAATTTTGCTTGCTTTGGAGAAGATTAAATATATGGGGCAAGGACATTAAAAAAAAAAAAACAGTTTGAAAATCTTTTTAGAATACACAAGAGTCCATAGTATGGGCCCTGTTTATCCAAATTGTGACTCTTTGATCAAATAAAAATGATATTTAACAGGGTATTCAAGTTATATATAGGAATAAAATATTATCTCCAAATAATATTAATACTAAATATACCTAAAAATATTTTGCTGCATGACATAAGAATTATATTCCTTACTGCTTATTTTAAAACTGTTACTGACATAGTTAATCAATATTCTCAAAAATGAACAAAATTTTACCCAAATATTTAAATCAAAATCATGGTTAGCACAAAAGAAGTAAGATTTCTACTACAACACAGTGGCTACTAACCAACCAAATTTCTATAGATAAGATATTACTGAATTAATTACACTCACTTATTAAAAAGTATATTAAATTTTGTAATTACAGGTTCAAGTGAATTTTCCATTAATCCAAATAAACACATGAAAGTCTGCAGCCTGTATTATATTCTTAATCAAGTGGTGCCTGGGTTAATCAGTCAGTTAAGCATCCACCTTCAGCTCAGGTCATGACCTCGGGGTCCTGGTATCTAGACCCATGTTGGGCTCCCCGCTCAATGAGGAACCCACTTCTCCTATTCCCTCTCCCTCTGCTCTTCCCCCTGGCTCCTGCTCTCTCTCTAATAAATAAATAAAACCTTTTTAAAAATGTCTAATCAAAATTCAATCAAAGCTAAATCATTTTAGATGTCAAATGTAAAACTTCAAAGAACAGAAAAATGTATTCTGCAGTGTGACATTTTGCATTCTCTACAATCTCACAGAAGTGTAGAGTATACTTCATTCATTCCTCAGGTTACTATCTTCCCAACTCATTGTTAGGCAGCTTTGGGTTCTGGCTATCTTTGTCCTGAGAGTCTGTTAATCACCACTCCTTCTCTAAAGTAAAATGTTTATGGGACTCCTGGCTGGCTCGGTCGGTTAAGATCGGCCTTCAGCTCAGGTCATGATCCCAGGGTCTTCAGATGGAGTCCTGCATTAGGCTCCTTGCTCAGCAGGGAGCCTGCTTCTCCTTCTTCATCCTGCTCCTCCTGCTTGTGTGCTCTCTCTCTCTCCAACAAAAGAATAAATAAAATCTTTATTTTTTAAAAATAAAATAAATACTTATTTGTTTCCTTCCTATCAGAGGATATACTAGGCATAAAACGTTCATTATGCTATCCACAACTTCTTTGTAAAATGTTACCTTGGGTACAATAATGACATCTCTAATAGATAACAGAACAACTAAAATCCTTTACTTTACTTCTGTAATGATTGAACAGCTAGGAAGAACAATTAATTTTCAAAATCTCACTAGGGAAATAACAATATTGTTTTAATAAAACACCCAAACCCACTCTAGGTAAACAAGAACATAACCAAGTTATTTGACTTAATTTTAAATCACATTTATACCTATAATTCTTGGCTCATTGAAAACTGAAAAACAATTGCATGGGTAACTTTTCTTTTCTTTTTTAAGATTTTATTATTTATTTGACAGGCAGAGATCACAAGTAGGCAGAGAGGCAGGCAGAGAGAGAGGAGGAAGCAGGCTCCCCACTGAGCAGAGAGCCTGATGTGGGGCTCAATCCCAGGACCTTGGGATCATGACCTGAGCCCAAGGCAGAGGCTTTAACCCATTGAGCCACCCAGGCACCCCATGAGTAACTTTTCTAACACTGTTGGTAAGTTGATGCTTGCATGAAATACTAAATGTTGACTTTATGTTGCAGAGGCCCAGTAATGAAAAAATCATGTCAAATATATTTTTAGAAATGATGAAAAATACGTTCAATAATAAACAGGGGAAGATAGATATGAAAAAAATTTCCTTGAAAAAATTCTAAAAGAAGAAATGCTGAAAAGAGCTTATTATAAGAGACTAAGGCCAGATAATTGTCTTGAGAAGGAGATAAATACTTCAAATAGATTACTAAAATTAATTTTTTCATTTTTAAGAGAAAGAAATTTTATTTTTATTATTTTAAAACAACCCAAAATATGTTTCAAATGATTACATAGGTCACAAAAATAACAAATGTAAAACAAATAGCATTTAAAGTTTTGCTATTTGATGGAAAAGATTAATCAATAAATATGTATTATCCTTTATTTACTAAATCAAAAATATATAAATTTTATATTTGTGCTGATTGGTTAAAGATGAATATTTGAAATTATTGCTCTAATATGAGTTTAGAAAGCTAGATAATATACAATGATATTCTATCTGACAAATGAAATGTACTATGCATCTAAATACCTTACTTACATGTAAGTAAGTAATTATATGTATAATATATACATATAAGTAATTATACTCACATACATAATTTTCCCAAAGGATATTTAAAATTCTTTAAAATTCACATTTATGTTTCAGTTTGAGTTTACTATTCCTGTGTTTACCAAATACACACACATACATGCATGCACGCATACACACAAACGCACTCCTTTATGAGTGTCAAGTAGTATATTACTTAGCTGTGCCTATTAGTTTCATTCATGAGTATTTTAACAGGACAGCAGTAATGTGAACCTACATTCAGATTTTGTTTGAAGGGTCTCAGGACTAAGGTTTTACTAGATAATAGCAAATGACCCTTCAAGGTCCTGAAAACTTTGCTTTGAAATTCCCTTTAAAAAACGTGATATATATTTATTTATTTATTTCAGAGAGTGAGAGAGAGTCCAAGGGGAGGAAGAGAGTGGGAGGAAAAGGATGAAGGAGAAGTAAATAGAGAGAAGAGAGAATACTGAGTAGATACCCTGCTCAGTGCAGAGCCTCAAACAGGGCTCATTCTTTTTTTTTCTTCTAAGTTAAATAATTCTCTAAAAAAATTAATTCTAGTTAGCTAACATGGAATGTAATATCACTTTCATGTGTACAAAATAGTGATTCTACATTTCCATACAACACCTGTTGCTCATCACAGCAAATGCACTCATTAATTCCCATTACCCGTTTAACCCATCCCCCAGCCCACCTCCCCTCTGGTAACCATCAGTTCGTTCTAAGTTAAGAGACTGTGTCTTGGTTTGCCTATCTCTCTTTTATTATCCCCTTTGCTCATTTGTTTCTTATATTCCACATATGGTATTTGTCCTGTGCTGACTTATTTTGCTTAGTATAATCCTCTCCAGGTCTGTCCATGTCATTGCAATGGCAATATTTCAATCTTTTTTATGTTTGAATAATTATCCATTGTACACATACACATCTTCTTTACACATTCATCAGCTGATGGACACTTGGGCTATTTCTGTAATTTAGCTACAATAGATAATGTGTAAACATCAGACTGCACTTATCCCTCTAAAATAGTATTTAGTGTTTTGGGTGTAATTCCATAATTGGGTAATTGCTGGATCATATGGTAATTTTTAACTTTCTGAGGAAACACGACATAGTTTTCCACAGTGACTGCACCAATTTGTTTTTCTACCAGTAGTGTAAGATGGTTATCCTTTCTCCACATCCTTACCAGCACCTGTTGTTTCATGTATCATTGATTTGAGCCATTCAGACAGGTGTGAGGTGATATCTCCTTGGAGTTTGGTTTGTGTTTCCCTGATAATTAGTGATGTTGAGTATCTTTGCATGTGTCTGTTGTCCATTTGGATATCTTCTTTGGAAAAATGTCTATTCATGTCTTTTGCCTATTATCTGACTGGATTACTTGTATTGGGGATGTTTTTGTAAGTTCTTTATAGATTTTGGGTACTAATCCTTTATCAGATATGTCATTTGAAAATACATTTTCCCTTTCCATAGATTGTTTTTGAGTTTTGTTGATGATTTCCTTTGCTGTGCAGAAGCTTTTTATTTTCATGGAATCCCGATAGTTTATTTTTGATTTTGTTTTCCTTGCTTCAGAAGAGTATCTAGAAAGATGTTGCTACAATAATATCACAGAAGGTACTCCTGTTTTCTTCTTGGATTTCTATGTTTTCGAGGCTCACATTTAGGTTTCTAATCCATTTTGAATTTAGCGTGTGCCCATGTGTGTGTGTGTGTGTGTGTGTGTGTGATGTAAGGAAGTGGTCTTTTCATTTTTCCACATGTAGCTGTCCAGGTTTCCCAACACCATTTGTTGAAGAGATTATCTTTTTTCCTTTGGATGTTCTTTCCTGCTTTCTCAAAGATGAATTGGCCATAGGCTGGTGGTTCATATCTGGGTTTTCTATTCTGTTCAATTGATCTATGTGTCTGTGTTTCCGTCACCACCATATTATCCTGATTACTAAAGCTTTGAAATATAACTTGAAGTCCACAAGTGTGATGCCTCCAGCTTTGCTTTGCTATTACAGATTGCTTTGCATGTTTGGGGTCTTTTGTGGTTCTTTTTTTTTTTTTTTTTTAAGATTTTTATTTATTTATTGAGAGAGAGGTAGTGAGAGAGAGCATGAGCAAGGAGAAATCAGAGGGAGAAGCAGACTCCCCATGGAGCTGGGAGCCCGATGTGGGACTCGATCCCAGGACTCCGGGATCATGACCTGAGCCGAAGGCAGTCGTCCAACCAACTGAGCCACCCAGGCGTCCCGTCTTTTGTGGTTCTAAACACATTTTAGGATCATTTGTTCTAACTGTGTGAAAAATCCTATTGGTATTTTGATAAGGATTGTATTAAGTGTGTAGATTGATTTGGTAGTGTAGATATTTTAACAATATTTGTTCTGCCAGCCATGAGTAAGAAATAGTTTTCCATGTGTGTGTATGAGTGTGTGTGTGTGTGTGTGTGTGTGTGTGTGTGTGATCTTCAACTTTCATCAGTGTTTTATAGTTTGAAGAATACAGATCTTTTATCCCTAGGTATCTTGTGGTTTTTGGTGCAATTGTAAATGAGATGATTCCTTGATTTATCTTTTTGTTGCTTCATTAATGGTGTATAGAAATGTAACAGGGGTGGCTGGGTAGCTCAGTGGGTTAAATCCTCTGCCTTCCACTCAGGTCATGATCCCAGGGTCCTGGGATAGAGCCCCGCATCGGGCTCTCTGCTTAGCAGGGAGCCTGCTTCCCTCTCTCTCTGTCTCTGCCTGCCTCTCTGCCTACTTGAGACCTCTGTCTTTCAAATAAATAAATAAATAAATCTTAAAAAAAAAAAAGAAATGTAACAGATTTCTTTTCCTAAAAGATTTTATTAATTTGTTTGAGAAAGAGACAGAGATAGTGAGTGAGAACAGGAGTAGGGAGAAGAGGAAGAAAGAGGCTCCCTGCAGAGTAGAACAGCTGACACATTGCTGGATCCCAGGACACTGTAATCATGACCTGACCCAAACAGAGAAGCTTAAAGGACCAAACCACGCTGGTGGTTCTTCACGTTAATTTTGTATCCTGTGACTTTACTGAATTCATATTAGTTCTAACAATTTTTTTGGTGGAGTCTTTTGGGTTTTCTACATAAATTATCATGCCATCTGCAAATAGTGAAAGTTTGAATTCTTCCTTGCTGATTTGGATTCATTTTATTTCTTTTTGTTTTCTGATTGCTGTGGCTAGGTATTCCAGTACTATGCTAAATAGCTAATGAAGACACTTGGGTAACTCATTCAGTTAAGCATATGCCTTAGGCTGAGGTCATGATCCCAGTGTCCTGGGATCAAGTCCTTCAGAGGGGAGTCTGGTTCTCCCCCTGTGACTCCTCCTGCTTGTGCTGTCTCTCTTTCTCTCTTTCTCTCCAGCAAATAAACAAAACTTTTAAAATAAAAAAAAAAAAACCATAAACAAACAAACAGTGGTGAGAAGGGGCATCCCTGTCTTGTTCCTAACCATAGAAGAAGAGCTCTCAGTTTTTCTCTATTGAGAATGATATTAGCTCTGGGATTTTCATATATGGCCTTTATTTTGTTGAGGTATGTTCCCTCTATCCTTATTCTGTTGAATGTTTTTATCATATGCTCATGTTGTACTTTGCCAAATGTTTTTTTTTTTTTTTTAAGATTTTATTTATTTAGTTGAGAGAGAGTGAGAGAACACAAGCAGGGGGAGTAGTAGATGGAGAGGGTCAAATTCTTTTTCTGCATCTATTGAGAGGGTCGTATGCTTCCTATCCTTTCTCTTATTAATGCAGTATATCACGTTGATCAATATGTGGAAATTGAACCACTGTTGCAGTCCAGGAATAAATCCCACTTGATTTTAGGAAATGATTCTTCTAATGTACTGTCATATTTGATTTTCAAGTATTTTATGGAGAAATTTTGCATCCATGTTCATCAGAGATCTTGGCTTGTAGTTGTTTTTTGTTTGTTTGTTTTTGTTTGTTTGTTTTGTTTTTTATTGTTTGTTTATTTTTAGCAAAGTCTTTGTCTGACTTTGGTAGCAGGGTAACTCTTGCCTCAAAGAATGAATTTGGAAGTTTTCTTTCCATTTCTACCTTTGGAATAATTTGAAAATAAGAGGTATTAGCTCTTCTTTAAATGTTTGGTAGAGTTTACCTGTGAAGCCATCTGGCCTGGACTTTGGTTTGTTGGGAGATTGATTACCGATTCAATCTCTCTGCTGGTTATTGGTCTGTTCAAGTTTTCTATTTCTTCCTCTTTTGTTTTTGGTAGGTTATATACCTTTAGGAATTTATCCATTTCTTCCAGATGGTCCAATTTGTTGGCATATAGTTTTTTATAATCTTAAAATTGTATTTTTGTGGTGTTGGTTGTTATTTCTCCTCTCACATTTGTGATTTTATTTATTTTGGGTCCTTTCTTTTTTCTTTTTGATAAGTCTGGTTGGGGGTTATCAATTTTATTGATTTTTTGAAAGAACTAGCTCCTGCTTTCATTGTTCTATTCTAATATGTAATTTTTAAGTTTCTATATCATTCATTTCTGTTCTAATCTTACATCTCTGCTCCCGCTGGTTTTAGGCTTTGTTTGTTAGTTTTCTAACTCTTAAGGTTCTGTTGTTTATTTGAGATTACTCTTATTTCTTGAGGTAGGACAATATTGCTATATATTTCCTTCTTAGGACCAATTTGTTTCATTCCAAAGGTTTTGGACTGTCCTGTTTTCATTTCCATTTCCTTCCTTTTTTTTTTTTTTTTTTTAATTTCTTCTTTCACTTCCTGGATGCATCATTAATTCTTTACTAGTGTATTGTTTAATCTTGACATATTAGTGGTCTTTTTAAATTTTTTTCTGTCGTTGAATTCTAGTTTCAGAGTATTATAATCAGAAAAGTTGCATGGTATGATTTCAGTCTTTTGTGACCTAATATGTGATGAATTCTGGAAAATGTCTCATGTGCACTTGAAAAGAATGTGTATCTGCTGTTTTTGCATGGAATGTTCTAATTTTGTCTGGTAAGTCCATCTGATCCATTGTTTCCTTGATGATTTCCTGTTTAGATGATCTTTCCATTAATGAATGTATGTAGGGTGTTCATATCAATGAGTTCCTTTATGTTTGTTATTATTTTACATATTTAGGTGTCCCCACCTAAATGTAGGGGACATAAACATTTGCAATTCTTACATCTTCTTTTTGAATTGTCCCCTTTATGGTTATATAATGCCCTCGTTTGTCTTTATAGTCTTTTTATTTCTTTAAAAAATTTTATTTTAGAGAGGGAGCATGAGCAGGCAGTGAAGAGGGAGAGGGAGAGAGTGGATGAGAAAGAGTAAAGTGGACTCCCACTGAGGGTGAAGCACAACGTGGGGCTTAGTCTCATGACCATGAAATCACGACCCGAGCCAAAACCAAGAGTTGGACATTTAACTAAATAAGACACCCAGGCACCTTGTTTTACAGTCTTTGTTTTAAAGTCTGGTTTGACCGAAAAAAAAAATATTGCTTCTCCGGCTTTCTTTTGACATCATTTACAAGCCAAATGTTTCTCCACCATCTCGTTTTCAGTCTGCAAGTGTCTCAAATGAGTCTCTTTTGGACAGGATATAGGTGAAAACGTCCTATGTCTTAATTGGAACATTTAGGCCATTTACATTCAAAGTAATTATTGATAGACATGTATTTAGTACCATTCTTGTTTTGTTGTTATTTCTTGACTTTTTCTCTGATCCTTTCTTTTCTTTGTCCCCTTTGGTCTTTCCTTTGCACTCAAAGTAACTCCCTTAATATTTCTTGCAAGGTTGGCTTAATGGTCATGAATTCCTTTGGTTTTTGTTTGTTTGGGGGGGGGGGGAGAAGCTTTTATCTCTCCTTTGATTCCAAATGGCAGCCGTGTTGGATAGAGTATTCTTGGCTTCAGATTTTTCCATTCAGAACTTTGAATATATCATGCCTCTTTCTTCTGGATTACCAGATTTCTGTTGAAGAAACTTCAGCTTGCCTTATGGGATTTCCCTTGTAAGTTTAGGACTTCTTTTGTCTTGCTGCTTTTTAAGATTGTTTTTTTCTTTATCAGTATACTTTGGAAATTTAGCTATAATACAAGTATTGGCCTGCTTTTGTTGATTTTAGTGGGAGTTCTCTGTATCTCCTGACTGGGATATCTGTTTCCTTCTCCAAATTAGAGATGTTTTCAGCTAGTATTTCCTTATATAAGTTTGTTACTCCTTCTTTCTCTTCTAGGACTGTAATACAAATGTTAATATATTTAATGGACTTACTGAGTTACTATGTCTATCCTCATGTTACATATTTTTTCTCTCCTTTTTTTCAACTTCATTATTTTCCATTATTTTGTCTACTAGTTCACTATTTCTTTCCTCTGCTTCTTTCAGCCTACTGTTCATTGCATCAAGTCTGTTTCCAATCTCATTTATTGCATTCTTTATTCATGATTCCTTTTATCTTTGTTGTAAGGGTCTCCCTATGTCTTCTATTTTTTTCAAGCCCAGTGAGTATTCTTATGATTTTTGCTTTAAATTTTCCATCAGCCATGTTACTTATATCTATTTTGCCTAGATCTCTGGCTGTGACCTCATCTTGTTCTTTCTTTTGGGATAAATTCCTCTTTCATGGCATATTATCTAAGTCTCTATATGATTCTCTGTTAGAAAGGGCAGTTATGTCTCCTGACCCAGAAAGTAGTGGCCTTATGATGTAACGGCCTTATGATGTAGTCATGTAGTGCCCTGGGCCTCGTGTTTCAGGCAGTGTCTCCAGTGTGTGCAACATTTGTTATGCTATTGTGCTGTGGCTGACCTATTCTTCAAGCCAGTTATCCACAGAGGTTATCCTTGTCTTCTGTGTGCAGTGGAGGTTCCTAATCTGAATGCGGTGTGTTTTAACTAGGTTTCCTTTGTTCTGCTTGTGAAATGAGACTGAAAACCAACTCTAACAGAACTTTGGCCTTGCAGAACTCTCTGTTTGGAAGACGTGGTGTGCGTAGGGATTTGTGCTGGTATTCTATATTTATTTAGATTATAATCAATAGAGTATTATTTGAAAGTTTCCCCTTCCTATGAGATGTCTAGCATTTTTTACAGGTTAACACTAAGAAAGCAAAGACTTCAAGATTTAAAAAAATTGCAGTTTCCTTATTGAGGATTATAGAATCATGAATAAGTTCAATCATTTTTTTTCAGTTACTTAAAAGCATTAGTTGAGCTTTTATCATTTAACAAAACTTCAAATCATTTTTTTATTTAAAGGCACAATATTAGAAAAAAATAAAAACAGACACAAAACAAAACAAAACCTCATATTTAACTCTATTTCAGTGATTTAATCTTTGTGCATGTAATATTGTCTATGCATTTTCTCTCTTTTGTGTGAATATTTCTGAATAGCATTTTAAGCAATTTCAAACAAAACTCAAAGTTGCCAGTATTGTCAGTCTCCATGAAAAATAAGCTCACCAAATTAGGAGAGGGGAGAAAACATAGGAATAGTTATATAACGCTTTTGGTGTGACACCTGTTCTTGTTTCATTAAATTAATAATAATAGATGTCGTAGATTCATTTCCTGCTTCTTTTTCTCACTTTTCTTCTTTCTTGTAACATAAAAACCTCAAAAACACTTGGGTAATCAAAAGACCATGTGTGGACTATTTTTTGAATTTCCTCATCTTAAGCTATTTTCGGTTGATGAAATGTATTGTGTTTTTTTTTTAATTTAAATTTCAAATATAAAGAAATGTGTCAATAACAATTTTCATGTTATTTGACACACATCATGAATATTTAGAATAAGAAAGTAGTTTATACATGGTGCTGTATGTGTGATTTTATGGGACTGTAAAGTGATTTTAGTTATAAAAGTATCTCTGTAGCTTGAATTGTGCTCTTTAAGAAAATTTGAACTGTGACAAACAAACAAAAAAAATCACTCAAGAAATATAAAAGAATCCTAGGACACTTGGGCAGCTCAGTGGGGTAAGCCTCTGCCTTCAGCTCAGGTCAAGATCTCAGGGTCCTGGGATGGAGCCCAGCATCTGGGTCCCACCCTCCTGCCAGCATCTCCCACCCTCCTGCCTGCCTCTCTGCCTACTTGTGATCTTTGTCTGTAAAATAAATAAATAAAATATTTAAGAAAAGAAAATATAAAAGAATCCAAAATATTTGGAGATAGCTCTTAAGACTTATTTGACATTTTCTAAATGCATCCCACTTGAGGCAATCAGAAAAAAGTGGAGACATAGTTTGTGTTAAGACAAATGCTGCTGTTAGACAGGTGTATAATTAATTTTCCAGTAGAAATATGAAGAGACTTGTGAGAACTAAGGGGGGAAAGTTGAATGTAAATAAGTGCAATATTTAATTATATTTTAAAATTACTTTATTTATGTCATTAATAATAGCAACTTTGCTTTGAAAAACAAACATGAACTACAGTAGCATAAACTCAATATTCTATTTAGATATAAACCAATTTTTACTAACTGTAATGAACATACATATAAATATTTTCTTATAAAAGCAAATTTGATGTATTATGAAATTAATACAATCTTCCAAGTAGAAATATCAGGTGTTCTGAAAAGCCACCATTGATCCCTCAAAAGTTTTGCTAATGAAGCACTATAATCCAAACAAATAATGATCAATTCTATTACTCTATATAAAAATGTATGCTTCTATGAAAGACATACTACTAAAATTCAGTTAAATGAGGCAGGTTATGTCTTTTAGTTTGCCTGAATCCTCATCATAAATTTTGCCTTTGAATTGTCAGGAGCTCTTAGAAAAATAGATCAAATTTATCACCTGTGCCTGTGGAATGTTATGAATATGGACAAAAGAAGATTGTGTCTATACCAAGAAGAGATAAGAAATTGCATTTTAGTGAAAGAGGTTATAAAGTTTTTCTGGATCCTTCTTTGAAACAATTTAATAAAAGGTGATCATATTTTATTAAAGATTACACACCAATTAATCAGGTTATACACTTTCTCCTTTGGGGAAGATGAGTTAACCAGATACAGTCTTAATAGAAATATCTTCTCTTAGTGTGTAAAGGTAGAAGATAGAGAGAAATCATCAATAGTCCTTCCAATCCTGAACATGCTTTTCTACTATTTATGTTAAAATACAAGTTGGCTTTAGAAGAGCAAGGCATGTATTAAAATTTCTATCTTGGGGCACCTGGGTGGCTCAGTCAGTTAAGTGTTCAACAATTGGTTTCAGCTCTGGTCATGATCTCAAGGTCATGGGATTCAGCCTTATGCTGGGCTCTATGTTGAGCATGAAGTCTGCTTTGGATTTTCTCCCTCTCTTTCTCCCTCTGCCCCTCACTCAATCATGCCTATCTAAAATAAATAAGTCTTCTTTTTTCTTTTTTTTTAATATTTTATTTGTCAGAGAGAAAGAGTACAAGCAGGGGAAGCAGCAGGTGGAGAGAGAAACAGGCTCCACACGGAGCAAGGAGTTTGATGCAGGACTTGATCACAGTATCCTGAGATCATGACCCAAGCCGAAGGCAGGTGCTTAACCAACTGAGTCACCCAGGTTTTCCTTAAAAATTTTTTTCTATCTCAATGGTACAAATCTTTGCTGCTACTTAAACAATCTCCATTGGACTTTATGAATATCAATTAATTTTAATGGGTGAGAAACTTAGGTTTCCAAAGGCTTTTCACTTTTTAAGATTTTGTCAATGTTTACATCTGTACCAGATTTGCATGTTCTTGTGTGTGTGCATGCATGTGTGAGATTATTATCTTAATGTATGAACATTTCCCAAATTCCAGTTTGGGAAATAGAACATTTCCCAAATTCCAGTTTGGGAAATGGAAGAGTAATAGAATATAATAAATATATAACACATTTTTATATTAATGTGTCATATCTGAAACATGAAAGAAAATAAAATGTTATGATGATGACACTCTGTTACTGTCAAATCCTTTTCCACCTTTCAAATTATATGCAACTCTCAAATATATTCAAAGTATTAAATGAGGATAAAATGAGAGTTCTGAGTTTTTGTCCTCTCTGGCCCTCATTGTTATTTTATACTTATTTTAATAAAATTTATCAATTTAAAAAGATTATAATCCAGGCCCATAAGAAGCTTAGAAGTTGCCAAGCTGTTTTAACAATAAATAAGAAGATAAACAAATTGAAAATCAATAACTCCCCTTAGTTCTTTAAGAAGGAAGGTCACAAAACAAACCACTGCCTATATAATTGGAGAGACACATAATCTCTTATCACAGCTTACCAAAAAAGAACTTCCCATAAACAGGGCTAGGAAGAGAAATCAGACTATAACTGATAAATAGCTAGAGAATTAGAGTAGATTAATCTAAGTATTTAAAAAAATCCAGAGAGACCCAGTCATTGGAGACCCTCCACACTTTGTTGAATTTTACCTCATGGAACTCTAACCAGTTATCATAGTCAAAATATAAGAAAAAATCCCCTCCAGATTCTTCCAACATATGGAAGGGAAAATGGACCATTTTGAATATTCAATTATTCTGTTCTCCTCAATAAGAAACCTTCAGAAGAGATTAATTAACCTGTGCTTACTGTGTTAGTAACAGAGCATAACTAGTCAAGGAGAGGGGAATTATACAACTATAAATGGATAGCTTTCTACTTAGAGAAATGGAAGTGCCTAACTTCAGCTCCCTTTCTAGCCTTCTAGCCTATATGAGAAAAGGGAAATAACCAACTCCAGGCTGTTCTAGCCATCCTGTCCCACTGGAAAGAAGGAAGGGGCGGGGAACCTCATAAGGGTATAAGATACTTATAGTCCAGATCACCTAAAGGCTAAGACTTAGCCATAAGAATACAAAACATTTCCAACTCTTACATATTTTCTCCACATTACAAAGGCTGTTTACAGTAGTTCCCTTTATCCAATATATCATGTCTGGCTACTTGATATTGGAGTTGGACAAATTGTAAACATATATTGATAACTCTAGGGCAACCATTGAATTTTTTTACAGCAACATACATGCTATGAAAGGAGAAGAAATGGAATCATATTAAATGTTCAGTTATAGCCACAAAAGACTAAAAGAAGAAAAAAAAATGAATGTAATTATAAGAACAAAGAGTAAAGGAAACAAAAATAATCCTGTTACAGATGCTGCAGTTATTGATCCAACTGTATCAATAATTCCTTTGAACTTCAATGATCTAAGTGAACAATTAAAAGACAGAGATGGTTAGAATGGATCTAAAATCGAGACCCAAATATATATTGTTCACAAAAAAGAAAAAAACAAAACTGTCAAATAATATAAGATAAAAGTAAGTGGAAGGAGAAAAATTTACCATTCTAACACTAACCAAAAGGAAATGGGAGTAGCTCTATTAATTTCAGATACATCAACTTCAAAGAAAGAAAACTTATCAGGAAAAAAGAGGAGCATCACATAATGGTAAAGGCATCAAATCTCCAAAAAGACATTGAAGTATATGCACCTAATGCACTTGAAATATATCCACCTAACAAGAGTGTCAAAGTATATGAGGGGAAAACTGTGTGCATAGAACTTTGAGAAGAAATAGATGAATCTACTATTAGGTAGAAACTTAATACCAGTCCATCGGAAATGAACTTGTACAACAAGCAGAGTATCAGTAAAGAAATAAACTCAATAATAGCATCAGTCAAATAATGAACATCTGTAGACTATTCTGTCCAACAATAATAGATAGATTATTCTTCTCAGGTTCTTATGGAACATTCACTAAGAACACATTTTGAGCATTTTGAGTCATAAAACACATTTCAATTTTTTTTAAAGATTTTATTTATTTATTTGACAGACAGAGATCACAAGTAAGCAGAGAGGCAGGCAGAGAGAGGAGGAAGCAGACTCCCTGATGAGCAGAGAGCCCGATGTGGGGCTCAATCCCAGGACCCTGAGATCATGACCTCCGAAGGCAGAGGTTTTAACCCACTGAGCCACCCAGGTGCCCCCACATTTCAAATTTAAAATAAGATAAATTGTACAAAGTCTGCTCTTAGATAACCATGGAATTAAAGTGTACAGCTTTGATAAGAGATTTTGATAATGCATAACCTTGCATGTGTGGGAGCAGAGGATATGTGGGAAATCTTTATCTTCCACTCATTTTTGCTGTGAACTTAAAAAAAGCTCTATAAAATAAAGTCAATTTTTGAAAATATATAGTGATTATTTGTATTATGAACGGACAATTTTGTGCAGTTGAAGGTACTAGCATAGCAAAAACACATAGAATTCTGCCTCAAGAATTATAATAATAATAAAAAAGTAACCATTTTTTTTGCCTTTGTCTCACCTCTTGTGATGATCAGTCTATAGAGAACATAAACCAGAATTTATTGGCCACCTATTGCATTTGGAATTTACCAACATTTGTAAATGTTTTATTTTTCTCATAATGGCTTGCAGAACAGAAATTATTTTATCAACTATCAACTAGTTGCAACATGATTGTGATAAATTATGAAAATGACTTACCATTATTCCTGATATTCAAACTATCATTATTATTTTAACTATCTTTTTTCTTTCCTGGGTCTGTTCTCTGAATTGCCCTTCTTAACCCCTACCCTCAAAAATGAGATATGTCTATGGATAAGAAAGACTAATTCATATATGCCATGAAGCAAGGACTATTATAGGGATTACTTAACTCATTTTTTATTTAGTGTGTAGGTGTTAGTTGAATGCTGTAAGACTTACCAATAAGAAGGCAATACAATAGTGAGAAACTATAATTGAGAGGGGAAAAAAAAGAGACTCAAGTTGGTCTTACATTCAAAGGATATAGGCAAGGGTAATAATAAAATTTCCCATGCTTAGAGCAGTATAACACTCTAAGGTAATATTGTCACATGTTTTCCTTTCATGCCCTTTTAACAAAAAATGAACAAATAAAAAAGGAGAGAAATTATAAAAGATTATGAGACTATGACAATAAGTAAGAACTAGAATTTTTCTGAAACTCTGAACTCTAAAATTTTGTGTATGTTTTATTATTTGCATAGAAACAGGCATTTTAAAAAGCTATTTTGTCTTGTTAAAAGGTATGTAGTCTTTGACAAGAACTCTAATGATTTAGAACTGAAAAAAAACTAACCCCAATTTTACACTTAAACCTCCAATATCTCCAACTTTTTTCTTTTTAAAGATTTTATTTATTTATTTGACACACAGAGAGAGAAAGAGATCACAAGTAGGCAGAGAGGCAGGCAGATTGAAAGGGAGAAGCAGGCTCCCTGCTGAGCAGAGAGCCCAATGCGGGGCTCAATCCCAGGACCCTAAGACCATGACCTGAGCCGAAGGCAGAGGCTTAACCCACAGAGCCACCCAGGCGCCCCTGATTATAATATTTTAGTTTTCCATTATTTGTTTAGGATTTAGATCTTTTGCAAAACAAAAAAAGCAAAAGCTAAAAATAAGCTTGAAGCAACCTATTTAGAATATAAGATGAATAATAAAATGCAAATACTATTATCTTAAAACCATTGATTAAAAGGTAAAAAGCATCAAAGTAGGGGTTAGAGAATGGTTCAAAGTAGGCCATGTCCACTTGAAATTTTAGCCTTTGAATGAAATGTCTGCATGTTCAATTTTGTGTTAACTTTAGTTTTTCTTATAATGCCTGGACCTTGACATGACTTTTTTGTTTGTTTGTTTTTGAGAAATGATTTTTAAAAGATTTTATTTATTTGAAAGACAGAGAGATGAGCACAGGTGAGGGGCAGAGGAAGAGAGAGAGAGAGGGAGAAGCAGACTCCCAGCTGAGCAGGACACCTGATGCGGGGATTGATCCCAGGACTGAATATCATGACCTGAGCTGAAAGCAAATACTTAACCAATAGAGCCACCCAGGTGCCCCATGGAGAAATGGTGTTAAGAGAACATTAAATAGGATGCTGGGTGGCTCAGTTGTTTAAGTGACTGCTTTCAACTCAGGTCATGATCCTGGAGTCCTGGGATGCAGTTCTGCATTGGGCTTCCTGTGCAGCGGGGAGTCTTCTCCTTCTGACGCTCTCTCTCTCATGTTCTCTCTCATTGTCTCTCGAATAAATAAGTGAATAAGGTAAATAAAATCTTAAAAAAAAAAAGAGAGAGAGAGAGCATGAGAACCTTAAATAAGTGTAGAATTTAGTTGTTGTTGTTGTTGTTGTAGTTTTAATAGGCAGGAAAAGTAGAAACATGATAACTATGTGTGCTACTTTCGGAGAAAATAAGGACAAAAATATAACCTGAGGTGTTTTTATTTTTGTTTTTGTTTTTTTAGTTTGTTTGTTTTGTGATTTTATGTATTTTAGAGGAAAAGGGAGAGCATGAATGGGAAGGGCAGAGGGAGAGGGAGGATCTTAAACATGCTCCATGCTGTGGGGAGCTCAACAGAGTGATGAATCCCATGACCGTCAGATAATGACCTGAGCTGAAACCAAGAGTCTGAAACTTAACTGACTGCACCACCCAGGCACCCCAACCTGATTTTTCTTTCATATAAATAGTTTTCTGAGTGTTAGAGAAGTCAGCCTTATGGGCTAGTCTTATTTTAGTATTTGTGGAAATATTACAACAAATCAATGACTGAGGTGTTTTTCTATTTTGTTTTGACTTCTAGGGAAACTTACTAAATTTCTTCCATAGCTGAAGTAACTCAATCAAGAAGATAATGGTTTGATTATTCTACTTGAATATATACAGAGTCAATATGTATCTTAATACAGTCAACTGGTGTTGAGAAAGATATTATCATATTATGTGATTGGATAATTAAAGGGAAATTAGAGATTTGCACCATTCATCATTTGATTTATGTTTCCCAAAATGGAAAAACAAAAAAGTCTCTTAAAGAATGAGATTTGTTCTAAGTTAATTCTGCTTCCTGATTTGAACTGGTTATTTCCTAACATCATATTAAATGGTCATTGCAACTGCTGATGACTAGTGTATAACCTGGAAGAACACATTTCCACTTCATTAAATTTCTATCTGGTGATAAACTAATTTAACCCAACATAATTCACATACTTGCTGGACCTAATTACCTTACCAATACAATCTGTAGATATAAACACCTGCAGTGCTATAATTAGAAAAAATATCATCAACTAATTCAATAAAAGTAATTTTCCCCTTCATTACACAGTAACTGTCTTTGTTAACTAATTGTAGTGTGGCTTAAAGCACTGCTAAAAATATTAATATTATTAAATTTTTCCTGCTCCTGCCATCTGAACATTTGACATCAGGTCTCTGAATCTTAGTTATTTAGGAAGTATGCATGCTAGCTTGAGAGTAAATGGAAACAGCAGGCTGTGCACCCATTAACATCTATGGTTGGTGCAACCAAATAAATGGAAGACTTGAACAGGCTGCAAAGTACGGTGATCAGGGAAGCATAGTTCTATTTCCCTAACGAAAAAATAATGATATTTTATTTATTCTGATGTTAACAATTACATCGGTAGTGCTGCCTTAGTTAAGGCATGACTTGGGTAAGGATAGCCAACATTTCTCAAAAGATAGTTCTGGAAAACTCTGTCCTTTTAGTGCTATAGAATGAAAGTATTTTCTTATTGGACTTTCTTTCTGTGTTTGGTTTTGACCCAGATGCCCTTGAAGAAGAGCATACACTGGAGTCTTTTGCCTGATGAGTAAGAGCTACTACCTATTGTACTAGAGGCTCCTTGGTATGTTCTATGAATAGCAGAAAATGGGAGAGAGGAGTTCGTTGTCTTATCTTGTGCTTATTCACATGGTATCTTACTATGATTTTTTTTCTTTAGAGAATTTTTCAGAAGCTATGGAATGTCTCATACTGGATTTTAAAAAAATACTTATTTTGAGCAGAAATAATACATCACTTGAGTGAGAAGATCAACCGGTTGTCAGGTTCTAGAAATGTTATCCACAACTCTAAGTACTTTTATTTTACCATTTAGAAATAATCATTGTTCCTGCAAGCAGCTTATTCTTATGGAGCTCCTATAAAGACACGTTGTTATGCTTGGAGGGAATATACTGAGAACATATTCTATCTGCTTACTACCTATCTACCTACCTACTTATGTTAGCTGTGTACCTAAATTGATGGCTTCCACTCAAGCCATTAAAGTTACTATTGCTTCAGATTTCATCAATTATTTATAATCCAAGCACTCAAAAATTTAAAAACCTTCTGTCATCCTGCCAGTGAGGATGTTAGAAAAAAATGTTTATGCTTTTCTTATTGTAGATCAATTCTTTCTAGTTTAAATCCTTCTCACATAAAATGCTGGTATAACAAACTACCTGGACACTCTTGGCCAATAATTTTGCCTGCCAGCTGGCCTTGGAGGAAGTAATCAAGAGAACATGACTGCAGGTTGACCCTTGAGTTGGGTCTAGACAATCAGTGGATCCTGACCGCCCCCGCCCCCCAGCCTTGGAATATATGCTCTGCTTACTGTTCCCACAGTGGGGGCTGTTCCAAGAGCATAACCTGAGGGATTAAAGGGTTGTCCAGACCATCAGGATGGTATATATGACTGAGCTCAGTTATGGTCTCTATAGAAACTTTCAAGATTCAGTGATGGGTACCTAGGGCTGGGAAGGGGGAAGTGGAGATCTCATCTTACAGCCATCTAAAATAAACCTTATTAAGTTCCCTTATTAAAGCTGCTACCTACCAATCAGAAGTTGTCTGCCTCTTTTGTCTATATACCTTTTCCCTCTGTGTAAGAGGCCAGTTTGCAAGCTAATAGCCAGAGAATAATTTATATGTGTATAGAATAAATAGGTGTGCCAGCATTCTACCCTGAAAAATTACACAGTCAGGAAATAGGTTAAAAAGTGTAAGTTTTTAGAAAAACACATCTGTGTTAGAAATATATTCATAATCAGCAACTTTTATATCAAAGTTTATTTCGCATGTAATACAATTTTCATGTAACATTTCATTTGATCTTTGCAGCAATACTCTAAAGAAGATATGTCTCAGCAGTGTATTAGGTAATTTGTCAGAATTTTATCAGTAGTAAACTATGGAATTATGGCTTTTAAGTTTAAGTAAATTCCAAAAATCTATGCTTTTCCCCTTGTATCTTTCTGCTTTTGTTGTATCTGCAATTTTTTATATAAGATCTTATAGTATGCTTATGTACATTTATCTTATAAACCCCGTATGTGCTTACAGTTGTATAAATAAGCATATACACATACACACCCATGAATGTTTTCACACAGATTTTTCACACAGATTTACTAATTTTCAAACTGAGGTATGAACTTAAGTTCATCAATTTACAATGGTATATTTTCTTCCTAGAATAAATTAAGAAAGATTTTTACACTAATTGAAAAATTGATAATGTAATTATTCATAGTGCTAAAGACGGTATTTTAAATCAGTGGAAAATAATGTCAATGTTGCCTTTATTAGATATTAAAACACGGTTAAACACACCAAAACTACTTTTTAAAATAAGTGTAATATGGTTTTCTGGCAAGTTGTATTATATTATTTGCAATTACATGGAAATTTTAAAATAATTAAATTCAATGAGACCATGTTATGTCTTTACCCAGAAAACTGATATTTAGTTTAAATTGCAAAAAAGAGGAAAGAAAGAAAGAAAGAAAGAAAGAAAGAAAGAAAGAAAGAAAGAAAGAAAGAAAGATAGAAAGAAAGAAAGAGAGAAAGAAAATATATACAGAGCTCTGGGATAATTCTGCAAAGCAGTTGTGAACATCAGTGAAAATAGTCCTTTTGTGGACTTGAGGACTTTTATTTTTGTTGATCTATATAGCTAATGTTTCTCAGAGTACTTTTTCCCCCCACATGTGAAGAGATATGCATTACATATATCTAAAGACAACATATTATTCTCAAGAGAAAAGATATTTTCTCTAATTTTGCCTGTAATTCTTGTCCCTTTAGTCTCAAGTTATTAAATAGTCTGAGAAAAAACCCAGATATTGGGTCCTGACAGACTTGTATCCAAATCAAAGTCCTAACCATATCAGTCACAAGGCAAAATTCTGTGATATAGTTGAGGACTTCTATCTTTATTTCCATCATTTAAATAAAAAAAGATAATAGTTTACATGACAATGTATATTTGTTTAGTTTGGGAATCCAGGACAGGTGAAGGCAATTTAGTACTACTGAAAGAGTTGTAACTCTCAATCAAGAGAAAAATAGCTACATTCTATAGTATATGGGTTAGAAAATTGTACTTTATTCTTCTGATCTCGTGGTTTAATATAAATTGAATTAAATTGAGCATTTACTTTGGAACAGGAAAGTTGAATTATATTTTTTTTTCATGATTACATGATGAGTTTATAACAGGAAAGATAGTGTTCAATATTAAAACAAGGGAAGATTTTACAGCAAGACAAATCTGTCTTGCCTTGCAAATTCTACAATTTAGTAGCTATTTGCCATTGGTCAAGCTACTAACCATATCTTTGAATGAATATCTTCAAAGATTAAATGAATTTCATATCTCTTAATTTACTACAAGCATTGTGCTTACATTACAAAACGTGCTTACAAACATTAAATTATGATTGATAATAGTAGTATTTTCTATGTACCCTATACATGCACAGATACATATATAACAATATATATAAATATATATCATATAATATAATATATTATATATGTGTATATATCTTTATATATATACATACACATGTGTGTGTATATATACATATATATAACTTAAGCCTTTCCCAATAACACAGATATTATTGTTTCTATTTAATATGAATAAGAACTTATTCTATATTCTTATTCTTATTCTATATAATACACATATATATGTGTGTGTGTGTATATATATATATATATATATATATATTTATTCTATATTCTTATTCTTATTCTATTCCACAAAGGAATAGAATGTGGAAGTGCTATGGAAAAGCATAACTGTCTGCCATTTAGCTGAACTTCACCACACATATTTTGTGAGATAATTATAAAAAACATTTTGATGTCAAGACACTTCATCTTTCCTAATCACCTCATTTTACTTGTATAAAAGCAAAAATATATTTAATTTCCCCTTTATTTACAATGAAAAGTGATTAAAGAGTTAAGAGATAAGTTACACATTTTATTTATCCTTAAAATGCCCACTATTTTTTTTATTTTTTATTTTTTATTTTTTTAAGTATTTGCTATCTCCTTGAGGTACTGAGTTAACTTTAAAAGTTCTTTATCTCAATTTAGGTGCGCTTTCATAAAAGGCCTTATCTTTAATCCATTCTGTGGACTAATGTAGGTTCATTAGAAAATTTCTTCCTATGTCATCAAACATTATGGTATTTTTTTTCTGTAAAACTCTGATAACTTCCCCCATATAACACCAATAGGTTTTACATCTATTAATCCTCTCCTTGGAGTACGCACAGTTATCATAGCAGCACTGTCCAACATGAAGGTAAAGTGAGCATTTGTGCTCACTCCCAGCTCTTTCATTTTAGCTTCAATCCACTTCATATTTGTTGCGGACCAAATAACAATGTCATAATCCTCAAATGCAGATGTTAGGAACTCATGAAGATATGGCCGCATAAATTCTATTCCAGTCTCTGCACAAGACCTATGGTCAAATAATGTATAATCAACATCTAGTACCAAAAGCTTTTTTCCTTCCCTGGGAGGATTCAAAATTTCCACTTTATACTCTTTTATGCCCACTATTTATAATACAGTAATAATTTTGCTAAGCTTGAATGAACTCTAGCATATTCTTTCTATTATGTCTAACCAAAAGTGATATTCTCAAAATCTCCAAGTGCTAAAAGAAATGTGTAATTTTTTATCTTCCTTTTAGTTAAAAACAAACAAACAATAAAATCTAAGTCTCCAAATTGTTATTTAAAGGACACTATATTGAACCAGCCATCTAATGCTTGACTGTTTCTATATTATCAACTAACAGTTAAAAATGATATGGTTGGACAACTACAAATATAGGACAAATAAACACAAGATCATATTACTTTGAATTAAAAAATGCTTTGTTATTTATAAATGAGATGGACATATATCAAGAATTTATTTTTTCCTCCATATAACAGTGTTTATCATTTAACCACATTATTTTTCAAGCTTAATTGAAAATCACAATGTTTCTTGTCATACAGACATGTCCAGTGACTCACAATTTTTACAACTGTATTTTCTAAACTATGACAACTTTATGCCCAAGAATATGACAACTTAGATCTAAAAAAACAAGACTAAACAAAACAAAACACTGAAAAATAAAACATACCAGAAATAGAAAAGAAATAAATATTTGAATAGCTCCATATTACTGAAGTTGTAGGGTCTACAATTTTTATTTTTTTTCCCAAGAAAACTCCTGATGCAGATGGCTCAAATGATGAATTTTTCCAGTATGTTAAGGCAATCAGAAAAACTTTACACAAACTTTTTCAGAAATGGAGAAAGATGGATGGCCTGCAGACTCATACGCCTGTTTTTAGGTACATGTTTTTAGGGCAGAAGTTCAGAAATTAACTTTCATATGTTTAATCACCTATGTTTCATCACAGAATCAATGGATTTATAGACATTATCATATTGTTGGATCCTAATTATGCTATCCAATATACAGTTGACCCTTGAATCACACAGGTTTGAACTATATGGGTCCTCTTAATATATGTATTTTTTACAGTATGGTACTTAATATATTTTCTCTTATGATTTTCTTAACATTCAATGCTCTAACTTATTTACTGTAAGAATACAGTATATAATAAAAATAATACAGTATATATTACATACAACATATAAAATATGTATTAATCAGCTGTTTATGTTGTCAATAAGGCTTCCAGTCAACAGTAGTCTATTAGTAGTTAGGTTTTGGGGGAATCAAAAGTTATACACAGATTGTCAACTGTACGAGGGTTAGTACCCCAACCCTTGTATTGTTTCAGGGACTACTGTACTTGTTTTCCTTCCCAGTTATCTATCCTTTATGTATTTTGTGAGATGTATGTTTCTTGTCAATGTATTTTATAAACTTGAAAAAGGCAAGACTAAGGGGAGAATTCCCTATAGATTTCAAAAAAAGTTGACCATAAATTTTTATTTTAAAATTAAATTCATACACCTAATTACCAAACCATCGATATAATTACTGTTAATAGGCCCACTTTTCCCCTACTTTCCTCAAAGCTGTGATGAAAGAACACATGTCTGCAGGATTTACATCACCTGCTATATTCCATGTGGTTAGTCTAATGTGATTCCTATTAAGAAAATTCATGCTAAGTTCCAGTGGACACAGTTCCTGTCTTGATCTCAACAATCACTAAGTCTGCCTTGCCCATGAAGTTAAGTGCCTTGTTCTTTTTACCAACTCAACTAATCTTATCTCTTCCTAAATGATGACAATATTAATTTAACCTGATTCTCCATTTAAATACATGATGTATCAATTTGTTAGCATATGATGTTTACCTTTTAACAATCTATCAATACGCAATTCTAGTTAGTATGTGTCACACTTCATGATAAATCTAAACCTATGGAATTTTGATCAGAATGGCATTAAAAGTATAGATTGCTCTAGGCAGTAGACATTTTAACGATGTTTATTCTTCCGATCCAAGAGCATGGAATGGTCTTCCATCGTTTTGTGTCTTCTTCAATTTCTTTCATGAGTGTTCTCTACTTCCTCGAGTACATATCCTTTACCTCTCTGGTTAGGTTTATTCCAAAGTATCATATGGTTCTTGGTGCTATACTAAATGGAATCGATTCTATAATTTCCCTTTCTGTATTTTCATTGTTAGTGTGTATGAAAGGCACTGATTTCTGTACATTGACTGTATCCTGCCACATTACTGAGTTGCTGTATGAGTTCTAGTAGTTTGGGGGTGGAGTCTTTTGAATTTTCCATATAAAGAATCATGTCATCTGTGAAGAGAGAGAGTTTGACTCCTTCCTTGACAATTTGGATACCTTTTTTTTCTCTTTGTTGTCTGATTGCTGTTGCTAGGGCTTCTAATACTATGTTGAACAAAAGTGGTGAGAATGGGCATCCTTGTGTTCCTGATCTCAATGGGAAGGCTATGAGATTTATTTTTCAAAGAGCTGGAGCAAATGATCCAAAAATTTGTATGGAATCAGAAGAGACCCCTAATTGCTAAGGAAATGCTGAAAAACAAAAATAAAACTGACGGCATGACATCACCTGATTTCAAGCTTTACTACAAAGCTGTGACCACTAAGACAGCATGGTACTCCATAACAACAGAAACATAGATCAGTGGAACAGAGTAGAGATCCCAGATATGGAGCCTCAACTCTATGGTCAAATTATCTTCAACAAAACAGGAAAAAAAATATACAGTGGAAAAAAGACAGTCTCTTCAATAAATGGTGCTGGGAAAACGGGACAGCTATACATAGAAGAATGAAACTCGACCATTCTCTTACACCGTACACAAAGACAAACTCAAAATGGATAAAAGACCTCAATGTGAGACAGGAATCCATCAGAATCCTAGAGGAGAACATAGGCAGTAACCTCTTTGATATCAGCAACAGCAACTTCTTTCAAGATATGTCTCCAAAGGCAAAGGAAACAAAACTGAAAATGAACTTTTGGGACTTCATCAAGATCAAAACCTTCTGCACAGCAAAGGAAACAGCCAACAAAACAAAGAGGCAGCCCACAGAATGGGAGAAGATATTTGCAAATGACACTACAGACAAAAAGTTGATATCCAGGATCAATAAAGAACTCCCCAAACTCAACACACACAAAACAGACAATCATATCAAAAAATGGGCAGAGGACATGAACAGACACTTCTCCAATGAAGACATACAAATGGCTATTAGACACATGAAAAAAAATATTCATCATCATTTGGGTCATCAGGGAGTTTCAAATTAAAACCACATTGAGATACCACCTTACACCAGTTAGAATGGCCAACATTAGCAAGAGAGGAAACAACATGTGATGGAGAGGATGTGGAGAAAGGGGAACCCTCTTACACTGTTGGTGGGAATGCAAATTGGTGCAGCCACTTTGGAGAACAGTGTGGAGATTCCTTAAGAAATTAAAAATAGAGCTTCCCTGGGGCGCCTGGGTGGCTCAGTGGGTTAAGCCGCTGCCCTTCGGCTCAGGTCAGGATCTCAGGGTCCTGGGATCGAGTCCCGCATTGGGCTCTCTCAGCAGGGGCCTGCTTCCTCCTCTCTCTCTCTGCCTGCCTCTCTGCCTATTTGTGATCTCTCTCTGTCAAATTAATAAGTAAAATCTTAAAAAAAAAAAAAGAAAAAAAATAGAGCTTCCCTATGACCCTGTAATTGCACTACTGGGTATTTACCCCAAAGATACAGATGTAGTGAAAAGAAGGGCCATCTGTACCCCAATGTTTATAGCAGCAATGGCCATGGTTGCCAAACTGTGGAAAGGACCAAGATGCCCTTCAATGGACAAATGGATAAGGAAGATGTGGTCCATATACACTATGGAGTATTATGCCTCCATCAGAAAGGATGAATACCCAACTTTTGTATCAACATGGACAGGACTGGAAGAGATTATGCTGAGTGAAATAAGTCAAGCAGAGAGAGTCAATTATCATATGGTTTCACTTATTTGTGGAGAATAACAAATAACATGGAGGACATGGGGAGATGGAGAGGAGAAGGGAGCTGAGGGAAATTGGAAGGGAAGATAAACGATGAGAGACTATGGACTCTGAAAAACAACCTGAAGGTTTTGAAGGGGCGGGAGGTGGGAGGTTGGGGGAACCAGGTGGTGGGTTTGGGGATGGCACGGATTGCATGGAGCACTGGGTGTGGTGCAAAAACAATGAATACTGTTAAGCAAAAAATAAATAAATAAATAAACCTAATGCTGAATTTTAATGAAGTTCCTCAGAAATGGTTAAATCTGTTATCTGACAGTGCAATCTATTTTCAACTCTATCTTTTCC
This sequence comes from Mustela nivalis, assembly GCF_964662115.1. Taxonomy (NCBI): domain Eukaryota; kingdom Metazoa; phylum Chordata; class Mammalia; order Carnivora; family Mustelidae; genus Mustela; species Mustela nivalis. The sequence continues at coordinate 38,301,684 of NC_139032.1, read as the reverse complement.
CATCTCTTAAATTTTTGTAAAATTTGTATTGTCAGTTTTCATATATAAATGACTTCTGTAGATTATTGTGAGAATATGATGAAATCAATGCTTTTAATATTTAATACACAATCTCTCTATTAAGATTCAATAAACAGTTTCTTTACTTTCTGTGGCCCCTATTTTGTTTTTTAAGACAAACATACTTGTATTTCAAAAAGTAAAATCAGTCTAAACTTTATCAACAACCAATACCTGATAAAATATACTTCACAAACAATTTTTACTCCTATTCCTGTTCATTTAATGTACTGAAACTGGTTTCATGTCAGGTCTTGAGAGGATGTCTCAGTGAAATTTGAGTTGACATTTATAAAATCATATCTATGTTGAAATGTTTTTCGGTTGTCATTTACCTACTGTTAGAGGTTTATGAAGTGACAGGTTAGGAGGAAAAAGAGGGGGGAAAAAAAAGCAGTGAAGCAGTGTATGAAGCATTCCCAAAGTTGAAAAAAACTTTAGTTAAAGAATAATGCTAATCCTTCAACCTTTTATAATCTATTATAAAACTCTTCAAAGATATTTAATAATTATCAAAGAAAGAAAGAAAGAAAGAAAAGAAAAGAAAAGAAAAAGGCAGAAATCCATCCAGTCGGTCCATGAATATCGGAAGTTTGAAAGTTCATTTTCCAAGAACAGAAGACATTGGTTAATTAATTAATTAATTAATTTTAAAAAATAATGATTGCAACATGTGGTGTCTAATTTGGATGTGTCTGGAACCTTAGAAGTTTGACTACTGCACATTCTCCTACAAATGGACCTTAAGAGCATGTTTGAATGTTCTAGTTGGGGAGCACAGCTACTCCTATACCCTTGATCAAAGAGTCCTCCCCTATCAGGGAAGGTCATCCTTTTGGACCAAACATGCAGTTCCAGGAAGGGTGCATATCGAGTGGTTAGGGAGGGGAGGGACATCCCGTAGCCACCCAGATCAGTGGAGTCAATCCTGGTGACCAATGGGGTGACAGATGTTACAGCCAGATTGCCCTTACATCCGACATTAGTTATTTTATTTACACAGAAACTTTCACCTACAGAAGCTTATTAAACCTAGTTAATTAAAGTATACAATATTTTTTAAACCCTCATTTTCTTTTAGTAGGCATGATTCTTCCACTAAGATAATTTTAGTCCATCAACCATAATTATTTTGAAAAAGCTTACTAAAAACAAAGAAATACCTAAATTCACATATTAGGGGATTTATTCAATAAATATTACCTTCTACGAAATTCTCTTTGTGAGAATCATACATTTGAAAGAAACTTGGCTTCTTCATCAATAAACTTCTATTCCAGGACTGGATTTCCACAGACTAGCTATGGAAAAGCGAAAGGCTCATAACTTCTCTGGGTCTCAGCTCAGTGACTTATATTTTTAAGATTTTTTAAAAGTTTTTAAATTAACTATACAATTGACCTTTAATTGACCTTTATTTGTAGAGTTATGTTTATTTTATTCTTATAATTGTGGTACTAAACAACTCCATCACGCCAAAAATACTCCCTATGCTGTTCCTTTAGTGTCCTTCTCCCCCCACCACTAACTTTAACTACTGGCAACTATTCATTTATCCTCCATCCTAATACTTTGATCTTCTTAAGAAATTCCCATCAATGGAATTATGTAGTATTTAGCCTTTGAGATTGCTTTTATTTTTTTTTCATGTCAATATATTTTGGGGATTTATTCAGATTTTTGCAAGGGTCGAAAGTCCATTACATTTTATTGCTACACAGGTTTTTTCTCCCATTTACCTGCAAAAAAAATTTGATTTTTTCCCCCTTCTTGTGGCAGTTGTAAATAGGTCTGCTATAAATATTTTGTATAGGTTTATGTGTGGACATACATTTAAATTCTCTAGGGAAAATATATATGCATGTGGTTACTAAATCATAAGTATATGTTGCAACATTATTTACAATAGCCAAGATATGGAAGCAACGTAAATCTTCATCAATAGATAAATGGGCAAAGATGTACATACACACACACACACACACACACACACACACACACTGGACTATTATTCAGTCACAACAAGTGATGAGACCTTGCCATTCATGACAACATAGATGAACCTAGAGGGTATTATGCTAAATGAAGTAAGTCAAACAGGGAAAGACAAATACCATAGGATTTCACTCATATGGGAACTCTACAAGAAAAAATGAGGGGACCTGGATGGTTCAGTCAGTTAAGTGTCTGCCTTCAGCTCAGGTCATGATTCTGGAATCCTAGGGATCAAGCTCCTCATCATGCTCCCTGCTCAGCAGGGAGTCTTTTTCTCCCTCTCCCTCTGCTTCTCCCCCTGCTCATGCTCTCTCTCTCTCTCAGTCATCAACCCTCTTAAATAAATAAAATACTAAAATAAATAAATAAAAGAACAAATGGACATAAAAACAAAAATCAGCATCAGACTCAAACTGGTGGTTGCCAGATGAGAGTAGGGAGTAAAATAAGTAAAACAGGTGAAAAGGATTATGAGGTAGAAACTTCCAGTTATAAGATATGCCACAGAAGTAAAAAGTACACACACATATCACCAATAACAAACAATGATATATAACAACTAAAACTCTCATATTTTGCTGGTGGGAGTGCAAAATGTTTTGTTCAGCCTACTGACTTAAGGTATTGTAATTTGACTAAATTTCCTTCACAGTAGTTCACAGTTAAGTATTTTAGTTTTCCAAGATGCTTGAAAAATTGTAAAAACAGTAAGAACATCTGTGTCTAGAAAACAATGTATTATAATAGAGTTAAATATAAAAGGATGAGTTATATATAGAGTATACTCATGAATTTTAACAACCCGCTGTAAGAATCTGTAAGGATCAGGATGTCTGGGTGGCTCAATCAGTAAGCCTCTGCCTTTGGCTGAGGTTATGATCCTGGGGTCCTGGGACCCACATCCACATTGGGCTTCTTTCTCAGCAGGGAGCCTTCTCTCTCTGCATGCTATGCCTGCAGCTCCCCCTGCTTGTACTCTCTCTCTCTCTCTCTCTCTGAAAAATAAATATTTAAAAAAATCTATAAGTGATCAAAATAGGCATACACATTCAGATGCTATTGGAATTCACATTTTATTATACATGAAAGGTAATGAAGTTAAGCAAACTACAAAAATATCATGTATTACTAATTCATATTATACTACACATCTTATTAGATATGTTGGATACATTGCACTATCTGCTTGAAATACTGTAACTATCTTTAAGAAAAAGCTGCAGTTGAGAACTACATCAGCTCATGAATTTAACTTTGGTGGTTATAAGTAATACAGGTTAAATGAGAGAATTTATCTTGCTTATGGAATTAGTTCTGGCTCATTACATCATGAGAAGTTTCCTCAGGAACTCTAAATAACAGAGATACAAGATCATCTAAGGGCACAGATGCATAAAATATGTGTTTCTACATGTATCCCAATTAATTTTAAAATCTGTGCTTCAGATATTAAAACATATAGAAATAACTGGGGGTTTTAGATAATTTTTATACATAATTTTGTTTTACTAGATTTAAAGCTATTCCATACTTTTCCAAAATTTGAGGGAGTATAAACTCAAAGAAGTGCTTATTATTACCAAACCAATGCATAATACATTATCTACAGCAACCCTCCCTCCTTCTCATAACATTTTTCTTCCCTGAGGAACAATCAACCTAATTTAAAGACAGAAAAGTTTAGCCAGTTGAACTGGTTAGGTTGACAGTACCTTGAAGTACATACTTCTCCTTTCCATCTCCTCCTCCTCTTTCTTCCTCTTCTTCCTCCTCCTCATCCTCCTCCGTCTCCTCTTCTTCTTCTCATTCTTCTGCTTCTCCTCCTCCTCCTTCTTCTTCTTCCTCTTCTTCTTCTTCTTTTTGTATGTTATTTTTTGTTTTTATTTTAATTCTAGTGAGTTTACATAGTGTCATATTAGTTTCAGGTGATTCAGCAATTTCATACATCACCTGGTACTTATCATAAATACACTCTTAAATAACCACCACCTACTCAACCCATTCCATCTCTCTTAATTGTTATGTATAATATTTCGCAGTTTTGCCGATGCCATTATGAACTACATCACTAGTCTATATATGTGGATTTGGAACAAAGGTTTTTCAAGACAGATTCAGACCTCACTATAGTTGATATGTATTCTCATAGAAATTTTCCAATAATTGTGGAGAGATATCTACAATGATGTAGCACTTAGTTATTAATACAAATGAGTAGGATTCTCCAAATGTAATTGTGCAAAAATAAAATGCATTCAACTTTTTAATATAACCTTCAATAATCAATTTGATGTTTATGGAGCACAACCTATTTCCTGATATAAAATGTTAGTAAAGAATATTAAGAAATCATACATAAATGTACTTTCACTGTTTGCTTAATAATACCGAAATTGTCATCAGTGAGATAGTTACAGAACTCTATGAAATGCTTATTTAAAAACCACTAAGTTTCCCAAATTGTGTTTTTTGTCTCCATCCATTCCCAGTGAATTTTGGAATTTTTGAAAAGAGAGGATTCCTAAAATAAGTTAGTAATCATAACAAGTAAATTTCAGGCTTGGAGTATTACCATGAATAAACATCAATCCAAGCTTAGGTAATTTGTTAAGACTTGATCTGTGACCTAAAATGTGATGTAGCCTGGAGAGTGTTCTATGTGACTGTGAAGAATTATTCTGTTGTCAAATAGAAAGTTCTTTATAGGTATGTTAGGTCCATTTGGTCTATAGTGTTGTTCAAGTCTGCTGTCTATAGATTTTCTGTCTGTAATGTTCTATCCCTTATTGAAAGTATGATATTTAGTCTCCTATTTTTATTGTATTGCTGCCTATTTCTAGATTTAAAATTTCCTTTATATATTTAGGTGATCTGATGTTGGGTGCATATATATTTAATAAATGATAAATTAAGTTTTACTAATTTCCTTAGAATTTTCATAAAATCAATAAAGATGTATTTTTCTACCTAAAGATATATTTTTCTTTTTATTTGCATGTAGCTGATCTTTAAGTATAAAAATAGGTAATATTAGCAAATATATATCTTTCAACATAACCCAAAAGTAAAATGGTTGTGTGTTGTCTTTCATGGATCCTTTTATAAAAAAATGTTATACATTCACAGTATAGAGCTAAAAGAAAATGACATTTTACTTTATTTCTACACAGAGTGAAGTCTACTGAAAATGAAATCAAATTCATGCCTACTTATCCATTTTTCTTATTAAGCTATTATCAATGCTTACATTATTCTGTTTGCAATACTTTTAGAGATGTGTTAATGAATAAGAAACAATATCAACAACAACAAAAATTTAATTAAAAAAAAAGTAATTAAGAGGCAGAAGAGAAGAAATTCTGAAGACAAACAGAAAACATTTTTTTTTCTAGGATTGAGATAAATGACAATTTATTCCATAAGTTGGTAGATGCTGACTGTGAAATTGAAGTACTAAAGGTTAAGGAGGAATCAACAATATTGTTTTTGGGTCATTAGATCATGATAAGTTTCTTTTTTTATAAATTTTTTATATTTTATAAACATATATTTTTATCCCCAGGGGTACAGGTCTGTGAATCACCAGGTTTACACACTTCACAGCACTCACCAAAGCACATACCCTCCCCAATGTCCATAATCCCAACAACTTCTCCCAAACCCCCTCCCCCCAGTAACCCTCCATTTGTTTTGTGAGATTAAGAGTCACTTATGGTTTGTCTCCCTCCCAATCCCATCTTGTTTCATCTATTCTTCTCCTACCCACTTAAGCCCCCATGTTGCATCACCACTTCCTCATATCAGGGAGATCATATGATAGTTGTCTTTCTCTGCTTGACTTATTTCGCTAAGCATGATACGCTCTAGTTCCATCCATGTTGTCGCAAATGGCAAGATTTCATTTCTTTTGATGGCTGCATAGTATTCCATTGTGTATATATACCACTTTTCTTTATCCATTCATCTGTTGATGGACATCTAGGTTCTTTCCATAGTTTGGCTATTGTGGACATTGCTGCTGTAAACATTCGGGTGCACGTGCTCCTTTGGATCACTACGTTTGTATCTTTAGGGTAAATGCCCAATAGTGCAATTGCTGGGTCATAGAGCAGTTCTATTTTCAACATTTTGAGGAACCTCCATGCTGTTTTCCAGAGTGGCTGCACCAGCTTGCATTCCCACCAACAGTGTAGGAAGGTTCCCCTTTCTCCGCATCCTCGACAGCATCTGTCATTTCCTGACTTGTTGATTTTAGCCATTCTGACTTGTGTGAGGTGATATCTCATTGTGGTTTTGATTTGTATTTCCCTGAAGCCGAGTGATATGGAGCACTTTTTCATGTGTCTGTTGGCAATCTGGATGTCTTCTTTGCAGAAATGTCTGTTCATGTCCTCTGCCCATTTCTTGATTGGATTATTTGTTCATTGGGTGTTGAGTTTGCTATGTTCTTTATAGATTCTGGACACTAGTCCTTTATCTGATATGTCGATTGCAAATATCTTCTCCCATTCTGTCAGTTGTCTTTTGATTTTGTTAACTGTTTCCTTTGCTGTGCAAAAGCTTTTGATCTTGATGAAATCCCAATAGTTCATTTTTTCCCTTGCTTCCCTTGCCTTTGGCATTGTTTCTAGGAAGATGTTGCTGCGGCTGACGTAGAAGAGGTTGCTGCCTGTGTTCTCCTCAAGGATTTTGATGGATTCCTTTTGCACATTGAGGTCCTTCATCCATTTGGAGTCTGTTTTCGTGTGTGGTGTAAGGAAATGGTCCAATTTCATTTTTCTGCATGTGGCTGTCTAATTTTCCCAGCACCATTTAAGAAAGAGGCTGTCTTTTTTCCATTGGACATTCTTTCCTGCTTTGTCGAAGATTAGCTGACCATAGAGTTGAGGGTCTATTTCTGGGCTCTCTATTCTGTTCCATTGATCTATGTGTCTGGTTTTGTGCCAGTACCATGATGTCTTGATGATGACAGCTTTGTAATAGAGCTTGAAGTCTGGAATTGTGATGCCGCCAACTTTGGCTTTCTTTTTCAATATCCCTTTGGCTATTCGAGATCTTTTCCGGTTCCATATAAATTTTAGAATTATTTGTTTCATTTCTTTGAAAAAGATGGAAGGTACTTTGATACGAATTGCATTAAATGTGTAGATTGCTTTAGGTAGCATAGACATTTTCACAATATTTATGCTTCCAATCCAGGAGCATGGAACCTTTTTCCATTTCTTTGTGTCTTCCTCAATTTCTTTCATGAGTACTTTATAGTTTTCTGAGTATAGATTCTGTGCCTCTTTGGTTAGGTTTATTCCTAGGTATCTTATGGTTTTGGGTGCAATTGTAAATGGGATTGACTCCTTAATTTCTCTTTCTTCTGTCTTGCTGTTGGTGTAGAGAAATGCAACTGATTTCTGTGCATTGATTTTATATCCTGACACTTTACTGAATTCCTGAATAAGTTCTAGCAGTTTTGGAGTGGAGTGTTTTGGGTTTTCCACATATAGTATCATATCATCTGCGAAGAGTGCTAATTTGACTTCTTCTTTGCCGATTTGGATGCCTTTAATTTCCTTTTGTTGTCTGATTGCTGAGGCTAGGACCTCTAGTACTATGTTGAATAGCAGTGGTGATAATGGACATCCCTGCCCTGTTCCTGACCTTAGCAGAAAAGCTGTCAGTTTTTCTCCATTGAGAATGATAATTGCGGTAGGTTTTTATAGATGGATTTGATGATATTGAGGTATGTGCCCTCTATCCCTACACTTTAAAGAGTTTTGATCAGGAAGGGATGCTGTACTTTGTCAAATGCTTTTTCAGCATCTATTGAGAGTATCATATGGTTCTTGTTCTTTCTTTTATTGATGTGTTGTATCACATTGACTGATTTGTGGATGTTGAACCAGCCTTGCAGCCCTGGAATAAATCCCACTTGGTCGTGTTGAATAATCCTTTTAATGTACTGTTGAATCCTATTGGCTAGTATTTTGTTGAGTATTTTCGCATCTGTGTTCATCAAGGATATTGGTCTTTAGCTCTCTTTTTTGATGGGATCCTTGTCTGGTTTTGGGATCAAGGTGATGCTGGCCTCATAAAATGAGTTTGGAAGTTTTCCTTCCATTTCTATTTTTTGGAACAGTTTCAGGAGAATAGGAATTAGTTCTTCTTTAAATGTTTGGTAGAATTCCCCCGGGAAGCCGTCTGGCCCTGGGCTTTTGTTTGTGTGGAGATTTTTAATGACTGTTTCAATCTCCTTACTGGTTATGGGTCTGTTCAGGCTTTCTATTTCTTCCTGGTTCAGTTGTGGTAGTTTATATGTTTCTAGGAATGCATCCATTTCTTCCAGATTGTCAAATTTATTAGTGTAGATTTGCTCATAGTATGTTCTTATAATAGTTTGTATTTCTTTGGTGTTAGTTGTGATCTCTCCTCTTTCATTCATGATTTTATTTATTTGGGTTCTTTCTCTTTTCTTTTTGATAAGTCGGGCCAGGGGTTTATCAATTTTATTAATTCTTTCAAAGAACCAGGTCCTAGTTTCATTGATTTGTTCTATTGTTTTTTGGGTTTCTATTTCATTGATTTCTGCTCTGATCTTTATGATTTCTCTTCTGCTGCTGGGCTTAGGGTTTCTTTCTTGTTCTTTCTCCAGCTCCTTTAGGTGTAGGGTTAGGTTGTCTACCTGAGACCTTTCTTGTTTCTTGAGAAAGGCTTGTACCACTATATATTTTCCTCTCCGGACTGCCTTTGTTGTGTCCCACAGATATTGAACTGTTGTAGTTTCATTATCATTTGTTTCCATGATTTTTTTCAATTCTTCTTTAATTTCCCGGTTGACCCATTCATTCTTTAGAAAGATGCTGTTTAGTCTCCATGTATTTGGGTTCTTTCCAAACTTCCTTTTGTGTTTGAGTTCTAGCTTTAGAGCATTGTGGTCTGAAAATATGCAGGGATGATCCCAATCTTTTGATACCGGTTGAGTCCTGATTTAGGACTGAGGATGTGATCTATTCTGGAGAACGTTCCATGTGCACTAGAGAAGAATGTGTATTCTGTTGCTTTGGAAAGAAATATTCTGAATATATCTGTGATGTCGGTCTGGTCCAGTGTGTCGTTTAAGGCCTTTATTTCCTTGCTGATCTTTTGCTTGGATGATCTCTCCATTTCAGTGAGGGGAGTGTTAAAGTCCCCTACTATTTTTGTATTATTGTTGATGTGTTTTTTTTTTTATTTTGTTATTAATTGGTTTATATAGTTGGCTGATCTCTCGTTGGTGGCATAGATATTTAAAATTGTTAAATCTTCTTGTTGGACAGATCCTTTGAGTATGATATAGTGTCCTTCCTCATCTCTTATAGTCTTTGGCTTAAAATCTAATTGATCTGATATAAGGATTGCCACTCCTGCTTTCTTTTGATGTCCACTAGCATGGTAAATTCTTTTCCACCCTATCACTTTAAATCTGGAGGTGTCTTCGGGCTTAAAATGAGTTTCTTGGAGGCAACATATAGATGGGTTTTGTTTTTTTATCCATTCTGATACCCTGTGTCTTTTGACAGGGGCATTTAGCCCATTAACATTCAGGGTAACTATTGAGAGATGTGTATTTAGTGCCATTGTATTGCCTGTAAGGTGACTGTTACTGTATATGGTCTCTGTTCATTTCTGATCTACCACTTGTAGGCTCTCTCTTTGCTTAGAGGACCCCTTTCAATATTTCCTGTAGAGCTGGTTTGGTGTTTGCAAATTCTTTCAGTTTTTGTTTGTCCTGGAAGCTTTTAATCTCTCCTTCTATTTTCAGTGATAGCCGAGCTGGATATAGTATTCTTGGCTGCATGTTTTTCTCGTTTAGTGCTCTAAAAATATCATGCCAGCTCTTTCTGGCCTGCCAGGTCTCTGTGGATAAGTCAGCTGCCAATCTAATATTTTTACCATTGTATGTTACAGACCTCTTTTCCCGGGCTGCTTTCAGGATTTTTTCTTTGTCACTGAGACTTGTAAATTTTACTATTAGGTGACAGGGTGTGGGCCTAATCTTATTGATTTTGAGGGGCGTTCTCTGAACCTCCTGAATTTTGATGCTCGTTCCCTTTGCCATATTGGGGAAATTCTCCCCAACAATTCTCTCCAGTATACCTTCTCCTCCCCTCTCTCTTTCTTCTTCTTCTGGAATCCCAATTATTCTAATGTTGTTTCATCTTATGGTGTCACTTATCTCTCGAATTCTCCCCTCGTGGTCCAGTAGCTGTTTGTCCCTCTTTTGCTCAGCTTCTTTATTCTCTATCATTTGGTCTTCTATATCACTAATTCTTTCTTCTGCCTCATTTATCCTAGCAGTGAGAGACTCCATTTTTGATTGCACCTCATTAATACCTTTTTTGATTTCAACTTGGTTAAATTTTAGTTCTTTTATTTCTCCAGAAAGGGCTTTTATATCTCTCGAGAGGGTCTCTCTAATATCTTACATGCCTTTTTCGAGCCCGGCTAGAACCTTGAGAGTTGTCATTCTGAACTCTAGATCTGACATATTACCAATGTCTGTATTGATTAGGTCCCTAGCCTTCGGTACTGCCTCTTGTTCTTTTTTTTGTGTTGAATTTTTCCGTCTTGTCATTTTGTCCAGATAAGAGTATATGAAGGAGCAAGTAAAATACTAAAAGGGTGGCAACAACCCCAGGAAAATATGCTTTAACCAAATTAGAAGAGATCCCAAATCGTGAGGGGGGAGAAAGGGCATAAAAAGAGGTTCAAAAAGGAAGAGAGAAAAAAAAGAAAAAGAGAAAAACGAAAAGAATTAAAAAAATAGAAAACAAATAAGAAAAATATAAAGAAGAAAATATATATATATATTAGATAAGCTAGTTAAAAATCGTTAAAAAAGTAAAACGGTAAAATTTTAAAAAAAATTTAACCAGAAGGGTAGAAAAAAACAAAAAATGAAAAAGAAAAAAATTAATTTACCTGCAAGACTAAAAAAAATCACAGGGAGAAAGCCATGAGTTCCGTGCTTTGCTTTCTCCTTTTCTGGAATTCTGCTGCTCTCCTTGGTATTGAAACCGTACTCCTTGGTAGGTGAACTTGGCCTTGGCTGGATTTCTTGTTGATCTTCTGGGGGAGGGGCCTGTTGTAGTGATTCTCAAGTGTCTTTGCCCCAGGCGGAATTGCACCACCCTTATCAGGGGCCGGGGCGAGTAATCCGCTCAGGTTTGCTTTCAGATGCTTTTGTTCCCTGAGTGCTTTCCGTAGAGTTCTGGAGGACGGGGAATACAAATGGCGGCCTCCTGGTCTCTGGCCTGGAGGAGCCGAGAGCCCAGGGCCCCACTCCTCAGTGCGCCCTCAGAGAACAGCGCCCAGTTACTCCCATCTGCCTGACTTCCTGCCGCGCTCCGAGTTCACCGAGCCTGCGACAGGTTCAAGGTAACACCGAGCTATGAGCTTACTGTCGGCTCTGTCTCTGTAGCCGGCTTTCCCGTTCCAATACCTGCAAGCTCTGCAACACTCAGACACCCCCGATCCTTCTGTGACCCTGCGGGACCTGAGGCCATGCTGACCCCGCGTGGGCTTCGCCCCGGTTTAGCCTCTGGAGCGATGTCCCTCAGCGGAACAGACTTTTAAAAGTCCTGATTTTGTGCTCCTTTGCTCCGCCACTTGCTGGGAGCCAGCCCCTCCCCCCGGGGTCTATGTTCCCGTTGCTTTGGATTCACTTCTCCACCGGTCCTACCTTTCAGAAAGTGGTTGTTTTTCTCTTTCCAGAATTGCTGTTCTTCTTCTCTTCTATCTGCTGATGGATTTTCAGGTGTTTGCAATCTTTAGATAAGCTATCTAGCTGATTTCCGTCTAGCTGAAGTAGTCTCAGCCTGCTACTTCTCCGCCATCTTGACTCCTCCTCTGATCATGATAAGTTTCTTCTGGAAACACAAATAACAAAGATACAAGATCATCTGAGGATACACATGTGGGATGCCTGGGTGGCTTAGTCATTAAGCATCTGCCTTTGGCTCAGGTCATTGACCCAGGGTCCTGGGATTGAGCCTGCATCAGGGTCCCTGCATGGCAGGAAGCTTGCTTCTTCCTCTCCCACCCCCCCTGCCTGTGTTCCCTCTCTAGCTGTGTCTCTGTCAAATAAATGAATAATATCTTTAAAAAAAAAAAAAGAAAAGCCCCGGGATGCCTGGATGGCTCAGTTGGTTAGGCGGCTGCCTTCAGCTCAGGTCATGATCCCAGCATCCTGTGATCGAGTCCCACATCAAGCTCCTTGCTCGGCAGGGAGCCTGCTTCTCCCTCTGCCTCTGCCTGCCACTCTGTCTGCCTATGCTTGCTCTCTCAGTCTCCCTCTCTCTAAGAAATAAATAAATAAAATCTTTAAAAAATTAAAAAAATATATAAAAAGACAGATGCATAAAGTATTTATTTACATATATATCCCAATTTATTTAAAAATACATTCTTATATATTCTTGAGACATGAAATATATAGATAACATGGTGTTTACATATAGTAAGTAAAACTAGAAAATGTTCTAAATTACTTCACTTTCCTTAGTTTTGAAAAATTATAAATTGAACAACAATAACATGAATACTCATGAAACCTCCAGGGGCTTTTGTAATTCAATAGGTTAGGCTAAACTATTAAATAAATTCAAAAAGAAGCAAAAGATTCTGGTAAATTATGAGGAGAGGAAAGTTTTTAAAATTTATTTTACATGTCACTGCTCCTACTGGTTTTAGGTTCTTGAATTGTCTACTTTAAAAAATAAACCTTGCTATTTTCTTTTTCTGTAAAGTACTTAGATATAGTAAAAAGAAAATTTAGAAGGGAGTATGAAGCAATCTACATCTTAGACCATTAGCAACCTTAGCACTGACTTCTTTCAGTGATACCAACTCAGGCTACAGAACTGTGACATGAGAGAGATTTATATGTGAGACATTATAGTTTGTTTTTAGATATAAACAATTCCTATAGTAATGGCATAAAAATGGATAACTCTTTATTGTAATTTACTCCAGCACAATATTGTGACACTTTCTTCCAGACTGGGTGTAAATAACTGTTTTAAATTCCAAAGGATGGGTGCCTGGGAGGCTCAGATGGTTAAGCATCTGGCTTTGGCTCAGGTCATAATCCAGGGTCCTGGGGTCAAGTCCCACATCAGGCTCCCTGCTCAGGGCCTGCTTCTTCCTCTCCTTCTGCCACTCCCTCAGCTTGTGCTCTTTTATTCTCTCTGTAAATAAATAAAATCTAAAAATAAAATAAAATAAAATAAAATAAATAAAATTCCAAAGACTCCAAATGACAGTTCTTCTCTAAATCCTCCATGTTTTCCTAAAGTAAATAAAAACCATGCTTACTTCTTGCATCTTAGATAATTATTTCACACATATAATACACTGGTCATAAACCTGACAAGCAGAGCAAATTCTTAAGCTATTAAATGAAAACATTCTTTATGTTTTGGTTACCATAACAGTCCTAGATAAATATTTCTTCCAGTTCTTCCTTCTTCTTTTGTCCTTTAACTAAAAGACAGGATAATTCTTCATTCTAGTAGGATTTCCACTAAATCATACTATGAAATACAAAGGCAGCAAGAAACTTATAAATATCAATTCATAATTTTTGTATTTTCTTTGTTATTTACCACTGTCCATGGATACTATACTTCATTTATTAAAGACATCTATCTTTTAATAACACATTAACACATTTAAAGTATGTAATGAGAGGTTTGGTTTAATCCATAAATATACTCTCAGGAAACCTTGTTAATTAGAACATTGGGAAATGGTATTTCCCTAAGACTACTGAGAATGTGATTTTAAATGGAGGGTGACAAATATCCAAATACGTGGTACTGAAAGCTCTCAATAAAAATTAATCTTTTAAAGATTAATATGTCAATAGAAGAAAGGTGTTATTTAAATCAAAGCTCTTTAACTAGAAAGCAAAGTTTCAGGCAACAAGTTTAAGGTTGAATTCCTAGAGTAACATTTGTGTGTGTGTGTGTTTTTTTTTTTAATTTGTTTGTTTGGTTTGGTTTGGTTTTTTAGTTTAGTTTAGCTTTGTTTTTGTCTAATTCTGTCACTGGATTCAACTGTATGGGCTTTAAATTGACTTTTAGAGTTTCATTGCATGATAAAATTTTTTCAAAAATTTCAAGAAAACTCTACTGAAAATTTCATATTCAGTGTAGAATTGGATTTGGTAGCAGATGTGAAAGTGTGATCTGAGATTGGAACAATACTGAATTAAATATGTTGTCTAGAAAGGTGGGAATAAATACTGTTTGTCTTCAAAGTAATTGACTGGTTTCTAAGCTTTCCAGATGAACTGTTGTCAGGTAGAGCAAATTGGTATGTGGGGATATTAGATGATTATTATTATTATTATTATTATTATGTTAGGACAGGGAAAAATCTGGAGAGAGGGTGGGAGGGAGGGAGGGAAGGAAGGAAGGGAGGAAAGAAGGAATTAAGGAAGGAAGGAAGATGAATAAATGTTGGGAAAATCACTAAAGGTATTCTAATAATCTATTCCTTAGTAACTTCAGCAACAAAAGGTTTAAAATCAGTACTAGTAGAGCCTAGATCATTTAAAAGTGGAGTAAATCCACGTTTTACTATTTCCATCATTAATTCAAAATTAGCACTAATTTATTTATGGTTTATTTACAGCTTGCTGAGTCCACAAAATGAATGGGCTTGAAACAACCAGATGTGCTATTCTCTAGAATAATCTCAAAGAAGAAAATTCAAAATACATCCACATTTTTAAAAACATTTTATTTACTTATTTGAGAGAGAGAGTGAAAGCATGAGCAGAGGGGAGGTACAGTCGGGGAGAGAGGAAGTATACTCCCTGCTCTGCAGGGAGCCCTATGCAGGACTTAATCCCAAGGACATGAGGTCCTGTCTTGAGCTGAAGCAAATGCTTAACCAACTGAGCCAACCAGGCACACTGTTTAAAATTTCTTATTTCAGAGTCTTAGCTATTATGAGAAGTTTAAACATGATTTAAAAATCTGATAACTTTATTGTTTTTATTTAACTCTATACACACTGAGAATTTTAAGGATAACCCCTAACAACCATTTCTCTTTCTATAAGGATCAGCAATTTAACCTCAATGAGAATAATATATTAATACTAATTGTCTTTGCTAAGCAATGTTATAATAGAAATTATTTTTTTAAATTTACAGCTATTATGTAGGTCATGCAACAAGAAGATAGTATTTGTCTATGAAAACAAAATTTAGCTTAATATTAGCAAATAAAATCCAAAAAAATAAAGTAAGAATTATTTGCCCAAGTCAGATTTATCCAAAGAATGTGCAAGGATAGTTCAACTTTCAAAAAATCAGTTAATATAATCATATTGACAAACTAAAAAGGAACAAAAAATATGAGCATATTAATAAATGTAGGAAAAAAAAGATGAAATCCAAACTCCATTCATGGTAAGCTTTCAGTGAACCAGGAATAGAAAGAAACTTTCTCAATTTATAGAGACTATCTACAAAAATCCTACAGTTAATATTTACGTGATGGTGAGAAACTCAAATCATTTCAACTAATATCAAGTACAAGGTAAGGATATTATCTCTCATTACTTCTATTCAACATCATTCTGGAAGTCCTTGATAATGCAGTGAGGTTTAAAAAAAAGGGGGGGAGGGGGAGGCAAATAGACAGGGAAGACAGAAAGAAAGCTTCTTTGGTTTGCAGGACGAAGCCTGGGTGGCTTAGTTGATTAAGTGAAGGCCTTGGACTCATGTCATGATCCTGGAGGCCCAAGATTGAGTCCCAGTAGGGCTCTCTGCTCAGGAGGGAATCTGCTTCTCTCTCTGACCATCCCACCTCTCATACTCTCTCTCTCTCTCTCTCTCTCTCTCATTCTTTCTCTCTCAAAAAAATAAACAAATTTATTTTTATTTTTTTATTTTTTATAAACATATATTTTTATCCCCAGGGGTACAGTCTGTGAATCACCTGATCTACACACTTCACAACATATACAGCACATACCCTCCCCAATGTCCATAACCTAACCCCCTCTCCCAAGCCCCCTCCCCCCAGCAACCCTCAGTTTGTTTTGTGAGATTAAGAGTCACTTATGGTTTGTCTCCCTCCCAATCCCATCTTGTTTCATTTATTCTTCTCCTACCCACTTAAACCCCCCTAAAGATACAAATGTAGTGATCTGAAGGTGCACATGCACCTGAATGTTTATAGCAGCAATGTCCACAATAGCCAAACTATGGAAAGAACCTAGATGTCCAACAACAGATGAATGGATCAAGAAGATGTGGTATATATACACAATGGAATACTATGCAGCCATCAAAAGAAATGAAATCTTGCCATTTGCGACAACGTGGATGGAACTAGAGTGTGTCATGCTTAGCGAAATAAGTCAAGCTGAGAAAGACAACTATCATATGATCTCCCTGATATGAGGAAGTGGTGATGAAACAAAAAAAATTTTTTTTAGAGAAGACAATATCTTGGGATGCCTGGGTGGCTCAGTGGTTTAAGCCTCTGCCTTCAGCTCAGGTCATGATCTCAGGGTCCTGGAATTGAGCCCCACATCGGACTCTCTGCTCGGCAGGGAGCCTGCTTCCCCCTCTCTCTCTGCCTGCCTCTCTGCCTACTTGTGGTCTCTCTCTGTCTATCAAATAAATAAATAAAAATCTTTAAAAAAAAGAAGACAATATCTTTGTCATATTTGTTTGCAAGAGTCTACAAAAAGAAATGAATTTTCTTGGTGAGAGGAACTGAATAGACACTGTGCCAAAAAAGACACATGGATGGCAAACAGACAATACAAAGAAGCAGTCCCTAGTCATCAGGGAAATTCAAATCAAAATTACAATGAGATACCACCTCACACCTGTTAGAATGGCTATTATCTAAAAGACAGTATATAATATGTTTTGGCAAGGATGTGGAGAAAATGAATTCTTTTACACTGTTGATAATGATGTAAATTGGTACAGCCACTATGGAAAACAGGATGGAGTTTTCTCAAAAAATTAAAAAAAGAGATACCAGGGGCGCCTGGGTGGCTCAGTGGATTAAGCCTCTGCCTTCGGCTCAGGTCATGATCTCAGTGTCCTGGGATCGAGCCCCGCATCGGGCTCTTTGCTCAGCGGGAGCCTGCTTCTCTCTTTCTCTCTCTCTGCCTGACTCTCCGCCTACTTGTGATTTCTCTCTCTGTCAAATAAATAAAAAAAATAAAATCTTAAAAAAAAAAAAAGAGATACCATATGATCTCATAATTTCCACTACTGGGCATTTACTCAAAGAAAACGACAACACTAATTCAAAAAGATATATGAACCCCTATGTTTACTGCAGCATTATTTATCATAGCCAAGATATGGAAGTAACCCAACTCTCCATAAGTAGATGAATGGATAAAGAAGATGTGATACACACACACACACACACACACACACACACACACACACAATGGAATATGATTCAGCCATAAAAAGAATATCTTGCCATGCCTGATAACATAAATGGACTTAGAGGGTATTATGTTAAGTGAAAAAAGTCATATGATTTCACCACTTCTACATGGAATCTAGAAAGCAAAACAAATGAATGAACAAACAAAAAGCAGAAACTGACCAAAATACAGAAAACTAACTGATGGCTTTCAGAGGGGAGGGAATAAGTCACAGAAATAAGTACAGCATAGGGTTTATACTTGATGGTATTGTAATACCATTTGTAGGATGATAAATAGTAGCTACTTGTGGTGAGTGAGTATAAGGCATAGATTTGTTGAATCTCTATGTTGTACATCTAAAACTAATGTAATAGTGTGTGTTAACTATAGTTCAATTAAAAATGAAACAAAACAACAATTAAAAAAGTCCCAAACAAACAAAAAGTCACAGCATATATCATAATAAATAACACACTGTTTGATTAAAAGATATTTTGTAATTACAAAAACATTCTGCTTCATTATATTTACTTTCCTTTTTTATATTATATATAATCTCATTTTTCTGTAATCCATTTTTCTTAATATTTACTTCACCACTGATACTTTTTAAGTTAAGCTCAGATTGAACACTGATATGTTTTAAATGCCCATTTTAATAACCACATTTATCAAATATAATTATCCTATGTATAATTATAGACCTATGGAATATAACTGAAAAGAGTAATTGGTATAACTAAAATAAATCAAACTGAAATATATTCTTGATCTTTTTAAAATTTTATGGCACATATTTTACTTTGTTTCTATATTCTTAAGTTGAATAAATTTTAATTAATTTTATTGTGGTTTAATTGATATATAACATATTAGTTTCATATATACCTAATATTCATGTATATTCATATATACATACATGCCTTAGAAAGTACCTTATATGTGAATTTTTTGTCTTTCCTAGTTGGTAAATTTGTGTTTATTTTCACCTAAACTACCCATTCATGTCTCTGTGTGTATGTATGGGATATCTATGCAGTGTTTTTTGTTGGTTACAAAAAGCCCAAAGTACAGATATGCATAAATTTCAAATGACATTTGAATGGACGGATGGAGATTAAGGCATCAGTTATGATTTCAATTTTATGTTGAATTTTTATTTAAAAATGAACAACTATAAGAAAGAAATCCCATATGTTATCACTTCTGTGCGGAATATAATAAAATCAACTTTAAAAGAATAACATGAAGGTTGCGAGGGCCTTAGGATTGGGAAAAATGGACAGATGTTGTAATCGGGCACCTGGCTGGCTCAGTCAGTAGAGCAGGCAAATCCTGATCTCAGGATTGTGAGTTTGAGCTCCAACATGGAGAGATGGCTTAAAAAGAAATTCTAAAGCAGAAAGAAAGAAGAACAAAAAGATGAAAGAAAGAAAAGAATGAGAGAAAGAAAGAAAGAAAGAAAGAAAGAAAGAAAGAAAGATGGCTTAAAAAGAAATTCTAAAGCAGAAAGAAAGAAGAACAAAAAGATGAAAGAAAGAAAAGAATGAGAGAAAGAAAGAAAGAAAGAAAGAAAGAAAGAAAGAAAGAAAGAAAGAAAGAAAGAAAGAAAGAAAGAAAAGAAACTTTCAGTTATAAAATGAATAAGTTCTGGAGATCTTATGTACAACATAGTGACTACAGTATATTATCTTGTAAAATTGAAAGCTATCATGAGAGTGGAGATTTAATGCTCTCATTGTAACAAACAGTGGTATTACAAGAGGTAAAATGTTTGATTACTAACCTTATTCTTTTAGACATGTCACAACACATACATGTATACAACCATCACATTGTACTTTAACCTTATACAAGGTTTTTTTTAAATTTTTTTATTTTTTATAAACATATATTTTTATCCCCAGGGGTACAGGTCTGTGAATCACCAGGTTTACACACTTCACAGCACTCACCAAAGCACATACCCTCCCCAATGTCCATAATCCCACCCCCTTCTCCCAAACCCCCTCCCCCCAGCAACCCTCAGTTTGTTTTGTGAGATTAAGAGTCACTTATGGTTTGTCTCCCTCCCAATCCCATCTTGTTTCATTGATTCTTCTCCTACCCACTTAAGCCCCCATGTTGCATCACCACTTCCTCATATCAGGGAGATCATATGATAGTTGTCTTTCTCTGCTTGACTTATTTCACTAAGCATGATACGCTCTAGTTCCATCCATGTTGTCGCAAATGGCAAATTTCATTTCTTTTGATGGCTGCATAGTATTCCATTGTGTATATATACCACATCTTCTTGATCCATTCATCTGTTGATGGACATCTAGGTTCTTTCCATAGTTTGGCTATTGTGGACATTGCTGCTATAAACATTCGGGTGCACATGCCCCTTTGGATCACTACGTTTGTATCTTTAGGGTAAATGCCCAGTGGGTCATAGGGCAGTTCTATTTTCAACATTTTGAGAAACCTCCATGCTGTTTTCCAGAGTGGTTGCACCAGCTTGCGTTCCCACCAACAGTGTAGGAGGGTTCCCCTTTCTCCACATCCTCGCCAGCATATGTTATTTCCTGACTTGTGGATTTTAGCCATTCTGACTGGTGTGAGGTGATATCTCATTGTGGTTTTGATTTGTATTTCCCTGATGCCGAGTGATATGGAGCACTTGAACAGACATTTCTGCAAAGAAGACATCCAGATGCCTTATACAAGGTTTTATGTCAACTGTAAGAAAATAAGCCTGAGAAATAAATGTTAAAAATAATAAAATAGAAGCACAACTTGAGAGTTCCTTATAGTGATGAAAGTGTTGTTTTCTGTTTTGTCTGTAGTGATAGATACACAAACTACATATGTAATAAAGTTGTAAAGACCTACATACACACAAGCTTAAATGGAGTTACATAAAATAGGACAATACTGAGTAAGATTGATGGATTTTAACAATTTCAAGTTCTCTGAATGTGATATATATTAGCTCTGCAAGAGGTCATCATTGGAGGAATCTGAATAAAGGATACACAGGGTTGTTTTGCATTGTTACAATTGCATGTAAATATACAATCATTGATTATGTGTAGTTAAATAAAAGAACACAATCATTGATTATGTGTAGTTAAGTAAAAGAACACAAACCACACAAAAAAAGACAAAATAAGGATGTTTTCTCAACAAATATAAGTTAAAAAAATTATCACCAGAACATTAGTACAGGAAATATTAAGTATGAGGAGTAGGGTAACAGATGGAAATATAGAACTACACAAGGAACAAAGAGCACCAAAAATGGTAAATATGTATGTGCAATTTATATTACATGCAAGTTACATTCCAGAAGCATATTACTACTTTCTTCACCTCTCTTCTTTGACCTATATGAAATAATTTTTTTTTGTTTTTATCTTAAGGATATAAAATTATAATTTGGAGTTTGAAGAAAGAACCTTTATTAAAACCATGGCTCTACCACTCACTAGCCATAAGACCTTCGCAAATAGTATTTGCAAAATATCCTTTTTCAATCTGATATTATTAGCTGTGAAGAATAGGTAATATATGTCAAAACAGCTAGTGCCTCAAATTCACAATGCTTAATCTTAAATATTGCCTTACTTTCTTTCTCTGTATCAGATTTTGTTTTCCTAAACTTGCCCCCCCACAATCCTATTATTACTGAATTGTCAAACATTTTAATTAAAACAACCACCCCCCCAAAACCTTATTTAAATTGTCACCCAGTTCCCTAACCCTAACTAACATTTAGATGAGGTTCTCCATCTTATCTCTCATGGTTTAAGTAAAAGACTTTTGAGTTGATAGTATATATGTATCAATGATGATTATTTTATTTTATTTATTTGACAGAGAGGGCACAAGAAGGCAGAGGGAGAGAGAGAAGCAGGCTCCCCACCAAGCAAGGAGCCCAATGTGGGACTCGATCCCAGGATGCATGACCTGAGATTAAGGCAGCTGCTTAACCAACTGAGCCACCCAGGTGTCCCACAATGATAATTTTTTGAAGCATCTGTATAATATTTTTGTTTGTTGACTTGGATGTTTGTTTCTTTGTTATCACCCATTTAGAACCACTGATATTGTTGTATTGGGAAGATAGGTCCTTCACTATGGATTAGGGAAAAAGTGTCAACAATTTTAAATTTCCGCAAACATTTCATTCTTTAAAGCCCTGAAAGTAGGAGGATTAGGAGACCAGAAATATTTAGACTTTATCTTCACAGATTACCAAGGACAATTTGCTGCTGCTACTGGCTGCATTGTCCATAGCACTAGAGAATTTTTGAGTTAGGTAGAAAATACACTACTGAGATTATAAATGATCATTTTGGTGATGCTTTTATCCAGGTCAGATTAAGATATACACAAACATTAATTTTATAATTCTGTTACATAATTTCCTGAACATTTGAAAATCTGAGTATACAATGTTTAATAAATATTGACTTTATGTCATATGCCATGCTTGGCATTGTTAAATAACTTATGTAATGTATGCTCCTAACCCTCAAGGAGACAAGATTTGTCTGTTTATATCCTGCCGATTTCTTCTATGGAATACATTTCCATTTAAGGCTCTATTAAATTTAAGCAATTTTTATTAAGCTGTTAGTGTACTCAGAACCCTCTTCTCAACATCAAATTAAATAGTAAAAGAGAACTGGCTGGTACAGCTAATAGTGAAAAGGGGGATATACTTACTAGAATTGTATGTTCATGGAGGTTATCATGAAAACTAAACTATATCAAAGATACACTATTTATTGACTAGTTATGTGTCAAGATAGAAAATGCTAGTATGAATTCATTGAAATTCAAATAGTTAAACACGTTTAGTGGGTTTTTTTTTTTAATTTCTTTTCAGTGTACCAGAATTCATTGTTTATATACCACAGCCAGTGTTTCATGCAATACATGTCCTCCCTAATTCTCATCACCAGGCTCATCCAACCTCCCAACCCACACCCCGTATAAACCCTCAGATTGTTTTTCAGAGTCCATAGTCTCTCATGGTTTATCTCCTCTTCCAATTTTCCCCTACTCCCTTCTCCTCTCCATCTCCCCATGTCTTCCTTGTTATTTCTTAAGCTCCACAAATAAGTGAAACCATATGATAATTGACTCTCTCTGCTTGACTTATTTCACTCAGCATAATCTCTTCCAGTCCCATCCATGTTGCTACAAAAGTTGGGTATTCATCCTTTCTGCTTTTTTAAATTTTTTATTTTTTATAAACATATATTTTTATCCTCAGGGGTACAGGTCTGTGAATCGCCAGGTTTACACACTTCACAGCACTCACCAAAACACATACCCTCCCCAATGTTCATAACCCCACCCCCCTTCTCCCAACCTCCCTCCCCCCAGCAACCCTCAGTTTGTTTTGTGAGATTAAGAGTCACTTATGGTTTGTCTCCCTCCCAATCCCATCTTGTTTCATTGGTTCTTCTCCTACCCACTTAAGCCCCCATGTTGCATCACCACTTCCTCATATCAGGGAGATCATATGATAGTTGTCTTTCTCTGCTTGACTTATTTCGCTAAGCATGATACCCTCTAGTTCCATCCATGTTCTTGCAAATAGCAAGATTTCATTTCTTTTGATGGCTGCATAGTATTCCATTGTGTATATATACCATCTCTTCTTGGTCCATTCATCTGTTGATGGACATCTAGGTTCTTTCCATAGTTTGGCTATTGTGGACATTGCTGCTATAAACATTTGGGTGCACATGCCCCTTTGGATCACTACGTTTGTATCTTTAGGGTAAATGCCCAGTAGTGTAATTGCTGGGTCATAGGGCAGTTCTATTTTCAACATTTTGAGAAACCTCCATGCTGTTTTCCAGAGTGGTTGCACCAGCTTGCATTCCCACCAACAGTTTAGGAGGGTTCCCCTTTCTCCGCATCCTCGCCAGCATATGTCATTTCCTGACTTGTGGATTTTAGCCATTCTGACTGGTGTGAGGTGATATCTCATTGTGGTTTTGATTTGTATTTCCCTGATGCCAAGTGATATGGAGCATTTTTTCATGTGTCTGTTGGTCATCTGGATGTCTTCTTTGCAGAAATGTCTGTTCATGTCCTCTGCCCATTTGTTGATTGGATTATTGGTTCTTTGGGTGTTCATCCTTTCTAATGGAGGCATAATACTCCATAGTGTATATGGACCACATCTTTCTTATCCACTCGTCCACTGAAGGGCATTTTGGTTCTTTCCACAGTTTGGTGACCCTGGCCATTGCTGCTATGAACAGAGATGGCCCTTCTTTTCACTACCTCTGTATCTTTGGGGTAAATACCCAGTAGTGCAATTGCAGGGTCATAGGGAAGCTCTATTTTTTAATTTCTTAAGGAATCTCCACACTGTTTTCCAAAGTGGTTGCACCAATTTCCATTCCCACCAACAGGGTAAGAGGGTTCCCCTTTCGCCACATCCTCTCCACACATGCAGTTTACTGTCTTGTTAATTTTGGCTATTCTAACTGGTGTAAGGTGGTATCTCAATGTGGTTTTAATTTTAATCTCCCTGATGGCTAATGGTGATGATCATTTTTTTTTCATGTGTCTGTTAGCCATTTGTATGTATTCTTTGGAGAAGTGTCTGTTCATGTCTTCTGACCATTTTTTTGACATGATTGTCTGTTTTGTTGTGTTGAGTTTTAGGAGTTCTTAATAGATCCAGGATATCAGCCTTTTGCCTGTAGTGTCATTTGCAAATATCTTCTCCCATTCTGTGGGTTGCCTCTTTGTTTTGTTGACTGTTTCCTTTGTTGTACAGAAGCTTTTGATCTGGATGAAGTCCCAAAAGTTCATTTTCACTTTTGTTTCCTTTGCCTTTGGAGCCATATCTTGAAAGAAGTTGCTGAGGCTGATATCAAAGAGGTTACTGCCTATGTTCTCCTCTAGGATTCTGATGAATTCCTGCCTCACGTTGAGGTCTTTTATCCACTTCGAATTTATGTTTGTGTATGGAGTAAGAGAACTGTCGAGTTACATTCTTGTATACATAGCTGTCCAATTTTCCCAGCACCATTTATTGAAGAGACTGTCTTTTTCCCACTGTAATTTTTTCCTGCTTTGTCGAAGATTATTTGACCATAGAGTTGAGGATCTGTATCTGGGCTCTCTACTCTGTTCCACTGGTCTATGTATCTGTTTTTATGCCAGTACCATGCTGTCTTGGTCGTCACAGCTTTGTAGTAAAGCTTGAAATCAGGCAATGTGATGTCTCCATTTTTGTTTTTCTTTTTCAATAAACCCATTTAGTTTTAGTTCGTGCTAATTTTTTACCCCCCTCTACCAACTTATAACTCCTCAGTTAATTCATAATAAAATAAAATAAACACAAATTAAAAAAAAATGTTACTGTGATTTATTTAACAGCACTTCTTGAAAACTTGAAGCTATTAAAGCCAAAACTCAGAGTTTATTAAAATGAACAGTGGAATTCCATACCACTTTTAGATCTATTGACTCAGCCCAGGAGTGGCAAAGGAATCTATTTCTTTGGGGGGGGTGAATAGGAAAAGGATATGCAGTCCTATTGTATATTTATTTTCCCCTTTCTTTTAAATACAGCATTTAAAAAATTATTTTTATTAACAAATAATGTATTATTTACCCCAGGGGTACAGGTCTGTGAATCATCAGGCTTACACCTTTCATAGCACTTGCTATAGCACATACCCTCCCCAATGACTATAACCCAAACACCCTTTGCCTACATTCCCAACCCCCAGCAACCCTCAGTTTTTTTGTTTTTGTTTTCTTTTTCTGAGATTAAAAGTCTCTTATGGTTTTCTTCCTCCCAATCCCATCTTGTTTAATTTCTTCCTTCCCTACCCCCCAAACCCCCTACCATGCCTCTCAAATTCCTCATATTGGAGAGATAATATGATAATTGTCTTTCTCTGATTGACTTATTTTGCTCAGCATAATACCCTCTAGTCCCATCCATGTCATTGCAAATGGCAAGATTTCATTTCTTTCGATGGCTGCATAATATTCCATTGTATATGTATACCACATCTTCTTTATCCATTCATCTGGTTGATGGACATCTTGGCTATTGTGGACATTGCTGCTATAAACATTCGGTGCACATGACCCTTTGGATCACTACATTTGTATCTTTAGGATAAACACCCAGTAGTGCAGTTCCTGGGTCATAGGTACTTCTATTTTCAACATTTTGAGGAAGCTCCATCCTATTTTCCAGAGTGGCTGTACCATCATGCATTCCCACCAATAGTGTAGGAGGGTTCCCCTTTTTCCACATCCTTGCCAACATCTGTCATTTCCTGCATTATTAATTTTAGCCATTATGACTGGTGTGAGGTGGTATCTCATTGTGGTTTTGAATTGTATTTCCCTGATGCCGAGTGATATGAAGCACTTTTTCATGTGTCTGTTGGTCATCTGGATATCTTCTTTGTAGACATGTCTGTTCATGTCTTCTACCATTTTCTTGATTGGAGTATTTGTTCTTTGTGTGTTGAGTTTGATTAAGTTTTTTTTATAGATTTAGATACTAGCACTTTATCCGATATGTCATTTGTGAATATCATCTCCCATTCTGTCAGTTGTCTTTTAGTTTTGTTAACTATTTCCTTTCCTGGGCAAAAGCTTTTTATCTTGATGAATTTCCAATGGTTCATTTTTGCCCTTGCATCCTTTGCCTTTGGCGATGTTTCTAGGAAGGAGTTGCTGTGGCTAAGCTCGAATAGGTTGCTACCTTTGTCCTCCTCAAGAATTTTGATGGATTCTTGTCTCGCATTTTCACACTGGGGTCTTTCATCCATTTTGAGTCTATTTTTGTGTGTGGTGTAAGGAAATGGTCCAGTTTCATTCTTCTGCTGTGCAATTTTCCCAACACCATTTCTTGAAGAGACTTTTTCTGATGGACATTCCTGACTTCTACATCAAAGATTAGTTGACCATAGAGTTGAGGGTCCATTTCTGGGCTCTCTATTCTGTCCCATTGATCTTTGTGTCTGTTTTTGTTCCAAAACATAATGTTTTGGTGATTATAACTTTGTAATAGAGCTTGAAGTCTGGAATTGTGATGCGACCAACTTTGGCTTTCTTTTTCAATATTCCTCTGGCTATTTGGGGTCTTTTCTCATTCCATATAAATTTTAGGATTATTTAAAAAAATAGGATTATTTGTTCCATTCATTTGGAGGAAATTGATGGTATTTTGATAAGGATTGCATTAAATGTGTAGATTGCTTTAGGTAGCATAGACATTTTCACAATATTTGTTCTTCCAATCCTTGCGTACAGAACATCTTTCCATTTCTTGGTGGCTTCATCAATTTCTTTCATGAATACTTTATAGTTTTCTGCATATAGATTATTTTTCTCTTTGGTTAGATTTATTCCTAGGTATCTTTGGTTTTGGGTGCAATTGTAAATGGGTCTAACTCTTAATTTCTCTTTCTTCTCTCTTGCTGTTGGTATATAGAGATATAACTGATTTCTGTGCATTGATTTTATATCCTGACACTTTACTGAATTCCTGTATGAGTTCTAGCACTTTTGAATGAAGTCTTTTGGGTTTTCCACATACAGTATCATATCATTTGCAAAGAGTGAGAGTTTGACTTCTTTGCCAATTCAGATGCTTTTTATTTCTTTGTGTTATCTGATTGCTGAAGCTAGGACTTCCAGTATTATGTTGAATAGCAGTGGTGATAGTGAACATCCCTGCCATGTCCTGATCTTAGGAGAAAAACTCTCAGTTTTCCCCATTGAGAATATTCGCTGTGGGTTTTTCCTAAATGGCTTTGAAAATATTGAGGTATGTACCCTCTATCCTTACATGTTGAAGAGTTTTGATTAAGAAAGGATGCTGTACTTTGTCAAATGCTTTGTCAGGATCTATTGAGAGTATCATATGGTTCTTGTTCTTTCTTTTATTAATGTATGTATCACACTGATTGATTAGTGGATGTTGAACCAACCTTGCAGTCCAGGAATAAATCCCACTTGTTCATGGTGAATACTCCTTTTAATGTACTGTTGGATCCTGTTGGCTAGTATTTTGGTGAGAATTTTCACATCTGTGTTCATCGTGGATATTGGTCTATAATTATCCTTTTTGGCAGGATCTTTGTCTGGTTTGGGGATCACAATAATGCTGGCCTCATAAAATGAGTTTGGAAGTTTTTCTTTCATTTCTATTTTTTGGAGCAGTTTCAGGAGAATAGGTATTAATTCTTCTTTAAATGTTTAGTAGATTTCCCCTGAGAAGCCATCTGTCCCTGGGCTCTTGTTTGTTGGGAGATTTTTGACAACTGCGTCCATCTCCTCACAGGTTATGGGCCTGTTCAGGTTTTCTATTTCTTCCTGGTTCAGTTGTAGTAGTTTATGTGTCTCTAGGCATGCATCCATTTCTTCCAGATTGTCAAATTTGCTGGCATATAGTTGCTCATAATATGTTATAATTGATTGTATTTCCTTGGTGTTGCTTGTGATCTCTCCTCTTTCCTTAATGATTTTCTTTATTTGGGTCCTTTCTCTTTTATTTTGGTAACTGTGGGCAGGAGGTTATCAATCTTATTAATTCTTTCTAAGAACCAGCTGCTAGTTTCATTGATTTGTTCTACTGTTTTTTTAGTTTCTATTTCATTGATTTCTGGTCTGATCTTTATTATTTCTCTTCTCCTCCTAGGATTAGTGCTTCTTTGCTGTTCTTTCTGTTAGGTATAATGTTAAATTGTATACTTGAGACCTTTGTTGTTTCTTGAGAAAGGCTTATATTGCTATATACTTTCTTCTCAGGACTGCCTTTGCTGTGTCCCCCAGATTCTGAATAGTTGTGTTTTCATTTTCATTTGTTTCCATTAACTTTGTTCAATTCTTCTTTAATTTCCTGGTTGACCCACTCATTCTTTAGTAGGATGCTCTTTACCCATGTACTTGAGTTCTTTCCAACTTTGCTCTTGTGGTTGAGTTCTAGTTTCAAAGCATTGTGGTCTAAAAATGTGCAGGAAATGATCCCCATCTTTTGGTACCAGTTGAGACCTGATTTGTGACAGCAGATGTGCTCTATTTTGGGACTGTTCCATGAGCACTAGAAATGACTGTATATTCTGTTGCTTTTTAATGGAATGTTCTGAGTATATCTGTGATGCCCATCTGGTCCAGTGGGTCACATAAAGACTTTATTTTCTTGTTGATCATTTGCTTGGATGATCTGTCCATTTCAGTGAGGAGGATATTAAAGTCCCATATTATTATTGTATTATTGTCAATGTGTTTCTTTGATTTTGTTATTTATTGAGTTATATAATTGGCTCATCCCATGTTAGGGGCATAGATATATAAAATTTTTAGATCTTCTTGTTGGAAGTATGCTACAGTGTCCTTCCTCATCTCTTATTATAGTCTTTGGCTTAAAATCTAATTTATTTGATATAAGGATTGCCACCCCAGCTTTCTTTTGATGTCCATTAACATGGTAAATTGTTTTCCACCCCTCACTTTAAATTTGGAGGTGTCTTTGGGTCTAAAATGAATAACCTGTAGGCAGCATATTGATGGATTTTGGTTTTGTTGTTATTGTTTGTTTTGTTTTGTTTTTTCCATTATATCCTGTGTCTTTTGATTGGGGATATTTAGTCCATTTGCATTCAGGGTAACTATTGAAAGATATGAATTTAGTATAATTATATTACCTGCAAGGTGACTGTTACTGTATTTTGTCTCTTTTCCTTTCTGGTCTACTAATTTTAGGCCCTCTCTTTGCTAAGAGGATCCCTTTCAATATTTCCTATAGGGCTGGTTTGGTGTTTGCAAACTCTTTTAATTTTTGTTTGTCCTGGAAGTTTTTATCTCTCCTCTATTTTCAATGACAGCCTAGCTGGATATAGTATTCTTGGTGCATATTTTTCTCATTTAGAGCTCTGAATATATCATGCAAGTATTTTTTGGCCTGCTAGGTCTCTGTGGAAAAGTCTTCTGCAAATCTAATATTTCTTCCATTTTATGTTACAGACTTCTTGCTCCAAGCTGTTTTCAGGATTTTCTCTTTGTCGCTAAGACTTGTAAGTTTTACTATTAGATGATGGGGTGTGAACATATTTTTATTTATTTTGAGGGGACTTCTCTGTTCCTCCTGTGTTTTGATGCTTGTTCCCTTTGCCATATTAGGGAAATTCTCTATTATAATTTGTTCCAGTATACTTCTTCTCCTCTCTCTCTCTTTCTTCTTCTGTGATCCCATTTATTCTAATATCATTTCATCTTATGGTATCACTTATCTCTCAAATTTTGCCCTTGTGGTCCAGGAGTTGTTTGTTTCTCTTTTGTTCAGCTTCTTTATTCTCCATCATTTGATCTATATCACTAATTCTCTCTTCTGCCTCATTTATCCTAGTAAGAAGAGCCTCCATTTTTTATTGTACATCATTAATAACTTTTTAAATTTCAATTTGGTTAGATTTTGGTTCTTTTATTTCTCCGGAAAGGTTTTTTTTTTTTTCTCCATAAAGGGATTCTCTAATATCTTCCATGCCTTTTTTGAGCCAGCCTAGCTAGTACCTTGAAATTGTTATTCTGAACTCTAATTCTGACATATTACCCATGTCTGTATTTATTGGGTCCCTAGCCTTCAGTAATGCCTCTTGTTCTTTTATTTGTGGTGCATTTTTCCACCTTGTCATTTTACCAGTTAAGAATATATGAATGAGAGAATAAAATAATAAAACGGTGGCAAAGACCCCAGAAAAATATGTGCTAATCAAATCAGAAGAGACCTAAAACTGGCGGGAGAAGAAAGGGGGGTATCTCTTTATCTGTCTATCTATCTATCTATCTATCTATCTGACTGGTGAATAGAAGAGAGCCACCTACTTGATTTTGGGTATATTCTGATCTCTTAGAAGAAACTACCTCCTAAAATTTTAAGGAAGGAAATACACACACACACACACACACACAAATAAACATAAATAGGATGAAGGGATGGAACATGACTGTAAAGATGAAAATTAAAAAAAAATAAAGATTCTAAAGAAGGAATTGGTAAGATAAGTTCATTGGGGAAAAGTTCATTGGAGAGAATGTGATCAGGCTAGAGCCTAGAACAATGCTAGATTTAGGGTGTATTTTTATCTATTAGAAGAAACTGTATCCTAAAATTTTAAAGAAAAAAGCTATATGTATACAAAAAATAAGGTTAATTACAATGAAGACATACAATATGACTAGAACAATGAAAATTTAAAGAGATTATTTTTAAAGGTATTGTTAAGATAAAATAGCTAAAAAAAAGTTTAAGGAGGAAAGGAAATTAAAAAAAAAGAATAAGAAAGAAAACTAAAATTAAGAAAAAAAAATTAACTTTGCAAGACTAAAGGATCATGAGGAAAAAAAGCCATGAATTATAGGTGTTGCTTTCCCCTAGCTATAGAGTTCCACAATTCTCATTGATAGGGTGAACTTGGTCTTGGGTGGATGTTCTTGCTGATCTTCTGGGGGAAGGGCCTGTGGCTGTGATTTTGAAGAGTCTTTGCTTGAGGCAGAATTGCACCACACTTGCCAGCAGCCAGGCTAAGTAATCTGCTTGGTTTGCCTGGGAGATTTTTTTCTCTGAATTCCCTCTGTGCAGCTTTGGAGGACAGGAGCAAAAATGGTGGGCCTTCCAATCTCCAGCCCAGAGGAGCTGAGAGCTTGGGGCCCCAACCCTCAGTGCACCCTCATAAAGAAGCAATCAATCCCTCCTGTCTCCCTGTTCTCCAGCCACACTCCGAGCTCACTTAGCTTGTGCCAAGCATTTCTATATCTGGTGCATAGCCCCATCTGCCAACTCAGCAGATTCCTACAGCATGCCCCACACTTCTCCTCCCAGGGGGTCTCCCTGGATCTGCCACTTGTGGGCTCCATGCTCAAAGAGCAGTGGCCCAATTGTGCCTTAGATCATGGTTTAAGGTAAGCTTGAGCTGAGAGCTTATTCCTTGGCTCTGTCTCTGTAACCAGCTTTCCAGCTCCAATACCTGACAGCTCTGCTACACTCAGACAACCCAAGTCTTCCTATAACCCCATGGATCCTGAGACCACATTGTCCCTGTGAGGGCTCCACCCGCGCCGAGCCTCCAGAGCAATGTCCCTCAGTGGAGCAGACTTCTAAAAGCTCTGAAATTGTGCTCTGCTGCTCCATTGTTTGCGGGAGCCGGCACATCACTTTCTGGAAGGTAGGATGTGTGGAAAAGTAAATCTTCCCATGACTTCAGATTCACTTCTCCACACATCCTATCTTCCAGGAAGTGGTCAATTTTCTGTACCTAGAATCGCTACTCTTTTTCTCTTTTATCTCCTATTGAGTTTGTAGGTGTTTGGAGTGATTTGATAACTATCAAGCTGAATTCCTGGGACCTAATGCTATCTCAGTCTGTTACTCCTCCACCATTTTGCTTCCTCTGACCTAAAGACAGCATTTTTATTCCTCAGTTAATTAATACTAACATTTTATCAGCAGTTATGCAGAGCAGCAATTTAAGTAGGAGTGAATATGTCTTCTGATTTATATTTTTGGGCTTTTAAAAATCTTATTTATAAAGCATTTTCATAACTCAGTAATGTCTACATTGCTTTTCCTTATGAGTTATATTGCTTTTATCCATCCATTTTGAATGAAAATCCATATTTATATCCTTTGTAATCTCCTCTGTAAGCAACTTATAATTACTAACAACATATAAACAAGTATAATGTCAATAATTCAGAAAAACACAATATATTTAGTTACTATGAGGTCATAGTTTTGCAAAAGATTTTAGTTGACCAACAGCTAACAGATTCCAAATATGTGAAAAGGAGATTATGTAACCATTTTTGGTAGCCACAATTATCTTTGAATATGTATCATCAATCTGGCCATTCATTTGTGTATTAAAGAATTTTCTGGACTATATTACCAAATTTCCTATTGGATATTTTAAACAATGTGCAAACTTATTAAAGAAGGGAAGTAATTTAAGTTATGTTGATAATCTCCTTATATTGATACCTGATAGTCTATGAAAAATCTGAATGCATGACTGTGTTTGGATTTCCAATGACAGTAATACTGATCAGTGCCTATTTAAAATTAGAGACAAAATAATTACCTCCAGAATGTTCTTTTTTCCTTCCCACATCAAAGATACAAAAAATTATTTACTGTGTTAAAATTAGACATCATTACAAATACTGAATACAAAATACTATCAATTTTTCCAAATGAGGAAATTTAGAATTTTAGATCAAATGAAAATATTTTACTTATTTTTAAAATTAATTTATTAATTAGAATTTAGATTGGTGTTGTTGAACTACATCCATTTTTTAATTTGTTTATTTTTTTTAAGTCCTGAAAACAGCCACTAGAAATAATATTGTCACTCTCTACTTCTATCTTTACAGTTTTAGATGGTAAGATGAACATAAAAAGTGAGTTTGGTTTTTATTTTTATTTTTATTTATTTTTTAAATGATTATATTTATTTACTTGATAGAGATAGAGCCAGAGATCAAAAGAGGGGAGAGGTGAATTGCGGAAGGAGAAGGAAAAGCAGGCTCCCCACTGAGCAGGAAGCCAATCCCAGGCCCTTGGGATCATGACCTGAGTCAAAGGCAGAAGGGTTCACCTAATCTACTGAGCCACACAGGTGCTCTGTGTGTTTGGTTTTTAATTATGGTTTAGGAAACAGTTAAAAGGTGACACAATTTGATATAAATCTCTTAGTACAAACAGAGTTCTCACTAATCCAAGTTAATAGTTATGTGTTCATGAAATCAACAAATAATATTTGCTCAGCATGTGTTCTATTATTGTCACATTAGAACATTAATTCCTGATAAAATCTATGTCCTCGCACACCTTTTTGCACTCTGAGTTTCACTTTTTTTTTTTTTTTTTCAATCTGATAAAAGTAAAGTAAGACTTGTATCTAGTACTTGTATCTAATACTTAAATCTAGGGTGCCTGGGTGGTTCAGTGGGTTAAAGCCTTTGCCTTTGGCTCAGGACATGATCTCAGGGTCCTGGGATCGAGTCCCATATCGGGCTCTCTGCTCAGTGGGGAGACTGCTTCCTCCTCTCTCTCTGCCTGCCCCTCCACCCACTTGTGATCTTTCTCTGTCAAATAACTAAAGAAAATCTTAAAAAAAAAATTAAGACTTATATCTAGTACTGAGTCATATGCTCTTCTCAGCTAAACAGTGATTTAAGATTTGAGAAGCTAAAATATCAGAGTGACTTTACCTAGTAGTATTTGCTAAATAATAACAAAAGCTAAATATATAAGCATTTATTATGAATAAAATTTAAATAATATATATTTTTCATGTATGCCTCATATTAGTTAAAAGGTGTCACCTTGGAATAATATCTCTGCATATATAGATTGATATTTTCCTTTTTCTTAGATATATGCTTTATAAATCACCTCTGTAATCATACGATTACATTAAATTCTCAGGGAGTTTATTTTTGTTTCCATCTTTTCTTCAAAAAGGAATGTAATCAACATAGTTGCATCAAGTGTCAAGATATAAAGTCTATTTACACATACTTGTAAAAACATAGTGTCATGTTATAAAACATGTTATAAAATTATATTAAATTAAATGCATGAGGCCTCCTGGGTCTTTCAGCCAGTTGAGTGACTGACTCTTAATTTTGGCTCAGGTTGTGATCTTAGGGTCCTGGGATCCAGCCCCAGTATGGGGCTCTGGACTCAGCGGGGATTCTGCTTCTCTCCCTCTGTTCCTCTCTCACCACTTGCTCTATCTAAAATAAATAAGTCTTTAAAAATTAAAATTTAAATGCATGTAAACACACAAATGAGTATAGGTGATACTAGTAAAATCTGAGTAAAATGAGTGCGTTGTGTCAATGTCAGTTTCTAAATCTTGATATTGTTCATAGTTACAGGATCTTAACACTGAGAAAAACCGGGTGGAAGGTATAGCAAATCTCTCTGAATTACGCCATATAGCTGTGTGTGAATTGAAAATTATCTAAAAATAAAAAAAGTTATCATCTATATGATATTATATATTAAAATTAAGAGTTAAGAAATTCTACATGTGAGATAGTATATGTAATAAAGACAGATAGATAACATACATTATAAAAACTTTTTACATTGTCCAACAATCATTAACCCCATTCATCTGGTAAGGATATCCCTTCCTTAATTTTAAAACTAGCTATATTAGGTTGTGAAATAAGAATGAATTTATGTGCTTTAAACAAGAATTCTTCACTTGTATTTTTACTTCAATCTGAAGAAGCATGGGTGGTGATTCTAGTTCATTCAGAACCCCCTAAGACCTGAACCTAACTTTTCTAAAGACCTTAGAACAGGATTCCAAATGAGCTTTTCAGGCTTGAAATCATATATAATTTAAAAACTATTTGAAGCAACAATAGAATCTTTTTTGCATTGATATTAATCCTCTTTTTCTGTTTTTCTCACATTCATTGAAAGTTTCTGCACTAATTCTCTATGTGTAGGATCTTTTAAACTTACTCATGCTCTTTCAAATAAAACCTTATCTCTCCTGAAGTAAATATAACATTTTTTTTAAAAATTTTGTTTCTGAAATTCTGAGTCTCATATTGTTAAAAGCCCGCACACATAATTCAAAAGAGTTAAACAGTAATATCATTAAGAAAATGAAAGTCTAATTTTAAGAAGTAAAGTCTCTAAACTTAAGTTGAATTAATTGTAAACTTCTTAGATTTCCCTTTCCCTCTCCTTTGTAAATGTATATGCCTTGATTTGTTGACTCCCTGAGACTTAGACTGAGGTCCTTTCTTTCTACTCCTTCCTGGGGTAGTTTTAAATAGGTCAGGGCATCACTGATAAACATACAGGGATAACTCATACTGGTTTCCAACATAAATCCACCTCTTGATATTCCAAATCCATACAGCCACTTGTCTTATCCAACTTGGCTTCATTGTTGTAATGGACACTGTAAGGCCCAGATGGATAGCTCCTTAGGAATAAGAGACTTATACACTCCCAGAAATCCTACCAGCAACCAACTCTTAGCTGTTAATCTTTTTTTTTTTAAATTTTTTAAATTTTTTATAAACATATATTTTTATCCCCAGGGGTACAGGTCTGTGAATCACCAGGTTTACACACTTCACAGCACTCACCAAAGCACATACCCTCCCCAATGTCCATAATCCCACCCCCTTCTCCCAAACCCCCTCCCCCCAGCAACCCTCAGTTTGTTTTGTGAGATTAAGAGTCACTTATGGTTTGTCTCCCTCCCAATCCCATCTTGTTTCATTGATTCTTCTCCTACCTTAGTGAAATAAGTCAAGCAGAGCTGTTAGTCTTTTAAAACTATATTCAGCAGAAGAGAGTCATCACTCTCAAGATCTTTCCCTCTATCTAGAGTAGCTCACATAAAATCTCATCTGTATAGAGGACATAATGTCCACCACTCTCTCCCTATTTGAGGATCACTATGTTTAGTGGTTAGCTGAATTGTTCTGCTGAGACTATATTATAAAGGAACTTATTTCTCTACCCAATTCTTTTTTTGTTTTTTCTTTACCTTCCATAGGTGGTTCTCTATCTAGAACTTTCTCCTCACAGAACACAATCTGTGGCAATCCATACTAATTGTGGTTCTATAAAATGGATAGAAATATACAGCTAGATCCTACCTCACCCAGTGAAGACACCTTCACCTACTCCAGCAACCTCATATAGTCTCTAGCACAAAGGACAATGTTAAAACTTTCCCTAGTGATGAACTGGAATGATATTTTGATGCAGGAGAAGCCACTAACTGCTGTGATGTATCAAATGGCTAAAAATGTCTAGGAAATAATACTTAAAATAGAAAAATTTGGTGTTTGTTCTTAATATTGACTGCTATTCAAGGCCTTAGAAAAAAGATAATGAAAGGGTAAGCATAATTAATCTGCAATAAAAAGCTAAGAGTAAGCCAGAAGGCCTCCTCCATAGGTTGCAAAGAGACTATCATTTTTTGCAGCCTGAGGGTTAAAAAGGTAAAAGCAAGGTTTGAGGCTTATCATAATCGAAAATCTAGAGAAATTCAAAGGGTGTTAAACTTCCAATACTGCCCTGCTGTCCTGTCATTAAGGTGCTAGAACAGAAGAAAATGTGACCCTGACGTGTGGATAAGAGTATCTAGATTGAAAACACCTGAAAATCTTGAATTCCCAAATTGTCCTGAACCTACTAACCCTGAGGAAGATGTTCACTCCTCCCTAGTAGAGATTGGTAGTACACCCACACCCTACTTGAATATGATACAGCAGATGTTGATAACTAAGGTCATGTGGCTTCGTAACCCATGCATAGGACTATATACCAAAAGAGTTGTAGTATTTAAACAGCAGGAATCAGCAATGGTCCCATGAGTACCCCAGGACCATATTCTGAACTGGTGAGATGAAAAGAGGTTGGTTAAGGATTTATTAATGTGGGAACACTCCCCAGGATTCAAGATTGAATGTGATGGCATAATGTTGGGAGATGGTAGAAACTTGTTCTACAGGATAGTTCATAGGAACATGAAAACATAAATATTGACTCTAAGGGAGATAAAACGACACAATTGTATAGAAGACTGTGGAAACGGTATAAAGGCCTTCCCACTGTCCCCCAACACAGAAAAACTCTGAAGGTCTATCCCAGTGTCATATTCCTCATGGTGTGTTCTGAAGCCTTCATCTCTCTGCCTAGACCTGCTGCTTCCTTCCCTTCCAAAGGTTATCATTCTAAGAACATCCCAGATATAAATCTGTATATTAATCTCCATCTCATTGTTCACTTCCTGAAGTTAAATTTGAAACTCTGTCTCAGGAGTTTCTAAAGTCTAAATACAAACTCATGATACTTAAAATTAAACATACTTCCCAGTTCAGACCATAGCCTTATCCCTCATTTTATTATCTTGGGCAGAAACCTAGGATTCACCTACAACACTGTTCTCTTGTTCATGACCCCTGGATAATCCATGAGCAGTCCTGTCTATTTTATCTTCTTTATGTATGTTAAATACACATAGCCTTCTCCATGTTTATTACTTTAATTCAAAACTCATGAAAATGTTTCTCCCCCAAAGAGTTAAAAAGCAATTATCTTTGAACTGGTCCCATCACATCCACTATTAATTTCTCCAAACCTTTTGCCAGAATAGTATTTTAAAATCAAAAGTGTATTAATACAATTTTAGAATCCTTAAATCACTTTCCTTTGCTTCTAAGAGCAAAATCTTTAGCATAGCTTCAAAGTCTGGAACAATCTAGTTTATTTCTTTTTCTACAAGTCCACACACTTGCCCTCATTGTCAGGGCTTCTGGCTCAGAATGTTAGATTCTGAATAGTGTCATGCTTCTTCATTGCATGGGGCCTTTGAACTTAAATATCTTTTCTGTCTGATGATTTCCTTCCTTCCACCATCTGCTTCCTATTGTTAATTGCCTTTTATGTTTATTCTGGTAAACCCTTCTACCTAGTGTAGATTAAATCTCTCTGTTCATACCCTCTTTTTATTATATTTCTTTCTCTTTTATTGGTCACTGTA
Source organism: Mustela nivalis (assembly GCF_964662115.1). Lineage (NCBI taxonomy): Eukaryota > Metazoa > Chordata > Mammalia > Carnivora > Mustelidae > Mustela > Mustela nivalis. The sequence goes on along the minus strand of NC_139032.1, from coordinate 38,263,588 downwards.
CTTTATTTTTAATTACTTGTTTAATATCTAACATCCTACATGTTTTAAATTCTGGAAAGGTTATCTGTTTGTGACAATACTTTGCACAAGCCAGATTATTATTTGTCGAACCAATTAAAATATATTTTATCCATTACCCCTCTCCCTGGAAAAACTTGAACATTTGATGTCTTTTTAACATAAATCTGAAGGAGTATCTGGTAAAGGGAAATATGATATAATGAGAATCTCAGAAATATACACGGAAGGTAAGATGGGAAAAATGTTGACAGCCTACTAGTGGCACAGTTCCTGGTGAGAGGAGTGTTTGGCTGTGGAAGGAAAGAGTTAAATATATAAAGTAATATAGTAGTTTTTCATGTCTTTTTTAATGTTTTGTTTATATTTTCCTGTGCCCTCTCATTGATTTACAATTGCTCAATTCTAGCCATTTAAGACCATCCCAAAATGTGGGATCTATAGAATAGCAAGTATATGAGAGTCAATTAATGACAAAGTTGTCATTAGTGTTTGAGAGGTATATAGAAAAACGGACTTTTGAGTCAAATTAGAGTTAGATTCAAACACTGGCTCTGTAATTTACTGGGTGTGTATTTTGTAGTCTTTGTCAAATGTTTTAACTTCTCTGTGGTTTGGAATGGTATTACCTACTGACCTTCCATGCATAACAAAAGTGTATATACCAAACAACAGAAATGGAGTAAAAATGTTCTATGTCTATATACAGTAAGTACATATGTGTGTGTCTATATACAATAAGTACATATGTGTGTGTATACACATACACATATACATACATCTATTCATATTATTAACACACATATCAAGTCAGTATTTTTCCTAATGTGTCAAAATCACTGTGATATTTGAAAAGTAAACTTTTTTTTAACCACAATTCACTTTTAGCTGTTCATTCTTAACAGTGCTGAGGATGCACAGTTTATTTATAACTAACTCTGACTGTTTGTGTTTGATGTCTAGAATGTGTGAAATCCTTTTCTGCTACATTATTCTTACTTGCAAAATTTTGTTTGTGTTAATAGTTACATATATAAGCTACAGCTGTTTTATTATTTTATACTACAGTATTATAGTTTTTAATTTTAATTATTACAATCAATATCTCTGAGGAAATGACATTTAGAAAGAATAAAAAGATTTTGACTGGATTTGTTCACAATTAATTTATGTCTGCAATTATAGGTTTGTGATATATAGCAGGGGCTTGGGAAGTATTTGTTGAATTAATGAAAACTAAGTGATAAGGCACAGCCTACATTCAATCTCGCATTTGTCTGATTTCAAATGGACATAATCCAAAATCTCATCTTTCCTCTCAAATAAAGGGTGTAGCTTTCATTGATGAGAGATTGTATTAAGAATATCAAGCAGGTTTAAACTTTCTCACTTTGTATATTATCCATTTTCAACCAAATATCAACCTAGAGTGTGCTCAGCTTCATCTTTAGGAGCCTCATTATACATTAACAGTTTTATCACAGTTATATAATAATCCACACTCTCATTTTACTATTCTTTTTAAACTAATCTTTGGATTTTATTATTTCTCTATTGTAATGTCATTTGTCCTATTGTCCCTTAGATGTTGATATAAAACCTCTGTAGTTCTTTCCAAGAGTGGGACACATTTAGGTATGATGACACATATTATTAAATTCTCTTTAAAATACATTTCAAATACCATTAAATATGTCATGGTCCCTTTAGCTAAAATTTTTAGGGATATGGCATATTGCAATAATATGTATTATTGTTTTATACATATATGTGTGTGTGTATATATATATATTTTTCTTTTACCAAATTAAAATGTTTATAGTTAATACAAAAACTTAGTTTTTCCAACACAATTTGATAATTTTTATAGTGAGTGGGAACAACTAGAGTGAAGCACTGCATAACTTTTAGCAAACATATATTTAATAGAAAAATGAAACAAATAGAAATGTGATATTTTATTTGACTATATTATATAATTATATGACACATGTCCTAACATATTACAAAGTATAGGAATGTAAGCAATGTTGGGATATTTGCAAATATCTCATGTTGGAGAAGTTATTTTTTAAAAGAATATATGAATTTCTGCTTTTATTAGCTATTAGCATCAAATAATTTTATCATTATATTCTCAGATAATCTCTGATAATATGATGGATGCAAAGGTAGTAATTTTCTCATAATATTTTTTCATACAAGTCAATAGTTTATATCAGTAAATTTGGTTTTATCTCATATTTCTTTGTTAGCCAATCACCATAACTATTTAGTAAGTTATTTCAACAAATCTTGAATTTTTGAATATTTATATAGATTTATTAAAAAAAATCACACAAGATTATAGTATATATATCAGAACCTCTATATAGGAAGAAAAAGCACTTGTTTCTTTTTCAATTTTATTTCAATTCTCACCCTGCATATTGTTCCAATTCTTAGATGGAAAAATCTGAAATTGGAAAGAGAGTGAGGAATAGCTGGACAAATTTCTCATTCTATGTGATACATGAGATGAAAGACACATTTTTAATGCTTTAAATTCTTTAAATTTGGGAGTGTGGTTGTCTCCAAGGCAAAAATGGATAACAGCTGTCTTCTCTCATAAGCAGAAGCTGTCATAGTAATTTAAAAAAATGTTTATCCCTCACTATCATACGAATTTAACCTTGTTCTATGATATAACTGGTTGCTAAGGATTACAATTAACCAGTTAGAATATATTACAACAAAACATTGCAAATAATAGTTCTTATTAGAGATTCTTTTAACATGAGAGAGAGAAACTTTGCCTGCAAATATGAGAATTGCAATTCAGCCACATTGTTCTCTCAGTCTAGCAGGGCATGTCCAATTTTGTCAGCCTAACATTAAAAAGAGACTTTTTTTCCATACAAATTTTGAGTTTCTTAGGTGAAAGGTGTTAGGCAACTAAAAATGTATTATATAATTAACTCCATAAGATTCAGATATGGAGGAAGGTTTTATAATCCCCTGAAAGTAGAAAGGTCCTCCTCAATAATAATTGCTGATTTAAAATTCTGGGTTTGTACCTAAAATTTGGGGGGAAGCTTGAAGATAATACTTAACCATAAATTGCACCTCACCATTTTAAAATATAAAAATTATATACGCTGGAATTAGCCAAGGATCAGTTATTTTACAAAGCTAGACTGGAGAGTCTTGCTTGAATCCAAAGAAAAATAAGCTTCTTAATTTTTTTCTTAATAGCACCATGCAAAGCAGAAGGGAATGTTAGAATTTTCTCCTGCCATTCCCCAGTGCTAACTGAAAGGAGAATAAGAGCAAAAAGAAACCACATTGTTTGCAGACAGATTTCCCCAGTTCCATAATTGAAACATGTTTGAGCTATGCAAGCTGGAGCTTTGTCTCAATTTCAACAATTATGTATCAGTCCTTCCATGAGGAAGAGAAAACCATGAGGAAAGAGGGCTGGACTGGAATTATTCTTCCAATAATATTCCATAGGATTGCTATTCTTCTAATACTCCCTTTGGAAAGAGGGTTTGATTTCCCTCTTCTCTGTGAAAATAGAGAGAGAGGAATATAGACTTCCCATATAATGGATGCATAGCAGTCAGCCTTTATATTTTCTTCTGCATCTAGTTCTATCTTTACCTAGCTTTAAGACTATGGTGTATATATTTGTGTTCTCTCATGTATGATATTAGTTCTCCTTAAAAGACTGTTACTTTGAATCTGAGTGAAGATTTATGAGTTCCAAATGGCCACTAGACTCGAAATTCAAGTTCTGTGGAGTCTAATGGGATAGACAAGTGAACAAATCCAACTCAAATGAAGTCCTTACCTGTGTAGACCAGTTGCAGAGTGATTTCACTTTCAAAGGAGCATAATACAAACATGAATTCTGATATTTACCTCCCTTCACTCTTGAAGAGACTTCTAAGAACATGGAAAACAATAATCTTTTCTAATGTCTTTTTTTCTCTCCACACTTTCTCTTTCCTCAGGCATAACGTTCATTATTGTGATCTCTCCATCTTCTTCTCCCTGCCCTTCCAAATTTGTTGCTTTCATAAGGAGGAATGTTGTTGTTGTTGTCATTGTTGTTGTTGTTTTAATCTATAATCCACATATGAGCAATGGGATTAGCTTCCTTTTGCTTGGTATTCCTGGAAGAACCCACCTAACGGGTATTTTCCCTGCCCAACATATTTCTTTTTCTTTTGTTTTTGTTCTTGTTTTTCCCAAGAAATGGTCCTCAGTGGTGTTCTTGCCCAACATACTTCTGATTTTATTCACAAAAGCTTGTGGACTCATTTTTGGCTGGTGAAATTCTATCTCTAAGGAATCAAAACAAGTAAATAAAGACATAAACCTAGAATCTTTCTTTAGTGTACAGGAAGAAGAGAGAGCTCCATTTTTTCTAATTACACAGGGGGTTGTATGATATGTAGTAAACATAAATTGAGATCATGGAAAGGAATGGAATCCATACATGTTTGCTAAATTAGATGAATCTGATCTAAGATGTGAAGAATAAAGAGGAGTTAATCAGATGAGGAGGAAGATCAAGTCATTTCATATTGAAATAATAGTATGTGCAATAGGTCAGATTTGAGACATAGATTGAAAATTTGAAAATTTGTGGATTCATTTGTTTAATTATTTAGTTTGAAATTACTGGAGTTTAATGTGCACAGGAAATGAGATTAAGCAATTTAGAAGAAAACTTGACCTTACAGAACTTTCTATATAATGTTATTGAGTTTAGACTTCATACGGAAAACAACACAATGACATTAAAGATTTCAAGTTTAGAGAATTACATGTATGGATTTGCATTTTTATGGTGCTCATTCTAACTGTAGATTGAAACAGTAGTTTCATGTGATGTGTATAAGCAGGCTATTCGTCAAATCAATCTTCTTTCTGGAACACAGCTAATTTTTATTTCCCAGTTTGTTGACAGTTAGAAATGGCCATATATAGCTGAAATTTGGCCAGTAGAAGGTTAAGCTGCACCATTTCCAGGCCTGAGCCTAGAGGCTTTACAATAATGGCTTATAATTATTTTTCCTTCTTCAGGCTGGGTTTGGAAAGGAGAGTTCCTAGAAGGGAAGAGTTGGGTCCTGAGTCTCTGTTTGGAAGATAGACGACCCCCGCCCCCGCCCTTATCAGCAACATACATTTTAGAATATATGTGAGTGAAAAACAAGCTTCCATCATATTTGACCCATATTAGATTTTTAGGTTTGCTTGTTACAGCACCTAGCACCCTTTTAACACATACATGTAAGTTAAAATTTACTACCTGATATAACAAAAAAACTAGAGATAAACAGATCAAGCTAGAGTCTAACTCTATTACGTGTTGACATCTTGAAAGAATTAAAGATTTTTCAGTCTTACTATAGGAATTATATAGTAGGTCTCTGAGTGCTTAAACAACTGCAAGTGACTAAGTGTAAAATTATAACTGTGTTAGAGAAACTATATCTTTTTACTACACTTTGATAAAGTAGTTATCAGCGATTTTATAAGAGCTATTTGATGAGGTTAAGGAATTCTGCTTGTGAGAACACTCAGAGCTATTTTTTCATGCCTTGTTGAATTTCTTTTTGTTGTGCACAGCTTTAAACATTAGTTTTTCTTGGACGTATTTTTAATAAGTACTGTATTATTTGGGTTACTTCATTGTTAGGAAAAGGAATGGCTGATTAACTGGACCAGGCTCCACTACTGAATAGGAATCAAAGGAGGATAAGCAGCAAAAATGTTCGGCCAGGATCTTGCCATTATTATCTGATGCTAATACTGCTGATGAGTATCTAATATTGCCATCTCTTTATTAAAAAAAATAAATACTTGTTCAGCAAAATCCCAGTTGGGGATCCACCTGGCCAAGTTTAACTAATGTTCCCATGTTTCAACACTCATAGAAAATCCTTGGTTTGCCTCCCTTTCTTCAATGTGCAAAAGCAGATATCAATGAAATGTAGCATTCCTAAAAACCAAGAAGGAAATTTGGATATGGCATTGAGAAAAGTTAACAAGTGATCATTATAATCAGTTTATCAATATGTTGCATTAAAGATGTATTTTTAGAGTAGTGTTTATACTAAGGTATACAAGGGATTTAGGGATACTTGTACATATATCTTTACATATATCACAAACTGTAAAGGTTACAGTTAGTCTTTAATATCCCCCAGTTCTCTTAGATAAACACACACTTTAATTTTTAATTAAAATTGTAGGTTCCAAGAATATATTGGGTAGGTTGGAAGAAATGGAGGGAAAGAAAAACACATTTTTATGGTGTGATATATTTTAGAATTTACAAAGCCATACCAAGCATAATGGCTTTGTGAAACTAATAACATCTAAGTAATACTTCAGTTTTGGAAGTAACATATCTAACCATGCAGACAGGTTTGAATGTAACCACACCTTCTTCTCTGTAATTTGACTTTTTCTTTTATGATCTATTGTTCAGTATCCCCTATGATGCATGCCTATAAATTTAAATAAAGAGACATGTAGCTGTAGTTTGGGGAGAATTTTTCTAAAACAGTAGTTATATTAGATGATAGCACTCTGGTTTTGCTTCTAAATATATACACATCTATATATTTGGAATTGTTCCTGTAGCTTGAAATATGATAATTTATTGTTTTTCTTACCTTTAAATCAAAACATATTTTAAAAATTGAGTGATGTGAGGAATTTCAAAATAATTCTAAAAGTCTTTGATGAGAATCTTTTTTCCTCTTTGTTATAATGTTTACTTAAGGATAAACTTTTCAGTTATGGATATCACTAGTTGTAATGACCCTGCTTTATTCAGAACATTTTTGTTATACTTCTATTTAAAATAATATGCTATTCTATGTTTGAAAGATTGTTTCATGGGACCACTCTCTTAAAAACACGATCCAGACATATTTGCTGTTCTTTCTTTTTCATATTAAGTAATGCTTAGATCTAGGTAAGATAAATTGTGCTGTTGTAATGAACAAACTTCAAATCTTACTTGGAATGAAAAGGAAGGCTTTTAATCATGGTTCATATATATTTGATAATTACTGTTGGTTTAAAAAAAAAAAACCAAACCAAAAAAAACCCCCATAAAACAAAAAATGCTATGTACTGCCTATAATTTAAGTTAAACAAGAACCATCCAGATAGTTAATTAGTTACTTTTCCCCCCCCTAATAGGGAGATTTTTTTTTTTCTATTTTTGAGTAATCTCTATATCCAATGTGGGGTGCAAACTCACAAACCCGAGATCAAGAGCCACACACTCCACTGACTGAGGCAGCCTGGTCCCCTGGCTGACAACTCTTAATATGTCCCTATCTTCATTGTTCTTCAAGATAGGCACTGCAAATCAAGTTAAGAAGATCTATTTCATATTAATTCTTCAGTGTAAGTTCTGAAGAGTTCTTTGACAACTTATTCATTATCTAAGTCTTATCTTAAAAGATGGGGGAGTTCTTAAGCACTAAGTTGAGCTAGTGGAAAAGTACTGGGGGATATTAGGGGAAAGATTTTGTCAATGCGATTAGATAAATTGTTTGCTAATTGGTGCTTACTGAAGTTAGACTCCTGTTTCCCCACATATACCAAAAGACAGGAGCCCTATATTTCTTTATTCCCCAGATTTGAGGTATAATTGACAAATAAAATTTTTGTATACTTAAGGTTATGATTACACTTCAAAGACATGGCTCAGGCCTTTGAGAAAGACATTCCTGGGTTCTAAAACTGCCAATATGCTGGAAAAAGATTTACATACAAAGAGACAGAGAAAGAAATTACAGCTGAAGTTTTCCAAAGCCAGTACTCTAAAATAGGAATGTCAAAGGCTTAGCGTGAGGAAGAAAACTGTCTAAAGTTTAGTCAAGCTAAAGTTAACATTAAGGCCATCTTGATCATATATATGTTGAGATTTCAACAATGTAAGTGATTATTATATCCTTGATTTGATGCTTGTCAAAGATTTACACGTTGTAAGCTGTTTTCTCAACTTGAAGTGCCTATAATTTCTCTACTCTTTTTGTTATTACCTTTATAGTTCTTAAATTTGGACTTTTTTTCTTTATTTAGCTTAGAATAACTCATGTAACTCATCCAATCCTTTATAGATTCAGTCAATGACAATCCATATATACAATTAGACTTCTGTTTTCCAATCTTTTCCCTTTGAGGTATTCACTAACTATATTAAATACCTTCCATGTTACCAAAGGTGGCGTTTTGACCAAATATTTCTTTTTAATTTTTTTATTATGTTATGTTAGTCACCATGCAGTACATCATTATTTTTTATGTAGTGTTCAAAGATTCATTGTTTGCATTAAACACAACACCCAGAGAGCCATGCAATACTTGCCCTCCTTAATATCCATCACCAGGCTAACCCATCCCCCTACCCCTCTGTCCTGTAAAAATCTCAGTTTCTTGGACTTCATAGGAGTAGCATGGAGAGCATTAGGAAAAGGAAGGGAAAAATGAAGGGGAGGATCAGAAGGGAAACAAATCATGAGATACTATTAACCAAAATATCTTATAACTATATAACATAGATAGCTATTCTGTTGTCCATCAAAAATACACTTTTCTGGTCACTATCACACTTCTAGCCAATGCTACATTCTGTAGAGTTTTCCTGTTATTAGCATGAAATTCTAGTATTAATCAACCAAGGCTTATAGGTTATGTATCAATAATAAACAATCCTCAGATTTATTTTTTATTTTTTAATTTATTTTTATTTTATTTTTTTTGTCGCTGGGATCATGACCTGAGCTGAAGGCAGCCACCCAACCAACTGAGCCACCCAGGCGTCCCAACAATCCCCAGATCTTATTGGTTTAAAGTAGAGTCTGTTTCACCTGTACCCCTGTGGATAAAAATATATGTTTATAAAAAAATAAAAAATTAATAAAAAATAAAAGTAGAGTCTGTTTCTTGGTTGCATTACCTTTTCATTTTGGGTCTCCCAGAGACTCTAGTGTACATCTCCTTAACCTAGAACAAGTAGAGTGGCAAAAGAAAAGAGAGTTCTGACATGTCTCATACTAACATTGAGTATCCAAGTTGAAAATGGCAGGTACCACTGTACTCATAAGCCATGGTCCAGAACCAAGGTTATAACTGCTTCTAAATACAAGGGAACTGTTTAAAGCAATTCTACACTACAAGTGGAGGAGGAATAATAAAAATATCTGGTAAACTCTATTTTTGATTACTAACATAACTTCACTTTTCTGACTCTTGTCGCTCTGCTCCCCAAATGAGTAGAATATGATAAATGCATTTCTATCAAAATATCATTTTCATCCAATATTTTATTAGCCAAATAAATAGATAAATTTACTATGCCAAAATCAGCATTACTTGAAATGGAAACTCTAGACTTTATATTCTGACTTTTAACAATCTAAATTAAAAAAACATACAATAGAAATTAATCATTAAAGTACTTCTGTGTTAATTTTTCATGTACAAACTATAAACTTGTTTTAAGTTACAGATGCTTGGTCTGGCACCATAATACACAGTGAGTTGTTTTGGATAAAGTAATAGAGTTAAATCTGGTATAGTACAATGCATTAGCACTGCTGTTGCATTAGGAGTATGAATGAAACTTCTGAATTCCAATGTAGAGGTATTTTCAATTGAAAGTGAGCCTGTTTGGATGGATGTTAAATCCATCCAAAAATGGATTTAAGATTTTTTCTTCTGCTTCCATTCTTAAACACATATCTAAAAATGTGATTATATACATCTGTCATAAGGCTCAAAGCTAGAGGAAGATGGGCTTCTAATATCAGATGTACTAAAACATGATCTCCATTTTGCTAGCTCAGGATAAATTTTATCAGAGATTCCAGGCCTATGACAAGTCATATCTGTTATGGTTGACTAACTGGGATTTCCATAAATTTCATCTTTAGAGTGTGTATGAGATAATACAAGTACAAATTCATTCTAAGTATAATCTGAAATATATTATATATAGATATAAGATATATAAATATATAATCTAAGTATAATCTGAAAAACTAAAACATGTTAAAATAAAATATTATGTAGAATGCTTTTCCATCTCTTTAAGAAAACTTTATATGTGCACTCTTAGGTGATAGGATTTTATTTTAAACAGTGTCAATATTCATTTCAGAGAACATCTTTTGATTAAAATGTAGGTTTAATATGAAAAATAAAAATAGGAAATTCTTCTGATTAATCAAATTATACTTTTGTATGCAACTTGCCTAACATAGTACTAAGACATGTTAACTTTTTAATATTGACTCTTTTGGGGTTCAAATTCATCAAAACAGGCAAAACAGATGCAATATTGTTTATGTTATCCAACAAGACATATAGTAGGCATGGGTTTGTTTTACTATATTAGTTAAAGTTCCATATACATCTTTGGTGTGCATTACAACCAGGACAAAAAGTCATTGTGTGAGTAACACAGAAAAACATTGTTTACGCCTCATGTATGATGTGAAGTACATCCTCTTCATTCTAGTTAAACATGTTACACTTATCTAGCACTTTTCAGTATAAAATATACTTCTACATTATTTTATTTTGTCACCATTAAAATTTTGTAAGTTCTAGAAATACCTTTGCTGATAAAAAATAGCTGCTCCATGGATATAAAACACTTCTTGAAATTTGGATGTCTTGCATCATGAAATAAGTCCCATTTTCCTGATTCCAGCTTCATGATTCCTTCCATTATACCATAGAATATTGTACTTTTTAGGGCATCCACTGATCAACACATGGTTTGAGTCTCCTGATAAACATTAATTCAGGGAATCCAAGTCAGGTAGTTAGGACTCAGAAATGCTAATGTATTTGATTATATATATTTCTTGTATTTGATTACATTAACAATTTAAGTAACCATTTTTCACTTGGTCATAATTAGGATATAAGGGTGACTTATAACTAATACTTCTGGGCAAAGCTCATGAGGTAATTTAAAATCATAAAATCATTTTCCCAAAATATACCTATTTCTTGCTATTGAAATTCTCACCATCAAAACAGTTTCTATAACTTTTTTTTTTCTTTAAAATTGAATATGTGACTAAAAACTCTGCTGTAATCAAGCCACATGCATTCCAGGAGTGCAACATGCTTTAGTTAAGTTCACAAATAGAACATGCAGAGGGCTCTACAGTTACTTCTCAGCTTTTTATCAGGAAGCTTCCATTTGCTGTTCATGCCATTTAAATGTATCACCCACCTGGGAGGCTCAGTGGGTGAATCTTCTGCCTTCAGCTCGGGTCATGATCTGGGGGTCCTGGAATTGAGGCCCTCATTAGGTTCTCTTCTCGGCCAGGAGCCCGTTTCCCCCTCTCTCTCTGCCTCTCGGCCTACTTGTGATCACTCTCTGTGTCAAATAAATAAAATCTTTAAAAAAGTGTATCATGCATTTATTATTATGATCTTCCCCAACTTTTTCTTGAGATTTAGCCTCTCATAGATCCCAAAATGTAATTCTGCTAGACACTGGGGAAATATCATCAACCAATACTCAATGAAGACTGTATTTTTAGTAACTAATATTTTTCATTTTTTATAGTACATGATTATTGTGATTATTGTTATGCAAATGGAAATAACAATTTACATTTGATAATGTACAAGATCACTGTACACTACAAACATAGTCATTAATGAGTTCCTTAAATGTTAAATAATTGGGTTACAGCTCTTTTAAATGTTTTATGTTATGCTGAAATAGAACAATTTTTATCTAAACTTTTCTGTCCTCTTAGGTTGCCCCTTTCTTCATCTTTTAGCTAGTGCGAATACAGTTTGTTGAGGCTTTTTTTTTCCCCCTTTGGTCTGCACTATTTCTAGGTTGCCAGCTTCTTCATCTCCAGTTTTGAGATACATGAGACAAAAAAAATCTGAAGGAAATCACAATTATATTATTCCTTGAATCCTGAAGTCATTAACCTGTCTTTTTCTCTTCACCTTTCAGGGTCTTATTAGTGTGTGAGTATGTGTGTGTGTGTGTATTATTATATTATTAGTATTGGTATTATGTATAGATAAGTACAATTAGCATTAGTATTATTAGTAGTATTATTAGTATATTATATATACTAGTATCATATATATATAATGTCCAGTGTGTATGTATATATGTATGTGTGTGTGTGTGTGTGTGTGTGTATGTGTGTGTGTGTGTATATATATATGCATATATACATTGTGTGTGTGTGTGTGTTTTGATGTACGGGTATTTAATTGTACTTAGTAGGGAAAAAGGAAAAGTATGTCTTCTCCAAATTCCCATAATTGGAAGTCCTATAGCATCATTTTATTTTGTTCTTTTTGTAGGGTCAAACTGAAAATTACTGAAAAAATATTTCAGTTAACAATGGAATAAATAGGGGTGCTTCAGTGGGTCAGTCAGTTAAGCATCCAGTTCTTGATTTCAGCTTAGGTCATGATCTCCGAGTTGTATGATCAAGCTCTGCATCAGGCTGCACACTGGGAATGGAGCCTGCTTAAGATTCTCTCTCTCCATCTGTCACTCCCTCTCTCTCTCTCTAAACAAAACAAAACACCCCTAAAACACAATGTAATTAATAAAATATGATAGATTCATATTGTAGAGGACTATACTAAAATGGAGGAGAGTGAAATAAGAAGTATGTGACAACATGGGTGACTCAGATAGACATAATATTGAGGAAAACAGCCAAAACATAAATGGATATATAGTGGATGATTCTACATGTATAAATGTCAAAAAATGTGTTCCATTTAGGGAATTGTAAAGATAGCATGAGGAGGCTTTTGGAATCTAAAAATATTCTATCTCTTGAATTATTAGATTACCTATACAAATGTATTCACTTTGTAACCATTCATGATGATGTTCTTTATACACACACACACGTATATTACATATATGTATGGTTTTACATATTATATATATATATATATATATGGCCAATCATATGTATTATATAATTACATAGAGTTATAATAAAATATTTCCAAAAAATATAACACAGACATTATACTTAGTTTTGACTAATTGTCTTTTCTCCTAGAAAATTGAAACAAGAGAATGGAACCTGACATTTCCACTTGTATTAGTCATTATAGCAAAGATTATAACCAATGTAAATAGCAAGAGGGAAGAGTAAAAGATAATAAATGGAGAGGGGCACCTGGGAAGCTCAGTCAGTTAAGCTGATCATAGCTCATGTTTTGACCTCACGGTTCTGGATTCAAACCCCATGTTGGGCTTCATGTTGAGCATGGAGCCTACTTAAAAAACATACATACATACATACATACATACATACATACATACATACATATATACATACATAAAATGGAGAGGAAGAAATTAAAGGATAATTATTAGAAAATGATAGAGCTGCTTGCAAAAAAATTAACATTTTATGAAGTTTGAACTTGTTAAACTAAAAGAATGTTCAAATTATTAATTATTCATTCTAAATATGAAATTATAGTTTGTAAAACCACAGTTGCAGAATGGCCAAATCACCCAGTTTTCTCTATTTCAAGTCTACTGATCACCTCCACCTTCCAACTGGTTGTTATTATTCCACAGAAATATTCTTCTTAGCTTCCCACTTTTGCATCCCATGAGCTTAGAACATCTATAGCAATAGTTTTCTGTCTCTCACATAAATGGAAAGACATTACTAGCAGTGTTTGCATCTGGTCTGGTGGCTAGATTGCATCACCAAGTGTGAATATTACTCTGTACTTAGATTCTCTCTTGTATCCTCTTTCATTCTTTAGGTTTTCTCAGTGTTCTACACTATATCATGAGCAGGAACCCTTGAATTTAAAGCCAGAAGGTACAAGTGAGTAGTTTCTAAGATGAACTTCATTGTAGAGTTGTGCAAGCAGATCCAAAATGACTTCCCCAAAGGCATTGTGTTGGTTGGACAAAGAGCTAATGTTAATAATTGAGATTTTTTAAAATTCTCTTTCTGTAAGGCTTTTAGGATTCCCCTTATCTCTTTGTCTACTATACACCCATGAAATTTATTCTGGGTTCCTAGCCATAAACTTGTAAACTGGTAGTGATATTTTAATGCCTAGCAGTAGACAATAAGGAAAACTTAAAATAATTACTAATTTGCTAATCTATAAATATATGCTCAAAATTTGACTACATGCTCAAAAGTATCAAGTATAAATATAAGTATATTATACCTAATAGAGCTTAGCCAGATGCTAGATTGTAACTGTTTAATTTATTTTACATTATCCCTACTGGGTCGTTAAAGTGGCTTTTTATTTGAGTTCCATACATGTTGCTCATTAATATATGACTTACTAATGTCACTAGTAATTTATAAGGATAATTTTTTTCTGGGATAGATAGCTGCCCAGATATATATTAAATTAAATGCCCTGATATATATTAAATTCAGTGTATTAGTCCCACAGTAATATGTAATGGCAAGAGTAATAAATTTTCTATCTTGATTTTTAAAAGTGGACTAAGCCACTCTAAGTTTCAAAAGAGCATTCTTAGTTTTTCTTCTAGAAGAGAAAAGCAGAGGATGGAAGGTATTGAATGCAAAGCTCAAATAAGTATAAGACCAGAAATCCCAGAGCTGTTCTTTTGAAGATTCTCGCTTAAAAGGGAGACCAAAGAAGCACTAGTATCAAAGATGTAAAGTTTTAATTGATGCTGTAGGGTATATGGAATTTTGTCCCACAGATAAATTTTAAGGTACACTGAGAAAAAAAAATAATGCTTAGATCTTTACACTGAATTTTTAAGTTGATACTGTTTTACAAAAATTAGTAAATTCTGATATCATCTCTTTGAGGTGGGTGAGGGTTATTAAACACTGCAGGTGAGAACTGCATTACATCAAGTGATAATAGTTATTGCCATAGTAACATGGACATCACAGGCACAATACCAAAATCCTTACCAGTGCAAAATGTTCAGTGGTTTTAATGAGAATTCTCTGTGAACCCAGTGTGCCCCATGTGCTCATTTCTTTGGGAAATGTTTGAACTCAGTATTGCTTTATTCCTGTTAACTGTGTATAGTATAGCCTATGTGAGTCACCTAAAACAGCATGGAGTGATTTAGGCTGATATCGCAAATTACATTTAGACTTCACCATCTGGGTCAAGCAAATGAATTACAAAGAAGTCTGGTCCCTAATGAAAGATGATTTTGTCTAACAAATAAAGGCAGGGAAGTCACTTAAACTTGTGCTTTTGTTGACTGCCGTTCAATGAGTACCAACCTTTGGTTTCTATGCAATATTAGAAAATATTATCCTGTCATAGCTGGATGAGTGCTTTAACTTTCAGTTAGACACTTCACTAGAGAATCATCCTTGGACATTTTCATAGAAGTATGTACAAGCCATCTTCCCAAACTAAATTCAAGTTCAAAACCGCCGATTTTATAAATATTGCAATAATCATCATGAGAAATGCAACCTGGATAATCTGAGCAATAACACATGATACACATTTTAAATTTTACATAATTTCTGTTATACATGATCTAATTTATTCATATAGCAAACTATAAAATAGTTAGAATAGCAATTATTTTCAACACAGTTTTTAAAGTACAACTCGGTCTAATGCCTGGGAAGTAAAACAAACAAAAGACACACAGGCGCGCACACACACACACACACACACACGAAAAAAATCCTGTGATTTGAAATTGAACAAACTAAAAATTGTGTTCAAATCACTGAAACTCTTTCAGACTCAGCTTCTTTGTCTGTAAAATATGGATGATAACAGGTATTTCTAGTTCAAACAGCCCAGACTTACAGTGGCTTGACTTAAAATTTTTTTTTAAATTCAAAATGGCACAAAAATGATAAACATTCAGTCTAAACTATACTTAAGATTTTGAATTTTGATTTTTCCCAGGTTAGTGACATGCAGTAGGATACCCTTTTATGATACTGCACAGTGACAGCAAGCCTCAGCTTCCAGTTGGCCATAGGATCACAAGGGTGTACAACCAATACAGTTATAACCATTCTAGACCAATATGAGCATTCTTTTTTCACTTTCAATACAATATTCAATAAATTACATGAGGTATTCAATACTTTATTATGAAATAATATAAATAATATAAATAAAGATACAATGTTTGATAGGTGAGGTGTAGTAAATGAATTTCAACTTAGGATATTTTCAACTTACAATGAGTTTATTGGAACTAACCACATCATAAGTTGAGGAAGATTTGTATACTTGTGGAGAAAGTTAGCTAACATATATTAGTTACTTTAAATTAAAGTCAACCACACAGGTTCAATTTTTGAAGATAACAACTCAAATAATATTTAATTTTCAAATAGGTAACAGAATATGATATTTAAAAATAAACACTTTAACTTATACAAATAAGATGGATTTTTTAACCCCAGGTTGTTATTTATTTATGTATTTTTTCAAGTCTTTTTGTTAAAGATTTTAATAATTTATTTGATACACAGAGCTAGAATAAGCAGGGGTGGAAGAAGGGGCAGAGAGAGAGAAGGAAGCAGTCTCCCTGAAAAACAGGGAGCCCCACACAGGGCTGGAACCTAGGACCCTGAGATTATAACCTGAGCTGAAGGCAGATGCTTAACCAATGGAGCCACCCAGGCGACCTGGCCAAGGCATTTTTAAAATTTAATTTTATTTATTGTTTGGGATAGATAGTAGTGCAACTGATAGATCCTAGGATGATTCTAATTTTAACTTTTTGAGAAACTCCCGTAATGTTTTCCAGAGTGACTACACCATTTTGCTTTCTCACCAATAGTGGAAGAGTGGTCCCTTTTCTCTGCAACCTCCCCAATACCTGTTGCTACCTGTGTCATTCATTTTAGGTATTTTGACAGGTGTGAAGTGAAGTGATGTTTCCCTGTCTATTTGATTTGTATTTCCCAGATGATGGATCATCTTTTTATGTGTCATGTCTTCTGCCCATTTTATTTTAAATATTTTTTTTAAGATTTTATTTATTTATTTGACAGAGAGAGATCACAAGCAGGCAGAGAGAGAGTAGGAAGCAGGCTTGCGGCTGAGCAGAGAGCCCGATGCGGGGCTCGATCCCAGGACCCTGGGATCATGATCTGAGCCGAAGGCAGCAGCTTAACCCACTGAGCCACCCAGGCGCCCCTCTTCTGCCCATTTTTAAGGGATTAGTTGTTTTGGGGTATTGAGTTTTATAAATTCTTTACGTATTTTGGATATTTATATATTTATCTAATGTGTCATTTGCATATATCTTCTCCGAGTCAGTAGGCTGATTTTCAGTTTTGCTGATTGTTTCCTTTGCTGGACAGAAACTTTTTATTTTGATGAAGTCTTAATAGTTTATTTTTGCTTTTGTTTCCCTCAATTTAGACAAATCTAGCAAGAAGTGAGTAATCTGATATCAAAGAGATTACTGCCTCTCTTCTCTTCTAGGATTTTATTGGTTCCTTGTTTCACATTCAGGTCTTTCATCCATTTTGAATTCATTTTTCTGCATGCTGTAAAAAAGTGTTCCAGTTTCAATCTTTTGAATGCTTCTGTCAAGTTTTTCCAAAACCGCTTGTTAAAGAGACTTTTTATCCACAGCACATTCTTTGTTGCTTTGTTGAAGATTAACTGAACACTTGTGGGATCATTTCTAGGTTTTTCTCTTAAGTTCTATTGAGCTATGTGTCTATTTTTTGTGCCAGGACTATATTGTCTTGATCACTACAGCTTTGTAATGTAACTTAAAGTCTGGAATTGAGATGACTCCACTCTGCTTTTGTTTTTCAATATTGTTTTTGTAATTTGGAATATATTGTGGTTCTATACAAATTATAAAACTGTTCTGGCTCTGTGAAAAACGTTGGTATTTTGATAGGGGTTGCATTAAATGTGTAGATTGCTTTGGATAATATATACATTTTAACAATATTTGTTTTTCCAATTCATGAGCATGGAAGGTTTTTCCATTTCTTTGAATCGTCTTTACTTATTTTCATCATTATTTTATAGTTTTCAGAGTATAGATCTTTTACCTCTTTGGTTTGCTATATTCTAGGTATCTTATTGGTTTTGGTGAAATTGTAAATGAAATTAATTCCTTGATTACATTCTGCTGTTTAATTATTGATATATAGAAAGGCAACACATTTCTGTACATTGATTTTCTATCTTTTGACATTATTGAACTCATGTATCAGGTCTAGCAATATTTTGGTAGAGTTGGATTTTCTATATAGAGTATCAGGTCATCTGGCAAATAGTGAAAACTTGACTTCTTCCTTGCTGATTTGGATGCCTTTTATTTATTTTTATTATCTGATTGCTGTAGGTAGGACTTCCAGTACTATGTTAAATAACAGGGGTGACAGTGGACATACCTGTCTTGTTCCTGACTACAGAGGAAAAGCTCTATTTTTCCCCGTTGCAGATATTAGCTGTGGTTTTTCATATGTGGCTTTTATTATGTTGAGGTATGTTCCCTCTAACCTTATTTTGCTGAGGGTTTTGATCATGGATGATGTTGTACTTTGTCATATGCTTTTTTCTGCATCTATTTAAATGATTTTTGTTGATTCTCTTGCACCTATTGAACCACACTTGCGGCCCAGTAATAAATCACACTTGATCATGATGAATTATTCTTTTAATGTACTGTTGTATTTGATTTGCTAGTATTTTTTTTAAAGATTTTATTTATGTATTTGACAGATAAAGAGAGACCACAAGGAGGCAGAGAGGCAGATGGGGGTGGTGAGAAACAGGTTCTCCAATGAGCAGAAAGCCCAATGAGGGGCTTTCTCCCAGGACCCTGAAATCATGACCTGACCCAAAGGCAGAGGCTTAACCCACTGAGCCATCTCGGCACCCCTGATTTGCTAGTATTTTATTGAAAATTTTTGCATCCATGTTCATCAGGGATATCGGCCTATAATTCTGTTTTTAGTGGACTCTTTGTCTGGCTTTGTTATCAGAGTACTGCTGTCATGGAATGAATTTGGAAGTTTTTCTTCCATTTCTATATTTTGGAATAGTTTGAAAAGAATAGGTATGACTTCTTTAAATATTTGGTAGAATTTGCTTATGAAGCCATCTGGCCCTAGACTTTTGTTTATTGGAAGATTTTTGATTACTGATTCATTTCCTTTACTGGTTATTGATCTTGGCACATTTTCTATTTCTTTCTGTTTCAGTTTTGGTAGTTTATATGTTTCTAGGAATTTCTTCATTTCTTTCAGGTTGTTCAATTTGTTAGCATGTAGATTTTCATAATCATCCAGTTGTTTGTATTTCTATAGTATTGGTTGTTATTTTTCCTCTCTCATTTGTGATGATATTTATTTGGGTCCTTTTTCTTTTCTTTTTTATAAGTCTGGCTAAGGGCTTATCAATTTTGTTTATTTATTTTTCAAATCACAATTTCCTGGTTTCATGGATCTGTTATTTTTTAGTTTTTGTTTTGTTTTGTTTGTTTGTTTGTTTGTTTTGTTTTTCAGGGGGTAGTGTTTCTATATCATTTATTTCTGCTTTAAATTTTATTATTCCCTTCCTTTTACTGGCTTCCAGCTTTGTTTGTGGTTCTTTTTCTAGACACTTTAGGTGTAGGTTTGGGTTGTTTATTTGAGATTTTTCTTATTTCTTAAGGTAAGTCTGTATTGTTATAAACTTTCTTCTTAGGACCGCTTTTGCCGCATCCACAAAATTTTGGGACCATAATGTTTTCATTTTCAATTTTCCATCTATTTGTTGATTTTTTTTTTTGATTTCCTAGTTGTCCCATTCATTGTTGAGTAGCCTGTTTTTAACCTCCAAGTATTTGTGGTCTTTCCAATTGTTTTCTTGTGTCTGACTACAAGCATCATAGTGTTTTGGTCAGAAAATGTGCATGGTATATCAATGTTTTTGTACATTTTGAGGCTTGATTTATGATCTTGTATGTGATCTATTCTAGTCCCATGTGCACCTGAAAATATGTGTAATGTGTATTATGCTGTTTTAGGATGAAATATTCTAAATATATCTGTTAAGTCCTTCTGGTCCAATGTGTCATTCAAAGCTATTGCTTCCTTGTTGATTTTCTGCTGAGATGATCTGTCCCATCATGTAAGTTGGGTGTTAAATTCCCCTACTATTATTGTAGTATTATCATTTAGTTACTCTATGTTTGTTATTAATTGTTTTATATATTTGTGTGCTTCCATGTTAGGTGTATAAATATTTAAAACTGTTTGTTTTTCTTATTGGATAGTCCCCTTTATAATTATATAAAGCCATTCGTCTCTGTTACAGACTTTGGTTTAAAATCTATTTTGTCTGATATAATAAGTATTGCTATTCATGCTTTTTTTGACATCCATTTGCATTACAAATGTTTCTCCATCCTCTCACTTTTAATCTGCAGGTGTCTTTAAGTCTAAAATGAGTCTCTTGTAGGCAGCATATAGATGGGTCTCCCCACCCTTAGTCCATTCTGACACTCTGTCTTTGGGTTAGATTGTTTAGTCCATTGGTATTCCAAGTTATTTGATAGATATATATTTAGTAACATTTTATTACTTGTTCTTTCATTATTTCTGGAGATTTTCTCTGTTCCTTTCTAGTCTTTGTCACTTTTGGTCTCTCTTTTCCACTCAGAAAGTCCCCTTTAATGTTGCTTGCAGGGATGGTTTAGTGATCATGAACTACATTAGTTTTTGTTTTTCTGGGAAACTCTTTATTTCTCCCATTCTGAATGATAGCCTTGCTGGATAGAGTATTGTTGACTGTATATTGTTCCCATTCAGAATGTTGAATATATCATGCCACTCTCTTCTTGCTTGCCAAGTTTCTGGGGATACATCTGCCGCTAGACTTTGGGTCTTCCCTTGTAAATTAGAGACATCTTTTGTCTTGCTGCTTTAGGGTGTGTTTTTTGTTTTTGTTTTGTTTTGTTTTCCTTTATTGGTATATTTTTCAAATTTAATTACAATATGTCTTGATGTTGACCTTCTTGTGTTGATTTTAGTGAGAGTTTTCTGTGCCATCTGGATCAGGATATCTGTTTCCTTCCCCAAATTAGGAATGCTTTCTGCTATTATTTCTTTAAATAACTTTTCTGCACCCTTACCTTTCTTTTTCTTCTGGGACAGCTAAAATATGAATGTTATTATGTTTGATGGACTCACTGAGTTCCCTAAATCTGTTCTTGTGTTCCATAATCCTTTTATTCACTTTTGTTCAGCTGCATTATTTTCTATTATCTTATCTCCTATATCTCTTTTTATTCCTCTGCTTCTTCTATTGTTGTTTCATTGCATCAGGACTGTTTTGAATCTCATTATTGTATTTTTCATTTCTAAGTGATTTTTTTTTAACTTTCATCTCTGTGGTAAGGGCCTCTATGAAGTCTTCCATTCTCTTCTCAAGTCCAGTGAGATTGTTGCTTAAAATTTTCCATCAGGCATGTTACTTATATCTATTTTGCTTAGCTCTCTGTGACCTGATCTTTTTCTTTCATTTCAGATTAATTCCTCTGTCTTAGTTTTTTGTTTAAGTCTCTGTGTTCCTCTGTATGTTAGAAAAACCTATTATGTTTCCTGTTCCTAAGAGTCATGCTCTTCTAAAGAAGAGGTCATATAGTTTCCAGGGCCTGATGCTTCAGGGATTGTCTCTGGTGTGTCCTGCATGCACTATGCTGTTGTGCTTTGGCTGCTCTATCCTTCAGCGCAGTGGTCTGCAGGCACTCTCCTTGTCTTTAGTGAGCAGTGTTTGCTCTTTGGCTAGAATGTGGCAAGTTTTAACTAGGTGTGCTCTGGTCTGTTTGTTAAATGAGACCTGATACAATTTCTACCAGAATGAAACCCTTTAGAACTCTGATTTTGGACATGATGTAGGCAGGAGTTTCTGTTGGTCTTCTGGGAAAGGAGCCTGTTGTGTAGGGACTGTGTCAAATTTAATCAAGAAGGTCAGCATAACCAGAGCACAGGGAACTTGGTGTAGCAAGTTAGACATTCTATATTGGTACTGTGTTATTTATTTCAGGTGTCTCTGTTTATGCTAAGGAGCAAGGGAGGGAAATCATGCCAACCAAGAACTTCGTCCCCAGAGAAAGTTCTCTGTCCTGCTGTTTTGAGGAAAACACTCTGAGAGGAGCAAATAATCTCCCTTCTTTGGTCCCAGGAAGTTTTCCAGATTTCTTTTTCCACACTGTTTGCCTCCCAGTTGTTTGCTTGCCATCTTTCCAGAAGCAGGGCAATGCCCTCATGGCTCTATCACAGACAAGCCTACTGATCTTTAAATCCAGTCTTCAAACACTGTTGGTTGTAAGAACTCACGAAAACCCACTCCTTTTATATTCCCAGCCAATGGCTTTAGGTAAATGTTTTCCTTGTGTGTTTCCTTGTGCACTCTTGATTTTCTCCACCACCAGGAGTCTCTCCCCTCTGTAATATCAGAGAGTCATTTCTCCACCAAACCATATCTCTACCCTCCTACCTTCTTTGATATGACATTTTCTCACCTTCTAGTTGTGGAATTTGTTCTGTCAGTCGTCAGTTTAATGTTAAAGGTACTCAAAATGTTTTGATAGTTATTAGTTGTGCTCCAGGGATGAGACTAGCTAAGGTCCTCCTACTTTTCCACTATCTTATCTTACCTTCTCTTATACCAGATTTTTCAGATGTACTGATGTGAAGGTAAGTTATATAATCAACAAGATGGATTTTAAAAACAAATGTAGCAAGAATATGACAGAGACATGAAAGGCAATGATAGAAATAATCCAAATATATTAATATAAAATAAACTAATAAATTATTTGTTTATTTATTTTATTAATTAGTTTATTTTATTATTTTATTAATATAAAATAAACTAATATAAAGTAAACTAATTTCATTAATTTAGATAAAAATTAATCCAAATACTATATAAGACACACAGTAGAATGGTTAATTTTATATGTCAATTTGGTTTAGCCAAAGATTATCCAGGTGTTAGGTCAAACACTATTCTTGTTGGCTTCAGTTGTGAAGGTGTTTTGGATGAGATGAACATTTAAATTGGCAGACTAAGTAAACCAGATTTCCTCCCTTAACATAGAAGGCCTTCATCTATTGAGTTGAATAATAGAATAGACAAAAATCATTACCCTTCCATAAGCAAGGGGAGACTCTTTCTGCTGGAGTGCATGAGTTGGATATTGGTCTCTTTCTGCCTCCAGAACTCAAACTGAAGCATTGGCTCTTCTTGGGTATCCAGTCATTAACTTTAGGACTGGAGATACATGAGCTCTCCTATGTCTCTAGATTGCTGACTGCAGATCTTGAGACGTCAAGGCTTCCATAATTGTGTGAATTATGTGTGTATATGGAAACATAAATATGTATTTATGTTTCTATATATGGAAATACATGCTAGGCCATTTAAATTGAACAAAGTTATTAAACTCAAATTAAATAAACTTCATAGCAATAATAATTATTAAGTTTAAAGATCGAATTCTAATTAAGTTCATATCCATGCAATCTTCATAATATAACTTCAAATTATATGATATAAAAAGTGACAGGATTAAAAGAGCTATTGACAAAGTAATAAATATAACTGAATAAGTCAACACTCATCTCTCCTTAAAATAATAGACTTCAAAGATAAAATATTGCTAAATAAGTATAAAATATATGTAATACACCTCCTTCAACAATTAGGTAGGAAATGCATATTTACTTTTCTCAAGTATGCATGGACATTTATGAAAGTTTAACATATGGTAGTCTGTAAAGCAAGCATTTACATATTTCAGACAGTTGGTAACATACAGGATACTTGGAGCACCATGTAAATGGCAAAAACTTGTGGAAAAAAATACATATAATGAACACAGCCAGAAAAGTGGAAATTAAGAACATATGGGCTAAAGAAATCATAATAGGTATTAGAGAATAAACTTTAAAATAAGCCAAACATATCATATCAAAATTCCTAGATATATAATTGATAAATAGGCAGAGAACATGAACAGATACTTTTTTCTCCCAAAGAATGTATGCAGATGACCAAAAAGATACATGAAAAATGCTCAACATCACTTATCATCAGGGAAATGCAAATCAAAACAATGATAAGACACCACACCATAAGAATGGTTAAAATATAAAAGACAAAAAATAACAAGTGTTGGCAAGGATGTGAAGAAAAAAGAGCTCTCCAACACTGTTGATGGGAATGTAAATAGGTGCAGACACTGAGGAAAACAGTATGGAGTTTCTTTAAAATTCAAAATAGAAGTGTCATATGACCGACAGTATTTCTACTGGGTGTTTGCCCAAAGAAAATGAAAACACTAATTCAAAAGGATATATGCATGCTTTGTTACAGCATTATTTACCATAGCCAAAATATGGAAACAAACTCACAGCTCATAAAGGAAACTCATTCCTCAATAAAGGAAAGGATATGAAGGTACAGTATCTATCATCTATCTATCATCTATCTATCTACATAGATGGATGTGTATGTATGCAGCCATAAAAAGGATAAGATCAGGCTATTTGTGAAAATATGAATGGACCTAGTGGGTATTATGCTAAGTGAAATTAATCAGCCTGAGAATGACAAATATCATATGATCTCACCCATATATGAAATCTTAAAACAAACAAACAAAAAAGGATTAACCAAACAGAAAAGCAGAAATAGACCCATCAACACAGAGAACAAACTCCTGGTTGTAGAGGGGAATGTGGTTGGAAAAATAAGCAAAATGCGTGATGGGGAGTGGGACGTAAAAGCTTCCAGTTAGACGGTAGCTATACTTATGTTGAGTAAGTATAATGTTTAAAGTTGTCAAATCACCATGCCATATACCTGAAATTAATGTAACATTGTGTAATAACTGCACTCAAACAAAAATAATCATAAAAAATTGTGGGATATAGATAGAACAGTATACCTATCCTAAAATCCTTACATTATTAAAAAGTAAAAATAAATATTTATAAGCTCATAATTCAACTTAAGAAGACAGGAAAATATCCACCAAATTAAAAAAATAAAGTAGAAAGATAAATAACCAAAAAGTAGATTTTAATGCAATCAAATTAAAAGATATGATAGAGATCAGCAAAGCCAAAAGATGGTTCTATGAAAAAGGTAGTAACTTAAACAAGTAGCTTACAAAATATATTGAGGAAAGAAAAAAAAAAAGAGAGAGAGAGAGCAAAAAAGAAAATCAGTAATGGTGGGAACAGAAAAAAAAGTGCATATCTTAAAAAAATGGGATTTTTAAAAAAATAAGATAGTATTTTAAACATAACATTATGTTTATAATGCCAATGAATTTGTATGTGTGCATGAAATATTTCTCCCCAAAATATATCTCACAAATATAAACAAAAAGAAAAAAATAGCCTTCAGTTAAAAAACAAGAGCATGGGGCACCTGGGTGGCTCAGTGAGTTAAAGCCTCTGCCTTTGGCTCAGGTCATGATCCCAAGGTCCTGGGATGAAGCCCCACTTTGGGTTCTCTGCTCAGCAGGGAGCCTGCTTCCCCCTCCGAGAAGGCCTGCTTCCCCCTCTGAGAAGGCAAGCCTTCTTCCTGCCTCTCTGCCTACTTGTAATTTCTGTTTGTCAAATAAATAAATAAAATCTTAAAAAAAAAAAAAGAGCAAAACCAAAAAAAAAAAAAATCTGCAAACTCTGTTTAGTTCTTTTAGTTTTTAGTATTGCTTGAAGGACTCAGAATAAAATTATTACATATGTATATAATGAATAAGGAATATAAACATTGTGAGTATATTATGAAAAAATGTCTTTTGTGTATTTTCATTATTTTTTAAAATTTCAGTGTTATAAATTAAGGGCTGTCACATAAAGGGAAGCTAAACAGATGACAAATAAATGTAATGCATTACTTTGGATTGGACCAGAAATCAATAAAATATTACAAAATACATCACTAGGAACTCGGGGGAATTTGAATATAAGTTGCACATTAAGTAATTATATTTTATCTAACACTAAATTTCTTGATTTTAATAATTATATTGTATTTCTTTAATAGAATATCCTTGTTTTCATATTATGTAGAAGCAAAGATGTTAAAAATACTTATAAATGGCTAATTACAAAAATAAGAAAATACTTCTCAGTTGGAGAAGGTAATTTGTAGATGTTTGTAGTCATAATACAAGAACTTTGGATGAGTGTTATATTTGAGAAAAGTACTGAATTTAAAAAGTTACATTAATGATTGGCTATGTCATTCGGTCAGCCCTTTGTTAAAGAGACTCCTTGTACAGTTTGTTTCATGGAACAGGATTTGTACACCTGCATTATACAACTGGAACATTATTTTCTTTGACTTCTGAAAAAGGAAATACCATTCTTGAGTGATTTAACACTGTTGGGAGAACAGAGACAAACTGATAAAATTCTCTTAGAGGGATTTTTTAAATAAATTATTGTCCATGGATAGGATAAATGATACATTCTTTTTATGAACACTATCCACAATAAAAATGTTAAAGCATTTAAGAAGAAACACAAAATAAATTTCAAAGAAAGAATAATTTTGGTGAGAACCAAACATAAAAATGAAATTTTTAAAGATTTTATTCATTTATTTGAAAGATAGAAGAGAAAGAGACCATGAGCTGGGGAGTGGGGGAGCAGAGGGAGAGGTTGAGGAAGAAGCAGACTCCCTGCTGAGCAGGGATCCTGATGTGGGCTTGAGCTCTGACCCTAGGATCATGACCTGAGCCTAAGACAGACACTTAACTAACTGAGACACCCAGGCATCCCAAAAGGAATTATTTAAAAATTTAATAATTTAAAAAAATATTTAAAAAGGGAATATTTAATAAACTGGAAACACATAGAAAATTTCAAAGCTCTGCTTTCAATATGCTGTAGGATATACACACACATACACAATCACACATACCATTTCATCACCTATGTTTGCAAGACTTTTGACTACAGAGAAGAATAGGGACTATAGAAGGAGTATATTCAAGGTTTTCTAACCACTTAGGAAAGAGTAAGCAAAAAAAAAAACCTCACTGGATCACAAAATTAGAAAAATAAAATAAAATATATGTAAAGGAGTGAGTAGAGAGACAGAGAAAACTGTTGAGAGATCCATGAGAAAATCAAACAAGTCCTTATGGCAAACACTCCTCAGACTGCAGAGAGTGCCTGAGGGTCCCAAAGATTCTTCCTGTTGTCTTAATGTATAAGGAAGAATAAACCAAGGCTGTTTGAAGTTACATGAGAAAAAGGAAGAGAAGCAATCAAGACTATTTGAAACTATGATATAAGTTAATAAAGTGCTTAATTTTGCTCCAATGGATATGATTCAGTAAATCTAATATGTAAAGGTTTAGAAGATACAGCTTTTTTCAAAAAATATACTTATATTTTTAGATGTTATGTTTTCTTTATTACTTCAAGTTATCTAATTTCTTTTTTAAGTTATCAAATTGCTATAATAAATATGTTTTTTTGTAGAATATGATATAGCATACTGTAAGAAGAGATCTAGTAGTGGTGAACTAGAAAACCTAGGGATTATTGCCTAAAGATTGAAATTTATACCCTCCTACATGAAAGTCATAGTGAATTTGCTTTTTCTTCTATATCAGCCTTGAGCTTTTGTGACTATATCATTTAAATAGTGATTAATATAAAGATATGGTATAAATTCATAAAATAATGCACATTCAAGGGAATATAGCTTTAATACTATGCTGAAATAATTCTTGTGTGTCACTTTCTTGCTGTTTTACTTTGTATTATTTTCAAATTCATCCAATACACATTAAAGACATGCCATGTTTCACTTGTTATAATTAGATATTATTTATTTTATATTTAATATTTATGTTGTCAGTCCATTATGTCACCTTACATAAATACTTAAAATATCTCTATGTACAGTGGGACTCAGTTGGTTCTTCTCTAATTCTTACAAAACTAAAATCATGGTATTTCTTCTGGAGAAGAATTTGCTTTCAAGCTAGCTCATTCAGTTTGTTGGCAGAACTCAGAAATTTTCGATGTGATGTTGAAAGACTGAGATCTCCATTTCCTTTCCAGCTTTCAGCCATGGGCTGATTTCAGCTCCTAAAAGATGCCTCCCACTCCTTGCACGTGGCCCTCTCCTTCACAGAACCAGCTATGATACTTGGAACCAATCTGACTAGTGCAATTTCCTTGACTTGTCTGTCTGCTGTGTCTTGCCATATTTTTCTGCTGTATTTTACTGATTTCTTCCTTTTCTAACTGCTTTTAGAGCTTCACATGATTAGGTTGAACCCACTAGTAGTGGCCAGGCTACTCTCCCTGTTGTAAAGTGCTTAAACCTAATTACACCTGAAAAGTCCCTTCACCATGTAAAGTAATATTTTCACAACTTCTTCAAATCAAGCCATAGACATCTTTATCAATAGTTAACTACCTACTGTCAAGAATACCCAAGCCCACAAATGTCAAATTATTTATTTAAAACAAGATTTCTGAAAGGTTTTGAGGCACCTATGTTTCTCTCTCTCTCTCTTTAATCAAAATAAGCTTGTCACGAAATAGTAGGTGTTATATATTACTATATTTATTTTTAGATGGCAACATATCATTGGCAAGTCCAAGAATCATAAAAATGTACTAACTACTTGGTCATTTATTGTGTGTATCTCATGAGTTGATACTGAGTACTGTTTCCCAGGGAAGAAATGAGTGAAGACGTATTATTTCACTATTTTCTCTTCAGTCAAATACCAAATTCATAAACATTCTGAATCCATCTGATACCTTGTAATAAGTTCTACAGATTTTTGAATGTAACTATACTACTTTATGGCACTGGTTTAAAGAAAGTTAGGCACCTGGGTGACTCAGTGATTTAAGCCTCTGCCTTTAGCTCAAGTCATGATCCCAGGGCCCTGGGATTGAGTCCTGCTTGGGCTCTCTGCTCAGCAGGGAGCCTGCTCCCACCCCCCAACTCTGTCTCTCTGCCTACTTGTGATCTCGCTTTCTGTCAAAAAAACAAACAAACAAATAAATAAATAAATAAGGAAGTCATTTAGCAATTTGCTCATGTTCAAATTTTTAGCATTTGTTTGCTTCACAGATAATTATTGAAAAGCTACTTTCTATTACAGTTTTTAAATTGTGATCATGTGGCATAGAGCTAATCAAAATTGCACAATACTTTATTAAAATCATATATATTTTAATTTGAATGATAATCTCAGCAGGAAGATAATAATCAGATAATAAATATTCTGATGATATGTAATAAGCAGAAAAATAGGAATTTTGTTTTGCTATATCTTTTGTTATGCAGTTATTGCTATTGCTGCTTTTAATGAGTGTGAGAATAGAAGATTCAGTAGCATACAACTCTTTATGGAAGAAAATTGGGACAATCCAAGAGAAATAGCCCATATATTATGACTGATGAGAATATTAAGTTTAGATGAAAGGAAAGTTGGAATGCACATATAAACTTATAAGCAAAAAGAGCCATTAACTAGGAACATTTTACCACAGATTAAAAATATTTGCTTCACTTATCTAAATTCTCAGAATTCTGAGTAAATTGTTGAGCTCCTAGGAAAATCCTAAAGGTGCTTAACCTCTAGCATTTATCACCATGAAATTCCTTAAAAGGGTTTCCAGTGTGCAACTTGCAATCCTCTTCTCATAATCAGTTTTACACACTGGCCTCAGTGGAGTGTGCCACACAAGTCTTTTTGGTCACTGGCCAATGAAAGAGCCAAAATTAATGCTTATCTAAGAGGAAGGAAAATAATGATTCCCCAGACACTTGGACTTTATCATTAAAATTCCATTCTTTCTCTTTTAGAAATTTAGAACGCCAGGGGTGCTCTGGGTATCTCTGTGGGTTAAGCCTCTGCCTTTGGCTTTTGTCATGGTCTCAGGGTCCTGGGATTGGGCCCCACACCAGGCTCTTTGCTCAGCAGGGAGCCTGCTTCCCTCTCTCTCTGGCTGCTTCTCTGCCTACTTGCAATCTCTTGCTCTCTGTCAATTAAATAAAATCTTTAAAAAAAAAAAAGAATCTTATAAGACCAAAAGCACAACATTTAAATTTAGTTGATCTATATCAGGACAAGTAAATTATGAGCATTAATTACTTCTATATGTTTCCATTTTTATACTATGAGAAATACATATAATTTCCCAAATCGGTATATTATTTTTTAAAGATTTTATTTATTTATTTGACAGAGATCACAAGTAGGTGGGGGTGAAGCAGGCCCCCTGATGAGCAGAGAGCCTGATGTGGGGCTCAATCTCAGGACCCTGGGATCATGACCCAAGCTGAAGGCAGAGGCTTTAACCCACTGAGCCACCCAGGTGCTCCCCAACTCAGTGTATTCTTTTTGTTGTCTCATGGAAGCCTTAACGCAGAGAAGGGAATGAATAAAGGAATAGAGAGAGCAAAATTTTCCCTGAATCAAAGTAGTTTATTTCATTATATTATTTAGCTTCTGTTAACACAAATTTATTGTGTTATGATCAAAGATTAAGTGATGATATATTAAGTATCTCCCCAAAGAGAATACCTTAAAATAATGGCAACAATCAATATAAAAGTTCATTTTTCATATAGTTTGCATAGTTTTGTGATTGCAATTGAGTGTCTTACAAAAAGATGCCCAATAGACATTAAATTTTGTTATTTAAAAAAAATTTTTTTTAATTTTATTTATTTGACAGAGAGAGATCAAAAGTAGGCAGAGGCAAGCAGAGAGAGGAGGAAGCACGCTCCCCACCGAGCAGAGAGCCCGATGCGGGACTCGATCCTAGAACCCTGAGATCATGACCTGAGCTGAAGGCAGAGGCTTTAACGCACTGAGCCACCCAGGTGCCCCTGTTATTTTTAAAGTCTTTTTTAGATGTTAAAATTTCTTCATTTTCAGTGCCATTATCACTGAGAAAGTTTTCTCTTAGTAAGATGGGAATAGGGGATCTTAAAATTGTTTTGAATATTCAATTTATCTTGGCAAGATTACTTTGGAGTGACAGAGGAGAGCATCCCTTAGGAAAGCAATAAATATTATAATTAATCCCAGTTGTTCTGAGTGAAGATTAAATAATCAGATCTTTTGTGTTTTGATGAGAACAAGACCAACCAAACTAAATTGACCCTATTCACTTGCACCAAGAACCAAGCAAACAAACAACATCAACAGTAAATAAATCTCATGCTATAATGCTATAATGTAATTTAACAGGAAGGACGGAAGGGTGTACTGAGTGGTTAATTGTTCTAAAAGCCTCGTTTAGGGGCACCTGGATGGCTGTTGGTTAAGTGTCCTACTTCAACTCAGGTCATGATCTTAGGGTCCCAGGATAGAGTCCTTCATAGAGCTCCACACTCAGCTGGGAGTCTGCTTCTTCCTCTCCCTCTCCAATTCCCCCTGCTAGTATGCACTGGTGTGCTCTCTCTCTCTCTCTCAAATAAATAAATAAATAAATAAATAAAGTCATTAAAAAAATAATAAAAGGCCTTATTTAATAGCCTGGGCTTAGATTTCATCTCAAGATGTAGTTTGTAGATTTCAAAAAAAAAAAAAAAAGACACGATTTACGGGGCATCTGACTGGCTCAGTGAGTTAAGGGTCTGACTTTGTCTCCAGTCATGATCTCAGATTGCTGAGATGGATCCCCATGTCGAGATCCCTGCTCCACTGGGAGTCTGTTTCTTCCTCTCCCTTTGCCCCTCCTCCCTCACTTGCGCTTTCTTTCTCTCTCAAATAAGTAGAATCTAAAAAAAAAACCCAAACAAACAAACAAAAAAAACCCAGAAACAAACAAGCAAAAAGAACAACAACAAAAAAATAAAACCCCAAAACACAAGGTCGTATATTGATAAGTTGACAAAAAGTTTGTGTCCACAGTTCATGAGAACCTAGTCCTTCATTTTCCTTCTAGAATCAATATTTTAGTACTTGCTTCATTTATTCTTCTTCTACCCACTAATTCAGTGTTCAAGCCAACTTTATAGAATATAATTACAGCAAACCATGAAGTTTGACTTTGTATATGTTTTTGTACTTTATTTTTTAGGTATAATTTTCATACAGTAAAATATCTTGATCTTAAAAAATATAATTCAGTAAGTCTTGACAGTGGTATGCTATTTGTCCACTCTACAAAAACTACATATATATATATATGAGTAGATATATTCACCATAGAATATGCTCTTGTGTTTCAATTTGGTCAATTTTTTGTAAGATAATTCTGTTACTGAATACTGTCTCTACCTCTTTTTGGAATTCAGCAATGAGCACATACATTTTGGATTCTTTATCTGTTTTGTTGCACAAAGCATGTTGGTTTGTGATTCACCCATGTCTTTGTATGTATAAATAGTTCAGTCCTTTTTTTTTTATCAATAGTAGTCCATTACATTAATGTGTTGCAAAAATGTTGTGCCTTATTAATTACTATTTACTTTGTACCAAATTACTTACTATTTTTATTCGAAATTCTTGTAGACTAATTATTTTGAGCAATTTTCATGAATCTATTACTCAATTCTATTGTGTGTGTGTGTGTGTGTGTGTGTGTGTGTGTGTCCAGTGTTAGTTCAGGTATTTTTGTACATATTTTATTTTTTGCTATTGACTCATAGCTCTGTATATACTAAATATGTCCTCTAAGAGATGTATGTATTGTTAATGTTTTGATCCAAATTATTGCACACATCATCTTCTTCATGAAGTCTTTTGATAAAAATAAATTACCAATTTTTATTGTTTAGTTTAACAGTTTTTATTTGTTTAATCCCTTTTGTGTCTTGAATAAGAAAATTTTTTTCAAACTTTAGGAAATATTTCTTCTTACAATCTTTATGCTTCTGACTCTTAAGATTAGGTCTACAATACACATCCAGTTAATTTTTATATATGAAATGAGTAATGAGTAAAGTTTTTTCCCACAATGATATCCAGTTTCAAGTGCCATTTTTAAAAGCAAACTTTATTTTCTCTGTTGAGTTGGACTGTCTCTTTTTTAAAATATCAGTAGATCATTGGTCAATTTTGGACTCTCGATTTTGTTCCATTGATCTGATTGCTCATACTTTATGTCAATAAAATACTGTGTTGATTACTGATACGTATGATCTTGAAATCTTGAAATATAATATATTTTCTAACTCTTCTTTTCCAAGGCTAGTTTTTGCTATTTTAAATTCTATACATTAACATAAGAGGTTTGGGATCAGATTTCCAATTTTCTCCCAAAGCTTCTCTAACGATTTCGATTGTTGTTGCAATTATTTACAGATCAGTGGGGAGGTGAACAATTTTACACTATTAAAACTTCTCACTCATGAATGCAATATGTCTCACAATTTTTAATGTCATTTTTTCAGCAAGATTTTGTACTTGTCAATGTGCTTTCATACGTACCTTCTCTGATATCATTTTTTAAAAATTTCACATTTTTAACATTGCAACATTTACATACTTTCTCCCATTTTTTCATTGCAAGAATAATGGAACAGTATTTATTCTTGTATACTGTCTTTGTATTGAGCAGCACTTCCTAAATTCATGTATCAGTTCTAGTTGATTTGTTTAAGATTCCAATGGTTTTCAATGACTCTATAATAGTCTAACTCAATTTTTCTGTTTGCTGATAGCCTTCAAATCTGCCACCATCAGCCTTTTTCATCTGCCCATATCAGAGCAAGCTGAATAGAAAATTTCAGAGTTCCTCTCTTGGTACTGGTGGGAGTTGAAGCCATGCAAACTCCTGCCAGTGCACGGAAATCCCTTCCCCAGCCCCACTAATTAACCATAATTAAAAAATCTAACAAAACAAAACAAAAACAGTATCTTCTCTCAGCTCTCTTAAGATATTTAGACCCTGCTTGGGAATTTTCTCTGGTCTTCCCACAAAGACTCCTTATGTGACTAATAAATATTTTAATTCACATAATTTTACAGCATGCATGGGATCATCAATCTTAACATCCAAACAAAATTTGGGATGGGGTGTTAATCCTGCCTTCTCTGAGGCAATAAAGACAGTTTCATTTCTTTCTTCTCAAATGTTATGTTTATTATTTCATTTCATTGTTCTAATGTACTAGCAAGGACTTCAGTATAATATTGAATAGAAGGAACTATAGTGGTCTTCCTTACCTTGTTTACAATCTCAAGAGAAATTGGTCAATATTTCCATATTAAATATGATTTTACCTGAATATTTTAATAGATGCCATTTTAAAAATTGCTAAAATGTCATCCTATTCCAAATTTTCTGAGGTATTCTATCTTAAATAGATGTTAAATTTGTTAAATGTATTTGAGGCACCTATTGAAATAACTGTTTTAGGTCTGATCTGTTTTATAAATGACTTTTTACATTTTGTTTGCTATTTTTAGAAGTTGCTTTACAGATTATATTCTGTAACTGGTTTTAATCACAGTTGATAATTAATAGTAAGAATCTTATAATAACAAATAGATATAACTTCCATGAACTTTGTCCTATTATTGTTGTGTGTTTAACTTATGCTATAACCCTGCAATACATTGTCATTATTTTGCTCTAAACAATCAGTAATCATACTTAGCTGCACATATGCATGCATATATGTTTACTAGCATAATATTATATACATCAATATTACACACACATATAGCATGTAAGTATATATGTACACACATCTATGTATATGGATGCATATTTTCATTAGTTTAATATTGTGTATGAGAATTATCATCATGCATATGTATCACACGAACATAAATATAGATCATGTAATTTTATATATTTGTGCCTTGTCATGTTTTTATTTCTTTTTTTTTAAGATTTTGTTTATTTAGAGGAGGAGGAGTCAAGATGGCGGAGAAGTAGCAAGCTGAGACTGCTTCAGCTAGCCGGAGATCAGCTAGATAGCTTATCTAAAGATTGCAAACACCTGAAAATCCATCGGCAGATCGAAGAGACGAAGAACAGCAATTCTGGAAACAGAAAAACAACCACTTTCTGAAAGGTAGGAGCGGCGGAGAAGTGAATCCAAAGCGACGGGAAGATAGACCCCGGGGGGAGGGGCCGGCTCCCGGCAAGCAGCGGAGCAACCGCGCACAAAATCAGGACTTTTAAAAGTCTGTTCCGCTGAGGGACATCGCTCCAGAGGCTAAACCGGGGCGAAGCCCACGCGGGGTCAGTGTGGCCTCAGGTCCCGCAGGGTCACAGAAGGATCGGGGGTGTCTGAGTGTCGCAGAGCTTGCGGGTATTGGAACAGGAAAGCCGGCTACAGAAACAGAGCCGACAGTAAGCTCGCAGCTCGGTGTGACCTTGAACCAATCGCAGGCTCGGTGAGCTTGGAGCGCGGCCGGAGGTCAGGCAGATGGGAGTAACTGGGTGCTGTTCTCTGAGGGCGCACTGAAGAGTGGGGCCCTGGGCTCTCGGCTCCTCCGGGCCGGAGACCAGGAGGCCGCCATTTGTGTTCCCGTCCTCCGGAACTCTACGGAAAGCGCTCAGGGAACAAAAGCTCCTGAAAGCAAACCCGAGCGGATTACTCACCCCGGCCCCGGGTAAGGGAGGTGTAATTCCGCCTGGGGCAAAGACACTTGAGAATCACTACAACAGGCCCCTCCCCCAGAAGATCAACAAGAAATCCAGCCGAGACCAAGTTCACCTACCAAGGAGTGCGGTTTCAATACCAAGGAGAGCAGCAGAATTCCAGAGGAGGAGAAAGCCAAGCACGGAACTCATGGCTTTTTTCCTGTGATTTTTTTTAGTCTTGCAGTTAATTTAATTTTTTCTTTTTTTTTTTTTTTTTTCTTCTCGCCTTCGGGTAAAATTTTTTTTTTTTAACTGTTACCTTTTTCCTTTTTAACGATTTTTTACTAGTTTATCTAATATATATATTTTTTCTTTTTTACATTTTTCTCAGGTGTTTTCTTTTTTAAAAAAAAATTTTTTTTTCTTTTCTTTTTTTTTCTTTTCTTTTTTCTTTCTTTCTTTTTGAACCTCTTTTTATCCCCTTTCTCCCCACTCACGATTTTGGATCTCTTCTAATTTGGTTAAAGCATATTTTCCTGGGGTTGTTGCCACCCTTTTAGTATTTTACTTGCCCCTTCATTTACTCTTATCTGGCCAAAATGACGAGACGTAAAAATTCAACGCAAAAAAAAGAACAAGAGGCAGTACCGAAGGCTAGGGACCTAATCAATACAGACATCGGTAATATGTCAGATCTAGAGTTCAGAATGACAATTCTCAAGGTTCTAGCCGGGCTCGAAAAAGGCATGGAAGATATTAGAGAAACCCTCTCGAGAGATATAAAAGCCCTTTCTGGAGAAATAAAAGAACTAAAATCTAACCAAGTTGAAATCAAAAAAGCTATTAATGAGGTACAATTAAAAATGGAGGCTCTAACTGCTAGGATAAATGAGGCAGAAGAAAGAATTAGTGATATAGAAGACCAAATGACAGAGAATAAAGAAGCTGAGCAAAAGAGGGACAAACAGCTACTGGACCACGAGGGGAGAATTCGAGAGATAAGTGACAGCATAAGACGAAACAACATTAGAATAATTGGGATTCCAGAAGAAGAAGAAAGAGAGAGGGGAGCAGAAGGTATACTGGAGAGAATTATTGGGGAGAATTTCCCCAATATGGCAAAGGGAACGAGCATCAAAATTCAGGAGGTTCAGAGAACGCCCCTCAAAATCAATAAGAATAGGCCCACACCCCGTCAAATAATAGTAAAATTTACAAGTCTCAGTGACAAAGAGAAAATCCTGAAAGCAGCTCGGGAAAAGAAGTCTGTAACATACAATGGTAAAAATATTAGATTGGCAGCTGACTTATCCACAGAGACCTGGCAGGCCAGAAAGAGCTGGCATGATATTTTTAGAGCACTAAACGAGAAAAACATGCAGCCCAGAATACTATATCCAGCTAGGCTATCATTGAAAATAGAAGGAGAGATTAAAAGCTTCCAGGACAAACAACAACTGAAAGAATTTGCAAATACCAAACCAGCTCTACAAAAAATATTGAAAGGGGTCCTCTAAGCAAAGAGAGAGCCTACAAGTGGTAGATCAGAAAGGAACAGAGACCATATACAGTAACAGTCACCTTACAGGCAATACAATGGCACTAAATTCATATCTCTCAATAGTTACCCTGAATGTTAATGGGCTAAATGCCCCTGTCAAAAGACACAGGGTATCAGAATGGATAAAAAAACAAAACCCATCTATATGTTGCCTCCAAGAAACTCATTTTAAGCCCGAAGACACCTCCAGATTTAAAGTGAGGGGGTGGAAAAGAATTTACCATGCTAATGGACATCAGAAGAAAGCAGGAGTGGCAATCCTTATATCAGATCAATTAGATTTTAAGCCAAAGACTATAATAAGAGATGAGGAAGGACACTATATCATACTCAAAGGGTCTGTCCAACAAGAAGATTTAACAATTTTAAATATCTATGCCCCCAACGTGGGAGCAGCCAACTATATAAACCAATTAATAACAAAATCAAAGAAACACATCAACAATAATACAATAATAGTAGGGGACTTTAACACTCCCCTCACTGAAATGGACAGGTCATCCAAGCAAAAGATCAACAAGGAAATAAAGGCCTTAAACGACACACTGGACCAGATGGACATCACAGATATATTCAGAACATTTCATCCCAAAGCAACAGAATACACATTCTTCTCTAGTGCACATAGAACATTCTCCAGAATAGATCACATCCTCGGTCCTAAATCAGGACTCAACCGGTATCAAAAGATTGGGATCATTCCCTGCATATTTTCAGACCACAATGCTCTAAAGCTAGAACTCAACCACAAAAGGAAGTTTGGAAAGAACCCAAATACATGGAGACTAAACAGTATCCTTCTAAAGAATGAATGGGTCAACCGGGAAATTAAAGAAGAATTAAAAAAAATCATGGAAACAAATGATAATGAAAATACAACGGTTCAAAAATCTGTGGGACACAACAAAGGCAGTCCTGAGAGGAAAATATATAGCGGTACAAGCCTTTCTCAAGAAACAAGAAAGGTCTCAGGTACACAACCTAACCCTACACCTAAAGGAGCTGGAGAAAGAACAAGAAAGAAACCCTAAGCCCAGCAGGAGAAGAGAAATCATAAAGATCAGAGCAGAAATCAATGAAATAGAAACCAAAAAAACAATAGAACAAATCAACGAAACTAGGAGCTGGTTCTTTGAAAGAATTAATAAAATTGATAAACCCCTGGCCCGACTTATCAAAAAGAAAAGAGAAAGGACTCAAATAAATAAAATCATGAATGAAAGAGGAGAGATCACAACTAACACCAAAGAAATACAAACTATTATAAGAACATACTATGAGCAACTCTACGCCAATAAATTTGACAATCTGGAAGAAATGGATGCATTCCTAGAAACATATAAACTACCACAACTGAACCAGGAAGAAATAGAAAGCCTGAACAGACCCATAACCAGTAAGGAGATTGAAACAGTCATTAAAAATCTCCAAACAAACAAAAGCCCAGGGCCAGATGGCTTCCCGGGGGAATTCTACCAAACATTTAAAGAAGAACTAATTCCTATTCTCCTGAAACTGTTCCAAAAAATAGAAATGGAAGGAAAACTTCCAAACTCATTTTATGAGGCCAGCATCACCTTGATCCCAAAACCAGACAAGGATCCCACCAAAAAAGAGAGCTATAGACCGATATCCTTGATGAACACAGATGCGAAAATACTCAACAAAATACTAGCCAATAGGATTCAACAGTACATTAAAAAGATTATTCACCACGACCAAGTGGGATTTATTCCAGGGCTGCAAGGCTGGTTCAACATCCGCAAATCAGTCAATGTGATACAACACATCAATAAAAGAAAGAACAAGAACCATATGATAATCTCAATAGATGCTGAAAAAGCATTTGACAAAGTACAGCATCCCTTCCTGATCAAAACTCTTCAAAGTGTAGGGATAGAGGGCACATACCTCAATATCATCAAAGCCATCTATGAAAAACCCACCGCAAATATCATTCTCAATGGAGAAAAACTGAAAGCTTTTCCGCTAAGGTCAGGAACACAGCAGGGATGTCCATTATCACCACTGCTATTCAACATAGTACTAGAGGTCCTAGCCTCAGCAATCAGACAACAAAAGGAAATTAAAGGCATCCAAATCGCCAAAGAAGAAGTCAAATTATCACTCTTCGCAGATGATATGATACTATATGTGGAAAACCCAAAAGACTCCACTCCAAAACTGCTAGAACTTATACAGGAATTCAGTAAAGTGTCAGGATATAAAATCAATGCACAGAAATCAGTTGCATTTCTCTACACCAACAGCAAGACAGAAGAAAGAGATATTAAGGAGTCAATCCCATTTACAATTGCATCCAAAACCATAAGATACCTAGGAATAAACCTAACCAAAGAGACACAGAATCTATACTCAGAAAACTATAAAGTACTCATGAAAGAAATTGAGGAAGACACAAAGAAATGGAAAAATGTTCCATGCTCCTGGATTGGAAGAATAAATATTGTGAAAATG
Organism: Mustela nivalis; assembly: GCF_964662115.1. Taxonomy (NCBI): domain Eukaryota; kingdom Metazoa; phylum Chordata; class Mammalia; order Carnivora; family Mustelidae; genus Mustela; species Mustela nivalis. Next base: position 38,223,961 of record NC_139032.1, on the reverse strand, counting down.
TCTATGCTACCTAAAGCAATCTACACATTTAATGCAATTCCTATCAAAGTACCATCCATCTTTTTCAAAGAAATGGAACAAATAATGCTAAAATTTATATGGAACCAGAAAAGACCTCGAATAGCCAAAGGGATATTGAAAAAGAAAGCCAACGTTGGTGGCATCACAATTCCGGACTTCAAGCTCTATTACAAAGCTGTCATCATCAAGACAGCATGGTACTGGCACAAAAACAGACACATAGATCAATGGAACAGAATAGAGAGCCCAGAAATAGACCCTCAAATCTATGGTCAACTCATCTTCGACAAAGCAGGAAAGAATGTCCAATGGAAAAAAGACAGCCTCTTCAATAAATGGTGCTGGGAAAATTGGACAGCCACATGCAGAAAAATGAAATTGGACCATTTCCTTACACCACACACAAAAATAGACTCAAAATGGATGAAGGACCTCAATGTGCAAAAGGAATCCATCAAAATCCTTGAGAACACAGGCAGCAACCTCTTCGACCTCTGCCGCAGCAACATCTTCCTAGGAACAACGCCAAAGGCAAGGGAAGCAAGGGAAAAAATGAACTATTGGGATTTCATCAAGATCAAAAGCTTTTGCACAGCAAAGGAAACAGTTAACAAAATCAAAAGACAACTGACAGAATGGGAGAAGATATTTGCAAACGACATATCAGATAAAGGACTAGTGTCCAGAATCTATAAAGAACTTAGCAAACTCAACACCCAAAGAACAAATAATCCAATCAAGAAATGGGCAGAGGACATGAACAGACATTTCTGCAAAGAAGACATCCAGATGGCCAACAGACACATGAAAAAGTGCTCCATATCACTCGGCATCAGGGAAATACAAATCAAAACCACAATGAGATATCACCTCACACCAGTCAGAATGGCTAAAATCAACAAGTCAGGAAATGACAGATGCTGGCGAGGATGTGGAGAAAGGGGAACCCTCCTACACTGTTGGTGGGAATGCAAGCTGGTGCAGCCACTCTGGAAAACAGCATGGAGGTTCCTCAGAATGTTGAAAATAGAACTGCCCTATGACCCAGCAATTGCACTATTGGGTATTTACCCTAAAGATACAAATGTAGTGATCCAAAGGGGCACATGCACCCGAATGTTTATAGCAGCAATGTCCACAATAGCCAAACTATGGAAAGAACCTAGATGTCCATCCACAGATGAATGGATCAAGAAGATGTGGTATATATACACAATGGAATACTATGCAGCCATCAAAAGAAATGAAATCTTGCCATTTGCGACAACATGGATGGAACTAGAGCGAATCATGCTTAGCGAAATAAGTCAAGCAGAGAAAGACAACTATCATATGATCTCCCTGATATGAGGAAGTGGTGATGGAACATGGAGGCTTAAGTGGGTAGGAGAAGAATAAATGAAACAAGATGGGATTGGGAGGGAGACAAACCATAAGTGACTCTTAATCTCACAAAACAAACTGAGGGTTGCTGGGGGGAGGGGGTTTGGGAGAAGGGGGTGGGATTATGGACATTGGGGAGGGTATGTGCTTTGGTGAGTGCTGTGAAGTGTGTAAACCTGGTGATTCACAGACCTGTACCCCTGGGGATAAAAATATATGTTTATAAAAAATAAAAAGTTAAAAAAAAAAAAAAAGATTTTGTTTATTTATTTGACAGACAGAGATCACAAGTAGGCAGAGAGGCAGGCAGAGAGAGGTGGGGGGAGCAGGCTCCCTATTGAGAAGAGAGCCTGATGCGGGGCTCGATTCCAGGACCTGGGATCATGACCTGATCTGAAGGCAGAGGTTTTAACCCACTGAGCCACTCAGGCACCCATGTTTTTATTTCTTTTTGAAGATTTGAATTTTTGCCTGGTGCCTTTCACTTTCACATGCACAATAATTTTTTTTTTTAAGATTTTGCTTATTTATTTGACAGAGAGAGAGAGATCACAAGTAGGCAGAGGGGCAAGCAGAAAGAGAGAGGGAATCAAGCTCCCCACTTAGCAGAGAGCCTGATCCCAGGACCCTGAGACCATGACAAGAGCCAGAGGCAGAGGTTTAACCCATTGAGCCACCTGGGGGCCCCACACCTGCACAAATCCTTTAAATACTTATTGCCATGTAGTCTTGTTGTATATGAATTTTCCCAGCTTCCCAGGTTTAACTACCTAAAATTGTCTTACTTTGCTTTCAATTTTGGAGATTTTTTTTCTTGGGTTTAGAATTGTATGCTAAATCTTTCATGCATTTTAATGATGTTGTCCCACTTTTTTAAATATTTATTCTACTTGAGTTTGGTGTACTTCTTGGATCTCCTGGTTAAGGGTTCATTCAAACTTTGGAAAAATCTTGATAATTATTTCTTCAAATATTTCTTCTGTCCCATTCTTTTTCATCTTCTTTGACAGTCTGGTAAGCCAATATTAGATTAATTGATATTAAATATTAGATATATAACATTAGACATTTAGATTATCTAACATTAGAATATCTAATATTAGATATTTTCTAATATTTTTAGTATCTAGTATTAGGTAATTTCTTTCAGAGGTTGAAAATTCTATTCCATTTATTCACTCTTAGTTGTTTGTGTGTGTGCTTCAGGTTAGGTAATTTCTGTTGAATTTCATTGAAAGTTTTGGTGCTCTTCTCTTTTCAATTCTTCTATGAAATCCTTCAAGTGAATTGTTCATTTATAACATTCCATTAGATTATTTTTAATAGTTTCAATCTCTTTTCTATGATTTACTGTTTCTCCATGTATGCTTTCCAGTGTTTTGTTATACATTTTAGTAAATCATTTTTATAATTACTTTAAAATCCCTAATGAGTAACTCTGACAATTGGGTCATCTTTGCATCTCTATTCATCTTTTTTCTTTCATTGAATATTGATTATTTGTAACCAGGCATCTGCAACTATCTCATACATTTTTAGAATTATACATTGGACATTGTGTTGAAGAGGACAGTATAGGGGAGCCAGGGTGTCTCGGTTGGTTAAGCATCTGCCTTCAGGTCAGGTCATGATCCCAGGGTCCTGGGATCAAACCGCATATCAGTCTCCTTGCTCAGAGGGGAGAATGCTTCTCCCTCTGCCTGGATCTCCCTCTGCCTGCCACCCCTCCTGCTTGTGCTTTCTCTGTCAAATAAATAACTAAATAAAATCTTTAAAAAAAAAAAAAGAAAAAAGAAAAGGACAGTAATATTAAGCTCTATTTTTTTAAATTAAAACTTTAAAATAGCTATCCTTAGAAAATGTTGCTTATGCTGTCAGTCCACTTGCATGGGGATCCAAGTCATTCTAATCTGCAACTGAGAAAGTTGTGCTTAGTTTCAGTTAAATTTACCAAAAGCTTTAAATATTTTGTGTGACAGAGGTATGTCTCCAACATATCTTGGGATCTGAGAAAGATGCCAGAGATGTTCTATGGTTTTATAGCACAGATACTAGCTTTCTGAATAATGGAAGATCTCTTTTCTTTTCTTTCCTGTCACCCCAACTTCCCTCTTTCCCTCCTTTTCTCTCTTTCTCCCTTCCTCCCCTCTCCTTTAGTGTTAAGCTACCCATATTTTGAGTTCTTGAGTTTTTCTCTTTAATCATGAGTTCCTGCACATTAGGAGATTCATTTCATACTTTGGAAGGCAGTTGTAACACAGAGAGTGAAGATTCAGTTTTCTTCAAATGTACATATCTCAGTATATTAGTTTCTTAGAGCTGCCATAAAAAAGTACCACGAACTTAAACAACAGAAAATTATTGTCTTACAGTTCTGAAGTCCAGAAATCTGAGATCAAAGTGTTAGCAGAGGTAGTTCCTTCTGAGGACTGTGAAGCAGAGTATGTTCCATCTCTCTCCCAGCTTCCTATGGATTGTTGGAAATCTTTGTCATTCCTTCCCTTATGGACACATCACCCCAATCTTTTCCTCATACTCATATGACATTCTGTGTGTGCATGTATGTGTGCATGTTTGTATGTATGCATGCCTGTGTCCAACTCCCCCACCCCCCCTTTTTTTTTTTGCAAAGATGCTGATCATATTGGATTGGAGGCTCATTCTACTCCAGTATGATCTCATCATGTTAACTAAATATAGCTGCAGTGCCTCTATTTCCAAATAACTGTATATTCTGAAATTTTGAGATGGGGTTAGGACTTCAACATAATAAGTTGGTGGGAAAAATAATAAATTGATGGGAAAGGGGAGCACACTTAAGGCACAACACTCAACTTTCCTGTCACAGAGTAATCCTTCACAGAACTGCTGTAAGGTACTTACTGCAAACATGTAGAGATTTGAAGAATTTCCTCCAGCACTCTCGCTCTGTCCCCATCTTTTGGGGACAGAAAGCCATTGCCTTTTCATTAGATGAGCACCCCCCCAACATAACTATTAGGATGATATTTCTGCTATTTCTCTTACCCTCCTCCAGGATTCAATGGATAGATGCCTTGCATTTTTTTTTTATAAACATATATTTTTATCCCCAGGGGTACAGGTCTGTGAATCGCCAGGTTTACACACTTCACAGCACTCACCAAAGCACATACCCTCCCCAATGTCCATAACCCCATCTCCCTTCTCCCAACCCCCCTCCCCCCAGCAACCCTCAGTTTGTTTTGTGAGATTAAGAGTCACTTATGGTTTGTCTCCCTCCCAATCCCATCTTGTTTCATTTATTCTTCTCCTACCCACTTAAGCCCCCATGTTGCATCACCACTTCCTCATATCAGGGAGATCATATGATAGTTGTCTTTCTCTGCTTGACTTATTTCGCTAAGCATGATACGCTCTAGTTCCATCCATGTTGTTGCAAATGATGCCTTGCATTTTAAAAAGCAGTTTGCTTTCCCTTTAGGATATAGTCATGTGCCTTGGAGTGACATCTTGCCCTGTGCCTGTCCACCTTAGAAGATAGGACCTTCCACTTGTTTATTTTATTTTTTTTATTTTAACTTTTTATTTTTTATAAACATATATTTTTATCCCTAGGGGTACAGGTCTGTGAATCACCAGGTTTACACACTTCACAGCACTCACCAAAGCACATACCCTCCCCAATGTCCATAATCCCACCCCCTTCTCCCAAACTCCCTCCCCCCAGCAACCCTCAGTTTGTTTTGTGAGATTAAGAGTCACTTATGGTTTGTCTCCCTCCCAATCCCATCTTGTTTCATTTATTCTTCTCCTACCCACTTAAGCCTCCATGTTGCATCACCACTTCCTCATATCAGGGAGATCATATGATAGTTGTCTTTCTCTGCTTGACTTATTTCGCTAAGCATGATACGCTCTAGTTCCATCCATGTTGTCGCAAATGGCAAGATTTCTTTTGATGGCTGCATAGTATTCCATTGTGTATATATACCACATCTTCTTGATCCATTCATCTGTGGATGGACATCTAGGTTCTTTCCATAGTTTGGCTATTGTGGACATTGCTGCTATAAACATTCGGGTGCATGTGCCCCTTTGGATCACTACATTTGTATCTTTAGGGTAAATACCCAATAGTGCAATTGCTGGGTCATAGGGCAGTTCTATTTTCAACATTCTGAGGAACCTCCATGCTGTTTTCCAGAGTGGCTGCACCAGCTTGCATTCCCACCAACAGTGTAGGAGGGTTCCCCTTTCTCCACATCCTCGCCAGCATCTGTCATTTCCTGACTTGTTGATTTTAGCCATTCTGACTGGTGTGAGGTGATATCTCATTGTGGTTTTGATTTGTATTTCCCTGATGCCGAGTGATATGGAGCACTTTTTCATGTGTCTGTTGGCCATCTGGATGTCTTCTTTGCAGAAATGTCTGTTCATGTCCTCTGCCCATTTCTTGATTGGATTATTTGTTCTTTGGGTGTTGAGTTTGCTAAGTTCTTTATAGATTCTGGACACTAGTCCTTTATCTGATATGTCGTTTGCAAATATCTTCTCCCATTCTGTCAGTTGTCTTTTGATTTTGTTAACTGTTTCCTTTGCTGTGCAAAAGCTTTTGATCTTGATGAAATCCCAATAGTTCATTTTTTCCCTTGCTTCCCTTGCCTTTGGCGTTGTTCCTAGGAAGATGTTGCTGCGGCAGAGGTCGAAGAGGTTGCTGCCTGTGTTCTCAAGGATTTTGATGGATTCCTTTTGCACATTGAGGTCCTTCATCCATTTTGAGTCTATTTTTGTGTGTGGTGTAAGGAAATGGTCCAATTTCATTTTTCTGCATGTGGCTGTCCAATTTTCCCAGCACCATTTATTGAAGAGGCTGTCTTTTTTCCATTGGACATTCTTTCCTGCTTTGTCGAAGATGAGTTGACCATAGATTTGAGGGTCTATTTCTGGGCTCTCTATTCTGTTCCATTGATCTATGTGTCTGTTTTTGTGCCAGTACCATGCTGTCTTGATGATGACAGCTTTGTAATAGAGCTTGAAGTCCGGAATTGTGATGCCACCAACGTTGGCTTTCTTTTTCAATAACCAAAGAGACACAGAATCTATACTCAGAAAACTATAAAGTACTCCTGAAAGAAATTGAGGAAGACACAAAGAAATGGAAAAATGTTCCATGCTCCTGGATTGGAAGAATAAATATTGTGAAAATGTCTATGCTACCTAAAGCAATCTACACATTTAATGCAATTCCTATCAAAGTACCATCCATCTTTTTCAAAGAAATGGAACAAATAATGCTAAAATTTATATGGAACGAGAAAAGACCTCGAATAGCCAAAGGGATATTGAAAAAGAAAGCTTCCACTTCTTTAAAATTTTGTGTGCATTGGAATGTGGGAACTATCTGCCATATGTCTCCAGGACCCAATATCCCATCCTTAGCCATAGCAAGGAAGTCCATGGGAATGCTGACAGAAAGTTTCAGGCTTGCCTTGTAACTGGGATCACTGGGATTTGAATCAATAATTCCTGCCATGCATGGACATTACAAATTCATTATTACTTGGCTTATTTCTCCTTATCTTATTTATGGTGAGTTCCTCCTCATTTTGATACTCTACCAGGAATAATACCAGCCATGGATATCTTTTCTCTCAGGAAGGACATGCTATGTTCTGGAAATTAATTCACTCAGGGTTTTTTGTTTGTTTGTTTTGCTTTTACCTTCAACTCTCTGATTTTTATAAACTTGTTTGGTTTATTTTTTCCCTCATATATCTTGTTATAAGGGTAGTAGCAACATTCTGTTATGACTTTCTACTATCCTAATCAGTAATTAAGTCTCACAATCATGTCTGTCTTGAAAAGCCTCACATAGAAAATATGAGGTTGCTGTGCTATACAACTTCAGTGGATGTCATACCCATTATAGTCTATATGAACATTATGTCCTGGAACTGAACAGTTCTCAAAATACATGGATGGACATAGTATACATTCAATATAAACAGCACTCATTCAAGAAAGCCTGAATCATTTCTGCATAGTACTTATGAGCTGAGAGAGAACTGAAGAGATTTATTTCAGTATTAATGGCTTGGGTATTCTTTCTGGGATACTTTCCCAGGGTGGAAAAATAAAAACTACTTTATTCTGATAGGCTCTGGTGTGTTTACTTGAGAGTATCTCACATGACATAATACTGACTGATGGGAACCTACCACCAAATGCTGAACTTCTGGGGTGAATATATCCCTACAAAAGAAAGACAGTTATGGTCATCAACAATTTTAATTCAACTTCTATGGAGTAGAAAACCAAGTTTAGTTTCTTCACAATCATCAGTTTTCTTCAGTTCTTTTTTTTTTTTTAAAGATTTTATTTATTTGACAGAGAGAGATCACAAGTAGGCAGAGAGGCAGACAGAGAGAGAAGGGAAAGCAGGCTCCCCGCTGAGCAGAGAGCCCGATGTGGGGCTGGATCCTGGTATCCTGAGATCATGACCTGAAGGCAGAGACACAACCCACTGAGCCACCCAAGTGCCATAGTTTTCTTTAGTTTGACAGAGATAAGGTCAAGAAGACATGAATTCTCTTTTAAGTTTCCCTTAAAAAATAAAATTGCTTACATGGAAGATGTATCAGAAGGTAGATTAAAGACATGTAACAGAGTAATTTGAACTTTTAAACTTCTTTACTTTTCAATATCTTAGGATCCAAGCACTTATCTTCTTAAATTGGACCATGATATATCATTTGCACTGCCAAAATTTATGTCGGAATACCCTGGACCTATAATAATTTAGAAAATTAAACAATATATAAGCTTTTGTTTTTTCACTCTGGTATTCAATAAAAGCAGTTATTCTTTTTTTTTTTCCTTTAAGAATTCAATTTTGCAAAAGAAAAAAAAATCATTTTATACTCCATACTGATTTGATAATAAGAATAATATTTTAAAAAGCTAAAGTTGGGGTGCCTGGGTGGCTCAGAAGGTTAAGCCTCTGCCTTCAGCTTAGGGCATGATCCCAGGGTCCTGGGATTGAGCCCCACATTGAGCTCTCTTCTCAGTGGGGAGCCTGCTTCCCCCTCTCTCTCTACCTGTGATCTCTCTTGTGATCTTTACTTGTGATCTCTCTCTGTCAAATAAATAAATAAAATCTTAAAAAAAATAAAAAAATAAAAGGCTAAAGTATTAGTATGGTAATAATTGATTCTAATCTCTATAAATAAATACTATTTGTCTTCTTTTTTTTTAAAAGACAATTCACTGTACACATTTTATTTACAGTTTTGTACACTGTCTTAATATGAATGGGACCGCTTTTCTACTTGCTACAAATTTATGCATTTCATTCAAATCAGTAATCTATTTGTCTTCTTTTATAAACATTTAAAACAATTATAAACATTTAAACATTTAAAAACATTTAAACATTTAAAAACAATTAAAATTCAAATATTTATTTTGTTATCTGTTTTCAAAAAGTGTATTATTAAAAATTCAAAGTAATTAAGATGATATTTTACAGCCTATGTACCATTTCACCTTTTCCACATTGGTACTGCTCGAAGATTCTTCCAAAACAAAGCATTATAAATCTTCAGAAAAAAATGAAAGAGGTGTATTAATAAATATATACAAAGATTGAGTTGCTCAGTCGGTTAAGGATCTGACTTCTGCTCAGGTCATGAGCCCAGGTTCCTGGGATCAAGCACTGCATCAGGCTCCCTGCTCTGTGGGGAGTCTGCTTCTCCCTCTCCCTCTGCCTGCTTGTATTCTCTCTCTGTGTGTCAAATAAATAAACAAAATCTTTAAAAAAAAAGATAAGCAAATATATTTCCCTGAGATCTGATGAGAAAATAAAGCCCTAAAATGTAAATATATTCTTTGTGTATTCTATGTTTCATATCTCTAAAGAGTAATATACACATTTTAAAGCCAAAGTTTACATATGGTTGTCCTTTTTCAGCAGATCTACAAGCAGATCTAAGAAATTAGGTGTAAACTATTGACCGATGTCTGAATTATGTAGGAAGAAAAAACCAATATAACTTCATATTTTTACATTTTTAAACTTCTGGGACACACACACATATACACTAACTTAAGTACACAAAGATCTAATATCAGATTCTATGGCCAATTAATTAAAACTAAAGATAAAGGATATTTGTTAGAATGATAAACCATTTAAATTGCATTATTATATTTTTCTCAATACCAAGGTCTTTTTTTGACACTTCTGAGTTTTACTAAATGTACATGTTTGTATTATTCTAAAGATTCAAACTTTTAGTGTAATTTGTTAATAATAGTGAAATAAACAATATATGTTATAAAAAGCAGTCAAACTACTAACAAATTACTTAAAACATACAAAATTTTCTTTTTTAATGGGATGTAGTTAACCACTATTCTTTTCATAGAGCTGAATTTTATTATTATTCTTTTCATGTCTTAAATAATATTTTATTACTGTTATTTTCACATATTAAAGAAAGATTGATGCATGACAAATTGTTCTTGTGCTGGAATTTGGCACTGACCATAGATTATTACAAATGATTGCTAAATTTGTGGGAAATTATATTATACAGCACATCAATTAGTGTGTGAAACTCATGTTTTAATTCGCTCTGCAGAACACAGATATCACTTAAGTTTTTATATTCTATCTTTACCTTTCAGCATAAATAAAATAAATCACTTTTCAAACTGTTGAAGCAGTAATATAAATTGCTATGAAACAGTCTATAAACATTACTATGGGACATTCTGACTCTGAATTGTTTTCTAGGGAAATGCAGATGTTTATTTTACAATGTGAATGTATGTTAATGTTGATCTTGAATTTACTTCCAGGAGTGAACCAAAGCTTTCATTTTCTGAAGTATCATGAGTGTATTATTTCTATCCATGAGGTTTATCATTTTATTCATTGCAATATGCATTCTCTTCACTGTCCATAAAGAGTAAATCCTCACATTGCTTGCATTTAAATTCTAAATAATCCTTTTGGGCACTCTATTCAACTTTGATATACTTTTTCTTAACACTTTTGGATTTTGATTTTGTGAAGAACAAAACACAATGAAAACATTTGACTGGAATGCATCCTTTTTAAAACAATGTGTAAACTTCTCTCCATTTTCAAAAGAAAATGAAATTATGCTCTCATTTAATTTTATTATGCTTACTGAGAACCACTATTCCACTGTACATATTCTAATAGGTTATTCATTAAAAGTTTATTTAATTGAAATTAGCCTAATTACATCAAAGCTTCTATCTACTCTGTTTCTTCCTTTCTGAATCCCAAAGGTCAGAATGATTTTAATTAATTTGTGATTATTGTCATCAGCTAAGTGCTGTAAGAGTAACAATAGGCAAGAGTATCAAAGGGCCATTGACTGATGAAATTACAAATAATAAATTCCTTTTCCAAAAACATCAAAATACTTCACAAATGATTATAGATGAGGTGAAATCTCTTATTTTCATTCAGAAAATGAGTAAAATCTGTTCATTCCCTTCTCTTATTTTCATTGTTTATGTTCACATATTCTTTGGCAAATGCTCATCATTGTGTTCATCTTCAAGGTCATTTTTCTAATTTTGTGGCCTCCTTCTTCAATACCACTCAAAGATTTCCCATAACATATCATCTCAGGAACAAAGAATTCATTTACTTCTACAAATGTTTTTTTAAGTCTTATATACATGGAGAATTAAAAAAAAATCCTGAATATAATAACACAATTTGATGATAGTAAGAAAAGACTGTGATGAATACCCTTGGTTCTATATTGCTAGAATTCTGGATTCCATCCTAAGTAATTTATTCTTCTATATTAATATGTCTTCTTTCAAAACTGTAAATACCTTGTGATTTGCAGTAATTTGATTATACAAACTGCTAACACTAAAGCAAATGTTTTAAAGACTTAAACACACAGCTAAGATCAGTTTTTCTTTAAATTACATTCCTTTTCTTAATTCTTATTTTTTAAATTTAATTTTAGTTTTTTAGTGTTCCAAAATTTATTGCTTATACTCCACACCTGGTTCTCCATGCAATATGTGCCCTTCTTAATACCCACCACCAGGCTCACCCGTCCCCTGACTCCTCTCTCCTCCCAAACCCTCAGTTTATTTCTCAGAGTCCACAGTCTCTCATGCTTCATCTCTTCCTCCAATTTACCCCAATTCACTTTTCTTTTCCTTCTCCTAATATCCTCCATGTTATTCCTTATGCTCCACAAGTAAGTGAAACCATATGATCATTGACTTTCTGTGCTTGACTTATTTCATTCAGCATAATCTCTTCTAGTTCTATCCATGTTGATACAAAAGTTGGGTATTCATTCTTTCTGATGGCTGTGTAATATTTCATTGTATATATGGTCTATATCTTCTTTATCTATTCGTCTGTTGAAAGGGATCTTGTCTCTTTCCACAGTTTGGTGATTGTGGACATCTCTGTTATGAACATTGGGGTACAGATGGCCCTTCTTTTCATTACATCTATATCTTTGGGGTAAATACCTAGTAAATCAATTGCAGGGTCATAGGGTAGCTCTATTTATCATTCTCAATGAGAGATCATTGTTTTTAACACACAGCTGAAATTATCAAAATCAAAGAAAACAAATTATATCATAAATAGTGTTCACAGAAAGAAAACTCAGAATTAAGTAACAGGGAGTTAACCTGGATCACCTAGGTCTTTCTTATGTTTTTAAACAGTGATGATAATTCCACTCTGAGTATATAATTCCTTAGTTTTCCTTAAGTTGTTAAATAGGTTTTAATGTATTCGTATACAACTGAATTGGGCCGAGCACCCTGTTTCAAACTTCAGAGACAAAATTAATAGCGTTCCTGCATATATGCTTACTATACTCTCATATAATTCTCACAAAACCCTTGTTAGATGTATGTATATTATTGTGTATTAGTATGCTATGGTTGCTGCAACAAGGTAACCTAAATTGGGTAGTTTAAGCAACAGGAATTTTTCATCTCACAGTTCTGGACCTTAAAGTCTATAATCAAGTTATCAAAAGGCTTGGTTCATTAAAGGGGTTGTGAAAAAGACCATGTTCCATGTCTCTCCTTTAGCTTCTGGTAATTCATTGGGATGAGACGATCTCTAGCCACGTGTATTTGCTAATTGGCTTTACCTAAAAGAAAAGTAAAGTTTTTAGTATCTTCATGACTGCAGGTAGTTTTATAACTTAGAGAAGTGTCCCAGAAGTTAGGATCCTAGCTTCATCCCAAGGAGTTGGAAATAAGGGTGCTATTTTCCTTGGTGATTGCATTTTAAAGGGATAGCCCTGGTCTTTGAGAAAAGCATTCTGGATTGTAAAACTAGCAAGAGGCTTTTCAAAAGATTTACATTTCTAAAGGGCTGACAAAGAATTTACAATTATAAGTTTTCTAAAGTAAATGTTCTAAAGGAAGGGAGATCTCTGCCTTAAGGCAGACAGAAGCCATGTCTCAAGTTTAATCAAGCTGAGAATAATTTTAAGATTCTCTTGGTCTTTATTTGGTATTATTATAGTGTAATCTCCAACAAAAAAAAAACCTCAATGTAGGAAAGAATTTTGTCTATCTGGTATAAGAATTCTTCCAGAGGACATAGCACATTATTTGGCTCAAAAACAACAACAACAACAACATTAAAAGCACTGTTGGATGAATGAATCTAATACATAAATAATAGTGCTTTCCAGGAGTAAGCTTCCAGTTCATATTCACAAAAGAACAAATGAAGGTTTCTAGGTATTTGGAGTAAGAGAGAAGTCGTGGTTCTTGTTTAGTTTGGATTTCTCTTATTTCAGTATGATTGAGTTTCTACTCTAAGAGACCTCTTCTGCAATGATATTTTCTTGCAACAAAAAACTTAACCTCTGAGTCCTTATTTAAATTAGAAGAGAGATGTGTTTTGTAAGTTGCTCCTTTTTGTTATTTGCTTCAGATTACTTTACACTAATTTGTTGCTTGGTGACATTGTTTCTTTTCATTTAGTCTCTGTTCTCCAGATGCCACAGCTAATATTTATAAATTAAATATTTTGTGTACTTTGTAACCATTGTTTTCTCATTTTGCATTTTTCTTGGTATGAAGTGAAAGGGGTTATTTTTCTATTTCTTTTAGGCTTAAGGTGAAATATGGATTTAAAAATAACACAGGGCCCAAACGCTTTGTATTAGAATTCAGATGTGTTCCCAGTAATTTGTTCTGTATCACCAATTTGTGCCCATGACACATGGGCTGCATATACATTCTTGCAAATTGAATATATAATCACTCTAATTGTGCTGTCTAGTTGAGCAGCATATAAGAGAAATTAGGATTTTTTTTTTTTTACCTCCTGTGAAGTGACTGTGATGCGATGTGTATTATATTGAAATACCATGTTATTTTTTAAAAAACTCCCAGATAAATTATTAGTTGTTTTCATTTATTTATTTATTTATTTATTTATTCATTCATTTTTCTTCAGTAATTGTGCTATGTTATTCAACCTGACTCCTTTCTGTCTTCAATTCTTCCTTTTCCCCATCCATGGACATATAATGAAAGTAATAAGTGGCAGCTATTGTCTGTCTTAGAAAATGAATTTGCAAGACAGGAAATAAGAATTTATTTTTCCTGATTGACAGGAGTTTCTCGTAGCATTTTTTTTAATGTATATATAACTTGTGTTTTACATCTTTTTGATTGCAATATTTAGTTAACATTTGGAGCTAAATGTTGCTATTGCTTTCTTTGTTGTGCTGTCAGACATGTGGTTGTAGTGTCTAAGATCAGGGAAGATGCATGTGAGGCCAGGAAAAGCGATGATTCCACTCTGGTAGAACAGCAGTTATGGGAAAACTACAAAAAAGGAAAAAGAATATAGCTGCTTGCAATTCCAATCTCTGCTGCTCAACCAAGCAGACCGAAGGTAACCACTGGCTGTGAAAGTAGCCTCTAGCTATCTCACTTTGAGACACCAAGAGGGAATCATCCTTTTGGAAAAAAAAAAAAAAAAAGGAAATAAGAGAAATTGCTTTGAGGGCTTGGAAAGGAGAAACAATAATACAAGTATCAGTTGCTATATAAAAAAAGAATAGTCATACAATAAAACTTACTTTTAATGAAACTATAGCTGGTCATAATCCTTATGAAACTGACTTTATTTTTGTTAAATGAAAATACAATAATGAAATGAAATACCAAATGTAGTTTCTATTCAATAATTTTATAGGACTTAAGTAAGATATTTTTAAAAAGCTCCAATAAATACAACAGCATCTCTTTTTCTCTTTCTCTCTGCATGAATTCTAACAAATCCTCTGCTATGCATTTTTCATTTCTAATATTATTCATTACCTTTTCTGTGTTGGCTTTTCTAACCCTAAAAGGCAAATTTCCAATAGACCTTGACACATTTTCACTTTCATTTAAGGAGGATAAATGCTCCAGCATGCACACTGATGGAAATTAATTTCATCTAAATGCTCTTAGGCTAGCTATCTGGATATGTAAATACTCCTACTGCAAATTTTGTTGCCAAAGGTTTTTCATTACTATCAGGAGCCCTGACCAGATTGTGATAAAGCAGCAAAGTCCTAAAAAAAAAAAAAAAAAGTAATCTGCTTTCTTTATCAAATTATCCATGAGTATCCGATGCATCATTGCATTAACAGGGAAATCTATCCACTTTCCACAAAGGTTTCCTCTGTAGTTTTGCACTAATGTCAAGTGATGGAAAGATGATCACATTTGATGAGTAAGTTTAAGCCCCAGAATGAAGTCTATGAATGATGATGAGTATCGTGCATCCAGCAGGGAACTCACAACTGCAAAGTTAAACATGCAACATAGTTTGTCACTTGTCAAGAAATAGACAAAACAAAAGCTACAGATTTTTAATATATAGACTTTTATGACCAACTCCATATGACCTGTGTCATCTATTTTGATGTCTAGTCTATATTACAACATCTAGCACTTAATCTATTTTATTGTCATATGAGTTATATAGATAAGATACACCAGTTTCCCTGTGCATTCTGGCAAGTATATAAACTTATGTGGCCACCATCTCAACCGTTTTGTAAAACATCCATACATCTAAAAATTTCCATTGTGTCTCAGCAGAGTCAACCCCACCTCACCAGCAAAGGCAAACACCAACCTGTAGTCTGCCTTTATGAACTTGTTTTCCCCCTTTTCAGCATATTATAGAAACAGAAGCATACGCCATGAGCTCTTCAACTTCTGGCTTTGTACACAAAATACATTGTTTTGGAGATTCATAAAAAGAACTCCATAAATGAATAATGTGCTTATTTTTATTGTCAGCCCATATTCTATCATACTAATACACAACAATGTGTTCATGCACCTACTTGTTGATGGGCATTTGTGCCCTCTTCAGTTTGGATTAACATGAATAAAATTGTTACGGGCATTTGTGTACAGGTTTTCATTTTCCTTGGGTAAATCTTAGACATGGAATCAGTGGGTCATATAGGAAGTGTAACTTTAACATATAAAATGTTTTAAAATTGTTTTCCAAAAATAAAACCAGCAATGCATGAGAATTACAATTGCTCCACACCCACTCTAATACTTTGAACTGACAGACTCTAAGAACTATTAGCCACTATGGGTATGTAGTGAGGGTCTAGATGTACCTTGTTGTATTTGCATATCCTTGATGACTAATGATACTGAGCAACTTTTCATGTGATTATTTGATTTTTAAAAATACTTTTCCTGTGAAGTGTCTGTTGTATTTTTTTTTTTTTTTGAAAGGATTATTTGTTCTTTGGGTGTTGAGTTTGCTAAGTTCGTTATAGATTCTGGACACTAGTCCTTTATCTGATATGTCGTTTGCAAATATCTTCTCCCATTCTGTCAGTTGTCTTTTGATTTTGTTAACTGTTTCCTTTGCTGTGCAAAAGCTTTTGATCTTGATGAAATCCCAATAGTTCATTTTTGCCCTTGCTTCCCTTGCCTTTGGCGTTGTTCCTAGGAAGATGTTGCTGCGGCTGAGGTCGAAGAGGTTGCTGCCTGTGTTCTCCTCAAGGATTTTGATAGATTCCTTCCGCACATTGAGGTCCTTCATCCATTTTGAGTCTATTTTTGTGTGTGGTGTAAGGAAATGGTCCAATTTCATTTTTCTGCATGTGGCTGTCCAATTTTCCCAGCACCATTTATTGAAGAGGCTGTCTTTTTTCCATTGGACACTCTTTCCTGCTTTGTCGAAGATTAGTTGACCATAGAGTTGAGGGTCAAGAAATGGGCAGAGGACATGAACAGACATTTCTGCAAAGAAGACATCCAGATGGCCAACAGACACATGAAAAAGTGCTCCATATCACTTGGCATCAGGGAAATACAAATCAAAACCACAATGCGATATCACCTCACACCAGTCAGAATGGCTAAAATCAACAAGTCAGGAAATGACAGATGCTGGCGAGGATGTGGAGAAAGGGGAACCCTCCTACATTGGTGGGAATGCAAGCTGGTGCAGCCACTCTGGAAAACAGCATGGAGGTTCCTCAAAATGTTGAAAATAGAACTGCCTTATGACCCAGCAATTGCACTATTGGGTATTTACCCTAAAGATACAAACGTAGCGATCCAAAGGGGCACGTGCACCCGAATGTTTATAGCAGCAATGTCCACAATAGCCAAACTATGGAAAGAACCTAGATGTCCATCAACAGATGAATGGATCAAGAAGAAGTGGTATATATACACAATGGAATACTATGCAGCCATCAAAAGAAATGAAATCTTGCCATTTGCGACAACATGGATGGAACTAGAGCGTATCATGCTTAGCGAAATAAGTCAAGGAGAGAAAGACAACTATCATATGATCTCCCTGATATGAGGAAGTGGTGATGCAACATGGGGGCTTAAGTGGGTAGGAGCAGAATAAATGAAACAAGATGGGATTGGGAGGGAGACAAACCATAAGTGACTCTTAATCTCACAAAACAAACTGAGGGTTGCTGGGGGGAGGGGGTTTGGGAGAAGGGGGTGGGATTATGGACATTGGGGAGGGGTATGTGCTTTGGTGAGTGCTGTGAAGTGTGTAAACCTGGTGATTCACAGACCTCTACCCCTGGGGATAAAAATATATGTTTATAAAAAATAAAAAAAAATATATCAATAAAATAATTGTTATATAGTAAAAAAAAAAGGGTTGTTAGCCATCCTACTTTTGATTTTGTAAGAGTTCTTTAAAATTCTGAATATATAAGTCCTCTCACATATATATGTATTAAAAATGTGTTTTTCTAGTTTTTGGTGTTCCTTTTTATACTCTTTTTAATGTAACAAACAATTTTTAATCATTTAAACAGTATCAAATTCACAGCAAAATTGCAAACAGGAGTGTAAAAAAACTCTTTTTCAAATCAATTTGGAACAATTTGCTGACCTAGTGTGTATTTTCTATAAACAGGAACGTCCCCTGCATAACCAAAACAGGAACCTCAACATAGGGACATTAAACAGTTACATATTAGTGATATGTATATTTCTCTGACTCCATTCACATTACCCTCACATTTTTTATAGTAAAATAATCCAATAAAGAATCATCACTGCATTCAGTTGACATACATCTTTAATCAAACTTCATCTGGACAAGTTTCTCAGTCTTTCATTGAATTTCATGGTCTTGGTATGTATTAAATATTATACAATGGTGATTTATAGCGAGTCACTTTTAAAGATTTCTTCACTATGAGATTCAAGGTTTTGTGAAACTACAAGTGAGTTATCATAGAATAATAGTGGATTCTTCTCATTGTACCCAACCAGGATACGATTTGTCCCAATGCAGATAGAATTCACTTTGATCACTTGATTAAGGTATTGTCTGCCAGGATCCTCCATTGCATTAAAAAGATACCCTTTTATATTCTATAAATATCTTGTATTCTTAGAGAGGTATTTGAAAATATGTATATATTTTATGCCTCATTAATCTTTAAATTTATTGAGTTATATAAATATGGATGGATTATTTCCTGTTTAATTTGTTGGGTAATAATATAATACTAACTATATTTATTCTGAGGCTGAAATTATTCCATATATATATATGGAATATATATATATTCAATATAAATATATATATATATTTCCCCCTTTGGAAGTCCTCCCTTTCAAGCTTACTTCTATATGGTTGTGGCATACTCAGATCATCTTTTTTTTTTTAAAGATTTTTATTTGTTTGACACAGAGAGAGAGAGATCACAAGTAGGCAGACAAGCAGGCAGAGAGAGAAGGGGAAGCGGGCTCCCCACTGAACAGAGAGCCCAATGTGGGGCTCAATCCCAGGACCCCAGGATCATGACCTGAGCTGAAGGCAGAGACTTTAACCCACTGCGCCACCCAGGTACCCCCTCAGATCATCTTTTAAACACACCCTTGCTTCTAGCATAGAAACATACTCTAAGCTCATCTTGTATTTCCTAATTTCAACCCTTGTATTAGGCAATTGTGCCAGGACTTGTGATTCCTTATACCGTATCATGGTGTTGAGAAACCAACCTCAACGTAAGGCAGGAATTCATCAGAATCCTAGAAGAGAACATAGGCAGTAATCTCTTTGATATCAGCCACAGCAACTTCTTTCAAGATATGTGTCTAAAGGCAAAGGAAACAAAAGCGAAAATAAACGTTTGGGACCCATCAAAATCAAAAGCTTCTGCACAGCAAAGAAAACAGTCAAAAAAACAAAGAGGCAACCCACGGAATGGGAGAAGATATTTGCATATGACAGTACAGACAAAATGTTGATATCCAGGATCTATAATGAACTCCTCAAACTCAACACACATGAAACAGGCAAACATATCAAAAAATGGGCAGAATATATGAACAGACACTTCTCCAATCAAGACATACAAATGGCTATCAGACACGTGAAAAAATGTTCATCATCACTAGCCCTCAGGGAGATTCAAATTAAAATCACATTGAGATATCACCTTACACCAGTTAGAATGGCCAAAATTAACAAGACAGGAAACGCCATGTGTTGGAGAGGATGTGGAGAAAGGGGAACCCTCTTACACTGTTGGTGGGAATGCAAGTTGGTGCAGCCTCTTTAGAGAACAGTGTGGAGATTCCTCAAGAAATTAAAAGTAGAACTTCCCTATGACCGTGCAATTGCACTCCTGGGTATTTAACCCAAAGATACAGATGTCGTGAAAAGAAGGGCCATCTGTACCCCAATGTTTATAGCAGCAATGGCCACGGTCGCCAAACTGTGGAAAGAACCAAGATGCCCTTCAATGGACGAATGGATAAGGAAGAATAAATACCCTACTTTAGTAACAACGTGGACGGGACTGGAAGAGATTATGCTGAGTGAAATAAGTGAAATAAGTCAAGCAGAGGGAGTCAATTATCATATGGTTTCACTTATTTGTGGAGCATAACAAATATCATGGAGGACAAGGGGTGTTAGAGAGGAGAAGGGAGTTGGGGTAAATTGGAAGGGGAGGTGAATCATGAGAGACTATGGACTCTGAAAAACAATCTGAGGAGTTTGAAGTGGCGGGGGGGGTGGGAGGTTGGGGTACCAGGTGGTGGGTATTATAGAGGGCACAGATCGCATGGAGCACTGGGTGTGGTGAAAAAATAATGAATACTGTTTTTCTGAAAATAAATAAATTAATTTAATCAAAAAACAAAAAACTAAAACAAAAACAAAACAAAACAAACAAACAAACAAAAGAAACCAACCTAACCGTCCATTGAGATGGCTTTGGAGCATGGACACTCTAATAGCAATAGGCATCTGTATTTGTTTTCTATTTCTGTGCAGCATATTACCAAAAAATGTGTGCCTTAAACCCACACCATATACTATTTAATAATTTTATTAGGTCAGATGTCTGGGTATGTGTTAGGAGGGGCCTCTTTTCAGGGATTCGCCAAGCTGAAATCAAGGTGTCCCTTGGTGCTCCTATTCTCAGCTGAGGTTCAGGAACCACTGAAACTCACTGATTGTTTGTAGCATTCATTTCCTTGTAACTGTATGATTAAAGTGTTTGGATCCAGGCTAGCTTTTAGCCAGATACTACACTTAGATCCTAGAGGTTGCAGTTCCTTACCACATGGCCCCATAGACAATTCATAATATGGCTCCTTGCTTCCTTCTGGGCCATCAAGAACTCCTTTCTCTGACTCTTCATGTTCTTTTAAGCCTCATCTGACTAGTCCAGGCTCACCCAGAATAATCTTTTAATTAACTCAAACTCAGCTAATCTGTATTCTTATACCAAAAATTATATACCATTATATTTACAGATCTCACCACACTACAGGGAGAATCTATACATGGTGTGTACAATAGGGAGCAGGAATCTTGGGACTTATCTTAAACTCTGCCCATCACAGAACTTAATGGACACATCTTAATTTCTTTTACTTCCTTTCTCCATCCCTATTCCATTCACGTTTTTCAATCCTTATGTATATTTATTATAATTATTTTTAACTTTTTTAATGAAAAATTTCAAATATAGAGCACAGTTGAAAGAATTTTACCATAAATACTCATATCCACCACTTTCTATTAACACACTACATTAATATATCTATACATCTATTTTCCTTTTATTTATCCAAAATTCCATCATCATTTTTAATGCACCTCAAAGGAATTTTCAGTTATTAGTGCACTTTACTCTAAATAATTAACAGGAATAGCACTAACTAGAGCCTGGTATTTGTTTAAAAGTTTGGGTTTTTTTTCATATAAAATCAACAAATAATGTTATTCATATCTTTTAACTATGAATTAACTGAGTTTGATGAATGCGAGCACCTGTGATGTCCAGAAGGACAGCTGAGGTGTATGGGACTGTAGTAATTATTATTTGTGGGGCACCTTTCTATAAACAAATTTAATCATTCTAAACCATTATGTTTGAAACATTCAAACTGTTCAATTTTATGCAATTATATGAAAGAAATACCTCTCTGGTAAGTAGGACAATTTGCACACCTTGTTACAGGTCCACAGGGCTTTAAGAGAATTACATTGTCCAAGTCAGCAAGAGACTGTTGGGCTATCAATTCTATCTCACGTGTCAGTAGAGGATTGTAAGGCACAGCCCCTCTCCCCCGTCCCCCAACACCCCCCCCTCCAAACCCACCAAATAAAAACAAAGTTCAACACAGATGCAGAATGGGGTTTGGATCACCTTACTCAGATGGTACAGCTAGACCCATGGTATCCAGATAATTTTTAAAAGGGTACCCCAAAGTGTGGGTGTACTGAGGTATGGAGTCTGAGGGAGGGACCTGCTTACCCAGTGCAGGGATGGTACTGGTACCCCAAATCCTTATAAAAAATAACATTTTTTTTATCCCTAAGAAATCTCTCTCTAGTGCTTTATACGTATTCCCCACCTTACCGTAGAGAAGCAATTGCTTTTCTGGTGTTTTTACACAAAGGTTTAGTTTCGTTTGTTCTTTACTTAATATAAACAGAATCATATGGTGTCTACACTTTTGTATAGGCCTTCTTGCATGCAGCAAAATATTTTAGAGATTTATTCAAGTAGCTGTATGCATGAATATATGAATATATGAATACATCACATTTTTAAAACATTTTTTTTTAGTGGACATCTGAGATATTTTTAGTTTCTTGAAACTGTAAATAAACCTAATATCAGCATTCTTATACAGTTTTTGTTTTGTAAACCTATGTCTTCATTTTCTTAAATAAATGCTGAGGAGAGGAATTGCTTTTGGTTATAGGGTAATGTATATTTAGTTTGAAAACAAATGGCATGAACTCTTTCCAAACTTCTTTTTCTGATTTTTAAATTTTAAAATTTAATTCAAATATGTGTTATGTTAGTTTCAGGTGTATGATGCAGTGATTCAATAGTCCCCAACATCATCCTGTGGTGATCACAAGTACCCTCCTTAATCCCTATGATCTATTCCACCAATCTCCCCACCCTCTTCCCCTCTGATAAACATCAGATTGTTCTCTATATCATTAAGAGCCTGTTTCTTGGTTTGTCTCTCTCTCTCTCTTTTTTTTCCCTTGCTTCTTTGCTTTGTTTCTTAAATTCCACATAAGAGTAAAATCATATGGCATTTGTTTTTCTCTGACTTATTTTGCTTAGCATTATACGCACTAGCTCCATCAATGTCATTGCAAAAGGCAAGATTTCATTCATTATATGTTTGAATAATATTCCATTGTATACATACACGACTTTATCCATTCATCAATCGATGGGCACTTGGGCCACTTCCATAATTAAGCTATTGTAAATAATGTTGCTATAAAATACAGGTATGCATATTGCTTTGAATGAGTGGTTTTGGAATTTTGGGGTAAATACCCAGTAATATGATTACTGGATTGTTCAGTAGTTTTTTTTAACTCTATAAGGAATTTTGATACTATTTTCCCCAGTGACTGTACACATTTGCATTCTCAAAAACTGGAGAATTCCTTTTCTACACATCCTTGTGAATGCATTGTTTTTTGTGTTTTTTATTTTAGCCATTCTGACAAGTGTGAGAAATTGCATTGTAGTTTTGATTTGCATTTCCCTGATGATAACTGATGTTTGGTGCCTTTTCTTGTGTTTGCCTTCTGGATGTATTTTTAGAGAAATTTCTGTTCATATCTTCTGCTTATTTTTAAATTGGATTATTTGTTTTTGGTTGTTGATTTGTATCACTTCTCCATGTATTTTAGATATGAGCCCATTATCAGACAAGTCATTTGCAAATATCTTCCTCCATTCATTACACTGCCTTTCAGTTTGGTTGACCATTTCCCTCACTGTATAGAAACTATTTACTTTAGTGTAGTAACAATGTTTTTGTCTTTGTTTCTCTTGCCTCAGAAGACATAGCTAGAAAAAATGTTACTATGACTAATATCAGGGATATTTCTGCCTGTGCTCTCTTTTAGAATTTTAATAGTTCCAAGTCTTACATTTAGGTCTTTCAACCATTTTGAATTTATTTTTGTGTATGGTGTAAGAAAGTGGTAGTTTCATTTTTTGCATGTAGCTGACAAGTTTTGCCAACACCGCTTTTTAAAAAAAATATTTATTTATTTGAAAGAAAGAGGGAGTGGAGGAGGAGCAGAGGGAGAGTATCTTCAAGCAGACTCCCCACTGAGTATGGAGTCCAAAATGGGACTCAATCTCATGACCCATCATATCATGACCTGAGCCAAAACCTAAAGTTGGACACTTGACTGAGCCTCTGCGGCCCCTTCCAACACCATTTGTTGAAAAGACTGCCTTCTTCCCATTTGATATTATTTCCTGCTTTGTTAATGATTAACTGACTGATCTTTATTAAAGATTAACTAGTTTACTTCTGGGTTTTCTTTTCTGTTCTATTGATTTATGCTTCCATTTTTGTGCCTGTACCAAACTGTATTGATTGCTACCACTTTGTAATATAACTTAAAGTCTGGAATTATGATACCTTCAGGTTTGCTTTTCTTCTTCAAAATTGTTTTAACTACTTGGGGCCTTTTGTCATTCCGTACAAATTTTAGGATTGCTTATTCTAGGTTTGTGAAAAATGTTACTTGTATTTTGATAGGAATTGCATTAAAAGTATAGATTGCTTTGGGTAACACAGATATTTTAACAATATCTGTTCTTCCAATAAATGAGCATGAAATATCTTTCCATTTCTTTCTGTCACCTTTAATTTCTTTCATCATTGTTTTATAGTTTTCAGAGAACAGGTCTTTTACCTCTTCAATTAGGTTAATTCCTAGTTATCTTATTGTGTTTTGGTGCAATTGTAAATGTGATTATTTTCTTAATTTCTCTTTCTGCTGCTTCATTATTAGTGTATAAAAATGCAACAGATTCTGCACATTGATTTTAGTGTCCTATGACTTTATTAAGTTTATTTATCTGTTCCACTAGTTTTTTTGGGAGGAGTATTTCAGGTTTTCTATATAAACATATCATGTCATCCAGAAATAGTGAAAGTTTTACTTCTTCCTTACCAATTTGGATATTTATGTTTCTTTTGTCATCTAATTGCTGTGGCTAAGACTTCCAGTACTATGTTGAATAAAAGTGGTGAGAGTAGACACTGTTGTCTTCTTCCTGATCTTAGGGAGAAAGCTCTTAGTTTTTTTTTCCTTAAGTGTGATGTTTGCTGTGGGTTTTTAATATATGGCCTTTATTATGTTGAAGAACGTTTCCTCTACACCTATTTTATTGAGAGTGTTTATCAAGAAGGGTGTGGTGCTTAGTTAAATGCTTCTTAAAATGTTCATATTGTTTTTATCCTTTCTCTTACTGATGTGATTTATCACACTGGTTGATTTATCAATATTAGACCACCCCTGCATTTCAGGAATAAATCCAACTTGAGTGTGGTGAATTATTTTTTTAATGTGTCATTGGGTTCTATTTCCTAGTATTTTGTTGAGGATTTCATTTTAAATTTTATTTATTTTTTTATAAACAAATATTTTTATCCCCAGGGGTACAGGTCTGTGAATCGCCAGGTTTACACACTTCACAGCACTCACCAAAGCACATACCCTCCCCAAAATCCAAACCCCACCCCTCTTCTACCAACCCCCCTCCCCCCAGCAACCCTCAGTTTGTTTTGTGAGATTAAGAGTCACTTATGGTTTGTCTCCCTCCCAATGCCATCTTGTTTCATTGATTCATCTCCTACCCACTTAAGCCCCCATGTGGCATCACCACTTCCTCATATCAGGGAGATCATATGATAGTTGTCTTTCTCTGCCTGACTTATTTCGCTAAGCATGATATGCTCTAGTTCCATCCATGTTGTTGCAAATGGCAAGAATTCATTTCTTTTGAGGGCTGCATAGTATTCCATTGTGTAGATATACCACTTCTTCTTCATCCATTCATCTGTTGATGGACATCTAGGTTCTTTCCATAGTTTGGCTATTGTGGACATTGCTGTTATAACATTCGGGTGCACGTGCCCCTTTGGATCACTACGTTTGTATCTTTAGGGTAAATATCTTTAGTGCAATTGCTGGGTCATAGGGCAGTTCTATTTCCAACATTTTGAGGAACCTCCATGCTGTTTTCCAGAGTGGCTGCACCAGCTTGCATTCCCAACAACAGTGTAGGAGGGTTCCCCTTTCTCCACATCCTCGCCAGCATCTGTCATTTCCTGACTTGTTGATTTTAGCCATTCTGACTGGTGTGAGGTGATATCTCATTGTGGTTTTGATTTGTATTTCCCTGATGCCGAGTGATATGGAGCACTTTTTCATGAGTCTATTGGCCATTTGGATGTCTTCTTTGCAGAAATGTCTGTTCATGTCCTCTGCCCATTTCTTGATTGGATTATTTGTTCTTTGGGTGTTGGGTTTGCTAAGTTTTTTTATAGATTCTGGACACTAGTCCTTTATCTGATATGTCGTTTGCAAATATCTTCTCCCATTCTGTCAGTTGTCTTTTGATTTTGTTAACTGTTTCCTTTGCTGTGCAAAAGCTTTTGATCTTGATAAAATCCCAATAGTTCATTTTTGCCCTTGCTTCCCTTGCCTTTGGCATTGTTTCTAGGAAGATGTTGCTGCGGCTGACATCGAAGAGGTTGCTGCCTGTGTTCTCCTCCAGTATTTTGATGGATTCCTTTCGCACATTGAGGTCCTTCATCCATTTTGAGTCTATTTTCGTGTGTGGTGTAAGGAAATGGTCCAATGAAGAGGCTATCTTTTTTCCATTGGACATTCTTTCCTGCTTTGTCGAAGATTAGTTGACCATAGAGTTGAGGGTCTATTTCTGGGCTCTCTATTCTGTTCCATTGATCTATGTGTCTGTTTTTGTGCCAGTACCATGCTGTCTTGATGATGACAGCTTTGTAATAGAGCTTGAAGTCCAGAATTGTGATGCCACCAATTTGGCTTTCTTTTACAATATCCCTTTGGCTATTCGAGGTCTTTTGTGGTTCCATATAAATTTTAGAATTATTTGTTCCATTTCTTGAAAAAGATGGATGGTACTTTGATAGGAATTGCATTAAATGTGTATATTGTTTTAGGTAGCATAGACATTTTCACAATATGAAAATGTGAAAATGTCACAATTGTGACATTTTCACAATTATTCTTCAAATCCCGGAGCATAGAACATTTTTCCATTTCTTTGTGTCTTCCTCAATTTCTTTCATGAGTACTTTATAGTTTTCTGAGTATAGATTCTGTGCCTCTTTGGATAGGTTTATTCCTAGGTATTTTATGGTTTGGGGTGCAATTGTAAATGGGATTGACTTTTTAATTTCTCTTTCTTCTGTCTTATTGTTGTTGTAGAGAAATGCAACTGATTTCTGTAGTTTGATTTTATCCTGACACTTTACTGAATTCCTGTATTAGTTCTAGCAGTTTTGGAGTGGAGTCTTTTGGGTTTTCCACATATAGTATCATATCATCTGTGAAGAATGCTAATTTGACTTCTTCTTTGCTGATTTGGATGCCTTTAATTTCCTTTTGTTGTCTGATTGCTGAGGCTAGGACCTCTAGTACTATGTTGAATAGCACTGGTGATAATGGACATCCCTGCTGTGTTCCTGAACTTACCGGAAAAGCTTTCAGTTTTTCTACAATTAGAATGATATTTGCGGTGTGTTTTTCAAAGATGGCTTAGATGATATTGAGGTATGTCCCTCTATCCCTACACTTTGAAGAGTTTTGATCAGGAAGGGGTACTGTACTTTGTCAAATGCTTTTTCAGCATCTATTGAGAGTATCATATGGTTCTTGTTCTTTCTTTTATTTATGTGTTGTATAACATTGATTGATTTGTGGATGTTGAACCAACCTTGCAGCCCTGGAATAAATCCCACTTGGTTGTGGTGAATAATCCTTTACTATACGGTTGAATCCTATTGGCTAGTATTTTGGTGAGAATTTTCGCATCTGTGTTCATCAAGGATATTGGTCTATAACTCTCTTTTTTGATGGGATCCTTGTCTGGTTTTGGGATCATGGTGATGCTGGCCTCAAAAAATGAGTTTGGAAGTTTTCCTTCCATTTCTATTTTTTGGAACAGTTTCAGGAGAATAGGAATTAGTTCTTCTTTAAATGTTTGGTAGAATTCCCCCGGGAAGCCATCTGGCCCTGCGCTTTTGTTTGTTGGGATATTTTTAATGACTGTTTCAATCTCCTCACTGGTTATGTGTCTGTTCAGGCTTTCTACTTCTTCCTGGTTCAGTTGTGGTAGTTTATATGTTTCTAGGAATGCATCCATTTCCTCTAGATTGTCAAATTTGTTGGCGTAGAGTTGCTCATAGTATGTTGTTATAATAGTTTGTATTTCTTTGATGTTAGTTGTGATCTCTCCTCTTTCATTCATGATTTTATTAATTTGGGTCCTTTCTCTTTTCTTTTTGATAAGTCGAGCCAGGGGTTTATCAATTTTATTAATTCTTTCAAATAACCAGCTCCTAGTTTCGTTGATTTGGTCTATTGTCTTTTTGGTTACTATTTCATTGATTTCTGCTCTGATCTTTATGATTTCTCTTCTCCTGCTGGGCTTAGGGTTTCTTTCTTGTTCTTTCTCCAGCTCCTTTAGGTGTAGGGTTAGGTTGTGTACCTGAGACCTTTTTTGTTTCTTGAGGAAGGCTTGTACTGCTATATATTTTCCTCTCAGGACTGCCTTTGTTGTGTCCCACAGATTTTGACCTGTTGTAGTTTGATTATCGTTTGTTTCCATGATTTTTCAATTCTTCTTTAATTTCCCGGTTAACCCATTCATTTTTTAGAAGGATGCTGTTTAGTCTCCATGTATTTGGGTTCTTTCCAAGCTTCCTCTTGTGGTTGAGTTCTAGCTTCAAAGCATTGTGGTCTGAAATTATGCAGGGAATGATCCCAATCTTTTTATACCAGTTGAGTCATGATTTAGGACCGAGGATGTGATCTATTCTGGAGAATGTTCCATGTGCACTAGAGAAGAATGTGTATTCTGTTGCTTTGGGATGAACTGTTCTGAATATATCTGTGATGTCCATCTGGTCCAGTGTGTCATTTAAGGCCTTCATTTCCTTGCTGATCTTTTGCTTGGATGATCTGACCATTTCAGTGAGGTGAGTGTTAAAGTCCCCTACTATTATTGTATTATTGTTGATGTGTTTCTTTGATTTTGTTATTAATTGGTTTATATAGTTGGCTGCTCCCACATTGGGGGCGTAGATATTTAAAATTGTTAGATCTTCTTGTTGGACAGACCCTTTGAGTATGATATAATGTCCTTCCTCATCTCTTATTATAGTCTTTGGCTTAAAATCTAATTGATCTGACATAAGGATTGCCACTCCTGCCTTCTTCTGATGTCCATTGGCATGGTAAATTCTTTTCCACCCCCTCACTTTAAATCTGGAGGTTTCTACAGGCTTAAAATAAGTTTCTTGGAGGAAACATATAGATGGGTTTTGTTTTTTTATCCATTTCAGAATGGATACCCTGTGTCTTTTGATTGGGGCATTTAGCCCATTAACATTCAGGGTAACTATTGAGAGATATGAATTTAGTGCCATTGTATTGCCTGTAAGGTGACTGTTACTGTATATGGTCTCTGTTCCTTTCTGATCTACCACTTGTATGCTCTCTCTTTGCTTAGAGGACCCCTTTCAAGATTTCCTGTAGAGCTGGTTTGGTGTTTGCAAATTCTTTCAATTTTTGTTTGTCCTGGAAGCTTTTAATCTCTCCTTCTATTTTCAATGATAGCCTAGCTGGATATAGTATTCTTGGCCACATGTTTTTCTCATTTAGTGCTCTGAAAATATCATGCCAGCTCTTTCTGGCCTGCCAGGTCTCTGTGGTTAAGTCAGCTGCCATTCTAATATTTTTACCATTGTATGTTACAGACCTCTTTACCGGGGCTGCTTTCAGGATTTTCTCTTTGTCACTAAAACTTGTAAATTTTTCTATATGGTGACGGGGTGTGGGCCTATTCTTAATGATTTTGAGGGGTGTTCTCTGAACCTCCTGAATTTTGATGCTTGTTCCCTTTGCCATATTGGGGAAATTCTCCCCTATAATTCTCTCCAATATACCTTCTGCTCCCCTCTCTCTTTCTTCTTCTTCTGGAATCCCAATTATTCTAATGTTGTTTCGTCTTATGGTGTCACTTATCTCTCGAATTCTCCCCTCGTGGTCTAGTAGCTGTTTGTACCTCTTTTGCTCAGCTTCTTTATTCTCTGTCATTTGGTCTTCTATATCACTAATTCTTTCTTCTGCCTCATTTATCCTAGCAGTGAGAGCCACCATTTTTGATTGCACCTCATTAATAGCTTTTTTGATTTCAACTTCGTTAGATTTTAGTTCTTTTATTTCTCCAGAAAGGGCTTTTATATCTCCCGAGAGTGTTTCTCTAATATCTTCCATGCCTTTTTCGAGCCCTACTAGAACCTTGAAAATTGTCATTCTGAACTCTAGATCTGACATATTACCAATGTCTTTATTGATTAGGTCCCTAGCCTTCGGTACTGCCTCTTGTTCTTTTTTTTTGTGGTGAATTTTTCCATCTTGTCATTTTGTCCAGATAAGAGTATATGAAAGAGCAAGGAAAATACTAAAAGTGTGGCAACAACCCCTGATAATATGGCTTAACCAGATCAGAAGAGATTCCCAAATCGTGAGGGGGGAGGAAGGGAATAAAAAGAGGTTCAAAAAGAAAGAAAGAGAAAAAAAAAAAGAAAAAATTTAAAAAAAGAAAAGAATTTAAAAAAGGAAAATGCATAAGAAAAAATATAAAAAGGAAAAAATATATATATTAGATAAACTAGTTTAAAAAACGTTAAAATAGAAAAAGGTAAAAGTTTAAAAATTTTAGCAGAAGAAGAGAAAAAAAATGAAAAAGAAAAAAATTAAATTAACTGCAAGACTAAGAAAATCACAGGGGAAAAAAAAAAAGAAAAGAGAAAAAAAATCACAGGGAGAAAGCCATGTGTTCTGTGCTTTGCTTTCTCCTCCTCTGGAATTCTGCTGCTCTTTTTCGTATTGAAATTGCACTCCTTGGTAGGTGAACTTGGTCTTGGCTGGATTTCTTGTTGATCTTCTGGGGGAGGGGCCTGGTGTAGTGATTCTCTAGTGTCTTTGCCCCAGGCGGAATTGCACCGCCCTTACCAGGGGCCGGGCTGAGTAATCTGCTCGGGTTTGCTTTCAGAAACTTTTGTTCCCTGAGCACTTTCCGTAGATTTCTGGAGGACCTGAATACAAATGGCGGCCTCCTGTTCTCCGGCCTGGAGGAGCCGAGAGCCCGGGAGCCCCAGTCCTCAGTGTGTCCTCAGATAACAGCGCCCAGTTACTCCCGTCTGCCTGACCTTGGCCGTGCTCTGAGCTCACCGAGCCTCCGACAGTTTAAGGTAACCCCGAGCTGTGAGCTTACTTGTCAGCTCTGTCTCTGTAGCTGGCTTTCCCGTTCCAATATGCGCGAGCTCTGCGACACTCAGATAACCCTGACCCTTCTGTGACCCTGCGGGACCTGAGGCCACGCTGACCCCGAGTTGGTTTCGCCCCGGTTTAGCCTCTGGAGCAATGTCCCTCTGTGGAACAGACTTTTAAAAGTCCTGATTTTGTGCTCCGTTGCTCCTGCCGCTTGCCGGGAGCCGGCCCCTCCCCAAGGAGTCTATCTTCCCCTCGCTTTGGATTCACTTCTCTGCCGGTCCTACCTTTCAGAAAGTGGTTGTTTTTCTGTTTCCAGAGTTGCTGTTCTTCTTCTCTTCGATCTGCCGATGGATTTGCAGGTGTTTGCAATCTTTAGATAAGCTATCTAGCTGATCTCCGGCTAGCTGAAGTAGTCTCAGCCTGCTACTTCTCCGCCATCTTGACTCCTCCTAAATAGCTTATATTTAAATAATTATGTGTAGAGGCACCAGAGTGGCTGAGTTGGGTAGGTAACTGACTGATGGCTTCAGCTCAGGTCAAATTCTCAGGATCATGAGACTGAGGCCTGTGTTGGGTGGACTCTCTACTGGGTGTGGAGCCTTTCTCTCTCTTGGGGTGTCTGGGTAGCTCAGTCATTAAAGTGTCTGCCTTCAGCTTAGGTTGTGATCTCAGCATCCTGATGTCAAGCCCCACATTGGATTCCCTCCTCAGCAGGAAGTCTGCTTCTCCTCTCCATCTGTGCCTCCCTTCACTCATGCTCATTCTCAAATAAATACAATCTTTAAAATAAATTAAAAAAAAGAAAAGATTATCTCTTCCTTTCCCTTTGCCCCTCCCTAATTGCTTAGGCTTTCTCTCTCAAATTAATTAATTGATTAATCAAAAAATTGAATAAATGAATAATTATATGTAAATAATAAATGAATGAAGTATGCAGCCCTGACTTGTTTCAGCTCTTTATTTGCATAAATTTTTTAAGTATTTATATCACTGTTGGATTTTATTTGTCAGTTTAACTCCAGTTATAATTTGTAATTTTTTGTAATTTTTCATTTATATAGTGTGTAGTGACATCACTAGTAAAAGCACTTTTTGTCACAATAATAGATAAAAAGCTTCCCAGCTTAAAACTTAGGAGAAAATCTATTATAAATATTATATATTTTATAATTAAATATTATAATATACATTTATTATAAATATATAATATATTCTATATAAATATAAATCATATAATATATATGAATTGTATGTATAAAATATATAAATATAAATTAAAACATACCTCATAAAACTAAACAGAAAATATTCTGTCAGATCACAGGTATGAGCTCTATATAACCGAGATGTTTCCTGTCTTGGTGTTATCACAGTTTTACTTTTCTCTCATTTTGGCTTTCTATGTGTTCCAAGTTCATTTAGCACACCAAGGATATGATCAATTTCATGTTTCTGGAGAATTATCTCTGAATGACTTTTCTTAAGTAGGAGGCCTTTGCTAAATCAAAATCCTATGAACAGATATGTCAGGTCACATTCATAAACCTGAATATTGCTTTATAACCACATGGACATTTGATGAGTTAATTGTAAGAGAATTTTCTGGAAAATTGTGGTACAAAATATAGGCATCTAATTTCCAGGGTGAAATGGAAGGCTAAGAGAGAATTGTATGGCAATTGCAAAATTTGTGTCCTATCACATGTTCTGTTTTTGTTTTGGGGTTCTGGGTTTTTTTGTTTGTTTGTTTTTGTATTTTTCTTTTCAAATTTTAACTAATAAGCTTAAATATTTTGAGAATGATGACATTGAAATTAAGACAGAAAGTAATCCGAGAAGAGAATATTTAGGGTTAGTTTGTTCTTTAAACGTACAAGCGAATCTTGCCTGAAAGTCACATGAATACATGCTCTGGGATGTCTGGACACATGAATATAGGCAATATAACATTTTTTTAAGAGTTTATTTATTTATTTGAGAGGTAGAGTGAAAGTGAGAGTCAGAGAGAGAGAGCACAAGTAGGGGAAGCAGTAGGGGAAGCATCAGAGCAGGAGGGAGAAGCAAACTCCGCCCTGAACAGGGTACCCCACAGGGACTTGATCCCAGGACCCTGAGATCATGACCTGAGCTGAAGGCAGACGCTTAGCTGACAAAGCCACTTAGATGCCCCAGACAATAGGACTTAAATTCATTGCCCTTGCTAGGAAAAATAAATTAAATAAATAAATAAATAAATGATATTTTTAAATTACATGATCTTTATCATGATGGTATATTAAGAAAATCACCTCTCTATATTTAGATTTACATAGTACATATCCTTTTATAAAAATTAGTTAATTATTTAAATTCCACCAACATTGTCATATAGTTTCAAGTGTGCAATATAGTAATTCAACAATTCTATACATTACTGTGTGCATGTAGGATGTGTACCCTTAATTCTCTTCACTTCCCTTCACTTTGGTCATCCCCCACCCACCTCCCCTCTGGTAACCACCAATTTGTTCTCTATATTTAAGCCACTATTTTTTGGTTTCTCTCTTTTTTTTCTTTAATTCTACATATGAGTGAAGTCATGTGGTATTTTTCTTTCTCTGACATATTTCAGTTAGCATTATGCCCACTAGATCCATCCATAGTGTTGCAAATGGCAAGATCTCATTCTTTTCTTATGACTGATTAATACCCATTATATATTATATTATATATAACATTATATTATATATATTTTATATATGCAAATATATACATCATATATATATATCTCCTTGTGATATATGGATATCTATGTGGCATATTATATATGGATATCTATCGATCTATAGATCTCTAGAGATCTCTATTGATCTATCTATCGATCTATAGATCGATAGATATAGATATAGATATCTATATGGATATAGAACATAGATATCCATATAATATAATATAATATATATATTTATTTATAATATATAGAGATCTATATATAGATCTATAGATGGATATATATATATAATATTTCTCCATTCATCTATCAATGTACACTTGAGTAGCTTATATATTTCACTTCTTTAAATGAAAATATTTACTGAACCCAGGTTTCTGCTCCTAAAAAAATCTCCTTACTTTCTGCTATAACAATCCAACCTGATGGTCTCTCTGCCAATCAAGTGAGGCCTACTCTTTTGATAGCTTCCATAACTAAATAGCCCATGGAGTATTGAACAAGAGGTTAATTTAAAGAGCTTAAATATCTTGTTCATGTAAACATTATTATTGTTTAGTAGTCTCAAACATTAGATATTGGGATAGGGATCCAATTTTATAATCACTATATTCTATAGTGGGCTGTGGGTTTATTTTTTATCCTTGGTGGAAACTTGACACAGATAAATTAAAAGCATTATGAGTAAAGAACTGAGGATATAAGCAAAGTGTGGATTCACAAAACTGGGTGTACTCTGATGTCTGCATGAA
Organism: Mustela nivalis; assembly: GCF_964662115.1. Lineage (NCBI taxonomy): Eukaryota > Metazoa > Chordata > Mammalia > Carnivora > Mustelidae > Mustela > Mustela nivalis. The sequence goes on along the minus strand of NC_139032.1, from coordinate 38,189,691 downwards.
ATCAAGGAAGCAACCACTTTTTTTTTTTTAAGATTTTATTTTTTTATTTGACCCAAAGGGAGTGTGGGAGGGGCAGAGGGAGAAGCAGAAGGTCTTCCCCCAGGAGGGAGACCAATGTGGGGCTCAATCCCAGGACCCCGGGATCATGACCTGAGCCGAAAGCAGACACTATACCAGCTGAGCCACCCAGACACCCTGGAAGCAACCACTTTTTTTTTTCTTTAATTGAGTTAGAGATGAGAAAATACCTTAGAGTATTACAAGATTTTGTTTTTTAATTAATTCTAAGGAGATAAATAAGGCACTCTTATTTTTCCAGATTCTTTCTATTTTAAATACACAGGCTTACTTAATTCTCTGAATCTCTGAGCAAGAAAGTAGGAATGACCAGTGAAAATACAAAATAAGTAAATAACTCTCTAATGGACATAAAATGAACAAAGGATACAGTTTGTAATCACAGAGAGGTAGTTTAAGATATAACTAAAATAGTCATCCTCCTTGCAATAAAGTCTAGTAAAGTAAAAACTATTTACTTCTCAGATTAGTGAATAGCATTTGTTGGTCCTCGTTTGAAAAATGTAGTGTTATCTAACTTACAATGTTGGAAACAAACAAACTAACAAACTAGAAATACTCCTGAATTTTATATTTTATGTTTATTTTTGAAAAGTTAATATATAAAGTTACATATAGCTTTATGTAATTTACATTATATATGTTTGTATGTATTATATATAGGCAATAGCTCTGTGCATATTTCTATTTATATATTTTTATACTTATATTTATATATTTTTATACTTATATATTTCTTTGTTCATTTATCTAATTATTCTGGTTGACCCAAACTGCATATAGCCACTTTGTTTATATAATAAATAAAAATTGTGAATTTTCTTTCCTTTTTAAGTAAAACATAACACTTTGTAATTTAACTCATGGCATAATTGTAATTTTTGCATCAGGGGGACTCTTTAATGTATTTTTGAAAATAGTAGAAAAAATTTTATGTATTTTTATCCTGAAATTTCCAGACATATGGTGCCTATATATTTGTGTTACCTTTATTTCAAAGTGAAATATATATTAAATATTACATTATCATTACAACCAAAAGCTACATAATACTTTACTTGGAAAATATTTTTAACTATTCAATGAATATTAACTAATTTGGTACTTACAGTCCTTCATTGCAAAAGTTATTTATTTTAGCATCTCTCACATTTTAATTTTTGACAAGTTAGCATAATATTTATGAATAAAGAAAAAACCAAAAATCAAAAGTACTCTCTACTTTACCACACAGTCACTGATGATTGTTTGTTACAATAGTAGAATATAGTCCATACTAACTCATTTATATTATATAAATTTGTCATGATAAAAAATCTTTGGAAAAAATTGCAGTTAGACTTCACTGACTTATACAGATATTTAAATTTCAAAAAGAGTAATCTGACTCTATTAACTGCTATCTTAGCTAATTTGAAAAAAAAAAAAGTCTCTCTCACTCACTCTCAATCTCTCTCAAATAAATGAATACAATCTTTTTTAAAAAGTGAGCTTTTTTAAAAGGTTGTATTTATTTATTTGACACAAAGAGAGAGATATCACAAGTAGGCAGAGAGACAGACGGGGGGGGGGGTTGTTGGGCTCAATCCCAGGACCCTGAGCCAAAGGCAGCAGCTTAACTCACTGAGCCACCTAGCCCCTGCCCCCCCCAAAATGCAAGTTTTTAATGATTGTGAAAATCAGCCATAATTTTTTTGACATTTTAATTTAATTTATTTTTTTCAGTTTTCCAAGATTTATTGTTTATGCACCATACCCAGTACTCCATGCAATATATGCCCTACTTAATACCTACCACCAGGTTCACCCAACCCCGCACCCACCTCCCCTCTAAAACCCTCAGTTTGTTTCTCAAAGTACACAGTCTATCATGGTTCATCTCCCCTTCTGATTTCCCCCAACTCCCTTCTCCTCTCCAACTCCCAATGTCCTCTATATTATTCCTTATGCTCCATAAGTAAGTAAAACCATATGATAATTGACTGCTTGACTTATTTCATTCAGCATAATCCCCTCCAATCCTGTCCATGTTGATACAAAAGTTGGGTAGTCCTCCTTTCTGATGGAGGCATAATATTCCATCGTATATATGTACCATATCTTCTTTATCCACTTGTCTTTTGAAGGGCATCTTGGCTCTTCCTACAGTTTGGCAACTGAGGCCGTTGCTGTAATGAACACTGGGGTACAGATGGCCCTCATTTTTACTACATCAATATCTTTGGGGTAAGTTCCCAGTAGTGCAACTGCACGGTCATAGGATAGCTCTATTTTTACTTTCTTTTTTTTTTTTTTTAAGATTTTATTTATTTATTTGACAGAGAGAAATCACAAGTAGGCAGAGAGGCAGGCAGAGAGAGAGAGAGGAGGAAGCAGGCTCCCTGCTGAGCAGAGAGCCCGATGCGGGGCTCGATCCCAGGACCCCTGAGATCATGACCTGAGCCGAAGGGCAGCGGCTTAACCACTGAGCCACCCAGGCACCCCTCTATTTTTACTTTCTTAAGGAATCTCCATCTGTTGTCCAAAGTGGCTGCACCAACTTGAATTCCCACCAATAGTGTAAGAGGGTTCCCCTTTCTCCACATCCTCTCCAACACATGTTGTTTACTGTATTATTAATTTGGGCCATTCTAACTAGAGTAAAGTGGTATCTCAATGTGGTTTTGTTTTGAATCTCCCTGATGGCTAAAGATGATGAACATTTTTTCATGTATCTATTAGCCATTTGTATGCCTTCTTTGGAGAAGTGTCTGTGCATGTCTTCTGCCCATAATCAGCCATAACTTTTTAATATGAAGAATTGTTAATATAAAAATTTACATCTTACTATACTAGAAGAAATTATAGGTACATTATAAAGTTGTCATTAAACAAAAATATAACTATTTTGCCACAAAGGAGGTAATGGAATTTTAGAGTTTTCAGTGATTTAAAATTTCTTATTTACCAATTATTTTTTAGACGAAATTGTCCTTACTCTAAAACGTGTTCATCTCATTTGAAAATCTTACTTAAATTTTTTCAATTACTTATTTTTTAACAAAACTAACATATCATGAATTATCGTTATACTTTTTTAAATAAAGATTTTATTTATTATTTATTTGACAGAGAGAGATCACAAGTAGGCAGAGAGGCAGGCAGAGAGAGAGAGGAGGAAGCAGACTCCCTGCTGAGCAGAGAGCCCGATGCGGGACTCGATCCCAGGACCCTGAGATCATGACCAGAGCCGAAGGCAGCAGCTTAACCCACAGAGCCACCCAGGCGCCCTATACTTTGTTTATTTAGATTTTAAATAAAGATTAAAGATTTTATTTATTTATTTGAAAGAGAGAGAGAGTGAGAGAGAGCATGAGTGGAATGAGAAGCAGAAGGAGAAACACACTGCCCTGCTGATCAGGGAGCCAGATGCAGGGCTAAAATGGGACTCCGGGATCATGACCTGAGTTGAAGGCCGATGCTTAACCAACTGTGCCACTGAAGTAGCTATTGAATAATATACTTGAGATCACTATACTTGAGACACTCTCATACATACATATATACACACATACATATAAATTTCAATATAGAACTATATATTTATTTTCATATGTATAAATTATGTGTATATATGTTTGTATTCATAAGTATTTATGTAAAATTAAATGACTTACTTACATATGCCATATATATATATACATGATTAATCTTCTTTTGATGACCTTGACTGTGCGTGGAGTGTTGGTCAAGTATTTTGTTTTATGTCCCTCAGTTGAGACTTGGCTGACGTTTTCTCATGATTAGAATGGGATTATGAGATTTTTGGAGAAAGATCATCACAGAATTAAGCTGCCACTTTCATCAAATAATATCAAGTGCATATACTGTTAACATGATTTCACTGAATATGTTAACCTTGATTACCTGGCTGAAGAAGTATTTGTCAGGTTTCTCCAGGATAAAGTTGTGTTGGAGGTAGCCCAGACATAAGGAAGTTATGTTCCACCATCTTGTGGACTGAGTATTATATATAGAGAGATAGATAGATAGATAGATAGATAGATGATAGATAGATATAGATATAGTTTTGAAACCTGTTGCATGAGACTTCTATCTTAATTTATTCTTCTACTTATATATGCATTTACTCATTTACTTTTCTATCTATATAGGTATGTATGTAATCCTTTCATTCTGTCAATACTGACACAGATATTTCTAATTCTTTGAGCTATAATCCAATACTCTATGTTATTGTTTCACCCATATTGTTCCAGGATTAACTGTTGGGAGCTTTTTCATTTGCTCCTGTGACTCTTTAGCATATCCCATCATTGTGTGTATGTGTGTGTGTGTGTGTTGTGTGTATGTGTTTGTCTTTTTTACTTTTTTTTTAAAGGTTTTCCTTACATCCCCTTATAATGCACTCCAAGCTTATCTTGTATATTCACTGCTAGTCCTAAAATCAGTCCACGAACCCTAGTTCCTTTTATAAGTAAATGATATTAGAAACTAATATCTGGCCATTAGATAAGCTCATTCTTATTGGAATATTTGCTTTGATATTCTCAATTGATATAGCAAAGAAATTCATGTATGCATGTATGTGTGCTAAACTCTGCTTTACATGTATCTATAAATATTTAATATGTATTTAATATAAATATGTAACCACACATAATTATATTAATAATGCTAAATTTTGTTCATGCTGACACCTCCAGCTGAAAGTCATTACCATATATGTCATTCTGGTCTCCTCCCCATGTTTACCTATAACTCCATTCCAACAACTAAACTTAACCATCTATTTACTTAATTGTCAATTTCAGTATACATATAAAATAGTTTCATAACTGCTAACCTGTACACTCTTGGGAACAACTATATCAACTAGAATATTCTGACTATAAACATATATTTTTACATTTATTTTTATAGACTCCATTAATTTCTGAAGTTACTTAGAACCATAACTTTTCTCTTCACTGCCCTCACTGAGGTTGTTTCCTATGTTTGAAATACAGTTGAATGCTTCTGGCATATTCTCCATTCCATCCTGGGATACTTTGACCAAGTAAGTGATTTTGTTAAAAATTGGTAAATCTTAAAGTCCATTCTGTACAGTCAGATTATCTTGGTTTGCGACAAATGCATAGTGTTGCATGTACACTATTCCAGTATCACCCAGAATAGTTTCTCCACCTCTAAAATTTCCCTTCTACAATAACTTCTCTACAAACCTTGGTCAACCTCTGATCTGTTTACCATCTCTATAGTTTTGTCTTTTCCAGAGGTCATCTAAATTGAGTCATATGGTATACAGCCTTTAACACTGGTTTCTTGTACTTATCAATATGTATTTAAGATATATCTATGTTCTCGAGTGGCTTGAGAACCCATTTCACTTTATTGCAAATAGTATTTCATTAAATGGATACAACTCAGTTTGTTTACCTGTTCACCTACCAAAGAACATCTTATTTGCTTCCAGTTATTGGTGATTAAAAAGCTACCACTATAAACGTTTTCTTGATGGTTTTTTGGGGTAGCATAATTTTTCAACCTAGTTGGGTAGTTATGTAATTGTACAATGGCTGAATTATAGAGTAAGATTTTGATTAATTTTGTAAGATGCTGTCTTCCAGTGTCTCTCTATCAATTTGTACTTCCACTGGCAAGTAATGAGAACTTCTGTTGTACTATATTCTTGTCACAAAGTTATATCATCAGGTTTTGGATTTCAACCAATTTAATCAATGTGTAAGGGTGCCTCATTTTAATTTGCAACTTCTAAGTGACAAATTAAAGTGAACATCTTTCACATGTTTATACATCAGATATCATTTGATGAGATGTCTATTTAGATCTTTTGCCCATTAATTATTGTGTTGAATCTTGTAATCATTGAGTTTTATGAATCATTCTTTATTAGATACGTGTTTTGCAAACAATTTTCTTCCAGTTTATGACTTGTCTTTTCATCTTCTTCATAACGACTTTGGCAGATCCCATGTTTTTAATTTTAGTACAATCCAACATACCTTTTTTTTGTTTTTCTTCCATGGGTCATGCTTTTGATGTTGTCTCTAAAATCTTGTCACCAAACCCTTGTTTTCTCTGGTGTTTTCTTCTAGAAGTTTTATATTTTAGCATTTTTAAAGAAATTTATTTATTTATTTATGTATTTGAGAGAAAGTAAGAGAGAGAGAGACAACATGAGTGGGGGGAGAGGGAAAAGGGAGAGAAGAAAGCAGCTCCTCGCTGAGCAGGGAGCCCCCATTCAGGACTCAATCCCAGGACCCTGAGGTCATGACCTAAGCTGAAGGCACAAGCTTAACCAACTAGCCACTGAGGAACCCCTATTTTAACATTCTAAATTTTGATCCATGATCCATATTGAATTAATTTTCATTAATAGTCTAATCTCTCTATCTAGGTTTTTACTTTTAACACATAGTCACACGATTTTTCTAGGACATTTGTTGACTAAATGAAATGGTATTTTTGGATAAATGTCCTCTGCATTTAAAATATCTATCTCATTTCCACATCACCCACCTTTCCAGAAAACTAAAACTACCCATCACTCTACCACATCTCAATTCATCATAATTTGGCCTCTGTTCCCTTATTCCAACAAGTTTACTCTAACTAAGTCATTGATGTTAAAGTAGCATATACTGTTGGGATATTCTATAATTTATGACGTTAGTTTAAAATAGAAAGCAGTTTCTTTCTTTCTTTCTTTTTTCTTTTTTTTTTTAGAAAGCAGTTTCTTGATGCAGTTAATTGATTATGGATAAGTGATATTAGCAAAAACAATGACTTTAGTTAATCACTGTTTTGAGGCTAAAAACTCCTGAAAGTGAGAGCTCACTTGATCTTAGTGTGTCCACATCTTGTTTCATAATTTTTAATCTATTTTAGTCAGACACTCTGACCACAGAGAAGAAGAAGAGGGGCCTTAACCCATGGGCCAAGTAATTCCTTAGTTGGAACAATTTTTCTAAGATAAATTCCTTCTCACTGGTCAGTGATTTCTTTCTTTTTTTTCTTTTTATTTAGATTTTATTTGTTTATTTGACAGAGAAAGATCACAAGTAGGCAGAGAGGCAGGCAGAGAGAGAGAGAAGCAGGCTCCCCGTTGAGCAAGGAACCCGATGCGGGACTTGATCCCAGGACCTTGAGATCATGACCTGAGCCAAAGGCAGCAGCTAAACCCACTAAGCCACCCAGGTGCCCCTAGTTAGTGATTTCTGATTATGATTCTAATTAGCCTATGTATTATAAGGTAAGTAATTAGATATAATTTGGGGTTAAGAATTCTTTCTTACACAGGTCTTAACAGAGAATATTTTATTAGGTTGAAGCTTGGTGAAATCTGATCTATACATCTAGTTAAACTTGGATATTACTTATCTAACAATCCTTGGACTAACAGCTTACTATGTGCATGGAATAGTCACATTTTATTCTGTGCTAATATTGCAACATTCTTAAAAATTTTCTGACATTGATTTTGAATTTTTGTATTTTTAATATTTATTTATTTATCAGAGAGAGAAAGAGAGAGAGAGAGCGCGAGAGCGCGCTCACAGCAAGGAGAAGAGCAGGCAGAAGGAGAAGCAGGCTCTCTGTTAAGCAAGGAGCCCAATGTGTGTCTCAATTCCAGGACTCTGGAATCATGACCTGAGCCAAAGCCAGATGCTTAACTGGCTGAACCACCCAAGTGTCTGTGATTTTGTATTAAAAAAAAAAAAAAAAATCCCTCTCCCCTATGATAATATTTAATGTTATTTAATATAAAATTTAAAATGTAAAATATTTAAAATAAATATCTGCTTACTTTGTATTTAAATCAAATAACATTTATTTAAAGATAGTATTTAAAATAAATATATAAAATAATATTGATATTTAATGATAAATTTAAAGATTTAAAGTAATATTTAATATTTTATATTTAAATAATGTTTAAAGTAAATAAAATTGAACTGATTCTCAACCATTTAAACTAAATAGAATTTTTCCACAAAATTATTTGAAATTTAGAAATTAGTAACCCATTATTTCAATTTATACTTGTCCATTATTAATATATTTTGTATATTCTTGCCTAGGTAATGCACCATTTCTGAATAACTCAGTCTGGGAAATCATCAGCTCAGTTAACCATTGACCAATATCAGCCTCATACTCTTCATAGACTTTGAATTCTCTCTTCAAAGTTCTGATAAAATTGCTTTACATTTATACGTAAATATTATATTCCTGCTCCAAAAAATTGTCAGATGAGATGTTTATAATTCAAACAGAAATTAAGATTAATGCTATTATGTGATGATATTTACACTTATTATTCATATTTATATTTAACTTTAATATTTTAATTTCCTGAGAAGAAAAGTGATTTTAACAAAATTTAAAAATTAATAACTATACACTTGTATTCAATTTTTATTTTTATTAGTTATATACTATTGAGTAGAAATTGTAATCCCTGGTATTGAAGATAATGGGTGTCCATATTTATTTGTGTGATGACCTCAAACACTGAACATAAGTATATGATAGATATAGATAAAAGAAAACAGGAAACACATGGAATTACACTATTATTAAATCTATGTAATATCATTTCAATCATATCTAAATGGTTTCTTAGTACTTGATACTGTCAAACTGACTTCTATGTACAAATAGAAGTTAAAATTGATTAAGTACTCTTTAATTCTGATTTTATTTGATCTGTTCCTTCTGACTTTGTGTTTAGTGACAAGAGCTGCACATATGCTAGACAATTCTGAGTGTCAAGAAAGTCAAAATTCATATCTTTTCCACTTGCTCAAATATTTCTGCAAATAAATTCACTCCATCTGTTCTTCATGCTCACAGATAAGCTACAGTTTTCATAATGGAGTTTGAAAACATATCTTAGTAATGAAAGATTGGCCTGAGCAAACTTTTAAGAGGAAATGAATATAAATTTAATGATCAGTTTAGTGCTAATTACTATTGTACTACAGAACCTGAATTCATCTCAAGGGTAATGTTTTCCTCATATAAAAATATTTTATTCCTTAACTATCAACTAACTCTAAATCTTGACATACCTAATTTTTATCATGACATCTAAAGATGCATACTTTATGTCACTTTTCTGCCTTAAGGAGAACAGATGCTATTATCAAAATGCAACTGTTTTCACCCATTACTACTCAGTGCTTCATCAAGGTTCACATTACCACACATTGTTGACCAGCCTCATTCTGTAATTCGAAGTGGGAGACAAACTTGGGTGTAATAATAGCAAAGGAGAAAAATTCACTGTTAGCTGACACACAGAATTTTCTACCCTCAGCATTAGCTATGCAATATAGTGGCTGAGATGGCAGAAGAGAGAGAAGTGAGAGCAATCAGCTGGCTTTCATTCAGGGAGATGGAAGACCCTGTCAAAGACACCAACAACTAATCAGTTGCCGACACTGATTGATGCTTTTGCTTGCATTCAAATCTATCACAGTGACCAAGGAATGTCTACCATTTACCCAGTGGATGGATAAACTAGAGCTAATATATGGCTTCTAAGCAAATAGGTCATTAATTCTTCTTAATAGGTGAGAGCTAAAGCTTAAATTTTCTTCCCAACAGCAACTTTCCCTTAATGGGGGGCAAGTTATAGTCAGCTAAGCAATAATGATATTTTTACAAGTGACAAATTTGCTGTGTTAGATTTTATTTCAGCTTGCACTTTGCAATTGTCACTTGCTATTAAATCTATCAAGAATTTATTAATATGTTAATTAAAATGGCTGAAGAAGATAAAAATTGATAGACTGAAGGAGTCAGAGAATTGCTTTTTGTACATTCTTTCCTGGAGTGAAAATTATATTTCTTCATCTGACTTTATGTTAATTTTTTTCTTTTTCATGAGATGATTTTTTTTTAAACTTGTAGTCATTGAGTTAATTGCATTTTATTATTACTTGGCTTCTAATTAATTGCAGGGCATATCATAAAATGGCTTCTTAATGGCTTATAAATTCAACATTTTTCACCAATCAGCATCAAAGAAAGATGGTTTGAAACACAAATTGTCAAGTGATAATTTAAGGCATAATTAAAAGATATACCATGGTTTCTATTAAAGTAAGTCAAATCTGACTAACTAGGACAAGTAGAAAGAGGTATGCTTTCAAAAGTTTCGTGAGACAGCTAAGAGTGTTTTCTTACTGGTGAGTGCTAGGAAGTATTTAAACCTGACGATTCACAGACCTGTACCCCTGGGCCAACAATACATAATATGCTAATAAAAAAAGAGTATTTTGTTAAGCATCAAACTTTTCAGGTATTGGGGTTAATAAAGTAATTTGCTCCAAAATACTTATTTAGGAATCTCTGCAGAAAGAATTTTTTAAATGATAAAAGTGAAACTCAAGTGAATTTACATTATGTTAATGATAGTAAATACAGCTTTTGAATTACTTTGGGTCATTCATCTGGAATATAGTAAGATATTACTTAATTTATAAGATTCAAAATTCATGTGGTATATTTTATAAATAATTCATATAAAGTAACTCTAGAATATTTTTATAATATGCCTCATCCAGATAACCTAAAATTTGTAAAATATCTAAATTTTAAAAAATCAAGACTTCTATGAAATAGAAATAAAATTAGTTTGTTTAGAAAATGCTCTTTTTGTGCAATGAGTTAAATTTCTTCTGCTTTGCTACATCTTTACATTGTATCCAAACTATTTAAAAAAATGTATAAACTAAAGTTATTTGAGCTTTCATGACATTATATCATCCTGTTATCTAAATGATTATTACACAAAGTCAAAGAAATCATTAATTTGGTGTTAAGACTAGGATATGAAATATCTAATCTTAAGAAAAACACTACTCAATGGCAAATACTTGAGCTTTATTAGAAGCCAACAACAAAGAGAGTTCTGCTTACTAATGCTATCTTTATATTTTAAAGTACCATACCAAACAACTTTGGAATTTTGATTGCCATAATAATGAATATGGAAAACCAGATATTAATAAACATCAGACTTTTCTCTTAAAAAGATAAAGGAGGGAAACAAATGTTTATAAACTATATGTGGGAATGGATGGAAACCTATATTACCAGTAATCAAAATAAATGAACTCAGACTCAAACTTATGGTAGCATGTATACCTTATAAAGTACAGTGTGAAATATAACAGAGACCTAGTATATAAACTTGGCCATCTAAATTAACATTACTTGGGCCCAAGAAATAAGAGATATTAATAGTACATCATTCTTATAAAATTATGTATTAAGAATTATCTTTGGTTGGTGGGGATATGGGGTGTTTTTTATTCCTTCTTTCTAGATTCTCTATTAATCAAAATTTATAATGAATATTTACCTTTTGCATTGATGGGGAAAATATATTTGAGAGAAAGAGAATTTCATTATAGACTAGATCTGTTGGCAACATAATTCAATATGCTTTCAGTTTTTTTGTGCCTTCTAACATCTCTTTTCTCATCTCTGGATTATATCCAAGTCTGTTATGTTTGTAATTTACCTATGTCTACAACCAGCTTATACTCTCCATGTGTCTCCAACTGCAGCATAAACTGGGCTATAAGCTGTAGTTGGGCTATACAAAAGAATTTAGAGACCATTATACTAAAAGGCAAAAAATCTGATAGAAGTTCTGAAAATCTTTATGAATTATGCCAGGACTTGATAAGCCCTTTCATCTGAAGAAGCAGAGGAAAGTACTGATAGTCTCCAGGAAACTGATCTGGAAGGAGCTAAATGATGTAAGGCTGATTGTCCATTTAGAAAAATGCTTCTGTTGATAAGAATGATTGCCAGTTAGATACATTTTCTCATTTGTCAAAAGTAGTCAAAAGCAAAACAAAACAAACATTATTTCAAAAAAGAAACATTTCCACTTAATATTGGCAGGCCAGAATTAGAGGAAGAATTGATGAATAATATCTATTTAATTATGAGCTACCTCAACTTAGGCACATAGAGAAAAACCAATACTATAATTCAACAATGAAAAACATTCATGACAATAAATCAGGTACTTAATTTGGTAAGTACATAAATTAATAAATACATGTGGGTTAAGAACAAATAGAATATAAATTTAATTTAAAAACAAAGGTAAAATTACTATTTAAGAAAGTTTTACATAAAATTAGGTACAATTTCTAAAGGAAGGCAGCAGCAACATTTGCTCTGAGCTTGCCTGTAGTCAAAACAAGGAAGAGAGGCGAGTGGGTGGCTCAGTGGGTTAAAGCCTCTGTCTTCAGAAAAAAAAGGAAGAAAACAAAAGATCCATCATATCCCTGAGAAAATAAACCAAGAACTCAGAAGAAACACACCTTTTCAGGCACCCATCTATTTAGGAGTTACTCCTGCATTGAATCACCAATGGTAGGTGCAGTGCGAATCTCTGTCTCTGAGAGCATGAAGATGGTCATAGCATCAGGAGCTGTGAACATATTAACCAGTATGTAGAATAAATTCTGTAAAATTATCATACCCTTGACTTTTAATATCTGAACATTTTACCATATAAAGGAGATAAAAATCCTATGAAAACTATACTGCTCTTCATGGTAAATGAAATGATGGGGCGCCTGGGTGGCTCAGTGGGTTAAGCCTCTGCCTTTGGCTCAGGTCATGATCCCAAGGTCCTGGGATCAAGCCCTGCATTGGGCTCTCTGCTCAGCAGGGAGTCTGCTCCCTCCTCTCTCTCTCTCTGCCCTTCTGCCTACTTGAGATCTCTCTCTCTCTCTCTCTGTCAAATAAATAAATAAAATCTTAAAAAAAATGAAGTGATACTACATTTTACTTGGTTTTATTTAGCATATGTCAAAATATTTATATTCAGCATTATATTCATTACTTTATATTCATCAGCACAATTAAGAACATGGAATTGAGACTTATAGCACCTGGCTTTGAATTATATCTTTGACTGTAATACCTTCATAACAACAGAAAAACAACATTATTTTTATATTATTATGTTTTTTCATTGATGGACATATTCATAACTCTACCTCATAGGTTTTTTTATGATTAATTAAGATGATACCAATAAAATGCTTGAAATATCTGAAATTTGTAATTTTTAAAAAATGTCTTCAGTATTTTTTTTTTTTTTTATGTAGGCTCCACATCCAATGCAACTTCAATCTCCACTTAAAGGCTCCACATCCAATGAGACTTAAACTCACAACCCTAAGATCAAGAGTCACGTGCTCTACCAACTAATCCAGCTGGGTGCCTCATATCTGAAATATTTTAAGAGTTCAATAAGTAATAGGTTAACATAATAATAATGATAACTTTTTTAATTGCTATAAAGTCAGTGGTTAGTTTTCACAATATCTCTGTACAGGAATGTCGATAGGAGAGTCATTCTTTTTGTGTTACCAAATAAAGAAACAAAGACTTATATAACTATTTGTTTCTCAAAGTGGCAATTGAATTAATATCAGGAATAGACAAGAGTCAATGGCAATTCATGGTAGATTTGCTCCTACCTTTCTGAAGGTCTTGCCTTACCAAAACATGTTTTCTTTCTTATCCAACATAGTGCTGGTTACCAAGAACCCAGCGAGACCTCTTGAGAGCAGATTAACCCCTATTCCCAGGAGGCAGTGGCACAAGCAATCAGTGGTGTTGTGGCTGCAATGGATTGGTATGTGTAACTCACTGCTCATGTTGGTTGTCTTCTCTTGCTACTCCCATTCTCTAATCTTTACTCTAGTAGTCCTTTTCCAGTCCAATTTTTCCTCCCTTCGCACAGGCCTCAGAACCTGTAACTAAATGTCTTCCTGATGAAAAACTGTAACCCAGGCAAGGGGCTACTCCACAGCAGTGGCTTGGACAGAGTTGTTCTGTCAAAGTTATATCCCCAGATTCTAGCCCAGTGAAATTATCTAACCACTCACTATTCCCACTTAACCCAGGGAAAGAGCAAGGTCTATAAATGGGAACTTCTCCACTCAGTCTGGCCACTCAGTCCAGGTTCAGCTTCTCCCCCTCCCCCCACTGCCTAGGTTAAATAACCACTAGTATAAGCTCTCCTGCTTTTCTCAAATTCATTTTCCATTTTCTAGCATGGAGCTCAAAGTATGCTTTATATTTAATATATTCTGCATGAATACATGCATATTTGAATCAGCATGATGAACTGTGTAACTAAAACCTGCTGGTCTCAATTTCTGCTTAGCACAGAATGGAACATGTCTAAAAGAGGAAGGGATGGGGAGATGAATGTGGCACTTGAACCATTCTGGCTCTAAAGAGCCTTAACAAAGGTTGTTAACCTTTATTCCTACCTATTAAAATTATCCTTGCCAAATGATTATTTTAGAAGCCTAGTGGTAGGTGTATTGCTTCTAGCTCACTGATCCTGCAGGGAAACCCACCATCCCACAGCTGGCTTTGAGACTTGTACCATAGATTAAATTGCTTGGTTAGAGGGGAAATCAATTGCTATTTTTACAAAAACTTCACAAAATGCTTGAAATCTACAATCTAATCAAAATCTAAAAGCTCCTTGTAGATTAGTTTTATTGGCTTGCTTTATACTGCAGAACTGATGACATTTCTCACAAAACCCTGTACTGCCTCATTTCTTTCAACTACAGGGCTGATTTTCCTGATACTTACTGGGAGGAAATGAGTCCTTGAGCAGTTGCTTATCTTCAGGGTATTATTTTTTTATCTTTTTTTTTAATGCAGCCAAATTATTGTTTCCTATATGCAACATTCTATTTCTATATCCATTTACCCAAATTTATTCATGGCAGTGGATAGAAACAGCAAGTCACCTATCAGCAAAAATAATTTCCTACCACTCTGGAATCACTTTTAAAAGGGTACCAAACATTCATTCAATAAATATTTACTGAATACCTACCTTGTGTTAGAAAAATGCATAATGGATTATGGGAGCTGAAGAAAATGGATAAAAACTTACTTCTAGACTGTCAAAAAGAGATTCAATCCATGTGCTATCTTCCTCCAAATATTTGCATGACATATATATACACACATATATGTCATATATATATATATATATATATATATATATATACACAGAGAGAGATTTATATATGCATGCACATAACATATATTACATAATATCATATCTACCATATATTATATTATATATTCAAATTACATATAATGCATTGACTTGTTACTGAATTATTTAATAATTAATTACAACTCACAAAATGGGGACTACCTCTTCATCCTCCCACTCACTCACGTGAATGTGCACACGGTGGTAGTCAAAGAACTTACACTCCCTTACTCCATATCCCTCAGTGACTTTTTAAATAACAAATGGGTTCTATTCATACTACATGAAATTTTAGAAGTGAGATTGTTTTATTTTGTGTTAGTATAAACATATTTTGTCCTAAGCTTCAGGGCATTTTAAAACAACTTCCTTTTAAGTCCAGGCAACATTCAGAGTATTGGCATATCCATTACTGACCAGGGCCAGATTTAATTTAGATACTTTTAAAGTTGAGTTAATAGGAACTTCCTGCTTCTGTATTTCAATGTCAGCACTTCATAGCCAACTGATTGAATTATAAACGACTGAAGAAGGTATAGGCATTGCAAACATCTATTTGAAATGTAAATATCTTTCTTTGAAATGTCTTCTTTCCATGACAGAAATAAACTTCAAACAAAGCTTTATGCATGTACTACATGGAAGGATATTTTAAATACTGAGTCTTGATGTGATTAATTTAGTGATTATTTCCAAATCACAAAATTATAGTGATGACCAGAAAAAAATCAATGAATGACTGACATGTGTGGCAGGAAGACTAAAGAGACAGATGGTTTCCGTACAATGACCAAAAAATTTAGAGTCCTTGTTCTAGTCTGAGAGTTTTCTGCTGAGTTAAAGCATTGTGAGATTTTAGGTTCTATTAGAACCTGAGTCTCCTCTGTTGTTACTGATTTAATACTTAACTTCCTTTAGCAGAAAACTTTGCCTGTTTTTCTTGAAATAACACTTTTAGTTTTTGTGTCATATAGATAAAGCTGCATTAAAATGTTGAGTTTGAGAACAGTTCTAAACATTTCCTCAACTTTTCACTAATTTAGGAGTCCAGGGAAACAGGCAAATTTTGTTTTGGTATTACTACCTCATTCAGGCTCTCTCTGTTACTCCCAGTCACCCAGCATGATGATAATGATACCCCTGTTGGTGTACAAAATCATCATTAATTGATAGCCCACCACACCACACCACTTGTCCCTCTATCTTTGGAACAACCTTAGAATCTCTATATCATCATGTCTATTTTTACAGCTTGACTTTTAATGTTCAGGGAAATTAAACAATGTTCTGATAGTAAATAAGACTAAGTAAAGAAACTACTAATTAACTCTAAATCATTTTGCTTCTGGAATCTGAATCTTTACCAAAAGATACTTATGTATGCTTTAATTGAATAATTAATACCTGGCTCAGCCTATGGTTTGCTTTAGCAATATAATGGTGAGCAAAACAGGCCCTAAGCAGCCAGAAAGTTAGAGTAAATTTATTATTCTTCCAATTGGCATTTTTATTTCATATGATTTCTTAAGGTACTATTCTATCTGAATATATTGCATCTGGAAAAGCACAATTTTAACCTCTATGGAACATTAAAAAAAAAAAGGGAATTTTTCGGTTGCTGTTTATTTGTTAGATCGAAATTCAAATCACAAATTATTGTTTATTCTGCCTTTTGTTCAAGATTATTCTTGCTGGATTTGTTCAACAATGTGGAAAAAGTAGATCAACCTCTTATAATGTAAGAGGCATAGTTTTCCTATTATCATACCAGAGGCTCTCCAACTGGAAGATTGATCAGGTTCTTATAATCTTTTGAAGGGCCATTTATTACAGATATGTTTCTTTTCTTTTAACCAATTAATATATTTATACTACATAAACCTTTAGTAAAACATAGAAAAACCTGAAAGTCAATCCTGAACCCTATAATTCTCTTATAAATAAAAACTCATTCATATTTTGCTTGATGTGGCATTATGTTCTATATGTCTAAGTGTAAGCCTATTTATCATGAATGATTCACCTAATTATTCTCATACTAAAACAGTACAAAGAACAGCGGCTACCATATTTTTTTTCAAATTTGGATGCATAAATGAAAATTTTACCAAAAAATATTGTTGGGATTCAAAGTCGTGTTAAACTCTTGAGAGCAGTAGAATAGTTGCTGAAACAGAATGACGTCTTCCTGTTTGCACATTCTCAATCTTCAGATACAGCAAATATTAAGGGGACAGCCTCATTATGGATGTGTGAGTGAGTGTGTGTTTCTGGTGGTGGGGACTACCTAGAGTACAGGTACTTCAGATATTACCATGTGAATACACACAACATATATTTCTGTTTGTGAAGTGTGAGGTAATCCATAATATTGTGTTATCTGTAATTCAAAAAATTATATTTGTCCAGGACCAAAAAGCCAAAGTTAGAGATGAATAAGTAAGTAAATGAATATCTTCACAACACATACAAATAATCACACTTTAAGAATTCAAGTCCAAACACCTGTACAGATCATTCTATCTTATAATAAGTTATTCTGTCTGTTAAAAAGAATGATCAGTGTTTACATGAATCTAGTATAAAGTTTAATCAAGCATTTTGCTAAATTATCATAATCATATTAACTAATGAACTTCAGTATACAGTTAAAATACACATTGTGTATTATATATAAATAGTCTTATTTAGAACAATACACATTTAGAATAATCACAGATAAAGAAAAGTGCATCTTCTAAATTTTTTTTTATAAACATTTAATATATTTTTATCCCCCGGGGTACAGGTATGTGAATCACCAGGTTCACACACTTTACAGCACTCACAATAGTATATACACTCCACAACCCCACCCATAACCCCATAACCCCACTCCCTTCCCCCAATCCTCCTCCCCCCAGCAACCCTCAGTTTGTTTTGTGAAATTAAGAGTCACTTATGGTTTGTCTCCTTCCCAATCCCATCTTGTTTCATTTATTCTTCTCCTACTCCCTTAACCCCCTTGCTATATCTCCACTTCCTTATATCAGGGAGATCATATGATAGTTGTCTTTCTCTGCTTGACTTATTTCGCTAAGCATGATAAACTCTAGTTCCATCCATGTAGTTGCAAATGGCAAGGTTTCATTTCTTTTGATGGCTGCATAGTATTCCATTGTGTATATATACCACTTCTTCTTTATCCACTCATCTGTTGATGGACATCTAGGTTCTTTCCATACTTTGGCTATTGTGGACATTGCTGCTATAAATCTTCAAGTGCACGTGCCCCTTTGGATCACTACGTTTGTATCTTTAGGGTAAATACCCAGTAGTGCAATTCCTGGGTCATAGGGTAGTTTTATTTTCAACATTTTGAGGAACCTCCATGCTGTTTTCCAGAGTGGTTGCACCAGCTTGCATTCCCACCAACAGTGTAGGAGGGTTCCCCTTGCTCCGCATCCTCGCCAGCATCTGTCATTTCCTGACTTGTGGATTTTAGAAATTCTGACTGGTGTGAGGTGATATCTCATTGTGGTTTTGATTTGTACTGATATGGAACACTTTTTCATGTGTCTGTTGGCCATCTGGATGTCTTCTTTGCAGAAATGTCTGTTCATATCCTCTGCCCATTTCTTGATTGGATTATTTGTTCTTTGGATGTTGAGTTTGCTAAGTTCTTTATAGATTTTGGACAGTAGCTCTTTATCTGATATGTCATTTGCAAATATCTTCTCCCATTCTGTCAGTTGTCTTTTGGTTTTTTTAACTGTTTCCTTTGCTGTGCAAAAGTTTTGATCTTGATAAAATCCCAATAGTTCATTTTTGCGCTTGCTTCCCTTGCCTTTGGCAATGTTCCTAGGAAGATGTTGCTGCAGCTGAGGTCAAAGAGGTTGCTGCCTGTGTTCTCCTCAAGGATTTTGATGGATTCCTTTCGCACATTGAGGTCCTTCATCCATTTTGAATCTACTTTTGTGTGTGGTGTAAGGAAATGGTCCAATTTCATTTTTCTGAATGTGGCTGTCCAATTTTCCCAACGACATTTCTTGAAGAGGCTGTCTTTTTTCCATTGGACATTCTTTCCTGCTTTGTTGAAGATTAGTTGACCTCAGAGTTGAAGGTCTATTTCTGGGCTCTCTATTCTGTTCCATTAATCTATATGTCTGTTTTTGAGCCAGTATCATGCTGTTTTGATGATGACAGCTTTGTAATAGAGCTCGAAGTCTGGTATTGTGATGCCACCAACTTTGGCTTTCTTTTTCAATATTCCTTTGGCTATTCAAGGTCTTTTCTGGTTCCATATAAATTTTAGAATTATTTGTTCCATTTCTTTGAAAAAGATGGATGGTACTTTGATAGGAATTGCATTAAAGGTGTAGATTGCTTTAGGTAGCATAGACATTTTCACAATATTTATTCTTCCAATCCAGGAGCATGGAACATTTTTCCATTTCTTTGTGTCTTCCTCAATTTCTTTCATGAGTACTTTATAGTTTTCTGAGTATAGATTCTGTGCCTCTTTGGTTAGGTTTATTCCTAGGTATCTTATGGTTTTGGGTGCAATTGTAAATGGGATTGACTCCTTAATTTCTCTTTCTTCTGTCTTGCTGTTGGTGTAGAGAAATGCAACTGATTTCTGTGCATTGATTTTATATCCTGACACTTTACTGAATTCCTGTACAAGTTCTAGCAGTTTTGGAGTGGAGTCTTTTGGGTTTTCCACATATAGTACCATATCATCTGAGAAGAGTGATAACTTGACTTCTTCTTTGCCGATTTGGATGCCTTTAATTTCCTTTTGTTGTCTGATTGTTGAGGCTAGGATTTCTAGTACTATGTTGAATAGCAGTGGTGATAATGGACATCCCTGACGTGTTCCTGACCTTAGCAGAAATGCCTTCAGTTTTTCTCCATTGAGAATGATATTTGCGGTGGCTTTCATGATATTGAGGTATGTCCCCTCTATCCCTACACTTTGAAGAGTTTTGATCAGGAAGGGATGCTGTACTTTGTCAAATGCTTTTTCCATCTATTGAGAGTATCATATGGTTCTTGTTCTTTCTTTCATTGATGTGTTGTATCACATTGATTGATTTGCAGATGTTGAACCAACCTTGCAGCCCTGGAATAAATCCCACTTGGTCGTGGTGAATAATCCTTTTAGTGTACTGTTGAATCCTACTGGCTAGTATTTTGGTCAGAATTTTCGCATCTCTGTTCATCAAGGATATTGGTCTATAGCTCTCTTTTTTGATGGGATCCTTGTCTGGTTTTGGGATCAAGGTGATGCTGGCCTCATAAAATGAGTTTCAAAGTTTTCCTTCCATTTCTATTTTTTGGAACAGTTTCAGGAGAATAGGAATTAGTTCTTCTTTAAATGTTTGGTAGAATTCCCCTGGGAAGCCGTCTGATCCTGGGCTTTTGTTTGTTGGGAGATTTTTAATGACTGTTTCAATCTCCTTACTGGTTATGGGTCTGTTCAGGCTTTCTATTTCTTCCTGGTTCAGTTGTGGTAGTTTATATGTCTTTAGGAATGCATCCATTTCTTCCAGATTGTCAAATTTGTTGGCATAGAGTTGCTCATACTATGTTCTTATAATGGTCTCTATTTCTTTGGTGTTAGTTGTGATCTCTCCTCTTTCATTCATGATTTTATTTATTTGGGTCCTTTCTCTTTTCTTCTTGATAAGACTGGCCAGGGGTTTATCAATCTTATTAATTCTTTCAAAGAAACAGCTCCTAGTTTCGTTGATTTGTTCTATTGTTTTTTTGGTTTCTATTTTATTGATTTCTGCTCTGATCTTTATGATTTCTCTTCTCCTGCTGGGCTTAGGGTTTCTTTCTTGCTCTTTCTCCAGCTCCTTTAGGTATAGGGTTAGGTTGTGTAACTGAGACCTTTCTTGTTTCTTGAGAAAGGCTCGTACCACTATATATTTTCCTCTCAGGACTGCCTTTATTGTATCCCACAGATTTTGAACCATTGTATTTTCATTATCATTTGTTTCCATGATTTTTTTCAATTCTTCTTTAATTCCCGGTTGACCCATTCATTCTTTAGAAGTATGCTGTTTAGTCTCCATGTATTTAGGTTCTTCCAACTTCCTCTTGTGGTTGAGTTCTAGCTTCAAAGCACTGTGGTCTGAAATTATGCAGGGAATGATCCCAATCTTTTGATACTGGTTGAGTCCTGATTTAGGATGGAGGATGTGATCTATTCTGGAGAATGTTCCATGTGCAGTAGAGAAGAGTGTGTATTCTGCTGCTTTGGGATGAAATGTTCTGAATATATCTGTGATGTCCATCTCATCCTGTGTGTCATTTAAGGCCTTTATTTCCATGTTGGTCTTTTGTTTTGATGATCTTTCCATTTCAGTGAGGGGAGTGTTAAATTCCCTACTATTATTGTATTATTGTTGATGTGTTTCTTTGATTTTGTTATTAATTGGTTTATATAGTTGGCTGCTCCCACGTTGGGGGCATAGATATTTAAAATTGTTAAATCTTCTTGTTGGTCCCTTTAAGTATGATATAGTGTCCTTCCTCATCTTATTATAGTCTGGCTTAAAATCTAATTGATCTGATATAAGGATTGCCACTCCTGCTTTCTTCAGATGTCCATTAGCATGGTAAATTCTTTTTTACCCCCTAACTTTAAATCTGGAGGTGTCTTCAGGTTTAAAATGAGTTTCTTGGAGGCAACATATAGATGGGTTTTGTTTTTTTATCAATTCTGATACCCTGTGTCTTTTGATTGGGGCATTTAGCCATTAACATTCAGGGTAACTTTGAGAGATATAAATTTAGTGCCATTGTATTGCCTGTAAAGTGACTGTTACTGTATATGGTCTCTGTTCCTTTCTGATCTACCACTTGTAGGCTCTCTCTTTGCTTAGAGGACCCCTTTCAATATTTCCTGTAGAGCTGGTTTGGTGTTTGCAAATTCTTTCAGTTTTTGTTTGTCCTGGAAGCTTTTAATCTCTCCTTCTATTTTCAATGATAGCCTAGCTTGATATAGTATTCTTGGCTGCATGTTTTTCTCGTTTAGTGCTCTGAAAATATCATGCCAGCCTCTTCTGGCCTGCCAGGTCTCTGTGGATAAGTCTGCTGCCAATCTGATATTTTTACCATTGTATGTTACAGACCTCTTTTCCCGGGATGCTTTCAGGATTTTCTCTTTGTCACTAAGACTTGTAAATTTTACTATTATTTGACGGGGTGTGGGCCTATTCTTAATGATTTTGAGGGGTGTTCTCTGAACCTCCTGAAATTTGATGCCTGTTCCCTTTGCCATATTGGGGAAATTCTCCCCTATAATTTTCTCCAGTATACCTTCTGCTCCCCTATCTCTTTCTTCTTCTTCTGGAATCCGAATTATTCTAATGTTGTTTCGTCTTATGGTGTCACTTATCTCTCGAATTCTCCCCTTTTGGTCCAATAGCTGTTTGTCCCCCTTTTGCTCAGCTTCTTTATATTCTCTGTCATTTGGTCTTCTATATCACTAATTCTTTCTTCTGCCTCATTTATCCTAGCAGTGAGAGCATCCATTTTTGATTGCACCTCTTAATAGCTTTTTTGATTTCAACTTGGTTAGATTTTATTTCTTTTATTTCTCCCGAAAGGTGTTTTAGATTTCCCAAGAGGGTTTCTCTAATAACTTCCATGCCTTTTTCGAGCCCGTCTAGAACCTTGAGCATTGTCATTCTGAACTCTAGATCTGACATATTACCAATGTCTGTATTGATTAGGTCTCTAGCCTTGGGTACTGCCTCTTGTTCTTCTTTTTTTGTCATGAAATTTTCCGCCTTGTCATTTTGTCCAGATAAGAGTATTTGAAGGAGCAAGTAAAATACTAAATGGGTGGCAACAACCCCAGGAAAATATGCTTTAACCAAATCAGAAGAGATCCCAAATCATGAGGTGGGAGAAAGGGGATAAAAAGAGGTTCAAAAAGGAAGAAAGAAAAAGAAAAAAAAGAGAATAATTTAAAAAAGAAAACAAATAAAGAAAAGTATAAAAAAGAAAATATATATATATATATATATATATATATATATATATATTAGATAAACTAGTTAAAAAACGTTAAAAAAGAAAAGGGTAAAAGTTAAAAAAAATTTATCAGAAGAAGAGAAAAAAATATGAAAAAGAAAAAACAATTAAATGAACTGCCAGTGTAAAAAATAACAGGGAGAACGCCATGAGTTCCATGCTTTGCCTTCTCCTCCTCTGGAATTCTGCTACTCTCCTTGGTATTGAAATTGCACTCCTTGGTAGGTGAACTTGGTCTCGGCTGGATTTCTTGTTGATCTTCTGGGGGAGGGGCCTGTTGTAGTGATTCTCAAATATCTTTGCCCCAGGCGGAATTGCACCGCCCTTACCAGGTGCTGGGCTGAGTAATCCGCTCAGGTTTGCTTTCAGGAGCTTTTGTTCCCTGAGGCTTTTCGTAGAGTTCCGGAGGACGGGAATACAAATGGCGGCCTCCTGGTCTCCGGCCCAGAGGAGCCTTGAGCCCAGGGCCCCACTCCTCAGTGCGCCCTCAAAGAACAGCGCCCATTATCTCCTGTCTTCCTGACCTCTGGCCGCGCTCCCAGCTCACCGTGCCTGTGGCCAGTTCAAGGTAACCCCCAGCCTTGAGCTTACCGTCAGCTCTGTCTCTGTAGCTGGCTTTCCCGTTCCACACCCACAAGCTCTGCGACACTCAGACACCCTCAATCCTTCTGTGACCCTGCGGGACCTGAGGCCACGCTGACCCTGCGTGGGCTTCTCCCCGGTTTAGCCTCTGGAGCGATGTCCTCCAGCAGAACAGACTTTTTAAAAGTCCTGATTTTGTGCTCAGCTGCTCCACCACTTGCTGGGAGCCAGCCCCACCCCCCCGGAGTCTATCTTCCTGTCGCTTTGGATTCACTTCTCCGCCAGTCCTACCTTTCAGAAAGTGGTTGTTTTTCTGTTTCTAGAATTGCTGTTCTTCTTCTCTTCGATCTGCCAAAGAGAAGGTGTTGCAGGTGTTTGCAATCTTTAGATAAGCTATCTGGCTAGCTGAAGTAGTCTCATCCTGCTACTTCTCCACCATCTTGACTCCTCCTCATTTGCATTTTCTGAATAACTAGTAATGATGAGAATTTTTTGGTGATTACAGGCCATGTGTATATCTTCTTTAGAGAGATGTCCATTCAAGTCTTTTGCTCACTTCTGAACTGGGTTTGTTGTTGTTGAGTTTTAGTAGTTTGCTATCTATTTGCATATAATCCTTTAATAATCTCTGATTCACAAATATTTTCTCTCATTCTGTGGGTTGACTTTTTACTCTGATAGTGCCTTTTGGTGCACACAATTTCAATATTTTCATGAAGTCTAGTTTGTCTATTTTGTTGCCTGTGACTTTGCTGTCCTATCTAAGAAATTTTTGCCAGGTCTAATATCATGAGGCTTTTACAGTAATGGTTTCTTCAAAGAATTTTATGGTTTAAGTTGTAGTTTAAGCGTTAGGTGATTTAAAGTTAAGTTTTGTATACAGTATTTGATAAGGGTGCAAATTATTTCTTTTTCAAGAAGATACCCAGTTTTCCCAGCACCACTGTTGGAAAGATGGTGCTTTCCTCATTGAATATTCTTGTATCCTTTGTCAAAAAAAAAAAAGCATCTGCCTTCCACTAGGTCATGATTTCAGGGTCCTGGAATTCAGCCCACAAACAAATCAGACTCCTTGCTCAGTGGGAAGTCTTCTCCCTCTCCCTCTTACCACTCATCTGACTTTTCCTCTCATTCTATCTATTGATCGATTGATTGATCTAATCCATCATCCATCTATCTATCTAATTATCATCATTATCTATCTATCCATCTCAAATTAAAAAAAAAAAAAAAGCCTTGACCAGGGCACCTGGGTGGCTCTGCCTTCGGCTCAGGTCTAGATCTCAGGGTCCTGAGATCGAGTCTCACATGGGGATCTTTGTTCAGAAGAGAGTCTTCTTCCTCTTCCTTTGCCTGCTGCTCTTCCTGCTTGTGCTCTCTTTCTGTGTCAAATAAATAAATAAGAAAACTTAAAAAAAAAAGAAAGAAAGCATTGGCGTAGTCCTCTACATGTTCTGATATATAACCCCAAACTTAGCATATATTTCATGAGGTGATAAAAATGTTTCTGTAACATTCCCCACCAAGTTTCCAGATCAGGCAAACCCCATACAACTACTAAAGTTCTCCCTGATTGTTTTCCCACTGAGAACTCCTCTGAGTGAGAAAACCAAATCTTCAGCCTGCACCCAGAATCAACACATTCTTCCAATCAGAAAATTGACAGTGATTATTTGCACATCTCAGAACAATTTTCCTGATTCTGGAATTCCAGTTATCTTGTCCTCATTGCTTTCATAAATCTCTAATAACTTTAAAGTAAGATTTTGTAATTTATCTTTACTTCTCAGTATGACAGCATAGAGTTGGCATATCTTCCCACATTCTACCTAGAACCCAAAATCCATAAACTTGATCATTTTAAAATATGTTATATATGTGATTTTTTGTTTATTCTGATTTTTTGCATAATTTATCTCTTCCTCTTTCTCTAATAAATCAATATTTCCAAATTTCTGTGTTTATAAATCTTTTTAAAAATCTTTTGTATCAGGGAAATACAAATTAAAAAATCTTTTGTATCAGGGAAATACAAATTAAAATTATAATGCATATTACCTCATACCTGTCAGAATAGCTAAAATTAACAACACAGGAAACAACAGGTTCTGGGAAAGATGCAAAGGAGAGCATTCTTATAGTTTTGTTGGGATTGCGAACTCATTGTAGCCACTTTCAAAAACAGTACGGGGTTCCCCAAAAACTTAAAAATAGAACTATGGTCTCATCTAGCAATTGCACTATAATGTATTTACTCAAACGATACAAAAGTAATACTTTGAAGGGACACATGCACCCTGGTGTTTGTAGGAGCATTATCTACAATGACCAAATTAGGGAAAGAGCCCAAATGCCCATTGACTAATGAATTACTAAAGAAGAAATATTTATATTTCTTCAATAGAATATTACTCTACCATAAAAAAGAATGAAACCTTGCCATTTGCAATGACATGGATGGAGGGAGCTAGAGAGTATTATGCTAAGTCAAAAAGTCAGTCAGAGAAATACAAATACCATATGATTTCACTCACATGTGGAATTTAAGAAACAAAATAAATGAATATGAGGGGGAAAAAAGGGAAAACCATAAAACAGACTTTTGACTCTAGAGAACAAACTGATGGTTACTGGAGGGGAGGTGGTGGGGGGGATGGGTTAAAGCTGTGATAGTTGTTAGAGGGTACTTGTGGTGAGCACCAAGTGCTGTGTGTAAGTCATAAATCACTAAAATCTAGACCTTAAACTAATATTGTACTGCATGTATAGCTAGCTGGACTTTAAATAAAAACTTGGGAAAAATAGGAGCACCTGGGTGGGTTAAAGTCTCCAGGGCCCTGGGATTGAGCCCCACATTGGGCTTTCTGATCAGCAGGGAGCCTGCCTCCCCCTCTCTCTCTGCCTGCTTCTCTGCCTACTTGTGATCTCTGTCTGTCAAATAAATAAATAAAATCTTAAAAAAAAAACTTGGGAAAAATAAAAGTATATTTTGATATTATACATTTTCTTTTTGTATTTTGTTTAATTTAAATAGATATCTGCAATTTTTCCCCTACATACTTTGTATTCTTTTTAGCTTACCCTTTTTGTTGTTTTTCGTGTTTTGAGTTTAGTCTATTTACTTTTCACTATTTTTCATTCCTTATAAATGTACTTAAGTCAGTATATAAAGGTTCTAGAATGTACCGGCTATATAACAAAAACTCAAAAAAGTATCTAATCAATCTTATCTCAAATAAAGATACAAACATAATTAAAAAAAGGTAATACTTCAACCATGCTACCTTCGAAAATTTCATGTCCACTTTTGATCCTTCATATACCCTCCATGCAACTATTAAAAATGAAGATCTTTAAATTAGACCATCATTTAATAAATTACTAAGGCCTTCCACAGTAAAATCACCTATATTAATGACATAATTCATTAACATGCATTCATACATATTTTATATATGCATTCCAAGTATATTATATATAAATATATGTAGTTCTACACACATATGCATATAAAAATTATACATATTTTTATATATTCATTATATATTTATATTAATAACAAATATATATAAATTATACATAACATTTTGAAATTCAAAAATTTTGGAAATAGGTTTTCATGAGGGCATGAAAAGAAATATATTTATTTGTAATTCATTTAACAGTTTAATTCCATACTACTTAATGTTTTTGATATTAATTAATTTCATTATTTGTGAGAATGCAGATATTAATTAATTTTTAATGCTATAATTTGATACATTTTTATTGACTTTTGTTTGGCATTATATTAATAAATAAATTTCTCAAAATCAAAACTTGCATGATTTCATTAGAGGTTTTCATCATAGAAAAGAAACTGAGATCCTAGAATAGCTATATGAAATGTTTGAAATGATACTTATTTCCTCAAGTTAGATTACTATTTTTGCCATTTAAACTGGAAACAAATACACTAATTGAGTGTTTAAATATAAAAAGGTTATTATTTCTTCCTAATTTCTACTGTGGTTGCACTATGAAATAAAAATGTCATCAATTAGACTACTTCAATTTTGCTCTGGAAGAACTATCAATATAAATCAATTGCTTTATTCAATAATTGTTAAAATAATTTAATTTATTCAACACTGAGATAATCATTAATCACTTATAATTCTTTAGTCACTGTGCTAGGTAAGGCAAATATGAAGATTAAAATATGTGGGCTGTTAGGCAAGCTACCTATAAGTTGCATTTTTGTCAGATATCAGGAACTCACAACTAAGTACTGTCCAGAGATTGAATACCTCTCTCACTGTACCTACTGACTTATCCCTCTAACAAATTGTCAGTTAGCAAGATTGGATTTTTTATTTGGTTCTCTTGTAAATTAAGGACCTGGAGCTAGAAAGAAATGCAGAACTCACTTCAGGCATAAAACTAGAGGTCCCTTGTTGGGCTCCCCGCCGAGGGGAGGAGGCGCCCAGGCCAGCCGGAGGCCTCTCCTTGGGGCTGAGCGGGATGGCGAGTGTGGCGAACCCGGAACGCACCCACAGAAGACACCGGGCTCAGGGGATCTGTCGAAGCAGGATCTCACTTTATTGTGCAGGTGCACACCTTATATAGAGCAGCAGAAGGGAAGTGAGGACAGAGGGGGAAGAGCCAATAAGATTATGCCAAGTAGCAGTTGCTGGGTAAGGCTTGTCCGGCGAGAGGAGGAAGTGCCATAGGTTTCAGGAACCGAAACTGTGAAATTGGCACCTTGTTGGCCGGAAGAGATGGCAAGCCAGCACCATCTTTATTCTGGGCCGCACCCTGTGGAGGCACCTCTAGTTATGTGCCTTACAGTCCCTAACACCTGGGTGGCTCAGTTGGTTAAGCAGCTGCCTTCAGCTCAGGTCATGATCCCAGCATCCTGGGATCAAGTCCCACATTGGGCTCCTTGCTCAGCAGGGAGCCTGCTTTTCCCTCTGCCTCTGCCTGCCATTCTGTCTGCCTGTGCTCGCTCTCTTCCCCTCTCTCTCTCTGATAAATAAATAAAATAAAAAAAGAGGTCCCTAAAAATCAGAAATCAAGATAAATAATACTTTAAATTCACTATTTAAAATAGTTCAAAATAAATTAAAAAAATCACAGTCAATGAAATAAAAATTCCAAATGGATTGCACACAGCAGTACCATGCAGAACAGTAACAGAGCCTAAGGCAATAAAGAGAAACTGCGGACTTCTAAAAACCCATTTAATCTAGTTTTAGTTTTAGTTTAGGAACTAGCTTCGTTCCGGAACATTAAAGTAGAAGAGGTTGATTTTGAAAATATTTTTGATGAATTTGCTTCCAAGAAGTTCAGATAAAATTATAATAAAAAGTAACATAGAGTTATTTTGATATAAAAATATTTTAAAACCCTAATATTGCAAATTTTAATATATTGACTTTTAAATTTTTAAATAATTTTCAAATGTTTTTATTATGCCTATTCAGAAGGAAATAGATTCATATCGAACAGATTTTCTTATACATCTTCTGATACCTAAACAACCCCTATGTCTTTATTGAATTAAGACAGGAGAGAGTCCTTACTGCAATGCACCTTTTCCTGCAAGTTTTCATTAACTTCTATAATTTTACCTTGCTTTCTCTGTCTGAACTCACTCAGAAAGCCAACTACTCCTTTCTGTGTTTAGTCCTTTCTATTATCATGTATTGAAAACAACTTAAGGAGATATTATTAAATGATTTTTTAAAAGATTTTATTTATTTATTCATGAGAGAGTGAGGGAGAGGCAGAGAAAGAAGCAGGCTGCCCATGAAGCAGGGAGTCCAATGCAGTAATCAATCCCAGTAACTTGGGATCACTGACTTACCTGAGCTGAAGGCAGATATTCATCTGACTGAGCTACCCAGGCACCCTCAGTGAATGTTTGTTAAGCATGGCATCATTCGAATATTAAAGGTGATGCTATGAGAGAGATAGAATATATATTATGCAATTAGTAGGACAAATTTATGTGAAAATATAAGCACAGTGATGTAAAGGAATTATATATTTGGAAAAGCAATCTTTTTTTTATTTTTTAAAAGATTTTATTTATTTATTTGACAGACAGAGATCACAGATAGGCAGAAAGGCAGGCAGGGAGAGAAAGGGGGAAGCAGGCTCCCTGCTGAGCAGAGAGCTGGATGTGGGGCTCAATCCCAGGACCCTGGGATCATAACCTAAGCTGAAGGCAGAAGTGTTAACCCACTGAGCCACCCAGGTGCCCCAGGAAAAACAATCTTTTTTTTTCAAGTACTTGTGAAAGTCTTTCTCTAAGCACTGGAATAGTGAAGTGTGTCAATGACTTGATGATGATAAGTCATGAAGAGAATGAATGGATAAAGAATTCAATTATATATTGTTTGGGTGAAAGGAGCTAGTCTGAAAGAAGTAGGATATAAGGGATATTATGCTGTCTAAACTAATCTGATGAAAGAAATTTATAGCACAGAGAAAAAAAAATATTGGTCAGAAGGGAATATAGTGCCAAAACAGATAAATAAGTAATTCACAGATAACTTAACAGTCATAATCATAATTATCAATATCATCATCATCATAATTGGTACAATTTTTGAGAGCCCACTGTGGATCAGAAAGAGTACAAACTATGAAGCATATGCAGTGTGGTCAGTGTTACCACCTTCTCTATTTTTTCATAGAAAAAATAAAAATTCAGAAATATTAAAAACTTTGCTCATGTTAAGAGTCATGTTAAGAGTTGAGATTAGAAACTCAATCTTTATCTACTAATGTCAACTCTAATGCACAACAGAGAGGTATCAAAAGGAATTCACTATCATGTATGCAATTGAACTAGAAGGGTCTTAGTGACTCTTACCAAATGTGTGAACTGATTATAAATACATATCATCATTATCCTGTGCCATATTAAGAGAACATCAGAAAACATCCATTGCATTTTAGGTGAGAAACTCAATCTCTTGAAGGTCTACAACTCTAAGGTCATGCAACTAAATCTAAGGCCATCAAACTCAGGTATTATTTAGAAACTTTCTCTTTTAAGAGTTCTGCTGCAACACCACAGAAATAAATTTTGTTCTCTCTTATGTCCTTCATTTCAAGGAAAATCTAGTACCGATTTTAAGCAGAAAGTATGTGATGACCTATTTGTATGTTTTGCTGGCCTCAGTATCCATTCCAAGCTTTGATGTCCTCTCTGCTTTCTTGGTTCTCACCTGTTTGTTTCCTCATATGGTAGTACTAAGTTCTATAATAATTAATTTAGTGTGAAATAGTTTGTGTGTTCTATCAAAAATTATGCTGGCCCTTAAGAAATTCATTTTACAGTTAAAGGAAGATGTATAGTATAGGTTAAAGAGCAAGAATTTTGTGGTCAAATATCTTTGAATCCTACCTCTGCCATTTTCCAGTTCTAGAATCTTGAGTTATTATTTTAGAAAACAAAATACAGAACAAAAACTAAGCAAAAAACCAACCAACCAACCAACCTCAGGCCTTTAATATCCTCTTCTACAAAATGAATCCTGGATGGTTTTTTGTTTTGTTTTTTAAAGATTTTGATTTATTTATTTGACAGACAGAGATCACAAGTAGGCAGAGAGGCAGGCAGAGAGAAGAAAACATGTTCCCTTCTGAGCAGAGAGCCCTATGTGGGGCCCGAACCCAGGACCCTGGGATCATGATCTGAGCTCAATGCAGAGGCTTTAACCCACTGAGCCACCCAGGCACCCAGAATCCTGGTTAGTGTTAATGATAATGATTTTATAGCTTCTAACATAATGTCAGGTCATATGCTTACATAGTAAACAATATCTGCTAGTAGTAATAACAACATTACCTATATCGAATTTGTAATGAACTAAAATTTAACAGGCGATTAGAAAATAAACATAACTTAATATTTATACCAAAGCAAATTCAGCTCAAGAGTTTAGCTCATATTTAATCTGAAAACAAAATTATAAACTTCATGTGCAGTCACAAGTAGTCTTTGACTTGATATGTAACTTAGAATCTATCTTGAATTCATGGCATTCTAATCCCATCATATTATTGTTAAAAAACAGACTAGAAAAGTTATTTGAAAACCAGACCAGCAGCATAATTTTCCTTTGGATCACCAGAGAACAAAGGGATATAATTACTGTTATAGTAGTTTTATTTGTTTTTAGGTAAACACACAGGCTTTAGAATCATATAGACATAGTACAAATTCCAGCCCTATTCAACAACTTCATGTGTAACTTTGAGCAATTTATTTACTTTATATCAGACTTTCTTATTTGCTAAGTAAACTATTCTATCATCTATGTCAAAGGATTACTGTGGCATAGATTATGCACATGTAAATATTAGCTATCGATATCATCATCCTGGGGCACCTGAGTTGTTCAGATGTCTGGTTGAGCATCTGACTCTTGATTTTGGCTTGGTTATGATCTTGGGGCCCTGGGATGGAGTCCCCATGTCTGGCTCCAAGTTGAGCATGGGGTCTGTCCCTCTCCTATGCTCTTTCCCTTTTCTCTCTTGTACTCTCTGTCTTAAAGAAATAAATAAATCTTAAATATGTATATATATCTATATATAAGTATATAGATATATATGGATATAGATATCATCATCTCTGGCACTTCAGCATCACCATCAACATCCTTCTAAGTATTGTTATCAGTGTTGCATGTCTGAACTTGTGACTATTTCAGATTAATATGCAAATGAATTATAATTGACCAGATATGATTTTTTAAATGGTGTCTTCCTAAATAATACATGGAAATTTCAGGAATAAAGCAATCTGCTTTATAAAATATAGTGATTGGATCATTTATTTAGCTGCTCTAGCTGGGGAAAAAAAAAACAGTTTGGATAACTCCTAAGCCTGTTTAAACACTTGATTTCTTTCATTCCCTAATGAATGTTTCATTAACAAAAGATGGGTGCATTAAGGTATTCATTTATTTGTAAGAAGATACTTCATTACATAAGGCTTCTACTGGCTTAATTAACTTTCTATTTTACAAGACCTGCAAAATATAGTCATCTCCCAAGCCTTCAAACAAATATTAAATATCATGAGTTTTTCATTTCTTTATATTTTTTCCAGTCACTTAAAATATTATATAAATTAAATTGAATAGTTTTTTAGTGCCATCAATTTTTAAAACCCATATAGAAAACTTTTTATCCCTATGTTAGCATAGATTGTATTCTGATTTCAGAAATTGCTGATTTTGAATGTATCCAGATATTTTCATACAATCATCATAAAATGAGGAAAATCATGATTTCAGGGCCCATATTACTGTTTTTCACACAAAAAGAAATTCAAGCAGGTTTAATTGAGTGTCTATATATGCTACAGAGATATGTTAGATGCTGGAGCATTATATTTCCATGTTATACACTTGACATTAGCATTTTCTTTTTCTTTCCTTTTTTGTTTGTTTGTTTTCAGGTGTACAAATTAATGATTCAACATTTATATACAACACCCAGTGCTCATCACAGCAACTACACTCCTTAATACCCATATCCCTCCCCAAATCCCTTTTGCTAACCATCAGTTTGTCCTCTATCATTAAGAATCTGTTTCCTTGGGCGCCTGGGTGGCTCAGAGGGTTAGGCCTCTGCCTTCGGCTCAGGTCATGATCTCAGGGTCCTGGGATCGAGTGCCGCATCGGGCTCTCTGCTCAGCAGGGAGCCTGCTTCCTCCTCTCTCTCTCTCTGCCTGCCTCTCTGCCTACTTGTGATCTCTGTCTGCCAAATAAATAAATAAAATCTTAAAAAAAAAGAATCTGTTTCCTGTTTTGCCTATCTCCCTTTTTCCCCTATGATTGTTTGTTTGTTTGTTCTAATTGCACATATGAGTGAAATTATATGGTATTTTTCTTTTTCTGTCTGACTTATTTCACTTAGCATGATACTCTAGCTCCATCCAGGTCATTGCAAATAGCAAGATTTCATTCTTTTTTATGGCTGAGTAATATTTATATTAATATTAATACTGTATTAGTATAGTAATATAGCTAAGTAATAATTATATATATGAAATAGTGTGTGTGATATCAAAATTTATGCTGCTTTTTAAGATACACACACACACACACACACACACACCACTTCTTTATCCATTCATCAATTGATGGACATTTGGGCTCTTTTCATAATTTACCTATTGTTGACAATGCTGCTATAAAGATAGAGGTGTATGTATCTTTTCACATGGGTATTTTTTAATCCTTTGGGCAAATATGTAGTAGTGCAATTGCTGGATGAGAGGTTGGTTTTATTTTTAAGATTTTAAGGAAACTCCACACTGTTTCCCAGACTGGGTGCATAAGTTTGCTGCCATTCCAACAGCATAAGGGGGTTTCTCTTTCTCCTCATCTTCACCAGCACCTACTATTTCTTGTATTGTTGATTTTAGTCATTCTGACAAGTGTGAAGTAATATCTCTTTGTAGATTTGATTGGTATTTCCCTGATGATCAGTGATGTTGAGCATCTTTTCATGTGTCTGTTGGCCATCTGGATATCTTCTTTGGAAAAATGTCTATTCATGTCTTCTGCCCATTTTTTAACTGAATTACTTGTTTTTTGGGTGTTGAGTTTTGTAAATTTTCGATACTTTAGAGACTAACTTTTTATCTAATATGTCATTTGTAAATATATTCTCCTATTCTGTAGGTTGCCTTCTGGTTTTGTTTGTTGTTTCCTTCACTGTGCATAAGCTTCTTATCTTTTTTTTTTAAATATTTAATTTATTTATTTGACAGAGAGAGATCACAAGTAGGCAGAGAGGCAGGCAGAGAAAGAGGAGGAAGAAGGCTCCCTGCTGAGCAGAGAGGCCAATGAGGCCTCCATCCCAGGACCCTGAGGTGATGCATGACCTGAGTCAAAGGTAGAGGCTTAACACACTGAGATACCTAGGTACCCCAGCTATTTATCATGATGAAGTCCCAATAGTTTATTTTTGCTATTGTTTCCATTGCCTCTGGGACTTACCTAGGAAAAAAAGAAAATTGCAAGGCCAATGTCAAAGAGTAACTGCCTGTGTTCTCTTCTAGGATTTTGATGGTTTCCTATCTCATATTTAGGTCTTTCATCCATTTTGAATTTATTTTTGTGTATGGTGTAGTAAAGTCATCCAGTTTTATTCCTTTCCATGTTACTGTCTAGTTTTCCAAGCACCATTTGTTGAAGAGATTGTCTTTCTTCCATTGGATATTCTTTCCTCTTTTGTCAATAGTCCATTGACCATAAAACTGTAGGTTCATCTCTGGGTTTTCTGCTTTATTCCATTGATCTAGCTGTCTTTTTCTGTGCAAGTGCTGTGTTGCACTTTTTCTGTGCTAAAAGCTTAATTCTTCAATAAATAAGTAAATGACTATTTTAATTAAACATATAACATTTTTATATTTTATATTAACATTTTGACAATAACTAATTCTTTTTCTTCTATTTAACCACTAATTCATTTCAGTTCATATGTATTTTTGTATATAAATAAAGTGTAGTAGAATTGCTCTACAAACTCAAAGATCATATATGGTCTACAGGATAAAAAGCCCCTTTCAATAGTAAAAGAGTCACATCTGGCAACTATGTTCTACTTTGATTATATATATATATATATATATAGAGAGAGAGAGAGAGAGAGAGAGAAGGAAAATAAAATCAAATGCCTACAACTGTTTCTGTATTTATTTTGAGCTTTAGATATTTTTTCTGAAACTTAACCAAATAAATAGTTTATTGAGCTCCCTGCTCTAAAAACCCCAAAAGCATCTTTCTATTATTAACTGCCAGGGTCAGCTTCTTTAGCCCTGGTTGACTTTTGAGTTCATTTTTCTGTCTTATTCAAAGCCTCTGGGACTCACTCTGCTTCCTTTTCTCTTTATTACTGTCACATTCCACTCTATACATTGTCATGTCTAACTACCAGGACCAGCTCTAATATATGAATCTATCTCCTATTTTGGCTGTGTTTGTGTGTTGTTGTTGTTGTTTGTTTTGTTTTGTTTTCTGCCAATGAAAAAAATGTATCTAGAAGATCATTTTTCTACATTACTGGTATTATGGTCACATTTCTCTTCCTTTTCTAAATTAAATGAAAATCACATGGAATACCTAAATCACAGATAAATTAAGATGCTTAACATTATTTTCTTTTAGATCAGAGACTACCTTAAATAATAAATAAGGAACAAACCAAAAATAAAAAGCAACAACATCAACAAGTCCATCCAAATCCAGAGGCTTATAAAGTTCCCAAAAGTCTTGCATCTGACTTCTCAGTGCCCATTTATAATGGCCTGGGTTGTGATCCTACTGGGCCAGGGTCTGCTTTGCTCTGTGTTGCTTCACTGTGCCATATGGAAAGCTGCTCAAGTATTTCTCATCTTGAGACTCAACTGTGGCATTTATATTTAGGGGAGGTAGGATCTTTCTTCTTAATATCAAACTAAAAATCAATACCCTGTTTTTTTTTTTTTTCAAGAGGCCTATTTTTAACTCTTGAAACACAAATAGTTAATTCTATCACTTTTTCCTGAATGGTGGATCTAGTACTTTTCTTCTAATGGTGGTAATTTTTAAGTCTGAAATCTCCTTTTAAGGACAGGTATCCTTAATTTCTATAATAGCTCCACAAAATGAGTTTCTTTTAATGTTTTAAGGTGAAAGAAGAAGGTGGGAACCAGTGTGTGTTTATTCTTTACTAAAGCATTCTGCTGCAATACAAAATCAAAACAAACAAGCAAAAAAAGATTTTTGTTTAGCCCTTAATTTTATATGTAATGGAAATGTATACAAGGTTAGTTAGTTTCAAGGGTATCATTACTGCAGTAAGGATGAGTTTAGTGTTTAAGTGAATCACTTTTGGTGTTGAAAAATATATTTTCAACTGCTCTCTCACTAACTATTTCCCAAAGCAAAATGATTAAATATATTTTACTTGGTTCCTTAGTGCATAAAACTGATATTACTTCACTCAGTCTTGGATTCTAATGACATTATTTTATTAATTCCTAAGTCACATGGCTTACTTCTTTCATATATTAACATCTCTGGAAGATGCCTTCTACAATCAATATGTGAGAAAATAATTATGGAATAACTTACTTGGCAAAAATATAACATCCTATAATTTGCTAAAATATGATATATGAGAGGGAAAGGGCAAGATGACAGAAGAGTGGGGGACCCTTTTTCAACCAGTCCTCTGAATTGAGCTAAATATCTACCAGTGCACTCTGGAAACCCATGAAATCAGTCTGAGATGTAAGGATATACAAGTCTGGATCTCTACAAGGGCAGAGGATCATAAGTGGAGAGGTACAGAGGAGTTAGGAGTGCATAGACAGATATCAAAGGATAAACAGAAGGGGGAGGGAGCCACCAGAAGTGAGACATTAGAAAGTAATACCTGAGAGTTATAAAGATGGTGGCGGCCACTAGAGCCTGGCACGAGAACAGCGTGCAGTTGCTGTCCTTCCACCAGCATCCCCTGAATGAGTCTTAAATTACAGGCCTCCTCTCCTCCCGCGGATGCTTTCAGATTAGCAAATAAGCATCTTTCAGAACAGTCTGGACGCCTGGGGACCTGCCGCCCCTGCGCCGCTCCCTGGGGCAGCCTACATTTCAAAGATGGCAGAGAAGTAGCAGGCTGAGACTACTTCAGCTAGCCGGAGATCAGCTAGATAGCTTATCTAAAGATTGCAAACACCTGAAAATCCATCCGCAGATCAAAGAGAAGAAGAACAGCAATTCTGGAAACAGAAAAACCACCACTTTCTGAAAGGTAGGACTGGCAGAGAAGTGAATCCAAAGCGACGGGAAGATAGACCCCGGGGGGGGGGGGGGGGCGGCTCCCGGCAAGAGGCGGAGCAACGGCGCACAAAATCAGGACTTTTAAAAGTCTGTTCCGCTGAGGGACATCGCTCCAGAGGCTAAACCAAGGCGAAGCCCAGGTGGGGTCAGCGTGGCCTCAGATCCCGCAGGGTCACAGAAGGATCAGGGGTGTCTGAGTGTCGCAAAGCTTGCGGGAATTGCAACGGGAAAGCCGGCTACAGAGACAGAGCTGACAGTAAGCTCGCAGCTCCGGGTTACCTTGAACGGGTCACAGGCTTGGTGAGCTCGGAGCGCGGCCGGAGGTCAGGCAGACGGGAGTAACTGGGCGCTGTTCTCTGAGGGCGCACTGAGGAGTGGGGCCCTGGGCTCTCGGCTCCTCCGGGCTGGAGACCAGGAGGCTGCCATTTGTATTCCCGGCCTCTGGAACTCTACGAAAAGCGCTCAGGGAACAAAAGCTCCTGAAAGCAAACCTGAGAGGATTACTCAGCCCAGCACCTGGTAAGGGCGGTGCAATTCCGCCTGGGGCAAAGACATTTGAGAATCACTACAACAGGCCCCTCCCCCAGAAGATCAACAAGAAATCCAGCCGAGACCAAGGTCACCTACCAAGGAGTGCGGTTTCAATACCAAGGAGAGCAGCAGAATTCCAGAGGAGGAGAAAGCAAAGCACGGAACTCATGGCTTTTTCCCTGTGATTTTTTTTAGTCTTCCAGTTAATTTTTTTCTTTTTCATTTTTTGTTTTTTTTCTCGCCTTCTGGTAAATTTCTTTTTAACTTTTACCTTTTTCTTTTTTAACGTTTTTTTAACTAGTTTATCCAAGATATATTTTTTTCTTTTTTATATTTTCTTATTTGTTTTCTTATTTTAAATTCTTTCTTTTCTTTTTTTTTTCTTTCTTCCGTTTTGAACCTCTTTTTATCCCCTTTCTCTCCCCTCACTATTTGGGATTTCTTCTAATTTGGTTAAAGCATATTTTCCAGGGGTAGTTGCCACCCTTTTAGTATTTTAATTGTTCCTTCATATACTCTTATCTGGACAAAATGACAAGACGGAAAAATTCAACACAAAAACAAAAGAACAAGAGGCAGTACTGAAGGCTAGGGACCTAATCAATACAGACATTGGTAATATGACAGATCTAGAGTTCAGAATGACAATTCTCAAGGTTCTAGCCGGGCTCCAAAAAGGCATGGAAGATATTGGAGAAACCCTCTTGAGAGATATAAAAGCCCTTTCTGGAGAAATAAAAGAACTAAAATCTAACCAAGTTTAAATCAAAAAAGCTATTAATGAGGTGCAATCAAAAATGGTGGCTCTCACTGCTAGGATAAATGAGGCAGAAGAAAGAATTAGTGATATAGAAGACCAAATGACAGAGAATAAAGAAGCTGAGCAAAAGAGGGACAAACAGCTACTGGACCAGGAAGGGAGAATTCGAGAGATAAGTGCCCCATAAGACGAAACAACATTAGAATAATTGGGATTCCAGAAGAAGAAGAAAGAGAGAGGGGAGCAGAAGGTATACTGGAGAGAATTATTGGGGAGAATTTCCCCAATATGGCAAAGGGAACGAGCATCAAAATTCAGGAGGTTCAGAGAACGCCCCACAAAATCAATAAGAATAGGCCCACACCCCGTTACCTAATAGTAAAAATTACAAGTCTCAGTGACAAAGAGAAAATCCTGAAAGCAGCCCCGGAAAAGAAGTCTGTAACATACAATGGTAAAAATATTAGATTGGCAGCTGACTTATCCACAGAGACCTGGCAGGCCAGAAAGAGCTGGCATGATATTTTCAGAGCACTACACGAGAAAAACATGCAGCCAAGAATACTATATCCAGCTAGGCTATCATTGAAAATAGAAGGAGAGATTAAAAGCTTCCAGGACAAACAAAAACTGAAAGAATTTGCAAACACCAAACCAGCTCTACAGGAAATATTGAAAGGGGTCCTCAGAGCAAAGAGAGCACCTACAAGTGGTAGATCAGAAAGGAACAGAGACCATATACAGTAACAGTCACCTTACAGGCAATACAATGGCACTAAATTCATATCTCTCAATAGTTACCCTGAATGTTAATGGGCTAAATGCCCCTGTCAAAAGACACAGGGTATCAGAATGGATAAAAAAACAAAACCCATCTATATGTTGCCTCCAAGAAACTCTTTTTAAGCCTGTAGACACCTCCAGAATTAAAGTGATCGGGTGGAAAAGAATTTACCATGCTAATGGACATCTGAAGAAAGCAGGAGTGGCAA
The DNA here is from genome assembly GCF_964662115.1 of Mustela nivalis. Taxonomy (NCBI): domain Eukaryota; kingdom Metazoa; phylum Chordata; class Mammalia; order Carnivora; family Mustelidae; genus Mustela; species Mustela nivalis. Next base: position 38,149,782 of record NC_139032.1, on the reverse strand, counting down.
TCCTTATATCAGATCAATTAGATTTTAAGCCAAAGACTATAATAAGAGATGAGGAAGGACACTATATCATACTCAAAGGGTCTGTCAAACAAGAAGATCTAACAATTTTAAATATCTACGCCCCCAATGTGGGAGCAGCCAACTATATAAACCAATTAATAACAAAATCAAAGAAACACATCAACAACAATACAATAATAGTAGGGGACTTTAACACTCCCCTCAGTGAAATGGTCAGATCATCCAAGCAAAAGATAAGCAAGAAAATAAAGCCCTTAAATGACACACTGGACCAGATGGACATCACAGATATATTCAGAACTTTTCATCCCAAAGCAACAGAATACACATTCTTCTCTAGTGCACATGGAACATTCTCCAGAATAGATCACATCCTCAGTCCTAAATCAGGACTCAACCGGTATCAAAGATTGGGATCATTCGCTGCATATTTTCAGACCACAATGTTCTAAAGCTAGAACTCAACCACAAAGGGAAGGTTGGAAAGAACCCAAATACATGGAGACTAAACAACATCCTTCTAAAGAATGAATGGGTCAACCAGGAAATTAAAGAAGAATTAAAAAAAATCATGAAAACAAATGATAATGAAAATACAACGGTTCAAAATCTGTGGGACACAACAACGGAGGTCCTGAGAGCTAAATATATAGTGGTACAAGCCTTTTTCAAGAAACAAGAAGGGTCTCAGGTACACAACCTAACCCTATACCTAAAGGAGCTGGAGAAAGAACAAGAAAGAAACCGTAAGCCCAGCAGGAGAAGAGAAATCATAAAGATCAGAGCAGAAATCAATGAAATAGAAACCAAAAAAACAATAGAACAAATCAACGAAACTAGGAGCTGGTTCATTGAAAGAATTAATAAAATTGATAAACCCCTGGACCGACTTATCAAGAAGAAAAGAGAAAGGACCCAAATAAATAAAATCATGAATGAAAGAGGAGAGATCACAACTAACACCAAAGAAATACAAACTATTATAATAACATATTATGAGAGACTCTACGCCAACAAACTTGACAATCTGGAAGAAATGGATGCATTCCTAGAAACATATAAACTACCACAACTGAACAAGGAAGAAAAGAAAGCCTGAACAGACCCAGTAAGGAGATTGAAACAGTCATTAAAAATCTCCACACAAACAAAAGCCCAGGGCCAGACGGCTTCCCGGGGGAATTCTACCAAACATTTAAAGAAGAACTAATTCCTATTCTCCTGAAACTGTTCCAAAAAATAGAAATGGAAGGATAACTTCCAAACTCATTTTATGAGGCCAGCATCACCATGATCTCAAAACCAGACAAGGATCCCATCATAAAAGAGAGCTAAAGACTAATATCCTTGATGAACACAGATGTGAAAATACTCAACAAAATACTAGCCAGTAGGATTCAACAGTACATTAAAAGGATTATTCACCACGACCAAGTGGGATTTATTCCAGGGCTGCAAGGTTGGTTCAACATCCGCAAATCAGTCAATGTGATACAACACATCAATAAAAGAAAGAAAAAGAACCATATGACACTCTCAATAGATGCTGAAAAAGCATTTGACAAAGTACAGCATCCCTTCCTGATCAAAACTCTTCAAAGTGTAGGGATTGAGGGCACATACCTCAATATCATCAAAGCCATCTATGAAAAACCCACAGAAAATACCATTCCCAATGGAGAAAAACTGAAAGCTTTTCCGCTATGGTCAGGGACACGGCAGGGATGTCCATTATCACCACTGCTATTCAACATAGTACTAGAGGTCCTAGCCTCAGCAATCAGAAAACAAAAGGAAATTAAAGGCATCCACATCGGCAAAGAAGAAGTCAAATTAGCACTCTTCGCAGATGATATGATACTATATGTGGAAAACCCAAAAGACTCCACTCCAAAACTGCTAGAACTTATACAGGAATTCAGTAAAGTGTCAGGATATAAAATCAATGCACAGAAATCAGTTGCATTTCTCTACACCAACAGCAAGACAGAAGAAAGAGAAATTAAGGAGTCAATCCCATTTACAATTGCACCCAAAACCATAAGATACCTAGGAATAAACCTAACCAAAGAGGCACAGAATCTATACTCAGAAAACTATAAAGTACTCATGAAAGAAATTGAGGAAGACACAAAGAAATGGAAAAATGTTCCATGCTCCTGGATTGGAAGAATAAATATTGTGAAAATGTCTATGCTACCTAAAGCAATCTACACGTTTAATGCAATTCCTATCAAAGTACCATCCATCTTTTTCAAAGAAATGGAACAAATAATTCTAAAATTTATATGGAACCACAAAAGACCTTGAATAACCAAAGGGATATTGAAAAAGAAAGCCAACGTTGGTGGCATCACAATTCCGGACTTCAAGCTCTATTACAAAGCTGTCATCATCAAGACAGCATGGTACTGGCACAAAAACAGACACATAGATCAATGGAACAGAATAGAGACCCCAGAAATAGACCCTCAACTCTACAGACAGCTAATCTTCGACAAAGCAGGAAAGAATGTCCAATGGGAAAAAAACAGCCTCTTCAATAAATGGTGCTGGGAAAATTGGACAGCCACATGCAGAAAAATGAAATTGGACCATTTCCTTACACCACACACAAAAACAGACTCAAAATGGATGAAGGACTCAATGTGCGAAAGGAATCCATCAAAATCCTTGAGGAGAACACAGGCAACAACCTCTTCGACCTCTGCCACAGCAACATCTTCCTAGGAAAAACGCCAAAGGCAAGGGAAGCAAGGGCAAAAATGAACTATTGGGATGTCATCAAGATCAAAAGATTTTGCACAGCAAAGGAAACAGTTAACAAAATCAAAAGACAACTGACAGAATGGGAGAAGACATTTGCAAACGACATATCAGATAAAGGACTAGTGTCCAGAATCTATAAAGAACTTAGCAAACTCAACACCCAAAGAACAAATAATCCAATCAAGAAATGGGCAGAGGATATGAACAGACATTTCTGCAAAGAAGACATCCAAATGGCCAACAGACACATGAAAAAGTGCTCCATATCACTCGGCATCAGGGAAATACAAATCAAAACCACAATGCGATATCACCTCACACCAGTCAGAATGGCTAAAATCAACAAGTCAGGAAATGACAGATGCTGGCGAGGATGTGGAGAAAGGGGAACCCTCCTACACTGTTGGTGGGAATGCAAGCTGATGCAGCCACTCTGGAAAACAGCATGGAGGTTCCTCAAAATGTTGTAAATAGAACTGCCATATCACCCAGCAATAGCACTACTAGGTATTTACCCTAAAGATACAAATGTAGTGATCCAAAGGGGCATGTGCACCCGAATGTTTATAGCAGCAATGTCCACAATAGCTAAACTATGGAAAGAACCTAGATGTCCATCAACAGATGAATGGATGAAGAAGAAGTGGTATATATACACAATGGAATACTATGCAGCCATCAAAAGAAATGAAATCTTGCAATTTGCGACACCATGGATGGAACTAGAGCGTATCATGCTTAGTGAAATAAGTCAAGCAGAGAAAGACAACTGTCATATGATCTCCCTGATATGAGAAAGTGGTGATGCAACATGGGGGCTTAAGTGGGTAGGAGCAGAATCAATGAAACAAGATGGGATTGGGAGGGAAAGAAACCATAAGTGACTCTTAATCTCACAAAACAAACTGAGGGTTGCTGGAGGGAGGGGATTTGGGAGAAAGGGGTGGGATTATGGACATTGGGGAGGGTATGTGCTTTGGTGAGTGCTGTGAAGTGTGTAAACCTGGTGACTCACAGACCTGTACCCCTGGGGATAAAAATATATGTTTATAAAAAATAAAAAATTAACATAAAAAAAAGAAATTAATACCTTAGTATGAAGGTGCTCTGCACTTGGTGACCAGCAATAGCTCGGAGACTGGTGGCTGTGCGATGGGAAGGGACTGATAACAGTACTCAAACAGAACAAATGGACTTAATGGACAAGTGTGTGACTAGGCAGCAGTAAGTGTGGACCTAATCCCATGGTCCCAGGACCAGCCACATCCACTGCCTTCTTGTGTCTGAGAGGACATGGAACAAACTTGAGTCAGCAGTCCCTAGGGCTTGTGGCTGCCACCTCTACCACAGCAGCACCTCTGCCTCTAATGTGGCTGAGAGGACTTGGCATGGACTTGAGTCCATGGTCCTGGGAACAGCAGCTGCCAGGACTGGGCTTGCCCAGACCAGTATCACTCATTGTTTTGGTGGCATGGGGGTACACAGACAAGCAGAGGCTTCTAGTGACCACTGAGGTGGTGGCTGGGGGTGCACACCACTTGTGAGAGGCTGTGGTATTCAATGGGCCTTGCAGAGGGGGAGTTTGTGTTTTCTGGACCACTCAGAGAGGAGCAGACTGTTACTATATCTGTGAGGTGGAGGCCTGGTGCTGACAGTTTACTTTGCTCTGACCCTCTGAAAAGGCACAGAAAAGCCACCAGAAAACAAAAGCTCCAGAGAACAAAAGACCAAAAAATTGGCTTCCATGGAGCCCAACCCCTTAAAACCTGGCAGGGCAACTCCACCCAAGCAGGATTCACTGAAAAACAATGTGGCAGGCCCCTCCCCCAGAATACAAGCTGAAAGAACAAAGAGGACAACAACCACAGTGTCCCCATAAAACTGTAAAACCCCAACACCATGGGAAAACAGTATATTAAGCTCTTAGTACTGCCTCACAGCCTGTGTATTTCTTAAATACAATTCTCTATCTCTTTTTAATTCGTTTTCATAATTCTTCCTCTTTAATTTTTTGTACCTACTTGTATTTCAATTAGCTGTTTAATACAACATATTCCATAGTAACTATTTTGTTTGAATTTTTTATCCATATACTTTTTTTGTTTTCTTTTTTTATAAATATATATAATATGTATATGTATGTGTGTGTGTATGTATATATATACATACACACACATAGTCCTTTTCTGCCTGTTCAATATTGCCTTTATAAACATACCAGTTTTAATTTCCCTGTATCTCTGGAAAGTTGAGTCCTCTAATAAAGATAACAAGATACACCCAGAAAATACTGAAATACACTTCCTCACTCACATTGAAAGATTATAACCTCCTTCCTGTCATTCCCCCTTTTTATTTTGTTTTTCTTTTTCCTTTGTCTGTCTTTTTGTTTGTTAGTGTGTTTTAGTTTTTGTAGTTTACAAATCTTACTCATGGGGCTCATTTTGACTGAGTGTCTTTTCTTGTTTTCTTTTCTTTCCTTTCTTTTTGGCAATGACTTCCAGTTGCTCCAAAACTTCCCAGGGTTCACCTTGTCTGGATTGTGGTTGATATTTTCAGCTACACATCCCCTCAAACACAACTCAACAGAATGACAAGGAGGTGGAATTTCCAACAAAGAAAACATGCAGGGACAATGGCTTCTCCAACAGATCCAATGGATACAGATCTAAGGAAAATGGCAGAAATAGACTTTGGGGTAATAGTTATGAAGACAATAGTCAGGCTAGAGAAAACTATTAATGGCAATATAGATTTGTTAAGGACAGAGTGAGAGCAAATCTGGCAGAAATTAAAAATGCTATCAATGAGATCCAATCTAATATAGATACTCTGACACTTAAGGTAAATAAGGCAAAAGATCAAGTTAGTGATCTAGAAGACAAACTGATAGAAAAGAAGGATCAGGAGGAGGCCTGGAACAAGCAGTTTAGAACCCATAAAAACAGAAATAGAGAAATAAATTATGCCATGAAACATTCCAATGTCAGAATTATGGAAATCCCTGAGGGGATGGAGAGAGAGAGAGAGAGGCCTATATATGTTTATAAAAAATAAAAAATTATAATTAAAAAAAATAAAGATAGATTTGACTAAATCCTAGTAAGAATTTCCCTAATCTGGGAAATGGAACAAATGTTTATGTCCTAGAGTCAGAGAGGACACATGCAATATCAATGAGGGTAAACCAACCCCCCAGAATGTTAAAGTGAAAGTTCCCTATCTTAGAACCAAGGAAACCATTTTAAGGGCAGCAAGAGGGAAGAGATTCTTTACATAGAGAGGGAAGAACATCAGAATAATATCAGACCTGTCCAAAGAGACCTAGCAATCCAGAAAGGTCTGGCAAGACATATTCAGGGCACTAAATGAGAAGAACAGGCATCCAGGAATTCTTTATCTGACAAGGTTGTCATTCACCATAGATGAAGAGATAAGAAACTTCCAGGATGGCAGACTGAAAGAATATGTGACCACTAAGCTGGCCGTGTAAGAAGTATTAAGGGGGGGGGGATTCTATAAAAAGAGACCCCAAGAGTGATACAGAATAGAGACATATAGAGACAATCCATAGAAACAAGGACTTCACAGTCACCATGATGACAATAAAGTCTTATCTGTCAATAATCACTCTCAATATGAATGTCCTAAAAGTTCCCATAAAATGGCACAGGTTTGCACTTTTAAAAACTCAGGACCCATTCATATCCTGTCTACAAGACACTCATTTTGAACCTAAAGATAAATCCAGAGTGAAAGTGATGGGATGGAGAGTCATCTTTAATGCCAATGGACCTCAAAAGAAAACTGGGGCAGTAATTCTCATATCAGACAATTTATATTTTAAGCTGAAGTCTGTAGTTAAAGATGCAGAAAGACACTATCATTTTTAAGTGGTCTATCCAACAATAATATCTAACAATTGTAAATATCAATGCCCCCAACATGGGAGCAGCCAACTACATAAGTCAACTGTTAACAAAAATAAAGGGACATATTGATAATAATTCCTTAATTGTAGGGAATCTTAGCATGCCACTCTCAACAACAGACAGATAATCTAAGTAGATAATCAACAAAGAAACAATAGCTTTGAATGAAACACTGGACCAGATGGACCTCATAGATACATACAGAACATTCCACCCTAAACAACAGAATATTTATTCTTGTTAAGTGCACATGGAGATTTTTCCAGAATAGACCATATACTGGGTCACAAATAAGGTCTCAAATGATAGCAAATTATTGAGATTATTCCCTGCATATTTTCAGATGTTTGGGAACTGGTACTCAACCACAAGATAGTTTGGAAGAAATTCAAATAGTTGAAAGCTAAAGACTGTCTTCCTTGAGAAAGATTAGATCAACTATAAAGTCAGAGAAAAACTTAAATAATTCATGGAAACCAATAAGAATGAAAGCACATTGGTCGAGTACCTAAGGGATACGACAAAAGTGGTCCTAATGGGGAAATATGTAGCCTCCAAGCCTCACTCAAAAAAATGAAAAATTCCTAATACACAAACTCTCTTTACACCTCACATAACTGAACAATCAAAAACAAATTAACCCTACCCATGCACAAGAAGAGAAATAATTAAGATTAGAGCAGAAATCAATAAATTAAAAACCAGAGACACAGTAGAACACATCAATAAAACTAGAAGCTGGTTCTTTGAAAGAATTAATAAGATTGATAAACTACTGTCCAGCCTAATCCAAAAGAAAAGAGAAAGGACCCAAATTAATACAATTTATGAATAAAGAGGGAGAGATCATGACTAACACCAAGGAAATAGAAACAGTAATCAGAAATTACTATCAACAGCTGTATACCAATAAGTTAAGCAAACTAGAGGAAATAGATGACTTCCTGGAAACCTATAAACTTTGAAGACTGAAACAGGAAGAAATTGTCAACCTGAATAGACCAGCATCTAATAATGAGATTGAAGCAATGACCAAAAAATCCCCAAAAAACAGGAGTCCAGGATTTGATGGGTTCCCTGGGGAATTCTAACAAACATTCAAAGAAGAAATAATTCCTGAAGCTTTTTCCAAAAATAGAAACAGTAGGAAAACGTTCTGAGGCCAGCATCACCTTGATCCCCAAACCAGGCAAAGACCCTTTCAAAAAAAAAAAAAGAATTTCAGACCAATATCCCTGATGAATATAGATGCCAAGGTTCTTGATAAGATCCTAGCTAATAGGATCCAGCAGTACATTAAAATGATTGTCCACTATGACCAGGGGGGATTTATCCCTGGGATACAAGCATGGTTCAACATTCACAAATCAATCAATGTGATAGAACAAATCGGTAAGAGAAGAGAAAAAAACCACATGGTCCTCTCAGTTGATGCAGAAAAAGCATTTGACAAAATACAGCATCCTTTCCTAATTAAAACTCTTCAGAGTACAGGGATAGAAGGAACATTCCTCGATTTCATAAAATACTTCTATGAAAAACACACAGCAAATATCATTCTCAATGGGGAAAAGCTGAGAATTGTCCCTTAAGATCAGGAACATGGCAAAGATGCCCATTATCACAACTATGTTCAACATAGTACTAAAAGTCCTAGCAAAAGCAATCAGACAGCAACAACAACATCAAATAAATAAAAGATTCAAATTGGCAAAGAAGAAGTCAAACTGTCTCTCTTCACAGATGATATGATACTTTATGTGGAAAACCCAAAAGGCTCCACTGACAAATTTCTAGAACTTATACAGCAATTCAGTAATGTGGCAGGATACAAAATCAATGCACAGAAATCAGTTTCTTTTTTTTTTCTTTTATAAGATTTTATTTATTGGGACACCTGGGTGGCTCAGTGGGTTAAAGCCTCTGCCTTCCACTGAGTGACACTACAGACAAAGCACTGATATCCAAGATCTATAAATCTTTAAGAAAATATTTTATTTATTTATTTGGCAGACAGAGAGATCACAAGTAGACAGAGCAGCAGGCAGAGAGAGGGGGGATTAAGCCTCTCCGCTGAGCAGAGAGCCCAATATGGGGCCAGATCCTAGGACACTGAGATCATGACCTGAGCCAAAGGCAGAGGCATAATTCACTGAGTCACCCAGGTGCCCCATCAGTTGCTCTCTAATACACCAAATGAAACTGTAGATAGGGAAACTAAAGAAATTGATTGCATTTACAATAGAACCAAAACCTATGAGATACCTTGGAATAAACGTAACCAAGAAGGCAAAGAATCTATACTCTAGGAACTATAGAACACTCATGAGAGAAATTGAAGACACAAAAAGGTGGAAAATACATTCCATGTTCATGGATCAGAAGAATAAACATTGTTAAAATGTATATGCTGCCCAGAGCAATCTATACTTTCAACACCAACCTAATCAAAATATCCTTGGCATTTTTCAATGTGCTGGAACAATTTAAAAAAATTGTATGGAACTAGAAAAGACCCCAAATCTCCAAGAAATGTTGAAAAAGAAAAAAAGCTGGGGCATCACATTGCCTGACTCAAAGCTTTATTACAAACCTATGGTCATCAAGACAGCATTGTACTGGCACAAAGACAGACACAAAGACCAATGGAACAGAATATGAAGCCTAGATATGGACCCTCAACTCTATGGTCAAATAATCTTTGAGAAAGCAGGAAAAAATATCCAATGGAAAAAAAAAAACAGTGTCTCCAATAAATGCTGCTAGGAAAATTGAATAGCTATACACAGAAGAATGATACTAGACCATTCTCTTACACCATACACAAAGATAAACTCAAAATGGCTGAAAGACCTCAATATGAGACAGGAATCCATCAACATCCTGGGGGGAGAACATAGGCACTAACCTCTTTAACATAGGCCACAGCAACATCTTTAAAGACATGTCTCCAAAGGCAAGGGGGGAAAAAAAAAGCAAAAATGAAGTTTTGGGACTTAGTCAAGATAAAAATCTTCTGTACAACAAAGGAAAAAGACAACAAAACAAAGAGGCAATCCACAGAATGAGAAAAGATATTTGCAAGTGACACTACAGACAAAGCACTGATATCCAAGATCTATAAATAATTTCACAAACTCAACACCTACAAAACAGATAATCACATAAAAAAATGGGCAGAAGACATAAACAGACACCAAACAATACATACAAATGGATAACAAACACATGAAAAAATGTTCATCATCAGTAGCCATCAGGGAAATTCAAATCAAAACCACATTGAGATACCACCATACACCAGTTAGAAAAGGAAACATTAACAAGGCAAGAAACAAGTGAGATTGGACTGAATGTGGAGAAAGGGGAACCCTCTTATACTGTTGGTGGGAATGCATGTTGGTGCAGTCACTTTGGAAAACAAACAAAAAATTAAAAATAGAACTATCCTATGACCTGGCAATGGCACTACTGGTTATTTACCCCAAAGACATAGATGTAGTGAAAAGAGGAGCCATATGGACCCCAATGTTCATAGCAACAATGTCCATGAGAGCCAAACTGTGGAAAGAGCTGAGATGCACTTCAAGGGATGAATGGATAAAGAAGATGTCTTCCATATATATAATGGAACATTACTCAGGCAATAGAAATGATGAATATCCAACTTTTTCATCAACATGGATGGGACTAGAGGAGATTATGCTGAGTGAAATAAGTCAAGCAGAGAAAATCAATTATTATATGTTTTACTTACTTGTAGAACATAAGGAATAACATGGAGGATATTAGGAGGAGGAAGAGAAAAATGAAGAGGGGGTTGCTGGGGAAGAAAAACCATGAAAGTCCATGGATTCCAAGAAACAAACATAGGGTTTTAGAGAGGAGGTGAATGGGGGGATGTGTTGGCCCAGTGATGGGTATATACGTATTGTGTGGAGCACTGTTTATGTATTGTTATACATAAACAATGAATCTTGGAATACTACATCAAAAACTAATGACATACTATATGGTGATTAACATAACATAATAAAAAATACAATTTAAATAAATAAATAAATGAATAAATAAAATAAAATATGATTTATGAGATAATGTATAAAAATGAAAACTAAGAGCTAGGCTTTGGAGAGGGAGTGTCTAAAATAAAATTACACTTTTGCCTCTGACTAGATATATGAACTTCAAAAGATTTTGTTAAACTATTTTAGGCCTATATTTTTGTAATTGTGAGAAACTAATGATATAAACAATAAATGTTTAATTCATTATTGTCAGCAGAACTGATGTGATGGTTAGAAATATCTGACATACAGCCACTGTTCCTGAAAATTAAGCGGGCTTTAATAAAGTGAAAATGAAAGAAAATCCATTTTGAATTTCAAACATCTGATTTGTTTTTAGAATCAAATTAGCTAGTACTCCACATTTCCAAAATATACTAACTTCCTCCATGAAATTCCCTTTCAGGCCAGTGATGCAATCAGAACAAATCATTACTTTAAAAAAAAAAAAAAGATTTTATTTACTTATTTGACAGACAGAGATCACAAGTAGGCAGAGAGGCAGGAGGAAGCGGACTCCCCGCTGAGCAGAGAGCCCGATGTGGGGCTTGATCCCAGGACACTGGGATCATGACCTGAGCTGAAGGCAGAAGCTTTAACCCACTGAGTCACCCAGGTACCCCAAAATCATTACTTTTAAACATCTATTCATTCAGTCACTTTCACTAAATGAATTTCAGAATTTTCATTGTCTTCTAAATGGTGAAATGTATATCAGAAATATATACATGCCTAATATGTGTTTCAGAACAGATTTCTGGTAGAAATGATAGAATATGATATGAGGAATTTGAAAAACAAGACAGGGTATCACATGGGAATGGAGGGAAAAATGAAACAGGGTGAAACCAGAGAGGGAGACAGCACATAAGAGACTCTTAATATCAGGAAACAAACTGAAGGTTGCTGGAGCAGAGGGAGGTGGGAGGGATGAGGTGGCTGGGTGATGGGCATTAGGGAGTATATGTGCTATGGTGAGTGCCATGAATTGTGTAAGACTGATGAATCACAAACTTGTACCCCTGAAAAAAAAATACATTATATATTAATTTAAAACATGATTGAATAGGGGAGCTTGATAAAACAGAGATTCAGAGAAATTTGTTTCCCTTTTTTTGTGGTATAAATGTAGAAAACCTCTTCTTCAAATAAGTAAGTTGCCCTTTCTACAAATTTACATAAAAAAAGGACAGACCTTAGGCTTTGTCCTCCTTGAGAAGGTATGCTTTATTTTTCCCTCTATACAAACCATCTTTCTTAAGTGCCACCTGTCTCATCATTTGGAGATTTGTAGTCAGGGTTAGTTTTGGATTGAGAGAAACTGTATGAAGTCTATGCTACTAAACTATGAGGAAACTTTGCTTTTCAAATGTCCTGAAATTTGTATACTCATCTCTACCAGTTACCTATCGCTGCTCTAGCAAAGTGCCACACAATGGGAGGCTTAAAAGAACAGGAATTAATTATATCACATTTCTGAATGCTAGAAGTCTGAAATCACAGTGTTTACAGGACCATGCTATCTAAAGCCTCTAGGGGAATGTCCTTCCTTGCCTTTTCCAGCTTTTGATAGACTCAGATGATCTTTGGCTTTTAGATGCATTATTTCAATCTGTCCTCTTCCTCTTTCTTCATATGACATCTGCCTGTGTGTCTCTGTATATTCACAGGGTCAAATTATTATAAGGACACCAGTCATACTGGATTGAGGTGCTACCCTATTTTAGTATGACCTAGTTTTAATTTTACTAATTATATATACAAAGACTGTATAGCCAAATAAGATCACATTTTCAGGTACTGAAGCATATTTTTGGGAGACATAAGTCACCTATAACCTATAATATCATAACATAATCATACAGATATATGTCCTATGGTTATTTTTAAGCACTATTATATTTATAATATGGCTGAAGCATCACTTGGACTTTTGGACCTTTTGAAACTCTATATACCTAACGTGTATAGCCTAACATGTAGGTAAGAAACCCAAGCTATATATTAATACAGTCCAATCTTATGTGAGAGCCCCATATATTAATGTGAGGTACAATTTATATGTCTAATTTGTATATAATTTCCCTATCCCTATAGTGGCATAAATGACTTCTTTCAATGTGGTTATACTAGAAAATCCTTACTTTATTTTCTACCATATAGGAAAAAAATGTTAGAGACACATGTTGCCTGGAGTTTAATGAATACTGTTTCATCAACTTTTATTACAGAGTCTTTCTGGATCATTTCTAAAAGTCATTTAAACAGACCATGTTGAACTGTCCTTCCAGTCTATAGTCTCTCAGTTTCAAAAACTTCCCCTTGATTACACTTGGCTAGCAATTCTCATATTTATATCAATAACCTATCCTTACCAGTAAATACACCATTTCTAAAATCTGCTTTAAAAATCCCACCCTCTCCAATCATCACCTCTGCTTCCAATTCATTTACTTTGGACACACCTATAGACATTTTAACAATGTTTATTCTTCTGATCCAAGAGCATGGAATGGTCTTCCATCTTTTTGTGTCTTCTTCAATTTCTTTCATGAGTGTTCTGTAGTTCCTCGAGTACAGATCCTTTACCTCTTTGGTTAGGTTTATTCCCAGGTATCTTACGGTTCTTGGTGCTATAGTAAATGGAATTGATTCTCTAATTTCCCTTTCTGTATTTTCATTGTTAGTGTATAAGACACACCTGGGCATAATTATTGGCTTTATGAACATATTCATGGTATTGTCTTTCTGGCCACTGAACAAAACTCCCTGCCTTCCCAGCCTGAACAAAACTCCCAAGCATTACTAGAACCAACTACTCACTCCACTGGCACTGCTCTTAAATAGTTAAGTGTTACTAAGGAAAATAATAAAAATTGATTGAATTATAATACTGTAACTTCATGATCAAAAGCCTCAAATGGGTATTGAACACCGCACAGTAGTTTGATACTGTTTTCTTCTTAAGTTCACATTCCCACTCTCTGAGATGTCCCTTTCTAGATGAAAAGGGAAGTAAAAATGAAAAAAAAAATTGCAAAAGGAAACAAGGAAACATCAACAAGACAATTCTACCTTAACTTCATATCTGTTTCCATGTACTCTATTCTTTTTTATCTTCTGAAACAAATTATCAATATGATCTCAAAATTCTCACTTTTTATTCAACATTTGAACAAACAAAATGAAACAAAACATTTCGGGTGCCTGGATGGCTCACTGGGTTAAAGCTTCTGCCTTTGGCTCAGGTCATGATTCCAGGGTCCGGGGATCAAGCCCCATGTTGGGCTCACTACTCAACAGAGAGACTACTTTCCTTCCTCTCTCTCTCTGCCTGCCTCTCTGCCTACTTATGATCTCTGTCTTTCAATAAATAAATATAATCGGGGGAAAAAAAAGAAAAAAATATATTTTTAACAATATCTATTTTTTGAAACATGGTTATAAAGACTCTTATCATTACCAAATATTCTCTTAGCAACCACATGGAAGAGACTTGTAAATATTTTTTGGTTGTTCATTAGAAGGGAAGAAAATTAGTTTCTGTGGCCACTTTTTGCCACACCAGCTTGTTGAAAATTCATGTATATGAACACTGGAATTATAGGTATAAACCTATGAAAGAACAATGTTACAAAGCTAAACTGAGCCAAGGTCTAGCATGTTCAAAAAGAAGGGACCTGGAATTCTGTATGCTATTACATTAAGGAGCAATAAAACATGGACGAATCTAATATTCAAAGTTTTGTGCTTTTAAGCAAAGGTGGGAGGAAGCCAAGTTTGAGAGTAGCAATGAAAAATAAAAGGATGCCAAACTCAACATTAAGCCCAAATTTCAAGATATATATATATATATATATATATATATATATATATATATATATATATATAAAATGTCATCACTTGGAGGAGGAAGGCTATAACTAAAACAGTGTTCTTTTTTTTAAGATTTTATTTATTTATTTGGCAGAGATCACAAGTAGGCAGAGAGGCAGGCAGAGAGAGAGGCGGAAGGAGGCTCCCTGCTGAGCAGAGAGCCCAATGTGGGGCTCAATCCCAAGACCCTTGGATCATGACCTGAGCTGAAGGCAGAGGCTTTAACCCACTGAACCACCCAGGTGTGCCTAAAACAGTGATCTTAAAAATAGTGGTAGGCTTCTGTTAGAATGTGAACGGGAAAGAATGGGTGCCTAAGTGGCTCAGTCATTGAGTATCTCCCTTCTGCTTAGGTCATGAATATGAGGCACTGGAGAAGTAGGTGTCTTGATAGGTTATGCAGTATCCACCCTGTCTTCTCCTTAGCGTCTGTTGATAAAGGTCTCCAGGTTACAACATGGATGATACAACTAAACATCAGGGCCCATTCTTTGACTCTTACTAGTAAAAGCATCAACTACATATTTTCCATTGAATTTATTGATTTAGATAAACTAAAATAATACTGCCTGTTCTAAACAGATAGTGAAGCAGTAGAGAAGAAATTAAGAAAACGATCTCATTTGTAATTGCACCAAAATAGTAAGATATGTAGAAATAAACCTAATCAAAGAGGTGAAAGACCTATACTCTGAAATCTATAAAATACTAACAAAAGAAATTGAAGATGACACAAAGAAATGGAAAGATATTCTATGCTCATTGATTGCGAGAACAAATATTGTTTTTTTTTTTTAATTTTATCTATTTGACAGACATTACAAGTAGGCGGGGGGGGGAGGGGAAGGCTCCCTGTTGAGCAAAGAGACAGAAGCGGGGATCGACCCCAGGACCCTAGGATCATGACCCGAGTCGAAGGCAGAGGCTTTAACCCACTGAGCCACCCAGGCACCCTGGAAGAACAAATATTGTTAAAATGTCTGTATTACCAAAAGAAATCTACACATTTAGCATAATCCCTATCAAAATATCATCAGTATTTTTCACAGAACTAGAAGAAACAATGCTAAAATTTGTATGGAACCACAGAAGAACCGAAGTGGCCAAAGCAGTTTGTAAAAGAAAAGCAAAGCTGAAGGCATCACAATTCCAGACTTCAAGTTATATTACAAAGCTGTAGTTATCAAAACTGCGATACTGGCACAAAAACAGACACATAGATGAATGAAACAGAATAGAAAACCCAGAAACAAACCTACCATTACATGGTCAACTGACTTTCAACAAAGCAGGAAAGAATATCCAATGGAAAAAAAAGATAGTTTCTTCAATGAATAATGTTGGGAAAACTAGAGAGCCACATGCAAAAGATTGAAATTTGACCACTTTTTTTTATACTATACCCAAAAATAATTCAAAATGGGTGAAAGACCTAAATTTGGGACAGGAAATCATCAAAATCCTGAAAGAAAGAACAGGCAGTAACTTCTCTGACATTGGTCATGACTTTTTTTTTTTCCCCCTAAATAAGTCTCCAGAGGCAAGGGAAACAAAAGCAAAAATGAACTACTGGGATTTCACCAAGGTTAAAAATAACAAACAACAACAACAACAAACTTATGCATAGAGAAGGAAATAATCAACAAAACTAAAGTCAACTTACAGAATGGGAGAAGATTTTTGCAAATGACAGATTTGTTAAAGTGTTAGTATCAAAATATATGAAGAACTTATAGAACTCAACATCCCCAAAACAATCCAATGAAAAAATGGGTAGAAAACATGAACAGATATTTCTCCAAAGA
Source organism: Mustela nivalis (assembly GCF_964662115.1). Taxonomy (NCBI): domain Eukaryota; kingdom Metazoa; phylum Chordata; class Mammalia; order Carnivora; family Mustelidae; genus Mustela; species Mustela nivalis. Next base: position 38,133,312 of record NC_139032.1, on the reverse strand, counting down.
AGACATCTAGATGGCCAATAAACACATGAACAGATGTTGAACATCATTTATTATCAAAGAAATGCAAATCAAAACTACAATGAGATATCACCTCACATCTGCCAAAATAGTTAATTATCAACAACACAAGAAGAAGAAACAGGTGTTGGCAAAGGTATGGAGAAATGCAAAAGCCCTCTAGAAAACAGTACAGAGTGTCTACAAAAGGTTAAAAACAAACAAACAAACAAACAAACAAAACTCCCCTATGATCCAGCAATCACACTACTGGGTATTTACTCAAAGAATACAAAACACTAATTCAAAGAGATACATGCCGTATTATCAACTGCAGTATTATCAACAATAGCCAAATTATAGTAGCAACCCAAGGGTTCATTGACCGATGAATGGATTAAAGATATGGTAAATATATTAATGGAACCTTATTCAACCATAATAAAGAATGACATTTTGCGGGGCGCCTGGGTGGCTCAGTATGTTAAAGCCTCTGCCTTTGGCTCGGGTCATGATCCCAGGGTCCTGGGATCGAGCCCTGCATCAGGCTCTCTGCTCAGCGGGGAGCCTGCTTCCTCCTTTCTCTCTGCCTACCTCTTCACCTACTTGTGATCTCTGCCTGTCAAATAAATAAATAAATCTTAAAAAAAAAAAAAAAAAGAATGACATTTTGCTATTTCAATGGCATGGTTGGAGCTAGAGAGTATTATGCTAAGCAAAATAAGTCCATCAGAGAAAGATAAATAGTACATGATCTTAGACATATGTGGAATTTAAGAAATAAAACAAATAAACAGAAAAAACAGAGTGAAAGATAGAAAGAAACCGTGAAACAGATTCTAGCTAAGGAGAACAAACTGATTAACAGATGGAGGGATGAGTTATATCAGTGATGGGTATTAAGAGAACACCTGTGATGCATAGCAGTTGATGTATGGAATTTTTGAATCACTATATTGTACACCTGAAACTAATAAAACACTGTATGTTAACTAGAATTAAACAACAACAACAAAAACAAGCTTTGTGGATTAGACCACATTTCCTTTTAATATTTGTTGTTATCCCATAGACAGTGATATAGTTTTCCCTAGCTAGAAAGTAATATATATATTTTTTCCTTCACTTTATTTTGATAAAGTGCTTATGTAGGAACTTGGTTGAAATTTGTTTGTGGAGATATATACATATATAAATTTTTACTGCATTATGATTAGAAAATATGGTTTCCAAAATTTCTATATTTAAAATATTCTTCAGTGGTTTTTTTTTTTTTTTTTTTTTGGTATGGAAACAAACCAAAAACTATCCTTGAGTAATGCTTTTACATGTCTATATATTTAATGAAATCTGTTGATTTGGGGATTATTTACTACTTTTATTTTTGTACTTATCAAATCTATTTGATTTTAAATAACATATATGGATAATTATATATATAATTGCATTTTATCTAATTTTCATTGACTTCTGACAAATTTAGCAATATATAATGTGTAGTCATGTTATCCATGGATATTTACTTATGGCAATTGCATATTCATAAAGGTGTATCTATTATTTTACAAAACATTTTTTTCTTTCTGAGAATTTTTAACCTCTAATGGCACTCTATTTGATCCAAATATTGCTAACCCTAGTTTTGTGATATTTTCATTTGTCTGGAAACTCTTTAATTCACACACTAGTTTCAACTTTATTCTTTTAAAAATATTTTATATAAATTTAACGCTTTCTTTTATAATGCTTAATTGCTTATGTTTCATAAACCAAATGAACAAAACTTCATTGTTTTCATTTTATTATTTTTTATTTATTTCCAAATCTGTAACTAATTTGATTAAGTTGGTATGTATTTTTTCCCTTCTGTAGAAGTTTTTTTTTTCTACTTTTGCACTTTATCAGTTAACATTATTATGCAATTTCATGGTGCATCTTAACAAACAAAACATATATGTATTACATGAGGACATAGCAATTGTTCCCTCACTGTTTCCACTCACAAAGTAAATTGAAGCCTTTGAACAGTTGCATGCTTCCAGTATCTTCCACTCTAGTTGCATGCAATAACAACAGCTAGCATTACAGAAGACTGAATGCAGTTCAAGCTCTGGTCTCTGAACTTTACATATAATAACACATTCAATAATCACCAAAGCCCTAAGAAATGGACTCTGTCATTATCCATAGTAAAATTAAAACTCAAGGACAGCATGGGTTTCTGTTGTTTTGTTTACAAATATATGCTAAGTACTGGAACAGTGACTGGTATATAGTTAGGTTAAAATAATATTTCTTTAAATAAACACATCCACAATTTTACTAATGTGGAGAACGATAGAACAAAGAGGTTTCATGATTATTAATTTCACCACCAATAATTAGTAGAACCTAGACTGAAGACCAGGAACTTTTGTGTTAAGAGTAAAAAAAAAAAAAAAAAGTCTATGCTCTTAGTCATTATAACTTTTTTTAAAAGATTTTATTTATTTATTTAACAGAGAAAGAAAGATAGCACAAGCAAGCAAAGGGAGAGGGAGAAGCAGGCTCAGCAGGGACCCCCACAGGGGGCTTGAGCCTAGGACCCTGAGATCATGACTTGAACTGAAGGCAGATTCTTAACTGACTGAGACACTCAGAAGCCCACCATTATACTTTTGGAAGAGTCTTGTTTTTGTTTTTTTTTTTGTTTTTTTGTTTGTTTTTTAGTTTTTTTCCTCTCCCATAAATAAAAGGCAATGTTTTCTCAAAATAGTTTAAAAATTTTACTTTCAGAATGTCTATTCTCTTCCAAAACACCATTTTCATCCAGTAATATTATATATTCCCAGTCAATGTATCAGTATCAAGACCTTTCCTAGGACCCACTGCTTTCTTGTCATTGCTCTCAAGGGTCTCTTTACATCCAGCCTAAGTGCACTTGAGGTCTTGGAAGAAATGGATGGCTTGATGCTGTAATTGATGTTGTAAGTGGAGTGTGGAGTTACTGTTAGAAAATGTACTGTAAACCCTAGGAGTGATTGTGGGAGCAACCTAAATATCAGCAGCATTCTTGTTTTCAGGCTGTTGAATGCAATGTCCCAATAGGAACAGGATCACATCATATCATGGGGCAGGGCATAGAGAAGGAGCTATGAAAGAAAGCAAACCTCAACTTCCCTTCCTAACTCCAGCAATTCCCAGCACAGACATTCCTTTCGTCCCTTATCCCATTATTGCCTCTCTGTGTGCCCATCAGTAGGGGAAGTTGCAGGCCTGCTTTCTGGCTTCGAGATAATGACCATCTCTTATTATTCCTTTCCCATGTTTTGATAGATTTGTCCTTGCTTTGCTGATATAAATAAATAAATAAATAACTAGCTATGTGTAGAATTCAGCTGTTGCTACTATCCCTTATAGAGGCAGCCCTGGATGGCCCCTCAGATTGGTGTTTGAGAGTATCATTTCTGTGCACAAAAACAGTGGACGGTTTTCACCACCACTTCTAGTCTCTTCTCAAGCCTCCTGGGTATGGGCAAAAATAGGGACCAAAGAGATAGTTCAAAGGAAATATCTAACCCATAAAGGCTAGGGAGAGTGAAAAAACTGGACCCTGGGCCAAAAGATTACAACCAATCCACACAAGAAAGATTGAGAAGGGTAAAAAGAGGGTTGAAAAATAAAATTTCTCTGAAGAAAAAAATAGAAATGCATGTCCAATTTTCTCTCTTTTTTAAAAGACTTTATTTTTTTCTAAAGCAGTTTTAGATTTACAGCAAAATTGAGAGGAATGCACCTTCCAAACATTCAAAACCTCCCTCATTAACAAAATCTCCCACCAGAATGAATATTTGCTGCGATACCGCTATCATCCAGTCTATTGTTTACATTAAGGTTCACTCTTGGTATTGTACATTTTATGCATCGAGCAGATGTGTAGTGACATGTATTCATTATTATAGCATCATACAGAATAGTTTCACTGCCCTAAATATTTCGTGCTTCACTTCTTCACATAGCCCCTCACAACAACTGTCCCCATAGTTTTGTCTTTTCCAGAATGTCATATAGTTGGAATCATACAGCATGTAGCCTTTTCAGATTGGCTTCCTTCACTTAATAGATTGTCTTTAAGTTTCCTCCATGTCTTTTCATAGCTTGATAGCTCATTTCTTTTTAGCACTGAATTAAATTTTCTTTTTAGGAAGAGATTAGAAGTCTGTCCTTGAAACTAGATCAGCAATTAAAGGTATTATGCTCATTGAACACCCTATATCACAGGTGGAGAATGTGAGTTCCATCTCATATATTGAGTGGGTTACTTAATACCCTCAAAGGAATTTCAAATGTAAGTGGCAAACTCCTAGACTGCTTATTTAGATCATTTTCTTTCTATTATACCATGCATCATTTCTGACCATAACCTCCTTCTCTAATTATATGTGTGGTATATTTTAATGTCATTTAATAATATTTAAGAGTAAGAATGTATATACCAAGACAAAAGAGGGGAAGTCTGGCTGGCGTAGAGACGAGTGAAAATCAAGGCCAAATTTCATGAAGTCAATCATCCTTGAAGAGAATTCTTTAAACTCAAAGACATCAATAGGACTGTGGTAAGGATTGAGGTAGGTTGGTACTCCCTAGAAAGAGAAGTTTGTATAAACTGAATAGATTTGAGAGAGATATGCCCAGGCAAAGAGCAATGTTGAAAAACACATAAAGACATAGTTGTTAAAGGATATATATCATTAAGTAATGCTATCTTTCTCTGAAGCTGAGATTTTTGTGTGTTCCAGAAAACATAGCAATGTGAGATGTCCTTCAGTCACTTGGACAAATCAGGCAGATTTTACTCCAAGCCTTAATATCACATTTGGTACCAATGTTTAATACCCACCTCAGATTATGCGCTTATTACCAAGCAGAAACAGATTATCCTGCTGTTTAACACAGTTTGAAATTGCTATCTGCCTTAGAATTGTATCTCTTTACAGGCTTTATGGTCTTTTCTGTTTTGTTTGTTTTATCTTTCTTGTTTATTTATCATTTCTATCATAACTACATGTATTTTTTGACTAGCAAATTCAACTTTCCCAGAAAACTTATTGTATTACATTACAAACCAGATTACACCAATGAAAGTAGATTTATAAAAAAAAAAAAAAGGAAAAGAAAAAAAGGATCAACAAACAAAAATGGAAAAATTTGTATCTCTAAACTTTCCCATACACTGACATATTTCGCATTATTCTATTCTGGAAAGAAAATAGCATTTCAGTTTGAAATCTTACATTCACATAATTTGCACTAAATTAAGAACTGTCTGAATGCTGAAAAGTTATGCTGAAAAATTACTTATTATGCAACATAATTAAATTGTGGCTCTATTTTTTGGTATCAATAAAATAATATGAAATAATTCATATTATAAACCACAGCCTTTGTCATGATTTAGCACTGTGTGCTAAAACTTTTTCTGGGTGCCCACAGGGAATAGGGATCTCTTCAGAACTTCTCTATAGACCTAGGACTACAGAGTTTGAAGATCAGCTCTGGGATGATGAACAGTAGGCAAAGCTGATAAAGGTAAACTTAGAGCAGAACCATTAGCCATGTGGCCAGAATTGATCATGAGAAATAATGAAAAGTAAAGTAAGAGGGATAATTAATGACAGGCACACAGCAGTGCAAGTTCAGCTGTGTGGCTGCAAAATATTCCACTTTGAAGGTTTATGACTGGGCCCTGTGGTTTCTAATGCTCTTAAATGAATGGGAAGAATACCATGTCATCATATTATAGAGTTCTAACATAGTTTTTAACATTTTAGCATTCACTATATATTTATTTATGAGATTAAAATAATTATAATATTTATTTCATATTTTATCATAACTCTTCTAAAATTTCCCCCTTTGTATTTGAAAATGTTTAGAATATGGTAAGCACTATAATAGACTTTTTAAAAGAATGCTATCCTTACCTAGTATTGAGCCACTGACTGAAGTCTGGTCAATTCTCCTTCTTAAGCAGCCTATTAAGTTCACATTCCAGATACTTCCATCCTGGCCATGGGGTTCACACTCTTCAGGCCACCATGCAGCAGTCTTAAGAGCCCCAGGCCAGGTACCAGAAAACTAGTGCCAGTCACTATGCTCCTCTTCCAGAAATTATTCAAATCAGCTAATCCATAGGAAGCTCACAAAACCTACTTAAGCCCACCCCACTTGTTACACATAAAAGGCCTCTACAGTTGCAACTTGACATTGTCTTGTCCCCAGATCAATTTAGTGTGTGGCCCTGCCTGGAAGCCCTCTCTCCTCTGGGATATATCAAAAAATTGTGTCTTTCTTCCGTTCAAATGTCATTGTTATGTCCTCCTATCAAAATAAATAAATAAATAAATAAATAAGTAAATCCTATAAAATAAGCACCCCTTCCACATTTGTGGAATTAATTCATGAATGATGACCTGTGATTTTTCAGCCCTGAGGCAAGTTCCTAGAATAATGGCCAGTTTTGAGGTATCATGTGTAAATACAGAGTCTATAGTATCTGAGAAGCAAGTGTGGAAATAATAGCATTTGGTTTTCAAATAACATTGAAGTTAAAAACAAACAAACAAACAAAAATACACTGTATTCTCTTACCATAACCACTTTGCAACCACTTTGCAACCATCACTACCCAAGAACAAAAGTTACAAAGACTGACCTGTTCCTTAGGGCTTTCCCAATTTCACAATAGCTTTCCATTTTGCAATCCTGGTCCCATGGGCTTCATCCACCGACCTACAAATCTACACATACATTTTCAAAGACTTTTCAAAATATCATATTTAATATTTTCATGTGGCAGATTTCCCTTTCTTTTGATTTCCTTTCTTTATAATTAGAAAGAATTTTTCAGGACATTTAGTTCACTATGTTGAGAGAATTTATGTTTACTAATATAATCTTAATAACCATACAGATCCAGAAGATAGAAAGGGCCCAGGACTCTATAATACACTAATCAAGCTCTACTCTAGGAACATTGCCAAACCTGGACAGCACTACAATTACAATGTAAGGTAACACATTCTTAAGGAAAGTTTGGTATAGCTAGCAATGAGGAGTAAACTCAAGGGGACATTATGGCCAGTATCAGCCTTTTGAAAGAGTAATTGTAAAAAGAGTTGCTTGCTCTGCTTCTGTTTTCTAATCATTTCTAAATGGCATGTCATTTGGACCATTAGAAGGAACAGTATTTCCTACATACTATATTTCTTTTTTTTTTTTTTAAAGATTTTATTTATTTATTTGACAGACAGAGATCACGAGTAGGCAGAGAGGCAGGCAGAGAGAGAGAGAGGAGGAAGCAGGCTCCCTGCTGAGCAGAGAGCCCGATGTGGGACTCGATCCCAGGACCCTGAGATCATGACCTGAGCCGAAGGCAGCGGCTTAACCCACTGAGCCACCCAGGTGCCCCATACTATATTTCTTATAACATGTAATACTATATGTTGGGGAACATTACCAAAAAGAAGTGACTGTCAATTTACTCTTGAGCTAGACCTGGGCACTCCGAGGTTCCTTGCCCCTGTCCTGTCCTTAGAATGTGAATTCTGCTTACCTTTCCACTCCTAGAGGCTGCTCCACTCCAAAACATAGTCTCGAGGTCGTGTTGAAAATACCTGCATGGTATATGTGACTAAACACAGATAGGGCCTCTAACATACCTTTAAGACTGGGAGGAGAGGTGCAGGGACCCATTCATCTTACTACCACCCAAGACAAGAATAGTATGTAAGTTCCTTCTGCTATTATTAAAACTGCCATTTACCAACCTGGACTGGCCAGCCTCTTTCTTATGTCTCTCTTTGTCCTCTGAGTACAGGGATCAGTTTCAGATTATACCAGGAAAGCTCCTGCCATGGTTGCAAACCAGCAAGTACATAATCTTCAAAAGCATAGAGGGTACCACACTTGATCATCCTTATGAAAAATCAGGTTTCACCTTTAAGAGTCATTCACCTTGGACTGTATTATACAAACCTTTAATCTGACTGGCAGTGTTTGTGTTGTTTTGTTTTGTTATTATCATTTGTTTTTTTCTTTTTTTTTTCTTTGTTTTTGGGTGGTTTTTTTTTTTTTTTTTTTTTGCACTTAATATAATAAGTCTGCTTTTGTTTCTAGTAATGATTACTCTTGCTACAGCACCTATGATACAGATTCTCTTTACTATGTAAACAATAGAAATTCCAAAACAGAATATGTCTAGTCAAGCCATGTTTTCAACATGATACTGTCAATAAAATGTCCTATATGTAATACTGAATCTGTAGAGCACACATTAACTGTCTTGGTTACAAAACTCAAGAAAGTACCTTCTTCCCTTCCAGCTGGCATCCATTCCAAAGAAAACCTGTTTAAATGTGCTGTTGTCTACATACAATCTTTTTTAATGCACCCCAAAGTCCACTTTTATAACAAGCTTTGTTCATGAGGTTGTTTCATTGGAGCGATATGTACTGGAAGTCATAAAAGAGAATTAGGAATGTAGACACAGAACAAAAAACCAGAATTCATTTGTTTGTAAATTGTGCCTTATCTGGCTGAGGTACATATTTATGAATGATTTGTTAGATTTACGTGTGATGTCCTGGGAGACAGCTGTGTAGGAGTTTGTATTAGAAGCAAACTATGTTTTCATATTTTACTTGTTATTCAGTCATTCTCAATTTAATCTTTTAAACACCTTCCCTGACCTCAGGTGTGACACAAATCATTTCTTGATGTTTAAAAAAAAAATGGAAGTACACTTATCTGTGTATTGCAGGAATGATTTTCTGAAACAAGTGCAGATGTCCAGGATATCATGAGAGCAAACTGCTATTACATTGTAATATGATAAACAAACATGAATACAGCCTCCTTTCTTTCTTATTCATAAGTATTATAGATGCTAATTGTTTATCAGGTCATGATGTAAACCCTCTGTTGGGATTCATTTTCTTTAGTGATTTGCTACTTTTTTTTTTTTTTAAATGAATGAAACTGAGTTTTCTTCAGTATTGAATGGGGAGATAATTTCAACATTTAACTAGTTGTAATTTCAGCTGTCCCTGAAATTCTAGTGGATTTCTTCTTCCCTTGACCCCAGATGAAAATTCTTATAATATTCATGATTTTTATGCTCACTGTTAGGTATAATTTAAAGGCTTTAATCCTTTAAGTCAGAGAACACAGTCTTACATTTAAAAAAAATAATAAGAAAAAGAAAAAGAAATAACCAGACCCATATAATAGTCTACTGTTCATTTTTTATTCAAAGAAAACTTTTCTCCCCTCTCCTTTTCAAAGACCTTCTGTAGTCAGGAAGCATCATAAAAAGGAACTTAATTGGCTTTTTCTTCTTTAATACTGTATCTCTTCCTCCATCCCTATTAAGGATGAAGTGAGACAAGATTTTAATCTGATAAAAGAAATTCTGATTGACTTTGCTTTATAAGCTCTGGCCTGGCAATGTACCTAAAAATAAATTCATTCTCTCAATAAGTACTTTTGAAGCTTCTTCTGGTATTATTTTTATTTTTGAATTGTATCCTCTATAACTAGGGTTTGTCCTGTAATGTCCTTGGGTGATATTGTATTTATCACTCATTCCTTACTCCTTTTGCTACATGCAGGAATGCCAAAAGAACATTACAGGTGGAGACAAGATGGCAGGGAAACAGGAGAATACCCTTCTCATGCTTAGGGAATCTCACAAAGAAACATGTATGGCAGAGGACCCATTCTGTTGTGGGGGCTAACAGATAGATCTGTCTCAGTGGTAGTGGTTTGAGAGCATCCTCCATTGTTCAGACTATCATGGACCCCAAGGTACTGAGGGACTATTAACTTAGTCCTGTGCAGGTAATTTGAGCACTGTTTCTGTCTTCCTTACCCCATGGCTGATTCTCTGCTCTCTCCTTTATGTATTGTGTAAAATAATTAAAATATTTAGAGTGAACACTGTTACTTATAAATAAAACCCTAAAAGATACAGTTGTTTTATAAGTAACCCAAATATCTCTTTTGCAGAATTAAGACAATGATAGAGTGGTAGAAGTCAGCAGAATCAGAAGCAAAGTCGGAGAACTGGTGGAGCAAAGAGAGACAGCCTTAGATCCACTAGAGAAAAGAGTAGAGGATACTGATTTCTGAGGCACAACTAAAGTGGTTGGACCACATGAGAGAAGCTGTGGCTCATTATAGTTGTTACAACCTCTTATCCAAGAGTCATCTATTATTGCATTACTTCAACTGACCTCTGAGTTCCCATCTAAATGTATACTTTTGCAGGAAAATCCTGTACTCAAAAGTTCTGATAGATTGCAAATTATTCCCATCTCATTTTGTGCTACACACACACACACACACACACACACACGCAATTACTTCCCTCATGTTCTTATTTTCCCTTTCTTTTTCTATAATTTGAAATGATAGAAGTCTTTCTGATAGCTGGCCAGGGAACATAAGGACAGCATTTACTTATTCAGATTAGCAAACTTCTCTAGTGAAAGAGCTGATTTTTTCCCTCTTTATTTATAGAAATGAAAGTCTTTCTAAAGAAATGTGAACCTTAAAATGATACCTAATGCCATTTGTATTGTTTATTATCCCAGTTTTCCATCTCCTGCTGCATTAGCTCTCTGTACTGAAATATTTTTTTTAATACTTGTTTACAGAGCTTTCTTTTTGCTGTCTTCAACAAATCTCTTTCCCCATGAGGTTTTCTTTGGTTAATAACACTCCGTAAGTACTTAATGTGGCATTATGATTTGTTGCAAAGGTAGCCTGAACAGTGCTTGACCTCACATAGTTCCGTAGATCGCTATTGATTTAAAGTGACAGACTAAATTCTCCACATTAGCCTGCACCACATTTTTAATACACCAATAAAACAGAATTACTTCAAAGGAAACAATTTTGTCAGTGGCTCTAAAGCAGGAAACAGAATGCAAATATCAGGGTGCTTTTCTAAGTTATAGAGCATAAACATCTACAAACCTAACTGTGCATCACAGAAATTCATTACCTTGTACGATATTTTGTACAGAAAGAAAAAAGCATTAGCTTTCATGTCAGGGAACTATTTAATGATGCAAAATATATCTAAACTGATTTAAAATAACATTTTTTGGTTTTTGTGAAGGGTATACGTGTATTTAATTTCCTCTTAACCAAGAGCTGCACACTCTGTAGAATGTTTTATAGTGTATTTAAACCCATCTCTATATTTTTTCAATTGCAGAAGTACCAAGACAGGCACCCTACAAACTGCTGGATTTTCATTTCATTGCTTCTTTTTAGATTAAATTCTCAGACAAGCCACTGAACTTGACAAGTGGGGACATTTCTCATTTTGAATTTATAATTTTGCTCTTTCTACTTAGCCATTCCTTCAACCCTAATGCATTTTTTATTTAGCATATGCACTCTATTTAGATGGACAACATATTTTAACTACAGATTAAAGAGATTATGAATTCTTACTAAATTTAGTATAGTTTAATTAAAACTCCAGTCTACATTTGCAGATATTGGAATATTAACTATTGTTTGATCATCATTCCTTTCTGTTATATTCCTTTATCTGGATCCCATAACTATTTTTTAATACTTTGTTTTCAGAATTCTGATTTATTTCTCTGTTGTTCACTGCACACATCCCCCCACCCCCCAGGTTTGGTAATCTTGGTAATCTATTTATCTATATATGTATTTTTTTCTTAAAAGTTTCATTAATGCCACTCCATTCCATGCCCATATATAAAGCTTCATATTTTTTCCATTATAATAAACTTATTTTTTTTTCTGGATGTGCAAGAATCATTGTTGGAAATCAAATTCTTCTTTCATGAAATCATCACCTTGAAAATGACCTGTCTTAACAATTCAGCATAGCTGGCTCAATTGGAAGAGCATGTAACTGTTGATCTCAAAGGAGTTTGAGCCCCACACAGGATATAGAGATTACAAGGAAAAAAAAAAAAACTTAACAAAATTCAGCTGATGTCACCCTGGATGCTCCCCTAGATTGTCCTAACCATCATGCTCTCATAGGAATGCAATAGTTAACTCCCTTTCTCTGAAATTAATGACCTTGTTCAATCACAATCTATCCATTAGCTCAACAAATGTGAACTGAATTCCTATAGCCAACCATTTTCTCTATTTATAATACTATGCAGCCATCAAAAGAAATGAAATCTTGCCATTTGCGACAACATGGATGGAACTAGAGCGAATCATGCTTAGCGAAATAAGTCAAGCAGAGAAAGACAACTATCATATGATCTCCCTGATATGAGGAAGTGGTGATGCAACATGGAGGCTTAAGTGGGTAGGAGAAGAATCAATGAAACAAGATGGGATTGGGAGGGAGACAAACCATAAGTGACTCTTAATTTCACAAAACAAACTGAGGGTTGCTGGGGGGAGGGGGGTTGGGAGAAGAGGGTGGGATTATGGACATTGGGGAGGGTATGTGCTTTGCTGAGTGCTGTGAAGTGTGTAAACCTGGTGATTCACAGACCTGTACCCCTGGGGATAAAAATATATGTTTATAAAAAATAAAAAATTAAAAAAAAAAAAAAGAATCAGTGTGTCAGACTTTATTACAATTACTAGTTTCTATATCTATTTTCCCATGTCTATGAGCTCCTTGAGTCTAGAAACTATATCTTTCTTTTATTTACAGTACCAAGGATATATTTCACATAGGTAATTTGAAAAAAAATGGTTTCATGCATAATTAATTTTGTAGAATAAGTGTGGTATTTACCACAATATGCTAGATATACTAAGAATTCTCTATTTAAAAGCACATGCCCTATGCAAAATATTGTGAAAGAAGAAATGGGATGAGCTTACACGTAAGGTAAAATAATGAAGATAAAGTGAGTGACAAAGCACATTTTAAATAACTTGTTCCTTCACAGTATCTATCAATAATCACTATACACTTCATATTTCTTTATTTTTAGATCCAAATCTCTTTGCCATTTTCTAGGATATATCTTTTAATCTATGCACTAGTTTGTGTAAGTCTGTATTTCTCCTTTAATCTTGTGGCAAATCCTCAAAATTGATAATATACACATACAGTTCAGTTAAGTAATTTGAACAAGGTCAGTTAGTGTGGAAGAGAACAAAAATGACAACAAAATTGACCCATCCCTGTATGCACAGCTCCCTTATCACTTTGCCACTCCTCCCATCAATCAATTCTCCACCCTTCACACCTGGGCTTCACAACTGGTCTTTATCAAATGGCACATTAGCAAATACTACCTAAAGAGAGTGTTGAAAAACTCTTGTCCACTGGAGCTTTCTTTCTTAATGTTATTTGGAATCCTGGCATTGCTCATGTAATGGAAAGCCTAGAATGGGCTACTGGGGTAGCAGAAACCACATGGAGCCAATTCAAACTCTTCCATCTGAATTCTTTTAGACAAAGCAGCCTGCCTACAGCTATATGTGTGAGTGAGTCATCCTGAGTTGTCAACCACACACAAGTTCAAGAATAATAAACTCTTATAAGTAGCAGAATTATAAGGAAAAAAAATGTTGCTTTAAGCAAAAAAGTTTTCTTGACTTAAACCATTTTCCTCAACTAAGTAAATGAATTCAGTTACTAAGTAGACAATCCAAGAAAGTAAAACAGAACCCTTTATATCAATCAGTTTTATTATGCTACTGTTCATTTACTAATTTGGACAATATTACAAACGTTTTCTAATGGCATTTGATTCTGTGCTGGATGTTAAAATTTATTATGAGGTTAATTCCCAAAGAGAAATCGACATTAGATTGTGCAGAGTGTTTCTGGTAAGTAAAAATTTTGAAAAATATGGTATCAGTCTTTTCTCTTCAACTTACAACCAGGTCTTTAGTTTTTTAAATGTCTTTAGTAAAAGACAGTTTAGATAAAATTTAAAAGATCATTATTTTTCCAGTTACTAAGGCTTTTCTTAATACAGTCAAATATTATTAAAACAGTAATTGCAAAAGCACTTTAACTACCACTTGATACCATGATACATGATACTACATGATAACCAAGAACTATGCTGATTTATATATCCTAGCTAATTTAATTATTACAGTAGTATCTCCAATCACACATAGGAAAATGCTGATTAAGTAATTTATCAAATACCATGTCATCATTGAGATGTATACCTAAGGTTTGAACCATGCCTGTTTATTCCAAAGCCTGTGTTCTTAACTGTAATATGTCTTCTGGTTCTCATTTATAGTATGTTTACTGTTAAATGTATTCTGAAAGCAAAAATGAACATGCCATTATTCATTTCCAGAAAATACATTTTTTTATTTTTTTTGGTCAGAGTTGTTTTAATGATTGCCACACAACAGCATAAAATCTGATGAAGAGTGGGGAGGAGTCAAGATGGCGGAGAAGTAGCAGGCTGAGACTACTTCAGCTAGCCGGAGATCAGCTAGATAGCTTATCTAAAGATTGCAATCACCTGAAAATCCATCGGCAGATTGAAGAGAAGAAGAACAGTAATTCTGGAAACAGAAAAACAACCACTTTCTGAAAGGTAGGACTGGCGGAGAAGTGAATCCAAAGCAACAGGAAGATAGACCCCGGGGGGAGGGCCCAGCTCCCGGCAAGTGGCGGAGCAACGGCGCACAAAATCAGGACTTTTAAAAGTCTGTTCCGCTGAGGGACATCGCTCCAGAGGCTAAACCGGGGTGAAGCCCACACGGGGTCAGCGTGGCCTCAGGTCCCGTAGGGTCACAGAAGGATCGGGGGTGTCTGAGTGTCGCAGAACCTGCGGGTATTGGAACGGGAAAGCTGGCTACAGAGACAGAGCCGACAGTAAGCTCACAGCTCGGTGTTACCTTGAACCGGTCGCAGGCTCGGTGAGCTCCGAGCATGGCCGGAGGTCAGGCAGACGGGAGTAACTGGGCACTATTCTCTGAGGGCACACTGAGGAGTGGGGCCCTGGGCTCTCGGCTCCTCCGGGCCGGAGAACAGGAGGCCGCCATTTGTATTCCCATCCTCCAGGAACTCTACGGAAAGCGCTCAGGGAACAAAAGCTCCTGAAAGCAAACCCAAGCGGATTACTCACCCCGACCCCTGGGTAAGGGCGGTGCAATTCCACCTGGGGCAAAGACACTTGAGAATCACTACAACAGGCCCCTCCCCCAAAAGATCAACAAGAAATCGAGCCGAGACCAAGTTTACCTACCAAGGAGTGCGGTTTCAATACCAAGGAGAGCAGCAGAATTCCAGAGGAGGAGAAAGCAAAGCACAGAACTCATGGCTTTTTCCCTGTGATTTTTTTTAGTCTTGCAGTTAATTTAATTTTTTTCTTTTTCATTTTTTGTTTTTTTTTCTCGCCTTCTGGTAAAAAAATTTTTCTTAACTTTTACCTTTTTCTTTTTTAACGTTTTTTAACCAGTTTATCTAATATATATATATTTTCTTTTTTATATTTTTCTTATTTGTTTTCTTTTTTTAAAATTCTTTTCTTTTCTTTTCTTTTTTCTTTTTTTTTTTCTTTCTTCCTTCCTTTTCAAACCTCTTTTTATACCCTTTATCCCCCCTCACGATTTAGGATCTCTTCTAATTTGGTTAAAGCATATTTTCCTGGGGTTGTTGCCACCCTTTTAGTATTTTCCTTGCTCCTTCATATACTCTTATCTGGACAAAATGACAAGACGGAAGAATTCAACACAAAAAAAAAGAACAAGAGGCAGTACCGAAGGCTAGGGACCTAATCAATACAGACATTGGTAATATGTCAGATCTAGAGTTCAGAATGACAATTCTCAATATTCAAGCCAGGCTCGAAAAAGGCATGAAAGATATTAGAGAAACCCTCTCGAGAGATATAAAAGCCCTTTCTGGAGAAATAAAAGAACTAAAATCTAACCAAGTTGAAATCAAAAGAGCTATTAATGAGGTGCAATAAAAAATGGAGGCTCTCACTGCTAGGATAAATGAGGCAGAAGAAAGAATTAGTGATATAGAAGACCAAATGATAGAGAATAAAGAAGCTGAGCAAAAAAGGGACAAACAGCTACTGATCCACGAGGGGAGAATTCGAGAGATAAGTGACACCATAAGACGAAACAACATTAGAATAATTGGGATTCCAGAAGAAGAAGAAAGAGAGAGGGGAGCAGAAGGTATACTGGAGAGAATTATTGGGGAGAATTTCCCCAATATGGCAAAGGGAACGAGCATCAAAATTCAGGAGGTTCAGAGAATGCCCCTCAAAATCAATAAGATTAGGCCCACACCCTGTCACCTAATAGTAAAATTTACAAGTCTCAGTGACAAAGAGAAAATCCTGAAAGTAGCCCGGAACTCTACGGAAAGCATACTTTGTATGTTACAGACTTCTTTTGTCTGTAACATACAATGGTAAAAATATTAGACTGGCAGCTGACTTATCCACAGAGACCTGGCAGGCCAGAAAGAGCTGGCATGATATTTTCAGAGCACTACACGAGAAAAACATGCAGCCAAGAATACTATATCCAGCTAGGCTATCATTGAAAATAGAAGGAAAGATTAAAAGCTTCCAGGACAAACAAAAACTGAAAGAATTTGCAAACACCAAACCAGCTCTACAGAAAATATTGAAAGGTGTCCTCTAAGCAAAGAGAGCGCCTACAACTGGTAGATCAGAAAGGAACAGAGACCATATACAGTAACCTTCACCTTACAGGCAATACAATGGCACTAAATTCATATCTCTCAATAGTTACCCTGAATGTTAATGGGCTAAATGCCCCTGTCAAAAGACACAGGGTATCAGAATGGATAAAAAAACAAAACCCATCTATATGTTGCCTCCAAGAAACTCATTTTAAGGCCGAAGACACCTCCAGATTTAAAGTGAGGGGGTGGAAAAGAATTTACCATGCTAATGGACATCAGAAGAAAGCAGGAGTGGCAATCCTTATATCAGATCAATTAGATTATAAGCCAAAGACTATAATAAGAGATGAGGAAGGACACTATATCATACTCAAAGGGTCTGTCCAAAAAGAAGATTTAACAATTTTAAATATCTATGCCCAACGTGGGAGCAGCCAACTATATAAACCAATTAATAACAAAATCAAAGAAACACATAAACAATAATACAATAATAGTATTATTATTTAACTTTAACACTCCCCTCACTGAAATGGACAGATCATCCAAGCAAAAGATCAGCAAGGAAATAAAGGCCTTAAACGACACACTAGACCAGATGGACATCACAGATATATTCAGAACATTTCATCCCAAAGCAACAGCATACACATTCTTCTCTAATGCACATGGAACATTCTCCAGAATAGATCACATCCTCGGTCCTAAATCAAGACTCAACTGGTATCAAAAGATTGGGATCATTACCTGCATATTTTCAGACCACAATGCTCTGAAGCTAGAACTCAACCACAAAAGGAAGTTTGGAAAGAACCCAAGTACATGGAGACTAAACAGCATCCTTCTAAAGAATGAATGGGTCAACCGGGAAATTAAAGAAGAATTGAAAAAAATCATGGAAACAAATGATAATGAAAATACAACGGTTCAAAATCTGTTGGACACAACAAAGGCAGTCCTGAGAGGAAAATATTTAGCGGTACAAGCCTTTCTCAAGAAACAAGAAAGGTCTCAGGTACACAACCTAACCCTCCACCTAAAGGAGCTGGAGAAAGAACAGGAAAGAAACCCTAAGCCCGGCAGGAGAAGAGAAATCATAAATATTAGAGCAGAAATCAATGAAATAGAAACCAAAAAGACAATAGAACAAATTAATGAAAGTAGGAGCTGGTTCTTTGAAAGAATTAATAAAATTGATAAACCCCTGGCTCGACTTATCAAAAAGAAAAGACAAAGGACCCAAATAAATAAAATCATGAATGAAAGAGGAGAGATCACAACTAACACCAAAGAAATACAAACTATTATAAGAACATACTATGAGCAACTCTACGGCAATAAATTTGACAATCTGGAAGAAATAGATGCATTCCTAGAAACATATAAACTACCACAACTGAACCAGGAAGAAATAGAAAGCCTGAACAGACCCATAACCAGTAAGGAGATTGAAACAGTCATTAAAAATCTCCACACAAACAAAAGCCCAGGGCCAGACAGCTTCCCGGGGGAATTCTACCAAACATTTAAAGAAGAACTTATTCCTATTCTCCTGAAACTGTTCCAAAAAATAGAAATGGAAGGAAAACTTCCAAACTCATTTTATGAGGCCAGCATCACCTTGATCCCAAAACCAGACAAAGATTCCATCAAAAAAGAGAGCTATACACCAATATTCTTGATGAACACAGATGTGAAAATACTCAACAAAATACTAGCCAATAGGATTCAACTGTGCATTAAAAGCCTTATTCACCACGACCAAGTGGGATTTATTCCAGGGCTGCAAGGTTGGTTCAACATCTGCAAATCAGTCAATGTGATACAACACATCAATAAAAGAAAGAACAAGAACCATATGATACTCTCAATAGATGCTGAAAAAGCATTTGACAAAGTACAGCATCCCTTCCTGATCAAAACTCTTCAAAGTGTAGGGATTGAGGGCACATACCTCAATATCATCAAAGCCATCTATGAAAAACCCACAGCAAATACCATTCTCAATGGAGAAAAACTGAACGCTTTTCCGCTATGTTCTGGAACACGGCAGGGATGTCCATTATCACCACTGCTATTCAACATAGTACTAGAGGTCCTAGCCTCAGCAATCAGACAACAAAAGGAAATTAAAGGCATCCAAATCGGCAAAGAAGAAGTCAAATTAGCACTCTTCGCAGATGATATGATACTATATGTGGAAAACCCAAAGACTCCACTCCAAAACTGCTAGAACTTATACAGGAATTCAGTAAAGTGTCAGGATATAAAATCAATGCACAGAAATCAGTTGCATTTCTCTACACCAACAGCAAGACAGAAGAAAGAGAAATTAAGGAGTCAATCCCATTTACAATTGCACCCAAAACCATAAGATACCTAGGAATAAACCTAATCAAAGAGGCACAGAATCTATACTCAGAAAACTATAAAGTACTCATGAAAGAAATTGAGGAAGACACAAAGAAATTGAAAAATGTTCCATGCTCCTGGATTGGAAGAATAAATATTGTGAAAATGTCTATGCTACCTAAAGCAATCTACATGTTTAATGCAATTCCTATCAAAGTACCATCCATCTTTTTCAGAGAAATGGAAGAAATAATTCTAAAATTTATATGGAACCAGAAAAGACCTCGAATAGCCAAAGGAATATTGAAAAAGAAAGCCAAAGTTGGTGGCATCACAATTCCGGACTTCAAGCTCTATTACAAAGCTGTCATCATCAAGACAGCATGGTACTGGCACAAAAACAGACACATAGATCAATGGAACAAAATTGAGAGCCTAGAAATAGACCCTCAGCTCTACAGTCAACTAATCTTTGACAAAGCAGGAAAGAATGTCCAATGGAAAAAAGACAGCCTCTTCAATAAATGGTGCTGGGAAAATTGGACAGCCACATGCAAAAAAATGAAATTGGACCATTTCCTTACACCACACACGAAAATAGACTCAAAATGGTTGAAGGACCTCAATGTACGAAAGGAATCCATCAAAATCCTTGAGGAGAACACAGGCAGCAACCTCTTCGACCTCTGCCACAGCAACATCTTCCTAGGAAAAAGCCAAAGGCAAGGGAAGCAAGGGCAAAAATGAACTATTGGGATTTCATCAAGATCAAAAGCTTTTGCACAGCAACGGAAACAGTTAACAAAATCAAAAGACAACTGACAGAATGGGAGAAGATATTTGCAAACGACATATCAGATAAAGGACTAGTGTCCAGAATCTATAAAGAACTTAGCAAGCTCAACACCCAAAGAACAAATAATCCAATCAAGAAATGGGCAGAGGACATGAACAGACATTTCTGCAAAGAAGACATCCAGATGGCCAACAGACACATGAAAAAGTGCTCCATATCACTCGGCATCAGGGAAATACAAATCAAAACCTCAATGAGATATCACCTCACACCAGTCAGAACGGCTAAAATAAACAAGTCAGGAAATGACAGATGCCTGCGAGGATGCGGAGAAAGGGGAACCCTCCTACACTGTTGGTGGGAATGCAAGCTGGTGCAACCACTCTGGAAAACATCATGGAGGTTCCTCAAATAGAACTGTCCTATGACCAGCAATTGCACTATTGGGTATTTATCCTAAAGATACAAACATAGTGATCCAAAGGGGCACGTGTACCCGAATGTTTATAGCAGCAATGTCCACAATAGCCAAACTATGGAAAGAACCTAGATGTCCATCAACAGATGAATGGATCAAGAAGAAGTGGTATATATACACAATGGAATACTATGCAGCCATCAAAAGAAATGAAATCTTGCCATTTGCGACAACATGGATGGAACTAGAGTGTATCATGCTTAGCGAAATAAGTCAAGGAGAGAAAGACAACTATCATATGATCTCCCTGATATGAGGAAGTGGTGATGCAACATGGGGGCTTAAGTGGGTAGGAGAAGAATCAATGAAACAAGATGGGATTGGGAGGGAGACAAACCATAAGTGACTCAATCTCACAAAACAAACTGAGAGTTGCTGAGGGGAGGGGGTTTGGGGGAAGGGGTGGGATTATAGATATTGGGGAGGGTATGTGCTTTGGTGAGTGCTGTGAAGTGTGTAAACCTGGTGATTCACAGACCTGTACCCCTTGGGATAAAAATATATGTTTATAAAAAATAAAAAATTAAAAGAAATCTGATGAAGATTCTTCTGCAGTAAGTCAAATGTCCTCAGCATCATAGATGATGCAGTGTCGAGGCAAATGAATGACTAACAAAAAGTCCCCAAACTTTGGGCCATCTTGGTGTTCATTCTTCTTATTTTGACATCTTTTGTCTGTATTTCATCCATTACAACTTACATTAATAATTAAATGTGTATTAATTATATTAATGTAACATTATCTTTATAATGTTGGGGAATGAGCTGGAAAACAAGGAAACTAATACACAGTTTAGAAACTTGTCTGAGATTTCTTACAAGTAGATATTAAATCTTTAACCTCTTGTGATCAAATAAATGTTCTTCCTGTTTTTCCAGAAAAAAAAATTTTTCATGAAGAGTTGTTAAAGCATGTTAATCATGGGATGGCCTATGGAATGAATAAAATATGTTTTGAAGTTAATTCTGCTATTTATTAACTTTGTTATACTAGTTATTACATATTATATTAAACTCAATTATATTATGATATATTGATTATAATTTCTTATAAAATAGGAACACTGCATCAAAGACCAATGATGTATTTTATGATGACTAACATAAGACAATAAAAGAAAAAAATTCTACAAAATAAAAGATACTTATCTTGCAGACATAAAGATTATATATAGAACAATCCTGATAATATAGAAATTAATTAATTCTAACTATTGTTATCAATAATCCATGTTTAAAAAAATGCTCCCCTTTACACCTTTATGGATAAATGAAAGAAAACCTGGCATTCTAGCATAAAGAAGAGAAAGAACCAAATTATCTTTGTGTCAAATTATCTTTGTGTCTATGAAATGTATCTATTCATTAGCATAAACATTTTATTTATATTGGAAAACTTACAGACTACATGCTCATTAAGGGGAGATTTTTATTCCGTATTTTTCAAAGTCACCTGTGAGGATGGTGATGCTTCTGATGATTATAGATTAAAATCTCTTCTATAATCAATGCAAATATAGCCAATATGATCAAAATTAATCTAGTAATTAAACTTAATTGATGTTTTAAACTCAATTAAGTGATAAAAATAATAGCTGAAATATATTATCCAATATTATAATCTCAATAGACTATTTAAATTTAATCATTTGTCTACTGACTGGTCTAAAAAATCCAACTCTGACCTTTTAAATATACCACCATAATTTATCAAAAGTTCTACTATCTTTAGTAGTGCCATTTTGTCAAATTGACTGACTGACTTTTGGAAACCCATTTGGATTGAATTTCAAACCATTCATTTAATATTTGAGAAATATATCTTGTGGAATAGTGTTTAAAATCTAGAGGTAGAGGGAACCTTAGAACCTTACCTCTACCATTAGTTTTATAGATAAGGAAATTCAATTCTATAGATGTAAAATTATTTGTCCCAGGTCATAATACTTAGTATAAGAAAGTGTAAGCCATCTTTCAGAATTGGAGAGATTTTAAAATTTTCCTATAGTAGAAGGATATTTACATCTATTAGAACTCTATTGAATTCTAAAGTAAGAATTCTAGCATTTTCAAGGTTCCTGGCAGCCTCAGTCGGTAAAGCATGTAACTCTTAATTTGGGGAGTTTGAGTTTAAGAGCCACATTGGGCAGGGAGTCTACTTTAAAAAAAAAAATCTCGTATTTTCAAATACTAAAAAATGAAATATAAACTTATATCTTGACTTCTTCTATGCAAATCATAAACTAAACCAAGATTTCTATTGATTAAAAATTGTTATTCTTTTATATTTGTCATATTTTAATAAATTGGGCTTTTAAAATACATTTTGAAAATCATTTGTTTTTCCAAAAGTGTTGTTACTGGCTCTTGAATCTATTATATGAGGACCCCAAGATCTTGCAATGTTCTTTTTTCTACATGGTGTATTTCAGTCTCACCAAGAAGTTAGTTACAGTGTGCTAGGGACCTGTGATTTGTGTTCCTCTTTCCAGCTTAGGTAGCTCTTGTCTAGGCATGAGTACCCTTATTCTTAGTGCCTGTATTTCCACTTAGAAATGTGCCACCACTCCTTAGTGTATGTATCATCCCTGATGCTCAGCAACAGTCATTGTGATTTTTTTTTCTGGAAAAATAAGAAGATAGCTTCCTGGTAGCCTGATGTGAGAGACATTTGAATGTTTACTCACCTGTGGGTTATGTTCCTTGGGGAAGACTTGAAAGCTGCATTGCTATGTCTCAAAATCTAACAGAGACTTTATTTCAGTATGATGCTTCCTTCATATTTTGTCTATGCTGCAATAAATCTCCTAGGAGAAAACTGAGCTAAAAGAAGATTGCTTGAACAAGCTTAAGCAAGTTATCTTGGACTCAGAGCAGGGAAAAGCATGACACATTTTATTCTGTATACCACCTGTCCAATCCCTCCTTGAACTGGGTCTGAGTTTAAGCAGTACAATGACATCCCAGAAAGGGAAGCTGGAGATATCCTCTGCAGAATAAAAATGTATGTTAATTTTTATTTATTTTTAAAAGAATATAGTTTAGATTAGAGAAATAAATACAGTTGTGTTTTTTTCTTTTCATACAACTGTCTATGAATACACACACATGCACGGTGTACAAGGAATTATTTTGTCATGAATTTTAAACAGAACTTCCTCAGAGAGATGAGAACAGATTTATAACCAGCTGGTGTCAGGCTATACTTGGCATGTGGTACCTCGATTTAGTTATCATCTTCAAAGCCCACAAATACCATTCGAACAACACTATTGTGCACCTAGGACAAATGGTCAGGGAATTCCTTTAAGCAATCTCAGGCTAGGAGAACAAGGTCAAATGTCACCACAATGCACTGAATTTGCTGAGGCCTGAGTCCCTAAATAGGTTTTTTGAGGCAGCTGCAGAGGAAGGGCTGCAGAGGAAGCCAATGGTATTTTGAAGGATGTGTTTTCTGTATTTTTGTATGCCAGTATAGACACATGGTTTTGTTAAATGCAAATATATGAAAGATGTTAAGTTCTGAGCACCAGACTACTGGGGTAGAGTTGGGTGCCTATCTTTCCTTCCCCAAAAGTCATCAACATATCCTTAGTGCATCTACTCATAAAGAGGCCACTGTGCTCACAGCTGAATAGATAATGAGTTCCTCTGAGTCAGCATTCTTCATCAAAATACCCACACCCTCTATCTCCCATCTCAGTAGGACTTACCATCAAGAAAACGGATTTTCTTCTGTACCCTGGTAGGGAATCCCAATGTTTCATACTAACTTCTCCAAGAAATACTTATCCCACTCAGCTCTGCCTCCTACTCCTCTCTCAGAAAGTCTCCCCCCATTGCTTCCTTCTGCTACACAGCCAGTTCTGCAGCTGATCAGGCCAGAGACAGACCTCTGATCCAACCTGAGCCACACAGATTCACTCTCTAAGAAATTTGGATTTGGGGCCCCCAAATTTAGCTTGTTCCTAATGAAATCTGGGAATTTAAATTTGAGGTTGAAAGGGCCACATTGAGCATTTGTTCAAGCTCAACAGAGAATGAGGGGCAGTTGGCTCCAGCTCCTTCTAGAAGCTTGGTGTGCCTCCTATGGCTTCTGTATGACTGTCCTCTTGTGCTTTTCAAACTCATGTGCCTCCTGTTTTACTTCCCTCAGCTTGAGTAGGTTCTCTGTCTTGTACTCAACTATGTCCTGAAAAACACCTGGAGAGATCAGCATCTGTTGAAGAAAAGTAAAGTTTTAGGGTCTGCCTAGTCAGAGTGACCAGACCTTCTACAACCCGGATCCTGCCCCTTATTATGCACAACTCTCTTGTTTTATTGCCCCTGTGAAGTAAGAGATCCATCACGACACCAGTGCATCCACAGGAATTATATTCCGAGGGGAGACACAGAGACTGTTTTGAGCTTCACTCCATTGTGAGCTTTATATGTGAAGTCATGCATGGTTTATAATTTTTCTTGAAGATTTATCCTTTAAAGAATACATTTGAATCCAAATGATACATTTTTGCATCATTACTGTATTTTTAAAATTTATGTGAATCCTATTCGTAAGATTCATTGTTGACTGAGATGTGTTATACAAAAGCTTAATGTTATTTCTTTTATGGGTGTGGCTTTTTAGATAGAGCTATTCTTATGAAATCATGGGCCTATTATTTTTATACCTTTGCATTCTTAGTTTGTGTCACCAAACACCAGTTGTTTTTGTTTTTATTTTCATTTTTGTTTTTCAGCTAGCTATACAGCTCAGTTGAACAAAAGATTAATGTCCTACTTGTTTTCAAATGTTTGGAATGCAATTGTTTTATAGAAAAATACATATGGAATGCCATTAACAACTGCCCTGGCTAGGTAAAGCCAAAACTTCTCTGCAAAGGGTTTTGTGTGAATAAATTTGGGTCCATCTTCTTACAAATAAAAGTTCAATTTTTAACTACATGTCATTAAAATTGTAAATATTCTTGCAGAAAAAAAAATCTTTGCAAGTGGTTGAAAAAATCATTTAAACTGTTCTTAAAAGAAAGGAAAAACAATGCTTGTGCATAAATCAAATGATGACTCTGCCAAATTCTCTGGTATCTTTTCTTGCATTCCTTTTCTTTTGGAAGAAAGGACACCATAGCAACCAGTTTTTAATGATTAAGAAAGGATACTTTAACTGGTTCCTTATTTTTTACTGTAAGATGAACTATTTCCCCTTAAGCTCACTTTTCAATATCCTCTGAAACCACGTAACCAACCCTCTGGAATACTTTACTGTCAGAGAGAAAAGATACTATATCATATATCTTTCTATATAATAAAACATTTATAAAATAAAGACCTGTGTGAGAAAAATGTGTGTGTTTGTGTGCATGTGTGTCAATAAATGGTCTCCTCACTCCAATATTTATGATTCCATTTTATATAGCTGTCATGTACAATATTAACTATATTAGAGAATAAAGAACTAAGTAAATATCTCCAAAAGAGTTACTACTAGAAATTGAATGAGATTAAAGCTCTTTTGTTTGGATAAATCACTAGATGATACTTAAGAAAACTGTTGCTATAAAGAGCCTGGATGATGGCTAATGCCAAATTATCACGTGCGTACACACACACACACACACACACACACAAATGCATCTGTCTTCGTAATAGTTGTACAAATTAGACTTTCTTAGCCAGTCGGGTGAAAGGAGGTAAAAATTTTTTTTTTTAAAGATTTTATTTATTTATTTGTCAGAGAGAGAATGAGCGAGAGTGAGCACAGGCAGACAGAGTGGAAGGCAGAGTCAGAGGGAGAAGCAGGCTCCCTGCAGAGCAAGGAGCCGGATGCGGGAATCGATCCCAGGACGCTGGGATCATGACCTGAGCCGAAGGCAGCTGCCCAACCAACTGAGCCACCCAGGCGTCCCAAAAGGAGGTAAAATTTAAAGAGAATATAGAAAAACATGAAAGAGTAAAAGATAATTTGATTACACATAAACCATAGCCAGAAGTCACTTCAATGAGATATACTGAAATAAATTTTAAAGACAAAAAGGTTCTAAAATGCTTTTTTAAAAAGGGCTTTTATAAGATATTTTATTATGTTAAGCAACAACTCCCACCACTGACTCTTTAGCAAAAGTATATATGTTAACTAAGCATTTATGAGATTGTTTTGTCTAGGGTTGAGTTGTTAATGTTTACAAGAAATAATGAAAAGTCTCTCAAGTTTTTATTGGGCAATGCTCAATTTAAAGGTCACAGATAAGAAATTACGTGGTAATAAATAAATGGGGGAGAAATAAAATAGTGTGTATATAAGTTTGCCAGGAATTAAAAGACATTTTGAAGTTGTAGGACTTGGACATGATTTGGGAGGTTTTAGCCAATCCTGCAATCCCTTAAGGGTTAATGATCCTTCTATTATCTATCCCAATCTCCAACTCTGTGTGGATTACAACCAAATTCATATAATGACTATAGATGAGTACAGCTCTTGACTTGGAAATCGGTGTTTGTCTGAGAAACAAAATATCCTTGAGCATGTCTGGAAGACTCATGGGACATTTCTGGAAAAGAAACTTTTGGAAAAGTTCTGGAAAACGTTTTATCCCAAAGGAAGTTTTTAAATATACAAACACTGGCTTAGGACAGTGATTCATTTTGTGGAAGGAAAGATTATTTTGATTATCATTTATAATCCTTCTCTCAGATTGTCCCCTGACTCAGATCTGTTGACATATACTGGAGATATAGGGAGAGAAACTGACACCAACTTGTGATTACAAACTATTGAAAGCCAATTTATAAATTAGGTCCTGTGGGACATAAGCAGAGTATCACACCAGGAATAAAATAGGTTATTAAAATCCTCTATTCCAAAGAAAACCCTATGAGGCTTTGAAAAAAATCAAAGCAGAATCAGCAGATGTGCATTGGCATTGAATCAATGATGTCTCTGAGAATGGCATGACAGTTCTAGGAAGTCACTTTTCAAGAGCTTCATACAGGCTTATCACAGGTAACTGAACCTATGACTCAGTCCTCAGAGGTCCTAGAAATGGTACATCAGCCTTATCACAGACATTATATAAGCATCCAGATCAAGATACAACAAACTCGTTTCATGACATATTATAGTGGGAAAGATGGCTTTATGGTAGATAATGAATTACTCTGGGACTTCTAGACATGCTTTCAAAAGAACTCCATGACTAAGGGATTGAAATCTGATTGACACAAATGTATAATGTGCTCTGAGTGACTATAGTGAAATTACCTTAGTTTACTATCACAATACTGGAATCCTGTTTTTTCCTGTTTGTTTCTTTGAGGAGGGATAGGGGAGGGCTGCTGTGATCTGGGAACCTGGTCTATAATCACAAATTGTATGAAAGAAATTGACAGCTCTAAGATTCTAAGATCAATAAAGGGAGACTGATTATATCAAGGTAATGTATATACTGTAAAGAAAGTCCATTATCTTGGTATTTCTGAATAGGCCCTGGTATTTAAAGACAGATTACCTTGCTTTTGAGGCTAAATCAAATATAATGGATGATGGCTGGCTCTGGGCTCATCTGATGATTGGAATCTAATATCCTAGCATTACAGATATGCTCTGAAGAATATAGCTATGTGTGTACATGTTAAGAGTTATGAGCTACTTGTCAACATAAAATATATAGCACATAGTTACATAACATGTGGACCAAAAGCATTTAAATGTATAGGTCTATAGTACTTAAATATAAAACTATGGTGGGGGTCTTCTCCCTCAAATGCCTGGAGGCACACTCTACTGTTGCTAGGAATAAAACAGGAGTTCATACTTTAATGGTTTGATTGCCAATGATACAAAAATGACATGTTGTCAGTTTTTTTGTTTGTTTGTTTTTTGCTTGTTTGTTTTGTTTTTATTTTTAAGTAGCTAAAGGGGATCATGTTTCACTAAAAAGAAAGGGACTTTTCTGATTTTTTTTTTCTGATTTTTGGTCTTCAATACAAATGGCTATACATAATTGAAATTATGGACCACATGAGACCTAGGGGAATGTTAGATTTATCAGATGGAATGATCACTTAGCTTGATCAGAGGGAGGAAGAGAAACAATTTCTTTTTGATATATAGAATAGGGCACACTATCAGTGGATTTTAATACTGAAGAATATTACTTAATTCAAAGGGTAAAGTTTTCATACTGCAATTGGCTGAATCTAGTCATATTGACTATAACTGCTTAAATATAGTTTTATTCCCAACATACAGAAGAAAGTATACTGTGAAAGACTTAGACTCTTTTTTTTTCTAATTTAGTGTCACTCTATGACCATTTTTGAATCCTAAATCTAAAATTCTCTTTCCATTGTTCATGAGAACAAATCCACTCTCTTCTACTCAAAGAATTCAATCTTCTTTCTCATACATCCTCATTATTTTCCTTTTGAATGAATTATTTCTATCAATGTGAAACACTATTTTTGTCTCCTTTCTTCCAAAAACAAAATGAAGCAAACAGAAAGAAAAAAAAAGGAGAGAGAAAAAGAGAAACAAAAGCAAAAACAAAAATAAAACCCTCTAGTCTCCATTCTTCTTGTCTCAGTACAAACATTTATATAAAATTTGTTGATTTGGGGGTCTAACTGGTATGAACTTTTTATATACAGCTTTTGAACCCAGCACTAACCTAGTATTAAAGTTTTACCATTGGCACACTGAAAAGCAGGGATAATGTACCTTAGTAAGATATACTAGTGGATATATGAAAAATGTGGGGGGTTCCTGCACATGCATATGTCCTTGTTTCTTTGCTATTCACAACAAGTTTAAAGGTATGGGGCTGAGTGGCTCCTTATCTCTATTCTAAATGAATTAATGCTCAGTAATATGACTAAAAAATCTAGTATGTTTATATTCAGTTTTTCTATCAATAAAGATTTTTGTAGCTCTCTGAATTCAATGTCTAGATAAGTTTCAGTTCTTTCCAGAAGAATAGTATACAATAGGATGTTGTATTGTGCTGAAACATCCATATTTTCTTGCCTGGCTTCATAGGTGGGAATAAAATTTATTCTTTAAGATCAAGGAGAAATGTGTATATTTGAACAACTTTCTGACAATTTAAAAAATTACTTACCATCTTGCACTGTTTGCACGGCAGTTATAGTTAGATAAACTCAAAAATAATGCCTATGACAGATAAGAAAGTAGTGAAGAAAATAGACACTCCTCATATAGATTCTGCCATTTTTTGTTTTTTCTTTTTTTTTTAAGATTTTTATTTATTTACTTGAGAGAGAAAGGGATCGAGAGAGAGAGAGAGAGAGTGCACACAAGCAAGAGGAACAGCAAACAGAGGGAGAGGGAGAACCAGGTTGTCTGCTGAGCAAGGAGCCCCACGCGAAGCCTGGCCCCAGGAGCCTGGGCATCATGACCTAACCTGAAGCCAGACATTTGACTGACCCACCCAGGCTCCCCCATTTTTTTGTTGTTTTCAAATTATATTTGAAAAAATTTTTCTTAGACTATTTTAAGTAGATTTTTTTGTATTGTACAAAGAAAAAAAAAGAAAAGAAAAACAGTAATAGATTTGTTATAATAAATACAGTTATCACCTGTTTTATTTACTTAAGTAATCAGAAAAGGAACCAGTTTGAGGAAGTTTTACTAATGACCATTATTTAGTAATAGATAAGAAACTGATCATTTTAATATGCAATGAAAATTAAGACAACAAAATAGCACTCAAAACTTTGTTGACCAAAAATGTATAGTGAACAAAAAGCAAGATTTGGATCAAATGTACTTGGGGCAGGTTTTCATTCTGATACTTAGAATCTGTCTGATATTTACTAAATTACTTCACTCTTTTTATACTATTATCTTAAATTGTAAAAAGTTATAAAAATACCATATTCCTTTTCTAGGGTTGCCAAAACAATTACCACATGATGGGTGGTTTAAATAAACAGAAATTTATTCTCTTAATGTTCTGGTAGTTAGAAGACTGAAATACATCTAAGCAAGGCTATGCTCTTTCTGAAAGCTTTAGGGGATAATCTGTTCCAATCTATTTTCTTAGTTTTTACTGTTATTAGCAGTCATCAGAGTTCTTTGCCTTATGTGCACATATTTATTATGCTTATCTTTGTCATATATGGTGTGTCTGTCTCTGTCACTCCTTTTTTTCATAAGGACAAGAGCCATATTGGATTAAGGACCTACCCTATTTCATGTGACCTCATATTAACTCATATCTTAATTACATCTCCAAAAACTCTATTTCCAAATAAGATAACATTCACAGGTGTCTGGTATAGGAAGTTCTACACAACTTTATTATGTGTGTGGCAGTGTAGGATAACATAGTTAACCCACAAAAATTGCTTAACTCAATTGTTTTTAGCAAAATTAAATATACTATGTAGTATACCTGCAACTAATCTAACATTGTATATGAAATATACTCCAATAAAAAAAAAATAAAGAGGGCACCTAGGTGGCTCAGTGGGTTAAAGCCTCTGCCTTCAGCTCAGGTCATGATCCCAGGCTCCTGAGATCGAGCCCCACATCAGGCTCTCTGCTCAGCATTGAGCCAGTTTCCCCCCTCTCTCTGCCTGCCTCTCTGCCTACTTGCGATCTCTGCCTGTCAAAAAAATAAATAAAATCTTTAAAAAAAAAAAAGAGTGCTTCCTTTAAAGTTAAAAAAAAATTAAATGCAATATTATATGCACACTGATTAGCAAAGACCTTTACACTGTGGGTACTCAATGTTAGCTGCATTTCTGCTCTTTTGCCTATATATATCATGTGAATAATGGGAACAATTCACTATAGTCAGTATAATGTCCTTTAATTTTTCACATTACTCTGCTTCTAAGTTGTTTTAGAACAAATTATGAAAGATTTAATGGAAGAAATGGAATTCTAGGTATTGTTTAGTGTACACTTCCTTATCTGATTTTGTAGAGCTCTCTACTTCTCATTGTCTTGCTGCTATTTTGCAACTGTTCAAATTCTAGAAAACTGGTTATGCAAATGAAATTATTGTCTATAGTGATGCAAATTAATTTTGTCAGATGGAGATGAAAACTATTTCACCTGTAAGAAGGTATTTTCTATTAAATTCATTTCAACATTTTTGATTTCCTATATATGTCTGCTCTTAGGATTCTCATTTTAAATGGTTTTAAACATCTTGCTGGTTCCCCCCCTGAATTAATAAGTTAAATAAAGTCTTCATCTGTGTTCATTTTAGATTAGCATGAAAGTCATGATTTTACTTAAAAAAAAACTATATTATTCCATGTACATTTTGACACAGCTTTGATGAATAAAGAAATGAAAAGATTCAGTCCTTTAAAATGTCATCTCTCAACATGATATGCAGCACCTGTGTGGGGAAGAACTGAACCCAAAAGCTTCATAACTTTTGGATTAGAGGGCAATTCTTAGGAAGAAGTCAAGAAGTAATTTTGGGGGGCAAAAATAGTGTTAGATAATTAAGCATTTCTTAAATAACAAGAATAAAATCTGCTTTACCATGAGACTTAATGCCTTGTAATTTAACAACCAGATTGATGATCTGGTCCATATCATGTTAGAAATTGAAGCTTCAGAGCATAGAGGAGCTTCTGCTTTAGATAAGGCCCAGTTAAAAGGCTTTAGTCATATAAAAATAAGTGGGAGAAGTCTCTACCATTACCATACTTACCCAGTGAGCCAATTACATTGTGCTCAGGGACACATAGACTTCTTTTTCATCTGAAATATCAGAAAATCATTGTTCTTACTGAAACAGGACCAGAATAGGAACTAACCACCAATCTTTGGTTCTGGCTGTGTGAGTGACAGCTCCATGACATCTGAATGGGAACCAAGAACTAATTAGAAAAAGAACAAGGGCAGAGGGAAGATAGTGGCAGAGAAGGAGGCTTGTTTCATCCCACAAACACTACTATATCACTATTAAATCATCTTAAGTACCCCAGGTCATGATCTCAGGGTAGTGAGATCAAACCCCACATGGGGTTCCTCAGTCAGCAGGGATTCTATCTGAGATTCCCTCTCCCTTTCCTCTGACCCTCCCTCTGCACATATTTTCTCTCTCTCTCTCTGTACAATAAGTAAATAAATCTAAAAAAAAAAAAAAAAATAGGAGAACCTTTCTCCAAATTCATTGGCTTGGTAAATGACAGGGGCTAAATTTCATAAGTTTTTGTTTGTTTGTTTGCTTGTTTGTTTTAATCAGCAAGGCTTAAAGTCTGTAGATTAAAAGGTAAGTAGGCTTGGCTCTGATAGAACCAAGAGTGCACTGTGCTGCTCCTAGAAAGAAGGCAGGCAAACAACTTGGGGGCAGATAATAAGTAAATAGTAATCTGAGAAGGTCTGGGGCACACAGTGGAGAGATTCTTTGCTCCTCCCTAAGAGGCAGTCTTAACAGAGATTTATCTCTAGTAACAAAGGAGCTGGCTAGTGCCATTTTCCCTTCACAGATAAAAATAAAACAAAACAAAAATAAAACAAACAAACAAACAAAAACAGTCACCTGCTGGCTGACTAATTTAGATATATTAAGCTGCACTCCCCTGTATTCTGGTGAGACTAACTCTCTCAGTCAAGTTTGCCTCAGTCCCAGTATAGGAGATCTCTCCTCCAGAATACCAGAATAAACTGCTCTGCACACTCTGCAACTCCTGACCAGAGAGTTCTAAAGGGCCTCAGTTCTAGTGGAGCTGGTGTCAGGTCTCATTTCACAAGCAGATCAAAGACACCTAGTTAAAAAAAAAAAAAAAAATGCCACATGTCAAGGACCAAACACTACCCACTGCAAACAAAGAACCTCTGGAGATGAATAGCCTAAAGATAGAGAAAACAAAACACAACAGCTGAACATATGCAACACACACTAGAGACATTCCCTACAATGTCAGGTCCTAGAAACTACATTACCTCTTCTTCATAATGCTACTGCTTTCAGGAATGAGAGACATACTGGCTTTTCTAACACAGAGAAGAAGGCAGGGGCTTAGACAAAATGCTAAAGATGGATAAATTCTTCCCAGATGAAAGAACAAGATAAGTCCTGCCCAAGATCTAAGCAACTGATATAAGGACTATGTCTGATGGAGAATATATGGCAACAATCATGAGGATACTCACTGGGCTTGAGAAATGAATAGAAGACATCAGGAAGACCCTTACCACAGAGATTAAAGAGTTAAAAAAGAATCAACTGAAGATGAAGAATGATATCAAAGAGATTGGAAAGAGGCCTTATGCAATGAATACCAGGCTGGAAGAAGCAGAGGAATGATTTAGTGACCTAGAAGACAAGAAAATGGAAAATAATGAAGCTGAACAAAAAAGCAAAGGAAGAATTATGGAACACAAGAGTAAACATAGGGAACTCAATGACACAATCAAATAATAACATTTATATTATAGGAGCCCCAGAAGAAGAAGAAAGAGAAAAGTAACAGAAAATTTATTTGAGGAAATAATAGTAGCAAACTTCCCTAATTTGGGTTAAAAAACACACATATCCAGATCCAGGAGGCAAGAGAACTCCCACAACAAAAAGTAACAAAAGCAGGCCAAAACAAATAATATAATAATATAGTATAATATAATATAACAAATAATATAACCAAATTTGCAGACTATAGTGATAAAGGAAAAAAAAAAATCCTGAAAGCAGTAAAACAAAAGAAACCCTTAATGTACAAAGGAAGACCTATAAGGCTATTTGGAGATTTCTCAACAGAAACTTGGCAAGCCAGAGGGAGTGTATGATATATTCAAAGTTCTGAATGGGAAAAATCTACAGCCAAAAATACTCTACCCAGCAAAGCTATCATTAAGAATAGAAGGAGAGGTAAAGAGTTTCCCAGACAAAAAAAAAAAATAAAAAAATAAAGGAGTTTGTGACCACTAAACCAGACCTGTGAGAAATATTAAAGAGTGCATTGAGTGCATCGAGTGCAAAGAAGAGACCAAAAGTGATAAAGACAAGAATGGATGAGACAAAAACTCCAAAAACAATGACAAACCAAGTCAAAAAATGGCACAAAACACAGATCTATAATAATTGCTTTGAATATAAATGGAATAAATGTTTTGATTTAAAAAATATAGGGTGTCAGAATGGATGAAAAAAATCGAAGGCCAATTTATATGTTGCCTACCAGAAACTCATTTTATTTTATGACTTTCTAAAGATTTATTTGTTTATTTATTTATTCATTTATGTGTGTCTGTGTGTGTGAGAGAGAGAGGGAGAAATAAATGGGAGATAGAGAGAGAGCATGCAGTGGGAAAAGGCAGATGGCAAGAAAGAAAATCTTAAGCAAACTCTCCACTGAGAGCTGAGCCTGCCGCAGTGCTGTCTCAGTACTTTGAGATCATGACCGGAGCTGAAATCAGGAGTCAGACACTTAACCAACTGAGCCATCCAGGAGCCTCTGCAAGAGACTCATTTTATAACTAAAGACACCTGCAGATTTAAAACGAGGGGATGGAAAAATATTTACCATGTAAATGAATAGCAAAAGAAAGCTGCAGTAGCAATATCTGTATTGGACAAACTAGATAAAGAAGGGCATTATATAATCACAATAGGGATAATCCAACAGGAAGATCTAACAATTGTAAATATGCAGCCAACAGGGGAGAACTCAAGTACATAAAAAAAGCTAATAAAAAACATAAAGGAACTCATCAACAGTAATACAGTAATCATAGGGCACTTGAACACACTACTTTCATCAGTGAACTGATCATGTAAACAGAGCATCCACGAGGAAACA
Organism: Mustela nivalis; assembly: GCF_964662115.1. NCBI lineage: Eukaryota > Metazoa > Chordata > Mammalia > Carnivora > Mustelidae > Mustela > Mustela nivalis. Next base: position 38,098,248 of record NC_139032.1, on the reverse strand, counting down.
ATGACTGTGAATGACACACTGGACTGGATGGACTTGACAGATGCATTCAGAACATTTCATTCTAAAGCAGCAGGATACGCATTCTTTTCAAGTGCCCATGGGACGAATGCCACCTGATCACATTTTAGGTCACATATCAGGCCTCAACAAGTACAAAAAGATTGAGATCATATCATGTGTCTTTTCTGAACAGAACACTATGAAACTAGAAGTCAACTATAAGAAAAAATGTGGAAAGACCACAAATGCATGGAAGTTAAACAAAATGTTACTAAACAATGAATAGATCAACCAAGAAAGTAAAGGAAAAATCAAAAAGCACATGAATACAAATGAAAATCAAACTGCAATGGTCCAAAACCTTTCAGATACAGCAAAAGTGGTGCTAAGAGGCAAGTATATAGCAATATAAGCCTACTTGAGCAGCAAGAAAAAACTCAAGTACACTATAAAATCTTACACTAAAAAGGGCTATAAAAAGTACAATGAATGAAACCTAAAGCCAGCTGAAGGAAATAAATAATAAAGAAAAGAAATATATGATACAGAAACAAACAAAACAAACAAAAACAGTAGAACATATCAATGAAACAAATCAAAGCTTCTTTGAGAAAATTGATAAAGTCCATAAACCTCTAGCCAAGCTGAACAGAAAGAAAAGAGAAAAGATCTAAAAGAAAAAAAAAATCACAAATCAGAGAGGAGGAATCACTACATATGCCACCAAAATACAAACTGTTATAAGAGAATATAATGCAAAACTACATACCAACAAATTGGATAACCTAGAAGAAATGGACAAATTCCTAGAAACATAAAATATAAAAACTGAAATAGGAAGAAATAGAAAACTTGAAAACACTGATCATCAGCAAAGAAATTGAATTGGTAATCAGAAAACTCCCCAAAATAAAACTGCAGGACCAGATGGCTTCATAGGTAAATTCTACCAAACATTTAAAGAAGAGTTAATACCTATTCTAGAAGTATTAAAAAAAAAAAAAAAGGAGAAGAAGAAAAAGAAGAAGAAGAAGAAGAAGAAGAAGGAGGAGGAGGAGGAGGAGGAGGAGGAGGAGGAGGAGGAGGAGGAGGAGGAGAAAAAGAAGGAAAACTTCTAAATTCATTCTATGAGGTCAGTATTACCCTGATATCAAAACCAGATAAAGAATACATGAAAAAAGAAAACTACAGGCCAATATCTCTGATGAACATGGGTGCAAAAATTCTCAATAAAATTATAGCAAACTGAATCCCACAAGTTGCAGGATACAAAATCAATGTACAGAAATCTATTGCATTTCTATACACCAATAATGAAGCAATAGAAAGGGAATTTAAGGAGTCAATCCCATTTACAATTGTACCCAAAGCTATAATATACCTAGGAATAGACATAACCAAAGAAGTGATCTAGTCCCCAAATCATGGAATATTGATGAAAGAACCTGAAGATGGCACAAAGAAAATGAAAGATATTTCATGCTCATGGACTGCAAGAACAAATATTGTTAAAATGTCTACATTACCCGAAGCAATCAACACGTTTAATGCAATCATATTCAAAATACCACCAGCATTTTTCATAGAGCTAGAAGAAATAATCCTAAAACTGTATAGAACCACAAAGACCTCTAATAGCTAAAGCAAACTTGAAAAAGAAAAGCAGGGCTAGGAGCACCTGAGTGGCTCAGTCAGTTAAAACTTCAGCTCAGGTCATGATACAAGAGTCCTGGGATCAAGCCCCTATCAGGCTCCCTGCTCCATGGGGAGACTTCTCCTTCTACTTGCTCTCTCTCTCTATCTCTCTGTCAAATAAATAAATGAAACCTTAAAAAAGAAAAGAAGAAAAGAAAACAAAAGAAAAGCAGGGCTGGAGGCATTACAAATCCAGATTCTAAGTTATTTTAGAAAGCAGTAGTGATCAGGGGCGCCTGGGTGGCTCAGTGGGTTAAAGCCTCTGCCTTTGGCTCAGGTCATGATCCCAGCGTCCTGAGATCGAGCCCTGCATCGGGCTCTCTGTTCAGCAGGGAGCCTGCTTCCCTTCCTCTCTCCCTACTTGTGATCTCTGTCTGTCAAATAAATAAATAAAAATCTTAAAAAAAAAAAAAAAGGAAGAAAGCAGTAGTGATCAAAAGAGTATGGTAGTGGCACAGAAATAGACACATAGGTCAATGGAACTGAATGAAAACCAAGATATAAACCCACAATTGTATGGTCAATTAATTTTTGATGAAGCAAGAAAGAATATTAATGGGAAAAAGAGAGTCGCTCCAACAAATGGTGTTGAGAAAACGGGACAGCAACATGCAAAAGAATGAAACTGGACCACCTTCTTACACCAAACACAAAAATAAATTCAAAATGGATTAAAGACCTATATGTGAAGCTTGAAGCCTTAAAAACCTTAGAAGAGAACACTGGTAGTGACCTCTTTGATATTGGCTATAGCAGCTTCTTTCTAGATATATCTCCTGAGGCAAAGGAAAAGGAAGCAGAAATAAACTACTGAGATTTCATCAAAATATAGGCTTCTTCAACTGCAAAGAAAACAATCAACAAAACTGAACGGCAACCTTTGGGATCAAAGAAGATATTTGCAAATGGCATATCTGATTAATGGTTTGTATCAAAAATATATAAGGAACATATAAAACAACACAGAAAAAATGAATAAACCAATTAAAAATGGGCAGAAGACACAAATAGACATTTCTCCAAAGAAGACATCCAGATGGCCAATACACACAAGAAAAGATACTCAACATCACTCGTCATTAGGAAGATACAAATCAAATTACTCTGAGCTATCTCTTTACACCTGTCAGAATGGCTAAAATTAAAAATAATAATAATAATAACAAACAAACAAACAAACAAGAAACATGTGTTGGCAAGGATGTGGAAAAAGGAGAACCCTCTTTCACTGTTGGTGGGAATGCAAACTGGTGCAGCCACTGTGGAAAACAGTATGGACTTCCTTCAAAGAGTTATAAATAGAACAACCTCTGATCCAGCAACTACACACTAGGTATTTACACCCCCAAAACAAAAATACTAATTCAAAGAGATGCACATCCCCTAATGTTTGTAGCAGCATTATATGCAATAGCCAAGTTATGGAAACAGCCCAAGTGTCCATCAACTGATGAATGGATAAAGAATATATAGCATATGTATACAATGGACTATTACTCAGCCATAAAAAGGAAGAATGAAATCTTTCTGTTTGTAATGACCTGAATAGAGCTAGAGAGGGTTATGCTAACCAAAATAAGACCACTAGAGAAAGACAATTGTCACACAATTTCACTCATTTGTGGAATTTAAGAAACAAAACAAATGAACAAAATGGGGGTGGGATGAAGGAAAGAGGCAAACCAAGAAACAGACTCTTAACTATACAGAACATACTGATGGATGGGACACCTGGGTGGCTCTATCGATTAAGTATCTGCCTTCAGCTCAGGTTGTGATCCCAGGGTCTTGGGATGTAGTTCCACATTGTGGGGGGGGGGGGTCCTTGCTCAGCAGGGAGCCTGCTGCTTCTGCCTGCTCTGCCTGTTCTGCCTGTAGATCTCCATGCTTCTGTTCTCTCTCTGACAAATAAATAAAAATAAATAATATTTTTAAAAAAACATATTGAGGGGCACCTCAGTGGCTCAGTGGATTAAGGCCTCTGCCTCTGGCTCTGGTCATGATCTCAGGGTCCTGGGATCAAGCCCCATATCCGGCTCTCTGTTGGCAGGGAGCCTGCTTCCCCACTCTCTCTCTCTGCCTGCCTCTCTGCCTACTTGTAATCTCTGTCTGTCAAATAAATAAATAAATAAATAAATAATAAATAAAATCTTAAAATAAAAAAATATATATATTGGTAGTTACTGGAAGGGAAATGGTGGGGGGATAGGTAAAAAAGGTGATGGGGATTAAGGAGTCCACTTGTCATGATGATTCCCCAGTGATGTATGAAATAATTGAATCAGTATATTGCACTTGAAACTAATGTCATACTGTCTGTAAATTAATGTATGGAATTTCAATAAAAACAAAAAATAATTAAATGGCAATCTAATTTAGGGGAACTGAACAATGGCAACTGAAAAATAAATAAAGGGTAATATATCTTTTAAATTCCATCTTAAATCAAAGCAAGATACTGTAAAAGGTAAATCAGCATCATTCAATAGAGCTGAGAATAAAAATAAAGAAGTCTTTGTACCACTCATGTAACTGATAATTGATAGGAATATCTATTATTTAACACCTTAGTTTTATATTGCAGATGATAAGTTAGAAATTAAATAGGCTAGTAAATATGAAACACTTATAATCATTTCAAAATTCTATTTTAGTTTTTGTTTCTAATGTGATGGATTCAAAAATGGCATAAAACTGATAGATCCATTCTCATTGGAAAGTCTGTTTGAAATTCCTTTTGAGTCTAGATTTTATCTCACACTGGAAACCTCAGGGAGGTAGGTATTGAGAGTTAGGAAACCTCATTTTGGTTTCTGTTGCTTCATGATGCCTCAAGTTTCATTCAATACTATTCTCTTTTACATATATACCTCTTCTAAAGAATTTTGTAGAATACACTTTAAGTAAGAAATTGTTTTCCAAATAAAAAGATATTTATTAGACACTTACTATTTGCCAGTCACTGTGCTAAAAAGATGATAGGGAATACTTTATTTATTATTTACTGTATTCCATCTTCCACCACTCCTCCATCATGAGATCCTTAGGTAAGAATATTCTATCCATTTTATAAATGAAGAAAATAAGATTGAAAATTAAAAAAAAAGTCCAGGAGACTCAACTTAAATTACTTTCCCATGACTTGGGAATGTGAAGATTCATTTTTTTTTTTTTTAACCTGATCCTGGGTTCTTAAGAATTTAGTACACTGCATGACATTTTATAAGCAGAATGAAGGTACTTCAGACTCTTGTCATAACTAAGATCAAGCTGATTTCCAAGATAATTGCCCAGTTCCTTAGAGTTTTTACCATTCTCGGGCTCTATTAAACATATGAATATTTAATTGTTTCTTATACATTTCACAATAAATATTAAGCTAAATAACTTTTTCTCTGAGAAGCTACTATGAAATCTATGTAGATTACACACAATGCTTATTTCCACCTTATATTTATTTACTTTATTTAATTTTTAAATAATACTTGGCACATTCTGGTGGAGGGTTTTTATAGTTTATTTTATGTTAATGCTACTGTTGTGTAGCTAAAGATCTTATACTAAAATAGGTCATCCCAGACTAAATTGAATATATTCTGGAATACACTTAGATACCCAAACCAAATATGTACCTTCTGCTTTGCAATTAAATTTTATATTTTTACCTAGATTGACTTATGCCTGTTATAATTTATGCCTTTTATGATTTTCTGAGATGCTTTTTCTGGCATACATACATTTTTACCAAATATTCTTACCTAACTGATCATTTTTAGGAATTTGGTGAGTGAAAAGGCCATTATATTTCCTGGGCAATAGAACCCAATAATATTTAGGGGTGAAGAAATCTTTGGCCTTTCTCAATTATATATTTTTATTGCCTTAACACATTGATTAGAAGGGTATGACATTTACATAATTTTTAAAAAAGACTGTAACAAGTGCTAATATGACACATTCTTCAGCTTGCACTTGTTAAACAAACATAAAACATTAAAAAGAATAATGTTCTATTCTGAATATACAAAATAATTTTTCCTAACTTAGCAACAATTGGTAGTATTTTTTTTTATTTTTTAAGATTTTATTTATTATTTGACAGAGATCACAAGTAGGCAAAGAAGCAGGCAGAGAGATAGAGGAGGAAGCAGGCTCCCCGCTGAGCAGAGAGCCCAATGTGGGGCTTGATCTCAGGACCTTGGGATCATGACCTGAGCCGAAGGCAGAAGTTTTAACCCACTGACCCACCCAGGTGCCCCAACTGGTAGTATTTTAAAAAAAAATTTGTCATTCAACATATTACCTTACCCTTCTTTTGATTTTGAGACAGGAAAAATGAAATAGTGAAAATATATCTAAGATAATTTAACTTTATATTTCTTCAGATTGGTGAAATTGCTGTTTAGACAATATTCACTTTACTCAAAGAAAAGTGATCTACAAAGTCATCTGGTTTCAAGTGGCATGTTGACAATATCAAGCAATCAAATATTCTGAGATTACTTCCTTGAAAGAGAACTTGATCAGAACTGTGAGAATATTATGGTCTCTGGGGTAAGGACAGAAAAGAACTTTCCATACATATCAATATCTAATTTATATTGCTATTAGAAATATAATATATTATATATATTATATTTTTGGAAAGCAATGGAGATTAGGTGGTTCTCATATATATAATATAATATAATTTAATATAATATAATAATTTTATTATTCTATTAATGAATATATATTATATTATGTATAATATAATTACATATTAAATATAATATATAATATTATATGATATATAATTATATATAATCTGTTACATGGTTCTCATATATGTTATATTATTAATATAATATACTAATTATATTATATTATATTATATTATATTATATATGAGAACTACCTAATAGATTATATATAATATATAATAATATATTAATTATTAATTATCAATTATAATGTATATTACAATATAGAATATATAATATTATACATAATATAATATATATTAATTAATATAATAATATAATTATTATATTATATTATATATATGAAAACCATGTAAAAGATTAAATATTATATATATTATTATATATTACATTATATATAATATAATTATTATACTATTATATCAATAATATTATATTAATATAATATTAATTCATAATTATAATAATTATAATGATATAATTTATAATATAATATGATATTATATTAATAATATTATATATTATATATTATATATAATCTATTAGGTGGTTCTCATATATATAATATAATATATTATAATATAATATAATTGTTATATTATTATATTAATTAATATATATTATATTATGAATATTATATTATGTATAATATGTATAGTACTAAAGTATGTATAATATATATTATATTATGTATATTATGTATAATATATTATATATTATATATAATTAATATATATTATATTATGTATAATAATATAATATTATATTATATTTATATAATATTACATATTATATATGTATATAATATACATATATATGTATATTATATATAATATACATATATATGTATATTATATTATGTATATTATATATAATAATATATAATGTTATGTATAATATTATGTATATTAATTATATTATGTATAATATAATATATAATGTATATTATGTATATATATTATATTATGTATAGTAATAATACATATTATGTATTCTATATTATATATAAGATATTGCATTATGTATAAAAATAATAATATGTATAATATGTACATATATAATATTATGTATAATGTGTATATTATGCATCATAATAAATATTATATTATGTATTTTATATTTTATGATATTATATATTATATTATACATAATATAATCTATTAATATAATAATATAACAATTATATTTTATTATATTATATATCTATGAGAACCACCTAATCTTCCATTTTTTTCCAAAAATATATTACATATATTATATATTATATATTATATATAATATATTATATATGTATTTCTATTTTCTATAATCATGATTATTATATAATACATTGTATTATATATTTATAATATAATATATAAATTATAAATTAAAGATATAAATTACATTAAATAAGTAATATAATGCATATCATATATACATTAATTAATTAATCATACATAATTAATATATTATATATTATTATATATGTTATATATTAAACATATTAAATATAATATATATTAAATATATATAAATTATATATAATTACAGAAAAATAAAAATATAATTAATATATTATTATTTTAATTATAATATAATGTAATAAAATGATATATATTATATTATATCAATAAATATAATATAGTATTATGTTATATACTATATTATTTATTGAATATTATATATAATATATATTCTATATCATAATTTTATATTCTATAATATTATATTATATATATATGAGAACCACCTAATATTCCAAAAATATAATATATATTATAATATATTATTTTTCTAATATTATTAGATTATAATTATAATGTAATAATAATAATAAAATATAATTGTTATATAATAATATATCATAATTAGTATGATATAATTATATATTTCTAAGATAATACATCATATATTTTATATATATATATATATATATATATATATATATATATATATATGAGAACCACCTAATCTTCCATTGTTTTCCAAAATATAATTGTAAAATAACTGGAAAACTGTATAGAAAGCATGTGGTACCTTCCTTTTTGTTATAATATTAAATTTTACCTAGAATTATTGTTAATGAACTTTTTCCACTAATATCCGTTAAGCACATTAACCAATAATCCTAATAAATACCTACAAGTACTTACATTTTTACCTATATTTAAAAAATTGCTTGTTTTTTTTTAAATTAACCTTATTTTTAGAACAAGGTTAGGTTGAGCAAATGAATAGAAAGTATCCACTGTTTCCATATGTCTCCTGCCTCCACATTTGAACTTCAATATTTCTCATATTTTTAATCCAAGCTATAGCGGTGATACATTTGTTTCAATTGATGAAACCAAATTGATACAAACCAAATTGATACATCATTATCACCCAACTCCATAGTATGCAGTGAGTTAACTCTTGATGAGGTACTTTCTATGGATTTTGACAACTGTGCAATATGTATCCAGCATTATAGTATCATACAGAGTACTTTCATTGCTTAAAATTTTTCTCTGCTTCACCTATTCATTTCTCTTACTTTACCACTGATAATCACTGATTGTTTTACTGTCACCATACTGTTGACTTTTTCCAGAATACCATACAGCTGGAATCATGTAGTATATAGTTTTTCAGGTTGACTTATTTCACTTAGTAATAAGCATTTAAGATTTCTCTGGATCGGAGCTCCTGGGTGGCTCAGTGGGTTAAAGCCTCTGCCTTCTGCTCAGGTCATGACCTCAGGGTCCTGGGATCTAGTCCCTCTTCGGGCTCTCTGCTCAGCGGGGAGCCTGCTTCCTCCTCTGCTTCTCTGCCTACTTGTGATCTCTGTCAAATAAATAAATAAAATCTTGAAAAAATATATTTCTCTGGATATTTCCATGTCATGATAACTCATTTAGTTATAACATAGGATGCCATTCCACTGAATGGATGAAACACACTTTATATATCTATTCACTGACTAAAAGACATCTTAGTTACTTCCCAGTTTTGACAATTATGGATAAATATGCTATAAACATTGGTGTGCAGAGTTTTGTTTTTTTGTTTGTAACATAAATTTTCAACTCCTTTAAGTATATACCATGGAGACAGATTGCTGGATGGTATGGGAAGAGTCTATTTATTTATTTATTTATTTATTTATTTATTTATAGGTTTTTATTGATCTGAGAGAGAGGAAGAGAGAGAAAGCAGAAGCAAAGAGGGAGAGGGGAAAGTGGCAGATGGAGAGAGAGAAGCAGTCTCTCTTCTGAGCAGGGAGCCTGATGTGGGACTCAATCCCAGGACCCCAGGATCATGACCTGAGCTGAAAGCAGACACTTAACTAACTGAGCCACCCAGGTGCCTGGAGTTTATTTTGTAATTGCCAAAGTACCTTCCAAATTGGCTGAATCATTTTTAATTCCTATCAGCAATTTCTAATAGTTGCTATTGTTTCACATCTTTACCAGCATTTGGTGTTGTCAGTGTTTTGGATCTATACCATTCTAATAGGTGTATTAGGGGTATCAGATTGTTGTTTGAACTTGTAACTTCCTTATGGTATAAGATATTGATCTTTTTCATATTCTTATTCCCATCTATCTGTCACCTTTGTGAAATGTCTTTTCAGATTTTTGCTCATCTTTAAATAAGATTGTTCTTTCTCTTATTATAAAGTTTTAAGATTTCTTTGTATATTTTGGATAATGGTCCTGTATCAGATGCATCTTTTGCAAATATTTTCTCTCAGTCTCATTTCTCATTGTCTTGGCATTAAACTTCACAAAACAAAAGTTTTTAATTTTAATGAAGTACAGCTTATTAATTATTTCTTTCATGATTGTGTTTTGGTATTGTATCTAAAAAGTCATCACCAAGCTCAAAGCCACCTAGAATTTCTCCTTCTCTGGTTCTAGGAATTTGTAGTTTTTCATACTATGTTTAGGTTTAATATACATTTTGAGTTATTTTTGGTTAAGTGTATAAGATCTAGATTCTTTTTTTCCCCTTTGCATATGGATATCCAATTGTTCAATTGCCATCACTAAAAAGGGTATCCTTTCTCTATTATATTGCTGTTGCTTCTTTGTAAATCTTGGTTGACAATATTTGAGTAAATGTATTCTGGGGCTCTCTATTCTGTTTCATTGATCTATTTTTCTGTGCTTTTACCACTACCATATTGTCTTGATTACTTAGTTTTAAAATAAGTCTTAAAGTTGGTAAGTATCAGTCTTCTAAGATTGTCTGTATTTACAAAAGAACTCACTAGTTTTCATTGAGATTGCAATAAATTTATAGATCAAGTTGGAAAGAACATAGACAATATTGATTCTACCCCATAACATAGGATATTTCTCCATTTAGCTTATTTATTTATTTATTTAATAAGAGTTTTTTTTTTTTTCTTTTTAAGTTTTCCTATTACAGATCTCATTTATTTCAGATATATATATATTTTTTTCTTCAGGTGCTAATGCAAATGATGTGCTTTCAATTTCAAATTCCACTATTCACTGCTGGTATATAGGAAGTTATTGACCTTTGTGTATTAACTGTGTATCCTGCAACCTTGATATAATCATTTCTTAGTGTCAGTAGATTTTTTTGTTGAATCTTTTAATGTTTTCTATATAGACAATCATGACATCTGTGAACAAGACAGCTGTTTTATTCTTTTCAACTCTGCATACATTTTATTTTCTTTTCATGTCTTATTGCATTAGCTAAGGCTTTCACTACAAATTAAAAAAAAAAATGAATAGTGAGAGGGGACATCCCTACCTGATTCTCATATTTGTGGGAAAGCTTTCATGTTCTTATCATTATGTATGTTAGCTGTAGATTTTTTATAGATGTACTTTATCAAGTTGAGGAAATTCCTCTCTATTCCTACTTTACTGAACATTTTTATTATGAATGAGTTCTGAATTTTGTATTTTTTTCTTTTTTTCTGATGGTATTGATATGATAGTGTCATTTTTTTCCCTATTGATGTGATTGATTACTTGATTTTGAATGATAAACCAGCCTTGATAAAGATTAGCAGACTTATTAATGAAGTTTTCTCTCACCTCACAGATCTACTGGCATTTGTAAAGAAAAAAAAAATAGAATCCTTATATGGTACTAAATGAATGTAGTTTGTTTTGTTTTGTTTTACAAAGATAAGATTAAGTGTGATGAATAAGCTCCCACCCCTCCTGAAATCAAAGCCAATCCAAAAACTTGGAAGGACAACAAAACTTTGGTGAATGACACACGCATAATAAGCATAGGAGGAACACCACAACACATAACCCAGGGGACACTTTGATACGAGTAGCCTAGAATCTCAGAAGTGCATCAAGTGGAGGAGCAACCTACTGCTAGCCATTATCAAGTTCCTTTTGGTTTTGGACCTGGTCATGACCAAGAACTTGCCCATTTTTTAAGAATACAAATTATATTTTTATTGGATTAAAAAACATCAGTATTATTACCTTGGGTTTCTAGTGAATGTTAAGACCAGGAAATAGCAGATAGATCAGGCTGAGAAAGCTTGATGATTGTGACAAGGTGACACTCTGCCCCAGCTTAATAGAGAGAAGCCATTATCTATCACTTAATTGGACCATGACCATTAAGCTAAGCATACCCCAAACCACCTTGAAACAAACAGCAAACCAACAATCCAAATCTGCCTTCTTGTATCTCCAGTGGTGGCAGTCTTAAAAATGTTGGTTCATATCAAAATGTAAATGAAAAAAATTTACAATTTATATTGTTCTGTAGAGAGTTATGTAAATTCATAAAATAAAATTTATATTTTGAGATAGATATATTTAATGTGTATATAGGATTGATTTCAAAGTGGCTATGATACATACTAAAAATTAGTGTCATGATTATCTTTTCAGCTTCTGTAATTCTAAATAAAGGGCTTTAAAGTGTTTTAAAATTTCTCTATCCACACAAAAAGTCACTATATTTTACTTAATCTAGGTTCCTACTCTTTATTATTGGTCTTGTGTGAATATTATTCACATAAAAATTAGGAAATTTAGTAAATAAATGTGTTACATAATGAGCAAATACTTTCAGAGTACTTGATTTGTATAAAAGAAAATATTTCTGATGTACAAAATTATTTATTTAAACAAAATTTAAATGGCTCACAAGTAAAAACATCATTCATTAATTACCACAGTTCTATACGAGTAATGAGGTAATGTGAAAACTATAAGCCTATGAAAATATATTAGCTCTCCTTAATCATCATGTAATCACAAATTTCAAAATAAAACAACTAAGATGATATAGTTTTTATTAACAGATTACACTAAGAAAATTTTTAAAAATGAATCATTTCTCTGTGGACTAAAATGTGGGAAAAGGGCAGTCTTATGGAAGTGTAGAAAACAAAACAAAAAATGGAACTTCCTTCTGGCCATGTAGCTTCTATGAATGTCCAAACTTAAAATGTGCATATTTCTCAACAGATATTCTATTTCTAGAAATTCAGCTTGAGGAGATAATTGGGCAAACACATGAAAATGTATTTATAAGAAAATATTATTGCAGGATTAGTTAAAATAGAAAAAAAAATAAATTAAATAAGCAAATAATAAAATAAACCATTAAAATATGTTCCTTAGGGTGCGTGGTTGGCTCAGTGGGTTAAGCCGCTGCCTTTGGCTCAGGTCATGATCCCAGGGTCCTGGGATTGAGTCTCACATCGGGCTCCCTGCTCAGCAGGGAGCCTGCTTCCTCCTCTCTCTCTCTCTCTCTGCCTGCCTCTCTGCCTACTTGTAATCTCTGTCTGTCAAATAAAATAAATTAAAAAATCTAAAAAAAAAAAAAACAAAAGATGATCAAATCTGGGCTCCTATGTGGGTTAAGCCTTTGCCTTTGGCTCAGGTCCTAGTCTCATGGTCCTGGGATCAAGCCCTGCATTGGGCACTTTACTCAGCAGGAAGCCTGCTTACCCCCACTCTCTGCTAGCCTCCTGCCTACTTGTGATCTCTCTCTCTGTCAAATAAATAAATAAAATCTTCAAAAAAAAGATAAAATCTAAGAAGACATAACTATGTGATAATGTCCCTAATCTTTTTTTAAATGAACAAAGCAGGTTATACAATCGCCTGTGTAATCAATACATGTAACAAATACAAATAAAATAGCATCTGACTGTGTTATATAATATTTTACTGAATTTGAAATTTGTACATACATGTTTTTGATGCTTCACCTTTTATAAGCCATTTTCCCAATGAATGAACTTCTCATTGAATTATCCTAGTGTATGTTGGGAGGGTTTCTTAAAAGAGGTAGGCAGTTATTCTCCAAAAAATTCAACCCCTGAGGGGTTGCTCATTTAGAAAACAAACAAACAAACGAACGAACAAACAAAAAACTTATAAATTAACACTGCATATATTGAAAACCCAGTCAATACTTGCAAATCTGAGCCAAAGATAAAAGTTACTATGATAGGTAGGCTAAATCTCAGGCATGATTGTAAGGTAGCCACACTGCAAATTGTCATTTTTGTGGTCAGTCTTCTGTGAAGATTGGCAGCAGGTTTATTTACTTGTACTAGTTACTATTTACTTATACTAGTTACTTAATTGTCTCTCAAAGCAATGATGATGGATTGGAGAACAGGTTCATGAAGTTATATCCAAAATGTTTTCTAAATGTTTTAAATTATTCTTTGTATATCAGTTTATATTTGGAATTTTATTTAAAAAACATATGTTGGGGGCGCCTGGGTGGCTCAGTGGTTTAAGCCTCTGCCTTCGGCTCAGGTCATGATCTCAGGGTTCTGGGATCGAGCCCCACATCGGGCTCTCTGCTCAGCGGGGAGCCTGCTTCCCCCTCTCTCTCTGCCTGCCTTCTCCCTACTTGTGATCTCTATCAAATAAATAAATAAAAATCTTTAAAAAAAAAAAACATATGTTGAATGAATACATTAAAGGTATTTTCATTGTAATCTTCTTTTATGAGATAAGCATTCAATATAAAGCTTGAAAACAAGAAAAGTCACATTTAATAAGGTTTATAAGCCAAGATGTTCACATTTACTTTTCAAAGTATGAAATGTGCATAAGATGTGAAAAAAATTGACTAATAACAGATATTATTCACAATCTTAAAATAACCTGAAATATTCCAAAGAGAAATTTGCTATAAGACATATTAATTTTGGAGTATGTTCTACAGGGAGATCAAGGAACTCTAAGAACATACTGACATATGTATGTCTTTTATCTAAAAATGTTTTGTTTGACTGACAGGTTAATACATTTATATTTTTGGGATTTGGTATTCTTTAAAAATACCATTGTGAATTAGAAACTTCCATAGGTATTTGAACATTAAAATCATCCCAATTTTATTAATTTAGTATATATTTGATATTAACAAATTTAGCAAGTTTAGTATATATTTGATAAAAATATGTAACTTCTAATTTTTTCTCTTTGTGTTTATGAAAACTTGTGTTAGTGAATATTAATGTAATTGTTGCTTGTACCCTTTCAGAAACCTATTAAGCTATTCCTTGTAAGTGGAAATGGAACGAGATTTTTTTAAACAAGATCATTGAGTTGAGACATTTGGAATTCAAACTGTCATCCTCCTAAAATACCATTTCATATGTGTCCTTTAGAAAATTGTGTTTTTATCTCAAAAAAGAATGGTCCATAGATTTAAATTTGATATTGCTTTCTCTGGGACTTTAAAACTATATTTATTTACACCCTCTTCAATTTCTCCCTCACTTCTTAGACACCTTAAAAACAAAAACAAAAACAAAAACATTACATTGTTGAAGACCATATTGCCCTAAATATCAAACTTCACTGGAAGGTCTTTACTGTGTAACTATCTTTTCGCACCATCCCCTGTATATTTAATCCTGATAATTGGATTTTTTTTGGCCTAACAATCTAATAAATTTGATTGTGAAAGTAACCAATCTGGTACTATTTTTTCTTAATAATTCTATAGTATGTGACATTCTTTTCTCCATTAAAAAAATTTCTCCCTGTATAATTTTAGGTAATATGTTCAGAATATAAAATAAAGTTGGTTTCAGCCGTTTCTAGAGCCATTTACCCCAAAATATTGAAGTTTAGATACTTAACTTATATTCACACAGTCTCTTTTAAAATATCTGGGAAATGGAAATAAAAATAATATTTTTCACATGGGGGTTTCAGTTATGATTAAGCAATAAAATGTAAGAAAATTTTTTGGACAGGGATTGGCAAAGGGTAAACATTTTCTATACTATTAGCTATTAGCTATATTGTTATGTTGCTTGTCCTCACATCACTGTAGTTAACTCTTTGTCTCCTGGATAGCTTCTTTCCTTCCTAATGTTTCTATTTTAAAGCCATTTTACAAGGTTTATTATCTAGTCTCTTTTCTTTTTTATGGGCTATCTTGCTTGCAGATTAAAATATTAACATTTGTAATAGCAAATATATACTTCTGTCTTTGGCTTGTCATTGACAGTACCTAAAAATTTCTCTCTCTCTTTTTTGAAGATTTTATTTACTTATTTGAGAGAGTGGGAGAGAGCACAAGCAGAGGAAAGAGGCAGAGGGAGAGGGAGGGGGAGAAGCAGAGTCCCCACTGATCAGGGATTCCTAGGTAGGGCTCCACCCCAGGGCCTTGGAAATATGACCTGAGTTGACAACAGACTGAGCCACCCAGGAGCCACAGTATCTAAAAATGCCCATTGTCCTTAAAGCATTTCTGCTTTAGAAAAACTAAATTTTCCTCAGACAGACTCTCTGGCTTAGATTGACACAACTTCCCAATGATTAGATTCACTATATATATATATATATATATATATATATATATGCATTGTTCAATGGGAAAATGGAAATAAGTAGGTAAACCCAGTGTTGTGATGATTTACTGATTTGTAAAAAAATATTTTGGAGAAGTTTAGTCATCTGAAAAGAGTCAACTAATACCTAAACTATAATCCTGTAACTGCAAAATAATTGTACATTTTCAGATTTAGATTAGACTAAGTTAATCTTAATTTAAAGAATTATAGAACATACATAATCACTGATCACATTTCTTTTTTTATTTTTTTTTATTTTTTTAAATTTTACTGATCAGATTTCTAATTACTATGTTAGATTAAGAATAAGATCATAGCATTTAATAAAAATAAATAATGATGTATGAAAACACGGGCTATCAATAAAGAAAACTTTAAACTTTTACTTTCATTAATTGATTACCTACTCTTAATATTAGTGGGCATGTGACTTTTTAAAAGATAGAGCTCAGGGACACCTGGGTGGCTCAGTGGATTAAGCCTCTGTCTGATTCAGCTCAGGTCATGATCTCAGGGTCTTTGATGGAGCCAGGCATCTGGCTCTCGCTCAGCAGGGAGCCTGCTTCCCTCTCTCTCTTTGCCTGCTGCTCTGTCTACTTGTGATCTCTCTCTCTGTCAAATAAATAAATAAAATCTCTTAAAGATAGAGCTTAAAGAGTTAACACTATATAAAATATGTGGTTCTCATTCAGTGAAATTTTCTTTAAACATACCTGGACCTGAGATTGCAAAAAGATTTCATACCTTGAAAAAAAACAGAAAAAATAAAATACATACTACTTGAATTACATCAAATTTTTAAACTAAGAAAGTCAGATATTTTCAGTAACAACTTTCCTAACACCTCTGATATAGTGCAGAGAGCACTTTTTTCAAAACTCCTTAGTGTATCAAATAAAATAGTATATATCAAAATACTTTGAAAACCATAGCACAGTGTCAAATATTTTTGAGTGCAGAAATGATGCCTTAAGACCAGATACATGAGAAATGGAAATACACTTTGCATCCAACTTTCACTTAAAAATCTCTAAATAAATGATAAATAACATATTATTTAACATGTTTTTAAGAATAAGACAACATGGGGTGCCTGGGTGGCTCAGTGGATTAGGAAGCTGCCTTCGGCTCGGGTCATGATCTCAGGGTCCTGGGATCGAGTCCCGCATCGAGCTCTCTGCTCAGCGGGGCGCCTGCTTCCCTCTCTCTCTCTCTCTGGCTGCCTCTCTGTCTACTTGTGATTTCTCTCTGTCAAATAAATAAATCTTTAAAAAAAAAAAAAGAATGAGACAACATATTTAAAAATCAAATTTTCCTAGTGGAAAATGCATTCTGATCTTTGGAAACATAATATGATAGATGCAGACAGAATTGTATACACCAGGATAAGTAGAGGGTTAAGATGGTGGGAGAATTAGACATGCAGTGTAATCACTTTCATGCAGATCTGTATCTAAGATACCACAATATCTCTTGTTTCTTCTGTGTGTGTGTATGTATACATGGATTTTGTACAGGTAAATATATGAAAGACTACTTGCCTGTCTGCTGCAAAAGAAAATCCGTAGGGTACTAACACAGTTGATAAATGTATTCTTTTTGTAAGGGTGGAGGTTAAGGTGGTGAAACACACAGACTCCCATAAACAGTGATAGTGGTACTATCATATCAGTAATCACAGAAAACAAGGTGATTGGCAGTTTCAAAATAAAGGTCCTCTATTTTTCACTTGAGAAAAGAGAAAATGTATCTTTTCTAGCATTAAGCCTGCTATAAAGGTGGAGGCAAGTACCATTAAGCCTTTATCAACTGCATATTTTCAAGTTAATGCGGTAGACAAAAATGGATTTAGCTCATTTTGGAGTTATTCATTCATGTTGCCACAGAAACTGAATGAGAGGCACATTTAAAATGTGACACTTTTATTTTCTATTCTTTTCTTCTTTCTTTCTCTCTCTCATTTTTTTTGTCTGGTTAGCTCTCAGTTTACAAGATTTATAATAATTTTGTTTTTATATTTCAGAAGGCAAAATATGAGGGGTGTGTAGGATAAAAAATTAAGATTGTGTATGACCCTTTTTTACACTTTTGATTGTGCCAAAATCATTGAAAAGGGTTTTTGGTCCAGAAATCTGAGTGATTCCTATAGAAAGAGCCTTAAACCTAGTATAGAGGACTTACAAGAAATACAAGGCATTAACCCAAACTCAAGAACTTTCTAGTGTCATCAAAGGAACAACACCCATATAAATAAAATATAAATAATATCCAGAGATATTTTGGGAGACATATCTTGAAAGAAGTTGCTGTGGCTGATATCAAAGAGATTACTGCCTATGTTCTCCTCTAGGATTCTGATGGATTCCTGTCTCACGTTGAGGTTTTTTTACCATTTTCAGTTTATCTTTGTGTATGGTGTAAGAGAATAGTCGAGTTTCATTCTTCTACATATAGCTGCCCAGTTTTCCCAGCACCATTTATTGAAGAGACTGTCTTTTTTCCACTGTATATTTTTTCCTGCTTTGTCGAAGATTATTTGCCCATAGAGTTGAGGGTCCATATCTGGGCTCTCTACTCTGTTCCACTGGTCTATGTGTCTGTTTTTATGCCAGTGATATCTTGGTGATCACAGCTTTGTAGTAAAGCTTGAAATCAGACAGCATGATGCCCCCAGTTTTATTTTTGTTTTTCAACATTTTCTTAGCAATTCCGGGTATCTTCTGGTTCCATACAAATTTTTGGATTATTTGCTCCAGCTCTTTGAAGAATACCAGTAGAATTTTGATCAGAATGGCATTAAAAGTATAGATTGCTCTAGGCAGTAAAGACATTTTAACAATGTTTATTCTTCCAATCCAAGAGCATGAAATGGTCTTCCACCTTTTTGTGTCTTCTTCAATTTCTTTCATAAGTGTTCTGTAGTTCCTCGAATACAGAACCTTTACCTCTTTGGTTAGGTTTATTCCCAGGTATCTTATGGTTCTTGGTGCTATAGTAAATGGAATCGATTCTCTAATTTCCCTTTCTGTATTTTCATTGTTAGTGTTATGAGAAAGCCACTTATTTCTGTACATTGACTTTGTCTCGAAAGGCAAAGGAAACAAAAGCGAAAATAAACTTTTGGGACTTCATCAAAATCAAAAGCTTCTGCACAGCAAAAGAAACAGTCAAGAAAACAAACAGGCAACACACGGATTGGGAGAAGATATTTGCAAATGACAGTACAGACAAAAGGTTGATATCCAGGATCTATAATGAACTCCTCAAACTCAACACACACAAAACTGACAATCATATCAAAAAATGGGCAGAATGGGCACCTGCGTGGCTCAGTGGGTTAAGCCGCTGCCTTCGGCTCAGGTCATGATCTCAGGGTCCTGGGATCGAGTCCCACATCAGGCTCTCTGCTCAGCAGGGAGCCTGCTTCTTCCTCTCTCTCTGCCTGCCTCTCTGCCTACTTCTGATCTCTCTCTGTCAAACAAACAAACAAACAAACAAATAAATAAATAAATAAATAAATAAAAATGGGCAGAATATATGAACAGACACTTCTCCAATGAAGACCTAAAAATGGCTATCAGACACATGAAAAAATGTTCATCATCACTAGCCTTCAGGGAGATTCAAATTAAAATCACATTGAGATACCACCTTACACCAGTTAGAATGGCCAAAGTTAGCAAGACAGGAAACAACATGTGTTGGAGGGGATGTGGAGAAAGGGGAACCCTCTTACACTGTTAGTGGGAATGCAAGTTGGTGCAGCCACTTCGGAGAACATTGTGGAGATTCCTCAAGAAATTAAAAATCGAGCTTCCCTATGACCCTGCCATTGCACTCCTGGGTATTTACTCTAAAGATACAGATGTAGTGAAAAGAAGAGCCATCTGTACCCCAATGTTTATAGCAGCAACGGCCACGGTCACCAAACTGTGGAAAGAACCAAGATGCCCTTCAATGGACAAATGGATAAAGAAGATGTGGTGCATATACACTATGGAGTATTATGCCTCCATCAGAAAGGATGAATACCCAACTTTTGTAGCAACATGCACGGGACTGGAAGAGATGATGCTGAGTGAAATAAGTCAAGCAGAGAGAGTCAATTATCATATGATTTCACTTATTTGTGGAGCATAACAAATAGCATGGAGGACATGGGGAGTTAGAGAGGAGAAGGGAGTTGGGGGAAATTGGAAGGGGAGGTGAAGCATGAGAGACTGTGGACTCTGAAAAACAATCTGAGGGTTTTGAAGGGGTGCTGGGTGGGAGGTTGGGGTACCAGGTGGTGGGTATTATAGAGGGCATGGATTGCATGGAGCACTGGGTGTGGTATATATATATATATATATATATATATAATTAAAAATTATATATATATATAATTTTTAATTATATTGATTATTTAATTATTTTGATTATTTAAATAATTATATATATTTAATTTTTAAAAAATAATAATAATCTTAACATAAAATGGTCCATACTATATATGAAGCCCAAGAGCAGCCAAAACCAATTTAATGTGACACTAATTAGAAAGTTATGGGATAAAAAGGAAACAGACTAAAAAGCATGAAGAAACTTCCATATTTTATGTGGTGAGATATGGATATAGAAAAGTGTCAACACTCACCAAACAAAAAACCAGATTTTTTTGTTGTGATCTCCATAAATTATACTTCATTGAAGAAGTAATTGAAAAATAGTGTAATAATGATAAATAAATATGTAAAAGCTGAAGTACCACTGGTCTAAAATTGTGCTTTGGAAATCACTTGAGATAGAGCATGAGAAGCAGGCAAAAAAGCCTATTGTGTTTGCAAATTCTCCTAAGAGATTTGAATTTAATCCTGTAAACTTGAGAAGCAATTTAAGGATGTTCTGTAAAGAAGTGATCTGATGGGTTTTACCTCTTAAAAAGATCACTTGGGCATAGGACATAGTAAGAATGAAAAGATGCTGGACATAAATTAATACTATCAGCTGTTTACTGTGGTAAGAAATAATGAGGATCTGAAGTTGAGAAGCAGCAGTGGTGATGTAAAATAAATGGGGATATTTAGAAGTCAGGAAAAGTGAAAATTCATGTGACATGTTTGGAGGCTGTCAAAGCTACTTTTTGGATTTCTGAACTTAGAAGAAGTTTCTCCAAACTTAAGATAGGACTAGAAAATTTAAGAAAAAGGACTTCTTTGGAGGAGATAAATTGCTTAACATAGGCATGTTGAAATTGTCTTGCATGTAGACCATGTAAGTACAAATAGTCTAGCAAATGATGATTAAGTGAATTTTGACCTTAGGATAGAAGTTTTTGTTCAAATTATGTTATTCAGAATTCTAAACACATAGGTGGTATGTAAAACTGTGGATTTCTAAGGGCTATAAGTACTGCTTAATGACTAAGAACTTGCTAAGACATTTTGAAGTATTAGGTGTTTTTGAACATCAGTTATAGTGGGATTTCCAAGGTGTATGTTTTTTTGAGGAGGGAAAGGTTCTTGAAAATACTGAGGCATACATAAGCCCATTTTAATAATTCATCATAGGTATGATGTAATCATAGAGTTATCTGTGAAACAATTATACTTTTAACTTTTTATACTATTAAATATTTATTAAATATTTTTTACATGTCTGTGAAAAAATGGCCAAGTTATAACTACAATATAAGAAGACACAAACACAAGCTAGATTCCTGCCTACATAGGTTAAGAAATATTTGTAAAGCCAAAGATATGATTCAAATAATTGAATCAATGGTAAATAAGTTAGTTAAATCTAATTGAGTGGTGAAGCATCCTGAGGCAGGGTTCCTGTTATTTATCTACCTTAATTAGGTGATAAAGTCCAAAGTAGTTAAAAATGATTGAATCTTAAAGTCAAAGAATTTAGGCTGTGAAACAAACCATGGTTTTAGAAATTACATTTAAGTTCTCCACACTGACATTGAAAATATAGGTGAAGTCAATCTGCCCTTTGTGATCACAGGGAACTCATGCTAGATACCTATGGCTCTAGATCCCATTACCAGACCCAAAATCTAATTTCTTGACAACTTAAGTACACTGAGAAATTCACACTAAACCATTCTGGTCTGTAATTTTAACTCCAAATTCACTTGATATTATATAATATATAAGGATTTAACACCCTGATAAAGCATACAAATAAGCTAACTCATATCTATATCTTTAGTATTTTTATAAGTTTATAAATAATTGTGGATATTTGGTTATTAAGGTATAATATTTAAAATAATCTGACACTACTGATAACAGATATTTTTTATTCCAACTGAAAATGTTAATTAAATAATTTATTTCAGACTAGTAATTTTAAGATGAAAGTTCAGCAAATTTTGTAAACATAAAAGAATGTTCAGAAAAACATAAATGACTGGATTTATAAATTTCAATGTAGAATTTATAGGACTATGTAAGTGACTAGGATATGTCTGTTAGTCAGAGTTAAAAATAAAATTTACATATTCATTTTATAATATTTAGAGAGAAAATTAAATTTATTTTTAAAATACTTGAGCATTTTGGTAAACAGTGGAAGTGCAGAAAGAGAATATTTATAAATGTAATTCACATTATTTACTGAAACTTACCTACCTATACAAAGTTTTTTTAAGTAAAATTACTAAATTTTACAAACCTGACATATAATAAAATATTAAATCAATTTTCAAAGTTAAAATATAGTTAGCATTTGAGTTTTTATTTTTTACAAAGTAGCATATTGATTTCTAAAAATCATGTAACTGCAAGCGATCACACACATCCTACATCCTCAGAAAACTGAATTCACACTGACAAGTGCCATTCACATCCCTCAACAAAGAGTAGATATGTTTAAATATTTAATTTATAAAACTGAAAATGATCCCCAGTAAAAAATCATTTGAACAGTGAACAACAGTACTTTTGAAATTTGATCACCTATTATTTTTCTACTAACAATGTATTTATGGAGTGTTTCTCACTTCTAGACTTTTTTTTTTTAAGAAATGGTACACAAATGATCTCTCAGCCTGAATGAAACAAAATGCCAACATAACTATTGGTGAAAATTACAATGAATATATTACAAATTTTCATTTATATAACAAATGAAATATTACAAATTTTTAATTTTTATCTACTGATGGAAATGACAATGAATATATGAATATTATGATAATATACCATAATTTTGGGGGGGAAGCATAGGCATATAGACAGGGTACCTCCTTTTTCCAATGAAAAACATTAAAAAAATGTTCCCTTAAAATAGCCCTTTAAAAATTGCAGTTTCTCTGATTTGAAATTACCAGCTATACAATGAGTTTGAGAGTATATGGTTAGAGGAGACAATATGTGAAGAAAGGAAAATGTATGAAAGACTTCGTTACAGGCAAGCAGTTTATTTGATTAAAGGGATACAGTTTATGGGGTGCAAATCACCACATGAAGAAGATACTAGTGTTTAATTAGAGGGATTAAGATGATTATATTTTTGTATATTTAAACAATTCCAATAATAATGTTACCATATGATCAAGTGTATGCAAAACTATATTTAAATAAAATTAAAATGTATCAAATGACACATTTTCCCTCAGCATGAAAGAAATATAACTATATAACATATAATCATATAACATTGCATAAGTTTAAGGTGTACAACAGGATGGTTTGATATATAGAGGTAATTTTAAATAATACCACAAAATGTTAGTTAACAATCTATTACCTCAAACAGTTACATTTTTGGTATGATGAAAACTTAAGATCTACTTTCATAGTAACTTTCAAGTATACAATGCAATACTGTTAACTAAAGTTACCATGCTCCACACTATATACTCAGAACCTAATCAGTTTATAATTGGAATTACATACCCTTTGAACAATAGCATCCGTTTTCTTCACCCTTTCCCATGACAACCACCAATCTACACTATTTCTCATTTGCTTGGATTCTGCATATTAGTGATATCATAGAGTGCTGTCTTTTTATACCTGATGCTATGTATTAAACCAAGACATATGTTTTTCCATATCCATTGGAATTGTAACTCTAATTAAGTTGCCAAAAAGCTGTGCTAGAATATTTGGTAAAGATAAATGGGATACTGGGAATTTGAACTGTCTTAATTTGAGCTGTGACTAAGCTCTAGTCTCTGCTGCAGCTTGCTAGACTTTGGGAGACCCATCTAGGTTTCCTTTATCTGAGTTTTAATGTCAGGTCCCTTCCAGAAATAGACACAGAGTTGTGTCAGAATGCGTGGATATTCTCTAATGATGAGCAGTTCACTCTAAGAGATATAAAGTATTTTCTCTCAAACAACAGGAAGTCTTTGCTTACCATATTTATCATTTTTAAATAAAAAGAGACACTCAATATATTGTATGTCAATTTCTATCTTGAACAGAATGATTCTAGTTAATATTCCTCATCTGTCTGTCAAATATTTTACAATAATAAGAGCTCAGTTTATATTTCTATTTTTTTAAGATTGTATTTATTTATTTGACAGAGAGAGATCACAAGTAGGCAGAGAGGCAGACATAGAGAGATGGGGGAGAGAAGGCTCCCTGCTGAGCAGAGAGCCTGATGCAGGACTCAATCCCAAGACCCTGAGATCATGATCTGAGCTGAAGGTAGAAGCTTAACTCACTGAGCCACCCAGATGCCCCCTGTATTTTTTAATTTTTTAAAAAAGATTTTGTTTATTCCTTTGAGAGAGAGAGAGAGAGCACAAGCAGGGGGAGGGGCAGAAAGAAGGGAGAATCGGGCCCCCCCACTGAGCAGGGAGCCCATTGTGAGGTTCCATCCCAGGACCCTAAGAACATAACCTGAGCCAGACCAACATGAACTGAGCTTAATGGACTGAGCCACCCAGGAGCCCCAAGAGCTCAGTTTAAACTATGAAATTAAAATATATGTTCTAAGACATCCTTTTTGGTATGTGTGCATTATGAAATATATTGGTAACTGATACTAAAATCAAGGTGGTATCAGAGTGGAGACTGAGCAACATGAGCTATGAACAAAAGTTACAATACTTTTTATCTTGGACAGTGCTTTTTTATCTAAAGAAAAATACACAATTGTGGAAACACAGCATGCACATGCATAATTCCAATATACCTTTAAAAATGTGTGTATATTTTGTAGAATTTATATACACATATAAACAGGGGACTTGTTATTTGTGACAAAATTTTTTGTTGCAATACAAATGACTAAATCATCATGAAAAATTTATGTCTTCTTGATATAGTGACAAAAGTACAGGTGTTTTTATTAAAAATAGGGGTGATGGGGCAGGACTGAAGCATGAAGCATAAAAAGAACAAAGTAGATACATTCTTCTCTAAATATCACCTTGTTACACAAGTTTAAACCTAATACACTCCACAACTTGTTCATATGATATTATTTTTTAAAATATTTCTTCTGGAATTGCATTTTTTTTAACTTGGACTCTAAATTTGGACATATTTTTACCCTTTTCTTCATGTGACCCTTTGGACACTCACTGACAAAAGCTAGTTTATAAGTAGAAATGTTCATTCTAAACTTTTCTATAATTTTGTCTATTCACTAGACTTGTATCCTCTTCAGGTATCTGTTACCTATATCAGTCTTTAATCTCCACTTTCCTATGCCCATCCTAGCTCATCATCAGCTCATCATTAGTTGCACTTGGTTATGTCTAAGAGCTGGTACTGATAAATATTGATGTAATTTAGTGTGAGTGTACAAAATAATCATGAAATTTCCATTTAAAAATTACAAGTTGCCTTAGGTAAGTTGTTTTTCTAAATACCATGTGATTAGCCATTGTTTAATTCTATTCTGTATACCACAGTGTATATATAATCTATGAACAATCTGTTTAAAATGCAAGTCTTAGATTTCTAAAATTTGAATTTATTTTTACAAATACCAATAATTCATAGTCTAAGATAAAAGAACATAATTTTTACTATCTTGTATAAAATTCCCCCTTAATTTATTTAAAATTGAATTATAATCTAAAATAACAAAATCAAAAAGAATGGTTTTCTTTCAAAATAAAACTTCAATGCAAAATTAATATAGAAGGCACTTTAGACATGACAGTATGTGATGTTTTTTTTTCCTATATAAGATTTTTTAATAAGACAAATCTAGATTAGCTAACAAAATACACAATATAAACTTACAATTTAAAAAAATGGAATTACCTAAGGAATAAATATGTATATTTAACACAGTAAACCTTTGTGTATGTGTATACACACACACACACACACACACATATAATACATGTATACACACATTCTCACATATTTGAGTACTGGGTTTCCTAAAAGTGGAACTGGCTTAGTATTATTCATTCCCAAAGGCCAAGGAAATGACATTAATTCAGCAATTTCATTCAGCCTTTGAGCACTCTCAATGAGCCATCATAAATCACTTGTTTTCTTACTAGCTTGTTAACACCAAATACTGTTGTACTTTAGAATGTAAATAATACAAGATTTGGGCACATAAATGCTCAGAGCACGGTAGAAAGTTAGATAAACTAATAATAGCTATTGTGCACAGATACTATAAGGCTATGCACAAATGAAGAAAGTGGTAGGAAAGACGAAGTGACCAGCTTTACTTGTGGGAAATCAAAGAAAACATAAGAGACTATATTCCAAAAGAATTAGGAAATATGAATAGAGAACAAGCCCAAAGAGAAAGTGCATTTTAGGTCTACACAAACAAATGAAGGAGCAGG
Organism: Mustela nivalis; assembly: GCF_964662115.1. Lineage (NCBI taxonomy): Eukaryota > Metazoa > Chordata > Mammalia > Carnivora > Mustelidae > Mustela > Mustela nivalis. The sequence continues at coordinate 38,071,265 of NC_139032.1, read as the reverse complement.
ATATGTTCAAGAAATAACAAATTGTATAATATGACAAAAATAAATTGGAAAAGAAGGAAATTGGTAACTCAAAAGCTTGACAGAAATGTAAATGTAAGATCAAGCAAAATCTCATTCAGTGTACACATAAGAGAGGTATTTTTAATGTATGAAAATAAAATCCATTATATATACTTTAAAAGGTAAAGATTGCATTTAGGTTTTATTCTTATCACACTAGCAACGTGTTAGATGTGGGTGGTGTGTGCAAATGTAGACTGATGATTTGTCAGAAGTTATGAAGAATAAACAAAAGAAATGTCAGAAAGAAATGGAGGAACACATAATAGTCATTGAAGATATTAACTTATAGGATTCTATAAATAATTTAGAGACTAAGATAAGAGGAGAAGGAAGACACACTTTCTTACACTCTTGTTGAGGACCAGTTGACTGTATATGCATGGGATTATTTCTTAGCTTTCTGTTTCATTTCATTATTATATATGTTTGCCTTTAGGCCAATACATAACTATTTTAATTACAGTAGATTTATAATATATTTTGAAATCAGGAAGTGTGATCCCTCCAGCTTTATTCTTATTCCTCAAGATTGCTTTGACTTTTTTTTTGTGGTTCCACAAAAATTTTAGGATCGTATATTCTATTTCTGTAAAAAATTCATTGTGATATTGATAAAGATTGCACTGATTGTATACAATCTTTGAGTAATTTGGGCATTTTAATAATATTAATTCTTCCAACCATGAACATGAAATGCCTTTCCATTTGTGTCTTCCTTCTTTTTTTTTTTTTCCCTTTCCCAGTTGCTGTTATGCAGTTTCCAGTTTACAACTCCTTGAATTGATATTCCTCTCTTCCTATCTTTTTTTTTAATGCTATTGTAAATGGGAAAATGATAATGTCCTCAACCTATGGTATTGTGAAAACTGGATTCATACTAAAGAATGAAATCATCCCTTATCTTACACAATACACAAAACTCAGTTCAAGATGGAATAAAGATTTAAATGTAACATCTGAAACTGTAAAATACCTAGAAGAATGCAAATTGAGACAAGCTTTATGACAGTTATATAGGCAATGTTTCTTGTGTGTTACCCCAAAAGCACACACAAAAAAAGGAAAAATAGATTGGATTTCATCAAACTAAAAAGCTTTTACATAGCAAGAGAAATAGAAAGAAAGGCAACCTTTGAAAAGAGAGAAATTATTTGCGAATCATATATATGATAAGGTGTTAATATCCAAAATACATAAGGAATCACTATGACTCAATAAGAAAACAATGGGCAAAGAAAAATAGAAATTTCTCCAAAGAAGACATGTAAATTACCAAAGTGTACACAAAAAAGATGCTATCATCACTAATCGTTAGGCAAATGTAACTCAAAACAATGAGGAATCACCTCACACCTGCTAGGATAGCTATTATAAAATCAAAACTCTGTGTGTGTGTGTGTGTGTGTGTGTGTTGGAACCCTTGTAACATGCTGGTGAGAATGTAAAATGGTACAGCCACTACTAAAAACAGTATGGAGATGCCTCTAAAAATTAAAAATATCTTCCAAAAATACAACTTCTGAGTAAAATCCAAAAAGAATGAAATCAGGCTTCTGAAGAATATCTGCAATCCCAAATTTATTACAGAACTATTCACAATAGCCGTGATATGGAAACAATTAAATGCTAATCAGTGAATGAATAAAGCAAAAGTGGAAGACACACATAATGGACTATTATTCGATTTTATAAAAGAAGGACACCTTGCCATGTGCAACAACAAAACCAACCCATTACAGAAGGACAAACACAGCATGATTCTACTTATATAAGGTATCTGAAATAGTTAAACTTCTAGAAACCATAATGATGGTTGCCAAGGGCTAGATGGAGGGGGAAGTAAGGAGTTGCTCTTCAACAGGTATAATTTCAGTTATATAAAATAAACAAGTTGTAGAGATCTGTGCAACATTGTTACTGCAGTTAACAATACTCTATTGTTAAAAGAGAGGATCTCATTCAAATGTTCTTACCACAATTAATAAGAAACCACCATTTTGGAAAATCATATGTGACTCTGCTTTCTCTAAACTCCAATAAAATGAGGTAAGATAAATATGTACATGTATACTGAAAAAGAGAACAAAAAGTGCCAACAAAATCCTGCAGATGAAAGAGTATTGAACATTTTTTTTAATTTACCATAGTAGAGAAAGCTGAATTTTATGTAATAAAAAGTGAAGAGCCATAACTTTGTTAGAGGAACTCCATTCCAGAAATTCAATAAATCCAGGTTCCATATGTCTGTGAAGGAATCAGTATAATGTGAAATTGAAAACAGAAAGACTGTTTTAAACACTGTATAAGTTACACCTGGGAATCACTCTCCAGCCTTGGTAATCAGGTTATTGCTCTTCAGTAGAGGAGTTGAACTTATAGACAAAGTAGAATGGAGAGCAGATAGGAGGTTCTGAATGGAAACGAACTGAATTAAATAAAACATGTGCATATTGACTAATAAGACATCCTTCTAGCTTTCCAAATCATATCTCAAATTCTGACTATAGTAATTGCTAAGAAAAAAATTGGACTAAAACATAAGACAACAATAAAACATAAAAGCTTTTCTTACAAAAAATATAAAAATATAAAAAATATAAAATTCTGTGTTTAAGTAGTAATGTTCCTAATATGAATGTCTATTATACATACATGCATATGCATACACACACTAATTTGGGCAAAAGTCTTAAGATACTAAAGTATGTAAACCTAAATATAGTTTAATTAACTATATTAAAAATAGATTCCATGGTTTTCAAAAATAATTGATGTAAAAGTCATACCTGATTTAAACATAAAACATTACATCAATTTGGTGATGTTATAAATGGTTAAAATGCCATGACTACTGGGGATTAAAAAGAAGAAAAAGTTATATTTCTGAGATGGCAATGAAAAGTAGGTCAAATGCAGGCAGCCAGAGACAGATACGTGTATGTAATAGGAATCCTTATCATTTTTTAAATAATTTATGTAGAGACTCATTTATCTCAAAGACTATAAAATTCAGTTTTAAAATTATTATAATATGATATTACTTAAGGTAGACTTACAAACCTCTCATAAATATTAATCACACTATTAGCAACTCAATTTTAAATTAGGATTTAAGATAAATCCCTGGGGAAGAAATAGTAGTGCTGCGGCCTTCTTTGTGTATATTAATGTTTATTTGCTTGGCCCTCTCTTATGACTTCCTTTCCAAGTAATCACAGATTAAGTGTAAATGAAAAGCCATGGAGTTACACAAAAAGAAATTTCAAAATTAAAGGTATATAAGCAGCATAGTATAAATATAATATAGTGTTCTGAAATAGTTTATTTAGTTGTCCTCACCATAAACAAAATTAGTTCTCAGTCCTGGAATTATTCACTTGATAAAATATATTCACAAATAATCACAGGGTGAACTTATCCCATCATTAACATCCACTTTATGATTTTCTACAAATTATATCAACGATCTTCATTTCCTGTGATTTTCACCTTAGTATTATGAAAACAACTTCAATTAGTAATTAGAATTGAAAAATGGTTAATTGGATGTAAGTTACTCTCACAGTGTTGTTTATATTTATGAAAGAGATTTTACTCATTTTTAAAATTGAGGACTAAAAGTAAATCCAACCATTGTCACATAAAACATTCCATAAATAATAATTTAAAAACCCATCAGGCTAACTACTATATATGAGTACCAGGAGAGTTTTCTTTTAAAATTTAGTTTTATAGACCATAGGTACTTTTTAATATTTTTAGAAAAAAATCTTTATTATATATGGTGCCTTCTTTTAAATGTCTCTTTCTGTACACATTCATCAATTATATTTTCTTCACCTGAGGACTATATACTTTTGGTTTCAGTCAAGCTTCTTTTCACTTATGACCACATATATGCATACAAAATAATTTGGCTACCTAAACAAGATACTGTCCATCAGCAACGAGCCAGATGCAGATTTTATTTTCAAAACAGCAACATGCTACATAAATTTAGTTATTCCAATAAAATATCCAATAAAAAAAATTCCAGGCATCTATTTTTGAGAATTGGACAAGTTTATTCTGAAATTTAAAGCAAGTGTGATTTTCCTAGAATAGTCAAAACAATTTTTAAGTGAAAAATAATGAATTAGAATACATAAAGTTGAGTTACTAGTAGTAGTAGTAGTAGTAGTACTATTTGTTAAAGGAAAGAAATATATATCAATGAAGATAATTAAAGACCAACCCATAAATGATATATCAATCTTCAATAAAGGTTCCAAATTAACACACTAGGGACATATACATCACATTATACATACCACTACTTAACATGGAATCATGGACCTTATATATATTTTTTTCATAGATCTTATTTAAAAAGTTACACCAACTGAAATACTTCTAGGAGGAAACAGCACAAACTATTTCTGTCTTTCTTATGGGCATTGATTTCTCAAACACTATACAGATAGACATATAATTAAAAATAATTCTTCAAAAAATAAAAAAATAAGTGATAATTCATTTTATCTTTGAAACACAGATATCAAATGAAAAATGTAACACTAAATGGCAGAAATTATTTTAGTACATATACCTCATAAAGAACTCATGTACAATATACGAGACAAAAATTTAAATATCAACAAAGTTGTTGACACTTACATAAACTCAAAAAATGATATTAGATATGAAGCAATTGGAACTGTCATACACTGCTAGAGCAGATTTAAAATTTTATGAGCACTTTGGATAACACTGGTATGTTCCTTATAAAGTTCAATATGCACCATTCAAAAGAGCTTGAGCTTTACCAAGAAATATGAAAACAGAAGGCCACAGAAAGAATTGACAAGAATGCCCATAGCATTTATTATTTATTTATAATTATAATTATTATATATTATTATTTATTCTAACATCCAAAAACTATGAACAATTCAAATACCTCTCAATAAGGTAATTAATAAATGTGGTGTCTCCATGCTATAGGATATTACTCAGTATTAAGAAGAAACTATCAATACATAGAACAGAGAATTCCTGAAAGATGGCAAAGAAGTAGCAGACTGAGACTACATCAGGTAGCAGGAGATCAGCTAGATAGATTATTTAAACATTGCAAACAACTACAAATCCAATGGGAGATTGAAGAGAAGAGGAATAGCAATTCTAGAAACAGAAAATCAACCACTTTCTGAAAGGTAGGACTGGCGGAGAAGTGAATCCAAAGCAACGGGAAGATAGATTGTGGGTGGAGGGACCAGCTCCAGGCAAGCGGCAGAGCAACGGAGCACAAAATCAGAACTTTTAAAAGTCTGTTCAGCTCCAGAGGGACATCGCTCCAGAGGCTAACCCGGGGAGAAGCCCACACGGGGTCAGCGTGGCCCTAGGACCCGCAGGGTCACAAAAGGATCGGGGGTGTCTGAGTGTCACAGAGCTTGCAGGTATTAGAACAGGGAAGCTGGCTACAGAGACAGAGCCGAGGAGTGAGCTCTCAGCTCAGGGTTACCTTAAACCGGTCGCAGGCTCAGTGAGCTCGGAGCCCAGCCATAGGCCAGGGAGAAGGGAATGATTGGGCACTATTCTCTGAGAGTGCACTGAGGAGTGGGGCCCTGAGCCCTTGGCTTCTCCGGGCCAGAGAATGAAAGGATGCCATTTTAATTCCCATCCTCCAGAACTACACGGAAAGCATTCAGGGAACAAAAGCTCCCCAAAGTGAATCTGCACAGATTACTCAGCCCAGTCCCAGGTAAGGCCAATGCAATTCCACCTGGGGCAAAGACAATTGAAAATCACTACAACAGGAAGATCCTTCCCCAGAAGATCAACAAGAAATCCAGCCAGTACCAAGTTCACCTACCAAGGAGTGTAGGTTCAATACCAAGGAGAGCAGAAGAATTCCAGAGGAGGGGAAAACAAAGCAAGGAACTCATGGCTTTCTCCCTATGATTCTTTAGTCTTACAGTTAATTTAATTTTTTTAAATTTCTTTTCTTCTTCTGCTAAATTATTATTTTAACTTTTACCCTTTTCTTTTTTAAAGTTTTTGTAAACTAGTTTATCTAATATATATATTTTTTTCTTTTTTCTTTCTTTTTCTTTTTTTTTTTAATTTCTTTTTTTATTTTTCCTCTGAACCTCTTTTTATCCCTTTTCTCCCCCCCACAATTTGGGGTCTCCTCTGATTTGGTTAAAGCATATTTTCCTGGGGTCTTTGCCACCCTTTTAGTATTTTACGTGCTCCTTCATATACTCTTATCTGTACAAAATGGCAAGGCAGAAAAATTCACCACAAAAAAAAAATAAATAAATAAAAAGAACAAGAGGTAGTACCAAAGGCTAGGGACCTGATCAATATAGACATTGGTAATATGTCAGATCTAGAGTTCAGAATGACGATTCTCAAGGTTCTAGCTGGCTTGAAAATAGGATGGAAGATAGTAGAGAAAACCTCTTGGGAGTTATAAAAGCTCTCTTTGGAGAAATAAAAGAGCTAAACTCTAAAAAAGTTGAAATTTAAAAAAGCTATTAATGATGTGCAATAAGAAATGGAGGCTCTCACTTCTAGGATAAATGAGGCAGAAAAAAGATTTAGTGATATAGAAGACCAAATGACAGAGAATAAATGCTGAGCAAAAGAGGGACAAACAGCTACTGGAACATGAAGGGAGAATTAAAGATGAAACATTAGAATAATTGGGATTCCAGAAGAAAAAAAAAAGAGAGAGGGGAGCAGAAGGAACATTGGAGAGAATTATTGGAGAGAATTTCCCTAATATGGCAAAGGAACAAGCATCAAAATCCAGGAGGTGCAGAGAACACCCCTCAAAATCAACATGAATAGATCCACACCCCGTCACCTAATAGTAAAATTTACAAGTCTTAGTGACAAAGAGAAAATCCTGAAAGCAGCCCAGGAAAGAAATCTGTAACATACAATGGTAAAAATATTAGATTGGCAGCAGACTTATCCACAGAGACCTGGCAGACCAGAAAGAGTTGGCATGATATACTCAGAGCACTAAACAAGAAAAAGATGCAGCCAAGAATACTATACCAGCTAGGTTATCATGGAAAATAGAAGGAGAGTTTAAAAGCTTCCAGGACAAATAAAAACTGAAAGAATTTTCAAAGACCAAACCAGCTCTACAGGAAATATTGAAAGGGGTCCTCTAAGCAAAGAGAGACCCTAAAACTAGTAGATAAGAAAGTAACAGAGACAATATACAGTAACAGTCACCTTACAGGCAATACAATGGCACTAAATTCACATCTCTCAATAGTTACCCTGGATGTTAATGGGCTAAATGCTCCTGTCAAAAGACACAAGGTATCAGAATGGATAAAAAAACAAAACCCATCTATATGTTGTCTCCAAGAAACTCATTTAAGACCCAAAGACACCTCCAGATTTAAAGTGAGGGGGTGGAAAAAAATGTACCATGCTAATGGACATCAGAAGAAAGCAGGGGTGTCAATTCTTATATCAGATCAATTAGATTTTAAGCCAAAGACTATAATAAGAGATGAGGAAGGACACTATATCATGCTCAAAGTGTCTGTTCAACAAGAAGATATAACAATTTTAAATATCTATGCCCCTAGCATGGGAACAGCCAACTATATAAACCAATTAATAACAAAATCAAAGAAATGCATCAACAATAATACAATAATAGTTAGGGACTTTAACACTCCCCTCACTGAAATGGACAGATCATCCAAGCAAAAGATCAACAAGGAAATAAAGTTTTTAAATGACACACAGGACCAGATGGACATCACAGATATATTCAGAACATGCCATCCCAAAGCAACAGAATACACATTCTTCTCCAGTACACATGGAGCATTCTCCAGAATAGATCACATCCTGGGTCTTAAATCAGGTCTCAACCAGTATCAAAAGATTGGGATCCTTCCCTGCATATTTTCAGACCACAATGCTCTGAAGCTAGAACTCAATCACAAGAGGAAATTTGGAAAGAACCCAGATACATGGAAACTAAACAACATCCTTTTAAAGAATGAATGGGTCAACCAGGAAATTAAAGGAGAACTGAAAAAATTCATGGAAACAAATGATAATGAAAACACCATGGCTCAAAATCTGTGGGACAAAACAAAGGCAGTCCTGAGAGGAAAATATATAGCGGTACAAGCCTTTCTCAAGAAATAAGAAAGGTCTCAAGTAGACAACCTAACTCTACACCTAAAGGAGATGGAGAAGGAACAATAAAGAAACCCTAAACCCAGAAAGAGAAGATTAATCATAAAGATCAGAGCAGAAATCAATGAAATAGAAACAAACAAAAAAATAATTGAACAAATCAACAAACCAAGGATCTGGTTCTTTGAAAGAATTAATAAGATTGATAAACCCCTGGCCAGACTTATCAAAAACAAAAGAGAAAGGACCCAAATAAATAAAACCATGAATGAAAGAGGAGAGATCACAATTAACACCAAAGAAACACAGACAATTATAAGAACATACTATGAGCAACTCTACACCAACAAATTTGACAATCTGGAAGAAATGGATGCATTCCTAGACACATATAAACTACCACAACTGAACCAGGAAGAAATAGAAAAAATGAACAGACCCATAACCAGTAAGGAGATTGAAACAGTCATCAAGAATCTCCAAACAAACTAAAGCCCAGGGCCAGACAGCTTCCGGGGGAATTCTACCAAACATTTAAAGAAGAACTAATTCCTATTCTCCTGAAACTGTTCCAAAAAATAGAAATGGAAGGAAAACTTCCAAACTCATTTTATGAGGCCAGCATCACATTGATCCCAAAACCAGACAAAGATCCCATCAAAACAGAGAACTACAGACTAATATCCTTGATGAACACAGATGCAAAAATTCTCACCAAAATACTAGCCAATAGGATCCAAAGGTACATTAAAAGGATTATTCACCACAACCAAATGGGATTTATTCCAGGGCTGCAAGGTTGGTTCAACATCTGCAAATCAATCACTGTGAAACAAAACATTAATAAAAGAAAGAACAAGAAACATATGATACTTTCAATAGATGCTGAAAAAGCATTTGACAAAGTATAACATCCCTTCCTGGTCAAAATTCTTCAAAGTGTAGGGATAGAGGGCACATACCTCAATATTATCAAAGCCATCTATGAAATACCCACTGCAAATATCATCCTCAATAGAGAAAAACTGAAAGCTTTTCTGCTAGGGTCAGGAACATGGCAGGAATGTCCATTATCAACATTGCTATTCAACATCGTACTAGAAGTTCTAGCCTCAGCAATCAGACAAAAAAAGAAAATTAAAGTTATCGAAATTGGCAAAGAAGAAGTTAAACTATCACTCTTCATAGATGATATGATACTATATGTGGAAAACCCAAAAGACTCCACTCATAAACTGCTAGAACTTGTACATGAATTCAGTAAAGTGTCAGGATATAAAATCAATGCACAGAAATCAGTTGCATTTCTCTACACCAACAACAAGACAAAAGAAAGAGAAATTAAGGAGTCAATCCCATTTACAGTTGCACCCAAAACTATAAGATATCTTGGAATAAACCTAACCAAAGAGGCTAAGAATCTATACTCAGAAAACTATAAAGTACTCATGAAAGAAATTGAGGAAGACACAAAGAAATGAAAAAATATTCCATGTTCCTGGATTGGAAGAACAAATATTGTGAAAATGTCTAGGCTACCTAAAGCAATCTACACATTTAATGCAATCCCTATCAAAATACCAACCATTTTTTTCAAAGAAATGGAACAAATCATCCTAAAATTTATATGGAACCAGAAAAGACCTCAAATAACCAAGGAATATTGAATAAGAAAACCAAAGTTGGTGACATCACAATTCCGGACTTCAAGCTCTATTACAAAGCTGTCATCATCAAGACAGCATGGTACTGGCACAAAAACAGACACATAGATCAATGGAACAGAATAGAGAGCCCAGAAATAGACCCTCAACTCTATGGTCAACTAATCTTCGACAAAGCAGGAAAGAATATCCAATGGAAAAAAGACAGCCTCTTCAACAAATGGTGTTGGGAAAATTGGACAGCCACATGCACAAAAATGAAATTGGACCATTTCCTTACATCACACATAAAAATAGACTCAAAATGGATGAAGGACCCCAATGTGAGAAAGGAATCCATCAAAATCCTTGAGGAGAATACAGGCAGCAACCTCTTCGACCTCAGCCACAGCAACTTCTTCCTAGGAACAATGCCAAAGGCAAGGGCAAAAATGAACGATTGGGATTTCATCAAGATCAAAAGCTTTTGCACAGCAAAGGAAACAGTTAACAAAACCAAAAGACAACTGACAGAATGGGAGAAGATATTTGCAAACGACATATCAGATAAAGGACTAGTTTCCAAAATCTATAAAGAACTTAGCAAACTCAACACTCAAAGAACAAATAATCCAATCAAGAAATGGGCAGAGGACACGAACAGACATTTCTGCAAAGAAGACATCCATATGGCCAACAGACACATGAAAAAGTGCTCCATGTCACTTGGCTTCAGAGAAATACAAATCAAAACCACAATGAGATATCACCTCACACCAGTCAGAATGGCTAAAATCAACAAGTCAGGAAATGACAGATGCTGGCGAGGATGCGGAGAAAGGGGAACCCTCCTACACTGTTGGTGGGAATGCAAGCTGGTGCAGCCACTCTGGAAAACAGCATGGAGGTTCCTCAAAATGTTGAAAATGGAACTGCCGTATGACCCAGCAATTGCACTACTGGGTATTTACCCTAAAGATACAAATGTAGTGATTCAAAGGGGCACGTGCACCCGAATGTTTATAGCAGCAATGTCCACAATATCCAAACTATGGAAAGAACCTAGATGTCCATCCACAGATGAATGGATCAAGAAGATGTGGTATATATACACAATGGAATACTATGCAGCCATCAAAAGAAATGAAATCTTGCCATTTGCGACAACATGGATGGAACTAGCGCGTATCATGCTTAGCAAAATAAGTCAAGCAGAGAAAGACAACTATCATATGATCTCCCTGATATGAGGAAGTGGTGATTCAACATGGGGGCTTAAGTGGGTAGGAGAAGAATCAATGAAACAAGATGGGATTGGGAGGGAAACAAACCATAAGTGACTCTTAATCTCACAAATCTTTAGATAGATTTTACCAACAAAATTAACTCAACATGACAATGGAGTGAATCTTCTTCCTAATACATACTGTGTAGCTTGTGAAAATTTCATCCTAATCATTATAAAGCTGTTATTTATCTCTACTAACCCTGCAAATATATATTCTATTTTGGTTCAATTCTCATTCCCCAGCTGTCTTTTTTTTCCCTTTTACCTAGGTATTAATGATAATCTGGCTAATTTGGAACAGCATTTCTATACCCTTTTTGCTATTGGAGGAGGACAAAAGAAGTGAGAGAATTATGTTTATTAAATATTTAGTGAATGCTTCAATATATTACACAAAGTGTTTAGGATAGAATAAATAGCAAGACATTTTGTTTTTCTTCTTTGAAGTCTGTAGGAAGAATTTACAGACTAAGGAGTATTGTTAATAGATTGTGGTAATTTTGTTGGAAGTTGGAAATTACATCTAATGATTTATCATTTTTTTACTTACTCCATACTGAAAATTAGAATCTCAGTATGTGGTCTGGTTTTAAGTCATTTGCCACAACTATATGTAATAATTAGAAAAGAGAGAGAAAAGGGCCAAAATTTCATTAGGTTTTGTTTAATAAATGATTTAAACCAACTTATCAGTTGAAAAAACAATATAGTTTTTCTACATCCCCTTTAATAATTCTTTCCCTTTTTGTCAAAGGACTTATATTGCAAGTAATGCAAAAAAAAAGATGGAATTATGTAGTTTCATTTCAAAATATCAAACATATAACTTACATTACCAGGCAACATAATTATATTATCTGGGTAATATTATACTTATGTATTTAAGCAGTGCTACTTGAAACTGCCTGGTTTTTTTATTTTATTTTTTTATTTTTTTTAAAGATTTTATTTATTTATTTGACAGAGAGAAATCACAAGTAAATGGAGAAGCAGGCAGAGAGAGAGAGAGGGGGAAGCAGGCTTCCCGCTGAGCAGAGAGCCCGATGTGGAACTCGATCCCAGGACCCTGAGATCATGACCTCAGCCGAAGGCAGTGGCTTAACGCACTGAGCCACCCAGGCACCCCAAAACTGCCTGGTTTTGAAGTGAATTATATCTTTTAATAATATTTCAAAGGATATAATCTAAATTAAAATATTTTTCAAAATACTTGATACATTGAAATTCTCAAAAATAAATAATAATCTCAAGAACCTAAGTATTTTTTAATCCTCAGAATTCTGTATGGAAAATAAAGTACTATAGTTAATCATATGCTTTGAGAGTTTTTTTTTTTTTCAAGTGTCAGATAAGACTTGTTAAAAGATTTGAACAGTTGTACTCGATGCTATTTCTGTTTAACTCTTACAGAAGGTAGTGAGCAATTAAGCACAATACAAGTAATTCTATTACAAAATACACTTATTTTGAGCTTAATTAAATCCTCCATTCATCGTATGGCAACTGTAGTCACTTTTAATCAATTTAAAAGAGGAAATAAATTCTTCAGTAATTCATAATATGAGAAAGAGATTCAAAATTCTAATTGAAATGGCACTACTGACGAATAATTTATATGAATTCTTCCAATCAATTCTAGCTACATAATTATTTTAAAAATTAAGGTAGTACTTAATTTTTTATGTTCAAAATAAAATACAATATAGTCCCGTTTGGAAATTTAAACAGATATATTGATAGGACTGTTTTGATATGAAATTTTGTCATTTTCTAAATAAGCATGCAAGAATTATACCTAAGTGATGGGACACCTGGGTGGCTCAGTGGGTTAAGCCACTGCCTTTGGCTCAGGTCATGATCTCAGGGTCCTGGGATAGAGTCCTGCATCCGGCTCTCTGCTCAGCAGGAAGCCTGCTTCCCTCTCTCTCTCTCTGCCTGCCTCTCCGTCTACTTGTGATTTCTCTCTGTCAAATAAATAAATAACATCTTAAAAAAAAGAATTATACCTAAGTAAAATAATTTGTGTTTTTTGGGTCACAGCAGGGTGGACTGGTGGTGGCTCTAACTTCCTCCAAGTCAAAGAACCATGTAGTCTGGTAGTAGCTGCAATCTTGAAAGATAGTATAGTTCAGCAATACTTAAAATTCTAAATTAAAAGCTGCTACCTGGGCACCTGCATGGCTCAGTGAGTTAGGCCTCTGCCTTCGGCTCAGGTCATGATCTCAGGGTCCTGGGTTAGAGCTCTCTGCTAGATAGGGAGCCTGCTTCCCTCGCTTTCTCTGCCTGCCTCTCTGCCTACTTGTGATCTCTGTCTCTGTCAAATAAATAAATAAATAAAATCTTAAAAGAAGAAAAAATAAAAGCTGTTACTTCAAATCTTTTAAATCATTGCTCTATATTTTTATTGCAACTGGAAGTCTGATTCTCATTTGTGTATTTATGACCCATATTTCTCATTTAGGGAGCTTTGAAAATTTCTCTTCTTTTAGATGTGCTTAAATTTTACTACACTATGTCTATGTGCTTACAACTCAATAAACCCTTTTGATCAGAGATCTTAGGTTTCCTCCTAGTACTGGGAAATTTCCTATTCTTATTTATTTAATACCGTTTCTCTTTTTTCATTCTCTCTCTCTTTCCTCCCACTCCCAGGACTAATCTTAGGAGGATGGTCATACTCCTGTCATTCTTTTTTTTTTTTTTTTTCATATATTAAGACACAAATTTGATTTGAATCCCATTCAATTACTTGCAAAATGTGTGACTTAGATCAAACTAACAAATATTTCTCTGCTTCCATTTCATCATTTATAAAGGGTCAAAAAATAGTACCTCTATCAAAAGATCATCATAAGTCCACAGCTTATGGACTTATGATGAAATATTAAAATTTTATCAAGAGAAGTATATTTTAAAGGGTACATCTAACAGTCTTTACTGCAAATTATCACATGTTTACTTCTCCAGTTCTCTGATTCTAATCAGCTTTTTGAATCCTGTATCTAGAACTCCTACCTTCCCATCTTATAGTTTATTTTTCCCCAGTTGTTGAATGCAGTATTTCATCAATGAGTCCCTGTGCTTTGCATATTTGGGAGGCAAGGGGAAGGGTACTTCCAGAGTCCAGAAGAAGGTTAGTCTTTCATTTATTTATTTAATATTAATTTATATTAATTAATAACTGATTATTAATTAATATTAATATTATTTAATATTCTTTTATGAGAATGGGAGTCAGTCTTCTCCTTTGTGATTCTCATAACTTCCATAGCTTAAGAAGAATGTTTTAGACCATGATTGTGAAGATTATGTTTTGTGTTTTTTGTTGTAGTCTAACCTCTTTGGGTCTTTTGTCTCATTGAGTGAGACTCTTCTAGCTATGCTCCTCAAGTATTGATTTCTATTCATACTGCAGAGTATGATCATAGATCTCAAGCATATTTCTTGATACCACCAAAGTAGTTCCAGAGATAATGCCAGTTCTAAATTTCTTCTTCCCACATCGGGCTCCTTGCTCTGCAGGGAGCCTGCTTCTCTCTCTGACTCTGCCTGCCACTCTGTCTGCTTGTGCTTGCGCTCACTCTACCTCTCTCTCTGACAAATAAATAAATAAAATAAAATCTTTAAATTTCTTCTTCAGATTTCAGGCACAAGCTTTTCAAATTATTTTTAGCTTTTGTGGAATAAAGAGCTATCATTTTCTCCTCTATTTCAACAACTTTAAACTTATTTAAAATAGTATTTTCTGGTATATCTTTCTCATTCAGCATAGTTACTGAATCAATATTCAAAAATTTTATTTTAAAGATTCAATAGTGGATAGGCCTACTTGAATTTTCATGGCACTTAATGCCATAATCCAATATTGATAAAATATTTACAATTACTTTTGATAATAAAAATGAATCCATACTAGAACAAGAAATATACATATAATTTTCATTTAATTCTTATATAAAAATCCAAGTAGTAATACAAATTTTTACAAATGTGAAATAGTGTTTTACTGGGATCACATGGTAATTCATAGAATCCAAAGCTCTCTTGCCCCAAATTAGTGTCCTCTAATGTCCTTTAAAACTTAACACATAAAACTTTGATTTTCATTAGATGTAACCTATAATTTTTATCATCCCTTTTTTTCTGAAAAAAGAACAACTTTAAGTTTTTTGAAAACTCAGGTGATTCCAGGGGAGTCCTTATACTAACAGTTACCCAACTATACATTTTCATAAGAACATTGCTTCAAAGCAATTATAGATTTCCACAAAGGTTGACCTTATTCTCTTTTAAAGAAGCTTATATTTCTAGTGATGAATGCTGACTGATTTCAGACCACTCATTAGTAATTTACCCTTGATGATACATAATTTGCAATTTTAGTTGAAGTGTTCAGAAAAATAGAACTGTTTCCCATTTCCAAATTGATCCAGGATTTAACCAACTATATGTGTGGGAAAAAAACACCAAATAAAAATAGACATATTAAAGGTGCACCCAATATCTAAAGACAGTTTCCTTTATTTTACTCTATTTTTCTATTTATCTGAAGTTTGGACAATATAATGATTATATAAAAAAGACTATCTGGCTAATATAACATACTTTGGCATTAATTTTACTATGACAAAATCTTGATAAAAGTACTACAGTTGTTTCCAGTTTGTTTAGGAGCCAACTACTTATTTTATAAATTACACATGTCATTTTCCTCTACCATAATATAGTCTATAGACAAATCTTCATTTTATTAGTTTTATTCCTACAATTATTTATCTTCTGAGCTCATTTTTTTTTTTAATTATCCTGTGCCTTTGTTCTAGGAACTAGCATTATTTCCTTCTTGATGAGTAATCCTTGAAGGTTACAGCTGTCATTTTCAACTCTACAGCTCCTACAACTTTTGATAATAACTGTTAACCGATACATGTAATAGCCAATTTTAGTTAAATTTCCTCTTTCTACTTAAGATATTCTACATAAATTGTAACCTCTGTAATTTACTACAACTTAAAAAAAATGGCATGTAGTTCTTGGTAAACCATGTCTAACTCTCCATACCAAGCTCTTAAGAAAATAAAAACTAACAACTCTTAGGACTGGAAATGGAATCAGGGCAAACTACGTGATCATCAGTACAGAGGCTTAAGGAAAGTAAAAACACACACTGTGTATTATTTTTCTTGCTGCATAACAAATTATCATTCATTTGGCAACCTAAAAAAAAAAAAAAACCAAATTTAGTATCTCAGTTTGCATGGGCCAAGAGTGTGGGTGCTGTTAATTGGATTTTCTACCCAGGGATTCATCAGGCTGAAAGCAAACTTAGCTAGGGGTGCAATTCTCATCTCATCCTTGGGGTCCTCTTCTAAACATCCATGTTGTTGGCAGGATTTATTTCCTTGTCATATGACTGAGGTACAGAATTGTTTGACTATCACCCAAGGAACACTCAGCTCCTAGAGACCACATGTGGTGCATTATAACATGGGGATAGGAACATAGAAGTTCACAACATGGCTGTTTACTTTTTTTCAGGGCTTGCAGGAAAATGTCTGCTGTTGCTTCCTGAATCTTTTAATGGTTCACTGGATCTCAGACTCAAAGTTAGCTGATCAGAGACCTTAATTATCTATGAAAAAGATTCCTTTTGCTATATGTGCCAACATAATCATGGGAGTGATATCCTATCACATGCACAGGCTCTACTTACACTCAGAGAAGATTACGTATAGTGTATATTCTGGAGGGCAGAAACCTTAGAGAACATCTTAGAATATCTTAGAAGACAGCCTGTCACCCAGGACTCAGATTAATTTCAGGGTTAGACTCATGACTTCAGACTGAACATCATTGCTTGTTGAACACCATGATTATGTTCTTACATGGTAGCCCATGATGATTATGGCTTTATTAGGGTAACTAGTCATACTTGTATGTCTGAGCTATGGAGTTCTGAAGGATTTAAAATTGTATTTGTTAAAAGTGTGAACAACATGGGCAAACTAGAATGGTTTGTCATCTTAGTCCCGATTCTTCACTTTGTGGATGTACTGACCATTACCTTCACCTATGGTCCATTGGAAACAGAAGAGGGATATGGAGAAAAGTCTCTGTGTTTCATATTTATCACCTGTATCTCACCTTGATATTCAAAATAGTAGAGAAAACCAGAAGTTCATAAGTGCCAAACAAAGGGTTGATAAGCTTTTATTCTCTACTCTGTTAGAGAGCCATGTAAGTGAAGCACACATTCTTGTCATTTCATCTTTATGTATTATCAAGCATGGTGAAAATATCTATTGTTTTTCAAAAAGACTGAAAAAAAGAATGCTGGTATTATCTAGGTGTTTTATTTCTTCCATTCCTAAATCTAATTTTTGTCTTCTTGATCCACTTGTAAAACATGATTAAGTCAATATATTCATATGATGGAATGAAGTTATCAATCCTTCTTGATACTCTGAAAGAAAAAAAAAACTTCATTCAGTGAAAGCACTTTTACAACTGTAGCTTTGTTTACATTAAGATTTATTTATAGTCAATCAGATGGCATGTATGCAGAACACTGCCAAATCTGGGGAAAATGAAGATAGAACTGGATTGTGTAGGCGACAGTAAGATAAATGACTGTGGCTACTTTTAGTTAATTTCCCAGACTAAACTGATAAATTAATTTCCTTCTCCTATTTCTCATATATAACAATGCTTGGGAGAAAAACAATTATTACATTCTGGAGCTCAAAATCAGAAAAGATGAATCTTTAATGAAGACATAAGAAAATAAACTCAAAGTTAGAACCTTGAAGAAACTAAAATCAAGATACTTACACTTAATTAGAACCAGACATGATCCTTAATGCTTAGGGTGTGCCCCAGAGCATCTCCTGCTCTTCAGTCTTGAAAACCACTAAAATGCTAAAAAAATAATGATGATCCCAAAGAGTTATTGTTTATTCACTTACAATATTAGACTGGTAGTTTGATATTTATTCTATTAGAAATAAAACTGAAAAAATGTTTATATATAAATTCGTTTAAATAGTAATTGATTCATAAGTTAACATAGATAACATTTTAATTAATAACATTTTCAAAACAATAAAAATATAAAAATAGTTGCATTGCTTTATAGTATTTGCAAATATATTTCACATCTAAATTAATATAGCCGTATTCCCATATATGATTTTTAAATTCAATCTGTGTAGATATCATATGGGATAGAGAAATTTATTGACATTTATAAGAGAAAAAATACATATTGTTTTGATCTCATAGATATTTTGAAAGGGTGTCAGGAATCCCAGGCATCCCAGTCCACATTTAGGGAATTTATGTTTCAGAAGCCAGGGGGGAAGTAAGTCTGGAGACTAATAGTTGTAAAAAAAAAAAAAAAAGCATCAACTGAGATAACTGTAGATAGCTGAAAGTCACAAATGACTCATCCAGAAGTGAAAATATTTGCTAAGTGACAAGTTGGAAGGGCAAAGGAAGCCTGTGGCCCACTTAGGGCCTTGAATAGAACAAAAGTTTTCCATGAGAATTTGGAAACAGTATGGACTATAGTATTCTTAGTTATAAGGCCATGATTAATACCACTAATATATTATTATGTAGGGACAAAAATTGAGAGATTAACCTCAAAATGAGTTCAGAATAAATGAAAATTCATAGATTTGGCAGTGACAAACATCAACATATTTTAAAGGGATAATCCCACAACACATGATATCACCATAGGAAACAATCTCACTGAGGAGGGCATAACTTTTAAATAAGAAAGTATTTGAGGAAATAAGACATTATGAAGATGAGTGAGTATGCATACACTCACACAAACACACACATACACACATACACATACAAATGAAGAATTGGACATACCAACATAAAAAGAATACATATAATATTTTCAAAAGTCATGTTTAAAACATCCAACATAATAAGACATAAGAAAACTAGAAAAGTAAAACACCTTGAATATTCTTAAAAAAAATAACCAGCTGATTTATCTATTAAAATATATTTAATGAAATTAAAAGCCATATACTCATATTTCCTTTAAATACTGGGAAAAATATGAGTTTAGAGATAATGACAAATTTAAATATAGGGCTGAGAAGATCACTTGCAACACAACTCAGAAAGAAAAAGGCATGGTAAATACCAAATAGATGGAGGTATAAGAAATCCCAAAGTATATCCACCAATAATTCCAAAAAAAGAAAAAAATATTAAATGGTAGAGAAATAATATCAAGAAGTTCTAAAACCAAAGAACATGAAATCTCAGAATAGGAGATAATTATTCTCATGAAGGAAAAACCAACACTAATCTTCACTGAGACACATTAAAATTCAAATACAAATGAAAGAGAAAGATATTAAAAGATAACAAAGAAGGACCATACAAGTATCAGTAGTGTTGTCATCAATAAAAAGGGATGTTGGAGACAAACAATATAACAGATAAATAATAGTATAAAATTCTAGTTACATTATTGTGAAAGACATACTGAGAGAGTTTATGATTACCATCTTTGAAGATACTATGTACTTTCTCAAGAAGAAGTTAATACAGAAGAAAAAAACTGGCATGAAGGGGACAATAGTTTAATAAAAAAATGTTTTAACCATTATGAAAAATCTAAATGAACATGGACTTATAGAAATAGTAATTTCAATCATGTACCGATGAAGCATTAGTCAAGTAAAAGAGTAAGTGCAGAGTTTATAAAACAAAATACACATGAAAGTTTCCTCATTGGAAAATCTGTCATTTTTCATTTTAATAGATAAGAAAGCAAATACAACCACAGTAAATACAGCAAAAATGTATCATTTTGTATGTGACTAACACTTATTTAGCACACAGGGCCAAGTAGAGTTTTAAATATTTTAAAAAACTAACAAATGCATTAATCTATGAGAAATGTATTATACTTATCTCTACTATACAGTTGAGAAAACTTGAATACTGAGTGGCTAGTGACATGTAGTATAATAGTCACAAAGGGCAGGATATGAAACCCGGCAATATGGTCCCATAATTTGCACAATTAACAATTTTATTATTTTGATTTTAAATGTCATTCATAATATTTTTAAATAATCAAACTTGGAATATAGGAAGCTTTTTATTTTTTATTTTTTTTTACAGTATTTTAATATTTACTAAAGTTGAAATTAATAAAAACATCCACTTAAAATGAAATAAAACTTTAAACAACATATCAGTCTGTTTTTCTTAGAAGTATAAAGTTGCTAATTTTTTTTTTTTATAAACTTATATTTTTATCCCCAGGGGTACAGGTCTGTGAATCACCAGGTTTACACACTTCACAGCACTCACCAAAGCACATACCCTCCCCAATGTGGGTTGCTGGGGGGAGGGGGTTTGGGAGAAGGGGGTAGGATTATAGGAAGCTTTTTAAATATGACAAACAAATTTATCAAAAACCTACAGAAGACTAACATAAAAAGGAAAAATTTTGGAAATATTTATATTAAGTTTGTGGAAAACATACAGTTTCCAAAAAGCATACTTATTTTTAAATGTAATGTAAGAAGTTCCAGTCAAACTGGTAAGACAATAATAAAATGATAGGTGTAACTATTTGAAAGACAGAGACTTTTTAAAATTATGGATGATAAGGGTATATCAATAGAAGAGTTCCAAAAATAATCTCATAATTTTATGTCATTAAAAAAAGATCTGCTACTAGATACATGATCATCTTACAAAAGTAAATGGTATTAATAAATAATAAACAACAATAAATAGTACTACTAATCAGTAAATGTTGGTGAGCATAGCATAACATATAGAATTTTCAAATCACTGTTGTACACCTGGAAACTAATGTAACATTTGTGTTGCAACTACACTTATAATTTAAAAAAAATTAACTTTAGTAAAAAAATACAATTATTGAATAAAAATAAAATACTCCTAGGAATAATGTATATAAAATTATGAAAGAATTTTAAGAATAGGGGCACCTAGGTGGCCCAGTAGGTTAAAGTCTCTGCCTTCAGCTCAGGTCATGATCCCAGGGCCCTGGGATCAAGCCCTGCATCAGGCTGTCTGCTCTGTGGGGAACCTGCTTCCTCCTCTCCCTCTCTGCCTGCCTCTCTGCCTGCTTGTGATCTCAGTGGTCAAATAAATAAATAAAATATTAAAAAAAAAGAATTTTAAGAATAAACTTAAAAAAAAATTAGCAGAACATAATGGGGCACCTGGGTGGCTCAGTCATTACACATCTGCCTTAGGGTCAGGTCATCATCCCAGGGTCCTGGGATCTAGCTCCGCATCAGGCTCCCTGCTCAGCGGAGAGCCTGCCTTTTCCTCTCCCACTCCCCCTGCTTGTGTTCTCTCTTTCATTGTATCTCTCTCTGTCAAAATTATTTTAAAAATATATATTATCAGGATATAAAACAAAATATATAATACAAATTTATACAACATTTACAAATAGGAAGATATTACTTCTTTTAAAATTAAGCTTTCCAATTAAAATTACTAAGGATATTTATGGTATTAAAGAGAACTGAAAATTCATATAGTAGAATAAAATTAAAGTGTAAGACAAGCAGACATAAAAGTAAAATAAGGATTAGGGAGGGAGAGTTTTGTTCCTATTAAAAAATAAATCTTACTAAAAACTTCTAAGAATTAGGGGTACCTGGGTGGCTCCGTCAGTCAGGTAACCATCTGAAGTTGGCTCAGGTCATGATTTCAGGGTGCTGGGATGGAGCTCCAAGTAGGGATCCCTGTTTGGCTGTGAGTCTGCTTGTTCCACTCCCTTTCCCTCTACTCCTCCCCCAACTCGTGCTCACTCTCTCTCTCTTTCTCTCTCAAATAAATAAATAAAATCATTTTTAAAAAGTAATAAAAATTAAGAGGCGCCTGGATGGCTCAGTCATTAAGCATCTGCCTTCGGTTCAGACCACGATCCCAGGGTCCTGGAATGGAGGCTCCCTCCTTGGAGGGAGGCTTGTTTCTCCCCCTCCTACTCCCTCTGCTTGTGTTCCCTCTCTCGCTGTGTCTCTCTCTGTCAAATAAATAAATAAAATATTTTTTAGAAATTGTAAGAATTAAATTATTTTGACATCTATGAACACAGAGAATATTGGGTGAGTTAAACAGAATAGATATCCTTGAATAGATTATATTAATATGATACATGTAACACTAAATATTAGGGAAGAAAGCATTGACCTTAAATGGGAAAAATTGCCATTATCTCACTTCATGCAGTCTTTCTCATCACATAAGTAAAAAGAAAAAAAAAAAAACTCCTAGAGAATAAATAACTCAAATGAAAATATAGATAAATGTGACTATCATTAGAATAATTATATAATTACTAACACTATAAATAAATTTAAAAGACAAGAAATATAGAGAGCTTATAAACAAAGGCAAATCATAATAAAGCAAAAATATACCATTTTATACAATTTAAATTGACAAGAAAATTAAAAAAATAAATTTTCATCTGCCACTGAGAAAGCTAATAGTAATGAATATTAATACAGTCACCTTAGGGATCAATCTGGTAAACTTTGTTAAAAGTTAAAAACACACCTACTGGAAGACTAGAAATTCCACTTGCAGTGTCCTCAAGCTCATTTGTTTAGGGAGACATAAAAGACTGAGCATTTCATCATTTGTTAGTTTTTTTAAAAAGTAAACCAAAGCCTATCTAATGTTATACTCTCAAGGAAAATTGTTATATGACACATGGTATATTCTTCTGTTATACTGCATAGTATAATTCAAACACATAAATTTGATCATTATATAGAACATGGATTGATCTTTCCAGCACAATAATAAGTGAAAACAGCAATTTTCAAAACCTTATACCACTTATATTAACATTTAAAAATATACAGTGACATTTTTATTTATAATATAAATGTTTATAAAACCTCATTCCTTCTTTCAAGGTTTTCATTGATTAAAGGCAGATATAAACTTGCAACCCAGTGTTTATATTACAGAGATTAGAGAAGAATTATTATCAGAATTTTTTTTTCCTCACCCTGGCCTCTGAAAAGAAATTTACTTTTACTCATTCTCCAACAATCCCCTTCCCACAGTCACTCCAAGCATGTGAGCATACAAAAATCTACTCTGCCACTGAAGTCCTTCAAAATCCTACAACTGAGCAGGAAACTGGGAGGAAAGATTGTAGTGAGACTGGTAGTGAGGATGTGATTGTCATAAATTTCCATTTAGTATTATAATTCAGAATAACAAAACACTAGAACTGCATGTTTTTTTTTTGTATGGAAAACGTGCTTTTAATTCTGTCATAAAGTTAAAAAGCAAATATAGCTCATCAATAACCAAGAAACAATACAGTCAAAAACTGATACTAAATATTATTCTAACAATACAAAGTTCTTTCACGATTAAATGAAATTCTTATGCATGTTTTGAATATACAGTGAACTTCCAAGATACATTCAAAACATGAAGACAGTTTGATGGAACAAAGCATTCTTAGAGCAGTTTTCTTCAGTCTTCTTTTTCTGAACTTATGCAAAACATGTCAATGGTTACTCGGACAATGGTTATATATTCATTAAAATAGAATATATAAAAGAAATCATAGGTGAGTCTATTTCTTTAAAGGTAGAAGTCTTTCTGATTAAAAGAAATTACATATTTTACCTTGAATTAGTAACAAACTATTTCAAATAATACTATTTTCTTTATGAAAATCATATTTACTTTTCAATAAGTACAAAACACTATTGCTAATATGTTATCATTTAACCTTTTAAATTCCATTATTTTATAGATGATGAAAGTGATTCACAGGTTGTTGAGCTAGAAAGAGAGAAAATCAATGTTTGAATCTAGGTAGTTCAAGACTTATGTTTGTCTAATACTAAATATAACTATTTACATTATTTTTTTAATTGCCAACTACTTATTTTGAAAAGTCTTTATGGACAGTATTTTAATTCAATTTAATTACTCCATTTTTATTTTCATTTAGATTATAACATGGATATTTTAAATACAAAAAAGAGATAAAATATTTTGACAAAAAATATTCGTTTATTTTTTATGTGCCTTTTTAATGTAACCAAAATCTTTCCCCTATGTTCCAAGGTTTAAATAGAATGTTTGTTTAAATATAATTTATTTTTTTAAAACCTAATTAAGTTTAATAATTAGTAATAAAATAGACCTAAAGGACACAATACAAACATGTGGATTATATAATTTTCTATATAAATATTTTTTCTCATTTTTTCTCTAAAATAAATTCTATTTTCCAGTAAATGCATGAAAATAATGCAAACTTCATTGCAAACATAGGTAATGTCTCAGCATATGTTAGCTGTTTTTCAAATATTTTGAAATATAAGGAAACAAGGAGAATCAGCACTGGCATATTTATGATGAATGGCAGAAAAGTTCAGTAGACTAAGAAATCTTAATTATCAAGGACTTCAACACAGCTGCTTTCTCACTACTGAGATTCTTTATAGTTTTCTTACACCCACAAACCCAGGGAAAACTATTTTTTTCATTAATGTTTTATATAATATTTCCCTTAGGCTTTATCCAGTTATCACATTTTCCTTTGAATTTTCCATGGGAATTATTGTATGAAATAGAAATTATTAGTAGCTAATTAACTACAAGTAATATAGGGAACATTTATCTTGGTTCAGGAGATTTGATACAGAAACTAGATTTTCTCGTCTTCAGAACCATGAACTGTGTCCTTCACAAAGTTCCAGTGTTACACAAACCAGCTTTTACTTCCAAAACCATTTAAAAAATCTGACTAAAATACAGAATGAATCCCCTTTGTGGAAATCATGAATCTTGATCTAAGATGGGGTCCGAGCATGTGTATTTTTAACAATTTTTGCAGGTATGGTAATGACATACTGAAATGTCATTCAAGAAACACTAGTTTATTATTGTTCACATTAAGGCTTATTTTTGTTTAATAAATGTAATTGTATTTATGCAATGATGTTCTTTCTCAGTAGCTAGTGAACAGTCAATTAATGAAAAGAATAACAAGTAAACAACTAATCCAAGAAACATAATTTCTTTGTGTTATTTCTATCATCTTTATGGTGGTGGGGGGGTAGGATAAGAGATCTACAAAATAATTTCAGAGAAATTCTAAAATTCTGTTTACCAATATTCTATCTATTGATTCTGATAGAAAACGGTTTCTCCTACTTCTGTTAGCTGAGACATATGATAATTCAGAAGACATATGTGGTAATTGCTATATACTAAGTCTTGCTGATGAGCAGCAAATTCATGTTCCTTTACCTGAACATCTTTATGATGTAAGAGTTAGCAGTTAAATACATATCTGCTCTTTTTTCTTAAAAATCAAAAGTGTGCATTTTCAATGGAAAACTGTTAATTACAAATATTTGAAAAATTTACTATCATCTTTCTAAATTCTGTGTGAATTTTCATATTAACTTCCTAAACATAAGATATTTAAAACAAAACAGAGTTTCAGTTTTGAGAGAAAAAAGACACATAATTTAGTAGTTAAAAATATGGTCTACATTTTCTAAGAATACAAAAGAAGTAATAAAAAGAAAAGTAAGTTGCATTAGGTTGGGTTTATTAGGTCAAGGGAAGCCTGTGTCATGATGTAATATCTATATTGAGTTTGAGAAGATAATTCAAGGTTATACATATTGGAAAAAAAGGGGGGGGCAGACATTACAGGCAAAAAAAAAAAGGATGTAGACTTCAAATATTCTTTAAAAACTACTGAGAGAAAACACATGATTATTTCCTACACTAAATGATCCAGCTGCTAGGCTTACTTTCATGTATGTT
Source organism: Mustela nivalis (assembly GCF_964662115.1). Lineage (NCBI taxonomy): Eukaryota > Metazoa > Chordata > Mammalia > Carnivora > Mustelidae > Mustela > Mustela nivalis. The sequence goes on along the minus strand of NC_139032.1, from coordinate 38,045,255 downwards.
TTTGAAACATTTGCTGTTTATAACAGCCAGTGGTATAGGACCCAGATAGATGAGACAAATATACTGCAGTCCAGTTATTCAGTTTTCTCTTATTATAATTCATTATGAGGTCTTGAGTGCCTTGCTCATACATGTTAATTCACATATTTTATGATGTTTATTTTGCCTCAATCAAGTTTAGGAACTTCAAGCCATTGGGAAAGTCAGATTAGCTGTTACTGGTTATAGCTTTTTTTTCTTTCTCCCCTTTTTTTCCTTCAGAGGTTCATAACACATTGGCTGCAGTAGGAATGCAAACACATTAATTATTCAGAAAGGACATATTTATAAATTTGTTGAATAATCTATAATCAATTTAATAATATGAAGATAGTAAGGGTTATATGTGAAAGGGGAAAGATGAGTGTCATATAAATACCTCTAGTTAATTAGATAAAATTATTTAGCCATTAATTTCATTCATTAATGAAAGGTGAACAGTGAAAAAAATAGTTTGGTAAATTTTCAGAGAGGTCATTCCAAATTACGTGTTACATTGTGCAAATTTGACTGAAGTATTTTTTCTAGAAACAAGTGTAGGTCACTGTATTAAAAGTTCTGAATATTTAGATACACAGGAACAAAATTGAGGAATTGCATAAAACATGAGGATGGTTTTGACTGCCCTAAGCTATGATAATGGGTTTCCTGCCAAGTGTATAAAAAAAAAATCAGTAAGAAATGCTTTGGTAACACCAAAGGACTTACTAGGAAGTTATGACTTGATATACCCTTTGAAGATTTATATGTAATGCTCTTGCCCTTTGTAAGAGCCCAACTAATTTTTTAATGGTATCTCATTTCCTGTAGCATTTTTCTGTACCCAGCATATCTGAAACAATATATTTAACTGGACAGCTGGTATTTAATATAAGCAAAAAATCATAGAAAAAACTAACATTTTTTTCATTTGCACAATAGTGCTGAGTGTTAAAAATAGACAAATACACTCTACCTTGGTTAGCTAAGCATTGGTTTTTAATATAATTACACACCCATATACATATTTACATACACATAAATGTAAATTGAGAACCCTGACAAATATAAATTATTGAAATTCACATTGGAGATTGGAGAGTTCTGGACAGAATAATATATTGGTGGAGACATAGGTTTTTATGACTTCCAAGGAATATAATTAGTTTATTTACCCAATTCAGGTTGGCAAGGATATTAAACCGGTCACCTTCCTACATCAGCAAGGGAGTGAATAGATCTAGAGAAAAGTATTATCATATCCTCAATTAGTCTTTATAATACATCGTATACAATGTATGATACTCAATAAAAAATAACAGAGCATTAGGGAAAAAAAATAATAAAGTTGACCAAGCTAGTAAAACAGAAACAAAACTACCAGATAGCTAGAAAATGATAATGTGAAATAAAGGTATATAAATAAGTATAATTACTATGCTAAGGAATTTAATATAGTATCGCCATCCAGCGGCGATAATAAGGACCCCTGTCCGGTTGGGTTTCAAAAAAGCCCTTTATTTCATATGGCCATCACTTATATAGGGGAGCTAAGCCAATCAGCATAGACAGCGATATGCATCCACCAATCTTAAGCTTGTTACCAAGTACCCACAGCATAGCAATAGTTCAACAGCCAATAGGTAGTACTTCCTGTTTACGATCAGTCACTCTAGACACACCTTCTGGCAAATCGCCAGGTGCCATTTTGCAAAGCTCTGTGGTTGATGGATCTCTGGGCCCCTGGAGCATCTGCCCTCGACAGTTCCCCCTTTTTGTTTTATGGTAGAAGGAAAGACTCAGCAGGGGTCGTGCCTGTCTTAGGTTGTCGCAAGGCCAAGAATATCCTTACCCGTTATTGGATCATGATGCTTATAGGATCATGTCCTGTCTTAGGTTGGTATATTCTGCCTGCAATCTTACCCGTTTTTGACTACCGATCTAGCATACTGAGCCATACCTGGGGCGACTGTCCGGACTCGATGGATAACAGAGCTTGTTTGATGGCAATCGTGTCTCTTTTATGAATCCTCATCATGGGGCAAATGCACCATAAGCAACACACCACAGCGAATATCAGCAATCCACCCATGGATATGAACCCAAACCATTGCTTCCCCCATCCTACAACAGTTTTCATAAAGTCAACAAATTGAGATACTGAAGATACTTCTACCATACTGGCATTAACATTAACAATATTAGCACGAAGCCGTATTGTCAGATTCTCGAATCTGGCACTCCAGTTGCCTGTAAGCATCTTGGATAGTTCCCTGGAATAATTAGCTGCTCTAGTGAGGTTATCATATGCAACTGGAGTAATGCAGAGTCCAGTATCTGAATGAAGGCATCCTACAGTCAGTAGTTGTATTACAATGTCCATTTGTTCTTGTAGCAAGTCAATCTGCTGATTAGCAAAAAGAATACCCGCAGCAAGATGATCATTAATTTCACTCTGGGTTTGTAGAGCTTCTGTGGTATTCGTAGACGGTTGATTAATCTCCTTTGCTGTAGGAATAGCAACGGCAAGTGCAGTAGCAGTGGCAGCGGCGGCTGCAGCGGAGGCGGCAACAGCTGTCACCACGGTAGCGGTGATAGTAAAGTCTCTTTTATGTCTCAGCAAAACTGGAAAGTCTCCCTCTGGGACAGAGACGGGCATAGGCAAAAACACTGGAATACGCATTATCATAGTAAATGAAAAGCCTGTAGCATTCCAACATTGTGTAAGGAAGCAAGTGTTCAACGTACAGTTCAACTTATTAGAAATGGTTGTACTGTTACTGACAAGAAACATAAAAGGGGGGCGAATACAAACAGGAGTAGGCAAAAACGTGATATTTTTAGAACAAGTTTGCACTTCAACACTCATTTCAAACGTTTGGGAAAAGTTGTGCTTTTAAGAGGAGTTACATAATAAATTAGTAGTTAAGAGTGCAAAGTAAGTAGCAGAGGAAGACGTTAAAGGGAGTGGATAGGGCCAGGCTTTAACAATGGCCCAAAGGGTCTGTCCTGATGTCATGGTCAGGAGTGCATGGATCAAGATCAATCGGATTATCGTCACCATGGCTGTCGTCCTTTTGGGCTTCTGCCTCTTTTGGTGCCGAGTGTAAGACTAGCTTGACTAGCCATTCAGGGACCCAAATAGGGAATGGAGCATTCTCTGGAAAGACACAAACAGAGCCTTGGCTCCAGATTAGCACTTGGTCTGGGCCCTTCCATTGACCCGACAGAAGGTACCTCCAAAGAACCTTAGGTTGAAAATTGCCTAGTGTGCACCAATGTCTTTTGGCGGCAGTACGCTGGTTTTTATCCACATTCAAGAAATTTAAAATGTAGAGGATAGTGGATAGTTTGTCTCTTGGGGATTGGAATGTATCTCCTATTCCCCCTTTTTGTTTAAATAAGGTATTTTTAATAGTTAGGTGGGCATGTTCCACTATGCTTTGACCCTGGGGATCGTAGGGGATACCAGTGACATGAGTGATTCCAAATGTAGCACAAAATTGTTTAAATGTAGTAGAGGTATATCCAGGGCCACTGTCTGTTTTTAATTGTTTTGGTATCCCTAGAACAGAGAACGAATGCAAACAATGTGCGATAACATCTTTAGTTTTTTCTCCAGAAAGCAAGGAGGCCATAATAAATCCAGAGAAAGTGTCAATGGAAACATGAACATATTTTAAGAGTCCGAATTCGGACATATGTGTTACGTCCATTTGCCATCTGTGTTTAGGGAGTAATCCCTTTGGATTGACTCCCAAAGAAGGCTGAGAGAGTAAGGAGACACAGTGTAAGGCACATAACTAGAGGTGCCTCCACAGGGTGCGGCCCAGAATAAAGATGGCACCGGCTTGCCGTCTCTTCTGGCCAACAAGGCGCCAATTTCACAGTTTCGGTTCCTGAAACCTATGGCACTTCCTCCTCTCGCCCCACACGCCTTACCCAGCAACTGCTACTTGGCATAATCTTATTGGCTCTTCCCCCTCTGTCCTCACTTCCCTTCTGCTGCTCTATATAAGGTGTGCCCCCACACAATAAAGTGAGATCCTGCTTCGACAGATCCCCCGCGCCCGGTGTCTTCTGTGGGTGCGTTCTGGGTTCGCGACACTCGCCATCCCGCTCAGCCCCAAGGAGAGGCCTCCGGCTGGCCCAGGCGCCTCCTCCCCTCGGCGGGGAGCCCAACAACACAGCGTTCACAGGATTTAACTATATTGCGAACTACAGCTTTAGTAAGTTTGAATTTTAATTTTAAGGTAGAAGCGTTCACATGACATTTCTCATGAAAGGTTTTTGCTGCTTCTATAAAGTTAAATATATGTGGATCTTTAGTAGCAGAATCGACCAGGGCATTTCCCAATGAGAGGGGCCCAGGTAAGTTAGAATGTGCTCTTAAATGCCCTATAAAAAAAAGGATGCTTTCTGTTCCAAATAAGAACTTATAATGCTCTTAAGTAGGTATGTACAGAAGAGCTAGTAGATATAGTTCCTGCTGTTTCTAACAGAGGTAGTGCATATACTACATATTTACTATCAGAAAATAAATTGAATGGGCAAAAGGAGAATGCCTTGAAGAAAGACCTCAGTGATTGTTAATAATTCCACATGTTGAGCAGAGGTACTGGGAAACAAAAATGTATTAATTTTCCCATCTGCCATAAAGGCGCCAGTTCCATTATTGGAACCATCAGAAAACACCACAGGGGAGTTATCAATAGGTTTTTGACTGGTTATCCTTGGGAAAATTATTGGATGTTCTTTCCAGAATTGTAATAAAGGGTGGGAGGGATAATGATTGTCAAATTTAGCAGTAGTACTAGTCATGAAAATGGCCCAATTAGAGGAGGAGTTACTCAAGAATTGAAGTTGGGCAGGGGTGTAGGGTGTGATGATCAACGCGGGTGACGTCCCAAAGGAAATGGTGGCTATTTTGATGACTTTCAGAATTAGTTCAGCTATGGCCTCTGGGTAGCTACTCAAAACCTTAGCTGGGGAGTGAGCACAAGGACCCATAGCAATGGTCCTTCTTGCCTAATTGAACCTTTTCCGTGGCGATATGTAACCCTCTATATTCCAAGAGAATAGTTAATTCTTCATAAAGAGCCTTGAGTATATCACCATCAGGATGGGCAAGTAAAACATCATCCATATAATGATATATTATTAGATTGGGGTTTTGTTCCTGAAGCGGTTTGATGTTCATCCATACAAAGATTTGGCAGATAGTAAGTAGGACTATTGGTCATGCCCTGTGGTAACACAGTCCATTCATATCTTTGATCTGGGTGGGCCTGATTGATAGATGGGACTGTGAAGGAAAATCTAAAGGTATCTTCAGGATGTAGGGGAATAGAGAAGAAGCAGTCCTTTATGTCTATAATGATGGTTGGCCAATTTTTTGGTAGGGTGGTCAGTAATGGTAAGCCTAACTGTATAGGTCCCATGGGTTTTATGGTAGCATTTATCGCTCTAAGGTCATGTAGTAGTCTCCATTTTCCAGATTTCTTTTTGATGATAAATATGGGTGTATTAAAAGGAGACGTGGATGGTCTTATATGTCCTGCAGCTAATTGTTCCAAGACTAGTTGCTGGGCCGCTTGTAATTTTTCTCGAGAGAGGGGCCACTGAGGAACCCAGACAGGTTTATTGGATATTCAAGTTAATTTTATATAGTCAGTGGCCCCTAATGAAAACCCAGACCCGTCCGGTTCTCCTTTTTCTGGGGTTCAATCCGGTTGGTGATTCCTTGTTGATTATTCTCTAAACCTTTTCCCCAGATGTGTCCCTGAGCAAGCATAATTGTATTAGCTTGCAGGCTGCTAAATGGTATGTACGATGTTAATTTTAGATCCATGCCTTCCATGACATCTCTACCCCATAAGTTTGCAGGCAAGTGATCTAATATATATGGTTGAACTAAACCTTGGTGTCCTTCATCATCTCTCCAATTTAGTAAAGTAGCACTCCTATCAGGATTAGAGGCAATACCTAAGCCACGCAAAGCTTGGCCAGCCTTTTGTATTGGCCATGCTTTTGGCCAATCTGCCCTTTTGATAATACTCTTATCTGCACCTGTGTCTAAGAGCCCTGTGAATGCTTTACCATTAATATGTAAAACGGTCATTGGTCTTTCTCTTAGATTTAGCATAAGAAAGGCACATGGAGTCCCAGTAGATCCTAGGCCTTGATTACCTCTCTCTTTATTGCTGGCCGGGAAATGTGAATGATGGCTGGGCAGAATTAGCAATTGCGCTATGCGGTCTCTAGGGGAAATAGAAACAATACCCCATGGGGATATGGCAAGAATTTTAATCTCACCTGTAAAGTTAGGATCAATGACTCCGGGTGTAATTTGTAATCCTTTCAGTGCGCTAGAACTTCTACCCAGTAGTAATCCTACAGTTCCCTCGGGTAGTGGTCCACAGACAGTAGTAGGGATTGGCTGAACTCCCATATCGGGAGTTAATATTGCTCTGGCCAAGGCACAGAGATCCAGTCCTGCGCTTCCTTTTGTTGCTCTACGGAGCTGGAAAGGGGATAGTAGCTCTGAGGGATTGTCTGCATGGCCCCGTATATTTGTGGGCCCCGGGACTGTGGGCCCTGTTTTCTGTTTTTTGGCAGGGGATTCCCTTGGATATCTTGGGTGGATCTGCAGTCGCTAGCCCAGTGATTTCCCTTTTTGCATCGAGGACATAGGCCAGGTTTTTTATTGACCTGAGGACAGTCCCATTTTTTAATGACCTGGTTTATTACATTGGAAGCAGAGACCAGGGGATTTGGTAACCTTTGTACGAGTAAAATTAGTGTAAGCCTCTGCCATGACATTAGCTTGGATAACTGATTCGTTTATGTCTCTACAGGCCTTTAAATAGGAGGCTAGGTCTTTGTTTTTCCAGGGTCGTATTGCTTCTTTGCACCATTTATTGGCTTGCTCATAGGCTAATTGCTTGACCAGAGGCAAAGCCTAATCAACATCCCCCAAAATTCTAGATGCCATTTAGATAAGTCTATCTACAAAATCTGCATATGGTTCATTATTTCCCTGGATAACTTTTGACAATTGACCTTGTAAATCACCTGTGCCTTGTATGGTTTTCCACGCCCTAGCAGCAGCAGTAGCAATTTGCAAATACACTGCAGGTGGAAAATTGATCTGATTTTGATTTCCTGAAAACTGTCCTGTACCAGTCAGCATTTCTAAATTCCAAGCTCCATTCCCAGCTCCCGCATTACGGCAAGCAGTTTCCGTACAGTTATCCTGATTTGCTATTTTCCACATAAGATATTTCCCTCCAGACAAGCAAGCTCGCGCTATATTACTCCAGTCTAAAGGTGTTAGGTTTTGTTCTGCGAGAGTCTTGAGTAAGGTAATAGTATAAGCAGCCTGAGGGCCATAAGACATGACTGCCTCTTTTAGCTGTTTTACTTGTTTAATATCTAATGGCTGATGCATGAGATTCCCTTGCTGATCTTGAAAGACTGGTAGAGCTAAGCCTAACTGTTGTCCTATTGAATTCCAATCAGTGACGTCATGTCTATCATGCGAGCAGGCTCCTGGGCAGCTACAATTTATTTCAGGATTATAAGGTGGGGGAGCTGAAGGCTGCAACAGCTCACAAGATAAGTTGTTTAATTTTTTTTGCTAATTCATCCCTTGAAAGCTCTTCTTCCTCTTCTGAAGAGGCCCCTATAGTTGAGGCCTTCAATCGTTCCTCTTTTACTTCCTCCAAGACCTGTTCCCCTGCTTGTAGGCTTTCTTTTATAATCTCAGGGGGTTTGGGGCTAAGCAAACAGGATTGTATGAGAGCCCTTATAGCGAGTGTGCCAGATGGAAGGGGTTTCTCTTTATCAACCTTCCTAAGATCCTCCCCTAAATGTTCCCATTATGGAATGTTTAATAATCCTTCATCTAGGAACCAAGGGCTGACTCCTTCTACTGTGCGCAAGAACGCCCGAGCAGTTTTCATTTTCAAAGGAGTTCCATTTGCTTTTAGCAACTCCTGCAGAGCCCCTTCCATATGTATTCTTGAGACCTCTGAACCCATAGTATATCACAAATAAATAGTCAAGAAGCAAAGAAAAGACTAGTCTGCTATCGTCACTAAAACAGTGAGCTTTCTCAAGATCATCACTAACACCAGTGAGCTTATGTTGCAATCGTCACTATAATCAGTGAACTTTCATAAAACTTCTCTGGCCAGAATTTTCTTCTAAATAAATTTGTCACTTACCTCAGTGCACTGTTAGAAACAGAAAGGGAGCTCCCCGTATGGGCCACCATTTATCGCCATCCAACAGCGATAATAACGACCCTCCATCCGGTTGGGTTTCAAAAAAGCCCTTTATTTCATATGGCCATCGCTTATATAGGGGAGCTAAGCCAATCAGCATAGACAGCGATATGCATCCACCAATCTTAAGCTTGTTACCAAGTACCCACAGCATAGCAATAGTTCAACAGCCAATAGGTAGTACTTCCTGTTTACAATCAGTCACTCTAGACACACCTTCTGGCAAATCGCCAGGCGCCATTTTGCAAAGCTCTGCAGTTGACGGATCTCCGGGCCCCTAGTGCATCTGCCCTCGACAATATAGAAAGCTTTTACCAGATTATAGGAAGCTATAAACAAGATTCAGAATAAAATGTCTTCTGCAGATTAGACATTGATTAAAATAGAATTTATAAACTTTAGGATATGTCAGAAAAATATCCAAATGAATATTTTCAAATTTTGAATGAGAGAAGTTGGAATAAACTGGAGAAAAGAACATCAGAGACACATGTGGCAGTCAAATATCAATATGTAATTCCACTGGCCAAGAATGCTAGTGCTCTCGTGCCCTGACATTGGGATAAATATCTTGATTAATCCATCTGAATACGCCTGGCTTTTGTTCCTTAGTTTTGTTGTTGTTGTTGTTTTGTTTGTTTGTTTTTTGTCTTGGGCTTGTTAGGCAAAATTAATCTGTACTTAACCTAGGAATACTTGACTTGGTACTTGTGATAGGTTGAATAATATCTCCCCAAAGATGTCCCTATCTTAATCTCAGGAACCTGAGAATATGTCATCTTACATTTTGAAGAAACTTTGGAGATATGAATAAGTTAGTGATCTTATGATGAACGATTAACCAGGAGTTTTCAGCTGGATTCAATGTAGGGGAGGTCAGAGAAGAGAGAAATGCTACACTCTGGCTTGAAGATGAAGGAAGGGTCCATAAATCAAGGAACGTAGATAATATCTAGAAGCTGGAAAAGGCATGAAAACAGATTCTCCCTAGAGCCTGAGGAAGAAAAGTAACCCTGCAAACCCAATTTGAACTTTGATTGCCAGAATGCAGAGAATAAATGTTTTTAAGTAGCTAAGTTTATACTAATTTGTTACAACAGAAACTAGAAAATAATATAGACCAATAGCAGTAATTAACAAGATTTAACAGTTGTTTCTTTTGTAGGTAGGGTATAAGTGTAATCCATATTAAAATGTGTTATGAAAAGATGGGTGTGTGAGTGTTCAGGCATGAAATAACTCAACTACAGTTTTCTTGCTTAGCATTCATTTCTACCCTCTTCTACCTTGTTTTCCTAATTTTAGAAGCCAGAAGCTAAAACATGACTTCCATGGGACTCCTTGTAACCAGAGGTCGTTAGAGTGAACAACCATACTAGTTTGTGAGAGATTATTCCAGTTCAGCACTGAAAATATCATATCCAGGAAACCCTTCAATCCTAAGCAAACCTGTAAGGCTACATCATAGCTTTCATGGCTCTAGGTACTATTCACCTTTGGGAACATATTTTTCCAGAAAAAAAAATAACTAAATCACTAAATAAAAATATATGAATTTACAACTGTATTGGTATTTAAAAAAGAACATGCTTCATTCATTATTATATATTTGTGTTATTATATTAATATTTTTCCTATTTTAAAAGAAATTAACATTAAAACATTTCTCTTCTACTTTAGCTGCTCCTTTTTCCTACTAGAGTTTAGAAATAATAGAGCTACAGCATCCCACCAGTACAAGGGAGAAAGGTCAACAAAATTTCAAAAACTATGGCTTGACTTCCTTTAGCTCCTGAAATAATTCCATTAACCACTCACCAGGCATCTTGTTTAGTGGTGGTAGGGGGGAATTATAATCATCGGTTTTGTGCTCCTTACAGCCACCACATCCCTAAAGGCTGCATCCATTTATTCACAATGTAAGAAAATTACATACATTAAGTCAAGCCATAAGCATGGTAGTTTAATGACAAAAGTCATGTTAGAGTGAAATTAATTAATTATATGTTAACATGTGCCAAAGAAAGGCTACTATAAACTACTTATGATATTATTTTCTACCTAAAGATAGAAAATATCCCCCCAAATAAAAAATATTCCATTCTTCTTTCAAATAAATAAAGCTGTTAAAAGTTTTTCAATGGGTAAATTCCAGTAAGATTGAATTATGATCAAAGTAACACACATCTTAAGAACCTTCTAAATCCAGAAATTAAGTTACTGTGCTTACTGTTATCTGTTAAGGCACAGAACAGAAAAAAAGATAAAGAGGTGCAAAAGGATAAGATAATGAGAGGAAATTAGAAATCTATGTGAAAATGAAAGTGGAAAAGGTAAAATGAGAAATGTCTGGGGAGGTAATAAAAATCAAAGACCTGGCTCTGTTTGTGAAGAAACAGGCTCTATATCCCTATTCATTATTTATGTCCTAAAATACCTGAGAGTCTTCAATATGCCCATGACAGCAAAATGAGTTTTGATGTCAATTATTTGATGACTTTGAAAGGTTATTTTGTGTAAAACAGAACATTTATTTATAATTACATACATTGTGTTCCTCCAGCATGCCGAGTGCTTCCTGGTATTGAGGACAAGGCCAATGTCTTTTTAAATTTTCTTTTGGGGGAATGGATGATAAGATGGTTGGAGAGTAGGGGACCTCATTTTATCTGGTACTTTGAATTTAGTTTGATAACTATCAAATCATTCTGAACCAATGAATTCAATTTTTTTTAAAGATTTTATTTTTATATATTTGACAGACAAAGATCACAAGTAGGCAGAGAGGCAGGCAGAGAGAGAGGAGGAAGCAGGCTCCCTGCCTGGGCAGAGAGCCTGATGCGGGGCTCGATCCCAGGACCCCAGGATCATGACCTGAGCTGAAGGCAGAGGCTTTAACCCACTGAGCCACCCAGGCGCCCGTGAATTCAAATTTTGATGTAAAAAAATAATATCTGGAGCTCTATGAGTAGAAAAACAATCACTTTTTGCAAGGCAGGATGTGTGGAGAAGTAATTTTGAGGAGATATATCAGAGAATAAATGACAAGGGGAGGGTTCCTCAGTAAACTGGCAACCAGAAGTGATATAGCACTGGAAGGCAAATCAGAGCCCTTAGAAATCTGCTCCAGTGAGAGACGTCCCTGCCTGAAAGGTGCTTAGATGGTGAAACAGGGAAGAATTCTAGGCAGGATAGTGTGGTCCCAGAACTCCTGGAGTTACTGAAAGAAGAAGGGTGCCTGAACTGGTAGAGTTCCCAAACATTGGAGCAGGAAAACTGGCTCCAGTCAGCAAGACTGGAGCAGCGGTGGCACTTCAGTTCACCATAAACTGTGAGTCACACCCAGAGAGAGTACTGCTTTCCATGCAGAGATGCTGCAAAAGACAAGAAAACAGCGACCCTCTGTTTTCCCCTGGGTGGGGTGTAGGGGGTGCAGGCTCCATCTGGCACCTGCTTTATGTGCCAGGGCCTAACAAAATGCAGACACTCAGGACTCTACACCTTCCCCAGGGTGGGGGTGAGGGGTACTTAATGGTGCTCATTGCATGAGTCTACAGAGTTTGACACACACAAAAGTAAACACTGTTTATCATTGAGAGTTTACTGAAGAGAGGGCACTGTGACATTTCGGCTGGGGGGCTGGAGATTGGGGTGTGACCATTTTTATTTTGAGTCTCTAGAGAGGTGTGGAAAGCCTTCAGGGAACAAAAGTCACACAGAACAATCAAAAGCAGCTTACACTCAGCCCTGCCTCCTGGAAAGAGGTGGTACAACTCTGCTCAGGCAGAGACACCTGAAAAGCAGTGCATAGGCCCCTCCCTGAGAAGACCAACTGGAAGAACAGGTGGATAGCAAGTTACAGACTGCACAGGACTGTAAAACTCCACCAGAACGGGAAAAATAGTATATAGAATTTGTTTTTTTCTCATGATTTATCTTTCAGTTTAAACTTCTCCACTTCTTTTTTTTTCTTTTTTTTTCCCCTTTTCAACTAGTTTCTTATTTTATCAACTCTTCTTTTTAAGTCTTTTTTTTTTTACTTGCATTTTTACATTTATATTTTATAGATACATTCTTCATTTTTGGCTTCCTTTCATGCTATTCAATATTACTTTCTGTATATAGATATAAGTTTTGCTGCCTTTATAGTTTTGGGATTTAGTGTCTTCTAAGACAGACCAAAAGCACTCAGGACCAAGTGAATCACTCTATTTTGTCTGCATAGTGAGATTATATTCTCTCTCCCCACTCCCTCTTTTTCCTTTGTTTTTATCTTTTCTTTTTTGATTTCTGATCACTTCATATTTGTCTAATGTGTATTTGCTTGGGTCATGGTTGATAGTTTAGATTCTCTTCACTTGTTCAGCCAGTCTTCCGTGGGCAAAATGACTAGAAGGGGGAATTCACAACACAAGAAAGGACCAGAGGTAATACTCTCTGCCACATATCTAATCAATATGGATATAAGTAAAATGTCAGAGCTGGAATTCAAGATAACATTTATAAAGTTACTAGGTAGGCCTGAAGAAAACATAAGGACCCTAGAAAGTATCTTAGTGCAAAAATGATACCTAATCAGGCCATAATTAAAAATGCTCTAACTAATATGCAGTCTAAATTGGATGCTCTGACAGCTAAGGTAAATGAGGCAAAAGAGAGAGTAAGTGACATAGAAGACAAGTTTATGGAGAGGAAGGAAATTGAGGAAAAGAGAGAAAAAAAAAAAAACCTTATGGGCCATAAGGAGAGGCTTTGAGAAATCACCAATGCCATAAAATGAACCAATCAGTATTACTGGGGTGCCTGAGGAAGAACAAAAAGAGGGAGAACCAGAAGGTATATTTGAAAAATCAAAGCTGAGACTGTCTCTAATCTGGGGAATGAAACAGGTATCCATATCCAAGAGGTAGAGAGGAGTCTTCCCAAAATCAATAAAAAATAGATCAACATCCTTACAGTTAATAGTGAAGTTTGGGAGGGAGGAAGAATCCATACACTCTATAAGAAGCTCACTTTATATCTAAAGACATCTCTATACTGAAAGTAAGGGTTTGGAGGACCATTTATTATGCTATTGGACCTCAAAATTGGGGTAGCAATCCTCATATCAGACACATTAGATTTTAAACCAAAGGCTGTACTAAGAGATGTAAAAGGACATGTCACACTTAAAGGGTCTTCCCAACAAGAAGATCTAATAATTATAAATGTTTATTTTGGAGTAGACAATTATATAAATCAATTACTAAACAAAGTAAAGAAACACATTGATAATAATATAGCAATGGTAGGGGATTTCAACAACTCACTCAGTAACGGACAGATCATCTAACCAGAAGATCAAGAAGGAAATAAAGATTTTGAATGACACAATGGACCAGATGGACTTCACAGATATGCAAAGCACTCTATCCTAAAGCAACAGAATACACATTCTTCTCAAGTGCACATGAAACTTTCTCCATAATAGGTGACATACTGGGTCACAAATCAGGTTTCAACTGATACTAAAAGATTGAATTATTTCCTGAATAGTTTCAGACCACAATGCTTTGGAACTTGAACTTGATCATAAGAGGAAATTGGAAAAGAAACACTTGGAGGTTAGAGAGTATCCTAGTAAAGAGTGAATGGGTTAACCAGGAAGCTAAATAAGAATTTAGGGGCATCACTGAGGCTCAGTAATTAAGTATCTGTATTCAGCTCAGGTTATGATCCCAGTGTCCTGAGATCAAGCCCCACATCAGGCTCCCTGCTTGAAGGGAAGCCTGTTTTTCCTCTCTCCCACATCCCCTCCTTGTATTCCCTCTCTCAGGATCTCTCTCTCTGTCAAATAAATAAATAAAATCTTAAAAAAAGAGAAGAAGAATTTTTTAAATTATGGAGACTAACGAAAATGAAAACATAACTGTTGAAAACTTTTGGGATACAACAAAGGCAATTTTAAGAAGGAAGTACATTGCAATACAAATATCTTTCAAAAAATTAGAAAAATCTCAAATAAACAAGTCAACCTATACTTAAAAGGAGCTGGAGTAAGAATAGCAAATAATGCCTAAACCAAGCAAAAGAAGAGAAATAATAAAGATTAGAGCAGAAATCAATGAAATAGAAACCCAAAGTACAGGAGAACAGATCAATTAAACTAGAGGCTGGTTCTGTGAAAGAATTAATAAGATCAATAAACCTCTAGCCATACATGTCAAAAAAAAAAAAAAAGAGGAATGGACTAAAATTAATAAAATCATCAGTGAAAGAGGATAGATCACAACCAGCACAGCACAAATAATTTTAAATACAAATTATGGCAACTATATTTAAAAAAAAATCAGGCAATCCAGAATAAATGGATGTATTCCTGGAAATTTATAAAACTGAAACAGGAAGGAATAGAAAACCTGAAAATACCCATAACCAGCAATAAAATTGAAGTAGTAATCAAAAACTTCCCCCCAAAACAAGAGTACATGGCCAGATGGCTTTCCAGGGGAATTCTACTAAACATTTAAAAAAGAATTAATATCTATTTCACTGAAACTGTTTCAAAAAAAGAAAAAAGAAATGGAAAGAGAGCTTCCAAACTCATTCTACAAGGCTAGAATTACCTAGATCCCAAAACCAGGCAAAGACTCCATCAAAAAGAATTACAGGCCAACATCCCTGATGAGCTTGGATATAAAAATCAATGTACAGAAATCAGTTGCATTTCTACACACTAACAATGAGACAGAAAAACAGAAATTAAAGAATCAATCCCATTTACAATTGCACCAAAACCCATAAGATACCTGGGAATAAACCTAACCAAAAAGATAAATAATCTGTACTCTAAAAAATACAGAACATTTATGAAAGAAATTGAGAAAGATACATGTTGTTAGCCTGTGTCTATGCTACCCAGAGCAAGCTACTCATTCAAAACAATCCCTATCAAAATACCATCAGCATTTTTCACAGAGCTGGAAAAAATAATCCTAAAATTTGTATGGGACCACAAAAGAAATAGCATAGCCAGAGGAATGTTGAAAACGAAAACCAAAGGTGGTGGCCTCACAATGCCAAACTTCAAGGTATATTGCAAAACTGTACTCATCAAGACAGCATGGTACTGGCACAAAAACAGAAACATAGATGAATGGAACAGAATAGAGAACTCAGAAATGGACCCTCAACTCAATGATCAACAAATATTCAACAAATCAGGATAGAATATCCATTGGAAAAAGAGTCTTTTCAATAAATGTAGCTTGGAGGGGGTGTTGGATGGCTCAGTGGGTTAAGCCCCTGCTTTTGGCTCAGGGTCCTGGGATTGAAACCCACATTGGGCTTTCTGATCAGCCGGGAATCTGTTTTGCTCTCTCTTTCTGCCAGCCTCTCTGTCTACTTGTGATCTCTCTCTGTCAAATAAATAAATAAAATATTTAAAATAAATAAATAAATATTGATGGAAAATTGGACAGTCATTGTAAAAGAATGAAACTAGACTTTTTCTTTTTTACATCATACACAAAGATAAACTCAAAATGAATGAAGTACCTAAATGTGAGACAGGAATCCATAAAAACTCCTAGAGGAGAACAGAGGCAGCAACCTCTTCAACCTCAGCTGCAGCAACTTCTTGCTAGACACGTTTCCAAAGGGAAACAAAAGAAAAAATGAATTATTGGGACTTCATCAAGATAAAAACTTCTGCACAGCAAAGGGAACAGTCAACAAAACTAAAAGGCAGCCTACAGAATAGGAGAAGATATATGCAAGTGACATAGCAGATAAGGGGCTAGTATTCAAGATTTATAAAGAACTTCTGAAACTCAACACCCAAAAACAAAGAATCCAGTTAAGAAATGGGCAGAATACATAAACAGCCACTTATTTCTCCAAAGAAGACATACAAATAGCCAACAGATACATGAAAAAAAGTTCCACATCACTTAGCATAAGGGAAATACAAATCAAAATACAGTGAGATACTATCAGTCAGAGTGGTTAAAATTAGCAAGACAGGAAACAACAAATATTTGTGAGAATGTGGAGAAAGGGGAACCCTTTGACACTGTTGGTGGGAATTCAAACTGATACAGCTACTCTGGAAAACGGTATGTATGTTCCTTAAGAAATTAAAAATAGGGGCACCTGGGTGGCTCAGTGGTTAAGCCGCTGCCTTCGGCTCGGGTCATGATCCCAGGGTCCTGGGATCGAGCCCCGCATCGGGCTCTCTGCTCAGCAGGGAGCCTGCTTCCTCCTCTCTCTCTGCCTGCCTCTTTGCCTACTTACGATCTCTGTCTGTCAAATAAGTATAAAATCTTAAAAAAAAGAAAAAAGTTAAAAATAGAGCTACCTTATGACCAAAAAATTGCACTACTAGGTATTTACTCCAAACATACAAATGCAGTGATCTGAAGGGTCACCTGTACCCCAATGTTTATAGCATCAATCTCCACAATAGCCAAATTGTGGAAAGAGCTGAGATGTCCATCAGCAAATAAATGGATAAAGAAGATATGGTATATAAACAATAGAATATTACTCAGTCATCATAAAAGATGAATACTTAACATTTACACTGATATGGATGGAACTGGAGGATATTATGCTAAGCAAAATAAGCCAGAGAAAGACAATTATATTATTTCATTCATATGAGAAATATAAGAAACAACAAAGGATCATAAGGTAAGGGAGGGAAAACTGAAGTAGAAGTCATCAAAGAGGGAGAAAAACCATGAAAGACTCTTAACTGTAGAAAATAAACACGGTTGCTGGAGGGGAGGTCAGTGGGAGGATGGGGTAATTTGGTGGTGGGGATTAAGGAGGGCATATGACGTGAGGAGCACTGGGTGTCATATGCAACTGATAAATTATTGAACATTACATCTGTGTGAATGAATGAATGAGTGAATAAACTTTATTTCATATTTATAAACCCTAAGCCTAGCCTGTAGTCAGCATTCAATAAATGTTGCTAAATATGTAAACGAACTACCATCCCTTTTTTCATGGACTGCTGAGGACACAAAAGCCTATGTAAGCCATAGATGGTAAGAGAACTGACACATGAAAAACAAATGAAACAAGTAGTGAACAATATGGCATGCTTTAACACCACTGGGAGGTAGTCTTCATCAGTAAGGTGGAATATGAGCTGGAATTTGAAAGGAGTGTTCAGATAGGACGATAAGATAAAGGAATTCATGGGATGCCATGAATCAGTTAAGTGTCTGCTTTCAGCTCAAGTCATCATCCCAGGGTCCTGGGATTGAGCCTCTCCCCCGCCCCCACTTGGGGCTCCCTGCTTTGCAGGGAGTCTCTGTCTCCCTCTCCCTCTGCTCCTCCTTCTGCTTATGCTCTCTCTCTCTCACTTTCTTGCTCATTTTCTCTCTCTCTCTCTCTCAAGTAAATAAAATATTTAAAAAGAGATAAAGCGATTTCCTTCCATTTGTCAGCATACAAGGGAAAATATGACATATTCAGGAGAGTACACTGATCTGATTGGTGCAGGAGTTTGAAATTTTAAATGTAAAGATAAAAATTCCAATGAAGCAGGTCTATGTGGTATATACCCTTGATGTGGTACTAGTGATGTGATATCTGTGATAGGAAAGAGTTGAAGACCACATACTCTTAATTCTTTAACAAAATACAGTGAAGAGATTTATGTTACTAATGAAAAAGAGTTAAGGAATAGGAATCAAAATTCTATGTTCCCCTCCTGACTCTGCTGTTTATAAATATGTGAACCTGGTAAAATTAATCACATTCAATCAAATGGATTCCGAAAAATGGGAGTAACAACCTTGCAGGCCCTCTTCAAAAATATCAATGAAAAATTATATATTTAAATTATATGAAAACATTAAGGATAGGCAGATGATTGATTGATAGATAATATTATTTAGGCAAAGAGGGAAGGGATATTTTAGGAAAGTGGTTCAGCAAGAGTAAAAAACTGGATAAAGATTTCAAATAAGATAAAGCTTTAGCTTTATCTGGAAAGTCTGATACAAGTGTCTTGATTAAAATGATACAAAACAAAGTGCTTAGAATAGCAGAGATGACTCTGAGACAGCCAGGACAATGATCCTGGAAAAGAAAAGAAACCAAACAGTATTTACCAATACCCCTGAGCACCTACTAACATCACATAATTAGCAAAGATAATGAGTGCTGAATTTTTCTATATGTGTACCCATTATGTCTTCTAAGGAAGAGCATGAGCTGAAAAGAGAAACCATTTTGGATTCTTCATCATTTCCCATACACAGCTCCGGGTACGTAACAGTTATTCAGTCATTTTATTGAATTAATGAATTATGCCCAAAATATTTTTTTTAACTCAGTGACATATTCTGAAAGCAAATAAATTAAATACACCCAGTAATTTTTTTTCAAGAATTATTTTTTTACCACTGTTCTACTACTCTGGCTTTCTTGGTAACAGATTTTCCAAATATTTTTTGTCCAGTTGCCCTCTTCTCTACTTTCCCCTTCAAGGTAAAATGTATTATTTGGTGGATGGAGCATCTATTGTTTTGTATTTTATTACTGAGAACTGTGTCCATGTAATATATCAAGAGCTCTAAATATGGGATTTAGGAACTTTCCATATCAAAGAATAGAAGGCAGACCTGGATAACTGTGTCTGCTACCTATCCTCATAATTCTTATCAATTATGTTGTCCCAGCTTTTAGATGGGACACTTGAAGCTCACTGGGCCTTTTTACTCCATAGCACTATCAGTTAAAAAGATGAAAATTATGTATTAATTTCTATCCTCTTCCATCTCATTTCTGAATTGTTGCAAAACTTTAGTTGAGAAAAAAATTTTTTTAAGTTTTTTGTTTTTGTTTTTTAATTTGACACAGAGAGAGAGGCAGGCAGAGGGGGAGGAGGAAGCAGGCTTCCTGCTGAGCAGAAAGCCTGATGCGACCCTGGGATCATGACCTGAACTGAAGGCAGAGGCTCAACCCACTGAACCACAATGGTGCCCCGAGAAAAATACTTTTCAAGTGGAAACTTAAAAACTTAAGTAGAGAATAATAATAATTAAAACAAATAGGGAATAATAAATTAGAGAATAGATAGAGAAATAGAGGATAATAATAATTACATATATATTATACATAGAGATAAATAGATATATAGAGAGAATAATGATAATTATATACATTCTATGTAATATATTTTTATATATTTCCATGTAAGAAGTAGCCCCCAAACATACCAGTTTTATATATTCATATGTAAAAAACAACTCCCAAACCAAAAATTATTGGCTAATATTTTTTGTGGGTCAGGAATCTGGGGGTGGCTTACCTGGGTGCCTCTGGCTCAGGGTGTCTCAAAAAAGGTATTGATCATGGCTGCCATCACCTCTTGGCTCCACTGGGGGAGGATCCGCTTGCAAGCTTCTATTTGTGAATATTGGCAGGTCTCAGTCTTCACTCTGAACTGGCTAGAGATAGCAGTTACCTGGCATATGGACTTTTTCATAGGACTTTTTGCAAAATGGTAGCTTCCTTCCCTTATAGAGCAAGAATTCTAAAGGAGAAAACATATGAGAGAGTGAGAGTACCCCCGCAGTCCCTTTGCAACCTTTTCTTTTTTTTTTATTTATTTATTTATTTTTTTTTTACTTTTTATTTTTTATAAACATATATTTTTATCCCCAGGGGTACAGGTCTGTGAATCACCAGGTTTACACACTTCACAGCACTCACCAAAGCACATACCCTCCCCAATGTCCATAATCCCACCCCCTTCTCCCAAACCCCCTCCCCCCAGCAACCCTCAGTTTGTTTTGTGAGATTAAGAGTCACTTATGGTTTGTCTCCCTCCCAATCCCATCTTGTTTCATTGATTCTTCTCCTACCCACTTAAGCCTCCATGTTGCATCACCACTTCCTCATATCAGGGAGATCATATGATAGTTGTCTTTCTCTGCTTGACTTATTTCGCTAAGCCTTTGCAACCTTTTCTTAGAAATGTATCCTATCACTTTTGGAGTACTCTATTCATTAGAATAGAGGCACTAAATTCAACCCACACTGAAAAGGAAGGAATCACACAAAGGCATATATATCAGGATATGGGAATCACTGGAGACTGTCTTACCAGTTGCCTACTATCAAACTACTAATTATTGGAATTCTAAAAAATCACAATATTTGGCATAATGGCTTTAAACTTTGGGGAAAAAATGACCTCGTGAATGGAATTTGGGAAAACAAAATAACGCATAATGTGTTTTTTAAATTTGTTATTTTTATTATATATATATATATATATAATTTTTTTCCCATTGGGCAAATGACTTTGGGCTTTGGACTTCATCAAGTTGGACTGGTGCATCTTTGATATTGACACTTTTATTTAGATCCTTTTGATATCTAATTTAGAACATCTTCTTCCTACAAGCTTCATAAACATTGGTGGGTAAAATAATTTTACTATCTCCATATGTTTCTCAGGTAGATATACTGCCCATTAGAGGATTTTTGACATGGAGTTGTAAATTTTGACCTTTACCTAAACTAAGGGAAAATTATGGAAATTAAATAGTAGGCTTTCTTTGTATTCCTTTTATACCTTTATTTTCCACAAAGTGCTATTCATTCTTGTGAATATTAGAGATAGGGATTTTCACTTTATCCTCAGAAATATCGCTTTTTTCTTTCTTTCCCTCTTTCTTTCTTTCTTTCTTTCTTTCTTTCTTTCTTTCTTTCTTTCTTTCTTTTTTAATTACATTGTAGTTAACATACAGGGCTACATTCATTTAAGATGCACAATATAATGATTCAACCCTTCCATATATTTCTCAGTTCTTATCAAATACACCATTAATCCCCTTCACCTTTTCCACTTTCACACACACCCACCTACCCTCTGGGAACTACCTGTATTGCTATAAACTTCCCTCTTTGAACCACTTTTGGTGCATTGCAAATATTTTGGACAATTCTATTTTCATTTTCACTTGTCTTCATGTATTTTTTTAATTTCCTTTTTGATTTCTTGGTTGACCTAGTCAGTATTTAGTAGCATATTATTAAAATCTATGTATTTGTGCTTTTTCCAGATTTTTATGTAGTTGATTTTCATTTCATTGTGTTGTGGTCAGAAAAGATGCATGTTATAAATTTTGTCTTTCTGAAATTTTGAAATTGATTTGTGACTGAATACATGATGTATTCTGGCAAATGTCTCATGTATATTTGAAAAGAATATGTATTCTTCTGTTCTAGGGTGGAATGTTCTGAGTATATCTTTTACATGCATCTGATCCAGTGTCTCATTCAAAGCCACTGATACCTTGTTGATTTTCTCTTTAGATGATCTAACCATTGATGTAAGTGGGGTTTTAATATCCCCCATTACTATTGTATTTGTTATTTCCTTTATATTTGTTATTAATTTTATTTCCTTTATATTTGTTATTATTTTTCATTTGTATTTGTTATTTTCTTTATACTTGTTATTCATTATTTCCTTTCTATTTGCTTTATATTTGTTATTAATTATTTGACATATTTGGGTTCTTCCATATTGTGTACATAAATGTTTACAATTTTTATGTCTTCTTGTTGGGTTATCCCCTTAATGATTATACAGTGTCCCTCTCTGTCTCTTGTTATAGTGTGCATTTTAAACTTGATTTGGTCTGATGTAAGTATGGCTACACTGGCTTTCTTTTGAAAGAAAAGAACATATCCTTAGCAATTCAGGGTCTCTTCTGATTTCATACAAATTTTAGGATTATTTGCTCCAGCTCTTCGAAAAATACCAGTGAAATTTTGATCTGAATGGCATTAAAAGTAACTAGCCATTCAGGGAAATTCAAATGAAAACCACATTGAGATACCATCTTACACCAGTTAAAATGGCCAAAATTAGCAAGACAGGAAACAACATGTGTTGGACAGTATGTGGAGAAAGGGAAATCTTCTTACACTGTTGGTGGGAATGCAAGTTGGTGCAGCCACTTTGGAAAACAGTGTGGAGATTCCTCAAGAAATTAAAAATAGAGCTTTCCTATGACCTTGCAATTGCACTCCTGGATATTTACCCCAAAGATACAGATGTAGTGAAAAGAAGGACCATCTGTACCCCAATGTTTATAGCAGCAATGGCCACTGTCGCCAAACTGTGGAAAGAACCAAGATGCCCTTCAACGGACGAATGGGTAAGGAAAATGTGGTCCATACACACTATGGAGTATTATGCCTCCATCAGAAAGGATGAATACCCCACTTTTGTATGAACATGGATGGGACTGGAAGAGATTATGCTGAGTGAAATAAGTCAAGCAGAGTCAATTATCATATGATTTCACTTATTTGTGGAACATAACAAATAACATGGAGGACATGGGGAGATGGAGAGGAAAAGGGAGTTGAGGGAAATTGGAAGGGGAGGTGAATCATGAGAGACTATGGACTCTGAAAAAAATCTGAGGATTTTGAAGGGGTGGGGAGTGAGAGGTTGGCGGAGCCAGGTGGTGGGCATTACAGAGGGCACATATTGTATGGAGCACCAGGAATGGTGCATAAAAAATGAATTCTATATGGTGAAAAAAATTAAAAAAAGAAAAGAACATATTTATCATATTATTCACATGATAAATATTTCTCCATCCCCTCAGTTTCAGTCTGCAAATGTCTTTAGGTCTAAAATGAGTCTCTTGTAAGCAGCATATAGATAGATCTTGTTTTTTGTTGTTTTTGTTTTTGTTTTTGTTCTTTCCATTCTCTCATCCTCTGTCTTTTTTCTTTAATTTATTTTTTATTTATTTTCAGCATAACAGTATTCATTATTTTTTCACAACACCCAGTGCTCCATGAAAACCATGCCCTCTATAATACCCACCACCTGGTACCCCAACCTCCCACCCCCCTGCCACTTCAAACCCCTCAGATTGTTTTTCAGAGTCCATAGAGTCCATCTCTCATGGTTCACCTCCCCTTCCAATTTCCCTCAACTCCCTTCTCCTCTCTAACTCCCCATGTCCTCCATGCTATTTGTTATGCTCCACAAATAAGTGAAACCATATGATAATTAACTCTCTCTGCTTGACTTATTTCACTCAGCATAATCTCTTCCAGTCCCGTCCACATTGCTACTAAAGTGGGGTATTCATCCTTTCTGATGGAGGCATAATACTCCATAGTGTATATGGACCATATCTTCCTTATCCATTCGTCCATTGAAGGGCATCTCGGTTCTTTCCACAGTTTGGTGACCATGGCCATTGCTGCTATAAATATTGGGGTACAGATGGCCCTTCTTTTCATGACATCTGTATCTTTGGGGTAAATACCCAGGAGTGCAATTGCAGGGTCATAGGGAAGTTCTACTTTTAATTTCTTGAGGAATCTCCACACTGTTCTCCAAAGAGGCTGCACCAACTTGCATTCCCACCAACAGTGTAAGAGGGTTCCCCTTTCTCCACATCCCCTCCAACACATGGCGTTTCCTGTCTTGTTAATTTTGGCCATTCTAACTGGTGTAAGGTGATATCTCAATGTGATTTTAATTTGAATCTCCCTGAGGGCTAGTGATGATGAACATTTTTTCATGTGCCTGATAGCCATTTGTATGTCATCATTGGGGAAGTCTCTGTTCATATCTTCTGCCCATTTTTTTGATATGATTGTCTGTTTTGTGTGTGTTGAGTTTGAGGCCTTCATTATAGATCCTGGATCCTGGATATCAATGTTTTGTCTGGACTGTCATTTGCAAATATCTTCTCCCATTCTGTGGGTTGCCTCTTTGTTTTTTTGACTGCTTCCTTTGCTCTACAGAAGCTTTGATCTTGATGAAGTCCCAAAAGTTCATCTTTGCTTTTGTTTCCTTTGCCTTTGGAGACATCTCTTGAAAGAAGTTGCTGTGGCTGATATCGAAGAGGTTACTGCCTATGTTCTCCTCTAGGAGTCTGATGGATTCCTGTCTCACATTGAGAGATATTGTTGAAAAAATATTGTTGAATATTGTTGAAATTATCATATTGTTGAAAAACAAAAATAAAATGGGGGGGCATCATGTTACCTGATTTCAAGCTTTACTACAAAGCTGTGATCACCAAGACAGCATGGTACTGGTATAAAAACAGACACATAGACCAGTGGAACAGAGTAGAGAGCCCAGATATGGACCCTCAACTCTATGGTCAATTAATCTTCGACAAAACAGGAAAATATATACAGTGGAAAAAAGACAGTCTCTTCAATAAATGGTGCTGGGGAAAACTGGACAGCTATATGTAGAAGAATGAAACTCAACCATCCCCTTACACCGTACACAAAGATAAACTCAAAATGGATAAAAGACCTCAACATGAGACAGGAATCCATCAGAATCCTAGAGGAGAGCATAGGCAGTAATCTCTCTGATATCAGCCACAGCAACTTCTTTCAAGATATGTCTTCAAAGGCAAAGGAAACAAAAGCGAAAATAAAATTTTGGGACTTCATCAAAATCACCCTCTGTCTTTTGATTGGAGCATTTTTTCCATTTACTTTCAAAGTAATTATTGATAGTTATGCATTTATAGTCCTTTTTTTTAAATTTCTCTGTTCCTTTCTTCACTTCCACTGTTCTCTCACCATAAGTTGGATTTCTTTAGTGATATACTTGGATTCTTTTCTCTTTATTTTTCATATCTATTACTACTTTTTTTTTATTTGTGGTTACCATTAGATATGTACAACATCTTCTGCCTACAGTAGTCTGTATTAAGTAGATGATTGTCTAGGTTTGAACCCATTCTTTACTCTTCTATTCTGTGTGTTTTAAGTATATTTTGTCATATTTTACATACTGTTATTTTGTGAGTCCCTGGACCTATTTTTACAGATATACTTAGTTTTATTACTTTTGTACTTCTTTTTTTTTTTTCTTCCTCTTACTTATGGACTTTCCTTTCCACTCAAGAGTCCCCTTTATCATTTCTTGAAAGACTAGCTTTGTGGCCACAGACTCCTTTAACTTTTGTTTGTCTGGGAAACTTTTTATTTCTCCTTACGCTGTGAATGATAGTCATGGTGGATAGAGTATTCTTCACTGCAGATTTCTCCTACCCAGCTCTTCAAGTATGTCATTATTTTCTGGCCTGCACAATTTCTGATTAAAATCTGCTGATAGTCTTATGAGATTTTCCTTGTATGTAACTGTCTTCTTATCTCTTCCTGCTTTTAAAATTATTTCTGTATCCAAGATTTTGACCATTTTAATTACAATATGTCTTGGTGCAGACATTTTTGGGTTAATTTTGTTGATGGATGTCTGTGACTTCTGGATTAGAATTTCTGTTTCCCCTACAAAATTCAGGCACATTCCAGCTATTATTTTTTCAAATAAATTTTCTCCCCCCTCTTCTGTTTCTTCTTCTGGAATTCCTTCGACACAAAAGTTTATATGTTTGATTGACTCACTGAGTTTCCTAAGTCAATTCTCATTTTTTGTGTGTATGTATACATATACATATATACACACACGTATGTATACGTATATATATATGTATGTATATATATGTATGTATATATATACGTATACATACATGTGTATACATATGTATATGTATATATACGTATATATGTGTATATGTATATATACACATTTTTTTTCTCACCTGTTCAGTTTGACTATTTTCTATTACTCTGTCTTCCAGGTCACTAATTTATTCTTCTCCTTTTCGTAGCCAGCTATTTATTCCATCATGTGTATTTTTAATTTCAATTATTGAGTTCTTTATGTGTGATTAGTTCTTTTATATCTCCTTGCTAAGGGTCACACTGATTTCCTCCACTTTTTGCTGAAGTCCAGTTAGCATTTTTATGATCATTTCTTTAAATTCTCCATCAGGCATATTACATCCATTTCACTTTGGTCTCTAGTGATTTTGCCCTCTTCTTTCATTTGAGATGTATTTCTTTGTCTTCTTTTTTTTGTCTAGCTCTCAATACCTGTTTCTGTTTGTCATGAAAGTTAGCCACATTTCTTGCTCTCAAAAGTAGTGGGTGGGGTACACACTTTTAACAAGATGGTTAAAGTCCTCCTCCACAAGGGATGTGTGGCCACCATGCCAACTGGGCCACTCCACAAAGCTTTTGCTTTGTGGGATAGAATTTTAACAAGGTGCATACCTCCTTTGCATGAGGAGGTTGGAGACTGCTGCCACCACATCTGAGACCCTGCAGAGTGTACACTCAGGAGATGTGATATTGGCAAGGTTTCCACTGGTTTTCTGAAGGAGGGGACCTACAGTGCTGGGACTGAGGCAGGCCAGCTAGAGAGGGTGAGGAAAGATGTACACAAGTAAGGTAATTAATGTCACTACTTTTCTGGTTCACAGGAAGCCATGTATTTATCCTGGGAAAGAGAGTAGGGAAATGGCACCTTCCAACTTCTTTGCTCCTGGAAAAGTCCCTCAGTGAACTATGCTAATTTTGAATAGCTTTCCATCCTGTACGCCTCATATGTTTTTCAAACTGCTGCTTTTAAGTTGTTTTTCTACAACCTGTTTGTGTGTGTGTGTGTGTGTGTGCATGCATACACGTGCACACTCTCTTTAAAGTCAAGGACTCAGTTTCCTAATCCTCCTTTCCCAGCTTTCCCAAAGCCAGTCTAACAGGTTTTCATTCTCAGTGTTGAAAGAACTCACAAAATACAGCCCTTCTGGTTTTCAAAGCAAAATGTATGGGTATTCATCTTCTCCAGTTGAGCTCCCAAGTGTAAGAGTCTGTTTTTCTCTCTTCTACATGCCTGTGGCCTCCTTCCTCTGGCAGACCCTGGGGTTTAGCTTCCCACTGTATCTTTTCTCTTTCTATTCTCATCATGTGGCTTCTTTTCCACAATAAATGTGGAGTTTTCTCTGCAAGACTTTCGGTCATTTTCTAGATTATTTACACTGATGTGAGTGCTATCTATAGTTATATGCAAGGGATGAAGTGAGTTAGGGTCTTCCTATTCCTCTATCTTCTCCAGGTGTCCCTATTCCTGAATAAATAAAATTATCATAAAGGCCCTACCACAGTGATATAAATCATTGGAATAGAGATAAGGAAAAAGCTAAATTAAATAATCATAAATCCTGAGCCAAAAATCTAAAGAAAGCTTGAATACCAGATGCTTTTATCCTGATGCTAGCCAAGAAACCATGCAATGACATCAATAAGCAGAAAGGCAAATTTCTCTAAGTGAAAAAAGAATGATTAAAAAAAAAAACTCTGAAAATATCAGAGAACAAGCTAAATATATACCGATGAATAATATCATAGAGGGGTGTTTTTCAATCAAAACTCAAGGTTACATAAGTCACCTTAGACCTGTGGTTCTCCACTGAACATGATTTTGTTCCCCTGTGGAGAGTTAATAATGTCCAAACGTATTTTCAACTGTTACAAGTGGGAGTCTCCTGGTCTCTGGTGGGTAAAGATCAGGGATGATGCTAAACATCCTACAATGCTTAAGATAGCCCATCATAATAGATAACTATCTGGCCAAAATGTCAATAATGCTGTGATTAAGGTGGCTTACCCAAGACTTATGGAAAAGGTGTAAAAAAATTATGTAAGATATACCCAGATCTAATTTTTTGGAGAGATGTCAGAAAAAGGTGTATTGATGATGTGTTAGTGATTATCAAGTCAGGGGGGAAAATACAGTTTTCTAAAGAGAGGTCATAAAAATTAAGTATCCAAATGTTTCATTCCAAGAAGTTGGAATAATTCCCCAGTTGAAGCTAAGACCCAGGAAGCTATTAAGAAGCATTATCTCAAAGTTACTGATTGAAAGCTTATAGGAAAATTATTTGCGGAAATGTATTTTGAGGACTGGGGCACCTATATCAAATGATGATATATAATTTGGAATTATAAGAAAAATACTGGGAAGAGGAGTGTAAATTATTCCAGTAACACTGTAGTAACTTTAAAGGTAACTCAATTATGTTTTTGAAAGTTGAAATCCAGAAACTGAATAAATTCTAAGACAGCATATGAATAGATAAGAAGTGATATCTTTGGTAGAATCACAGCTTGGGCTAGAAGTTGGGACTGAGGAAGAATAACCCTTGAGTCATAGCTTCTTACCAGAAGTATATGAACACCAAAGCATATAAAAATAAAGTTTAGGGATGCCCGGGTGCTCAGTCAGTTAAGTGTCTGGCTTCAGCTTGGGTTATGATCCCAGGGTCCCTGGATGGAGTTCCACATTGGGTTCCTTGCTCAGCAGGGAGCCTGCTTCTTCCACCACCTGCTGTTCTCCCTGCTTGTGCTTGCTCTCTTGCTCTCTCTCTGTGTCAAATAAATAAATAAAATCTTCAAAAAAATGAAAAATAAAGTTTAGGGATTCATAAACTTGAGTAGGAAAATTTCACATTTTCATCTTCATTAAGTTCTGATTGATATGTACTGTTGTTTGCTATCATGAATATAGTTAACATATTATATTCATATTAGTAATATCATGATTTTTATTACAGGAATTAACAGATATTTTGTATCAAACTGGAGTTAGAAATATTTTTTAAAAAGATTAATTTATTTATTTGACACACAGACAGAGAACAAGCAGGGGGAGTGGCAGGCAAAGGGAAAAGGAGAAGCAGGTTCTCTGCTGAGCAGGGAGCCAGATTCAGGGCTTGATCCCAGGGACCCTGTGATCATGACCTCAGCCAAAGACAGACGCTAAACCTACTGAGCCAACCAGGCACCCCTACAGTTGTAAACATTTCGAACTATCTTTTGTGTTGATCACTTTTGGAAAATACAGCAGTTTTGTTTGTTTGTTTGTTTGACACAGAGCTACAATTGAGATATATATATATATATTAGGTCAATACAAAAACATATATAATATTGTATAAGAGTTTCAAATATTTTGATAACCCTATGTCAGTTATATTGGTTTATTTTGTAATTTTAACAAAATTATAAGAAGGAAGCCATAGATTTGGCTTCACAAGACTATCTACTAGGTACTTGGCACACAAAAATATTTGAGAAACATTTCCCTGTGTGGAATTACTCCACTGAAAGTGGAGGAGGCAGGCAGGATTTACTTGCATAACTGATGTGTTACCATATCCAGAATAGATGTACCTCATATCTCCTAACAGATTACCTCTCTAAATGACATTGGAAGAAATATGCTAGAACTAGAGATGTGTAGTCTTAAAAAGAGAGAAAAATTAATGATAGCTGTATGCACAGGATGCCGAATGACATACAGATAAGTGCAAAAGACCACAAAAGAGTGTGAATGTGAAATAACTACAATCAAGGTATGAAGTTTGATTTAATGCTGTTGATAGAAGTTTAGAGACTTCAGGAAGGTGGGCATGATAGGATGAAATCATACCCTGATTTGGAAAGCAAGTGAGCACCAACTGTAAATCTATGAATTTTTTAAGCCAGATTTCCTAATATGAGGAAGAGGTGTCTCACTTAGAGAAAGTAAAAGCTGTGAAATTGGTTAAGCCTTGGACTTTGTAGGAGAAAATATGATTAAGGAAGCTAGATGAGTACTACTCTGAGGAATAGGAGTTTCCAAGATGAAAAATTCTCAAATCTCTTAGTTCTGGAAATTTGTAAGTTCAAGGCAGCCAGCCTACACTATAGAAGATAATTCAAAGTGAGGGTATATATTATTTAATTATTGAAATCCAGGCTCAATTTAGCATGGCTGTATAAGCTTTTCCTGAAAAAGAATGCTTTGAAGTTAAGTTTGCAGGGAACAAACAAGAGAACTCAGTTCCTAGAAGCAAAGCATTGGCTGGATTTTTAAGTGTTCCTTTTCTTCAGTAGGTGTAAAGATTTGATCAAGTAAGTATAATCATGGATTTGGCCAATTAAATAATAAGACTAGCAATTGATAGAGGTGAGACATCACACATGGCTATTCCCACATGTCAATAGAAGCGTCTCAGACTTCAAATCAACAGGAGCTTCCAGGCAGTCTTCCACTAAATTATTAACAACGTCTTACATCTTTAGGCATAGTAACAAATGTGAATAGGACCACTGAAAACTTTCCAAGAATACTAGTGCATCCTATATGCATCCAACAGTGTTGCACCTGGGTTTTATCAAAGTAAAATGAAACTTGAAGTCTTAAAACAGACTAAAAAGGTCTTAACCTCAGCTATCTCTATCTCAGCCATAAATATGATATTAACGAAATGGAAACTTAAGCAAAGATCTGTATAGTCTTGGGTATGATTTCTTTTTGTCATAAATACTGAAGTAGATCTTTCTATTTTCAATAGCATTCTCATAGAATAGGAAATAATGAACAGACAGCTCTGCCCCATCATTGTCAGGACTCATAAGATATACCCCATAGATTTATAAAAGACACCACTGACATTACGTAGAATTTTAGAGTAGCTAGGTGTGGTTAATGTTCATATAAAAGGGGGAAAGAGAATCAAGAAAATAAATTTCCTGGCATAAGGAAATTAAAATAAACCAGAAACAGATGTATGTTTGGGTCAATTATCAGTGACATTTATATTTATATTTATATTTATATTTATATTTATATTTATATTTATATTTATATTTATATTATATATAAATTATACTTATGTTTAAATTCCTAGAGGAAATGCAAGAGATATGGGATACATTGACCAAGCCAAGTGATTGGGTCAGTGCCCATCAAAATACAGATCTTCATTGACTTATAACAGGGTTACTTCCTCATAAACCCAACATAAAATGAAAATACATTTCATACGGCTAACTTACCTAACATGATATCTTAGCCTAGGCTATCTTTAATGTGTTCAGAAACTTATATTCCTATTCTTGAGCAAAATCATCTAACACAAAGCTTACTTTATAATAAAGTATTAAACATCTCTTATAATGTATTGAAAAAATGTAT
Organism: Mustela nivalis; assembly: GCF_964662115.1. Classification (NCBI taxonomy): domain Eukaryota; kingdom Metazoa; phylum Chordata; class Mammalia; order Carnivora; family Mustelidae; genus Mustela; species Mustela nivalis. Next base: position 38,014,064 of record NC_139032.1, on the reverse strand, counting down.
TAAAAGTGAAAATCAGAATGTTAAATGGATGCAGAATGGTTGTAAAAAAGTGTTTCAGTTGTGATTGTGTGACTGCCTAGAAGCTATAGCTTGTTGTCCAACATCATGAGAGAGTATGGTATCCCATCTTGTTAGCCCAAGCAAAGTTCAATATTCAAAATTTGAAATTGGTTTTTGCTGAATTCATATCACTTTTGCATCTTAGTAAAGTTAAAAATATTTAAACTATTGTAAGTCAAGAACTATCTGTAGATATAAAAATTGAATGGTTAAATCTAGAGTTGAGTTCTGCTGAAAAGTTTTGCCATAATACAGTGAAATAATCCAGCCTTAAGTATATCTTGTTTTAGACAATCACTGGGACTCCGATGTGGATCATTAGTTGTCATGGAATATGTTAAAAGATGCAGTAACTGAAGTATAGCTACTACCACAGCAATAATTGTGCAGAAAGCACAGTTATCTATATAGGGCTTATTTTCCCCACGGCAGGTTAGACAAACATAGGTTAGACACAAAAAATTGTTTCAGCATATTTAAAGCTTATGTTTTCATTATATTGGCTAATATTCTGCTGGACAAACTCTATTAACAATAGACATGGAATATAAGCTGCCACAGTGGGAAGGACAGCCAAAATAGACCAATAAACTTAACAGATGTGACTGTCGATGTCCCTTTAGAGTTTTCAGAGCATGGGGGGAATTTTCTGAAGACCAAAAAACACTTGAACTTTAATCTATAGTTCTGTCACTCATTTGTGTTTTCTCTCCCTTGTGCTATCAACTCTTTGGATTATGTTCCCAAAATATGAAAGTCCAAATAATTAAAGTTCTTATTGAGGTATAATTGACATATAATGTTATGTTACTTTCAGGTATACAACATTATGATTTAATATAATGTATATTTTGTTATTGTATAACAAAATATATATGATGTAATATATATAAAACAGAATTTTGTTATTTTGTTACATATATAATAAAATGTTCACCAAAATTAGTCTAGTTAACATCCATCATCCATCAAACAGATTTTAAGAAAATCATAAGGATACATTGATTCACTTTCCAATTTCCAGGAGAAAAGCCCCACTGTTTCTGAGTGTAAAGTATATCCTACAGAATAAGAAAATAAAGAGGCTAACAGTTGATGTTAAATGGGATTAATTTTAGAAACGAATGCTTCTAATCAAAGGATTATGTTCTAACATGAGTGATTTCCTGCTGTTTGCTCTTTCAATTTATTGGACGCCTCATTTAATGATTAACACATTGTCACACTATAAAAGCAAAATATAGGAGAAAATTCCTTTAACTTTAAGTAGAATTATGTCAGAGGACTTAATTTCTATTTTGTTTCATACCGTTAGAGCATGACTGGATTGGAAATATGAGAGAATAAAATTTGACTCTCAGTGATTTTTTTCAGGTAAAACATTCAAACGTAAAATACAAATAAATTAAAAAAAAAACACAACTAGCAAAAAATTCTGTTTTATATATATTACATCATATATATTTTGTTATACAATAACAAAATATACATTATATTAAATCATAATGTTGTTTTTTTTTTTTTTGTTTACTAAACATTTATTAATTGGTACATTTATACAGAAGACAATACCATTCATGACACTAGAAACAGATGAAAACTTTTCCAGTGATTTGACTCACAATAAAAATAACCTTAATGTTCCATTTCTCAATGTTGAATTTCTAACAAGATAAAAATATGCTGAGCACAAATATTTATTAAACTCACCACAAATGTATGACTAAAAACTACTGAGGTTAAACTCTAAAATGAATATACCAGATTTTGGTCTTACTTTAAACAGAAAATTTCTTCAGATTAAAATTTGGAAAAAAAAAAAATTAAGGTTCCATGACTCCAAGTGTCAACTTGAGATATATTTTAGTGAACATGTTGGTTAAATTAACCATGCCTGTTATTATTTAAAGATTATTATAGTTAAGGCAGTCCAGCAATTTAGGAGACTTTTTTTTAAGTCTTTTAACATGAAGTGATCCTAGGCTGGATCTCTAGAGATTTCTTTTTAATGAATATCCAGGATTAAAAGCCCTGATTAGTGGCAGGTAAGCCCACACAGAAGACATTAGCAGAAATCTTTCTCCTATTGTCTCTGGATTATTTTGGGATTCCAAAAGTGTCACTTTGTTTCACAGTTGTTTTCCTCTGTCCCATATGAAATTCCTGTTATGATTTTGGTATATATATTTCTTTATCTGTGTTATAATGTTTGTATCCATAAATACTATAGACTATTGTTTCGTGAATCTGCATAAAAGCTCAAAATACTCTCTCTATATTTTTTATACCTAGGCCTTTCTCCTTCAGCTTATCTTTTGAAGATCTATATATGTGCATATATTATAAAATTCTTATTTAATATAAAATTCTTATTTAATATTTTCATTATATATATATATTCCAATATGTTTTTCATCTCCTATTGTTCATATCATGGTTTTTAATGGCTTACATTTGAACATGTTTTGTAAGCATTATTTTGGCAGGTGCAAACATTTTTCGAGGATAAAGCAGCATATAGAATATCTGTACACTAGACTATACATATTTTCCAACCTTACAATTGCAGAATTGTGTCCAAAACGTCATACTAGAATGTTTCTTAGAGACAAGGGGAATTTTTAAAAAGATTTTATTTATTTATTTATTTGAGAGAAAGAAAGAGAAAACAAGCATGATGGGAAGACAGTGGCAGAGAAGAGCCCAATGCAGGGTTCCATGTGAGGCTTCATATGGGGTTGGATCCCAGGTAGTGACCCAGATCAAGTGGTGCAATAATCACCATTACCTAATTGCAAGATATTTTTATCATGCCAATAAGAAACCCCCATAACCATTAGCACTCATATCCTATATCCTTCTCCTCCCCCAGATTCTGATAAATATAAACTATGTGGTCTTTTGCATTGTCTTCTCTCATTTGGCATAATTTTTCAAGGTTCATTCATGATGTTGCATATGTTAGCACTTCAACTTTTTATGGTTAAATGAGATTTCATTCTATGGATACATCACTTTTTGTTTATTAATTCACCAAATGATAGACGTAAGGATTGTTTCCAGTTTTTCGCTATTATGAAAAATGTTGAGCATTCTTGTACACATTTGTGTGCAACCATATGTTGTCATTATTTTTTTGTATATATTTAGTTGCAGAATTTCTGTGTCATAAGGTAAGACTATTTTTAAATTTCTGGAGAACTTACAAACTGGTTTCCAAGGCAGTTGCATTATTTTATTATCACAATAGTAATGTATTGGAGGTAGCCTCTGGATGATCTCTGGCTATGCAGGGTCATTGAGATCCAGGCACCATTTATTTAAAGCAAAGACCTAGGACCTGTTACCTAGAACCACAGAAGCTTCCCTGAGAAATCTCTCTCTCCACACACACACACGCGCGCGCACGCACACACGGAAGTTATATGTTTCCTACTTCCCTATGACATAAGAAAATTAAGGGTACAGTGACTGGCTACTTTATATTTTGATGGGCTAGGTTAAGAGATTGTAAAATTGTCGCTCCCAACAGACTTCCTTTGGAAGAAAAAGGGATTTAGGGGTAAAGTGTCGCTGTTCCTTACCAAGAAAATGATGGCCATAAATTTCTTCCTTTTTAAATAAAATTCCTAGCCACCGCCCCCCCAAATTCCTAGGTCTTACTTTTATGATATGTATACTACTTGTCTCTTACCCTTCCTATATGCATTGAGTGGGGGAATTTGAGTTACCTAATTTTTTTTTCTTTATGTTTGTGTTACCTAATTTTCACTCTACAAGTTTAGAAAATTCAAGACAGTGAGACAATAGACAGAAAGCCTGATTTCATAATTTCTTTGTTTAAGAACACCCAATAAACATTGGATGTCCTTACTTTGAAAAGTCCTTGGATATTTTTGCAGTAGTTTTTTAGCTGATGTTTTGTTATTGTATATTTGGAATACAAAATTCATGAAAAAATAAAGGATTTTAAAATAGGACATTTTCACAGGTGCAAATGATGGGACACAAATTGATTTAGTTACTTACTGTCACTGTAAGCCTCACACCAAATCCTAGTCCTTTTTAGAAGCCAAAGCAGACATTCAATATGAGGTGAAGTTAATCCCTTTGTTTCACTAAATCAGAAATCCTGGGATAGCTAAACCTATATACCAAACATAACACACACTTATTAGATAACACTCTGCTAGAAGCAACATACATTTGGGAAGGTTAAATATCCTTAGCTATGAGAAACAGATACCATCAGCTTCAGAAGATTATCAACCTAAGAACTAATAGCTTTCTTTAACTGGATTAGAACATTTTCCTTGAAATAATCCCCTTGGGAGGAAATAGAGCGAGCATAATTTTATCTCCAAAAGCTCCTAGTCACCAGGGTACAAGTAGTCCAAAAACCTAGTTTCAGGCCATGTCCAGAAAACGACATCCAATGGGCAGAGAGAAAGAAACCCTTGCAAGAGAGCCAAACAAATAAACAAAAGGATGCCATAAACCTAGTCCTTAACAGATTCTGCCACCAAGAGAAGGCTGACATGGGTAGACATCAATAGTTAATATCTGAGATGTTGGAACAGAAAAGCTCAACCAAGAGGGGCTATCTACAAATGAGTTCTCTGGGTGAGGTTTCATTATTTTTGAGATCAGGTAAGACTAAGTCAGAGTTAATAGGATCTAGTGGTGGTACAGTAGAGATCACTGATACTGTGTGAGGTGACAGTCTAACAAATCATTTCAATCAAAGAAGTGAGTTATGTATGGTGAGAGATCAACATCCTGAGGGAGTAAATATCTGGGTAAGTAGATAAGGTCCAGAGAAAAGGTGAGTTCTAGTTGGGGAAGAGGTTCTGGTGATTGAGTTTGTGCGGGGGGTAGAGGAAAAAATAATAGGGGAGGGTAAATAAATAGATCATAAGAAATGCAGAATGCAGCAGTTAAAAAAAAATCTCTGTGGTGGCAGAAAGGCATTCAGTGGTAATGGCAATAAAATGGGAATTTCAGGGTTCTTGGGTCCAAGAGATAGTGCAGTCCAGATGTTAAGTGGTCAGACCTAGTCTAGACTCAGAAGAGCTATGAAAGCCAAAATGGGTAAAGAAACAACCTCTTCCACAGGTTCTTGAATCAGAAGAATACATCTTGAGCTTCTATGGCTGGCTTAGCTTTCACACCCTTAATGGAAGAAATACTGTTCTAATTGTTATGGGAAGTTGCAAACAAGAAAAATCCATTCACTTGGCTGAGAAGACAGAAGATACAAACTGCAGCAAGAAGCAGAAGAGACAGAAGGGTCTGGCAGGGTCAGAGTCCCCACATCCCTACTTCACAATTATCCGTTCAAATATTACCCAAAGTTTGTCTTTGTAAGACAAAATTTATCTTATACCCTCTCCCCCTGTCAATTTCTACTCCCATGTCAACACTAGGCTCTATTTTGGCACCCCAGAAGTTCATAGATATAGTAAGAGGAGGGATAAAAGAAAAAGAGGTAAAAAGATTAATTAACTGTTGTTGAGAGAACTCAGATCCTGTTGCCTCTTACCTGCTTTGAAGGGAGCTTTCCAAGCTGAGAAAATACAATTTTTACATGTGATAAATGTAGAAGCAAAATGATATTCAGGAAGGAGGTTGAGAAAAATGGTCATTGGAACTAGAATCTTGCAACAAACCCTGAGAGCTCCAGGGATTTTGTTACAAGGTCAAGTGTCTACAGTAACCATAGCAAGGTTTATGTACGTTCAATGATTTATCGTGTTAAGTGCTTTGATCCACATTATCCTAGAAAGTAATCAAAAAATTCCATGAGTTTTGCAGACCAGGCAATGTTTCAAAGAATCTTGCCTTTTAATATGTCATTCACCTTACTTCATCGTTCTGTGTTCATGTTAAAAGACACGAGGGAAAAAAAATAGAGTATAGGATCCAATTTTTTATATTCTGTCTAGGCAAGCTCCAACATTTATTATTCATGAATAACATAGTTTTCTACACTGAATTAATTGGAATCTATCTTTATATTTTTTATTTGCTTTTATGGTATGCAGGGGATATTTTCCATTTTTCCTTCTTTGAAAAACTCAAAGAAAGATTTTCTGCTTATGATACTCAATTGATATTTCAGTCAATAGTCTTTTACTGAAAGGAGGCATAAAAATCTCACATTTACAAATGCACATAGGATTTGTCAGATAGGATTTATGCTTCTTTTGGTCATGGATAAACATTCAGAATATGATCAGAGACTTTTAGTGACTTACTACTGCTCTGTAGATAAATAATGAAAAGAGGAATGGCTTGTTCTAAGACACCCAAGATAGGAAGGAGACTGAGGGACATGGAATGACAGCTTTTTTCCTCTGAATACACTTAAAATATTCTTAATAATCAATTCTACAGCCACTGAATCTCTGTGTTTGAACTTTTACCCTGGGCCTTTCTGCCATACCCAGATGGTTGGCATGTGAGCTGTAAATAGAAGACTTTGTCCCTGCTCTAAGCCTTCACTACCCTATTGGTTTTCCAGAGAAGGGGATGGAAAACTATGGCAGTGTGCAATCAGAGGGTTGTGTTTTTGTATAGCATATCTAGTAAAACCAAATTTCAACAGATGGACATTTGCAAACAATTTGGTGCATTAACTGTCCCATCACGCTTTGTCCCTTTGAGATTCTCAGATTCTGATATCTCCATAACCACCATACCTAGTGCATAGTATATGTTAAAACAGTTTTAGCAAGCTGTATCACAGCTCAAAATTGTGAGATACTTTAATCACAACTGAGGTTCTACCATTTCAACAAAGATTTTACAAAACACAAGAAAAGATTTTACAAAACAAAAAAAAAGAAAAATGATTTTTTAATTGTTATGTTGTAAAACATGGGGAAAAAATAAGAATCACACTCACAGCATGATTTTAAATGCTTGCTCTGTCACATACCAGGTATATGAGTCGTTTAGGGTAAGTTGTCTTCCCTCCTTTGTTCTTTAGTTTCCTTTTTTAGAATATGGAGACAAAAATTTTTATAGATTATAATATGAATTGGGGTTTGATGGTGACAACCTGAGTAATCAAAATCAGAGAATATTAAAGGGAGGTAAAATTCAATGGGACAAAAGTCAATGGACGAAATTAATCACAATATTTGTAATCAATCTTTGGTGCATAATAGACACTTGATAAGTGGTGGTTATGATTAAGAATACCAATAGAAGCAAGGAGGAGCCTTACTGATCCTGAAATTTATTTATTTATTCAGAAATAGTTAAATAGTAAACTCTAGTTCTTGGTGGCTATGTCACTTTGTATTGTTACTTTAGAAGACTGTAATATTTCTGGGTTCCACTGGCAAAGTTTCTGGCCCAATAATCCATGAAAAACAAACAGTTCTAAAGGTCTAGAGATTGAGTTTCCCTACCATGGTGTGTGATCCTTCATTCTTTGTCAATTATTTATTTATCTATTTTCTTATTTACTTACTTACTTATTTTTCAGGTTAAGGATATTTCAGTGCCACTGATAGAATGTGTCATGGGGTCATCCTGATTATCTTCAGCGTTGATGATTTGTTAGAATTCAGAGAACTTGGGGGATGGGGAAGCCATTATTTTTATAGCTGAGGTTTATTACAGCAAAGGGGTACAAAATAAAATTAACAAAGGAAAAGGCTAACTAGAACAGAGTCCAGGAAAAAAGAAAAATCAGGTGTGAGCTTCAATTTGTCTTCTCCAACGGAATGTGTTTCCTTCTCTCAGCAATCATGTGAGTCTAACATTTAGAAAATGTTTACAACCAGGGAAGCTCTTTCAGGCCTTTTTATCCATGATTTTTGTTGGAGATCAGTCATGTAGTCATGAAGTATTCCATGACTGACATTAGCTACTTATTTTCCAGTCCACTACCATACAGATGTCAAACTGATAAAGAGTGGGTAAACAAAAACAAGTTTTCAAAAACAGATACTGATTCTAAGTAACATTATTTAACATAAACTACTTGATGTTATGGTCCTAGATCTCAAGTGCATAAAGACACTCTTATCTGACTAGATTCTTTATCAAGTGTTCGGAATTAATGTTACAGGAGTTGGTCTAAGACTAGTCATTTCTTTGAATCATGCAGGGTTTGAGTACCCCAATACTGATGAGTTAACTTTTACTACTAGACAACTTCAAGTGATTTCCCCAGAGAATTAACCTTGAGATGATTCACTCACCTCTATATTGAACTCAGAGGTGCCTTGCCCCCCCCCACCTTTTTAAATCCTATAGCAGAAATAGCATCTTATCCCCATGAAGTTGTATTCATCAGGATCAATCCCAAGTTAGATTTCACTACGCTTCAGCCTATTCACGGCAAGCTCCCAAAGAGTCCCTTCCCCTCATACTTTTCTCTTGTTTTGGCATGACTCTTTGAAAATCAATGTTATTTTCTGCTCCTAGAATACTGTTGCCAGCCCCCTTTAAAATGCAAACAAACAAATAAATAAATAAAAACACAAACATGCAGATGCAATATTTCACTACTCTGTGTCCTATGCAACATGTTAATAATTTAGAGAAAAACCTGTGGTTGAATGAAGCATCTGAGTAGCATTTTGAAATTTTAGCATTCCAAATCTTGAGATAATGGGTGTGTATCACCATATTCTTGATTGAGACAATAGTAATTTCCAATTTGAAAACTAAGACAATGAAGTGTGAAATTATATTACATATCTGAATGCCAAAATATGAACAATGAATTCAATGGTGAAAAAAAAAAAGAGTACCAAATTATGGCATTGGGTTTGCCTCATCATAAATAAATACTGCTATATAAAAGAGTTTTGGGGGAAGTTTTTGAAAAGTAATTATTTTGGAGCTCTAATACAATGTTTTCTAAATACTACTCTTAATAAACCTTACACAGGATTTTAATACCTCAACTTAAAATTGTTTTTGAAATGAAAAACACATTTTTAAAACCACAAAGAAATGGAATATTATATGGCAATCAGTATTTCTGTTCTTACCTTTCCTTACCATAGAAAGAACAACTTAAACATTTTTTTTTCTAATGGGGTATAGGTTATTCAATGTTCTCCAGAGAAACAGAACTATTCATATAGATATAGATGGTATGTTTTATCTAGATATATTTTATATAGATATATTTTAAAATATGTAATATCTTAAATATATGAACACATACTATATTAACATAATCATTTATATACTTGTTTGTTTAAAGAAATTTTCATATATTTTATTGGGCCTGGCATATCGAAAATCTGTAGGGCAGATCATCAGGCTGGAAACCCAGTAACTGATGATGCAATCCTGAGAAAGAATTTCTTCTCAGGAAAACTTCGTTTTATAGTCTTTAAGACTTTCAACACTCACTATGGAGGATCATCTGCTTTACTTAAAGTAACCTTACTATAGATGTACATTGTTCCTTCACAGTAACACCTAGATTAGGGTTTGATACTACAGCCTAGACAAATTGACACAAAAAACTAACCATCGCAGGGTAGATAAGGGATTTCAAGGATGTGATTTTAAGCTAAGGGATTCAAGAATATAATATATATCATAAAACTGTATAATAGACCTGAAGATACTAACAGCTATCAGAAGCTGTCCGCTAACAGTATTTCTTGCAGTTTAAAGTAAGGTCTATCCATAGTTGACCGAGGAGTTTTCCTTTAAGCTCACAGTATCCATTTTTGAGTACTATTTGAGTATTCTAAAACAGTATATAGCATTTTATAGACTAGATATTAAAACCCACGAACAAAACTATTACATATTTCAAAATAGAAGGGGTATCATTATCTAAGGACCAATATAAAAGTCACAGGCTCATAAAAATTGAATCAAGAAGTCTAAAGGGAGAAGACTGTGAAGAATCTTAACATTATCAACAACTGCTTTTGATCTGTTCAGAGAAAGAAGAAAAAGAGGGAAAAAAACAGAAAAGTTAATTTACAGTTTATGGAATTTTATAACAATAAATGACTGAAAATTGCCAGTTTCCATTTTGATGATTTACTATTTGTCAAAGAGAATAATCAAGATATTTAAAGTACCAGAATTAACTTTTTTTTGAGGTAATAAAAGTTGATAATTCTTGAGAGGATCATATGAAAAATCCAACTTTTCTAAATATTTTTTGTTCTCAAGAGCCAGGTGGTAAGCAATACACAAAGGAATTTACTAAAGTATCACTAAAAATCTTTAAGGAATAACTGAGGGCATGAATGATACTTGAGTAAAATGAAAATCAATACCATAGTGATAATTTTTCAAAAAGAATAAAAGTACCTTTTATATATTGGTGCTCTGCAATAGGAATATACTGCAGGGCACATTCATAATATTAAATTCTCTAGTTGCTATAATGAAAATAAATGAAAATAAACAGATGAAATTAATATTAGGAGTATACTTTGATTAATCTGTATGTCCAAATTAATGCCATTTTATATGTAGTTATCATAAAATCAATAGGTTGCATATTTATGACACTAAATTTTTGAAATTTTATATGTATTTTTTACTTATATCACATAGCTCAATACGTACCTTCAATTCTTATTGGTTATTTAATAATAGAACTGAACACTAAAAATCAATTTCTTTTAATTATTACATCTGCATTTAAATTTTAAAATTTCAATATTATATTTGTCCAAGATAATAAAATTTAGTATCCCCTTTGTAAACTCATTAGCATCAAATTCAAAGGAATGTTCAATAAATTGAAAAGTAGCTTTAAATTTTGAATAACAGTATGTCTTCATTTTTTTGTAATTTTTGTAACCAATTTACATAACACTATTGATTAGAATTAAAATCTTCTGAATATGGATTCAAGTTGGATATAACTTCTATATTTTTATATTATAAAATCTTTTCATTTAATTAATTAATTAATTGATTAATTTGAGAGAGAGAGAGAGAGTAAGAGCAGGGGGAAAAGAAGAGGGAGAGGCAGATTCTCCAGTGAGGGACTCCAGGACCCAGGGATCATAACCTGATCTGAAGGCAGATGTTTAACTGACTGAGCCACCCAAGCCACACTTAAGATATTTTAATTTCAACATAAATTTTCATGCCTATCTATTTGCATTATGTAAGGTTTTTTCTTTTTCTTCAATCTTATATTTAGCATATTTATAATCAGAATGAAATCATGGAATAAAGGTAAATAATATCACCATTTTCCCCTTTGTTTATTGAATATTTCCCTGCATGCATTCCTTATCTTTCAAGACAAACTTGAATGAATGTTAATAGTACAGTATATCTTTGCAATACTTTTCTAGAACATAAACAGTGAGTATGGCAAAGGACTTTAAATTTTTCAGTTCATTGTTTTCTATTTCTTTAAGCAGTTCCACAAGCTGGCAATGATCAGTAGTATATACACATATGTACTGACTGATAATAATAACAGTATCCATAGTATTTCTTGTAGAGTCTACTACAGAAAACAGAGCACAAGTACTTTCAATAAGAATCATTCAGTTATATAATTCATTAAAGGAAACATTAATTTCTTCTTTTAAAATACTCTTAGATTCAGATTTTTTTACTTGAAAACTTTGGTGATAGAAAATTTATACATTTAAATATGTTTTTTTGACAAACATCTAAAACACACAAGACTCACTTTTTTGAGGTGATAAGTTAACAGCATTTTATTTTCAGTTTGGATGTTTTGAGGGACAAAATTTATAGGAAGTATTAATTGAACAATGTTTCACTTTACATAATTAATCTCTGATATTGTTATGAAGACATTTTATTATCTGTTGTTTGGTGGCTTAAATGAAGATCTTTAACTTTTGCAAAATTTCTGTATAATGTTTTCCTCTTAATTTCTAACAGTTCTCCATAATTAAAAAAAATATTTATTATATATAATTTATACTTATAATTTATTTTTTTCATTTATAGGTTTCCATATAAATTTTTTTCTGTTTTTAAATTTTTAAGTTGTTTCCTTTTTATGTAATGATCTTGAGTAATTTAAGCCTATCCAAAGATATAAACTAGATCATGTTGAAAAAATTTTTAATATTATAATGAGATCTTAAATTCTGACTTCATATTTATTAGCTTTTTTATTATTTTTTACAAAGGAATTCTTTCAAATTCATTATGAATTTTCTAGAAATGTTTCAATGTTGCTTATTTTATTAGTTTTCTTAAGTTTAATGTGGAATTTTAGGTTATTTATTCATTATAGATCTTTTGAAATATTGTCTCTTACAGTGATAAATTTACTAGGAAGCTTTTCTTTGGCTGCATCCCATACATTTGGTATATTGTGTTTTAGTTTTTGTCCATGTTAAAGTATTTACCTAATAATTCCCAATATGCTTTCTTGTTTGATCCATTGCTTATTTGGGCTGCTGTTATTTAGTTTTCACATATCTTTAAATTTCCACATTTTCATTTGGTATTGAGTTTTAGTTTCACTTCATTTTAGTTATAGAACACAATTTGTATGATTTCAATCTTTAATGAAACATGTTTTGTGGCCTAACATATGGTCTATCCTGGAGAATGTTCCACATGTACTTGAGAAGATTTTACATTCTGTATTGCTGGGTGGGGTATTCCATATATGTCGGTTATGTTTACTTAGCTGTAATGTTGTTCAAATCTTCTATTTTCAAGTCTTCTATTTCCTTGATGATCTCTTTACTTGTTCTATATATCATTGAAATTAGGGTATTAAGTTTCCATCTATTTTTGTTGTTTTGTATATTTCTCTTTAAAATTTCATCAGCTTTTAGTTTATGTATTTTAGGGCTTTGTTATTATGTGCATATACATTTAACTTTTTTATGGACTGTTGGTATTACTAACTTAGTAACTTTTTAATTTGTTTTATAGTCTCTTCTATCTGATAAAAGTAAATCTACCTTTTCAAGATATATATTTTTTCATTTGTTTACTTTCAAATCCAAAGTGCTTTTTTGTTTTGTTTTGTTTTGTTTTTTGGTTTGTTTTATTTGTGGACTGCATATAGTTTAATCCATTTTGGTTATGTCTCCATTTTAATTGTAGTGTTTAACACATTATATCTAATGTTATTACTGTTAGGTAGATTTACATCTGAGACTTCGCTATTTGTTTATATTTCTTAGTCATCAGATACCCCTAACCAAATACCACTCCCTTCTTTTCTGTTGAATATATATTATTTTAATTCTCTTGTGGTTCCTTTTACTGTTTTTTAAAAAATTAGTTTTAGTTAATACTCTGAAGATTATAATTAACACCTTCATTTAAGATAATCTAAGTTGAATTAATGTTAACTTAATTTCAAAAATATGCAAAGCATTTAAGTGTTAATCCATTTCCTATCTCCCTTATGCTATTATTGAAATACAAATTACATTTTTAATTTATTCTGTACCTATCAACACAAGTTCATAATTCATGCTTTATACAGTTATCTTTTACAAACATAATTGAAAAATTCTACAAAATCGGATTTATTCCTTTTTTTTCCAGTTTTTTATTGTGCTATATCACCACAAAGTAGTCACTATAAAATAGCCACCATAAAATACATCATTAGTTTTTGATTCAATGTTCCAAGTTTACTTTGTATTTACTTGCCTTTTCAATGCTCTTTAATTTTATCATGTGGATTTGACTTATTTTCCAGTGTCATTTCATTTAGCTGTAATGATTTCATTTATATTTCCTATCAGTCAATTCAGCTAGTGACGTAATTTCTCTATTTTGTATTATTTGGAAATGTCTTAATTGGCCTTCATTTTGGAAGGAAAATTTTGCAGGTATAAAATTCTTACTTTCTGGTATTTTTCTTTCAGACTTTTAATATATTACACTATCGTCTTCTGGCTTTCATGGTTTTTGAGGATATAACAGCTATTAATCATATTGAAAAGTTTTTTATGGGAGGAGCTGCTTCTCTCTTGCTGTTTTAATATTCTGCCTTTATCTTGATTATAATGTATCTAGGTGTGGACATCATTGAATCCTTCTTGGAGTTTGATGATGTATTTTGGATATGTACATTAATATTTTTTCATTATATTTGAGACTTTTGCCATTATTATTATTATTTTAATATATCTCTGCCTCTTTTTTCCCTCTACTTTCCTTATAAGACTCCCATTATTCTGATGCTGGTACACTTGAGGATGTCTTAAGTGTCATTAAAGCTCTGTTTAATTTTCTTCTTTTTCTTTTTGTTTCTCACACTAAGTGATCTCATTTGCCTTACCTTCAATTTTGTTTTTTTTCTTTAATATCTGCTCAAATCTGCTGTTAACTCTTCTAGCAAATTTTCATTACAATTGTCATATTTTTCAACTCAAGAACTTCTAGGTTTCTTTCTTTAATATAATTGCTATGTCTTTACTGATACTCTTTATTTGATGGGACATCATTCTCACAATATTTTTTTCATTCTTTATATATTTTCCCTTAGTTTTCTGAACATATTTAAAAAGGTGAATTAAATTCATTGTCTAACAAGCCCAATATCTAGGCTTTCTGAAGCTAATTTTATCAGTCACTATTTTTTTTCCTGTATATGGGCTTTACTTTTGAGTTATTTGCATTTTTTAAAATTTTAAATTGGATAATTTAAATAATATGATATGACAAGTCTGGGAATAAGATTCTCCTTCTTCTTCAAAGTTTGTTATTGTTATTGTTTATGTTTATTGCTGTTAATAATAGATTGTTAAGTGATTTTTCTGACATCTCCTGTAAAGTCCGTATTCTCTGCTATGTATGAATGACCACCAAAATTTCTGCTTGTCTTCGTTGTCAGCTCGCATTTAGACAAAGCTATCTTTATCAAGTAGAAATAATAAGTCTGCTATCCTTTGCTATGCAGCTCTGCGTGTGTGTGTGTGTGTGTATTTGTGGTAGAGACTTTTGAATATTCAGATGGACTGTTAAAACTTCTGCCTTAGCGTTAACTTCCAACTAGGACATATCCCTACATTCAGAGATTTAGGTCTTCTCAAATCTTCCCAGCAATGCATACAACTCTGGACATGTACACAGCCTTAAACATATGAATGGTCTTATAGATTTTCATGAATATTTGGCATTATGTGTATCTAATTTGCCAGTTTTTCCTTCTAAGCTTATTGGCTACACTATCGTTTTTCCCAACTGTTATCTACCACTTCAGGTAGTCATAAATTTGGTTTCAACATATCTTCTCAACGAATGCTTCCAAAAAAAAAAAAAAAAAAAGGTTTTTCATACTAGATGAATGCTGATTCACTAAAAAAGTAAGAACCTTACACGTAAACTTAGACAAAACTAGTAGAGTAGACAAAGTAATGACAATTTGCTGTGAACGCAGCTTTAAAGGAATTTCAACCCTGTTTCATCCTCCATTGGATGCTATAATAATAGTTTTTGTCCCTATTTTGGTCTGTTGGTTTAAGGTTGGTTTAGGGTTAAAAAGGAAATATTAGAGTAGAAAGTGTTAAAATGGCATAAAGCTTTCTAGGTTGCTATAATTCTTTCATTAATTTTTAGAGTTCTGAAAATTCATTCTATTTTTTCCACTTTTATTATTGCATTTACGAAAAAAATAGTTTTTAGAGTTTCGTTTACTATTTGCTCTGATATCACTCTGCCTAGTTCATAATTTAAAAATAAGATATTACAAACTATACTGGTAAAGGTATAAATACAAAGTGAAATTCACAAGTGTAATATTATAGTGATGTGTTAATCACTTACCTCTAGTTTAAAGGTTAATACACAAACGTATTAAAATTAACTATGCCTTTCATAATTTGATAATGGTTACAGAATATGGAAAGAGGGAAACTGTGAAAACAACACATAAAATTATGGCAGAGAAATAAGAGTGGAGTAGCTGTATGTGATCAAAGTTAACTTATCAGCTTAAAATAAGCTTTGTAACAATTTAAAAAAAATAAGCTTTGTATCTGTAAAATATTTTATGTAAGCTTAATAGTGACAACAAAGCAAAAACTTACAGTAAGTACACAAAAGATAAAGAGAAAAGGAATCATAGCATACCACTATGGAAATGATCAATTCATAAAGAAATGCAGCAAAAGAAGAAGAAAAGATCAAAACAGCCAGAAAACAGTAAGATGTCATTACTAAGTCCTTAACCATCAATGCTTACTTTAAGTATAAATAGATAAAGTTATCTAATCAAAGCAGAGTAGCTAAACAGATTAAAAAAACAAAAACAAAAACAAAAAACAGGACTCAACTATATGCTGCATACAAGAGACTTATTTCAACTTTAAGAACACAAATAGAGTCAAAATGAAGGAATGGAAAGATATTCCTATGCAGTGGAAACCAAAAAAGAGAAGGGGTAGTTATTTATTATTAACAGACAAAATAGACTTTAAGTCAAAAGCTCTAGTAAGAGACAAAGATCAATAATAATGATGGGTCAATTCATCAGGAAGATATATCAATTTTGAAAACATATACACCAATATCAGGGAACCTACATATATTAAGCAATACTGACATATCTGAAGAAAGAAATAGATAATCGTATAGTAATAGTGGAGGTCTTCAATACCCTGCTTTAAGAAATAGATCATCCAGGGGTGCCTGAGTGGCTCAGTGGGTTAAGCCTCTGCCTTTGGCTTAGGTCATGATCTCAGGGTCCTGGGGTCGAGCCCCGCATTGGGCTCTCTGCTCTGTGGGGAGCCTGCTTCCCCCTCTCTTTGCTTGCTTCTCTGCCTACTTGTGATCTCTCTGTCAAATAAGTAAATAAAATCTTAAAAAAAAATGAAAAAGATATAGATCATGTAGAAAATTAATATGAAAATAACAAACTGGAAAAATAACTATACTGATTCAAATTTGAAGTGTATTTTACATAGGTATCACTGTAATTTAGGCTGGTCACATAAAATAATTGAATGAACTGGAAGTTTCCATAAATACACAGGAAAAGAAGTGTATTTAAATACATAGGAAAGTTTATATAAATACATAGGAAAAAATCATTGGAAGTGAATCAACCCAATGGTACAAACTAGATTAGTTATGTATGTGTGTGCTTTAAAGATTTTATTTATTTAGGGGTACCTGGGTGTATCAGTGGGTTAAGTATAAATAGATAAAGTTATCTAATCAAGAGCAGAGTAGCTAAATTAATTAAAAAACAAAAATGAAAACTAGACTCAACTATATGGCTCTGCCTTCTGCTCAGGTCCTGATCCCAGGGTCCTGGGATCCAGTCCCACATGGGGCCCTCTGCTCAGCAGGGAGCCTGCTTCCTCCTCTCTCTCTCTCTGCCTGCCTCTCTGCCTACTTGTGATCTCTGTCTGTCAAACAAATAAATAAAATCTTTTTAAGAAAAGATTATTTTTAATTTATTTATTTGAGAGAGAGCAAGAGTGAGAAAGAGGATGAGTGGGGTGAAGGGCAGATGGAGAAGCAGACTGCCCATGGAGCAGGAAGCCCAATGTGGGACTCCTGGATCATGACCCCAGCCTAAGGCAGACACCCAACCAACTGAGCCACCCATGTCCCCTTAGGTTAGGTATGTGTTTATGTATAATATTAGAAATAACTGCATATGGCCAAGGAGTATACTGTAATACTGCAGTGTAGTGGAAATACCTGACATTTACTTTTTCAACTATAGTGTAAGGGCCTGACCTTAAGCTTTTGATTACTGAGGCATCCATTTCAAAGGCCTTCATCTTGGATATGTACCTTGTCATCTGTATGAAACAGCTACTAGCAAAACAACCAAGTAAGGAATTAGGCTGCCTACCCCCATGAAGTTCCCTCTATCAAAAAGCACTGGGCAACCTAAATAACTGACAGTTTGCATGACCCTGTTACTCCCTTTCTGCACATTAATTCCTGCTCTTACACTTTAAATTAGTGAAGCATGAACCTGAAAAATCCTAATAAGCAGAGGCCAGGTCCTATCTTTCTCTCTCTCTTTCACAATCACACACGCACACACTCTCTCTCTCTGTCTCATTCTCTCTCCTTGACAACCTTACTGTGTGGCTCTCCTGAATGCTGCATACTTTTCAGGACCTTTGAGTTGCAAATCTTGCTCCTCAAAGTTCCCTGAGGTTTTTTCTGAAATGCATCCTGCAATCAGTAATGAGAATCATGAGGGTCCATCTAGCTACTACACTGGCGCAGGTAGAGGAAATATCTGTGGGGGATTGCTCTGTGAATTATAGTTCACTCTCCAAACCCAGTTCAAAATTGTTGAAGTGACAATGTAAACTACATAAGGGAATGGTGGTCCAAATATCTGCTTCTTCAAAATACCCGTGAATCCACATACTGTACTTTATTCACTTACGTATTCAAACAAGGAATTGTCATGTGTCAAAGCCGTTAGTAAAGTAACCTTAAGTATGGTAGCATACAGATTATTTTGACAATTTGCTAATTGACTTCCAGGCAATAAAATTTAAACTTTGGAGCTGATATTTAAACCTTCCAGCTTTCAATTTTACTTTTACTAAATATGTATATGTCTTCTTCATTGAAGAATCATGTACAACCCACAGTATCTCTAGGATATGAGCCTCTAGGCCAAGTTTCCTGAAACCTCATGTTTTAAAAAGATTTTATTTATTTATTTATTTAACGGAGAGAGAGATCACAAGTAGGCAGGGAAGCAGGCAGAGAGAGGAAGGGAAGCAGGCTCCCTGCTGAGCAGAGAGCCCTATGTGGAGCTCCATACCAGGACCCTGAGATCATGACCTGAGCCAAAGGCAGAGGTTTAACCCACTGAGCCACCCAGATGACCCTGAAACCTCATTTTTTATGTTTCAGATGATGTTTCTAGTCCATGGTCTGGTCAGACCTAAGATTACATCTTTGACATTCTTGTTTAAGTATTCTGCAATATTTTATTCAAAGTTGAAATTTCATATCTAAGCTTCATTTGACATCTTGGCGGATGTTTGGGATTGTTTTTCAGTAAAAACACAATGCGCTTTGGCTCCAACTTGGCTTTTATAGAGTTCATGGTTCTCCAGTGGCAGTTTCTTCCTTCCTCTCTTCTTTTCTTCCTTCCTCCTTTTTTCCTTCCTCTCTTGCTCTTGCTCCCTTCATCTTCCTCTTCATTCCTTCTTGAATAGGGTTTAAACTCATAATGAACCTCCTTTTTTGAAATACCACCATTATCTTTGTTATAGCAGCACACATACCCTCGCAACAGAGGTTGCTATTGTTTGGTTATTTAATATATGATGCATTAGGTCTACATACCAAAATATATACCAAAATACGTCGTGAAAAAAATTGCTATTTGATTTTCACTGCTTATTTCAAAGGTCTAGTCAAGAGCTATTTATAAAACACAATAATTTTGTCATAGCAAAATAACTAAGAAAAATATCCTTAGGCAAGATAAATAGATTGCCAATTTTGTTCATGTTTTGATTTGTCTGTGATAAAACAGTTCAACTCTGATTTCATCAGAGATAGATTTAGTATAATTATAAAGTGAAAACTAAATAAGCATTCTATAAGAGAATTATTTTTAAAGAATAAATTATTTGTGCTTCATTTTCCATTGAAATCATTATTTAAGAATTCATTAACTTTTACATATGTGGCTATTAGCATCTACTGTTCTAATAATTAAAATGTAGCCAGGTATAGGGAATATATTTATCAAAATCTAGTGGACCACATTATCTTATTTTATATTCTTTCTATAGGAATGTTTAGGCATACAGATTGCTCTATTCATAGAGTATATGTGATGCATTGGTATGTGTATAAATTTGTTAACCCTCACACAGTCCACAGCTCAGTTTTAATCCCTTCCAAGGTAAGGTTTTTGTTTACCAGTCTTTAGAAATTAATCACTGTCATTGCATTGTTAAGAGAAAAAATAATAAGACATTGATGAAGTGGCTTCAATTTGTGCAGAGTGTATAAAAATTAGATTATGCAGAAACAGACCAAAAGCTTAAATATATTACTGCAGTACACCCCCCCCCTCTGGCTGCCAAATGAAAAGTAGTGTTTAATAAGAAAATAGACATCTTCTGCAAACACAAAATAGGAAAAATGCTTCTACAGTTAGTTATGTTTCAAAGGTAACTCTTCCCATGTGTAATAGAATTCTGCTGTCTATTTCAAGAAAAATTGGTAAGGCAATAATAAGATTGTTTAAATATCTATAGTATGACTTGCTGTTATTAATGTAGTGAAGAGTACATCTCTTCTAATTAATTTGGCAGAGGTCTGCTAAGAATCCAAACAGATGAAACATTTCTTTGCATTCAAGGAAAACAAATGACTACAAGCAAATTAGTTTTAAAAAGGTGACATTTAAAAATAGCAACACCCAGCAGATTTACTTGTATACTATTCCATGTAATAGCTTTTGATAATAAGTTCCCCCTCCCCCCAACCCTGTACCAGGTACTGGACTCATCTAATTATGATAACGATTTAATGAGGTAAGTTTTGTTATTATCTCTCATTTTACAGATGAGTGGACTGAGAGTCAGGGAAAAAATAAGGAACTTGTCTAAGGTCATCACGCCATAAAGCAGAGGATATAAAATGTGAATCCAGGAATGAAACCTTCAATCTTTGAACAACTGTCCTACCTTACCAGTCATTGGGGAATATCTGTTTGGGTTCTAATACTCTGCCATTGACATTTATTCATTCATTCTTTTTCCCATGTAGTAAACATTTACTGAGCACTGACTATGTGCCAAGTAATGAGGTAGTTTGCAGTATTGTAAGGAAAATACATATCTCAATCCAACATTGCAAGTCATT
Source organism: Mustela nivalis (assembly GCF_964662115.1). Lineage (NCBI taxonomy): Eukaryota > Metazoa > Chordata > Mammalia > Carnivora > Mustelidae > Mustela > Mustela nivalis. The sequence continues at coordinate 37,993,214 of NC_139032.1, read as the reverse complement.
TCTAATTGTAATTCAGTTTGAGAAGGTTGAGCATGTATACTTGCATAGTGTAGCTAACCTTGTTTCAACACAGTAGTGAAAATGTTTGGGATCCTATCATAGGCTGAAGATTTTGGATAGTTTGGTTGGAAATGGGACATAACTCTTGAACAGAGAGAAAGTCTGACTGCTGCCTATACCTAGCCCCATGCCTAGAGAAACATTATCTGCCTCCTAAGTGACCAATGGGAGCCCCAGAGGCACAAGATAAATCAAGCAAACCAGAATAACATCACAAAGTCTCCAAAAATTAAATTGCCATTAAAACCACAGCCCACAAATGTAAGCTAAGACCCAGGTGCTAAAATCTAAGCAGGGTGATGGAATGCTAAAATAAAATATTTAAATAGGACCCAGAATCTCCTAACAAAATACACAAAATTTCCAGGGTGCAATCACAGGTCATACCAAGCACAAAGAAAATCATAACTTAAATGAGAAAAGATATTCAGCTGGTGCCAATAATGAGATGAATTTTACGATGGAATTCTCTGGCAAGGGATTTGAAATACCCATGATAAACACCCCCCAACACACGCATTATATACATATTCTCTTGAAACGTGTAAAAATGAAAAGCTTAGTGAAGTAATATGTTATAAGAAAGAAATGCATGTTAATTACAGAACCAAAAAATGTAATAAAGGAATAAACAACCCTTATTGGATGGGTTAAAGTACAGATAAAAGAAGATAGAATCAGTGAACTTAGGGAAATAAAAACAAAATTTATTCAATATAAATAACAGAAAGAAAAGAGATTAAGTGGTAAAATTTAGAAAGCCTCAGATATCATGAACAGTACATAAAAGTCCAATATTTCTATCATAGGGGTCCCAGAAAGAGACAAAACAAGAGACTGAGTTAAAAGAGTGTTTGAAGAAACAATGGCTAAACTTCCCAAATTTGGCAAAGGACTCAAACATTCTGACCCAAGAAGCTGAGAAAATAAAATAAGATAATCCCAAAGATATCTACTTCAAGACACATCAAAAGCAAAATTTTGAAAGTAAAATATCAGTCAATCAATCAATCAATCAATTGAAAGTTCCAGAGAGAAGTTATGCATTACTTGTAACAGGAATACTGATTCAAATATAGTTGAATGTTGAACAACATGGAGTTTGGTAATATTAGCAGATATTTTTGCTGAATAAAGTATAGTACTATAAATGCGTTTTGCCTCTTATGATTTCCTTAATAACATTTCTTTTCTCTAGCTTACTTTATTATAAGATTACATTATATAATAGATACATAATATATAAAATTATGTGTTAATTGACTATGTTATTGGTGAGGCTTTGGTCAACAGTAGGCTATTAGCAGTTAATTTTGTGGAGAGTCAAAAGATAACATGCAAATTTTCAGCTACACAGTAAGTCAGTTCAGTAACCCTCACCCCTGTGTTGTTTAAAGGTCAATTATATGTTTCCCATCTGAAACTATGGATACCGGAAGGAAATGCTAGAAGAGAACTGCCAACACTGAGTTCGATAGCTTGCAACACTATTCTGTAAAACTGAAGGGGAAATAAACAGTCTCAGATAAAGGAAAGTTAATAAGAATTATTGTCACATTTATTTTGATACAGTTTGTGATCAATTATTTGGAACTGAAGTAAAATAAGTACTGTGGTTTAATGTTTTAAAATATCTTTAATTTCTGGGGCTCCTGGGTGGTTCAGTTGATTAAGCATGCAACTCTTGATTTCAGCTCAGGTCATGATCTCAGTATTTTGGGATCATGCCCTGTGAAGGCTCTGTGCACAGTGAGGAGTCTCCTTGAGGATTTTCTTTCTCCCTTTCCCTTTACCCATCCCCTCACTCATGCTCTCTTTATCTCTAAAATAAATTAATTAATTTATCAAATAATTGTTATTTTTTATTTTATTATTATTATTATTAATTTATCAAATAAATCTTAAATAAAATAAAATTCCTGTGATTTCATTTCCCTTTCTCTCTTTTCATTTTCATTTTTAGATTGGGAGAAGCACAGAGTGAGAGAGAGAGAGAGAGTCAAGCAGATACATGCCCAGTGCAGAACCCAAAGCAGTGTGCTCAATTTCACAACCTTGGGTCTTACCTGAGCTGAAATCAAGAGTCAGACACTTACTGACAGCCAACCAAGCACCCCACTCTCTATTGTTTTTCTTAAATTTTAAATAAGAGAAGGAAGTTAAAACATTTTTCTTTGATCACTTACTGACAGCCAACCAAGCACCCCACTCTCTATTGTTTTTCTTAAATTTTAAATAAGAGAAGGAAGTTAAAACATTTTTCTTTGATCACTATATAATTTCATTTGCGCAGTTTGCAATTATGTGTCTTTATACTTTTCATTATTTTGTGTAAATATTTGTTACATAAAGACATATACAAGAAATTATCTCAAAGGGAATCAAAATAACAAATCAAAGAAAATGTTCTTATAATGAATATAAACTTCCATTCAAATTTATAATGCTTTGTGGGAAATAGTAAGATTTAGTAGATTACAAATATATCTTTTATTACATAATACTATATATTATATATATGTGTGTATGTGTGTGTGTATACACATACACACATATAATAATGCTACACTTGTAGCATTAATTAGAATTTACAGGTATTTTCTCAGTCAATTAAGAATCCTCATAACCCTCCATAACTGAAGTCCCAACACCACCAGAGAGAGAAAAGTGGTCCAATAGTAAGAATTTGAGTCTTACACTTAACCAAGTAAGTAATGACCTAAATACTAGTACTAATGCTTAGTAGCATGAATAATTTTGGATAATGAAACCTTATATAAACATATAAACCTCATTTCCTTACTAGAAAGTTAGGAAGAAATATTTCTTTTCTTTGTTAATAAGAGTAGAACACAAGAATTTATATAAATTTATATTGAACACAATTCTTAACATATTTCTGATATCGAGAATGGATTGATAGAGATCAATCAAATGATTGATAAAGATCAAACAAATGATGCAACCTAAGCTCAGAAAATTTCCCTGATTTGATCAGTCATCATGGCAGAAAATGATATGTCACACTAATACAAAACCACCATGGTTAACTTTACTTCTTTTCAGTTATTAAAGAAATGGGAATTATTATTTATTTTCAAAAATATAATGATTCCATTAAAGCCCCTTTGAAGCACGTATTGAACAACTAAGCCTATCTTAACTATCTTTGGATCACAAAACTGGAAGAGTTCTTTAGAAACAGAGTTGATGCTTAACAAATATGAAATAAATTCATATGTGAATAAACAAATATATTGCATTTTATTTGGGGATCACTATAAGCAGTTCTACTTCTTCATTAAGAATCTTATACTATGTCTCTTTATTATGAATCACTTAAAATCTAGTATAGTAAAATGTAGTACCTAAATTCACATTGAATAAAATTAAAACTTATTTCTATAACATAGTCAATTTTTACACAGCATTTAGCCAATCATGAATTCAGATAAGTTCACTTCCCTTTGTGATCTTTTAAATATCCTATCGTTTTTCTTACAATATTATTGCTTCTTCCAGGAAGTTTTAGGGTTCATTGTAACTACATATAATTTCTCCCTTCCAAATGCACTCAAGAAGTGCAGGATTTAAACTAGTACTACATGCACCATTTTTCATGGTCATTTTAAGATTAAATCTCTCTACATGGTGCCTTAAGAAATATTGCCAACTTGGCTTCAAGGTTATAGGGTAGACACTGGGAGATTAGAATCCTGCATGAGTGGTTGAAAAATAGACATGAAGATTTCCAGATGATGATATAATAGGGTTCTTTGAAACGTTAAAGGGATTCTGCCATGGTTAATGTACAAAAATCATTAAAAATATTAAAGAGTTAATTTTAAAAGGCTGAAGAGATTTAGAATTCAAGAGAGATGTATTATACAAAATGTTAGTTGGACAGGCCAAAAATAATTCAGCACTGGAGCATACTTATAGTTAATAACTAGCAGACAAGAGAGAATCACAAAGTCCAATTCTTCCATTTGCATCTATAATACCTAACATAGTGGTTGAGACAAAGAAGGACTTAGTAAAAGTTCAGGGATGTGTCATGGATTAACCTTTCCAATTATCTTACATTTTCTCCTTAAAGCATTTTTTCTGTTTAGTTTAGAATGAATATTCAGTTCTTCAGCACAGATTCCCCAAACTGTGTAGGAAATATAATTTTTTTTCTTTTGTAAAATGAACAAAATATTAATGCAAAATTCCTGAAAACAAATATGCCTAGGTGTCTTAGTCATTAAGAATCTGCCTTTGGCTCAGGCCAGGGTCACAGTGTCCTGGGATCGAGCCCCACATCTCCCTGCTTATGTTCATTTTCTCACTGTCTCTATCTCTCTTTCTCTGTCAAATAAATAAACAAAATCTTTTTTTTAAAATCTGAAAACATAATCACTGATAAGTAGCCCATTCATTTTTAGTGCCTTGAATGAGCAGAACGAGACAAATCCAACTCTATCTCTTTCTATTATGTGTTCTTCTTTGCCTTTTCCATAATCATTATTTTGTGTCAGGTTTCTATTATAATGGGAAGGTTTAGAAACTAATACTTAAAAAACATTTTATAAAACACAATACCAAACATTCTAGTAAAGTTTGGAGAACAATTATTCTGGGCAAATGGGTATGGGTATTTTTCATCAGATATATTCATCTTTTATTAAAAAAATGTCAGATTTTGTTTCCTCCACCACCCAATAAGAAAAAGTCAAACAGACCTAAAAATTAGTATATCTTCCTGGATTCTTAAGAAAGGCATGGACATAGGGCAATGCACCCAAGATTGGAAATATGGGCCAACATCAGGACTCAAATCTTACTAAAGCAGAGATTCACAAGCAGAAACACCACAAAGGAACCAGAACTGGAGTAAGAAAACATGAGCTGTAATGGAAAAATTGCTGAAAGTTTAGTGAATTCTGAAAATTAAAAATTCTAGGGGGACTTGGTCATATAAGAACCCCACAACTATGTGCGATTTACCTCCAGGAACTCCACCAGGGTCTTACAGTAATTATCAGAGAAAAATCCCCTTAGGCTTCTTGCTGGAGCTGGAGGGAAAAAACAAAAACAACATATTTTGAAATATGTCATGGCATTTTGTTCTTAATAAGTTTTGCATTCAGGTGAAACTAATAAGTGACATGGGGCAGGGAAATATCCAACTCCAACTCCAGCCTTCCATATGATAAAAGGCAAATATCCACCCATATTCCATGTAAGCCATCCCACCAGCTCAAAGGAGGGAAAAACAAACAAACATATAAACGTATAAAGTTTACATTCCTGAAGCAGATGGTCATTAAAAGACCAAGATTTTATTATAGGACTGAATATAGAAAGATTCCACATATACACAATTTACCACTCCAATAATAAAGGCCTATGTAAAACATTTAACTATCCTTTCCAGCTATAAAAAAGAAGAAAAAAAATACAAGCCATATCAAACAGTAAAAACCCAATTTAAAGAGTAAGAGAAAGCACCAGAACCAGACATGTCAGTGATGCTGGAATTATTAGAACAGGAATTTAAAATAACTGTGATTAAAATGTTAAGGGCTCTAATGGATAAAGTAGAAAACATGCCAGAATATATGGATAATGTAAGTTGAGAGAGAAAAATTCTAAGAATTAACAACACAAAAAAATAAATTTTAGAAGTGAAAAATACTCTAACAGAAATGAAGAGTGACTTTGATGGGTTTATTAGATGGTATGCAGTTGAAATAAAAACCTCTGTGCTAATGCATACATCAACAGAGTCCTTGTAAACTAAAATCAAAGAGAACAGAAACTGAAAAATAATACAAAACAGATTAGCAAAGGCTGTGAGAACAATAAGAGGTTTACCATACATGTAATGGGGATGCCATAAGGAAAAGAGAGAAAGGAAATGAATATTTAAACAACAATGACTGAAAATTTCCCCCAAATTAAAATTATATGCCAACCCACACATCGAGGAAGTTCTGGGAACACACAGTAGGAAGATGCCCCATCACTATGTCCAGACATATCATTTTCCAATCATATAAATTCAAAGACAAACAATCCTGAAATAAGCTGGGGGAGGGTTGCTTCACTGATGGAGGAACAAAGACAATAATTACATCTAACTTCTCCTAAGAAAACATGCATGAAGAAGAGAGTGGAAAGAAATATTTGAAATGCGGAAAGAAAAAAAATCAACCTAGAATTCTGTACCCTGTTAAATTATCCTTCAAAAATGAAGGAGAAATAAAGATTTTTTTCAAAAATAAGAACAATTGAGTGAATCTGTTACCAGTTCACCTGACTTGCAAGACACCTTTTAAGTCCTTTAGAGATAAGGTAAATGTTATAGGTCAGAAACTCAGATCTCATAAAGAAAAGAACATCAAAGGAAAAAAAAAAAGTGAAAGTAAAATGAAAGATTATATCTCAAGTGAAAATAAGCTAAAAGATTATATTTCTCTTATTTTTAATGTATCTAACAAATAAGAGAGTGTTCAAAATAATATTAGCAACAATTACTCAATTATGTGTGTTATACATATATTCACTTTACTAATATTTTAGAACATTGTATATATATTCTAAATATAATATGCTAAAGTGTAAGTGAAATGAATGACAGTGATGGTACAAATACGGAAGCAAGGAATTAGAATTATTTTGTTTTTAAAAGGTACTCACCTTTAAAGTGATATATTATTATTTGAATATGGACTTGGATTACCTGTAAGTATATATTGCAAGCTCCAAGGAAACCACTGAAAAAACAAAATGATAATAACTATACCTAAAGAAGGAGATAAAATAAAATCATGATATTCTTATTTAAAAAAAAGTAGAAAAATTATGGAAGACAAAAATAAGAACAAAAAACAGAGGTCGCACATAGAAAACAGTAATAAATGTAGTAGATCTTAATTCAATTATGCCAATACTTACTTGAATTTCAATTGTTTAATGCAATTAAGTCAGAGTACATCAACAAAGACAGCTAAACTATGTTGTGTAAAAGAAATATACTTAAAATATATGTATAGATACAGATTAAAAGTAAATGGGTTGGAAAAAATATATATACTATGCTAGAAAAAATAAAAATAAATGATAAAAATAGCTATATTAATTCCAGACAAAGTAGATTTCAAAGTGAAGAATGTTGTAAGGAATAAAGAAGAACATTATATAATGATAATGAGGTCAAATATCCAAGAAAACATACCAAGTCTTAATATTTATAACACCTAACAGCAGAGTATCATAATTAAGGAGGCAAAAAATCTCATAGAAATGCAAACAAGGAGACATAGATTATCTCAACTATCATAGTTAGAAATATCAACACCAGGGAGGAGTCAAGATAGAGGAGAAGTAGCAGGCTGAGACTACATCAGGTAATAGGAGATCAGCTAGACAGCTTATTAATCCATTGCAAACACCTACAAATCCAACAGGAGACTGAAGAGAGGAAGAGCAACAATTCTAGAAACAGAAAATCAACCACTTTCTGAAAGGTAGGATGGCAGAGAAGTGAATCCAAAGCAACAGGAAGATAGAACACGGAGGTAAGGGCCACCTCATGGCAAGCAGCAGAGCAATGGGGCACAAAATCAGAACTTTTAAAGGTCTTCTCCACTGAGGGACATCGCTCCAGAGGCTCCACCCGGGGTCAGTGTGGCCCCAGGTCCCACAGGGTCACAGAAGGATCAGGGGGTGTCTTGAGTGTTGCAGAGCTCACAGGTATTAGAATGGGGAAGCTGGCTACAGATACAGAGCCAAGGAGTGAGCTCTCAGCTCAGGGTTACCTTCAACCAGTCACAGGCTGGATGAGCTTACAGCACAGCCTGAAGTCAGGGAGATGGGAGTGATGGAGTGCTTTCTTCTGAGGGTGCACTGAGGAGTGGGGCCCCGAGCTCTTGGCTCCTCCGGCCAGAGATGGGAAGCAGCCATTTTCATTCCTGTCCTCCGGAACTCTACGGAAAGCATTCAGGGAACAAAAGCTCCCGTAAGGGAACCCGAGCGGATTACTAAGCCCGGCCGCTGGTAAGGGCAGTGCAATTCCGCCAAGGGCAAAGACACTTGAAAATCGCTACAACAGGCACCTCCCCCAGAATATCAAGAAGAAATCCAGCCAGAACCAAGGTCACTTACCAAGAAGAACAGCGGAATTCCGGAGGAGGAGAAAGCAAAGCATGGAATTTGTGGCTTTCTCCCTATGATTTCTTAGTCTTGAAGTTAATTTAATTATTTTTCATTTTATTTTTTTTTCTTCTACTAAATTGTTTTTTAAGGTTTACCCTTTCCTCTTTTAACATTTTTTTAACTAGGTTATCTTAACAATACCTTTCATTAAAAAAATAATATTGATAATCTTTTTTGAACTTTCATTATTATAATCATATTTTATCATTTAATGTATCTAATTTTATTTTCTGTATACACATAGGGTTTTTTCTTCTAAAAATTTGGGGTAAAACTTCCCATAATAGATCAAAATATACCCTAAATCTAGCTCCAGGTTTATTCTAGTCTCCAGCCTGAGCAAAATCTCTCCACTTTTTTTTTTCTATATTCTCCTAAACAACTTACTTTATCAAATCCTTTTTTAGAAATAATTTTTTTTTCATTTTTATAGGCATATTCTATCCCTTCATTGTGTTTAACCTTATATATGTTTTTCATTCTTTAAAATTCTGGGAGGTACTTTCTTCTAAGAGACCAAAATACTCCCAAAATTAAGTGGGTGACCCCGTTCTAGTCACCAGTCTAATATATACATATACTTTTTTCTCTTTTTTATATTCTTTAAAATTTGTTTTCTCTTTTTTAAATTTCTTTTTTCTGACCTTCTTTTTATCCTCTTTCTCCACCGCCCAAGATTTGGGGTATCTTTGGATTTGGTTAAAGCACATTTTCCTGGGGTCTTTGCCTCCCTTTTAATATTTTATTTCCTCCTTCATATATTCTTATGTGGACAAAACAACAAGGGAGAAAAACGCACCACCAAAAAAAAAAAAAAAAAATAAGAATAAGAAGCAATACCAAAGACTTGGGACAATTCTCAAGATTCTAGCAAGGCTCGAAAAAGCATGGAAGATATTAGAGAAACCTTCTCTAGAGAGATAAAAGCCCTTTCTGGAGAAATAAAAGAACTAAATCTTACCAAGTTGAAATTAAAAAAAAAAAACTATTAATGAGGTGCAATAAAAAAATGGAGGCTCTTTCTGCTAGGAAAAATGAGGCAGAAGAAAGAATTAGTGACATAGAAGAACAAATGACAGAGAATAAAGAAACTTAGCAAAAGAGAGAAAAATAAATACTGGACCATGAGGGGAGAATTTGAGAGGTAAGTGATACCATAAGAAGAAACAACATTAGAATAACTAGGTTTCCAGAAGAAGAAGAAAGAGAGAGAGGAGCAGAAAGTATATTGGAGAGAAATATTGTAGAGAATTTCCCTAATATGGCAAAAGGAACACGCATCAAAATCCAGGAGGTGCAGAGAACCCCCCCTCAAAATCAATAAGAATAGATCCACACTCCGTCAACTAATAGTAAAATTTACAAGTCTTAGCGACAAAGAGAAAATGCTGAAAGCAGCCTGGGAAAAGAAGTCTGTAACATACAAGGGTAAAAACATTAGCTTGGCAACTGACCTATCCACAGAGACCTGGCAGGCCAGAAAGAACTGGCATGATATATTCAGAGCACTAAACGAGTAAAACATGAAGCCAAGAATACTATATTCAGCTAGGCTATCATTGAAAATAGAAGGAGAGATAAAAAGCTTCCAGGACAAAAAAAAAAAAAAAAAAACCTGAAAAAATTTGCAAGCACCAAACCAGCTCTACCGGAAATATTGAAAAGGGTCCTCTAAGCAAACAGAGAGCATAAAACTAGTAGATCAGAAAGGAGCAGACAATATACAGGAACAGTCACCTTACAGGCAATACAATGGCACTAAATTCATATCTCTCAATAGTTAGCCTGAATGTAAATGGGCTAAATGCCCCAATCAAAAGACACACGGTAGCAGAATGGATAAAAAAACAATACCCATCAATATGCTGCCTATAAGAAGCTCATTTTAGACCTGAAGTCACCTCCAGATTTAAAGTGAGGGGGTGGAAAAGAATTTACCATGCTAATAGACATCAGAAGAAAGCTGGGGTGGCAATCCTTATGTCAGAACAATTAGATTTTAAGCCAAAGACTATAATAAAAGATGAGGAAGGACACTATATCATACTCAAAGGGTCTGTACAACAAGAAGATCTAACAATTTTAAGTATCTATGCCCTTAACATAGGAGCCAAGTAATAACAAAATCAAAGAAACACATCGACAATAATACAATAATAGTAGGGGACTTTAACACTCCCCTCATTGAAATGGACAGATCATCCAAGCAAAAGATCAACAAGGAAATAAAGGCCTTAAATGACACACTGGACCAGATGGACATCACAGATATATTCAGAACATTCCAATACAAAGCAACAGAATACACATTCTTCTCTAGTGCACATGGGACATTCTCCAGAATAGAACACATATTGGGTCACAAACCAGGACTCAACTGGTATCAAAAGATTGGGATCATTCCCTGAATATTTTCAGACCAAAATGCTCTGAAGCTAGAACTCAATCACAAGTAGATATTTGGAAAGAACCCAAATATATGGAAACTAAACAGCATCTTTCTAAAGAATGAATGGGTCAACCAGGAAATTAAAGAAGAACTGAAAAAAATCATGGAAACAAATAATAATGAAAACACAATGTTTCAAAATCTGTGGGACACAACAAAGGCAGTCCTGAGAGGAAAATATATAGTGGTACAAGCCTTTCTCAAGAAACAAGAAAGGTCTAAAGTACATAACCTAACCTACACCTAAAGGAGCTGGAGAAAGAACAACAAAGAAACCCTAAACCCAGCAGAAGAGAAATCATAAAGATCAGAGCAGAAATAAAAGAAATAGAAAAAAAAACAATAGAACAAATCAATGAAACTAGGAGCTGGTTCTTTGAAAGAATTAATAAGATTGATAAACCCCTGGCCCGACATATCAAGAAGAAAATAGAAAACACTGAAATAAATAAAATCATGAATGAAAGAGGAGATATCACAACCAACACCAAAGAAATACAACCGATTATAAGAGCATATTTGAACAACTCTATGCCAAAAAATTTGACACATTCCTAGAGACAAATAAACTACCACAAGTGAACCAGGAAGAAATAGAAAACCTGAACAGACCCATAACCAGTAAGGAGATTGAAACAGGAATCAAAAATCTCCAAACAAACAAAAGCCCAGGGCCAGACAAGTGCCGAGGCGAATTCTACCAACATTTAAAGAAGAATTAATACCTATTCTCCTGAAAATGTTCCCAAAAAATAGAAATTAAATAATAGAAATAAACTTAGAAATAAACTTCCAAACTCATTTTATGAGGCCAGCATCAACTTGATCCCAAAACCAGACAAGAATCCCATCAAAAGAGAGAATTACGGACCAATATCTTTGATGAATATAGATTTTAAAATTCTCACCAAAATACTAGTCAATAGGATCCAACAGTACATTAAAAAGATTATTCATCATGACCAAGTGGGATTTATTCCAGGGCTGCAAGTTTGGTTCAACATCCACAAATCAAACAATGTTATACAATACATTAATAAAAGAAAGAACAAGAAACATATGACACTCTCAATAGATGCTGAAAAAGCATTTGACAAAGTACAGCATCCCCTCCTGATCAAAACTCATCAGAGTGTAGGGACAGAGGGAACATACCTCAATATCATTAAAATCATCTATGAAAAACACACCAAAAATATTATCCTCAATGGAGAAAAACTGAAAGATTTTCTGCTAAGGTCAGGAACACAGCAAGGATGTCCATTATCATCACTGCTATTCAACATAGTACTAGAAGTCCTAGCATCAGCAATCAGACAACAAAAAGAAATTAAAGGTATCCAAATCGGCAAAGAAGAAGTCAAACTATCACTCTTTGCAGATGTTATGATACTATATGTGGAAAACCCAAAAGGCTCCACTCCAAAAACTCCTAGAACTTGTACAGGAATTCAGTAAAGTGTCAGGATGTAAAATCAATGCACAGAAATCAGTTGCATTTCTCTACACCAACAACAAGACAGAAGAAAGAGAAATTAAGGAGTCAATCCCATTTACAATTGTACCCCAAACCATAAGATACGTAGGAATAAACCTAACCAAGGAGGCAAAGAATCTATACTCAGAAAACTATAAAGAAGTTTTCATGAAAGAAATTTTCATGAAAGAAATTAAAGAAGACACAATGAAATGGAAAAATGTTCCATGCTCCTGGATTGGAAGAATAAATATCGTGAAAATGTCTATGCTACCTAAAGCAATCTACACATTTAATGCAATCCCTATCAAAATCCCATCCATTTTTTTTCAAAGAAATGGAACAAATAATCCTAAAATTTATATAGAACCAGAAAAGACCTCGAATAACCAAGGAATATTGAATAAGAAAGCCACAGTTGGTGGCATCACAATTCCGGACTTCAAGCTCTATTACAAAGCTGTCATTATGAAGACAGCATGTTACTGGCACAAAAACAGACACATAGATCAATGGAACAGAATAGAGAGCCCAGAAATAGACCCTCAACTCTATGGTCAACTAATCTTCGACAAAGCAGGAAAAAATATCCAATGGAAAAAAGACAGCCTCTTCAACAAATGGTGTTGGGAAAATTGGACAGCCACATGCAGAAAAATGAAATTGGACCATTTCCTTACACCACACACAAAAATAGACTCAAAATGGATAAAGGACCTCAATGTGAGAAAGGAATCCATCAAAATCCTTGAGGAGAACACAGGCAGCAACCTCTTCGACCTCAGCCACAGCAACTTCTTCCTAGGAACATTGCCAAAGACAAGGGCAAAAATGAACTATTGGTATTTCATCAAGATCAAAAGCTTTTGCACAGCAAAGGAAACAGTTAACAAAACCAAAAGACAACTGACAGAATGGGAGAAGATATTTGCAAATGACATATCAGATCAAGGGCTACTGTCCCAAATCTATAAAGATCTTAGCAAACTCAACACCCAAAGAACAAATAATTCAATCAAGAAATGGGCAGAGGACATGAACAGACATTTCTGCAAAGAAGACATCCAGATGGCCAACAGACACATGAAAAAGTGCTCCACATCACTTGGCATCTGAGAAATACAAATCAAAACCACAATGAGCTACCACCTCACACCAGTCAGAATGGCTAAAATTAACAAGTCAGGAAATGACAGATGCTGGCGAGGATGCAAAGAAAGGGGAATCCTCCTACACAGTTGGTGGGAATGTAAGCTGGTGCAACCACTCTGGAAAACAGTGTGGACGTTCCTCAAAATGTTGAAAATAGCAATTGCACTACTGGGTATTTATCCTAAAGATACAAATGTAGTGATCTGAAGGGTATGTACACCTGAATGTTTATAGCAGCAATGTCCACAATAGCCAAATTATGGAAAGAACCTAGATGTCCATCACAGAGGTATGGCTAAAGAAGATGTGGTATATACATACAATGGGATACTATGCAGCCATCAAAAAAATGAAATCTTGCCATTTGAGATGACGTGGATGGAACTAGAGGGTATTATGCTTAGCAAAATAAGTCAATTGGAGAAAGACAACTATCATATGACCTCCCTGATGTGAGGAATTGGAGATGCAACATGGGGGGTTTGGGTGGTAGGAAAAGAATAAATGAAACAAGATGGGAATGGGAGGGAGACAAATAATAAGTGATTTTTAATCTCACAAAACAAACTGAGGGTTGCGGGGGGAAGCAGTGTTGGGAGAGTGGGGTAGGGTTATGGACATGCTGGGGGGGGGAGTGTTGGAAGAGTGGGGTGGGGTTATGGACATTGGGGAGGGTATGTGTTATGGTGAGTGCTGTGAAGTGTGTAAACCTCATGATTCACAGACCTGTACCCCTGTGGATAAAAATACATTGCATGTTTATAATAAATAAATAAATAAGAATATAAACTCTTTAAAAAATAAAAAAATAAATATAAAATAAAATTTTAAAAGTGAAAAAAAAGAAACGAAAGAAACATCAACACCCTCCTCTCAACAACTGACAGACCCATTAGAGAGAAAATAAGGAAGAACATAGTTAAACTTGAAAATACCATCAATAAGTAAAATTGAATCTAAACACTACTTCATCCAATAACAGAGGAATACACATTCTTCTCAAATTCACATGGATCATTCACCAAGAAAGACCGCGTTATAAATCACAAGATACCTTTACAAATTTAAAAGAATAGAAAGCATTCAGACCTGGAGCTTAGGTGATAGAGTAGCAGAAGATACCTTGAACACAGCTAGAGAAACACCAAATCATTCTGCATACCCAAGAAATTGATCTGAGGACTGACCGAACAAAATGCACAACTAGAGGGAGAGAAGAGGCCAAATTGTGGAAGGTAGGAGGTGCAGAGATATGGTTTGGGGGAAAAATGGATCTTGAGTGTGTGGAGGGGAAGTAGTCCTGGTCATGGAGAGAGGCAGGAGAGAGAGAGAGGGATAGAGAGAGAGAGAGAGAACTACCGGAAAAAATACTTCCCCAAAGTCATTGATTGGGAAAATGAGAGAGAGTGATATTGATGAGTTTTTATAACCAGTGAGACTCAAAGACTGGAATTTTAGAAGTCCAAAGCATGGCTCCTGTGGAGTTCTGAGTGTGTTACAGTGCTCTTCTGGAGAAATAGGGAAGATAGCCTGGGGTCAGATGGCACAATCTGAGGATCCCCTGGGACTCACTGGGAGAGGCAGTTCCCTCTTCTTGGGGTGCATCTGGGAGAGGAAGTATTGCCTTTCCAAGATAAGAGAGCTGGCAGGCATCATTTCCCTCACTTTCTCCTCAGCATAAACTAACTTCAGTAAGTAATACAAGCCCAACACTGGCTGCCTAAACTGTTCACATGAAAGTCCACTCCCCTGCAATCTGCTGGGACAGCTTTTCTCAGGCCAAAATGCCAGAGAACCAATGCAGCCCGTTCCACCTCCTAGAGGACCAGCACAAACTATCCCCCACCCAGTACACATATCATATCTACTGACCATAGATTTCTGAAGACCTTCAACTCTAGTGGAAAAAGCATCAATTTTCTTCTAACAAGCAGATATGAGCACACCTAGTTAAAATCTGCCAAGGTCCAAGCACTCTCCACTGCAGGCAAGGAGAAACTCCACAGAGGACCAGCCTGAAGAAAAAAGCAGACAAAACACAGCACCAAACTGTCTGAGCATACTTAAGAAACACTTCTGAAACACTAGGCCTTGGACAGTATGTAGCCTCTTTTTCATAAAGCCATTTCTCTCAGGAACAGGAAACACAACAGGCTTTCCTAAAAGAGACCTAGACAAAATTCCAGTATGGAGGAATTCATCCCAAATGAAACAATAAAAAAGGGTCACTGTGAGGGATCTAATCAAAACAGACATAAGTAATATGGCTGATCCAGAATTCAAAGCAACTATCATAAGAATACTCGCTGTGTTTAAGAAAATCAAGAGAAGTCACCAGGGAGTTTCTTATTGCAGAGATAAAAGGACTATATACTAGTCAGGCCAAATTAAAAACACAATAACCAAGATTTGAAACTGACTGGATGTAACGACCAAAATGATGGAAGAAGCAGAGGAACAAATAAGTGACATAAAAGACAAAATTATGGAGAATGAGCTGAATTAAAGAAGGAAAGAAAAATATTAGATCACAAATGTAGAACTCAGTGATTAAATAAAGTGTAATAACCCTCATATCACAATAGTCCCAGAAGAAGAGAGGGAAAAGGGGGTAGAAACTTTGAGGAAATTAAGGATGAAAACATCCCTAAATGGGAGAAGAAAATAGACATAAAAATTCAAGAGGCATGAAGAACTTCCATTACAATCAACAAAAGTAGGCCAATATCAAGGCATAGTGTAGTTAAATTTAAAAAATATAGAGATAAAGAAAAAATTCTAAAAGCACAAGACAAAAGAAGTTGTTAACCTTAGACAAAAAATTTTAGTTTCAGATCTTTTCACAGAAATTTGGCAAGCCAGAAGAAAGGGCATAACATATTCAACATGCTCAGTGGGAAAAGTATGCAGTCAAAAATATTGTATCTAGCAAGGCTATCATTCAGAATAGAAGGAGAAATAAATACTTTCCCAGATAAACAAAAACTAAAGGAGTTGTGAACACTAAATCAGCCTTACAAGAAATTTTAATATTTTATTTTTAATATTTTCCCTTTAGTGGGAAAGAGTGGGAAGAAAGACCAAAAGAAACAAAAACTTGAAAGGAGCAAACAAAATCTCCAGAGATAATTATAAAACAAGTAATAAAATAGCACTAAATTCATGTCTATCAATAATTAACCTGAATGTAAATGAACTAAGCACTCCAATCAAAAGTCATAGGGTGTCAGAATGGGTTAAATATATACTGCCTAAAAAAGACCATTTTAGACCTAAAGACACCAGTAGATTGAAAAATGAGGGGATGTAGAAATATTTACCATACAATTGGATATCAAATGAAAGCTGGAGCAACAACACTTATATCAGGCAAACTAGATTTAAACCAAAGAGTGTCACAAGAGATGAAGAAGAACCCTGCATCATAATAAAGGGATCTATCCATAAGATCTAATAGTTGTAATAGTTATACCTCCAATTGTAAATATATGGCACACCCAAATATATAAAACAATTAATAATAAACATAAAGGAACTCATTGATAACAATAAAATAATAGTAGGGGACTTTAACACCCAGATTACATCAAGGGATAGATTATCTAAGCAGAAATTCAGCAAAGAAACAATGACTTTTAATGACACTTTGGGCCAGATGTGTTTAACAGATATATTGAGATCATTGTCCCCTAAAGCAGCAGAATATACTTTTTTTTTCAAATATACATAAGACATTCTCCAGAATAGATTATATTCTGGGTCCCAAATCATGCCTCAATGAGTACAGAAAGATTGAGATCATACTATGCATATTTTTTCATTGCAAAATTATAAAACTTGAAGCCAATTAAAAAAAAAAAAGAAAAATGTCACAAATAAATGGAGGCTAATGAGCATTCTACTAAAGAATGAATGGATCAACCAGGAAGTTAAAAAAGAAGTATATACATATATACATTCATACATACACAGATGAAATTGTAAACATAACAGTCCAAAAGACCAAAACCTTTGAGATGCACAAAAGCAATCCTAAGATGAAAGTATACAGCAATACAGGCCTGCCTTAAGAAGCAAGGAAAATCCCAAATACACACCCTAACCTTACACCTCAAGGAGTTAGATAATAAAATAAGAAATGAAGGTTGGAGCTAGCAGAAGGAAAATAGTAAAGATTAGAGCAGGAAAAAAATGATATTGAAACCAGCAAACAAAGATCAGCAGAACAGATCAATGAAACCAGGAGCTGGTTCTTTGAAAGAATTAGTAACCTTGATAAGCCCCTAGCCAGACTAATCAAAAATAAAAAAAGAAAGAAACTAAATAAATAAAACCATAAATAAGAATAGAGATCACAACTAACACCACAGAAATATATACAATCATAAGAGAATATTATGAAAAATATATGCCAACAAATTGGGCAATCTGGAAGAAATGGATAAATTCCTAGAATTACATAAATTACCAAAACTGAAAACAAGAGATAGAAAGCTTAAAAAGACCAATAAACAACAAATAAATTGAATCAATTATCAAAAATCTCCCAACAAACAAAAGTCCAGAGACAGCACAATTCCAGACTTCATGGTACATTACAAAACTGCAGTCATCAAGACATTTTAGTGCCACCATATCAACAGATACATAAATCAATGGAACAGAAAAGAGAAGCCAGAGATGAACCCACAACTATATGACCAACTAATCTTTGACAAAGCAAGAAGGAATATTGAGTGGAAAGAAAATAGTCTCTTCAACAAATGGTGTTGGGAAAACTGGACAGAACATACAAAAAAATTGAAACTGGACAATTTTCTTATTTCATATACAAAAAAATAAATTTTAAATGTATTAAAAATCTAAATGTGATAAGAAACCATCAAAACCCTAGAGAAGAACACAAGCAGTAACCTCTTTGACAATAACCATATGATCTTCTTGCTAGTACATCTCTTAAGACAAGGGAAACAAAATAAAAAATGAAATATTGGGACTTCATCAAGATAAAATCTCCAGCACAGTGAAGTAAATAATCTAGAAAACTAAAGACAACCTTCAGAATTGAAGATATTTGCAAATGACATATCTGATAAAGGGTTAATATCCACAATATGTTAAGAAAACTCAACACTCATAAAATAAAATGATTAATCCAATTTAAAAATGGGCAAAAGACATGAATAGACATTTTTCCCAAGAATAATTACCAATGGCTTACAGATATATGAAAAAATGCTTAACATCACTTATCATCAGGGAAAGACAAATCAAAATTACAAAGATATATCACTTGACACCCATCAGAATGGCTAAAATTAACACAGGCAACAACAGATGTTGGCTAGAATGTGGAGAAAGGTAAACCTTCTTGCTGTTGGTGGGGATGCAAACTGGTACAACCACTCTGGAAAATAGTATGGAGGTTCCTCAGAAATGAAAAAGTAGAACTACCCTACAATCCAGCAATTGCACTATTAGGTATTTTACCTAAAGGATGCAAAAATACTGATTTTAAGGGAATCATGCATCCCAATGTTTATACAGCATATCAACGATAGGCAAATTATGGAAAGCGCCCAAATGTCCATCAACTGATTAATGGATAAAGAAGAAGTGGTATGTGTATTCATACAATAAAATATTACTTAGCATCAAAAAGAATGAAGTCTTGCAATTTGCAATGATGTGGACAGAGTTAGTATTATGCTAAATAATATTAGTTAATAAGAGAAAGAAAAACACAATATGATTTATAGAATAGTTATATGGTTATAATAAGGTTATATGGGATTACAATATATTATTTTGTATATGTTACAATATATTATTATATGGCTATAATATGATTATATAAATTTCACTTATATGTGGAATTTAGGAAACAAAACAGATGAAATAAAGAGGGAAAAAAGAGAGGCAAACCATATAACAAACTCTTAATTATATAAAACAAACTGGGGGTTGCTGAAAGGGAAGTGAGTAGGAGGGGATGCGTTAGATGTGTGATGGATATTAAAGAAGCAATTGGATGAGCACTAGGTGTTGTATGTAAGTAATGAATCACTAAATTCTACACCTGAAATATTACACTGTAGTTATCTAAATGAAGTTTAAATAAAACCATGGAACTAACATAAATAAATGAAGTACAGTGAAAGAAAAAATAATCAGTAAATAAATAATAAATAAGTTTTATTTTACTTATTAAAAACAACAAAAAAGGGGTGCCTGGGTGGCTCAGGGGATTAAGCCTCTGCCTTCGGCACAGGTCATGATCTCAGGGTACTGGGATTGAGCTGCATATCAGGCTCTCTGCTCAGCTGGGAGCCTGCTTCTCCCTCTCTCTCTGTGTGCCTCTCTGTCTTCTTGTGATCTCTCTGTCAAATAAATAAATGAAATTTTCTAAAAAATGTTTTAAAAAATAAGACAAAAAAGATTATCTAACTTATGATATTTAATTTTTTTAATATTTTATTTATTTATTTGACAAAGAGGGAGAGAGTGAGCACAAGCAGGAAAAGTGGCCACAGATGCAGCAAAGGGAGAGGGAGAAGCAGGTTCCTCTTGGAGCAAGGAACCCAATGCAGGGTCCAAGGACCCTAGGATCATGACCTGAGCCAAAGGCAGACATTTAACTGATTGAGTCACCCAGGGACTTCATGACGTTTAAATTTAAGATAAGTTTTACTTAACATATTCAGAGGGAAATCAATTATATTTTTAATTATATTTTATTTATTTAAATATATATATTTAAATAAATAAATATTAATTTAAATATATATAGAGAGAATATACATATTCTCTCTATATATATCTAGGAACAAAACAAAAACAATAAAAATCTGAGCTCATGCATACAGAAAATAGACCAGTAGTTGCCAGAAGTAAAGGAAAGTGTGGTGGGGGTGGGCAAAATGAGTGAAGGGTGTTAAAAAGTAAAAAAATCCAACTATGAAATAAATGTCATATTTATATGAAATAAAAAGTCATGGGAAGTAATATATGTGGAGTGGAGTGTCTATAGTTAGGAATACTCTATTGTATACTTGAAAGTTGCGAAGGGAGTGGATCTTAAATGTCTTCAGCACAATAAAAAAATGTTTTTGTGGTCATGGATGTTAATTAGAAATATTCTGGTGATCATTTCAAAATATATACAAATATAAAATTATATGTTGTACACTTGAAGCTAATACAATGTTATATGCCAATTACACTAAATTTTTGAAAATAAATAAGATGAAAATAAAAATGGGCTAAATAAAAAAAATACTTACCTGTAACATTTAACTTAAAGAAACAACTAATTAAAAAAATAGGACACAATGAATTTAAAGTAGAAATCAATAACAGAAAGGAAACTGGAAAATCCCCAAAGCAAATGGACATTAAACAACACATTTCTAAATAACACAAGTCAGAGAAGCAACTTCAAGAGAAATTTTAAAATATTTTGACTAAATGAGAATACAATGACAACTTACCCAAATTTGTAAGATGCAGTAAAAACAGTGTTTAAAAGGAAATTTATAAATTGAATGCATAGATTAGATAAGAAGAAAAATAAGATCTAAAATCAATAATCTAAGTTTCCACTGTAAGAAACTCCAAAAAGAAGGTTAATTAAAACTACCAAGGATGGTTCAACATTCGCAAATCAATCAATGTGATACAACAAATTAATATGAGAGGAGAAAAGAACCACATGGTCCTCTCAATTGATGCAGAAAAAGCATTTGACAAAATCCAGCATCCGTTCCTAATTAAAACACTTCAAAGTATAGGGATAGAGGTAACATTCCTGAACTTCATCAAATCTATCTATGAAAGACCCACAGCAAATATCATCCTCAATGGGAAAAAACTTGCAGCCTTCCCATTGAGATCATGAGCAAGACAAGGATGCCCACTTTCACCACTCTTGTTCAACATAGTATTAGAAGTCCTAGCAACAGCAATCAGACAACAAAGAGAAATGAAAGGTATCCAAATTGGTAATGAAGAAGTCAAACTCTCTCGCTTCACAGATGACATGATACTTTATATGGAAAACCCAAAAGACTCCACCCCCAAACTATTAGAACTCATACAGCAATTCAGCAACGTGGCAGGATACAAAGTAAATGTGCAGAAATCAGTGGCTTTCTTATACACTAACAAAGAAAATACAGAAAGGAAAATTAGAGAATCGATTCCATTTACTATAGCACCAAGAACCATAAGATACCTGGGAATAAGCCTAACCAAAGAGGTAAAGGATCTGTAAACAAGGAACTACAGAACACTCATGAAAGAAATTGAAGAAGACACAAAAAGATGGAAGACCATTCCATGCTCTTGGATCAGAAGAATAAACATTGTTAAAATGTCTATACTGCCTAGAGCAATATATACTTTTAATGCCATTCCAATCAAAATTCTACCGGTATTCTTCAAAGAGCTGGAGCAAATAATCCTAAAATTTGTATGGAATCAGAAGAGACCCCAAATCGCTAGGGAAATGTTGAAAAATAAAAATAAAATTGGGGGCATCACGTTACCTGATTTCAAGCTTTACTACAAAGCTGTGATCACCAAGACAGCATGGTACTGGCATAGAAACAGACACATAGACCAGTGGAACAGAGTAGAGAGTCCAGATATGGACCCTCAACTCTATGGTCAATTAATCTTTGACAAAGCAGGAAAAAATATACAGTGAAAAAAAGACAGTCTCTTCAATAAATGGTGCTGGGAAAACTGGACAGCTATATGTAGAAGAATGAAACTCGACCATTCTCTTACACCATACACAAAGATAAACTCAAAATTGATAAAAGACCTCAATGTGAGACAGGAATCCATTAGAATCCTAGAGGAGAACATAGGCAGTAATCTCTTCAATATCAGCCACAGCAACTTCTTTCAAGATATGTCTCCAAAAGCAAAGGAAACAAAAGTGAAAATAAACTTTTGAGACTTCATCAAAATCAAAAGCTTCCGCACAGCAAAGGAAACAGTCAAAAAAACAAAGAGGCAACCCATGGAATGGGAGAAGATATTTGCAAATGAAAGTACATAAAAAAGGTTGATATCCAGGATCTATAATGAACTCCTCAATCTCAACACACACAAAACAGGCAATCATATCAAAAAATGGGAAGAAGATATGAACAGACACTTCTCCAGTCAATACATACAAATGGCTATCAGACACATGAACAAATGTTCATCATCATTAGCCCTCAGGGAGATTCAAATTAAAACCACATTGAGATATCACCTCACACCAGTTAGAATGACCAAAATTAACAAAACAGGAAACAACATGTGTTGGAGAGGATGTGGAGAAAGGGGAACCCTCTTACACTGTTGGTGGGAATCCAAGTTGGTGCAGCCTCTTTGGAGAACAGTGTGGAGATTCCTCAAGAAATTAAAAGTAGAGCTTCCTTATGACCCTGCAATTGCACTCCTGGGTATTTACCCCAAAGATACAGATGTCGTGAAAAGAAGGGCCATCTGCACCCCAATGTTTATAGCAGCAATGGCCACGGTTGCCAAACTGTGGAAAGAACCAAGATGCCCTTCAACGGATGAATGGATAAGGAAAATGTGGTCCATATACACTGTGGAGTATTATGCCTCCATCAGAAAGGATGAATACCCAACTTTTGTAGCACCATGGATGGGACTGGAAGAGATGATGCTGAGTGAAATCAGTCAAGCAGAGAGAGTCAATTATCATATGGTTTCACTTATTTGTGGAGCATAACAAATATCATGGAGGTCAAGGAGTGTTAGAGAGGAGAAGGGAGTTGGGGTAAATTGGAAGGGGAGGTGAATCATGAGAGACTATGGATTCTGAAAAACAATCCTATGGGCTTGAAGTGGCGGGGGGGTGGGTGGGAGGTTGGGGTACCAGGTGGTGGGTATTATAGAGGGCACGGATTGCATGGAGCACTGGGTGTAGTGAAAAAATAATGAATACTGTTTTTCTGAAAATAAATAAATTGAAAAAAACCCTACCAACCTGTGGAATCTCTGTATATATAAAAGACAGCTCTGTTGGTTTGCAAAACACTTCTGATATTGAGAGAGCAATCTATAAGGGCTATGTCAATAGAGATACTCAGAATTTTTTAAAAGTAGTTCAACCAGGTATAGTTGCCCAGAGCTTTAATATGACTTCAAGGCCACAGTACCTAAAGGAGATAATGTCTTTTTCCTAATGAGACATGTTTATTTATAAAAACCTAAGGATTCACTTAAAATGGAAGGACTACCTAATGTTTAAGACAGGCATGGATGGTTTATTTAAAAACACTAAGGTCAACTTTCATAATGATTCACTATTACTAATGAATGAATGTCTTATAATACTGATGAGTGTACAGCTAAAAACAAGCAAACAGGGGCACCTGGGTGGCTCAGTGGGTTACGCCGCTGCCTTCGGCTCAGGTCATGATCTCAGGGTCCTGGGATCGGGTCCCGCATCGGGCTCTCTGCTCAGCAGGGAGCCTGCTTCCTCCTCTGTCTCTCTGCCTGCCTCTCTGCCTACTTGTGGTCTCTCTATGTCAAATAAATAAATAAAATCTTTAAAAAAAAAACAAGCAAACAAACAAAAACACTTCTCACAGGGTGTCTGATTAATTCAGTCAGTAGAGTTTGTGACTCTTGATCTTGGGTTGTGAGCTCAAGCCCCACACTGAACACAGAGATCATGGGGTGCCAGTGTGGCTCAGTTGTTAAGTATCTCCCTTTGGCTCAGGTCATGATCCCAGAGATCAAAGGATAATGGGATCACTTGGGATCAAGCCCCAGGTTGGGCTCCCTGATCAGTACGAAGCCCACTTCTCTCTCTCCCACTCCTCCTGCTTGTGTTCTCCCCCTTTCTGTGTGTTTCTCTGACAAATAAATAAATAAAATCTTAAAAAAACAACACACACACACACACACTTCTCATAATATTTGGGGATAGTTTTAGAGAGAGCTAATAGAGAATATCCATCCTGCTTCAAACACATAGAAGTTTTAAAGTAAAACTCAAAAGCAACAATAAAAAAAGTTAAATGTAAAAGAAAGAAAAACTCCTTTGTGTCAGGAAAAATAAAAGTGAAAGTGTGGGATTTAGGCAAGAAACAAATGCACAGTTGATACCTTGAAAGTCTTGGAAATATTGAGGATGTAAATACTATGAAGGAGCTTGAAGCCATTATTTTATCATCATATCCTCAAATTGGGCAGCTGAAACGAAAAGGCCTGATCAGCTGAAGTCCTAAAAGAATTTCCTCACTAGTAAATGCATACTAGAAACGTTGGCTATTAGCACTGCCTGATATTTTGAGAAAGAAAATAAATTTATTTTGTGAGTATGGAGCAAGATTTCATAACACTTGCAAAACCAATAATGTTTTTGGACACATAGAACTTAAGGGACACATGGAAAAATACAAAACCAAAAAAACAAAGCCAAAATCTTTAGCAAAAATTCCATATCCCATAGGGAAAGAGACCCTTCTCCCACTTCACCACCACTCTACACACACACACACACACACACACACACACACACTCCCTTCATATAAAATTTCTGTTTGAAATTTAATTTCACAGTAAAAATTACCAACTACATAAGTAAATAAGCATATAACACAATAAACAGGAAGATCAGCAATCTAAAATATGAATAGAATTATTCCTTTAAAATATAACTTAAAATTTTAAAATAATGTTTAAAATAATTAAAACAAATAGACATTTAAAAATGAAAGAATGTGAAAAAAAAAAAACACTATACATGATTGTCAAACTTTCCATAATTTATTTCCTCACTGTAAAAGTTCCTTTATGATATGATTCTGAGTCTCCACTCCTCAAGAGTGGACAGCCTATCTCCATGCTTCTTTGGTTTCTTTAGACTATTGTTTTTCTTTGCCCTAGACCCTGTGGCAGAAGTAATGTGTCAGTTCTGAGCCAGGACTTCAAGACTTTTAGTGTGTTTCCCCTCCTGACCCTAACACTGACATGTATAAAAGCCTGAACTAGCTCAGTGAAGAAACCACATGAGGCAGGGACAAACCATTCAACCTGGGGTATACTGAACTAGCCAGGCAGCTAAACTATCATTTGATTTGTGCACCCAACAGAAGGGACAAAATACACTTATCTGAGCCCAGCATCAATGTCCAACTCACAGAAATATAAGATATATAGATGATTATTGTTTCAAGCCAGTAATTTGGGGTTAATTTATTTTACAGCAAAAACTTACTGAAATGCAAAATTAAAATGCAAATGACAGAAATTATTATTATTTTTTTAGAAAGAACAAAAATCTAAACTAGGGAACTAGATGTGTATCATGAATCAATCAAAGTAAAAAGATGTTTTTGTCTTTTGAGGTTTGGGAGTAGACTATGTAATAAAAATCCTTTAACCCGTAAGCTGGTATTTTTGTTTTAAGAACAGACAATGTTCAGCTTCTTTGTACCAGAGAGGGACTTTCCTAAAACTGAAAAGAAATCCAGTAGGAGATGTGGCTTTCATACCTAGCTGAACTATTGCATGGATAATGCAAGTAAGGATGACTGATCAGCTCTTTAGAGAAGAGGCCACAAAACACAGACCATTTCAAGGCTAATGTATGTTACTGCTGTTGGTAGGCCTCACACATACAGATTTAGCACTTTTTAGCAAATGGTTAGTATTGTTGCTGAGTGCCACATACAAGAAAAGTGTTAAAAGTATACCCATTAAAATTCTGACTCTCTGTCCTCTCTCAAATGAAATTATTTGGAAGAAAAATATTTTGATAAGGATAAAAGTCTTTGCAAGGACTGCTTTTTAAAAATTGAGTTATAGGGGCACCTGGATGGTTAAGTATCCAGCTCTTGGTCTGGGTTCAGGTCATGATCTTATGGGTGATGGAATGGAGTCCTGGTCAGGCTCCCTACTGGGCAAAGGGTCTGCATCAAGATTTTCTCCCTCTGCCCCTCCTAAGGGTCGTGCTTGTGCATAATTCCCCCACACTCTCTCTGTGTCAAATAAATAAATAAACAAATAAATCTAAGAAATAAATCGAATCCTAGATTTATTAAGAGATGTTAAATTGAATCAGAGCTCTCAGATAATGGAATTGCTAACATCAAGAGGGATTGATGGTTTTTTAAAGGAAAAGAAAATGGATGATAGATTTTTATCTAAAACAATGGAGTCCAGAAAAAATGACATGCTGTTTATAAGTTCTGAAATATAATAAATCTCAATCCTACATTCTAAATCCAGTGGAAATAGCCTTCAATAATGAAGTAGAAGTGAAATTTTCTCAGGCAGATGAAAAAGAGGAAAATTTGCCTCCCCAGGAGAACTTTACTTAAAGAATGGCTAAAGGAAGTACTCAGAACAAAAAAGATAAAGCAGCAGAGGAAGCCTGGAACTACTTAAAGAAATAAAGAACAATGAATGGATAAAGATTAAAGATAAAAATTAAGAAAATATAAAGCCATAAAATACATTTTTAAGATCATATTTAATGATTGAAACAAAAAATATAACACCATCTGATATTGTATTCAAAAGACTAGCACTTAAAATACGGAGAGGGTAAAGGAACCTAAGTAGAAGTAAGATTTCTACACCTCACTTGAAGTGGTAAAACAGGGTTACTGAGAAAACTGTGATAACTTGTGTGTTATAATACCTACAGCAACCACTGTGAAGCCTATCCAAAACTCATATAAATACTGCAAATAAATCAAGATAGCTTCCTAAAAAAGTCTTCAAATCTTGAAAATTCATCCTACAGAAAGTTGAGAAAAGAGAAACAGAAGAATGAGTAACAGAAAAAAACAAGCAATAAAATGGCAGATTTCTGCCCCAACATAAAATACATATATATAAATTATCTAAATATTTCAATTAAAATAGAGAGAGGGATTCCTGAGGGGCTTAGTCAAATAAGTGTCTGACTCTTGATTTTGGCCGAGGTCATGATCTCAAGGTGGTGAGATCAAGCCCAGGTCAGGCTCCACATTCAGCAGGGAGTCTGTTTGAGATTCTCTGTCCCTCTCCATCTGGCCCTCCCCTACTGTGCATGCATGGGTGCACACATTCTCTCACTCTAAAATAAATAATTTAAAAAAAATAAATAAAATACAGATAATTTCAGAGTAGAAAAAAAAAAAGACACGTGTTGTCTAAAAAAAAAAAAGCCAACAACACTTCAATATAAATGACATTAATATGTTGAAAAGCACATAAATTGGAATTAAATGAATATAACTATTTGCAGATGATATGACTTGCTATGTAGAAAAACCAACCAAATAAGAAATCTGCAAAATAAGGCCTTTAGATAGAGCAGTTAAGTTCTGAAGTCTTACGAGAGTATATAGTCAATACAAATTAGTTGCCAGTGGAAATCAAAATTAAGACATGATACCATTTACAATTACTCCAATGAAAGTTAAAAGAAACCTAAGAAAACCTAAGTAAATGGAGACACACATTAGTTTATGAACTGGGAAGACTCAACATAGCAAAGAGGTTAGTGTTTGCCTTATTATTTACAGGTCTAATTAAATTTTAATGAACATCCCACAAGAAATTTTCATGGCAAAATGCTTTTAAAAAAAAAAAACTAATTTTTTTTCCTTTTTGTTAATTTTTGGAATTTTCTATATAACCAAAACATCTGTGAATAGAGACAGTTTTATTTCTTCCTTTTCCAATTGATATAGCTTTTTTTTATTGGTTATATATTCTATTTTATTTTATTTTTTATTTAATTTCGGCATAATAGTATTCATTATTTTTTCACCACACACAGTGCTCCATGCAATCCGTGCCCTCTATAATCTTGGTTCTTTCCACAGTTTGGCGACCATGGCCATTGCTGCTATAAACATTGGGGTACAGATGACCCTTCTTTTCACGACATCTGTATCTTTGAGGTAAATACCCAGGAGTGCAATTGCAGGGTCATAGGGAAGTTATATGTGTAATTTCTTGAGGAATGTCCACACTGTTCTCCAAAGAGGCTGCACCAACCTGCATTCCCACCAACAGTGTAAGAGGGTTCCTCTTTCTCCAAAATCCCCTCCAACACATGTTATTTCCTGTCTTGCTAATTTTGGCCATTCTAACTGGTGTGAGGTGATATCTCAATGTGGTTTTAATTTGAATCTCCCTGAGGGCTAATGATGATGAACATTTGTTCATGTGTCTGATAGCCATTTGTATGTATTGACTGGAGAAGTGTCTGTTCATATCTTCTTCCCATTTTTTGATATGATTGCCTGTTTTGTGTGTGTTGAGATTGAGGAGTTCATTATAGATCCTGGATATCAACCTTTTTTATGTACTTTCATTTGCAAATATCTTCTCCCATTCCATGGGTTGCCTCTTTGTTTTTTTGACTGTTTCCTTTGCTGTGCGGAAGCTTTTGATTTTGATGAAGTCCCAAAAGTTTATTTTCACTTTTGTTTCCTTTGCTTTTGGAGACATATCTTGAAAGAAGTTGCTGTGGCTGATATTGAAGAGATTACTGCCTATGTTCTCCTCTAGGAGTCTGATGGATTGCTGTCTCACGTTGAGGTCTTTTTTCCATTTTGAGTTTATCTTTGTGTATGGTGTAAGAGAATGGTCGAGTTTCATTCTTCTACATATAGCTGTCCAGTTTTCCCAGCACCATTTATTGAAGATACTGTCCTTTTTCCACTGTATATTTTTTCCTGCTTTGTCAAAGATTAATTGACCATAGAGTTGAGGGTCCATATCTGGGCTGTCTACTCTGTTCCACTGGTCTATGTGTCTGTTTCTATGCCAGTACCATGCTGTCTTGGTGATCACAGCTTTGTGGTAAAGCTTGAAATCAGGTTAGCATGATGCCCCCAATTTTATTTTTATTTTTCAACATTTCCTTAGTGATTCGGGGTCTCTTCTGGTTCTATAGAAATTTTAGGATTATTTGCTCCAGCTCTTTGAAGAATACTGGTGGAATTTTGATCAGAATGGCATTAAAAGTATAGATTACTCTAGGCAGTGTAGACATTTTAACAAGGTTTATTTTTCCAATCCAAGACCATGGAATGGTCTTCCATCTTTTTGTGTCTTCTTCAATATCTTTCATGAGTGTTCTGTTGTTCCTCGAATACAGATCCTTTATCTCTTTAGTTAGGCTCTCAAGAAGTTCCAATCTAATATAAATCCTCTCAAAGCTAGGGTAACTGAGACAGAAGATAGAATTAGTGATCTGAAACACAAACAGATAGAGAGAAAGGATCAGGAGGAAGCCTAGAACAAACATTTTAGAAACCATGAATAAAGAATAAGGGAAATAAATGATGCCATGAAACATTCCAACGTCAGAATTATTGGAATCCCTGAAGGGGAGGAGAAAGAAAGAAGTCTAGAAGATATAGTCGAACAAGTTCTTCATGAAAATTTTCCTAATCTCGGGAATGGAACCAGCATTCATGTACTAGAGGCCGAAAGGTCTCCACCCAAGATTCTACATTCCAAAAATACACCAAGGCACCTAATAGTCAAATTGAGGAATCATAATTGTAGGTATAGTCTCTTGAAAGCCGCTAGGACAAAGAGGCTCCTTTCTTACAGAGGAAAGCCCATTAGAATAATGTCAGACCTGTCCACAGAGACCTGGCAAGCCAGAAAGGACTGGCAAGACATATTCAGGGCATTGAATGAGAAGAACGTGCAGCCAAGAATACTTTATCCAGCAAGACTGACATTCAGCATGAATGGAGAGATAAAGAGTTTCCAAGACCAGCAAGGCTTAAAAGACTATGCAACCACCAAGCTGACACTGCAGGAAATATTAAGGGGGGGTTCTATAAAAGAGGAAAATCCTAAGAATAACATTGAACAGAAATATAGAGAAAATCTACAGAAAGAAAGACTTCAAAGGTAACACGATGTCAATAAAATCATATCTATCAATAATCACTCTCAATGTGAATGTCCTAAATGCGCCCATAAAATGGCACAGGGTGGCAGATTGGTTAAAACGACAGGACCCATCCATATGTTGTCTACAAAAGACCCATTTCGAACCTAAAGGTACACCCAGACTGAAAGTGAAGGGATGGAGAAGCATCTTTCATGCCAATGAGCCTCAAAAGAAGGCTGGGGTAGCGATTCTCATATCAGTTAAATTAGATTTTAAACTAAAGACTGTAGTCAGAGATACAGAAGGACACTACATCATTCTTAAAGGGACTATCCACCAAGATGATCTAAAGATTGTAAATATCTATGCCCCCAATATGGGAGCAGCTAACTACATAGAAAATTGTTAATCAAGATAAAGAATCATACTGATATGAATACATTAATAATAGGAGATCTTAACATGCCTTTCTCAGAAATAGACAGATCATCGAAGCAGAAAATCAATAAAGAAAAAAGAGCATTGAATGACACACTGGACCAGATGGACCTCATAGATATATACAGAACATTCCACCCTAAAACAACAGAATACTCATTCTCCTCAAGTGCACATGGAACCTTCTCAAGAATAGACCACATACTGGGTCACAAATCAGGACTCAACCAGTACCAAAAGACTGAGTTTATTCCCTGCATATTCTCAGATCACAATGCTTTGAAACTGGAGCTCAATCACAAGGAATAGTTCTGAAGGAACTCAAACACCTGGAAGCTAAAGACCACATTGCTTAAGAATGCTTGGATCACTCAGGAGATCAAAGAAGAACTGAAACAATTCATGGAAACCAATGAGAATGAAGACTTTGGTCCAAAACCTATGGGATAGGCAAAGGCAATCTTAAGGGGGAAATACATAGCCATCCAAGCCTCCCTCAAAAAAATGGAAAAATCCAGAACACAGCAGCTGTCTCGATACCTTAAAGAACTGGAGACTCAACAACAAATCAAACCAACCCCACACATAAGAAGGGAAATCATCAAGATTAGAGCAGAGATCAATGAGGTAGAAACCAGAGATACAGTAGAATGTATCCATGAAACTAGAAGCTGTTTTGTTGAAAGAATCAATAAGATCAATAAACCATTGGCCACTCTAATCCAAAAGAAAAGAGAGAAAGCCCAAATTCATAAAATTATGAATGAAAAGGGAGAGATCACAACTAACACCAAGAAAGTAGAAACAATCATCAGAAGTTATTATCAACAGTTATATGCCCATAAGTTAAGCAACCTAGATGAAATGGATGCATTTTTTGAAAACTATAAACTCCCAAAATTGAACCAGGAGGAAATTGACAACTTGAATAGACTGATATCTAGTAACAAGATTGAAGCAGTGATCAAAAACCTCCCAAAAAACAAGAGCCCAGGACCTGACAGACTCCCTTGGGAATTCTACCAAACTTTCAAAGAAGAAATAATGCCTATTTTCCTGAAGCTGTTTCAAAAAATTGAAGCAGAAGGAAAACTTCAGGACACTTTTTATGAAGCCAGCATTACCCTTACCCCCTAACCAGGCAAAGACCATACCAAAAAAGAGAATTTCAGACCAATATCACTGATGAATATGGATGCTAAGATTCTCAACAAGATCCTAGCAAACAGGATCCAACAGCACATTAAAAATATTATCCACCATGACCAGGTGGGATTCATCCCTGGGCTACAAGGATGGTTCAACATTCGCAAATCAATCAATGTGATAGAACAAATTAATATGAGAAGAGAGAAGAACCACATGGTCCTCTCAATCGATGCAGAAAAAGCATTTGACAAAATCCGGCATCCATTCCTAATTAAAACATTTCCAAGTATAGGGATAGAGGGAACATTCCTGAACTTCATCAAATCTATCTATGAAAGACCCACAGCAAATATCATCCTCTATGGGAAAAAGCTTGCAGCCTTCCCGTTGAGATCAGGAACACGACACGGATGCCCACTCTCACCATTCTTGTTCAACATAGTATTAGAAGTCCTAGCAACAGCATCAGACAACAAAGATAAATAAAAGGTATACAAATTGGTAATGAAGAAGTCAAACTCTCTCTCTTCACAGATGACATGATTCTATATATGGAAAATCCAAAAGACTCTACCCTCAAACTACTAGAACTCATACAGCAATTCAGCAACATGGCAGGATACAAAGTCAATGTAAAAAAATCAGTGGCTTTCTTACACACTAACAATGAAAATACAGAAAGAGAAATTAGAGAATCAATTCCATTTACTATAGCAACAAGAACCACAAGATACCTGGGAATAAACCTAACTAAAGACGTAAAGGATCTGTATTCAAGGAAATACTAATCTTTATTATTTTGTTTTAAATGCACATGTAAGGTTTCTGAATCAGAACAAATTTCTTATTATTTACTTTATAGCCAATAAAAAGTGTGCTATGCAGTTCCTCCTCAGTCCTTACACTTACTCTAGTATGATGGGCACCAAATCAAATATTCTCCACATACATAATCTGATTTGAGTGTGAGGAATAGAAAAAATGAATTTTCTGTACTTACATTCAGAAAAAATGTGGACAGCTGACTCCTTCTTCTCATCATAGAGAGTCTTTCTTGGAAATTTTTACTCTAATACTTTGGAATTTAAATAATCCTCTCCAGGGAAAGTGAAAGACCATTGTCTTAGGCTTTATAATCCAAAAATGACTTATTTTTCCTTCAAGTGTAAAACCATACCTCTGCAGATAGGTAAATTCTCCGTGGAGTTTTCAATATTTATACAATTGTAAGCTAACTTCTGCTTGGTCTTCTAACACAGCATCCAAGTTTCAGTAAAATTTCCTCTAGGCCCTAACTAAAAACATAAAGATATTTTCACCACAATCTACATTCTTTAACAGTAGGTAATTAATATGCTTCCCAATAATAACCCAGACTCAGATATAGTTGACTTCTTAGAAATATGCATGGAATGCTGAATTCACATGATATGCAAGTTTAATATAAAAATTGAGAAAAATGGCACCTGGGTGACAGTAAGTTAAACATCTGCCTTAGGCTTGGGTCATAATCCCAGGGTTCTGAGATTAAATCCTGCAACTGGACTCCCTGCTCAGTGGGGAATCTGCTTCTCCCTCTTCTGCCCCTTCTCCCTGCTTGGGACTATCTCTCTCCCTGTCTTGAACTTTCAAATAAATAAGTCAAAACTTAAAAAAATAAATTAAATAAATAAAAAATGAAAAAAAAAATAAAACTCCAGCTCATTTTATAAGGTTCATGTAGCTATTGTAAAAAATAATTAGTACAACACAAAACACTGAGATAGAGTGAGATTGAGAGAATAAAAGGTCACTTTTAATTATCAATTTAGTTATAAAAATTTTAAATAAAATATTAGCTAGCATAATTTATGTTATTTTAAAATAATCTGTAATTATAAAGTATTTATAAGTGGTTCAACAGTAGTAAATCACTATAATTCACCATATTCACAGATGAAAGGAGCAACATCAACATCACATAGTATCATCATGTCAATGATTGCAGAAATTCTTTCATACCTTTAAATTGCTAATAATCACTAAAAATCTCTTGGGAAACAAAAGGAAGAAGGGAAATTAAATTGTTAAGAAAGTGCTTACATGAGGAGATTTAGATGTCATTTACCTATGATCAATAAAGTAGGAATGATACTTGTCACGAGGATCACATACTTGAACGTGTTGCCAGTGTTTTAAAATGAAAGGCCAAGAAATTGTCTTAAAGAGCCAGATAATAAATATCTTACTGTTTTGGGGACAAGAGACAAAACTGAGAATATTATATAAGACTATATGTAATCATTTCATATGGATCCACTAAAAATGCAAAAAAAAAAAAAAGTTATTTCCAAGGTCTGAAAGGAAAAAAAAAATGTAACTGGCTGTTTATGTGCCACGATTATAGTTTGCCAATTCTTCAAAGAAAAGAAAAAGGCAAAATTAATGAAATATCATATGACTCAATAACTTTGCTACTTATTTTGCAGGGCAGTCCAATGCAGTGGTCAGGAAAGAACTTGAGATATTGTATGCTGCAACTCAGCAACTTTATTTAAGGAGCATGGGGACAGGACGCATGGGCAGAAATAGCTACACTTTTGCTGTAGGAAGCTGGTGGTTATATGCTTAGTGCTCAGGGGTGAAGGGAAGTGCAGGGAGTATCAGATCATAAATGTCCTTTTTGAATTTATACTCATAAAACTACTTTTGCAATATTTCTCTGGTGCTTGTCATTCAGTTTGATATTAATTCTCAGTGAGATATACAGAGATGGACTCTTTAAGAATGTAGCAACCAGCACACATTTGATTCTTATTGGAACTTTGTAAGCTATAGGTCACCCTTCTGGGCTAAAGGTGAACATTTTTCTGTTTCTATAACTCATCATTTTGACACAGACATTATACACAAAACCTTATTTCTATAGATTTCTTTGATCTTATATAGGCTTATACATTGTTGATTTGGTAGTACTTTTATAATCATAATGTAACTTATAAAAATAATCGTTCATTCTAATTCCTTAGTAAACATTGTAGACGACCTTATTTCACTAAATGAGATTACAAAATATCATATTTTCTGTTAGAAACCATCTGTAATTGAGAATTAGTTCTTTAGAAGACCAAACTCAGTATATTTATTATCTGATGTTTACTTGCCACAATTACAGAAAGACAATTTTCTGATTTTGTCAAACATAATGTTTAGTGTTTCTCATTTTTTAATGATAGTTACAATCTTTGGGCACTTTGAAAATAGCAAAGCACTACCAAAATACATAATAAAGTAACCAATAAATCCCTGAATAAATACATAGTAGAGTTGTTTTTCTGTCCAAGAATAAAGGCTTAATGAGTTACTTAAAGTGCCTCATTTTCCTTTGCACTGGCTGAAGCAAATAGCCTCAATTGAGCTCATTTGATGAAAAGTCCTTAAGACACTCCACATTTTTTACTCCACTCAGGCTAACCATCTAGTAATTTTTTTTTTTCATTTGTCTATGGTTGACATATTCAAGAATACACTAGACTAGGAGAAAATTTATTAAAGGAATCTTAGGGAAATAAACAGCTGTCCCTTAATCTGAGAAATTTTATAATTAAAAAATAACATCTATATGATCAAACAGACAAAAGACTGTGTAAGAGAACTGAATTTTCCTTCTGATTGATGGGAATAGAGAGAGTGCTGTCTTTGCATTCTTGTCTCGGATAACAACTCGCTGATCTTCTATAGCATTCCACTTGCAGCCTGCCTCCTAATTCCATCAAATGGCAGACATAACAACACCAAACAATTACAGAGATATAATTTCTATCATATAGAGTTATTTTTATTGTCTTATTAAATTAGCTTCATCTAAATGCACAATCTGTTTCAATTTTTATTTAAAGCTGCATTCATTTAAATTTGTCTTATACCTGTACATGTATATGTGAGTCTGTCAGAGTTGGGTGTTTTGCTTTTATAGGACAACTTCATTAAAAATGACAACAGCAACATTTTAGCTGACTGGAGAGATTTTTATTCTTAGTATATAGACCAGTCATTTGACTTGTGAAATTGGTTTCAAAAGGTTTGCAGCAAAATGGCTTTGACAAGATGTCACACTGTGAAATGTGGGTGACAAGATGGATCTCAGTGAATAGTGCAAAGAAAGATGATGTAAATTAATTTCAAAATAACAACTTGATTCTGCTGATAGAGGGAAAAGAACATTGATTGTAACAGGACTGGCAACAATAGTCCTGAGGCTTTATGAATACAGAAATAACCAGTGGAGTAGAATTTTAGATTTCAGTTTTCATAGACAGAATAGCTGAAGTAATGAGGAGGAAAGGTTCAGAAAAATACAGGCAAAATGTTCATTCAGATTAAGAACAGAGCTTCTGAATTCTCTTACAAACCTCTCAATCTCCCAAGAGTTTAAAAAAAAAAAAAGTTGAAACTCCCTGAGACTGCAGGATAGCTTCCTTTGGATGTGTTACAAGAGTGTTCAACTTGGTAACTATTCATTAAGTTTCACATATATGAAGTACATGCTGTTTTGTACATATGCTGTATTTTGCATTTTTTCAACCCATTTATTTCTCTCTTGCCCTCAGGTGCCAATCCAGAACCAAAACTTCTTCAAATTTCTCTGCTTCTGATCTAACTTCAGAATCCCAAAAGCTAAAGAAATTGAATGATTTCATTTCTATGCTGGTTCTTTTTATCTGGCCAAAAGAAACAGAAAAAAATAAGAGATATATTAATTGACTTATTTCCATGCACAACAAACACTAACACCTTATTGAGGACCTGAGTTTTATTGACTAGGATTTCCTTGGTTTTTAGAGGTAGGATGAAGTATAGAATATATTTATTGCCTTGAGATTATTTCATAGAATAGATAGGGAATATTGAGAACACAATTTTAGAGTGCCTTGTTTAAAAGAGCTTCTGATTATATTAATTCTTTTCTGGAAATATCTCAACAAATATCAACCAACATCTATATTTGCCAAAGGCAACTAATCTTATAGCATAGAGGTCCTTAAAAGAAAAAGGAAAAAAAAATGTACTTGATGCAAGTCACCAGAGAAGTTTTTCTAAAGGAGATACATTAAAAAGTGGTCCCCTACTTTAGCAGTTTGGGTTACCATGGAAGTTAAAATCATGGATGTGAAATTCAAGGACCCATTGATTCACTCTGATTTGAAAATTAAATTTTTATGACTATGGAAAAATTATATTCCTTCTCTAATAAGATGCTAAATGATATCCTGTTACAACCATAAGTCTTCCAAAAAGGCCTTATCTTGACTAAACTTTAGACTGTCTTTTTTCCTAACTCTGAGTCCCTGACCTTCCTTCTCTTAGATCATTTACTGTAAAAAACAAAAACAAAACAAAACAAAACAAAAAAAAACCCAAAAAACAAAAACTTAAAACTTCAAATTCTTTCTCCACCCATTTGAAATATAAAACTTTTATTTAACTATTTAGCAGTTGACACTTAGGCTGTCTCCGTATCATGGCTATTATGAATAATGCTATAATAAATGTAGAAGTAAAGGTATCATATATCTTTATAAATTCTTATATCATAAAGATATATACAAGTACAGACATCACTTTGAGTTCCTTTTTCATTTCCTTAAATATAACCCAAAAGTGCGATAGCTTGATCCTATGATAGCTCTACTTTTAAGTTTTTGAGGAAATTCCATGTTTTCCATAGTCAATATACAAATTTACATTCCCACCCACAAGACACAAGATTTCCCTTTTCTCCACATCTTTGACAACAATTTTTATCTCTTTTCTTCTTGTTGATTGAGATTCTACCAGTGTGAGCTGATATCTCATTGTAGTATTTATTTGCATTTCCCTAATGATAAATGATATTGAGCATCTTTTCATGTACCTGCTGGCATGTGTATGGCCACATGTGTGGCCTGAGTGGCTCAGAGGGTAAAGCCTCTGCCTTCAGCTCAGGCCATGTTCTCAGGGTCCTGGGGTTGAGTCCCCCATGGGACTCTCTGCTCAGCAGAGAGCCTTCTTCCCCCCCACTCAGCCTGTCTCTCTTCCTACTTGTGATCGCTCTCTCTGTGTCAAATAAACAAATAAAAAACTTTAAAAAAAGTCTATCCAATTCTTTTATCCATTTTAAATCAGATTGTTTTTTGTTTCTTCATTTTTTGTTTTTGTTTTTGTTTTTTTTTTCTTGTCTGTTATTGAGTTCGATGAGCTCTTTATATATGCTGGATATTAGTCTTATCCAGTAAGTGATTTGTAAATACTTTCTCATATTTTATAGCTTCCCTTTCCATTTTGTTGATTGTTTCTTTTGTTGTGCTAAAGATCTTGAGTTTGCTGTAGTCTTGTGGATTTTTGTTCAGTTTCTTGTGCTTTTGGCGTCATATCCAAAAAAATCATTGCCAAGACCAATGTTGAGGACTCTTTTCCCTATGTTTTCTTTTGGGAGTTTTATAGTATGTCTTATGTTTAAGTCTATGATCCGTTTTGATTTTTTAAAGATGTATTTATTTATTTTATTTAAGATGTATCAATTTAGGGGCACCTGGGTAGCTCAGTGGGTTAAACCTCTGCCTTTGACTCAGGTCATGGTCTCAGGGTTCTGGGATCAAGCTCTACATCGGGATCTCTGCTCAGAGGGGAGCCTGCTTTCACCCTTTCTCTCTCTGCCTGCCTTTCTGCCTACTTGTGATCTCTCTCTGTCAAATAAATAAATAAAATATATTTTTAAAGATGTATCTGTTTATTTGAGAAAGAATGAAAGAGAAAAAAAAGCAAAAATACAGTACTGGGACTACATCAAAATTAAAAAAAAAAAAGCTTCTGCACAGTGGAAGAAACAATCAACTAAATTAAAAGGCAACCTATGGATTAGGAGAAGATATTTGCAATAGACATATCTGGCAAAAGGTTAGTATCCAAAGTATATAAAGGACTCATAAAACAATACCCTAAAATTGAATAATCCAATTGAAAACTGGGCAGAAGACATGAACAAATATTTCCTGAAAGAAGACATCCAGATGACCAACAGACAAGATGTTGATAAGATGTTCATCATTTACTTCCATCAGAAAAATACAAATCAAAATTTCAATGAGATATCACCTCATATCTGTAAGAATGGCAAACAAACAAACAAACAAACAGGTGTTGGTGAAGATGTGGAGAAAAAGCATCCCACTTGTCCTTTTGGTGGGAATGAAAACCAGTACAGCCTCTTGGAAAATACAGCAGAGTTCCCTCAAAATGTTAAGAATAGAACTACCTTGGGGCACCTGGGTGGCTCCGTGGGTTAAGCTTCTCTTTCCTTCAGCTCAGGTCATAATCCCAGGGTCCTGAGATTGAGCCCTGCATTGAGCTTTATGCTCAGCAGGGAGCCTGCTTCTCCCTCTCTATCTGCCTGCCTCTCTGCTTACTTGTAATCCCCTCTCTGTCAAATAAATAAAAAATTTAAAAAAAAAACACGAGAGACTATGGACTCTGAAAAACAATCTGAGGGTTTTGAAGGGGTGGGGGGGTGGGAGTTTGGGAGAACCAGGTGGTGGGTATTGGAGAGGGCACGGATTGCATGGAGCACTGGGTGTGGTGCAAAAAACAATGAATACTGTTACACTGAAAATAAATTTAAAAAATTAAAAAATAAATAAATAAAAAGCCAAAAAAAAAAAAAAGAATAGAACTACCTTACAATCTAATAATCACGCTACTGGTTATTTATCCTGCAAATATAAAACTACTAATTCAAAAGGATACATGAACCCTTATGTTTATGGCATCATCATTTATAATAGCTAAAATATTAAAGCAGCTCAAGGGTCCATCAAAAAATGAATGGAAAAAGGTGTGGTACATATATGCAATGGAATATTATTCAGCCACAAAAAAAGAATGAAATCATATTGGAATCATATTGGAACACCACAGTTGAAGGCAGAGTGTATAGGCTAAGTGAAATAATTCAGTCGGAGAAAAAAAATACCATATGATTTTATCCATATGTAGAATTTAAAAAACAAAACAGATGAGCCAAGGGGGCAGGGGAAGAGAGACAAAAACCAAGAAACAGACTCTTAACTATAGAGAACAAACTGATGGTTACCGGAGGGGAGGTAGGTCAGAGGATGGGTGAAATAGGGAAAGGGGAATAAGAGTACACTTATCATGATGAGCACTGAGTAATATATAGAATTGCTGAGTTATTATATTGTACACATGAACTTGATATAACACTGTGTGTTAACTATACTGGAATTAAAAATTAAAAAATAATTGAAAAAACAAGAACTTTAAAATGTTGATCAAGTGTGATTAATTCTCCAAGTATCATTAAAATTAATATATTTTAGTTAATATTATTTCATAGCATTAATATATTTTAAAAATAGTTTATTGTAATCTGTTTATATACAATATTTCCAAGATTTTTTTCTTAAAAATGTCTCTTAGAATTACTTTAATAATTTCTAAACTAGGACCAGGATTTAGGTGATTTGATATGTCAGTATGTATATATATATATATATATATATATATATATATATATATATATATATTTAAAGATTTTATTTATTTATTTGACAAAGAGACAACGAGAGAGGGAATACAAGCAGGGGGAGTGGAAGAGGGAGAAGCAGACTTCCAGCTGAGCAAGGAGCCTGAGGCAGAGCTTGATCCCAGGACTCTAGGCTCATGACCTGAACCTTAATGACAGAGCCACCCAGGTACCCCAATATGTCAGTATATTTTAAATAGTATTAAAAAAATATTCCAAAGAATTAATCATTATCCTCAGTATGGGAAGATTCTCTACCTCCATCCTACCCTTTTATATAAAATAAATATGTAAGCAGTTAATGAAATTCAAGGCTGAAAATGATTTGCTATTGTCTCATGAATTCCTAAAGAAAGAAAATTCTTTTAGAGATTCTATATATAGACACACTCTGCAAGCAAGAACACAGATGCATTTATGAAGAGATTATTTATCCACTACACCAACCAAACTTTTCCCATAAGTGAAACATACCAGATGAATTGTCAGGCTTGCTTATAAACAGTATTCAGTTCTATGAGAGAGAAACATACACTCTCCTAACTGCTCCACATTTTCTTTTTGAGTGGTTCATTATAAAACTGTCTGTGTGCATGTGTGCATGTATGTGTGTATATATATATCTTGGGGGACAGGGAAGGCAGGCTGGAATGAAGGGGCAGAATACTTAAGGAAAAGGATATTTCTTTCCTGCTAAGTAGTGATGATGCACTGTGGGAAATCAAAAGAGTTATTATTAAAAACTACAACATAAGCAATTTTGATAACAAGCAGCTGTGTAAATGTTTAATACTTTCTATTGTTATGCAAGGCAGTTTAGACTCTGCTTGGAGCAGTCTGTGAGCAGGATGCCCCAGATATATTGCCTTTGTTCTAAATCCACAGCTTGCCAAGCATTCCTATGCTGGGGACACTAAGCTGACAAGGGGCTTCTTATATATAATCAATAAAATACTAGAGAATTATATATATGTGTATATATATGTACATATATATGTATACACACATATATATGTATATACAATTCTTATCTACAAAAGGTCAAGTGTATTAATCCAGGATTGTGGAGGAGTGGTTCACGTTTGAAAGAAATAAAATTGCAGGAGGTTGCTTTCCCAAGAGAGCACCCTGAGAGAATGAAGTGCTACACTAAACTGAGGACTATATTCTGCTTCTGTGAAGACACCAATCTTTAATGTTTTTGATGAAGAAGTGCAACTTTAATTTTAACAGTGCTTTTTCCTGTGGAGTTTTGAAACTGTTTCTTTTCCTTAATAGTCTCAAAAGGTTTATTTTTTCTACCTAATTCAGAAGTTGCTTTTCATAATTTTGAGTTGTGGCTGAGCCTTGCAAAACAGCAATACTAAGAAACCTGCCCAAAGGTTGTGTTCAGTTAAATAGCTTAGTGCAAGAAGTCCCCCACTCCATCATAAACTGAGATAAGACTCACAGATGCCCCACCTTGGTTACCTGGGACAAGGCCAGACACAGACCATTCAAATTCCTCTTCTTTCCTTCTAGAGATTAGCTGAATTTTTGTACTGGCCAATCAATCAGAATAAGTTGTTCAGGGACAAACCATGTTGGGCTTTGCTCTTCCTTGGACTCTTGAACTCTGACCCTCTTTCAGAGAAGCCAGCATTTGTCCTTCTTTATGGGTCCCTCCTGAGAATTGGCTGACTTCAAGGGTAAACATTCCCTGATTAACTGTTCAGTCATGCCACCCTGTTATCCCACACATCCATAACCCATTCTCTCTACTCTTGTTCACTCCTCCATTAAAAAAAAAAAAAGTGCTTATCTACTTAACCTTTGAGATATTTGCCATTTCTCTTTTGTAATTGTCTCCCTCACTGCTCCATTTTAATTGTCACCAGTCCTCATTACAGTAATCCTTTCTAATTAAGTCTCTTCTTACCTAAGACCAAGTTTTCTGTTTTTTATTTGACACTTTGCATGTGCAATTATTTCATTAAGATTGAGACTCACAGACTATCAGCACTGGAAGGAGCCTCAGAGCTAATACAGTCTGAGTTTTTATATTTTAATATGTTTAAGAATCACTTTCTATTTTAATGTGTATGGAATCTAGAGGAGTAAAGATGGCAGAGAAGTAGCAGGCTGAGAGGACATCAGGAAGCAGGAGATCAGCTAGATAGCTTATCTAACCAGTGCGAACACCTACAAATCCAATGGGAAATTGAAGAGAAGAAGAGCAACAATTATAGAAACAGAAAATTGATCACTTTCTGAAAGGTAGGACCTGAGAAGAAGTGAATCCAAAGTGACGGGAAGATAGACCACAGGGGGAAGGGCCAGCTCCCAACAAGTGGCAGAGCAACGGAGCACAAAATCAGGACATTTAAAAATCTGCTCCACAGAGGGACATCACTCCAGAGGCTAAACCGGGGTGAAGCCCACGCAGGGTCAGCATAACCCCAGGTCCCGCGGGGTCACAGAAAGTCCGGGGGTGTCTGAGTGTTGCAGAACTCACAGGTATTAGAGTGGGAAAGCTGGCAAGAGTGACAAAGCTGAGGAGCAAGCTCTCAGCTTGGGGTTAACTTGAACCAGTCACAGGCTGGGTAAGATCAGAGCACAGGCAGAGGCCACAGAGATGGAAGCGACCGGGCGCTTTTCTCCAGGTGCAACCGATTGAGCGCTTTCCTACAAGCGAGACCAGAGGCCAGGGAGACGGCAGCAGTTGGGTGCTTTTCTCTGAGGGCTCACTGAGGAGCGAGACCCCGAGCTCTCAGTTCCTCTGGGCCAGAGATTGGGAGGCTGCCATCTTCATTCCCGTCCTCTGGAACTCTACGGAAAGTGCTCAGAGAACAAAAGATCCTGAAAGCAAACCTGAGCGGATTACTTAGCCCAGCCCCTGGTAAGGGAGTTGCAATTCCACCCGGGGCAAAGACATTTAAGAATCACTACAACAGGCCCCTCCCCCAGAAGATCAACTACAAACCCAGCCAAGACCAACTTCACTCACCAAGGAGAACAGCGGAATTCTAGAGGAGGAGAAAGCAAATCTTATCTGGACAAAATGACAAGGCGGAAAAACTCACCACAGAAAAAAGAACAAGAGGCAGTACTGAAGGCTGGGATGTAATCAATACAGATATGGCTAATATGACACATCTAGAGTTCAGAATGACAATTCTCAAGGTTCTAGCCGGGCTCGAAAAAGGCATAGAAGATATTAGAGAAACCCTCTCCAGAGAGATAAAAGCCCTTTCTGGAGAAATGAAGGAACCAGAATCTAACCAAGTTGAAATAAAAAAAAGAAAAGCTATTAATGAGGTGCTATCAAAAATGGATGCTCTTACTGCTAGGATAAATGAGGCAGAAGAAAGAATTAGTGACATAGAATACCAAATTACAGAAAATAAAGAAGTTGAGCAAAAGAGAGACAAACAAATACTGGACCACGAGGGGAGAAATCAAGAGATAAGTGATAGCATAAGATGAAACAACATTAGAATAAGTGGGATTCCTGAAGAAGAAGAAAGAGAGAAGGGAGCAGAAAGTATATTGGAGAGAATTATTGTAGAGAATTTCCCTCATATGGCAAAGGGAACAAACATCAAAATCCAGGAGATGCTAAGAATGCCCCTCAAAATCAATAAAAATAGGTCCACACCTTACCTTATAGTAAAATTTACAAGTCTTAGGGACAAAGAGAAAATCCTGAAAGCCGCCTGGGAAAAGAAGTCTGTAACATACAAGGGCAAAAACATTAGACTGGCAACTGACCTATCCACAGAGACCTAGCAGGCCAGAAAGAACTGGCATGATATATTCAGAGCACTAAATGAGAAAAACATGCAGCCAAGAAAACTATATCCAGCTACGCTATCATTGAAAATAGAAGGAGAGATAAAAGGCTTCCAGGACAAACAAAAACTGAAAGAATTTGCAAGCACCAAAC
Source organism: Mustela nivalis (assembly GCF_964662115.1). Classification (NCBI taxonomy): domain Eukaryota; kingdom Metazoa; phylum Chordata; class Mammalia; order Carnivora; family Mustelidae; genus Mustela; species Mustela nivalis. The sequence goes on along the minus strand of NC_139032.1, from coordinate 37,948,905 downwards.
CAGCTCTACAGGAAATATTGAAAGGGGTCCTCTAAGCAAACAGAAAGCCTAAAAGTAGTAGATCAGAAAGAAACAGAGACAATATACAGTAACAGTCACCTTACAGGCAATACAATGGCACTAAATTCATATCTCTCAATAGTTAGCCTGAATGTAAATGGGCTAAATGCCCCAATCAAAAGACACACGGTAGCAGAATGGATTAAAAAAAAATCAATATGCTGCCTACAAGAAACTCATTTTAGACCCAAAGACACCTCCAGATTTAAAGTGATGGGGTGGAAAAGAATTTGCCATGCTAATGGACATCAGAAGAAAGCTGGGGTGGCAATCCTTATATCAGATCAATTAGATTTTAAGCCAAAGACTATAATAAGGGATGAGGAAGGACACTATATCATATTCAAAGGGTCTGTCCAACAAGAAGACCTAACAATTTTAAATATCTGTGCCCCCAACATGGGAGCAGCCAACTATATAAACCAATTTATAACAAAATCAAAGAAACACATTGACAATAATACAATAATAGTAGGGGACTTTAATACTCCCCTCACTGAAATGGACAGATCATCTAAACAAAAGATCAACAAGGAAATAAAGACCTTAAATGACACACTGGACCAGATGGACATCATAGATATATTCAGAACATTCCAACCCAAAGCAACAGAATATGCATTCTTCTAAACTGCACATGGAACATTCTCCAGAATAGATCACATCCTGGGACATAAAACAGGTCCCAACCAGTATCAAAGATTGGGATCATTCCCTGCATATTTTCAGACCACAATGCTCTGAAGCTAGAACTCAATCACAAGAGGGAATTTGGAAAGAACCCAAATACATGGAAACTAAACAGCATCCTTCTAAAAAATGAATGGGTCAACCAGGAAATTAAAGAAGAATTGAAAAAATTTATGGAAACAAATGATAATGAAAACACAATGGTTCAAAATCTGTGGGACACAATAAAGGCAGTCCTGAGAGAAAATTATATAGCAGTACAAGCCTTTCTCAAGAAATAAGAAAGGTCTCAAATACACAACCTAACCCTACACTTAAAGGAGCTTGAGAAAGAACAACAAAGAAAGCCTAAACCCGGCAGGATAAGAGAAGTCATAAAGATCAGAGCAGAAATCAATGAAATAGAAACTACAAAAACAATAGAACAAATCAATGAAACTAAGTTATGGTTCTTTGAAAGAATTACTAAGATTGACAAACCCCTGGCCAGACTTATCAAAAAGAAAAGAGAAAGGACTCAAATAAATAAAATCATGAATGAAAGAGGAAAGATCACAACCAACACCAAAGAAATACAAATAATCATAAGAACATACTATGAGCAACTCTACACCAACAAATTCGACAATCTGGAAGAAATGGATACATTTCTAGAGACATATAAACTACCACAACTGAATCAGGAAGAAATAGAAAACATGAACAGATCCATAACCAGTACAGAGATTGAAATAGTCATCAAAAATCTCCAAACAAACAAAAGTCCAGGGCCAGATGGCTTCCTGGGGGGAATTCTACCAAACATTTAAAGAAGAATTAATTCCTATTCTCCTGAAACTGTTCCAAAAAATAGAAATGGAAGGAAAACTTCCAAACTCATTTTATGAGGCCAGCATCACCTTGCTCCCCAAACCCGACAAGGATCCCATCAAAAAAGAGAACTACAGACCAATATCCTTGATGAACACAGATGCAAAAATTCTCACCAAAATACTGGCCAGTAGGATCCAACAGTATATTAAAAGAATCATTCACCACGACCAAGTGGGATTTATTCCAGGGCTGGTTCAACATCCACAAATCAATCAATGTGATACAACACATTAATAAAAGAAAGAACAAGAACCATATGATACTCTCAATAGATGCTGGAAAAGCATTTGACAAAGTACAGCATCCCTTCTTGATCAAAACTCTTCAAAGTGTAGGGATACGCTAAGCTCAGGAACACAGCAGGGATGTCTGTTATCATCACTGCTATTCAACATAGTACTAGAAGTCCTAGCCTCAGCAATCAGACAACACACAGATCTAAATATTATCAAAGCCATCTATGAAGAACACACTGCACATGTCATTCTCAATGGAGAAAAACTCAAAGCTCTTCCGCTATGGTCAGGATGTCCGTTATCACCACTGCTGTTCAACATAGTACTAGAAGTCCTAGCCTCAGCAATCAGACAACAAAAAGAAATTAAAGGCATCCAAATCAGCAAAGAAGATGTCAAACTATCACTCTTTGCAGATGTTATGATACTATATGTGGAAAACCCAAAAGACTCCACTCCAAAACTGCTAGAACTTGTACAGGAATTCAGTAAAGTGTCAGGATATAAAATCAATGCACAGAAATCAGTTGCATTTCTCTACACCAACAACAAGACAGAAGAAAGAGAAATTAAGGAGTCAATCCCATTTATAATTGCACCCAAAACCATAAGATACCTAGGAATAAACCTAACCAAAGAGGCAAAGTATCTATACTCAGAAAACTATAAAGTACTCATGAAAGAAATTGAGGAAGACACAAAGAAATGGAAAAAGGTTCCATGCTCCTGGATTGGAAAAACAAATATTGTGAAAATGTCTATTCTACCTAAAGCAATATACACATTTAATGCAATCCCAATCAAAATCCCATTCTTTTTTTTTTTTCAAAGAAATGGAACAATTAACCCTAAAATTCATATGGAGTCAGAAAAGACCTCGAATAGCCAAAATAATATTGAAAAAGAAAGCCAGAGTTGGTGGCATCACAATTTCAGACTTCAAGCTTTATTACAAAGCTGTCACCATCAAAACAGCATGGTACTGGCACAAAAATAGACACATAGATCAATGGAACAGAATAGAGAGCCCAGAAATAGACCCTCAACTCTATGGTCAACTAATTTTTTACAAAGCAGGAAGGAATGTCCAAAGGAAAAAAGCCTCTTCAACAAATGGTGCTGGGAAAATTGGACAGCCACATGCAGAAAAATGAAATTGGACCATTTCCTTTCACCACACATAGAAATAGACTCAAAAAGGATAAAGGACCTCCATGTGAGAAAGGAAACCATCAAAATCCTTGAGGAGAACACAGGCAGCAACCTCTTTGTCCTCAACCACAGCAACTTCTTTCTAGGAACATCGCCAACGACAACAGAATCAAGGACAAAAATGAACTATTAATATCAAAAGCTTTTGCACAGCAAAGGAAACAGTTAACAGAACCAATACTATCAAACAATATGACAGAATGGGAGAAGATATTTGCTAATGACATATCAGATAAAGGCTTAGTTTCCAAAATCTATAAAGAGCTTAGCAAACTCAACACCCAAAGAACAAATAATCCAATCAAGAAATGGGCAGAGGACATGAACAGACATTTCTGCAAAGAAGACATCCAGATGGCCAACAGACAGATGAAAAAATTCTCCACATCACTTGGCATCAGGGAAATACAAATCAAAACCACAATGAGATACCACCTCACACCAGTCAGAATGGCTAAAATTAACAAGTCAAGAAATGACAGATGCTGGAGAGGATGCAGAGAGAGGGAAACCCTCCTACACTATTGGTGGGAATGCAAGCTGGTGCAGCCACTCTGGAAAACAGTGTGGAGGTTCCTCAAAAAATTGAAAATAGAGCTACCCTATGACCCAGTGATTCTACTACTGGGTTTATATCCTAAAGATACAAACGTGGTGCTCTGAAGGGGCACGTGCACCCAAATGTTTATAGCAGCAATGTCCACAATAGCCAAACTATGGAAAGGACCTAGATGTCCATCAACAGATGAATGGATAAAGAAGACGTGGTATATATATACACAATGGAATACTATGCAACCATCAAAAGAAATTAATCTGGCCATTTGCGACGACATGGATGGAACTAAAGGGTATTATGCTTAGCAAAATAAGTCAGTTGGAGAAAAACAACTATCATATGATCCCCTTGATATGAAGAAGTGGAAATGCAGTGTGTGGGGGGGTTGGGAGGTAGGAAGAAAAAAATGAAAGAAGGTGGGATTGGGAGGGAGACAAACCATAAAAGACTCAATCTCAAAAAACAGACTGAGGGTTGCTGCAGGGAGAGGGGACTGGAGAGGGTAGTGGGGATATGGACATTGGGGAGGGTATGTGCTATGATGACTGCTGTGAAATGTGTAAACCTGGCAATTCACAGACCTGTACCCCTGGGGATTAAAATACATTATATGTTTATTAAAGAAAATAAATTTAGTTTAAAAATTTTATGGAATCTAATATATGTATTAGAATTGGATTCTGGATCATGATGCAATTGAACTGGTATGCACATATTACATAATACGAAGGTTTCATAATACTATCTTTGTAATAAAAAAAAAAATTGTGACACCAACATTTTCAAATGGAAGCATAATAAGAGGTCCATATGACAAGCATTTGCTTGGAGTATATGAAACAATGAGGAGCCCTCTAGACATATTGGTACGTTGATGTTAATTATTAAGTGCTAATTAGTAGAACAACATATTGAATACTATAGTGGGCTATTTTCAAAGTGATTACTGAATATATTACTAAGCCTTGATTTACATTCTGGGGACACATTAAAACATCAACTCTCTTATCTTTACTGAGGAAAGATATATAGCATTGCATGAATGATAACTGTTCTATTCAACAAGCTTAAAAAATCTATTATTTCAAGTAATATAGAAAGAAAGACTGCTTTAAATTAAAAATATGTTTTTAATATAGAAACAAAGTTGTGCCCTTTACTGAAGAACAAAAATGATAAATCCCTGGAGTCCAGTCAGATGCACATAATAACATTAAAAGACAAAGGACACGCCAGTAGTGAAAAATAAATGAAGAAAGTCGCTATTTTAACACCCTGGATTTTTTTTTCTTAATTTTTTAAATGAAAGTTTATATTCTTGCCTGATTTTGCTTCTCTATTTCCCATTTGTCTTTGCTGGATTTTTGTTTGTTTGTTCTGTTCTGTTTTGTTTTGTTTTGCTTGGTTTTTAACCAGATTGTGATATACTGGTGGTCTCGGCTCTGCACACAAAATACAATCATTTGTAAAGAAATAATTTTGAAAACTGGCACTGGACAATCATTCATTTCACAGTTTACAAAGCTGAGGAAAAAGGAGTTCGGAACGTTTTTCAAATTTCATTGGTCCTGATTTTTGGCTAATATCTCATGGATAAAATTAAATATTCATTCCTTTGTGGAAAAGATAATGGCATTTAAAAATAAAGATTTTATAGTATGGTCAAAAAACAAAAACAGAAAGAAAAACCAAAAAAAAATGTGGGTCCACAAGTAGACAGAATTTCAGGGATTCTGTCTCTTACTTGGAAACCAAACCATTCATAGTTCTTATTGTAATTCTTATTCACAATTAAAACAGAGTAAAAGCCCAAACAAATATATTTTCTAATACCACTTTGTAAGATGTGAGTGAAAAACAGTTGGTCTCTGAGGGTTGATTATAGGAAGGTTCAATTCATATTATGTCAGATTATTTTGTAACTAACCAAGAGTATGGGGGAAACCCTGTGATAGTAAGCATGGTTGAAATTTATACCTTCTACTGGGTCATATGTTTATAAAATGTAATTTGATTATGTTGCTTAAGTTTTGTTTACATGAGTCTGTGTTTTGTATATTACTATGTAGTGTGAATTTTCCTTTTATTTTATTTTTGAAATACTGCCCCATTTTTTCAATTTATTTTTGTGGACAAATATGTGTATCTATATTCAAGTAGCTAATAATGTGTCAAGTTTAAATTAACAGTTTGTTGCCTGTGAGTTATCTATAAAAGATTTTTTTTGTAGGGGTATCAGCATGAAAATACTTAAAATGAAATTTTAATAGTACAGTGAAAATAATAACTTTCAAACTTTTGATCTGCCATTCAGATAAACATAGCTTGAGGATAAAAGGAAAGGAGAAAGTAGAGAAAAGGAAAATACTTCCAGATGAAATACACATATACACACAGGGGTCTTCTAGACTATTCCCTGATGTGTGAAACAAGAGAATACATGTGTTCTAGGTTATATGCTTTATATATGTTCATGGTCATTTAAGAGATAGACTATAATATATGGGTACTTTTGTACACATATTATAGTATTAATAGCGATTCCATTTTTAGATAATCTTTTCTATGTTTCTTAAGATAATTGCTGATATTTTTCATATTATGATATTTTGCCACAGACATAATTTTGCAGCACAACTGAAAGGCTACTTGAAGAGGTGTTATAATCGACCAGCTCATTTGTGTGAGAGTTTCAAAGCTTTCATGATATCTGGTCTTCTCACTTTTTCCAATGTGAAAGGAAATCTTGAAGAACCCAAAGGTTGTGGATTTCATTTTTAATAATCAAAGTTATTTTTCCTCATTCTTTTAAATATTGCCTGTGAGACATGGGAATATCCTTTTTTCCCCTCTCTCTTGGAACTACAGTTCCTTCCTCTATGAAAAAATAAGTCATTATTTTATGGAGAATGGACCACAACAGACTATGTGAGTGCTCAGTGAATGTGTATTGAGTTGTTTCACTATGTAGACATTGATTTCCTTTAAACATCTCCAAATTGTGACAACTTACTCCATAAAAATATGTCACAGTACTTTTTAAAATCCACAATCAAAAGTTGTGATTTGATTTTTTAAAAATGAAGATGTTTACCCTATTCAGTGTTATTTCAGCATCTCTAATCAACCATTTTTTTTCTACTTACAGTTCTTAAATTATGAATTCAGAGAACTAATGGAACTGATATTTCAGCAGATGGTTTAGCCCTAGAATTTCATCTGAGTCTGAGATTTTTGGGTTCCCTGGCAGAATAAAAGATATAGCTGTTTGCTCCAAATTTAGATGGAATAATTTAAATAAAGGAAGAGTGATATGATTGGAGTGATTCTAAGAAGCAATTATAAAGTATGTTCAGTATTAAGAATTTTCGAGAATTGTCAGAATTTGTAGGTAAAATCAATAAAATAATGGAAGCCTAAAACATAAGAAAGCCTATAAATTTCCTGACTTATTAAAGTGGCAGATGCTAGTATGTGATGATTTTTCTGAATTATCACATAATGGTCTCTAACCATTACCTAGAGAGGAAAATAAGGAATAAGTTGCATTAGCCTCTTCAGCAGCAGCTATATGAGGCAACCAAACCAGATTTTATCAATAGTGAAGTTATATTTAAGAATCAAACAGTTTATTTTGATTTTTAACACATGAAAATACAAAGATAGAATAGAAATATATAGTGACTTTATTTATACTCAGACTGACATCTGTCACTAATTCTAAAAATACTTCCTTGAGAATATCTTGAATTTTTAATCTCAAATTTAATAATTGATTTGTATTTATAATGATTCTTCTTTTCCCACTGAGACATAAAATTAATAACATAATTAATAATAACAATAATATGATATAATTAAAATTATCTTTCTGGTAGGTATGTTTCTTTCTAGGGCAAGGTCCAAAGCAACCTGGTATGAGTGTGAGAACTTTCATAGTTCTCCTAAGTAACCACTTTTCTTCTATTACAAAGTTTGTCAGTGTCTTCTGTCACCCTGGGGACAGGCACTATTTCCCCACCCTTCTGTATGAACTTAATAGATATAAACACCGTAATGTTTCTTATTTTTAAATAGAGTACATTTATAGAAAAATTGGGAGTTTTATAGGGTTTAAACTACATACAGTCTATTAGAACATTTCACCATCATAAAATCACTTTATTCTCAACTACCAGTGAGGAAAATATTGTTCAAATAAAAAGTCAATTTGATTGAATTGTCTTGAAACCAAGGCCAGTCCAAAAACTCCTAAAAGCCACAGGCTAGTGAAAAGCCTTCTACAAGGATTGGAAATTAGTTAGGTGAGTGCTGATGCTTTCCCCCAGTAACATAGCTACTTTAATGTCACTGTTTTTTAGCTAATATATTAAGAATTAAATATCATATGTAAGTTATTTGAGGGGCCAAAGTATTATATATTAAAATTCTAGGTTCTATAAAAAAAATCAAGTAGTTTCTTTTTTTGCTTAAATAAAGACAGCTGCAAAAAAAACTAACTGAATGAATGTTTAAAATACTATATTTTTGAGCAATATGAAAAACCCCTTTTCTTGTACGTAGGTTAGTTATTTTCTTTTGAATCCTACTTTGGAAGTATTTGGTTTTAGACTTAGAATATTATGGGCTTCATGATCATCTTAAAAGAATTTTTTTTTCTTCTCTGTATTTTTTTTCTTGTTTCTAAATGGCATTATTTCTTATGTTCTCATCAAGTTATGTCTGGACTATTGCAATACCCTAAAACATGGCTTTTGTTGGCTTTTAGAGCATACTGTAAAAAAATTGGTCTTCATAAAATGTTTGTGGCTTTGTTGATTTTTTCATCTACTTTCATTGAACTGGAGTAAAATATATAGTGTAATCTTATATTTTATTATTCTTATGTACAATGACAAAATTAGGTCTTTACAGGGTTAAAACTATAATTTTGGTCTTATCAAGTAATGATGATAGTTACACAATGTTTCTTTATTCTTTTATTAATAAAAAGTATGCCTATATTACAAAGAACAATCTGAATCTGCCTTTTAGCAAATTTCACATGATAAGTTTCTCAGCATCACTTGAGTTCACATTACAGATTTGTGTGCAATTTGTATATATGAATGCCTAATACAGGGTCACCATGGCATAAAAATAATTTGCTAGTGTTCTTAAACTGTGATAAAAGGCAACAAAAAATTTACAAGTGAACATTATAAGCATAATTATTTCTTTCATGTTTCATTTTTGTTTGTTCATTAATGGGATTCCCAGTGGTTCTGGTAGAGGAAGGGATGCATAGAAAAACAATGGGTAAATATAATGGAATGAAGTAATAAGAAAATTGTAAGACACCTTTGAACCCTTTTCAGACAACTGAGAATAACAGTTCACAAATAAAGAAAACACCCAAATGTATAAAACAATAACAAAGATAAAGCAACTAATGATTAATAACACAATAATGGTAGGGAAATTTAATACCCTACTTACATCAATGGACAGATCATCTAAATATAAAATAAACAAGGAAACAATGGCTTTGAGTGTCACGCTGGACCAGATGAACTTAACAGATAAATTCAGAACATCTTATTTTAAAATGGCAGAATGCACATTTTTTCCAAGTATATGTGGAATATTTTCCAGAACAGATTACATATTAGATCACAAAATAGACTTTAATACAGTGAGATTAAAATCATACCATGCATCTTTTCTGACCACAACACTGTGAAGCTAGAAGTCAACCACCAGAAAAAATTTGGAAAGATTACAAATATATCAAGGTTAAACAGCATGCTACTAAATAGTGAATGGTCAATCAACAAATCAAAGAAGAATTAACAAAAATTCATACACAAATGAAATGAAAACACAATGGTCCCAAATATTTGTGCTGCCTCAAAAGCAATCCTAAAAGGGAAGTATATAACAATATAGGCCCACCTCAAGAAACAAGAAAAAAATATAATAAGCTTCTTAACTTCACATGTAAAGGAGCTAGAAAACAAAACACAAACAAACAAAACAAAACAAATAAAGCCTAAAGCCAACAGAAGGAAGGAAATAATAAAGATTAAAGCCAAAATAAAAGATACAGAAACTAAAAAAACAGTAGAACCAATCAATACTACCAGGAGCCGGTTCTTGGAAAATATCAAAAAAGTTGGTAAACTTCTAGCCAGACTTTACAAAAAGAAAATAGACCCATATAAATAAAATTACAAATGAGATTTGAGAAATAGCAGTCAACAACACAGAAAACAATTATAAAACAATTAAAAGACAATATAAAGAGAGTTATAAGAGACAATATAAAGGCAAATAAGATAATATTATGAAAAACTATATGTCAACAAATTGGACAACCTGAAAGAAATAGAGAAATACCTAGAAACATAAACTACCATACCAAAACAAGAGGAAGTAGAAAATTTGAATACACAGATAATAGCAAAGAAATTGAATCAGTAATTAAAAAACTCTCAAACAAAGAAAATTTCAGGGCCAATTAGCTTCACAGGCTATCTACTTTAAATTCTACTGAACATTTCGGAAATTCTACTGAACATTTCAGAAGACTTAATACCTATTTTTTCAAACTATTCCAAAAAAATAGAAAAGGAAAGAACACTTTCTAATTCATTCTTCTATGAGATCAGCATTACCCTGATATAAAACTCTGTAAAGACACCACCAGAAAAAGAGGACTACAGGCCTATATCCCTGATTAACACTGATCTAAAAATTCTCGGTAAAATACAAGTAAACCAAATTTTAAAATACATTAAAAATAATTCACCATGCTTAAGTGGGATTTATTCCTGGATGGAGGTGTGGTTCAATATTTGCAAATCAACTACTATGATACCCCACATTAGTAAAAGAAAGGATAAGAAATGTATGATCTTTCCAATAGAAGCAGAAAAAACACTGGACAAAGTATAACATCCATTCATGATAAAAACGCCCCAGCAACATGGGTTAGAGGGAACATACTTCAACAAAATAACGGCCAAATACAAAAAACCCGCAGTGAATATCAAACACAATAAGGAAAAACTGAGAACTTTTCTTCTGTGGTCAGGAACAAGACAGAGATGTCCACTCTCACCACTTCTATTCAACACAGTATTGAGATTCCTAAACACAGGAATCATATAACAAAAAGGAATAAAAGGCATCCAAAACAGCAAGGAAGAAGTGAAACCTTCACTATTTGAAGATGATGAGGTATGCTATATAGAAAACTCAGGGAACCTGGGTGGCTGAGTTGGTTAGGTGACTGACTCCTGAGTTTTTGCTCAGATAATGATCTCTGGGTTTTGGGATCAAGCCCCAGACTGTGTTCCACTCTCACTGAAGATTCTGCTTTGGGATTCTCTCTCACCCTCTGTCCCTTCCTCCTCTAAATTAACTAAGCATTTAAAAAAAGAAAAGGAAAGAAAACTCAAAAGGCTCTACAAAAAAAAACCCTACTAACCCTGATAAATGAATGCAGTAAATTCACAAAATCAAGGAACAGAAATCTGCTGCATTTCTTTACACCAAATGTAAAGCAGCAGAAAGAGAAACAAAGGAATCAATGAAATTTACAATTCCACCAAAACCAATAAAATACTTAGGAATAAACCTAACCAAGAGGTAAAAGTTCTGTACTCTGAAAACTTCATGATACTGTTGAAAGAAACTGAAGATGACACAAAGAAATGGAAAAACTTTCCATGCTCACGGATTGGAAGCAGAAAATATATTAAAAAATATTTATTTATTTGACAGATATCACAAGTAGGCAGAGATAGGCAGAGAGAGGGGGGAAGCAGGTTCCCCACCAAGCAGAGAATCCAGTGTGGGGTTCAATCCCAGGGCCCTGAGATCATGATCTGAGCTGACAACAGAGGCTTAACCCAAAGACCCACCCAGGTGTCCCAGAAAAAATATATATATATACATATTTTTTAAAATGTTTATAGTACTCAAAGCAATCTACACATTTAATGCAATCCCTATCAAAATACCATCAGCATTTTTCACAGATCTAAACAAAGAATTCTAAAATTTGATGGGGTCACAGGAGATGCCCAATAACCAAAGTAACTTCAAGAATGAAAAGCAAAGCTGGAGATATCACAATTCCAGACTTCAAGTCATATTACAAAGATGTAGTAATCAAAACAGTATGGTATTGACATAAATTAGACACATAAATTAATATAACAGGATGGAAAACTCAGAACGAGCCCACAAGATATGGCCAACTTATCTTCATCAAACAGGAAAGAATATCCAAAAGCAAGAAGAGAGTCTCATCAACAAATGGTATTAGGGAAGCTGGACAGCAACAAACAAAAGAATAAAACTGGACCACTTTCTTACACCAAACACAAAAACAAATTCAAAATGGATTAAATACCTAAATATGAGACTTTAAACCATTAAAATCTTGGAGAAGAATACCGGCAATAACCTTTAGACATTGGCTGTAGCAGCTTCCTTCTAGATATGTCTCCTGAGACAAGAAAAACCAAAGCAAAAATAAACTATTAGGACTTCATCGAAATAAAAAGCTTATGCACAGCAAAGGAAACATTTAAAAAACTAAAAGGCAACATACGAAATGGTAAAATATATCTGCTACTATTGTGGAGCCAATAAAGGGTTAGTATCAAGAATATATAAAGAACTTATACAAGTCAACACCTAAAATCCAATTCCAATTAAAAAAATGGACAGAAGACATGAAGAGATATTTCTCGAGAAAGCATCCAGATGAGCAATGGATGTATGAAAAAGATATTCAACATTACTGATTATTAGGAGAATTTAAATAAAAAACTATAATGAGATATAACCTCACACCTGTTTGTATGACAAAAATCAAAAACACAGGAAACAACAAGCATCTGTGAGGATGTGGAGAAAAGGAAACCACCTTTCACTGTCTGTGGGAATGCAAATTGGTGCAGCCATTCTGGAAAACTATGGATGTTCCTCAGGAAGTTGAAAATAGAACTAACATAAGATCCAGAATTTGCAGTAGTAGGTATTTACCCAAAGCATGCAAAAGTACTTACTCAAAGGAATGCATTCACCTCTATGTTTATGGCAGTATTATCTACAATAGCTAAATTATAGAGAGAGCCCAAATGTCCATTGACTGATGAATTGATAAGAAAAAGTGGTATATATATGTAATGGGATATTATTCATCCATAAAAAGAATGAAATCTTGCCATTTGCAATGGTATGGTTGGAGTGAAAGAGTATTATGCTATGAGAAATAATTCAGTCAATCCTCAGTCACCCAAACTTTCCATGCCTCTGGGAGGGGCAGAGAAAATCAAGTTGCCATTGCCCACAGAACCTTCTTGTGTTCCATGTCCCAGCAGTCCAGATCTAATCTAGAGACTTCCCTGTTCCCACTGGCCCACGCCACACCAACCAACACCTGGTCCTCATGCCACTAAACAGGATTAAGGTAAAACTGGCAAGATACACTAAGAGATTACTCAGCGCCGTCTGTTTCTGAGAATCTTCCCCTAGCTCACTCTCCATCCCTCCTCCACTACACAGGACAGGTCATTGTGTTTTTTGCTGGATCTCAGGAAATACAGTTGATCCCAAACAACATGGATCTAAGCAGCATGGCTCAGCTAATACACAGATTTTCCAATAAATACAGGGCTGTAATTGTAAAAAAAAGAAATCTATATATAGATATCTATATATATAGATATCTATCTCAGGATCCAGTGCTTAGACTCTAATGGAGGATGTCCTTCATTATGCAATAGATTTAGGCTATAACATAGATAACCAAAAAGGCACTGGAACTGGAACTGCAAATGTAATAAGTACCTCAAAGGGTGGTTATACAGGGATCATAGAAATTGAGAGACAAAACTACTACCAACAGAGGGAACAAATAAAGGTGTCACGATTCAGCAGAATTTGAGCTTTGTATTTAAGGTTAGGTAGAATTTGAATACATGGATATTTAGGCTAACAGCATGGAAGGTGGAGGAAGCATCACAGACCCAGACATAAAAACAAGGGAGGCTTATTGCAAAAAGGAGAGTTAATCAATCAATGCAGAGATATAGAAGGGTAATAATGAAGAATAACAATGGAAATACATGTTGTGGCTATATTATAGAAGGCATGAAAGGCTGAATAATCATGAATAAAGATTTGTCAGACTGTCCTTCACAAAGTAGGTAAGATGGACCATGTAACAGGAAAAAAAATAGAGAGAGAGAGAGAGAGAGATAAGAACACTAATTAGGAATCTATTATTATCTAACTATTAACTAATAAATCCTGGGCCGGAGTAGGGGGTTGTGGTGCCTAGGTGGCTCAGTTGGTTGAGTGTCTGACTTGGTTTTGGCTCAGATCTTGATCTCATGGATTGTGGAATAAATCCCCACATTGGATGGGCTTCACCCAATAAATGTTTGAAGATTCTCTCCATCTTTCCCCCTCACTCTCTCCCTTTCTCTTTCTCAAATAAATACAATTATTTAAAAAGTAATGAAAATAAAAATAGTGAATCCTGGGGGAGAAAAAATAAAAGATAAGAGAAGCCAGAATCCTGATTTATTTATAGGCAGTCCTGCAAGAATTGGAAATTCATTTGAAATGATTAAAAGAAAAACTTAAAAAATTGAAATATATGTCTTCATTTTTTAGCTATTTTATTGATGGAACAAATCCTGAAAGGTGATATTCAAAATATTCCATAACTACTATGATATGAATACTAATCATATAGAATGGGCAATGGTTTTGGCTATACTGTTGGTGTCAGCTCTGCCTTTAACACATTGAAGAAGATTGAAAGGAAAGGAAATGCAATAAGTGTTTAGGACTACCAAGATTACCAAGATTTGAGTTGCTCGTGGGATATATATTTGGACATGTCCTAAAGTCCCATGAAAATTTAGACTAGTACTCCACAATCTGGTATATTTCACTTTCACTTACTTAAGCCATAAGTGGAAAAATTCCATTCAGTTAGAGAGAGGGACAATTTGAGCCCCAAGTTACAAAACAGCATCAATCAATTATTACCAGTAAAACATTACAATTTTTCAGCCTGTATATACTAAGAAACATGGCAACCACTAATTTTGGGTGGGGTAATAAAATATACCATATCTTTACTCCACTAGAAAACTTACGGTATATTAGGTGAAGTATTTCTGATTATCCACTTTCATTAAGATAAGGAACATATTGTAGAGTGGTATAATGGAAGAAATAAGCAATTTTAATTTACATGAATTTTCCTACAAATTTTAGCTACATTATTTTTATTTTTTAAGTTTTTTTTTTTTTTTTTGACAGAAAGAGAGAGAGAGATCACAAGCAGGCAAAGAGGCAGGTAGAGAGGGGGAAGCAGGCTCCCTGCTGAGCAGAAAGCCCAATGCGGGGCTTGATCCCAGGACCCTGAGATCATGACCTGAGCCGAAGACAGAGGCACAATCCACTGAGCCGCCCAGGTGCTCCTAGTTACATAAGTTTAGGTAAGATAATTAATGCTTAACTTCTCTGAAACCCTCTTTCTTCCCATACAAAATATGAAAAGTAATACCTCAGTTTTTCTGGTTAAGGTTCAAGTGGATAATAAACAAAGGACTTAACCAACCCAAAACGCCAGAATAGTTTCTCCACAAAATCCAATGTTTACTATATCATGCTAAAGCAGCTGGATGGATTTCCATTCTGTTATAGTGTATAGTGTTATAGTGTATGCTTGAGGATGATCTGATTTAAAGTATATGTTGGGGACACTTGCGTGGCTTAGATGGCTAAGTGTCCAACTCTTGATCTCAGTTTAGTTCTTGATCTCTGGGTCATGAGTGCAAGCTCTGGGTTGGGTTACACACTGGGCATAGAGCCTACTTAATTTTTTAAAGTATATTTATATGTCATAATCAATATTAATTTTGGTGGTCTTTTACCTTGTATCAAAGTGAAAGGAGGTCTTTTATCTGAATGGCTGAAATCAACATGGTATACACAGTTGGCATGATGGTCTTTTAGAAAAACATGAAATAGTTTATACAGCAATGTGGACCATAGAGTTAACAGTTGTTTCAAAATCACCAATACAGGGGGAGGAGCAAGATGGGAGAGAATAGGAGACCTAAATTTCACTGGGTACCAGAATTTATAGGTAGCTATCAAGCTACCTATAAACTCAACAGGAGATCAAAGAAAAGAATATCAGCAATTCTAGAAACAGAAAAAAGACCACTTTCTGGAAGGTAAGATGTGTGGAGAAGTGAATCCAAGGTGATATACAGGAAGATAGTCCATGGCAGCAAGGGCTAGCTCCCAGCAAGCAGTAGAACAGCAGAGCACAAAACCGGAACTTTTGGAAGTCTGTTCCACTGAAGAATGTTGCTCCAGAGACTAAGCAGAGAGTGAAGCCCTAACAGAAACAATGTGGTCTTAGATCCCTCATGGTCATAGAAAGACCAGGGGTGCCTGAGTGTGGCAGAGCTCCCAGGTATTGGAGTGGGGAAGCTGGCTGCAAACACAGAGCCAAGGAATGGGCTCTCAGCTCATAAACCATGATTCCAAGCACAGTCAGATCACTGCTTTTCAAGCAGGGACCCCAAAAGTGGCATATCTAAGGAGACTCCCCCCTTCCTCCACAGGACAAATATGCTACAGGAACCTGTTGGGATTGGAGGCTTCAAACATGCCAGGTGCCAGAAATAGAAATGCTTAGTCATGGGCCATGTGAGTACAGGGCATGGCTGGAGACCAGGGAAAGAGGAGTTATTGACTGCTTTTCTCTGGGAGTTCACTGAAGAGTGGCTGCTCCTCCTTCTTGGCTCCTCCAGGTCAGAGATTGGGAGGCCATCTTCATTCTCCTCCCAAAGCTGTATGGAATGCATTCAGGAAATAAAGGATACCAAGAACAAAATAAAGCAGATTACTTAGCCTGGCCCCTGGCAAGAGTGGTGAAATTCTGCCTTGAGCAAAGACATTTGATAATCACTGCAACAGGCACCTCCCCCAAAAGACCAGCAAGAACATCCACCCAAGACCAAGTTCACTAATCGATGAGAACAATGGAACTTCAAAGCTAGGGGAATGTGGCACATAGAATTCATGGCCTTTTTCCTATGATTCTTTAGTCTTTCAATATTATTTTTTTTAGTTTAATTTTTCTTATTCTATTTTTTTACTATTTCCTCTTTCTTATTTTAAACTACTTATCAATACCTTTTTAATTTTTTTAAAAATTTTCATTATTATAGTCATATTCAATCCCTTCATTATAGTTACCCTTACACACACACACACACACATATATATATATATATATATTTTTTTTTTTTCCTTTAAAATTTGGGGAGGTAGTTTCTTCATACAGATCAAATACACCAGAATCTCTCTCTCTCTCTCTCTCATTATCTCTGTGTGTGTGTGTGTGTGTGTATTTTTTTCTTTCTCCTTTCTTGTCCTCCTGGTGTGGGGGTTTATGGGGGGAAGGGAGGGAAAAATGAAACAAGATCAGACTGAGCGGGGAGACAAACCATAAGAAACTCTTTATCTCAGGAAACAAATGGAGGGCTGGTGGTGTGGGAGGGATAAGCTGGCTGGGTGATGGTACATGCTATGATGAATGCTGTGAATTGTGTAGGACTGATGATGCACACACCTGCGCCCCTGAAAAAAATAATATATTATATGTTAATTTAAAAAAGTCACCAATACAGTCATAGGGCACATGGATAAAATTCTAGAAGTCAGAAAAGTTAAGAATTACTTACTCAACATATATCCCTGGACAATTAAATTCATGATAAGCAATATTGTTTTAGATGCAATAATGAAAGTATCTTCTTAGTATTTAAGATATTCTTTCATAGAAGTTGAACATTAGAAAGAATTCTTCCTTTTGCAGAAAATAAGATGTTGTACTGACATGTGAAAGTAGTATGACAGAAATAATACACCTTTAAGTCAATAATCTCAGTGTGAGGACAAGTTCAAATAACAATGGGCATATTGAGCTTTAGGAGTAATAAACATCACTGTGTTATGGTCATTAAAATAATGAAAATGTGGCTAGCTCCCTATGCATTTGAATAGCTTCAAGTGGGCAAATTTTTTTTTTTTAATATTTGTAATCCAAGCCAGTTTTTTCTTCATTCATGAACTAACCTCATTGAAACACACTTATAGCAGAGAATCTCTTACTTAAAATGTACTGAATTCTAGGCCAATGAAAGACCTGCAAATTATATGTCTGCTTTTTCTTGAATCAACTCTATACTAAGATTCATTTATTCAAATCTCATTTCTGGGGCATACCTGATTATTTTAAACATCTTCTAAGAATTGTAATATTTCAATATTTGATTTACTATATACTCAAACCTCTTTGTAAAAGGGTTTTCTGTGCTTTTATTAAGAATTTTGAAGGAAACCATAACCAATGAGAGTAAATTTAGATAAATTCAAGAAACTATATGAAGGAAAAAACAATTGTTTCTAACCTATTTTGGAAAGAACTGAAAATAAGTGAAATGTAATTTGATATAATAAATTCATGAGATGTTTTATGATAGTGTATCTCTTGAGAGATGACAGATCTTTGAATAAACTGTGGTTCTGTGGACATAAACAGGTGTGACAGTAGCCTTAAAGTCTTTGACCTTCATATGATTGAAGCCATGATGACAGGGATAAATGTGTGAACCAGAGGGATAGATTACTAAGTCATAAAAAATTATTGGCATTTTTTGTATTTCTGAATAACACATATGCAATTGATTGTTTTTATTATATAGCCAATTTGGTGCAGTTTTGGCAACTCTGATACATTTCAAATGAAACAATCACCCACGTCTCACTCATGCATAGGAAATGGCCCTGGATGTGGTAGGCAGCATGTTCTTCCTGGTTGCCTTTGAGACATTGATTTGCCTAAGAGCATAGAAGTATATAAGAAAATTAGAACAGGATACTAGGTCTCCAAAATCTCAGTCTCTAACTTTTCCTTTAACCATAGTCTTCTGAAAATACAGTGTAAGTCAAAAACTTCAGAAAAATAACTTGATTTATTTTTAAAACTTAGGCATGTCCATTAAATCTAGTCTTTTTTTATTCTAAATTATTATAGAAAAGCATCCCATGTGCATCATGAGATTCCATGGCAAATTCCCTCCTTATCTCAGTCATTATATCAGAATTGTAAAATTTCCACCTATTCATTTAAAAAATATCATCTCAAGTGGGATTTTCTTCAGGGAATCTAACCATAACCATTTCTTACATTGGAAATCCTCTTTAAATGTCTTTCATGTTCCATTTAGTTGTTGCAGAGGTTCTCACCACTTAGGACACTATTATGAACTGTTGCTATGAACAGGAAACTGAAATCTTAAACAGTTGTACATCTTAGGACAAGATGTAATAGGTGTGATATGTAAAAATGATTAATTTTTTCCTTCTTTTATAGATCTATATGTTGCTTTAAGAAACAGTGAAGGGGGGCAGTACCTGGGTTGCTGAGTGGGTTGTGCCTCTGCCTTGGTTTAGGCCATGATCTCAGAGTTCTGGGATTGAGCCCCATGTTAGGATCTCTGCTCTGACCTGCTTCTCCCTTTCTCTCTGCCTGCCTACTTATTGATCTCTCTTTCTCTCTCTCTCTCTCTCTCTGTATAATAAATAAATAAATTCTTTTAAAAAAAGAAGAAGAAGAAAGAAAGAAAAGAAAAGAAAAGAAAAGAAAAGACAAGACAAGACAAGACAAGACAAGACAAGACAAGAAAAGAAAAGAAAAGAAAATAAAAGAAACAGTGAAGGGGTGCCTGGGTGGCTGAGTTGGTTAAGCATCTGCCTTTTGCTCAGGTCATGATCCCAGGGTCCTGGGATTGAAACCTGTGTGGGGTGCCCAACTCAGCAGGGACACTTCTTCCTCTCCCTCTGCCCCTCTCTCCCGCTTGGGCTCTCTCTCTCTGTTTCTCCCAAATAAACAAATAATATCTTAAAGAAAAAAAGGATATAGGATATCAAAATGGTAAGTTATATGTAAAACTAAAATATTTTAAATTTATCTGTGATTATAATTTATCATATTAGATACAAATTTAAGTTACAGCTCCTAGAAGCAGTCTCAGGTGTAGATTTTTGTTCAAGTGACATGTTGAATGCTATTTTCCAAAGGAAGGGAGTGAGAGAAACTGGATGAGGCAGGAGACCAAAAGGTGATCTCAGCAGTACAGATAACAACACAGATTTAGCATCACCTTGTGATAAGCGACTGACTACCACTAGTTGGCTGAGGTGGGAGGTGGAGAAATCTGTGTGTCCACGCAGGCAAGGCAGCTATCATTTGGTCATGGGCAATTGACCAGAAAAAGGGACATGTGTGAATTGTTACTGGGTAGATATAAAGAACAGAAAAGGGGAATTAGGTGAACACGTAGAACATCTAGGACAGATTCTGTTCCAGTGTTCTAAAATGAGTGGAAATTTTATCTCAGCTTCTAAATATTGCTTTAAAATGTAATTAATGTCAGTTGTTTCCACCTCAGCAGAATGAAAATTTCTTCAAACTGAAATAACTATTTAAAAAATACTTGTGAAAACTACATATATTCAAAACATTTGTTCAATTTGGCTTCACCCACAGTAAAACGGTAGTTATATTAAAATCCTGCAAGAAGTGATTTTATTCAAATCATTGGATGAAATTTTAGAAAATATATGTAATTCTTTGTGAATTATGTATGTCTCCATTTTATCCCATAAAATACCACCAACTTATTAACATAATAATGAGACAGACACAGTAATAAATGAGTTCATTGCCTTGGTTAATTGATGAATTTCATATTCTTTTGTTGTTGTTGTTGTTGTTATGAAGCTATTATTAGTGTAGTAGCATATTTTATTTAATAGTTTATCTTAATATAATAATGTAAAACATTTAAATGCAGGTTTATGTCTTGCCTCAGTGATAAGGTCTAGGCTTGCCACAAAATGATCACATTAAAACTTTTTGGTTTGGGATCATCTGGAAGGTATTTTGCACTTTTGCATGCACCAGTTTTTTTTTTTTTAATGCATATTTGCCACTTTTTAGCTAATTAGTTTTAAGTAGAATATATTCTAGTTGTATATTTAAAAATATGGTACTTAACCCTCATATGACATCCAAAATTTTTCACCTCTATTATTTTTCAAGTTTTTTTAATTAGATTTTTTAATTTGCTGTTTTCATTTCTATAAGTATATTTAAATTTCTATTTCTCTAGCTATCACATATAAGCCATACCTTTTCTCATTCTTGAAAGGCTAAGAAACTTAATGCTCCTTTACCAAACTCTACCCTACCTCTCCTTCTACTTAAATTGTACTTGTTAAATTGTTATATTTATAGTGTCAAGGTATGGGATATTTACTTTAGGTTTATTTATTTATTATTTAAGTTCAATTTAGTTAACATATAATGCATTATCAGCTTCAGGAATAGAATTTAGTGATTCATCAGTTGCATATAACATCCAGTGCTCATTACATCAAGTGCCCTCCTTAATGCCCAGCATCAGATTACCCTATCCCTCACCTAGTTCTCCTCCCACAATCCTTAGTTTGCTCCCTATTCTTGAGTTTCTTATGTCATGTCTCTCTCCATGTTTTTATCTTATTTTATTTTTCCTTCACTTCCCCTATGTTCATCTGTTTTGTTTCTTATATTCCACATATGAGTGAAAGCATGTAGCATTTGTCTTTCTCTGACCTATTTATTTCACTTACCATAATACCCTCTAGTTCCATCCATGTTGTTGCAAATGTCAAGATTTCATTCTTTTTGATGGCTGAATAATATTCCATTGCATGTATATATCATATTCCCTTTATCTATTCATCTGTCAATGGACATCTGGGCTCTTTCCATAGTTTGGCTATTGTGAACATAGCTGCTATAAAAATTGTGGTGAATGTGACCCTTCAATATACTATGTTGGTATCCTTTAGATAAATGCCTAGTGGTGCAATTTCTGGATTATTAATTTTTTTAGTGTCCTCCACAATGTTTTCCATATTAGCTGCACCAGTCTGCGTTCCCACCAACAGTTACTTTAGGTGTATAAATGCAATTGAGTCATCTGCTGTTGGTACTTTAAGTGACTCAAACATAAAACAAAAAATTGCTTTTAAGATGGTCACCATGATAATGTAATTGTTGAGTTTTAAACTCTAACTTTTGGTCATGTATAATCTTCCTGGCATATTACAGAAGAAGGGAAATAATTTTAATAGTTTAGACCACTTCCAGAGTGACCAATTTACCAAGAAAGTAGCTTTTCATTTCACTTTATGCCCAATGGTATTTTCTTCATGGAAGAAATTTAATCAAAATAAAGCCAAGTAGGGGGTTCCTGGGTGGCTCAATCATGTGTCTGCCTTCATCTAAGGTCATAACCTCAAGATCCTGGGATTGAGCCCTACCTTGGGCTACCTGCTCAGTGAAGAGTTTGCTTTTCCTCCTTCCTCTGCTCCTCCTCCCTGCTCATACTCTCTTACCTTCTCTCTCCAAATAAATAAATAATCTTTTAAAAATGAAGCAAATAAGGCATAAGGGTAATTTTTTTCAACCTATGAGCCAGATAACACTTGTGATGCAGATTTACTATAGCCAGGAAATTTTCAAACATACTGGATGAAATTTATACATTTACATAAGACTAATATTCTTTCTCTTTTCCCTCTCTTATCCACATTGCCTCCTGCCCAGTACTTTTCAAGGAGTCCTTACTATGCCTCCACAATGATACAGAACTATAATTAGAACTTACTTCTGCTTTTTAAAAATTACCTCATTTGGAGGCATTTGGGTGTCTCAGTTGGTTGAGCTTCTACTTTCAGCTAAGGTCATGATCCCATGGTCTTGGAATTGAGCCCCACATTGGGTTCCCTGCTCAGTGAAGTGTCTGCTTCTCCCTCTTCCTCTTGCACTCTCTCTCTCTCAAATAAATAAATAAGTAAAATCTTTTAAAAATTACCTCACTTTAATAAGGAGAATATTTTTTTTCTCTTCCATCATATTTTGCAGGTAGTTAACACAGTTTATTTGATGTTTTTATCTTTTCTTTATAATAGAAATGTTACATTAGAAATCATTTTCGACTGGGGGGGGAGGAGTCAAGATGGCGGAGAAGTAGCAGGCTGAGACTACTTCAGCTAGCCAGAGATCAGCTAGATAGCTTATCTAGATTGCAAACACCTGAAAATCCATTGGCAGATCGAAGAGAAGAAGAACAGCAATTCTGGAAACAGAAAAACAACCACTTTCTGAAAGGTAGGACCGGCGGAGAAGTGAATCCAAAGAGATGGGAAGATAGACACCGGGGGGAGGGGCCGGCTCCCGGCAAGCGGCAGAGCAACGGCGTACAAATCAGGACTTTTAAAAGTCTGTTCCGCTGAGGGACATCGCTCCAGAGGCTAAACCGGGGCGAAGCCCACGCGGGGTCAGTGTGGCCTCAGGTCCCGCAGGGTCACAGAAGGAACGGGGTGTCTGAGTGTCGCAGAGCTTGCGGGTATTGGAACGGGAAAGCCGGCTACAGAGACAGAGCTGACAGTAAGCTCATAGCTCAGTGTTACCTTGAACCGGTCACAGGCTCGGTGAGCTCGGAGCGCGGCTGAAGGTCAGGCAGACGGGAGTAACTGGGGGCTGTTCTCTGAGGGCGCACTGAGGAGTGGGGCCCTGGGCTCTCGGCTCCTCCGGGCCAGGAGACCAGGAGGCCACCATTTGTATTCCCGTCCTCCGGAACTCTATGGAAAGCACTCAGGGAACAAAAGCTCCTGAAAGCAAACCCGAGCGGATTACTCACCCCGGCCCCTGATAAGAGCGGTGCAATTCCGCCTAGGGCAAAGACACTTGAGAATCACTACAACAGGCCCCTCCCCCAGAAAATCAACAAGAAGTCCAGCCGAGACCAAGTTCACCTACGAAGGAGCTCGCTTTCAATATCAAGGAGAGCAGCAGAATTCCAGAGAAAAGAAAGCAAAGCACAGAACTCATGGCTTTTTCCCTGTGATTTTTTTTAGTCTTGGAGTTAATTTAATTTTTTTCTTTTTCATTTTTTGTTTTTTTTCTCGCCTTCAGGTAAATTTGTTTTTTTAACTTTTACCTTTTTCTTTTTTAACGTTTTTTAACTAGTTTATTCAATATATATATTCTTTCTTTTTTATATTTTTCTTATTTGTTTTCTTTTTTTAAATTCTTTTCTTTTCCCTTTTTTTTTCTTTTTTCTTTTTTTTTCTTTCTTCCTTTTTGGACGTCTTTTTATCCCCTTTCTCCCCCCTCACGATTTAGGATCTCTTCTAATTTGGTTAAAGCAGATTTTCCTGGGGTTGTTGCCACCCTTTTAGTATTTTACTTGTTCCTTCATATACTCTTATCTGGACAAAATGACAAGGCAGAAAAATTCACCACAAAAAAAAAAAAAAAACAAGAGGCAGTACCGAAGGCTAGGGACCTAATCAATACAGACATTGGTAATATGTCAGATCTAGAATTCAGAATGATAATTTTCAAGGTTCTAGCTGGGCTCGAAAAAGGCATGGAAGATATTAGAGAAACCCTCTCAAGAGAAATAAAAGCCCTTTCTGGAGAAATAAAAGAACTAAAATCTAACCAAGTTAAAATCAAAAAAGCTATTAATGAGGTGCAATCAAAAATGGAGGCTCTCACTGCTAGCATAAATGAGGCAGAAGAAAGAATTAGTGATAAAGAAGACCAAATGACAGAGAATAAAGAAGCTGAGCAAAAGAGGGACAAACAGCTACTGGGCCACGAGGGGAGAATTCGAGAGATAAGTGACACCATAAGATGAAACAACATTAGAATAATTGGGATTCCAGAAGAAGAAGAAAGAGAGAGAGGAGCAGAAGGTATACTGGAGAAAATTATTGGGGAGAATTTCCCCAATATGGCAAAGGGAACGAGGATCAAAATTCGGGAGGTTCAGAGAACACGTCTCAAAATCAATAAGAATAGGCCCACACCCCGTCACCTAATAGTAAAATTTACAAGTCTCAGTGACAAAGAGAAAATCCTGAAAGCAGCCCGGGAAAAGAAGTCTGTAATATACAATGGTAAAAATATAAGATTGGCAGCTGACTTATCCACAGAGACCTGGCAGGCCAGAAAGAGCTGGCATGATATTTTCAGAGCACTAAACAAGATAAACATGCAGCCCAGAATACTATATCCAGCTAGGCTATCATTGAAAATAGAAGGAGAGATTAAAAGGTTCCAGGACAAACAAAAACTGAAAGAATTTGCAAACAACAAACCAGCTCTACAGGAAATCTTGAAAGGGTCCTCTAAGCAAAGAGAGAGCCTCCAAGTGGTAGATCAGAAAGGAACAGAGACCATATACAGTAACAGTCACCTTACAGGCAATACAATGGCACTAAATTCATATCTCTCAATAGTTACCCTGAATGTGAATGGGCTAAATGCCCCTGTCAAAAGACACAGGGTATCAGAATGGATAAAAAAACAAAACCCATCTATATGTTGCCTCCAAGAAACTCATTTTAAGCCCGAAGACACCTCCAGATTTAAAGTGATCGGGTGGAAAAGAATTTACCATGCTAATGGACATCAGAAGAAAGCAGGAGAGGCAATCCTTATATCAGGTCAATTAGATTTTAAGCCAAAGGCTATAATAAGAGATGAGGAAGTACACTATATCATAATCAAAAGGTCTGTCCAAAAAGAAGATTTAGCAATTTTAAATATCTATGCCCCCAACGTGGGAGCAGCCAACTATATAAACCAATTAATAACAAAATCAAAGAAATACATCAACAATAATACAATAATAGTAGGGGACTTTAACACTCCCCTCACTGAAATGGACAGATCATCCAAGAAAAAGATCAGCAAGGAAATAAGGGCCTTAAACGACACACTGGACCAGATGGACATCACAGATATATTCAGAACTTTTCATCCCAACACAGAATACACATTCCTCTCTACTGCACATGGAACATTCTCCAGAATAGATCACATCCTCGGTCCTAAATCAGGATTCAACCGGTATCAAAAGATTGGGATCTTTCCCTGCATATTTTCAGACCACAAAGCTAGAACTCAACCACAAAAGGAAGTTTGAAAAGAACCCAAATACATGGAGACTAAACAGCATCCTTCTAAAGAATGAATGGGTCAACCTGGAAATTAAAGAAGAATTGAAAAAAATCATGGAAACAAATGAAATGAAAATACAACGGTTCAAAATCTGTGGGAAACAACAAAGGAAGTCCTGAGAGGAAAATATACAGTGGTACAAGCCTTTCTCAAAAAACAAGAAAGGTCTCAGGTACACAACCTAACCCTACACCTAAAGGAGCTGGAGAAAGAACAAGAAAGAAACCCTAAGCCCAGCAGCAGAAGAGAAATCATAAAGATCAGAGCAGAAATCAATGAAATAGAAACCAAAAAGACAATAGAACAAATCAACGAAACTAGGAGCTGGTTCTTTGAAAGAATTAATAAAATTGATAAACTGCTGGCCCGACTTATCAAAAAGAAAAGAGAAAGGACCCAAATAAATAAAATCATGAATGAAAGAGGAGAGATCACAACTAACACCAAAGAAATACAAACTATTATAAGAACATACTATGAGCTACTCTACCCCAACAAATTTGACAATCTGGAAGAAATGGATGCATTCCTAGAAACATATAAACTACCACAACTGAACCAGGAAGAAGTAGAAAGCCTGAACAGACCCATAACCAGTAAGGAGATTGAAACAGTCATTAAAAATCTCCAAACAAACAAAAGCCCAAGGCCAGACGGCTTCCCGGGGGAATTCTACCAAACATTTAAAGAAGAACTAATTCCTATTCTCCTGAAACTGTTCCAAAAAATAGAAATGGAAGGAAAACTTCCAAACTCATTTTATGAGGCCAGCATCACCTTGATCCCAAAACCAGACAAGGATCCCATCAAAAAAGAGAGCTATAGACCAATATCCTTGATGAACACAGATGCGAAAATACTCAAAAAAATACTAGCCAATAGGATTCAACAGTACATTAATAGGATTATTCACCACGACCAAGTGGGATTTATTCCAGGGCTGCAAGGTAGGTTCAACATCCGCAAATCAGTCAATGTTTTACAACACATCAATAAAAGAAAGAACAAGAACCATATGATACTCTTAATAAATGCTGAAAAAGCATTTGACAAAGTACAGCATCCCTTCCTAATCAAAACTCTTCAAAGTGTAGGGATAGAGGGCACATACCTCAATATCATCAAAGCCATCTATGAAAAACCCACTGCAAATATCATTCTCAATGGAGAAAAACTGAAAGCTTTTCCGCTAAGGTCAGGAACACGGCAGGGATGTCCATTATCACCACTGCTATTCAACATAGTACTAGAGGTCCTGGCCTCAGCAATCAGACAACAAAAGGAAATTAAAGGCATCCAAATCAGCAAAGAAGAAGTCAAATTATCACTCTTCGCAGACGATATGATACTATATGTGGAAAACCCAAAAGACTCCACCCCAAAACTGCTAGAACTTATACAGGAATTCAGTAAATTGTCAGGATATAAAATCAATGCACAGGAATCAGTCGCATTTCTCTACACCAACAGCAAGATAGAAGAAAGAGAAATTAAGGAGTCAATCCCATTTACAATTGCACCCAAAACCATAAGATACCTAGGAATAAACCTAACCAAAGAGGCAAGAATCTATACTCAGAAAACTCTAAAGTACTCATGAAACAAATTGAGGAAGACACAAAGAAAAATGTTCCATGCACCTGGATTGGAAGAACAAATATTGTGATAATGTCTATGATACCTAAAGCAATCTACACATTTAATGCAATTCCTATCAAAGTACCATCCATCTTTTTCAAAGAAATGGAACAAATAATTCTAAAATTTATATGGAACCAGAAAAGACCTCGAATAGCCAAAGGGATATTGAAAAAGAAAGCCAACGTTGGTGGCATCACAATTCCGGACTTCAAGCTCTATTACAAAGCTGTCATCATCAAGACAGCATGGTACTGGCACAAAAACAGACACATAGATCAATGGAACAGAATAGAGAGCCCAGAAATAGACCCTCAACTCTACAGTCAGCTAATCTTTGACAAAGCAGGAAAGAATGTCCAATGGAAAAAAGACAGCCTCTTCAATAAATGGTGCTGGGAAATTTGGACAGCCACATGCAGAAAAATGAAATTGGAACATTTCCTTACACCACACACAAAAATAGACTCAAAATGGATGAAGGACCTCAATGTGCGAAAGGAATCCTTCAAAGTCCTTGAGGAGAACACAGGCAGCAACCTCTTCGATGTCAGCCGCAGCAACATCTTCCTAGGAACAACGCCAAAGGCAAGGGAAGCAAGGGCAAAAATGAACTATTGGGATTTCATTAATATCAAAAGCTTTTGCACAGCAAAGGAAACAGTTAACAAAATCAAAAGACAACTGACAGAATGGGTGAAGATATTTGCAAACGACATATCAGATAAAGGACTAGTGTCCAGAATCTATAAAAAACTTTGCAAACTCAACACCCAAAGAACAAATAAACCAATCGAGAAATGGGCAGAGGACATGAACAGACATTTCTGCAAAGAAGACATCCAGATGGCCAACAGACACATGAAAAAGTGCTCCATATCACTCGGCATCAGGGAAATGCAAATCAAAACCACAATGAGATATCACCTCACACCAGTCAGAATGGCTAAAATCAACAAGTCAGGAAATGACAGATGCTGGCGAGGATGCGGAGAAAGGGGAACCCTCCTACACTGTTGGTGGGAATGCAAGCTGGTGCAGCCACTCTGGAAAACAGCATGGAGGTTCCTCAAAATGTTGAAAATAGAACTGTCCTATGACCCAGCAATTGCACTATTGGGTATTTACCCTAAAGATACAAACGTAGTGATCCAAAGGGGCATGTGCATCCAAATGTTTATAGCAGCAATGTCCACAATAGCCAAACTATGGAAAGAACCTAGATGTCCATCAACAGATGAATGGATCAAGAAGATGTGGTATATATACACAATGGAATACTATGCAGCCATCAAAAGAAATGAAATCTTGCCATTTGCGACAACATGGATGGAACTAGAACGTATCATGCTTAGCGAAATAAGTCAAGCAGAGAAAGACAACTATCATATGATCTTTCTGATATGAGGAAGTGGCGATGCAACATGGGGGCTTAAGTGGGTAGGAGATGAATAAATGAAACAAGATGGGATGGGAGGGAGGCAAACCATAAGTGACTCTTAATCTCACAAAACAAACTGAGGGTTGCTGGGGGGAGGGGGTTTGGGAGAAGGAGGTGGGATTATGGACATTGGGGAGGGTATGTGCTTTGGTGAGTGCTGTGAAGTGTGTAAACCTGGTGATTCACAGACCTGTACCCCTGGGATAAAAATATATGTTTATAAAAAATAAGAAATTAAAAAAAAAAAGAAGAAATCATTTTCTCTTAAATCACATTTAAATTTTGTTCCAGTGTTTTTAAAACAATGTGAGACCTACTTTTTTTTTTTAATGACCATTATGGTTCTTAATTTCAATATAAAATAATATTAATTGGATTTGGGTGGGCATAATCTTTGTCACTATAACTTTGCCTTTTAAAACACAAAGTGAAATGTATTCTAGTCTCTTAAAGCACAGGCAGGTTAAATAACGTCTTTAAGGACCCACGACCCAACAGGTGGATGACACTCTGGCTGCTCTACATTCTCTCTGGCATCCAGTGCTACTGATGAAATCTGATACCAACACAACTATTTCTTTTTAGGCAAACAAATGTATGATTCTGGGAACTTAAAAAATTCTATCTATACTTTTGATATAAGGAAGTTCCACAAGACTGTAGGTGCGGACATTTTCCATTCTGCTTCATCCTCAACAGGCACATAACTCTATAGATAAATCTATTCACTTCTCAAAGGTTTTATTATTATTTTTATTTTATTATTTATTTTATTTTTATGTATAATTGCTCTTCTTGTCTCCCTCTTGAGCCACCATTTTCTGTATACTTACTTTCTTCCTTCTCCTTCACCTTCTCCTTCACCTTATCCTCCTCCTCCTCCACTGCTTCTCCTCCTCCTCCTCCTCCTCCTCCTCCTCCTCCTCCTCCTCCTCCTCTTCCTTCTTCTTCTTCTTCTTCTTCTTCTTCTTCTTCTTCTTCTTCTTCTTCTTCTTCTTCTTCTTCTTCTTCTTCTTCTTCTTCTTCTTTCTTCTTCTTCTTCAAGAATGTTTCCTATTTGAACATACAGTATAATGGACTGATTCCCTCTGTTATTTTTCTGATTATTCCCACCTCTTCAACTTTTTTTTTCTGTTCTCTGCACTGTAAATTTATTTTAAAATTACATGCCAGAATTATTTTTATTTTTGTATTTCCTTAAAAAAATAATTCAGTATCTTAGAGACCAGGTATCATTTTTGAGCCTGAGTTCTTATGTAAAATTTCTCTGTGAGCACAGGGATGAGATACTAATATGGAACACTATTCCATATGTAGTACCCAAATTACTTAAATTCATTATTAAGCTACAGCCTCCTCCTTCTGTTTATGCTATCTGATTTAGGCTGTAATCATTCTCAGGGATCTGTCAGTAAGAAAAGTCCAACTTTTGAGGCTGCCTTATTAAGTATATATTTTAGTTGCAATGTTTTCTATCCTGGCTTTCCCCTTTCCTTTTCTACCTTTTTTTTTTTTTCTACCCTGTTCTTAAGAAATATATGCGCTGCTGATCCACAATAACCCAAGTCATCTTCAGTTATCATTTCTGTTATATATTTATTCCTCTTTGTATGTAATTAACATAACTTCATTGAGATATTTTGGAAGGGAAGAAATGTAAGTATATAGTCTTCATTTTTTTTTTGAGTTATAAATCTGATTCCTGAAAAAAATTGTTATGAAGTCTATATTTTAAAATTAATTTGAAGTTATAAAACCCTACAGCTTCAAGTTTAAGGAAGAATTTGATTCATGAATATTATTGATTTAACCCCAAAGTTTTAATACTATTTCCTTGATCTCTTTTTCCTGTAAGATCTAGCAAATATATAACAGCTCTTAGTCCCTTTCATAAAATTTCTGTTCTCCCCACTCCTATTTTCTTCTATAACTGTTAGAAAGTTAGTATGTCTTCTGTACTTTTTTTGTGTGTGTGTGACAAGTTCACTGTCCTAGAGTTCTCTGTCACATTTTTTTCATCTTTCATTTCCATGGTGAGCTATATATGCTACCTCAAGCAGTCTTTTAATGGCTTCCATCTTTCCTTCTCTCTTTCATTGATATCCTTGTGATTGAAATATTATCATCCACCTCCAGGGCACTCAAGAGCAGTCACAGTTCTCATTCATCTTGAAACTCCAATAATTGAAGTCCTTTACCTGCTCATATCTTTCTGTTAGATGTAAGATTTGTCTGTTGCAAAAAAATTTCCATTTTGTTTCAAGATTATAGATAGGTGTTGAAGTGTATACTACATTGAAGAATAAGCTCTCCTCCAAAGATTGTAAAAATTCCTTTTCTCAACAACTGATGAGCATGCCCTTCAGATTATAGAAGGTGAAAAGCAGATCATCATGAATAAATAATTTATGTTGTTTGCCCCTCAATAGAAAAGATGACACAAAATTGTAATTGAAGTTTTCATAGTGCCTTCAATAGATTTTGTTTTAAGCACAGGAGCATAAAATTCTGAAAAAGGAATGAGAAATCTTTAAAGACACTTAATGCATTTATCAAAATTGTTTTTCCCTACATTTTCCAGAGGATCCAAAGCTATAATGTTATTTTCTGCCTGAATTTCTTATTTCTCTAAATCATTCCTTCACCATTCCTCTCTTTTGTACTTGTCCTCAAACAGAGAACTGGAAGAATCCCAGACTGGGAATCCCATGTATTTTGGGGAAATATCTGACATATTGTTCATGCTTTTAAAACTTTCTAGGGTCAATTCATTTTGATTTAGTAGTATTAGCTACTGTGGAACATACTAGCAATAGGACTGGCAGCTCCTTATGTAAGAATAATTTGTGTATGGATTTTTTTTGTTTGTTTTTTGACTCTTCTCTTCTCAGGAAGGTATCAAAAATTGATTAGTATCCCTTCTCAGATTTAAAAAGTTTTGAACAAGAGTTCAATCTTCTGGAAAAGATAAGTGAAGAGTCCATTGCCTTAGAGGTAAGGAAGTTAAGACAAAAAAAAAAAAAAGTTAAATATTTTCTTTACACCTCCATGTTAGAATTTTTAAAAAAAGTTTATGTAACAACTTATAATTGATCTTCTATAGACAGATTACCTCTTAAGGGATTCTCTAGTGAAATAACAAGTTGTATGATAATTATCTGCATCATTGGATTTTCTTAAAGATAAAAAGATTGTAATAAATATTCTAGCAACTGAAAAATAGTGATCAGCAGTGTTACAGAAATTTGGAACACTGACATTTTTGTGGGGGGACTACTTTTCATTCAAGAACATTTACTAGTAAGTTCATCTCTATTCTGCTGAGTGAAGTAGAAATACTATTGGATGCGAAGAATGGAGGCTCATAGTGAAACTCTTTCATACTGACAGGGTGTTTGTGGAAAATGACTGCTAATAATACATCATGTAGTATAATGATGCAAAATCAATTGCTTCACTTAACAGACTTTAAGAATCTTTCTGATCAGATTTCACTGATTCTTTAAAACAAGACAGGTCTTCATTTATTTTTTTAAAGATTTCATTTATATATATTTTTAAAGATTTTATTTATGTATTTGACAGATAGAGATCACAAGTAGGCAGAGAGAAAGGAGGAAGCAGGCTCCCCGCTGAGCAGAGAGCCCGACGGATGTGGGGCTCCATCCCAGGACTCTGGGATCATGACTAGAGCTGAAGGCAAAGTCTTTAACCCACTGAGCCACCCAGGCACCCTGACAGATCTTCATTTAAAGGTCAGAGCAATTTAAGACTCTAAAAAGAAAAACAAAACAAAACAAAACAAAAACAAAACTCTCTTCCAATGTACCCTGCATGCAAGCGTTCCTACATTAGCAGTTCAGAGATTAGGCTTAGAACATAAGGAAATTGTTGGGATTCAGAGTGTGACACTGAGAAAGTACACAGGGTTTTTATCAAATAAAAATTTATAACATGAAAACTTAATTAAAATGTTAATATCTATCTTTATGAAATTATGAAGATAACCATATACTTTGATAATATTTATTCAACATGTATTACAGAAACTTCTATTAGATGTATTTAAACAATAAACTCATGTCTAATTAAATAAACAATTTTTAGCTGCTCTACAGTCCATATCCATTGTGTACATTATATCCCATGTTTGCCTGACCCCAGCTTCCCCAGAAAAGGTAAGAGACCAGATCTTTATTTAATAGTAGTTTTTATTGTATTGTGCTTAATAGTCAGGGAATACAGTTTCAAATTCCATCTCCAGCTGGTATGACTGTGTGGTCTCAAACATATAATATAACTTTTACCTCAATTTTCTTATCTTTAATTTAGGAGTAACACATATCTATCTTATAGTTGCTTAAAGAATTAAGTGAGAAAAATCATTATGTGCCTTATCAACTGACCCATCAGAATCACTCATTAAATACTATTATCATTAACATCACCTTCCTCTTATCTGGCACTGTAACTTTGTTAGTAAGATCACATGATGCCTCCCCCAGCCCCTCATATTCTTATTTCCTTGAGGTAGATTACACATTCCCTTACACTGCCACAATAGAGATCATGTGAATGTTTTCCTTCCTTCCTTCCTTCCGTCCTTCTGTCCTTCTTCCTTCCATTCCCTCTCTCTCTCTCCTTTCTTTTTACCTCTTAAACTGATTTGCAAACCGTCAAGTCCCTTCCTTCCTAATTACCACTGCTGGATATTTTATCTGTTGATTGCTTTTGTTTGCTCTGTCTTTTGTTTTGTTTTGTGACCCAAGTCATTAGGACTCAGAGAGCAGGGTTAAACTGCCAATTTCAGTGCTACTGTGGTTGCTCTAAGTGTGTGGCTGTCTCTTTCTAAAGCAGCGGGGTCATCCATTTTCTATCTTGTTTTGAGGTCCTGTTCTCTCCCCATTATCTTACTCCAAGAAATGTAAAGCATTTCCTATCCACCCACTCTCTCCCTTGCTCTTCCAACCCTAGGAACTCCCTCACTCCTCAAGTTGCCTGCAATTCAGACTGAGATATATTTCCTGAACTAGATTTACATCTATTATCCAAAGTCCTGATTTCCAATACCCAAATAAATATAACATATAACACAATTTAAAACATTGAGTTTAGATCCATTTTAGGAACCATACTGGTATATTCACAAAGTTTTAGAACTATCACCTATATATTTTCTTTTATTTTGGATAACCCATGACTTTTTCATTCAGTTTAGACTACAACTATAAATTATTTCTCTGCTCTTCAAAAATCAGTTATTTTTATTCTTTTTTTCACTGACTATCAAAGGTTTATGACTCACCAAAACATATGTAAATGGTTCATCTGTGATCAATTAATATCATTTTTCCTCCTCATCCAAGTCATCTTTCATCATCACTCTATCATAGGAAAGATATTTCGTGGATATGAAGATGTGAGTCAAGATAGCATATACTTTCCTAATCCATATGATTTTTAGTGTCAATATGAATTATGAATTGACATGTTTGGCTCATAATTTTTGATAAACATTTGCAATTTCTGAAACTCACTGTAAGTTATATATATATATATATATATTTAATTTGACAGAGAGAGAGATCACAAATAGGCAGAGAGGCAGGTTGAAGGGGTGAAAGCAGGCTCACCACCAAGCAGAGGGCGTGATGTGGGACTTGATCCCAGGATCCTGAGATCATGACCTGAGCTGAAGGCAGAGGCTTAACCCACTGAGCCACCTAGGCACCCCTATATCATTCATATATCTTATAGTTGTTTAAAGAATTAAGTGAGAAAAATCATTATGTGCCTTATCAACTGACACATCAGAATCACTCTGGCTCCATCCAAGTCATATTCAGCCATAAAATGAATGAACTTTTGCCATTTATATATGGCACTTTCATATATATAGATAAAGAAGTGGTATGTGAATATTCCATATATACTAATATATATGCATATATATTACAAATGTATTCATATATATTCCAAGTATATATTTATATCTATTCATGTATATTCTGTCTATACCACTTTTTTATCCATTCATCAATTGATGGACATTTGAACACTTTCTGTAATTTGCCAATTGATGATAATACTACTGTAAACATCTAGGTTCTTATATTACTTTGAATTCGTATTTTTGTATCCTTTGGGTAAATACCTAGTAGTGCAATTGCTGGATCAAAAGGTAGTTCTATTTTTAACTTTTTGAGGAACATCCATATTCTTTTCCACAGTGATGATACAAGTATGCATTCCCACCAATGGCATAAGAGGGTTCTTCTTTCTCCATATCCTCAACAACACCTCTTGTTTTTTGTGTAATTAATTTTAGCCATTCTGACAAATGTGAGGTGATACCCATTGTAGTTTTGATTTGTATCCCCTTAATGATCAATGATGTTGAACACCTTTCCATGTGTCTGTTGACCATCTGTAGGTCTTCTTTGGGAAAATGTCCATTCATGTTTTCTGCCCATTTTTTAATTGAATTATTATTTTTGTTTGTTTGTTTTGGTGGGGGTTGAGTTTTATAAGTTCTTAATATATTTTGAATATTTTTAACTTTTTTAAAATTTTTTTTGTTTTTTTAGTTATTTAGGTTTTAAGTTTTTAAGTTCTTTATATATTTTCAATTTTTTGAATATATATTTTGAATACATATATATACACACACACACTAATATACATACTAATATGTACGTGTGTGTGTGTGTGTGTGTGACATAACTATGTCCTCTAGGGAATTATGTTTGGTGTTTTTGTTTTCTTCTTACTCCATAAGCTATACCATAAAAAAAATTATTATGTTCATAAGTGGCTCTGCCAGTACCTTCATGAAAAATCTGCTGGTCCACATATACAAAGGTGTCCTTAGAGTACACATTCAGAGTAGAACTGCTAGATCTTAGGGCATGTATATCTTTAACTTTAGAAGCTAAAGTCAAACTGTCTTGTGCAGGGCTTACACCCAACAACAAAGGAGTATGCATTCATGCTAATATCTGATACTGTCGAAGTTTTCACTTGTTGAAATTCTCTCATTAGGTCCAAAGTGTCTTATTTCAGTTTTAATTACAATTCTGAAACAGCTGTTAAGGTTGAACATCTTTTTCCTATTTTTATTGATAATTCCTATTTCTTCTGGGAGGTTGGTTTTGGCCATGTTACTTTGATCATTTTATTCCATAGATTTTTTTTAATTTTTAAATTTCTTTTCAGCATATCAGAACTCATTGATTTTGCACCACACCCACTGCTCCATGCAATATGTGCCTTGCTTAATACCCTCCACCTGGCTCCCCCCAACCTCCTATATCCGCCCCTTCAAAACCCTCAGATTGGTTTTCAGAATCCATAGTCTCTCATGGTTTACCTCCCCTTCCAACTTCCCTCAATTCCCATTTCCTCTCCATCTCTCTATGTCCTCCACATTATTTGTTATGCTCCACAAATAAGTGAAACCATATGATACTTGACTCTCTGCTTGACTTATTTCACTCAACATAATCTCTTCCAGTCCCGTCCATGTTGCTACAAAAGTTGGGTATTTATCCTTTCCCATGGAGGCATAATACTCCATAGTGTATGTGGACCACATCTTTCTTACCCATTCGTCCGTTGAAGGGCATCTTGGTTCTTTCCACAATTTGGTGACCGTGACCATTGCTGCCATAAACATTGGGGTACAGATGGCCCTTCTTTTCATTACATCTGTATCTTTGGGGTAAATACCCAGTAGTATAATTGCAGGGTCATAGGGAAGCTCTATTTTTAATTTCTCAAGGAATCTCCACAGAGTTCTCCAAAGAGGCTGCATCAACTTGCATTCCCACCAACAGTGTAAGAAAGTTCCCCTTTCTCCACATCTTCTCCAAACACATGTTGTTTCCTGTCTTGCTAATTTTGGCCATTCTAACTGGTGTAAGGTGGTATCTCAATGTGGTTTTAATTTGAATCTTTCTGATGGCTAATGATGATGAACATTTTTTCATGTGTCTGATAGCCATTTGTATGTCTTCATTGGAGAAGTGTCTGTTCATATCTTCTGCCCATTTTTTGATATGATGATCTGTTTTGTTTGTGTTACATTTGAGAAGTTCTTTATAGATCCTGGATATCAATCTTTTGTCTGTACTGTCATTTGCAAATATCTTCTCCCATTCCGTGGGTTGCCTCTTTGTTTTGTTGACTGTTTCCTTTGCTGTGCAGAAGCTTTTGATCTTGAAGTACCAAAACATCATTTTCGCTTTTGTTTCCTTTGCCTTTGTAGACATATCTTGAAAGAAGTTGCTGTGGCTGATATTGAAGAGGTTACTGCCTATGTTCTCCTCTAGGATTCTGATGGATTCCGGTCTCAAATTGAGATGTTTTAATACATTTAAAGTTTATCTTTCTGTATGGTGTCAGAGAATGGTCAAGCTTCATTCTTCTACATATAGCTGTCCAGTTTTCCCAGCACCATTTATTGAAGAGACTGTCTTTTTTCCACTGTATATTTTTTCCTGCTTTGTCAAAGATGATTTGACCATAGAGTTGAAGGTACACATCTGGGCTCTCTACTCTGTTCCACTGGTCTATGTGTTTGTTTTTATGCCAGTACCATGCTGTCTTGGTGATCACAGCTTTGTAGTAAAGCTTGAAATCAGGCAACATGATGCCGCCAGTTTTGTTTTTGTTTTTCAACATTTCCTTAGTGATTCAGGGTCTTTTCTGATTCCATACAAATTTTAGGATTATTTGCTCCAGCTCTTTGAAAAATACCAGTGGAATTTTGATCAGAATGGCATTAAGACCCTGCAATTTCACTACTGGGTATTTACCCCAAAGATACAGATGTAATGAAAAGAAGGGCCATCTGTACCCCAATGTTTATAGCTGCAATGGCTACGGTCGCCAAACTGTAAGGGGTAGGGGTGGGAGGTTGGGGGAACCAGGTGGTGGGTATTAGGGAGGGCACAGATTGCATGGAGCACTGGGTGTGGTGCAAAATCAATGAATACTGTTAAAAATAAATAATTTTTTAAAAAAAGTATAGATTACTCTAGGCAGTATGGAAGTTTTAACAATGTTTATTCTTCAAATCCAAGAGCATGGAATGGTCTTCCATCTTTTTGTGCCTTCTTCAATTTCTTTCATGAGTGTTCTGTAGTTCATCAAGTAAGGATCCTTTACTTCTTTGGTTAGTTTATTCCAAGGTATCTTATGGCTCTTGGTGCTATAGTAAATGGAATAGATTTTCTAATTCCCCTTTCTCTATTTTCATTGTTAGTGTATAAGAAAGCCACTGATTTCTGTACATTGACTTTGTATCCTACAAAGTTACTGAATTGCTATATGAGTTCTAGTAGTTTGGGGGTGGAGTCTTTTGGGTTTTCCATATTAAGAATAATGTCATCTGCAAAGAGAGAGAGTTTGACTTCTTCTTTGCCAATTTGGATACCTTTTATTTCTCTTTGCTGTCTGATTGTTATTGCTAGGACTTCTAATACTATGTTGAACAAGAGTGGTGAAAGTGGGCATCCTTGTCGTGTTTCTGGTCTCAACGGGAAGGCTGTGAGCTTTTTCCCATTGAAGATGATATTTGCTGTGGGTCTTTCATAGATAGATTTGATGAAGTTCAGGAATGTTCTCTCTATCCCTAATCAGGGATGGATGTTGGATTTTCTCAAATGCTTTTTCTGCATCAATTGAGAGGACCATGTGGTACTCCTCTCTTCTCTTATTGATTTGTTCTATCACATTAATTGATTTGTGAATGTTGAACCATCATTGTAACCCAGGGATGAATCCCACCTTGTCATGGTGGATAATCTTTTTAATGTGCTGTTGGATTCTGTTTGCTTATGATCTTGTTGAGAATCGTAGCATCCATATTCATCAGTGATATTGGTATGAAATTCTCCTTTTTGGTAGGGTCTTTGCCTGGTTTGGGGGTCAGGGTAATGCTGGCTTCATAAAAAGGATCTGGAAGTTTTGCTTCTGCTTCAATTTTTGAAACAGCTTCAGGAGAATAGGTGTTATTTCTTCTTTGAAAGTTTGGTAGAATTCCCCAGGGAGTCCGTCAGGTCCTGGGCTCTTGTTTTTGGGGAGGTTTTTGATCACTGCTTCAACCTTGTTACTAGACATTGGTCTATTCTGGTTGTAAATTTCTTCCTGGTTCAATTTTGGGAGTTTATAGTTTTCCCAAAATGCATCCATTTCATCTAGGTTGCTTAACTTATTGGCATATAACTGTTAATAATAACTCCTGATGATTATTTCTACTTCCATGGTGTTAGTTGTTATCTCTCTCTTTTCATTCATAATTTTATTAATTTGAGCTTTCTCTTTTTTCTTTTGAATTAGTGTGGCCAATGGTTTATCAGTCTTATTCTTTTAAAAAACCAGCTTTTAGTTTCATTGATTCATTCTACTGTATCTCTAGTTTCTACCTCATTGATCTCTGCTCTAATCTTGATTGTTTCCCTTCTTGTGTATGGAGTTGGTTTGATTTGTTGTTGATTTTCCAGGTGTAGAGACAGCGGTAGTATTCTGGATTTTCAAATTTTTTGAGGGAGGCTTGGATGGCTATGTATTTATTTCCCCCTTAGGACCAACTTTGCTGTATCCCATAGGTTTTGGACTGAAGTGTCTTCATTCTCATTGGTTTCCATAAATTGTTTAAGTTCTTCTTTGATCTCCTGGGTAATCCAAGCATTCTTAACCAAGGTGGTCTTTAGCTTCCAGGTGTTTGAGATCCTTCCAAAGTTTTCCTTGTGATTGAGCTCCAGTTTCAAAGCATTGTGATGTGGGAATATGCAGGAAATAATCTCAGTCTTTTGGTATCATTTGAGCCCTGATTTGTGACCCAATATATGGTCTATTCTTGAGAAGGTTCCATGTACACTTGAAAAGAACGAGTATTCTGTTGTTTTAGGGTGGAATATTCTGTTTACATCTATGAGGTCCATGTGGTCCAATGTGTCATTCAATGCTCTTGTTTCTTTATTGATTTTCTGCTTGGATGATCTGTCTAATACTGAGAGAGGCATGTTAAGATCTCCTACTATTAATGTATTCATATGTATTCATATGACTCTATCTTGATTAACATTTTTCTTATGTAATTGGCTGCTCCCATATTGGGGACATAGATATTTACAATTGTTAGATCATCTTTGTGGATAGTCCCTTCAAGAATGATGTAATGTCCTTCTGTATCTCTGACTACAGTCTTTAGTTTAAAATCTAATTTATCTGATATGAGAATTGCTTCCCTGGCCTTCTTTTGAGGCCCACTGGCATGAAAGCTGCTTCTACATCCCTTCCCTTTCAGTTTGGGTGTATCCTGAGGTTCAGAATGGGTCTCTTGTAGACAACATATGGATGGGTCCTGTCATTTTAACCAATTTGCAACCTTGTGCCATTTTATGGGTGCATTTAGGCCATTCACATTGAGAGTGATTATTGATAGATACGTTTTTATTGACATCGTGTTACCTTTGAAGTCTTTCTTTCTGTAGATTTTCTCTATATTTCTGTTCAATGCTATTCTTAGGATTTTCCTCTTTTATAGAACCCCCCCTTAATATTTCCTGCAGTGTCAGTTTGGTGGTTGTATAGTCTTTTAAGCCTTGCCTGTCTTGGAAACTCTTTATCTCTCCATCCATTTTGAATGTCAGTCTTGCTGGATAAAGTATTCTTGGCTGCAAGTTCTTCTCATTTAATGCCCTGAATATGTCTTGCCTGCCCTTTCTGGCTTGCCAGGTGTCTGTGGACAGGTCTGACATTATTCTGATGGGCTTTCCTCTGTAAGTAAGGAGCCTCTTTGCCCTGGCGGCTTTCAAGAGATTAAACCTACAATTATGATTCCTCAATTTGACTATCAAGTGCCTTGGTGTTTTTTTGGAATGTAGTATCTTGGGTGGAGACCTTTCGGCCTCTACATGAACGCTGGGTCCATTAGTGAGATTGGGAAAATTTTCATGAAGAACTTGTTCCACTATATCTTCTAGACTTCTTTCTTTCTCCTCCCCTTCAGGGATTCCAATAATTCTTACGTTGGAACGTTTCATGGCATTATTTATTTCCATGATTCTGTTTTCATGGTTTCTAAGCTGTTTGTTCCAGGCTTCCTCCTGATCTTTTCTCTCTATCTGTTTGTCTTCCAGATCACTAATTCTATCTTCTGTCTCAGTTATCCTAACTTTTAGAGAATTTAGATTAGATTGAAACTCATTGAGATCATTATGAACATCATCCCTGGTGGCTTTCAGTTCTGCCCTAATCAATTCCACTTGGTCATCCATGGCTTTCTTCAACCTAACTATTGCCTGGATAATTGTTAGCCTGAATTCCCTTTTGGCCATATTGTTTGTGTTGATAGCCATTAGCTCTGTTGCAGAAGGCCCATCCTCTGAATTTTTCTTCTGTTGGGCATCCCTCCTTCTAGTCATTTTGGTGAGAGATGGCTGAACGGCTATAGCTGGATGTATTGACTGTGGTGCAGTAATGGTGAACCCTGGAGCAGTCAAGAGTCCCCACCCAAATGAAAGCAAAAAGAAAGAGAGAAAAAAGAAAAGGAAAAGAAAAAAAAAAGAGAGAGAGAGAGAGAGAGAGACAGGAAAAAAAAAAAAAAAAGAAAGTTAAAAGAGAAGGCTCATGGGCCACCTGGGTGGCTTAGTGGGTTAAAGCCTCTGCTTTCAGCTCAGGTCATGATCCCAGGGTCCTGGGATCAAGCCCCACATTGGGCTCTCTGCTCAGTGGGCAGCCTGTTTCCCCTCTTCTCTCTCTCTGCCTGCCTCCCTGCCTACTTGTGATCTCTGTCTGTCATAAATAAATAAAATCTTTTTTTAAAAAAAAGAGAAGGCTCAGCCCAAATAGGCCCCAAGTTAAGATTTATGAAGTATACAAACAAAAACATACAAACAAAAAGACTGATAAAAGTATATGACAAGAGAAAAAATATATATATATGAAAGAAAAAACAAACAACCAAACAAACAAACAAAAAAACTCGTCAGAAAGAACCTCAAGTATAAGATTTATATACTTTCAGGACAAACACAAGTACACATAAACTCTGGCAGAAGAAAAAAATAGGTGAGTGGTTATAGGTTCTCAGTGTGGGGACGAAGGTTATTTTGATTATTCTTTGATGTATCTTGATATTTTTGTTAAAGGACTCAACTTTCCTAAGATAAAGGGGGATTAAAAATTGGTTTACCTATAGGGGTAGCATTGATAGGGGAAAGGGGATTACCTTGAAGTTTAACTCTACATGAATGTTAATAAATTAAAAAATAATAAAAAAAAAAGAATAAACTAAACTAAACTAAAATTAAAAAAGTAAAAAATAGAAAAGCAAAAGAAAAACATGTGTATATGTATCAAAAAGTTCAGGTTAAAAGGTTATTATGGAATTTGATGTACTGGACATTTCACTGTGATGCTAAATAGGTTAAAAAAATTATCTATATAAAGAAATGAACCAGAATAGTGGGAACGAATTAAAAATAAAAGTTGTATCTATGAAGTAGTGGTGGTTGTTGTCTTGTCGCCTTCTTTTTTTTTTTTTTTTTTTCCTGGTTGGTTTTTCTGGGAGAGGGGACTGCCACGTGGGTTTTCAGGCAATGTTCCCTGAGTTAAGTCCTCCCGCCCCCCTCAAGGGGGTGGGCTCTGAGGAAACCGGTTTTTTAGGCTTTTGCTTTCTGGAGTTTTTTATGTTTGTTTGTTCATTTATTGTTTTGTTTTGTTTTGTTTTTTTCTCTGGCCTTGACAGCTTTGGATGGTTTTTGGAGGTTTAGAGGAAAGCAAACTGCACGCCGACCTCCCTCTCAGAAAGAAGCTTCAGTCTGTTCCCCTGTGTGTGCTCCAGAGTACATAAGTTCTCTCTCAGCTGCTGGAAGAGCACGGTCCAATTTGCGGTCCCTGGGGACGCAGGAACTCCTGCTTGTACCCAAAACCACGACAATGGT
Organism: Mustela nivalis; assembly: GCF_964662115.1. Taxonomy (NCBI): domain Eukaryota; kingdom Metazoa; phylum Chordata; class Mammalia; order Carnivora; family Mustelidae; genus Mustela; species Mustela nivalis. The sequence continues at coordinate 37,906,058 of NC_139032.1, read as the reverse complement.
GGCTGTCTGGGCAGCTCTGGGCCACCAGAGAGTTTCCAAGCAGTGGTCACACACTGAGATTTTCCTGCTGGCCTGGGCTGGGAGTGCCTGGTCTTTCTGGGTCCAAGGGCTCCTGGCTGGTGTCTATGTGCACCTCTCTCAGGGGAGGGCGCAGGGCATGGCTCAGACTCTGATAGCGCAGCACAGCACTTGCGTGGGGACTGTAAAATGCCTGTGCTTCTGCCAGTTGATGAGGCTCCCAGCCCCTCATGGGAGCCAGACCCCATGTGCTTTCAGGCAGGCTGGTGGCTCAGGGACCAAGACCTTGTTTGTCTGCCGCACTCTCTCTGGCTCAGCGCCAGTGGTGGCTGTCCTGGGTCAGCGGACTTAAGCCCCTGTCCCTAACTGCCTCGATTCCCACAATTTCCCCCCATAATCCTTTGCTATTTTTGAGTGCTTTCAACCAGACTCCAAGTTAATGCTGGTCCCCAGTGCAGGGCGCTCTCATATTGGGGTATTACTTTCCAATTGGTCGCTTCTGGTGGCTCCCTCCCCCTTTTGTTTATCTTCCATTATCAGTCCCACATTCCCACTCCACTTTACCTGCCACTGGTGTCTTCTGCCCCCATAGAGATCCAGACATGTGTAATTCTGATCTAAGGCTGATTTCATGGGTGATCGGAGTTCTTTGGTAGTTAATCAGCTCGCTTTAGGATACAGGTTGAAACGGCGCTTCCTCCTACTTCTCTGCCATCTTGTCTCCATAGTTATTAGTAAAATCTCTGGATGGAAGTTATTTATAGGTTATATATGGTGAAATTCTTTTCTCAGTAGTATGTATTTTGACTCTTTCAGGTGACTACTGATGAACAAAATTTCTTAAGGTAGTTTGGTTTATTGGTTTCTTAATTTTTTGATCTAACAGTGGTTTATGCTCTTGTATTTTCTTTAAAATTCCTTTCATGTTGCTGGTTCATAAAAATTTTCTTTTTTAACTTCCAAAATCATTAACGTTCTGTTTTTTGCATTAGTTCAAGATATAAATGTGTGACCAACTTTGCTTTCATGTTCCTCTCTGGAGGACTACATTTTAGATGGGCTTCCTCCTGATGGATAGCCCCTCATGTGTCTTTTTCAAAAGCATGTACTTTAGAAAACGTGTCACAGTAAGTTCTTTATTTACCCCATTGGAGATGTAAAACTGTTTAACAGCCACCTGCCAATTTTACCACTCAGAAACACTTTTCTCAAGGGCCTCAGAAATATCTCTTTCAAATATAATCATCAAGGATAACCTCTAGATTTTTGTGACAGGGTAGGAACTTAACTGCATCTGGCAAGTTATGCCACATTATAACACTACCTCTTATCATGAAAGTATGAGGAAGTTTAGTTTTCCTTTGAATGCAGTTACTTAGCAAACACAGGTGGTCCATGTTCTCTCCCTCACCACAACTCTTGAAAATTAACAGGGTTTCTTTTGTTTCATCAGAGCTAAATTCATCATTCTGATCTCTCTCTCTCTCTACCATTGAAATAATTGTGAATAAAGTCTTCCTTAAGTGTTTAGCTTTGATGGAATTTCCGTTTTTAAATTAGTTCTTACTCTAAAAAAAATAAGCTATTAAAAAAAAACTATTTTCTATTAAGCTATTTTGAATATATTTTGTCTACTCTTTGCTGTTTTGAGCTTCACTGTTTTGAGTGAAGTAGAATTATTATTATTACTTTATTTCTCGTACATAAATTAATTCATTCGGTTTTGAAATTTAAGAATTACTGGCTTTCCTTAGTTTTGGAAAATTCTCAGCCATTATCTTGTGGAATATTTATTTTTCATTCTCACTTTTACTCCATAACTCTGATTTTAGACACTTTAAATCTTTGTTGTCTTCCATCTTCTTGTTTTGTCATTTATTAATTCTCCTTTCAGTCATGTCAAAACTCTAAATAAGTCCATTAATTTTTAATTAATTAAGAAATTTATAGCCCTGTTTTATTATTTTGTAAATTTCTTTATTAATATTTTATAGTCCCTTTCTCTTCACTTGTATTTCAAGCCCTACTTTTATTTACTTTATTAATTTATTTAATAAATAAAATAAAATAAAAATAAATTTATTAGTTTATTTAATTTATTTAATATTTGACTAATACTTTCTATTTTATGTCTTATAATTCAAATATCTAATATCTTGTTTGTCTGATACTGCTTTCAGTCATTTTACAGTGGTCTTTATTTTTCTGTGGTGATTTTTAGAAGGTAGGTTTGTGGGGGTTGGTAAAATGTATTAAGCTTTGGCAAAAGTGAGATTTCCTGACAATATTATATTTAGCTTGTGCTTGCTACTTGCAAGTGTACTACTCCCAATTCCAATTTGAAAAAGGGATTTTGGCTTTGGATATTTTTAAGGCATTCATAATACCAAGTTACTATGAATTGAAACTACTGAGATGTGCATTCATATGATGAGTATGTATTTCTAGAAGACTATATATGGATTATATTTGTCCTCTTAACCATAGCTCTAGAAGTGCAACTATAATTGTTCTTTCCTCATAGTCAAGGGTAAGTGGTTATTTTATTTAAAATTACTCTCAGCTGAATGCATGGCCCATTGGGGACTCAACTTCACAAACATGTTTCCCAGCTGGACTTGCTAAATAGTTTAAGTGGGATGAAGGCAATATTTCTTTCTACTTTGGTCTTTTTTTTTTTTTTAAGATTTTATTTATTTATTTAAGAGAGATCACAAGCAGGCAGAGAGGCAGGCAGAGAGAGAGGAGGAAGCAGGCTCCCTGCTCAGCAGAGAGCCCGATGAGGGGCTCGATCCCAGGACTCCGAGTTCATAACCTGAGCTGAAGGCAGGGGCCTAACCCGCTGAGCCACCCAGGCGCCCCTCTACTTTGGTCTTTAATGTGTGAAAATTTAAAGTCATATTCACTAGAGTTAGGCAAAAATGTTACAAATGAAAAATGGTTTCAGTGCTCTGATTAAATACCTAGATTCTTGCCATTTTTTTTTATTTTTATTTTTTATTTTTTAATTTTTATTTTTTAATTTTTATTTTTTTGAGTCAGAATTTCTATCTTGCCAGAACACACACACTTAAAGCTTTACTGTTGTTTCCTTTTTTTTCATTTTGCTTGATCCATCATCCTTAGTTGATTTCATTGACAGTAAAAATAGCGATTGTTTTCACTAATAGCTATCTAGTTTGCTGGAAACTTACATTAGCATGATTATATTAAAAAACATGATATGAGTGAAGAAATAAGGTTGAAAGGCAACTTGTGCCAATTATACCACTTGAATATTTTTAAAAACATAGAAAGCTATAATTCACATTGTTTATAGAAACACATATCTATGTGAAAGTATATTTTAAATGCATAAATGGAAAAATGAGATAAATAGCAAGCTCAAGGTACTTCAGAGGAAGGTATTTGAGAATGATATAGGGCACTGATAAGGAGAATGAGTGCGTTTATTCATTGATTTTCAAATATGGTTATTTTATCGACTATAAAATAGCTTGTACTTTTTATATCATTATTTCATTAAAATGCCTGAAGCATCAAGAAAAATAGGAAGTACTTTTAAATAGTATCCACAGTAAAGTGAAAACCAGAGTATTGAATTATATGATTATAGAATTATAACTTGATTAACTAAAATTTATCTCTTTGCATTTAATATAGTATAGACTACCTTAAAAATAGCCTTTGAACAAGGTCCTTTCAGTGCATATTTAGTGTTGTCAGTGCTAACACTGATGTTTATTTTTCTTTGTTTCTTATAATGAACAATAAATTTGTTATATTAAAAAGCATATAATTCATATTTCTCAGTAAACTAGTAGCAAATATTTTGATTTTTAAAACAAGTTTAAAAAATTTTCATCCATTTTGTGATAAGTAGCTCAGACTTGACCTTATAATTTTGAGAACATTATAAAATCCTATACTCTATGAACTTACAATTTGTTTATCCATGACATTCTTCATATACCAGATACCTGCTAGAAGTGTAAAGTACAGAGATGAGCTTTTAACAACTCTTCAATTTGTATTCCCTTTTTTAAAACTTTGCCTTATTTTCAAACTATTTTACTTCTACATTTTTATTTTTTTTTTCCATTGGAAAAAATCAGCATTCAAAAAAGTTTCCTTCAATAAGCCAATTCATGTTCTGATACCAAAGGTAATGTTAGAATTTGTTTATGCATTGAATAAATTATGCATGAACACCTTAAAAATTAGTAAGCTGACACTTTTAGGTCTATGTAGAAATTGCTTCCAAAAATATAAGTTCTATTTATTGGCAACAGGGATTATAGCCATAAAGAATATATATAAACAAATTAATTATGGTAAAGTTCATGAATGGTTAAGTGGGAAAAGTGTTCTAGAACACTGTCTGTGGTACCAATTCCAAAGGCATTTCCTAAACCTTCTGAGTATTATTAAAAAGTGTTGGGGACCTGGGTGGCTCAGTCATTAACTGACTGCCTTTGGCTCAGGTCATGACCCCAGCATGTTGGGATTGGCCTACCTTGGGTTTCCTGTTCAGTGGCAAACCTGTTTTTTCCTTCTCCCACTCCCCCTGCTTGTGTTCTCTATCTCACTGTGTCTCTGTCAAATAAATAAATAAAATCATTAAAAAAGTTAAAAAAATAAAAAAGTATCTATAAGTATAAAATTCAGTAATGGATATTCACTAATTCAGAATAATCTTCCTCCTGCAAAAATGAGAAATGCTACTAAAATATGTATATGTGAGTATAAATATGTAAAAGTATATATTCACTTAAAATTATGTATCTATATGCATATACAAATTTACATACACACATACATATATTTATATGTATACATATATATATGAAGATTCAGCAAAATACAAAAATCAAAAGCTGAAGCCACCTTTTAAAGTTGTTTTTGCTAAACTTGTATAGCCACCATGAAAAAAAAAATGAATATTTCTCAAAAAATTAAAAATAGAAATGTCATGTGTTAGAATAATTCCATTAGTTAATAAAGCAAAAACACTAATTCAAGAGATGTGCATTAATTTGTTTATTGCAACATTATTTTCAATAACCAAGATATGGAAGCAACCTAAGTGTCCATCAAAAGATCAATGAATAAGGAAGTTATGGTATATTTATACGTAATGGAACACTATGCAGTCATAAAAGAGGTAAGATTGTGTTTGGAGTGTATTATGCTAAGTGAAATAATTCAGAATAAGAAAGAAAAACACCATATGATTTCGCTTATATGTAGAATCAAAAAAAGAAAAAAAATGAACAAATGAAAAGCAGAATCAGACCTATAAATACAGAGAATAAAATGATGGCTGCCAGAAAGGAAGTGTATAAGAATTTGGGCAAAATGTGTGAAAGGGAGTGAGATATAGGCTTCTAGTTATGGAATAAATAAGTCATGGTAATAAAAGTACAGCATAAGGAATATAGGCAAGGATACTGTAATAGCAATGTATGGGGACAGATGTTAGCTACACTTGTGAACACAGCATAATGTATAAATCTGTTGAATCACTATGTTGTACACCTGAATCTAATTTATCATTGTGTGTTAGTTATACTAAAAGAAAACAAACAAACAAACAAAAACAAAACCAAACCAAAGAAAGAGCAGGGTACCAAGGGTTTAGAGAAGGTATAAATACAAAAATAACCATATAACAAAAAATAGAAAACTTCCTAAAATTTATAAATAAAATATCAAAGTATTCACTAATAGAAGAAGAAACAGGAAATACAAAATAATAATAATAAAGTAGCTTTTGCTCTGGGCTAAGAGGCTAAGAAGCAATTTTGAGAGACTTCAGATAAAAAGCAAAAGTTGACGTCCAAGATCTCTGAAAAAGTTGGGAATCTTGTAAACAGTCTTCTAATTACACTTAATTACATAAACTGAAAAACTGCTCCCAGAAGTAAACTTAAATAAAAATTAAAGTATGTCTTGCAGACACAGAATCCTGACTTAGTACATTTTGATAGTTATTTGTAAAATTGGCTTACAATGATTTTAGATTGTTCCTTCCTTCATATGCTGTAGAAGCAAAAGGAAATTCTCTCTGAGAAAGCATCATATTCTTCTAATTATCAATTCCTCAATTTATATCACAAACATTTCTAAAATGCATTGCCCAACACACATTTAAACTAATCTAGGCATAAGTTAAGGCAAATCATTGTGTCTGAGAACTAACAGAAATTATTGACAACTGATATAAGCTCACCAAAATTCACTGTAGGAAAAAGATATTCTTTCTATTGGGGAGAGAAGTTAAATTTAAAAACGTCACCAAAGAACTTAGAAATATAAACATACATTGGAGGTTTGCAAGAACCAACTAGAAAGTCTAGAAGTAGAATATACATTAATCAAGATTAATAACTTAGTAGGATTAATAGCAGTACTAGAATTTAAAAAAAAGTTCTAGATTTAAACACAGAGGGACAAAAAGATTAAAAAATGTAGGCATGGAAAATGTAGGAAGAAAATATGACACATTTTTAAAAAAATATTTTATTTATTTATTTTTCAGAGAGAGAGAGAATGTGTAAGCCAGAGGAGCAGCAGGCTCCCTGCTGAGCAAGGAGCTCGATGTGGGACTTGATCTCAGGACACTGGGATCATGACTTGAGCAAAAGGCAGATGCTTCCTGAGACATCCAGGCATCCCTATAACACACATTTAATTGGAGTCAGCAGAAATAGAAGAAAATGTGGAAAAAACAATATATTTTTTAATGCATGAGGATTTCCTTTAATTGATTAAAGATACCATCTGTGGATGCAAGAAGCCAAATGAATACAAAAGAAGTAAGTAAAATTTGTATACAAACACATTATTTGAACCTAAAGAAAATCAAACACACAAAAAAATTTTAAAACAGATTACCTTCAAGTTTGCAATAGTTAGCAGCCATTAGGCTCATAGATGACTTCTAATAGCAGAATGGAAGCAAGATAGCGGAAGAATAACATTTTAATACATAGATTGAAAATAATTTTAAATCACATATTTTAAATAAAGAAAAAAATTCAAGAATGGATGTGAAAAATAATATTTCTAGATAGGAAAATTCTAATAAGATGCACCATCAGCAAACTGTCATAAAGTGAATGCTTTTTCCTGAGGAAGAAGAAAAATGATCTCAGTTGTCAGTTTGGACATGTAGAAAAGAATGAAGAGCAACAGAAATGATTAAAAAAAAAGTATACTTTTACCAAGATATCTAAATTCTGGGCCATCAAGCACACTTCCACAAATTTAAAATAATAGATGTCATACAGTATCTACTCTCAGACCACAGTGGAATTTAATTAGAAATCAATAACAGAAAAATGGAAGGTCCCAAAATATGGGGAGATTAAATAACATGCTACTAAATAACACATTGGCCAGAGAAACAATCAAATGAGATAATTTAAAATATATTCAACAAAATAAAAACTGAAAGCATAACTTATCAATATTTGAGGGTTGCAGTGAAAGCAGTAGTTGTTAGAGGGATATTTACAGCATTGAAAATAAATCTTAGGAAAAAAAAGAAAGATCTAAAATCAATTTCCCACCTTCCCTAAATTCCCACCTTAGGAAACTAGAAAAAGAAAGCAAACTAAATCCAAAATAAACAGAAGAAAAATAACATAATAACAGCAGAAATCAATGAAATCTAAACAGGAAATCAATACAGAAAAATCCATGAAATTAAAACCTACTTCTATAAGAAAATCAATAAAATTGACAAACCTCTAGCAGACTAACAAAGAAAAAAAGGACACAAGTTACTAAAATCATAAATGTCTAAAAGGGGGGTCACCTGGGTGGTTAAGTTCATTGAATCTCTGGTTCTTGATTTTGGCTCTAGTCATGATCTCATGGGTTGTGAGATCAAGCCCTATGTTGGGCTCCCCAGTTTACCAGAAGTCTGCTTCTCTCTCCCTCTCCCTCTGGCCCTTCCCCACACTCATGCAAACACACTCTCTCTCTCTCTCTCTCTCTCTCAAATAAATAAATAAATCAACACCAATAAAAATAATCCAATTAAATAAAGAGTACCAAAAGCACTTGGGAGCAACAAAGCAGAAAAGAATATGCAATAGGAAGAAGACAGTCTCTTTATAAATGGTCTTGGAAGGGTGCCTGGATGGCCGAATTGGTATAAGGATCTGACCTGTGGTTTTGGAGCAGGTTCTGATTTCAGGGTCCTGAGATGGATCTCAGCATCAGGTTCCATGCTCAGCAGGGAGTCTGTTTGAGATTCTCTATTCTCCTTTCCTTCTGCCCCTCCTCCTGCTCACATGCTCTCTCTCTCTCTCAAATCAAATCAATCAATCAATCAATCAATAAATCTTAAAGAAATAAATGAAAGAAGGGACATTACTACAAATCTCATGGATATTAAAATGATAATAAAGGAATACTACACGCATAAATACTCTATGCCAACAAATTAGATAACCTAAAAACAATGGACAAATTCTTCGAAAGATACAATCTGCCAAAAGTCCTACAAGAAATAGACAACTGAAATAGGCCTATATCTTAAAGATATTAATTCAATAATTAATAGGCTTCAAAAATAGCAAGTACTATGTCCAGATGAATTCAATAGTAAATTTTATCAGGGACTGCATGGAGCACTGGGTGTGGTGCAAAAATAATGAATACTGTTATGCTAAAAATAAATAAATAATAAATTATAAATATGTGAATTTTCTACTATTTCTTTCAAAGGATAAAGAAGAGAAAATACATCTTAACTAATTCTATGAAGCCAGTATTAAACTAATATTAATACCAAAACCAAAGATATTAAAAGAAAAGAGCAATTATCCTGAACATAGATGCAAAAATCTTCAAGAAAATATCAGTGAGTTGAATTATACAACATGACCAAGTGGGATTTATACCAGGTATGTAAAGCTTATTCAACATTTGAAAATCCATTAGTGGGGTGTGTAAGTGGCTCAGATGTTTAAGCATCTGCCTCCAGCTCAGGTCATGATCCCAGAGTCCTGGTTTGAGTCCTATATCAGGCTCCTTGCTCTGTGGGAAGTCTTCTCCCTTGGCCTCTGCTTCTCTCTCTCTTTGTCGCTCATGAATAAATAAATGAAATCTTAAAAAAAACAAAAAAGAAAATCCATTAGTGGATTCATCACACCAACAGGCTAAAAAAGAAAATTCACATAATCATGTCAATAAACACAGAAAAGGCATTTGACAAAACCTAATACCCATTCATAATGCAACAACTCTCACTGAAGTAGGGATAGTAGCAAATTTCCTCAAATTGATAAAGAATATCTAAAGAGCATAGGGCTAACATGATAATTAAGCTTTCTCACTAAGATCAAGGGCAAAGCAAGTACACCTCCCATCACAACTTTTTCAACATAATACTAGATGTCCTTGCTTAGGCAAAGACATTAGCACATCCCCCGTTTCAAATATGTAGGTAAAAAAATTTAACAAAATGTATACAAATCTACATGATGAAAACTACAAAACTCTCACATATTCAATAAAATAACTAAATATATATAGAGATAAGAAGTCTCAAAATGTCAAGATGTTAGTTCTTCCCAACTTATTGATAGATTCAATGCAGTCCCCATCAAAATACCAGCAAGTTAATTTGTGGATATTGACCCACTCTGAGGCAAAAGATTCAGAATATCCAACACAATATTGAAGAAGAACAAAGTTGGAGGACAGACCCTACCCAATTCTAAGACTTGTCCTAAATCTACAGTAATCATGACAGTGTGCTGTTGCCAAAGAACACATAAATAGATCAATAAAACAGCTTAGATAAATTAGAAATAGACTCCCATAAGTGATGAGCTTATGCAGCACAGAGGTTTTTTGGGTTGGCTGAAATAATATGTATGTTACCACGAAGGAGGATACACATCTTTATGCTTTGTCTAAACCCACAAGACGTACAACACCAAGAATGAAGCATAAGGACAAAATATAAAGTATGGACTTTGGGAGTTTATGGTATGTGAGTGCATATTCATCAATCTTAAAAAATGTACCATTCTAGTGGAAGTGTGGATAGTAGGGAAGGCATGAAACTACTAAATGTGTATATGCAAATCTAAATGAACATTGGCTACATAGATGTAAAGGTAATGCATTATAAGGGATTAAAAAGGATTAGAATTGGGCGCCTGGGTGGCTCAGTGGGTTAAACCGCTGCCTTTAGCTCAGGTCATGATCTCAGGGTCCTGGGATCGAGCTCCGCATCGGGCTCTCTGCTCAGCAGGGAGCCTGCTTTCCCTCCTTCTCTCTCTGCCTGCCTCTCTGCCTACTTGTGATCACTCTCTGTCAAATAAATAAATAAAATCCTTAAAAAAAAGTATTAAAATTAAAACTAAATGGGAAAATAGCAGTTTTTAAATTTATTTATTTTCAGAAAAACAGTATTCATTATATTTTCACCACACCCAGTGCTCCATGCAATCCATGCCCTCTATAATACCCACCACCTGGTACCCCAACCTCCTAGCCCCCTGCCACTTCAAACCCCTCAGATTGTTTTTCAGAGTCCATAGTCTCTCATGATTCACCTCCCCTTCCAATTTACCCCAACTCCCTTCTCCTCTCTAACACCCCTTGTCCTCCATGATATTTGTTATGCTCCACAAATAAGTGAAACCATACGATAATTGACTCTCTCTGCTTGGCTTATTTCACTCAGCATAATCTCTGCCAGTCCCGTCCATGTTGCTACAAAAGTTGGATATTCGTCCTTTCTGATGGAGGCATAATACTCCATAGTGTATATGGATCACATCTTCCTTATCCATTCGTCCGTTGAAGGGCATCTTGGTTCTTTCCATAGTTTGGTGACCATGGCCATTGCTGTTATAAACATTGGGGTACAGATGGCCTTTCTTTTCACGACATCTGTATCTTTGGGGTAAATACCCAGAAGTGCAATTCCAGGGTCATAGGGAAGTTCTATTTTTAATTTCTTGAGGATTTTCCACACTGTTCTCCAAAGAGGCTGCACCAACTTGCATTCCCACCAACAGTGGAAGAGGGTTCCCCTTTCTCCACATCCTCTCCAACACATGTTGTTTCCTGTTTTGTAAATTTTTCTATTCTAACTGGTGTAAGGCATTTAAATTGAGGGGATGAATAAAACTAATAACGTTGATCCTCCATTCTGTTTCCCTAGATAATTGTCCCCCCATTTCTGTTAGCCTCCAATCTCAATTCCTTGCAATTCTTGGCCAAAAACTCTTGGTCGCTAGAGCATAAAAACCTATTTCTTTTGCAAAGGACAAAGCAGCACTGAGGCATTGCTTACACTCCAAACTTACCAGGTGAGACTTTTCCCCTTCCTTTTGCTTGCTATTAGTTACCCATCTTTGTTGTTTCTCCTTGAAACCCTTATTTAACATGTTACCAACATATAATACATAATCTTAAAATCTGCTTCTGCAAAAGACAGTTTTCAGTTTGGATCTAATAGTTAAGCTCTACTATAATGTTTATCAGTGTATGGAAAGGAGTAAAAGATCCAAAAACATCAACTTTGATCAGTCAAGCTTGCATGGTATAGTCTTTACCTTTGACCAATTTATAGTAAAATAGTGTGTAAATTCCAAACTAAGTGGAAAAAATAAAAGAATAATAAAATAATCAAACCAAAATAATGCTGGAAAGGGGAAGTAAAGAATCACAAAGCAGAACAAACAAAAAGCACATTGTGAGATGATAAATTTAAAATCAAATTTATCACTGGTTACATTATTGATCCCATAAGTATGTTTGGCAAAACAAAACAAACAAAAACCAGATACAGCAGGCACTGGATGACAATGTCTGCATGGGATTTGCAGGGATCACTTCTGGCATGAGGATAATCATCAACAGGGCCTATGGAATGCCAGAACCACCGACTGACCATGAAGGACCCAGGTACAGTGGTGTGGCTTCATTACCAGTCGCATGTAGCACTACATGCAGAACAATGGACGCAAGCTGTTTGACATCTCTGCACTTTTTGCAAGTTTTGAATTTGATGGCACCCCCAGACTCACCAGACTGAACCTTGGGGGACACATCAAGCCTGAAGGCCAATGTCATAGGCTAGGGTGACAAGTCAGGATGTGAATTTCCAGAGAAGAATTACACTGACAAAACCATAGAGACACAGACCCGAGATAGATGACCTGAGCTGGTTATCAAGGCCCTCCCAGAAGAGATTCTGTCTGGCAGCAAAAAACATTGAACTGGTTATCGTGAGGTGAGATCAACCCCTCAAGATTTTAAATCCTGAAGAAATTGAGAAATATGTTGCTGAAATTGAAAAAGAGAAAAAAGAAAATGAAAAGAAGCAAAAGAAAACATCATGATAATGAAATCTTGCTGGAAGTGCTTTTTAAATTCAGCGTGGATGATTCTCATAATGACATGTAGGCATTTCCATTCCATTTATCTACTGTCCAAGTGTCCTGCAATAAACTTCTGAGTTTGTTAAAACAACAGCAAGAACAGATATATTGAAAACATGCTGTACTATTCCATTCGTATTCAATTCAAAAACAGTTGCACCTAAATCATAGTGTGTAGGGGTTGATACTTAGGTAGTGAAACTATAAAACAAAGGAAACTAAGCAATCACTTCTTGAACTGAGGAAGAAATGTCAGCACTGTGATTACTTTGAGAAGGGAAAGAGGTGCTTTTTTGTAAGGAACATTGTCTGTGATGGTCAGTTTTTTTTTTGTTTTTTGCTTTTTTTTTTTTAAGATTTTACTTATTTATTTGAGAGAGAAAGAGAGAGTGAGAACACAGGAGCAGGAGGCAGGCAGAGGGAGAAGCAGACACCCCACTGAGAAGGGAGCCTGATGAAGACTGGATCCCAGGCAGCCCTTTAACCAACTGGGCCACCCAGGTGCCCCTGTGCTGGTTAATTTTATGTGTTAACTTGACTTAGAGCTAAGGTGCCCAGTTGTTCAGTCAAAGACTACTTTAAATGTTGCTGTGATGGTATTTTGGATAGGTGTTTAACATTTACCATCGGGTGACTTTAAGTAAAGCAGCTCACTTTCCATAATGTGAGCGGATCTCAACCAATCAGTTGAAGCCTTAAAAACAAAAATTGAGACTTCCTACAGAAGATTTCTGCCTCAGCACTATAATAACATAGAAATGCTGTCTGAGTTTTCAAACTTTTGGCTTGTTCTATGTATTTTGGAGTGAAGACTGCACTATTAACACTTACCGAATTTTCAACCTATTGTTCAGTCTCACGATATTCAAATTTGACAGCTCCCACAATTGCATGAGTCAATTCCTAAAATAAATTTTAATTTTAACCTCCATCCCTCTCTCTCTCTCTCTGTGAATATATGTATACATATATGCATTTATACATACACACACACACACAAACACACACACACATACATAGGAAAGAAAAGTGAAGGAGAGACAGAGAGAGAGACACACACACAGAATATCCTATCTCAATATATATTCTGTTGGTTTTGTTTCTCTGGAGAAGGCTGACTGATAGGGCTTCTGAGTTGCTGGCCATATATATATATTTTTTTTATTTGTGTGATGGTGATGGTTTACGTGGGTATTTTTTTTAATTTATTTTTTATTTATTTTCAGCATAACAGTATTCATTATTTTTGCACACACCCAGTGCTCCATGCAATCCGTGCCCTCTCAAATACCCACCACTTGTTCCCCCAACCTCCAACCCCCCCACCTCTTCAAACCCCTCAGATTGATTTTCAGAGTCCATAGTCTCTCATGGTTCACCTCCCCTTCCAATTTCCCCCAACTCTTTCTCCTCTCTCACTCGCCATGTCCTCCATGCTATTTGTTATGCTTCACAAATAAGTGGGTATTTTTTTAAAGTGAAAGAGAGTGTGCAAGTGTGACTGGCAGGAAGATCAGAGGGAAAGAACGAGAGAGAATATTAGGCAGGTTGCAATTCAGAGCCCATTAGAAGGCTCCATTCCACAGCCCTGAAATCATGACCTGAGCCCAAATCAAAAGTCAGAGGCGTAACCTACTGAGTTACCTAGGCACTGCCATGGGTGTTCATGGTCTAATAATTCTAAGTATTACATTTAAGTTTATGCCATTTCTTTGTGTAATTGTATTTCAGAATAGAAAATGAAGCAAAAATAAGTAACAAGGAAAAAGAAGGGTGTGTGTGTGTGTTATATTTAAACTTCTTTTACAGAATGCCCAATTTTCATACTTCACTTTGTTATTTGCCCACAGTCTGATGTTAACCAGTGTCAGAGCCCTGTGACAAGAAACTTCAATCATGTAATCAAACATGTCAGTCCTAACATCCTGAACTTCTTTTCTTCCATGTCTTTGTAGCCACGCTTTTCTTTACAGTTTTAGTCAACCTGAACTGAGTTTATACTACCTTAAACCTGAGGTAATTTCCTTTAACTTCCTTTTCACCAGAAACACAGACAAGTTTACCACAGTGAGTAATTCCATGGTTTCCACAGACAGAGATTTCAAGTTACTTAGCCACTGGGGAATCTTATTTAACCAAAACAAAGTAAAAAAAAAATAGCTTTGGACTGTATAAAAATGTAGAGATTAAAAGCAGTTTGACAAACACAACTCATTTCATTTAAAATCATTAACTATGTGAGCTTAGTATGATTATCCTCATTTTATAGTTGAGGAAATTGGCATTCATAGAGCATATATAATGGCTCCATATCACTTAGCTACCACCAGGAAAGAAACCAACTAGGAATCCAGGGTTTCTTTCAGATCCAGTTTGTTGCTGGTATATCACAGGAATTGGTTTCAAACAGAACAGGTCTATTTAAATGACTTTCTTGAATCCTAAGGTTCATAAGTAAGCTAAATTCCCCCAATAGAATGATGTTGTGTGGCAATTTGCACTTTCAAAGTGTTTTACAGTTATATTTTTAGCCAATTGTCAAGGTTTAAATATTGTTTTTATTTTTTTTAAAGATTTTATTTATTTATTTGACAGACAGAGATCACAAGTAGGCAGAGACGTAGGCAAAGAGAGAAGAAAGCAGGCTCCCTGCAGAGCAGAGAGCCTGATGTGGGGCTCGATCCCAGGACCCTGAGACCATGACCTGAGCCAAAGGCAGAGGCTTTAACCCACTAAGCCACCCAGGCGCCCCTAAATATTGTTTTTAATATTATCTTGGGTGTATGTATATATTAATATTGTCCAGATGAAGGCACTGAGGTTCAAAGATAATTTGGGACTTAGAACATTCACCTGGCTGGCTCAGGCAGTTAAGCATCTGCCTTCTGCTCAGGTCATGATTCCAGGGTCCTGGGATTGAGTCCCTCATTAGTCTCCCTGCTCAGCAGAGAGTCTGCTTCTCCCTCTCCTTCTGCCTGCTGTTCTGCCCACTTGTGCCCTCTCTTTATCTCTCTGTAAAATAAATAAATAAAATCTTAAAAAAAAAGAACACTTGAATTCAAAGCCTGTGCTTGGCCCGATTGTCATATTACACCTATACAGTCATAATGTTAGAGATAGCTTTTGAAATTTTGTAAACCCCTGTGGAAATTATTTATTACACTTGCATAGTTACATGGGTATTAATTGTACAAGCAGTATGTGTGTGTGTGTGTGTGTGTGTGTGTGTTTACAATTTGTATAGTATCTTCAAAGCTTTTGTAATGAAGCCACAAAGTCCTAAAACTTAATGCTATAAATGCAGATGGGGGAGGTAAAGCTAGAGCTGGTAAATATCTTTACCAGCTCTTTAAATATCCATTGAAAGTTACGATGGAGCACTTTCATTAATTTGAATTTCACTAATCACCTTCACAGTAATTCATTTAGGGCATTTACTAAATTGTTATAAAATGGCCTTAGCTTTTACTTATCTATAATGAAGGGGTTGGAATGAAAATTAATACTCGCCCAGAGAATATCAAAAACATTGAAAAGGATGTAAGGACCTGTTTTCAGGTGTCCAAACACTCCAGAAATCATTTACATACAAGCAATTGATGAGCTAATTTCAACTAATTCTTATCTATTCACTGAGGCTATTCAGCCTCAGAACTCTAGTGCTTTGTTAGTCTAATTCCAATTATAGTATGTAAGAGGGTATTGAAAATGCATTTTGAAAAAATGAATTTCATTAGAAAGAAAAATTACAATTTAGATCTTTCACTAAGGGAAAGTAATCCAGATTGGGAACCAGATTAATAAGCTTTCTTTATTTCTGACTAAAAACTTTATGCCTGCTAATATATTAAATAAAGGAGAAACCATGATCTAGTTTATAGTTTCTATTCTCAAAATTAATTGCATTTTTAATTAAGAATTTCTGCATTGGTTAAAACTTTAATTATCCAGTGAATATATATTTACATTTCCAAAAGTATATAGGAATTTAACAAATTTCAATTCTAAAACTTGAAAGTGAGTCAAAGGATATATAATATACTAATCCATCCAGGATATTTGATTAAGCATTTACAATAATCTAAGGAAAAATGAGCAAATATTGGTACAAATTCAGTCATGGGATTGAAACTATGCTTGGTAATCCACTGATGTAGCTACTGTGTCAGGAGTTATTAACAGACAAAAGGTCAATTAATCAAACACCAAGTATTTACATCTTCATTGAAGACTGCTGGGAGCAAGGTAGAAGATACATAAATCATTCAAAAATTACTATAAAAATTACTATGAAAAATTATGGTATAGAGGCAAGAAAACCATCTGATTCAAATTGTAACATTACCACTTAGGGATTGTATGGTTTTTTGCCAATTAACTTCATGGAACATCTACTTCCTTTTCAGCAAAAATTCTGAGAATAATGCTTTCATTCCCCTAGCTATATAAAGTTGCCATGAGCTAAAGTTCCCATGGAAAGTTACTCATGTAAGCATCAATCTGTTTTGAAAATGGTAGATCACTCTCTAAATACAATGTATCAGTTGGTTTTAGGAATAACCTACTACATAAGTAACTTGACCTAGAATAATTCTGGGAATGGTGCTTTTAACAAGTTAAGAAAGACCACTTCATTTCTGCTATACAGACTGAGTGCTCACTGTCCTACACCACCTGGAAATCTGCCAGATATGAGATGCTGACCAACAGTGCTGGGAAAATGCAAGATGGAGTGATACTGAAAATAGCAGAGCCAGAGGCAACAATATGATTGTATTAATTGCCAACCTACAGGACCCTAAAATTCTGTTGCAGCATAGGAGAGACAATTGATAAAACCTAAGACTCCCAAGAACATGTGTTTCCCATCATCAATAATGTAAATTTGGGCATGATGTCCTCCTAAAAACAACTTTGATTTTATCACTGAGATTCTATTCCATGCAACTTAAAGTAGATTTATTCAATCCCTTTTGTTTTAGACCAAGTTGATTATCTGCACTTCAAATAAAAGTAATATTAACTTGTTCATTTTATGTTTTTTTTTTCTTCAGTAGAAGCAAGACAAATTCCAGGAATGACACTATGATAAATTATAAAAAATTACCAATAGAATAAAGAGTACAAGTGTCACATGGGTTGTAAATTATTCTGACGGCCCAAGGCAATAAGCAGCAAACAATTTGTACAGAATATTTCAGGAAGGCATCACTGTCCAAACTGAAAGCTAAAGTTCCCATGGAAAGTTACTCATGTAAGTGGGCTTCGGTCATGGTAATTGTTCATCTGAGAAGTGCAGCTGGCCACACAAACTCAAGATGTAAATTAGATAAGGTTCCAGAGAATCAGTATCTAATAATATAGAGAATAGTGAACTAGTTCTTATCTTTTGCAATCCTCACTGGATTTAGGTCTGAGAAAATTTATCCCAGTGGAAATTTGAGTCTCCATAAGGTTTGAGTTGGAGGATAAAGATTCTAATTCCAGTGTGGTAAGTAAGTAGATATTTAATCTTGAGCAAATAAAATAAATTCCCTAAGATTATGTCCTTATCTATGAATGAGAAAACAGAGGAAAAAGTATTATTGATTAGCTTTGTTAAAATAATCAGATGAAGCCAGATATCCCAAATAGTCAGAATCTGCTAAGTGCTCAACTATCTTCACTAAATCAGAGTCCTAAATACTGGATTGTGTTATTTGTACAGGTAAATGTTTTTTCTATTTAATTTTGCACAATTATTGAGCTTTTATGTTGATTATGTTTCTCATTGTTTTAATGTCCCATCCCCAGAAAGAACATGGGCATAGAGTGTTTCCTACACCTCTTTATCTTCTTTTGCCCTTGCCTTTCTTCTGTCAGTTTCTCATCTCTTATTTCTGTCTTCCGCAGTAAAACATGCTGGACAGGCCTCCTCCTGGATCAGCACTAGTGTTCTAACTGAAGGAGCTGTCATTTTCTTTGCCTACTACTTGCTAAACTTCAGTGATTTAAGAAAATGCTTCCTGGCTCAACTCCCCTGAGTTCAGCAAGTATGTTTCCACTGCTCTTGTTATTTCTGTTCCTAATTGCTAATAGGAAAAAATAAAATAAAATAAAATCTAAGCAGTAGAAACTGCATAAAGTGCTACTTTACAGAGGAGGTTTCCTAGAGTCTGAAAAAAAAATTGAATTTATTTTGCTCACTTCACCATGAGATAGATTTAAAGAATTAGTTAGAACAATGGAAATGAATATGTTGAGATGAGTATTGTTTGAGAGTGTTTTCCCATTGTTCAAGAAAGCTTTCTCTTTTCTAATTCTCTGCCTGGGTTCAAATCCTGACTCTAACACACTGTGATCTTGGACATTTTATATGAATTCTGAAGCTCCTGGTTTCTCCTGTAAAATGGGGGAAAAATTCACATACATCATATGATATGAGTTAATGATACTAATGATTTAAAAACAATGCTGAACATGGTTAAACTGTTACGCATTAGATATTATTATTGTTATTCAATCTCCTACAATATATCATGTTACTTAAAAGGCATTTCATCATACTTTAGGGGTTATATTTGCCAGTTAACTCTCATACCTACTACATATACTCTGTTTTAATGCATAAAGAATGTAATATCTATGTACATATATACAACCAAATTCACATATAATTAATCAATAAAATTCTTCTAAATATTTTGGTCAGCTATATTAATTTTTTCAATGTAATTGGTAACTGGTTGGACAAAAGAGAGATAAGGAAGCAAGTTAAGGACTATTGGACAACATACTCTGTGAACAGACATTCCTAATACTGGTGTGATCTTTCTTTTTCAGCAACTGTAGATACATTTATTTTTTTTTCTCCACTATATTCTTAGTCACCACATGTTACTGAAGTCTTCCTGCATATGGGCTGTACCATATCCTTGTAAAGGTTAGAAGGGAGGGAGGTGGGTAGAGAGTAAATCAAGAAGTCTATTTTTAAAAATTATGTATAAAACCCTCCACCTGCTTATGTTCATTTATTTAGAAAATAATAACCCCATATTCTTGGCCAGTAACTCTAACAATTTCCTTTTGAGATTTCCATTATTTTGATATTCTGAGATATATTGTAAACACTATAGTTAAAGCTATGTGAGCTATTTAATTTAATATAATTATATGACTATAATTTAGTACCAAAATTTAGGGTTAAGTAGATCTTTTCTCCTTTCTTTCTTTCTTTCTTTCTTTCTTTCTTTCTTTCTTTCTTCCTTTCTTATTTTTTTTGCAAAAAGAAGATTACAATGTTTCTACCTCAGAAAGCTGTTATTATAGGAAATAAAAGACAAGATGTACCATTCAGCCCTGCTCTGCAAGGAGAATAATTGCCCAAAGACCCCCAGCTGCTGCCCCTCTAAATGCACAAATTGTATGAGGTCATGCTTCCTGAGTGTTGCTCCAGACAATGTTTAAGAACAGGGATTAGAGGGGGCGCCTAGGTGACTCAGTGGGTTAAAGCCTCTGCCTTCAGCTCAGGTCATGATCCCAGTGTCCTGGGATTGAGCCCCGCATCGGGCTCTCTGCTCAGCAAGGAGGCTGCTTCCTCCTCTCTCTTTTTGCCTACTTGTGATCTCTGTCTGTCAAATAAATGAATAAAATCTAAAAAAAAAAAAAAAAAGCAGGGATTAGAGGGAGCCTCAGTGACTCATTCCCCTAAGTGTCCAACTTCAGCTCAGGTCATGATTCCACCAGGGCCCTGGGCCTGCATCAGCAGCTGCCCCCTGCTTGTGTGCTCTCTCTCTCTCTCTCTCTCTGTGTGTGTGAAATAAGTAGGTAAAATCTTAAAAAAAAAAAAAAAAAAGAGAACAGGGATAAGGAATACAGTCTTATGTATACAGATGGTAAGTACATTTGTAGTGAGCATAACATAATGTATGACTTTTTTTTAACTTTAAGCATTTATTTCATTAACTTACATTATAGTTGATTACATAATTGTGTTTCTTCCAAATATATCTCTTTTTATAATAGTTTATTACAGGCTAGAATATTTTTTAAGCTTCTTTTTTTTGGGAAAGATTTTATTTATTTATTTGACAGAGAGAGATCTCAAGTAGGCAGAGAGGCAGGCAGAGAGAGAGCGAGAGAGAGGGAAGCAGGCTCCTTGCTGAGCAGAGAGCCCGATGCGGGACTCAATCCCAGGACCCTGAGATCATGACCTGAGCCGAAGGCAGCGGCTTAACCCACTGAGCCACCCAGGCGCCCCTTAAGCTTCTTTTTTTAAAATTTATTTTTTATTTATTTTCATCATAACAGTATTCATAATTTTTTCACCACACCCAGTGCTCCATGAAATCCATGCCCTCTATAATACCCACCACCTGGTACCCCAACCTCCCACCCCCCTGCCACTTCAAACCCCTCAGATTGTTTTTCAGAGTCCATAGTCTCTCATGGTTCACCTCCCCTTCCAATTTTCCTCAACTCCCTTCTCCTCTCCATCTCCCCTTGTCCTCCATGCTATTTGTTATGCTCCACAAATAAGTGAAACCATATGATAATTGACTCTCTCTGCTTGACTGATTTCACTCAGCATAATCTCTTCCAGTCCCGTCCATGTTGCTACAAAAGTTGGGTATTGATCCTTTCTGATGGAGGCATAATACTCCATAGTGTATACGGACCATATCTTCCTTATCCATTCATCCGTTGAAGGGCATTTGGTTTTATCCACAGTCTGGCAACCGTGGCCATTGCTGCTATAAACATTGGGGTACAGATGGCCCTTCTTTTCACGACATCTGTATCTTTAGGGTAAAAACCAGGAGTGCAATTGCAGGGTCATAGGGAAGTTCTATTTTTAATTTCTTGAGGATTTTCCACACTGTTCTCCAAAGAGGCTGCACCAACTTGCATTCCCACCAACAGTATAAGAGGGTTCCCCATTTCTCCACATCCCCTCCAACACATGTTGTTTCCTGTCTTGCTAATTTTGGCCATTCTAACTTGTGTAAGGTGATATCTCAATGTGGTTTTAATTTGAATTTCCCTGATGGCTAGTGATAATGAACATTTTTTCATGTGTCTGATAGCCATTTGTATGTCTTCATTGGAGAAGTCTCTGTTCATACCTTCTGCCCATTTTTTGATATGCTTGTCTGTTTTGTGTGTGTTGCATTTGAGGAGTTCATTATAGATCCTGAGTATCAACCTTTTGTCTACACTGTCATTTGCAAATATCTTCTCCCATTCCGTGGGTTGCCTCTTTGTTTTTTTGACTGTTTCCTTTGCTGTGCAGAAGCTTTTGATTTTGATGAAGTCCCAAAAGTTTATTTTCACTTTTGTTTCCTTTGCCTTTGGAGACATATCTTGAAAGAAGTTGCTGTGGCTGATATTGAAGAGATTACTGCCTATGTTCTCCTCTAGGAGTCTGATGGATTCCTGTCTCACATTGAGGTATTTTATCCATTTTATCTTTGTGTACGGTGTAGGAGAATGATTGAGTTTCATTATTCTACATATAGCTGCCCAATTTTGCCAGCACCATTTATTGAAGAGACTGTCTTTTTTCCACTGTATATTTTTTCCCGCTTTGTCGAAGATTATTTGCCCATAGAGTTGAGGGTCCATATCTGGGCTCTCTACTCTTCTACTGGTCAATGTGTCTGCTTCTATGCCAGTACCATGCTGTCTTGGTGATCACAGCTTTGTAGTAAAGCTTGAAATCAGGTAGCGTGGTGCCCCCAGTTTGATTTTTGTTTTTCAACATTTCCGTAGTGATTCGGGGTCTCTTCTGGTTCCATAGAAATTTTTGCATTATTTGCTCCAGCTCTTTGAAGAATACCGGTGGAATTTTGATTGGAAGGGCATTAAAAGTATAGATTGCTCTAGGCAGTATTGACATCTTAACAATGTTTATTCTTTTGATCCAAGAGCATGGAATGGTCTTCCATCTTTTTGTGTCTTTTTCAATTTGTTTCATGAGTGTTCTGTAGTTCCTCAAATACAAATCCTGTACCTCTTTGGTTAGGTTTATTCCCAGGTATCTTATGGTTCTTGGTGCTATAGTAAGTGGAATCAATTCCCTAACTTCCCTTTCTGTATTTTCATTATTAGTGTATAAGAAAACCACTGATTTCTGTACATTGACTTTGTATCCTGCCACGTTGTTGAATTGCTGTATAAGTTCTAGTAGTTTGGGGGTGGAGTCTTTTGGATTTTCCATATGAAGAATCATGTCATCTGCGAAGAGAGAGAGTTTGACTTCTTCATTGCCAATTTGGATACATTTTATTTCTCTTTGTTGTCTGATTGCTGTTGCTAGGACTTCTAATACTATGTTGAACAAGAGTGGTGAGAGTGGGCATCCTTGTCGTGTTCCTGATCTCAACGGGAAGGCTGCAAGCTTTTTCCCATGGAGGATGATATTTGCTGTGGGTCTTTCATAGATAGATTTGATGAAGTTCAGGAATGTTCCCTATATCCCTATACTTTGAAGCATTTTCATCAGGAACGGATGCTGGATTTTGTCAAATGCTTTTTCTGCATCGATTGAGAGGACCATGTGGTTCTTCTCTCTTCTCATAATAATTTGTTCTATCACATTGATTGGCTTGCAAATGTTGAACCATCATTGTAGCCCAGGGATGAATCCCACCTGGTCATGGTGGATAATATTTTTAATGTGCTGTTGGATCCTGTTTGCTAGGATCTTGTTGAGAATCTTAGCATCCATATTCATTAGTGATATTGGTCTGAAATTCTCTTTTTTGGTACGGTCTTTGCCTGGTTTGGGGGTAAGGGTAATGCTGGCTTCATAAAAAGTGTCCTGAAGTTTTCCTTCTGCTTCAATTTTTTGAAACAGCTTCAGGAGAATAGGTATTATTTCTTCTTTGAAACTTTGGTAGAATTCCTCAGGGAATCTGTCAGGTCCTAGGCTCTTGTTTTTTGGGAGGTTTTTGATCACTGCTTCAATCTTGTTAATAGATATTGGTCTATTCAGGTTTTCGATTTCTTCCTGGTTCAATTTTGGGAGTTTATAGTTTTCAAAAAATGCATCCATTTCATCTAGGTTGCTTAACTTATTGGCATATAACTGTTGATAATAACTTCTGATGATTGTTTCTACTTCCTTGGTGTTAGTTGTGATCTCTCCCTTTTCATTCATAATTTTATGAATTTGGACTTTCTCTCTTTTCTTTTGGATTAGTGTGGCCAGTCGTTTATCGATCTTATTGATTCTTTCAAAAAACCAGCTTCTAGTTTCACTGATACATTCTACTGTATCTCTGGTTTCTACCTCATTGATCTCAGCTCTAATCTTGATGATTTCTCTTCTTATGTGTGGAGTTGGTTTGATTTGTTGTTGAGTCTCCAGTTCTTTAAGGTGTCTAGACAGCTGCTGTGTTCTGGATTTTTCAATTTTTTTGAGGGAGGCTTGGATGGCTATGTATTTCCCCCTTAGGACTGCCTTTGCTGTATCCCATAGGTTTTGGACCAAAGTGTCTTCATTCTCATTGGTTTCCATGGATTGTTTCAGTTCTTCTTTGATCTCCTGGTTGATCCAAGCATTCTTAAGCAAGATGGTCTTTAGCTTCCAGGTGTTTGAGATCCTTCGGAACTTTTCCTTGTGATTGATTGATTGATTTCCAGTTTCAAAGCATTGTGATCTGAGAATATGCAGGGAATAATCTCAGTCTTTTGGTACTGGTTGAGTCCTGATTTGTGACCCAGTATGTGGTCTATTCTTGAGAAGGTTCCATGTGCACTTGAGGAGAATGAGTATTCTGTTGTTTTAGGGTGTAATGTTCTGTATATATCTATGAGGTCCATCTGGTCCAGTGTGTCATTCAATGCTCTTGTTTCTTTATTGATTTTCTGCTTCGATGATCTGTCTATTTCTGAGAAAGGCATGTTAAGATCTCCTATTATTAATGTATTCATATCAATATGATTCTTTATCTTGATTAACAATTTTCTTATGTAGTTGGCTGCTCCCAAATTGGGGGTATAGATATTTACGATTGTTAGATCATCTTGGTGGATAGTCCCTTTAAGAATGATGTAGTGTCTTTCTGTATCTCTGACTACAGTCTTTAGTTTAAAATCTAATTTATCGGATATGAGAATCGCTACCCCAGCCTTCTTTTGAGGCCCATTGGCATGAAAGATGCTTCTCCATCCCTTCACTTTCAGACTGAGTGTACCTTTAGGTTCGAAATGGGTCTCTTGTAGACAACATATGGATGGGTCCTGTCGTTTTAACCAATCTGCAACCCTGTGCCATTTTATGGGTGCATTTAGGCCATTCATATTGAGAGTGATTATTGATAGATATGATTTTATTGACATCGTGTTACCTTTGAAGTCTTTCTTTCTGTAGATTTTCTCTATATTTCTGTTCAATGCTATTCGTAGGATTTTCCTCTTTTATAGAACCTCCCTTAATATTTCCTGCAGTGTCAGCTTGGTGGTTGCATAGTCCTTTAAGACTTGCTGGTCTTGGAAACTCTTTATCTCTCCATTCATTTTGAATGTCAGTCTTGCTGTATAAAGTATTCTTGGCTGCACGTTCTTCTTATTTAATGCCCTGAATATGTCTTGCCTGCCCTTTCTGGCTTGTCAGGTGTCTGTGGACAGGTCTGACATTATTCTGATGGGCTTTCCTCTGTAAGTAAGGAGCCCCTTTGTTCTGGCGGCTTTCAAGAGATTAAACTTACAATTATGATTTCTCAATTTAACTATCAGGTGCCTTGGTGTTCTTTTGGAATGTAGAATCTTGGGTGGAGACCTTTTGGCCTCTAGTACATGAACTCTGGGTCCATTAGTGAGATTGGGAAATTTTTCATGAAGAATTTGTTCCACTTTATCTTGTAGAATTCTTTCTTTCTCCTCCCCTTCAGGGATTCCAATAATTCTTACATTGGAACATTTCATGGCATTATTTATTTCCGTGATTCTGTTTTCATGGTTTCTAAGCTGTTTCTTCCAGGCTTCCTCCTGATCTTTTCTCTCTATCTGTTTGTCTTCCAGATCACTAATTCTATCTTCTGTCTCAGTTACCCTAGCTTTGAGAGAATTTAGATTAGATTGGAACTCATTGAGAGCATTGTGGACTTCATTCCTGGTAGCTTTCAGCTCAGCCCTAACATTGTGAACATCCTCTCTGGTCGCTTTCAGTTCAGCCCTAATCAATTCCGTTTGGTCATCCATGGCTTTCCCCAACCTAGCTATTGCCTGGATAATTGTTAGCCTGAATTCTATTTCCGACATATTGTCTATGTTGATAGCTGTTAGCTCTGTTCGAGAAGGTCCATCCTCTGTGTTTTTCTTCTGTCGGGCATTCCTCCTCCTAGTCATTTTGGTGAGAGATGACTGAACAGATATAGCTGGATGTATCGACCATGGTGCAGTCAAGGTGCACCCTGGAACACTTCTGAGCAATCAGGATTCTTCACCCAAATGAGAGACAAAAGAAAATAAAAAGAAAAAAAGAGAGAGAGAGAGACAGGAATGAAAGGGAAGGTGAAAGAGAAGGTTCAGCCCAAATGGGCCCCAATATACAATTTATGAAGTATATAAACTAAAACAGACAAACAAAAAGACTGATAAAAGTATATGACACGAGAAAAAAATATATATATGCAAATAAAGGAAGAACCTCATCACAAAGAACCCCAAGTATAAGATTTATATACTATCAGGACAAACACAAAAACACAGAAACAGTGGTCGAAGAAAAAGATGGGAGAATGGTTACAAATTCTCAGTGTGGTTGAGGAAGGTTGTTTTGATTCTTCCTGGATGTATCTTGATGTCTTTGTTAAAGGACTCAACTTTCCTAAGATAAAGCGGGATTAAAAATTGGTTTACCTATAGAGGTAATATTGATTGGGGAAAGGGGATTACTTTGAAGTTTATCTCTATGTGAATATTAGAAAATAAAAATAAAAAGGCATAAACTAGACTAAACTAAACTAAAATTAAAAAAAAATAAATTCAAAAAATAGAAATGTAAAAGAAAAACATAGGTGTATGTATCAAAAAGTTCAGGTTAGAAGGTTATTATGGAATTTGATATACTGGACAGCTCACTATGATGGTAAATAGGTTAAAAAATTATCTATCTAAAAAAAAAAAAAAAAGAACCAGAATAGTGGGAACCAGTTGAAAATAAAAGTTTTCCTATGAAGTAGTGGTGGTTGTTCTCTTGCAGTCTTTTTTTTCCCCCCCTTGGTTTGTTTTCTGAGGGAGGGGCCTGCCACGTGGGTGTTCAGCCAATGATGTTCCCTGAGTTAAGTCCCCTCGCCCCCCTCAAGGGGTGGGCTCTGAGGAAACTGGGTTCTTTTTAGGCTTTTGTTCTCTGGTGGTTTCTGTTTGTTCACTTTTTTTTCTCTCACCTTGACCGCTTTTGATGGTTTTTGTAGTTTTAGAGGAAAACAGACTGCACCCTGACCTCCCTCTCAGAAAGAAGCTTCAGTCTGGTTGTAGAGCCCAGATGAGTTCCCCCTTTGCCGCTGGCAGAGCAGATTCAGAGTCATGGTTCCTGGGGACACAGGATCTTTTACTTGTACCCAAAACCATGGCAGCGGCGGCAGTCTGGGAGCTCCAGACCACCAAAGAGATTCCAAGCAGCGATCGCACACTGAGATTTCTCCACTGGCCTGGGCTGGGAGTGCCTGGTCTTTCTGGGTCTAAGAGCGCCAGGCTTGTGTGCACCTCTTTCAGGGTCCTCTATGTGTCATGCGCGTCTCAGGCACTGAGAATGAGGCGCAGGTCCGAAAGCACCAGGCTGGGCTTTTGCATACTGCTGTCAGGGGAGAGATTGGGACACATGTCTTAGGCTCTGAAACGATGGCACGGGTCAAAGAGCGCGGCTGGGCCTTTGTAACTCTCTCCTGGGAGTATGAGGGACGTGCGCAAGTACCTCAGGCGTTGTAGCAGCGCTCGCGCATTCTGCAGTCCGGCGTGGCTCCCATCCCCTTACAGGAGCCAGAACCCACGCATTCTCGGCACGCTGGCAGCTTAGGGACCAAGACCTTGTTTCTCCGCAGCACTCTCTCTGGCTCAGCGCCAAAGGAGGCTGTCCTGGGACCCGTGACATAAGCCCCTGTCCCTAGCTGCCCTGATTCCTACAATTCCCAGCCCCCCTCCTCGAGCCTTTGCTCTTTTTGAGTGCTTTCAACCAGTCTCCAAGTTAATGCTGGTCCCCAGACGCAGGGTACTCTCAGATTGGGGTATTACTTTCCAACCGGTCGTCTCTGATGGCTCCCTCCCCTTTTTGTTTATCTTCCGATATAAGTCCGCCATTCCCACTCCACTTTACCTGCCCACTGGCCCCTGTAGAGATCCAGACATGTATAATTCTGATCTCAGGCTGATTTCATGGGTGATCGGAGTTCTTTGGTAGGTAATCAGCTCACTTTAGGGTACAGGTTCAAAAGGTGCCTCCTCCTACTTCCCCGCCATCTTGTCCCCTCTCCCGACTTTTTGAAGTACTACATTGTACACCTGAAACTGATGTAGCAGTGTGTGTCAAATATACTCAAATTAAAAAAAAAAAAAAAAGAAAAGAAAAAGAAAAAAAAGAACTATAAGTTCTTTAAGTCCAACACACTTTTCTCAGCTCACTCCTGAGAAAAATGACTTCTCCACTGGAGACTTTGTCAAGAAGACTCCAGTGGGCCTGGCCAAACCTTTCTTAAAACTGGGCTGCAGTGTAAGAGCCTTCATACCCAAGCTTCCTCCTTTCCTCTCCCCTTTATACTGTCTGATCTGTACTGCAATGAGGAGAAAACAACAAAACAAACAAACAAATAAACAAAAACCACCTCATGTGCCCCTCACTATTTATCCATCTCATACATTTCTTACACTAAATCTCTTACCTTTAATCATATCATGACATCTTAAAATCCATCCTAACAAATTATATAACATAGTTACATGGCACACAGTAACCATTAATAAAATGTTAATGACCTTATAGTAATAGTCACCACAGAAAAGAAATAATTCTACACACATCGTGTGAAGTGAATATACAGAATTTTATTTTCTCCAACACAAAATGTACATATTCTTGCACATAATCTGAAAATAGATATTTTTTTATTCCACATTGTAGGAAAATCATCAGTATATTTTATTTCTATATAGATTGACCCCAATGTTTGAAAATATCCAATATTTTCCCCAATTTCTGTAGCCACATGAATGCATACTTTAATAGTTCTGACAATTTTTTACCTAAAATAGTGAGTTAAAAATTTAGAATCTAGCCTTATTCTGTCTAAGCTATTTAAAGGCATGGAGATCACACAAAAAAACTTGAAGAAGGAAAGGAAATAGTCATTTAAATAGGAATTGGTGTTAAAAGTAAATGGCAAGGGAAAAACTGAATTGATTACACTTTCTTCCCTATAGCCAATATTTCCCATGGAGCAATGATGTGAGTTCATTTTGGGGGAGGGGGGTCACATCAGAATGTGCTAAGGAGGAAGAGTAGAAAAAAGTAGAAAAGAATCAGAAAGAAGAGCAAGAGCATAAGCACCCACAAGAAATTCAGGAGATTTAATTTCTCTAAAAGATGAAGAAGCAATTTCTTGTTTCACATCATTTTCCTTCTCTTCCCTGTACCTGCACAATGGAAAACTGAAGTTTTGTCATTCTTTTTGTGTAATTCCTGGATAGCCACCTTTGATTCTAGAGTTACACATGTTTTGTTTGTTTGTTTTAATCATGCTTAAAAAATGCGTGTTTATGTACTTTCATTTTAATTCTACAAACTTTATGGGGAACTTGTTAAGGGTTAAAAATTGTCCAGAGGATTCATAACTAAGAATTATATGTTTCTCAGTTTTCAAGACTCTACACTGAAGTGAAAGCATGAAAAAAGTATAATATACTGTGCAAACTGTTTCATGAGAGGACTGTCAAGTAGTCTGGAATGATCAGCAGGAAAGATTTGCACTGCCTTTAAGAGTAGAAATACTCTAGGTCACTTGGGTGGCTCAGTAGGTTAAGCATCTGTCTTTGACTCAGGTCATGATCTCAGGGTCCTGTGATTCAGCCCTACAATGGGCTTCCTGTAGAGCAGTCTGCTTCTCCCTCTCTCTCTGTCCCTCCTCACCCTGATCATGCTCTCTCTCAAATAAATAAATAAAATATTTTCTTTTTTAAGTAGAACTACTCTATAAAAAGATGAAATTGCACAGAGTCTTAAAGAATAGACCTTCTCCAGTGAGATGGAGTCAAGAAACATCTTCTGAGAGAGAGGAAATGACATCAATAAATTCAGAGAAGCATGGAGAGTTCTGAAACATCCTAAGAATAGCAAATAATTTCTTGTGATTGGAGCTAGGTTGACAGAGATGGAAGAGAGCATGGCAAGAGATGAGGCAGGATTGGTGGAAAGAGGTCAAATTATGAGCAGCTATGTGCTATGCTTTTATTATAGGGAAGAGACTATCAAACTATGAAGGAGACCTGTTGAAGATTCTTTGTTTATTTAAAACTTCATCTCTCATTCTTACTTCCCAGTTGTTTAACCAGAGCAAGCTTTATTTCTCATCATAATTTTGGACTATGTAGGAAGAGACTTCAGATATGTAATTTAGCAGAACAAAAATATTAAGACCCATTTAGTTTCTCACTTGTTCTACATGTCAGCATTCCACAACTAATTTGGTCTGTATAGCATGCTTTTCCTTCATTCCAAGTGTTGCTAAAATTTACTCTTTGAAAAGAACAAAGATATGTCTCATGTTCAAAGTTAAATTTTTTACCTGAGGAATTTGAGACCTATGAATAAGAAAGTCTGGGAAAAGTGGTTTTTCCCAATGGTCTGTATAAATGCCACACACACACACACACACACACACACACACACACACACACTACCCTCTTGTCATACATACACACACACACACACACACACTACCCTCTTGTCACAGTGTAATAGAATCACAGTATTCCTTAGAAGAACCCCTAAAATGATGCTGATACCTCAGGGACTGAACAGAACTAAAGTTTTAGTTCTATATTTTGTTCATCTGGTAAGCAGATAAAGTGTAGTCTTCCAGCCCCAGTGTACATAGGAAAAAGAGAAAGAGAGAAAACTCTCACATTTCTATTGCCAAACCTTACTGTGTGACCTCTCAAAACTAGAGCTTTTGGATCAATAATAACTGCAAAGTTAGGGTCAGTTATATTTGCAAAATTTAAAATACCAATATAGTGTTAATAGGGCATGGGTTTAACGAGTCAGCCATGAAAATTTATTTTAATCATTAAAACAACTTTCACAAATTTGCACAAGTTTCATTTCAAGCCAAGTTGTTTTGTGTGAAAATTAGTTTTCATCTTTTGAGACATAGCTTTCTTTATTCAGTACCCAAGCTAGATCTCAATTACTGAGAAAAACAAAGCAAACAAGAAAAACAAACAAAACAAAACAAAACGAAACAAAAAAACACACACTATACTCTTTTAGGACTTCGGACTGGGCAGTTGTAGCCTGAAACATTAAGCATGTAAATCATCAATCTAGAAAGGGAGCATAGGGCTCATCTGTAGTTCCAATGTGGAATTCTTTTATAATGATTCAAGAAACAATCCCTTTAAAGTAAATCATTAGGAACTTTGATACTTCAAAAGTCTAAATCATGGATTTTCCATTAGTAATTTGATAACTTCTACAGGTATAAAACATAACATTGGAAAGGAAAAAATTTTGACAAAATTTTAATCTTTTCAAATTATTTTGAATTTTCTTTATAGATTGTATTTTTTGTAAAGATGTAGAATAATTGATTTCTGAATGGACTTCAGTGTATTTTTTTTCAAACGTATTGTTTTGGGGAAGGGGGCAGATACAAGTAATGATTAAAAAAAACTAGTTGTTTTAACTATTTGTAACAAAGATAATATATTTAAAGTATGTGAATAGATCATCAGTATATTCCTTAGGCAGTAGAACAAGACTATTTATTATTATATAGTTGTATTTTTATAAAAAATTCAGCTTTTAAAGAGCCCAACTACTTTGAGTCCATTTCTATCTCTAAATCCTGTGATTAATACCTATCAATACCTATACTATCAATACCTAGTGCTCCTTCATGCTTGGGCTATATGCTATTTAAATTTATCTACCAACATGTGCGTGTGTGTGTGCATGTGTTTAAAGAAGAGCATAGTGCCTGGTAACAATAATGTATTAGGTATCCATCAAAGATTTTATATGTGTACACATATTCTTATTGTTGTCTATTAAATTGCAAACTGTGTCTGTGTAAGCTAAGTGTATATGGTCAGATGTGGCTATATTTAACATTTTGTTATGCTTGCTAGGTATTTTCATAGTTCCTTATAATTAACAGGCATTCAACATTATTTTGGAATAAAATATAATTGTCAGTCATTGTCCAATATCTAATGTCTGCTACATAAATATCTTCCCATAAGTTAATAAATAATATTCACATACATATTTACCCTTCTTATTTAATGTTATAATAGTGTACTCCCAACAAATTTAACATACTCATAATGTGGCAATTATATCTCTGATTCTGACTAAAGATTTTATAAATGCATAAATCTCTACAAATATATTTAATGTCATTATTTGCACAATAATTGTCCTTCAAATTAGAACACTAATTTTGTATACACAAGGCAGGCACATATTCATTCTAGAGAAATGTATCTGGATCTTGACTCCTAAATGCTTTTGTATTCATCATCTGTACATTATTTACCCCTGTACATTTGTTATCTACATTATTTGCCATCTGTACATTTTGCTGTTCATTGATTATTCATATGCTTTACCTTTAAGTTTGAATATTTACATCTTGCTTTTAGCTCACTCTGTTTTCTGATTTTTATTTTGTTTTATAACAATTTTGTATGAATCTACTCAACCATGCCAAAGTTTTTTTCCTATATACTGATAATTATCTATAATGCACCTAGCACTGTGATTTTCCATGAACTTTTAAATTCAGATTCCTGGCTTGACCATACCTAATCTTTTTATTTCTCAACTGACCCCAGTCCTCCATGTTAGTTAAAGAATAAATAAATAAATCATACATCTGACACTACTAATGAAAGGTGAGATATTTATTTTCTACCTTGAATCTGGAAAGTCTAATACCTGCTTTGACCAGTTTAGTAGAGCATACCCGGCACTTCTGAGAACAAGTCATAAAACACTATGCAGTCTGCCTGATTCTCTTGGAACATTTGCATTTAGAATGCACCCTTCCAGAATGAAGCTGCCACAACATAAGACACCCAAGTCACATGGAGAGGCCAGGTATAGGCATACTTGCTGGCAGATTCAGGTGAAAGCAGCTTCCACATCTTTACAACCCATCTAGCAGACAATATTTTCCAGATAATTTCAACCCCTAAATGTTCACATCATTCCCAGATAATTGAGTCCTCTCAGTTGAGACCCCAAATTCAGACAGCAGTAGACAAATTATCCCATTTAGCCCTGCCTGAGTTTCTAAGCCACAGAATCTGAGTATACTAAATAGGTTGCTTTATGTCCCTAAGTTAAGGTTGTTTGTTTTACATTAATAGGACTAAAGGATATGGCCTAGTTCCAAGGCCTTTCTATGATCACACACACTGCTCAGTAAAGTCCTGGCAAGGGAGTCTGACAATTAGCATATAAGTCCATCAAGCATTTTTGAGAACATTGCTTTTTTAGAAATTCACTGATTGCATTGTATTTTCCTTTTGTCTCTCTATTATCCCTTTCTCCTGGAGATAGCATCATGGCTTGAGGAAGTCAACACATGTCCTTGGACACTTAGCTTTCTCACTGAAATGCTATTTGCTTTGGGAAAGGTAGAGAGTGTCTAAGGAAAAACTGGCACTTGAGATAATCCCATAGTCTCAATACATCACAATTTTCACTAAAACTGGGGTACCAAACATTTTGAAAACTTATTGCTGATCATTGAAATGCCTGGTGCATTAAGCAGTAATAAGTGTTCAGAAACAACATTGGTTTTAGATTAAATATGTCACTAAAATCTATTTGTAGTAGCAATGTGCATGCATATAAACTAGCAAACTGCCTCCCTGCAATCAGGTCTGTTCCTGCCATTTAATGTTGCCATACATATGCTTTATTTTACTATATTCATCTAACTGCAGTTTTGGAACACTTTGTTCATGGAAATCTACTACAGTAAGTGATTAAAAAAAAAAATTCAGTCCAAACCTGTAGACTTTAGTTTGAAACCATTAAAAGTATTATATAATCCTCTGCTAGCTGAGTAAAAATGGCACCTATTTTGCCATTGAACTTAGTGGTGTAAATAACTAAGATTAAGATAAACCTGACTTAAGATAAGGCTTCTTATTATGTTAACAGTGAGAAGATGTCTATAAACTAAGAGTAGTCATTTCTGTGCATTGATGATTTATAGATCTAGTAGCAGATTGTAGATATTAAGTAACAATTTAGTGAGCTTAGCCAAAATTAACAGAAAATTTTATATTTCTTTGTCTTACCTAGGGAAAAATACAAATTGTATTAACTTTTTTTCTCTTTAGAAAAACTATTATGGGGCGCCTAGGTGGCTCAGTGGGTTAAGGCGCTGCCTTCTGCTCAGGTCATGATCTTAGGGTCCTGGGATCAAGCCCGACATCAGGCTCTCTGCTCAACAGGGAGCCTGCTTCCTCCTCTCTCTCTGCCTGCCTCTCTGCCTGCTTGTCATCTCTCTGTCAAATAAATAAATACAATCTTTAAAAAAAATTAAAAAAGAAAAACTATTATAAATCTTTCTCCAAAATAATCAATTAATATTTCTAAGTGTTAATTTCTAAAGGCATAGTTTACACATTGAGCCATATTCTTTTTCTTTGCCCCCTGCATAGTGATATCTCAATTAATTTTATTTTTTAAATTTTATTTATTTTTTATTATGTTCAGTTAGCCAATGTATAGCACATCATTAGTTTTTGATGTGTTCAATAATTCAATAGTTGCATTTTAAGACCCAGTGCTATATTCTATTCCTTCAAGTTGTTTGTAGTTGGACAAACAAATCTGCCAGAGTGCATATTAATCTAATGTTTGTTCTCTTAGAAAATAATGATTAGAAAAAAAATAGCAAGATCTATAGAGAATCTATTCCATATAAATCATCCTAAGAAATGTGTAGATGATAGGGTGACTCAGTGATGGACATTGGGGAGTGCATATGCTATGGAGAAGTTGTGAATTATGTAAGACTGATGACTCACAGAACTGTACCCCTAAAACAAATAATACATTATATATTAATTAAAAATAAATAAAATAGAAATGTGTAGATGGAAAAAGAAAATTAAAAGAGTAAATTAAAGGTCACATTAGAAAATAAGATGGCTAAAGGTAAAGCATTATAAATGCAAGGAAAAATATATTAATTCATATTTTCAGGATAAAGATGAAGCATGTAGTTCTTATGTCCCTTTTTTAAAACTTTATTTTATTTTTTTCAGTGTTCCAAGATTCATCGATTATGCACCAAACCCAGTGCTCCATGCAATACATACCATCCTTAATACTCACTGGCTTACCCATACCCCACCATTCTTCCCTCCAAAACT
This sequence comes from Mustela nivalis, assembly GCF_964662115.1. Lineage (NCBI taxonomy): Eukaryota > Metazoa > Chordata > Mammalia > Carnivora > Mustelidae > Mustela > Mustela nivalis. The sequence continues at coordinate 37,871,028 of NC_139032.1, read as the reverse complement.
CTCAGTTTGTTTCAGATATGGCCCCGCAACTCTATGGTCAACTAATCTTCAACAAAGCAGAAAAAAGTATCCAGTGGAAAAAAGACAGTTTCTTCAATAAATGGTGCTGGGAAAATTGGACAGCTATGTATACAAGAATGAAACTCGACCATTCTCTTACACCATACACAAAGATAAACTAGAAATGGATAAAAGACCTCAACATGAGGCAGGAATCTATGAAAATCTTACAGGAGAAATAGTCAGTTACCTCTTTGACATCAGCCACAGCAACTTCTTTCAAGACATGTCTCCAAAGACAAAGAAAACAAAAATGAAAATGAACTTTTGGGACTTCATCAAGATAAAAAGCTTCTGTACAGCAAAGAAAACAGTGAACAAAACAAAGCTGCAACCCACAAAATGGGAGAAGATTTTTGCAAATGACATTACAGACAAAGGGCTGATATTCAAGATCTATAAAGAACTCTTCAAACTCAATACACACAATACAGATAATCACATCAAGAAATGGGCAGAAGACATGAACAGACACTTCTCCAAAGAAAACAAATAAATGGTTGACAGACACATGTCTATTTTTTTTTAACCCAAGAATTACACTAAAATTTTTATAAAATAGTTTGGTGAAATTATGTGTCTCTAAAATTGTAAGAAATTATAAAGCAAAGTAAAAAAATAAATTTGGGGAAAAGGTAAGATTATAAAAGTCAAGTGCCTAACTTTAGGAAATTTTTAAAACAAAGTGTACTGAGGTAACTAAAAATGTGTATTTCATAATTTATGAATATCTATAATACAATACTATGTAATAGTTTAAGGATATAATAAATCTGAAGAAAGTCCTCCCTTTTAGTTTCAGTCTTGTCCAGATTGAAGCATTACAAAGCATCCTAAAAATCAGATTGTTGAGAAAAGAATTTATTTTTTAAAATTTTCTTTTAAAAATACGTATTTTAAATGTAATGTATTTTAAATCTTTCCAAGTGTATGTTGTACCTAAAATTAGGCAAATTATGATGAAAATAAATGCCTTAGTTTTTGTTTGGTTCAACAAGCAAGAATGATGTGGAAATGGCAACTTTTATAAGTAAATAGATTTTAAAAATAATTGAATTTATTTAAAATGCTTAAAATCAATTATAAAATAATGTTTTCTTAATAGTTAAAATATCTGGGGGCTGGTATAATATTCTGCACATTTTGATACATTAGTGGATTGTTAGGAATTTGGGATAGTCGGATGAATAGAAAAGCAGGCAGCTCTGTCAAAAAACCTAATATGTATTAGAGTACAGAGATACAGAAAGAGGTAAATTTCAGAATATTACCAGAAGCTTAATGATCAAAGAATGTATTAGGTACAGAGATCACAAGATGAAGGAGCTATCAATTCTATTTGGAGAGAGGTCAGAGATATCTTCCCTGGAGAAACTTTTTCTGAGTGTTTTTTAGAAATAATTGCTTCTCTTTGAGGACATGGAATGAATAATTATTACAATTAGAATAACAGTGAGGAATGTATGGTAGAACAGAAATTTGATTTTAATGTATTGTACTACTGTGTCAGTAAGTAAAATGTGAGTTATTTGAAACACACACTATCCTGGACTGTTTCCCTCCACTCTGTGTCCTATAAACTGGAAAGGTCAGCATCCATACCCATGAGAAAGGTCTCACACAGTGTTGTTATGATAATCAAATAGCTTCATAGCTTTCTTTGAATTTGTTCTTAGCATCACAATCCTATTTCTAACTCTCTATAATATAATGTCAACCATTTACCTTAAGTAGTATGACCAGAGGAAAATATCATTTATATTTTTTTAACATTTTTCTTTTTTTTACTTTTAAAAAGTGAAAGTGGATAGTTTTGTTGGGATAGCTGGTGCCAAATAGGACTGTCACAGGTCAGTGAATATGTGTAGTAACACCACTTCAACCTTTCTCTCCTGTCAATCCAGCCTACTTCCTCTTCTAAATTGATCAGTGTTTAGAAGAAACCGACCAGATCTTGATCACTTTGGGAAACTTTTTACATTTCCCAATTATCTTTTAGACAAGGGAGGATTCATTTTTAATGAAGATTTTTACTTTATAGCCTTGACTAACCATTCCACATTCAGCTGTTACTATATCTCTACATGTTCTTACAAGAGAGTCAAGCTAGGCAACTCATTATTTAATGCATGTATCAAGAAAATATTTTCACATTAAATTGTGTTGTTTCCCGATACAGTTTTTTCTGCTTTTATTCTTTATTATTCTGTCTTCTGCACCACTCTTCATTTAAGCAGCAGCAAGGGCTTTCTATATATATTGCCTTCAAAGTAAGTTGATTATTATAGAAAGATGTGAATGATGAGAGGAGCTCAGTTTTGAACTTTGGTTAAACTCCTAGTTTTAAGGAGTTGAAGACCATACATTTGAAATAAAAGTTTCTGGGGATAAGAAGAGCTTGAGAACCCAAAACTAAGGTTAATATTATGAACAATAAACTTCCAGTAAAATGGAGGAAGATCCAGATTGCTCTTCCCTTACAAGGCTAGATAAGACATGCTGGGGCTGTGGTGGAAAATGATAAAGATAAAGACACACCCCAGGGTATAGAGGAATGGGTTAGCTAGGATAAGAGAATGAGTCTGGAGGAATTAATGAGCACAAGTAGTATCTATATTACAGTTCCCAAAAGAATGAGCACTGTCTTTTCTTGGCTCCAAGAAAAGGATGGGAGCCAAGTTCCCACTAGTTGTTACTGCAAACTAGGAGGCATCCTGCCTGTATCGACTGTAATGTTATCTGTCCTTTTTACACTCAAGCAGTGGTATCTCTCACCAGCAGCAGCCCAAATGTTGGTGGTCAATAGCCTACCAAGAACAACATAAAGAGCAAACCAACGTTACAATGAGATACCTGACACCTTTAAGAGCAGAAAAACAAACAAATAAACAAACAACACAAAAAAATAAAAACAAGGAATTGCAGGAGTTGGCCAGGATGTGGAGAAAAGAGAACCCTCTAGCACTGTCGGTGGGAATGCAACTAGTGCAGCCACTCTGGAAAAGAGTAAAATTTTGAAGGGAGTTGGAGTAAATTGGAATGGGAGGTGAATCATGAGAGACTATGGACTCTGAAAAACAATCTGAGGGGTTTGAAGTGGCGGGGGGGTGGGAGGTTGGGGTACCAGGTGGTGGGTATTATAGAGGGCACAGATTGCATGGAGCACTGGGTGTGGTGAAAAAATAATGAATACTGTTTTTCTGAAAATTGATAAATCAATTTAATTAAAAAAATAAAAATAAAAATGTAAATTAAAAAAAAAATAGAACTACCCTATGATCCAGCAATCACACTTCTAGGTATTTACCAAAAAAATACAAAAATACTAATTCTTAGGGATACATGCACCCTGATGTTTATAGTAGCCAATCATTTGCATAGCCAAATTATAGCCAAGTGTCCAAAAACTGATGAATGGATATATATCTATATCCATATATATATATGGATATAGATATATATATATCCATATATATGACACATATACAATATTTATAAATATATAAATATATGTATTCATATATCTATATATGATACATATCATATATATTTATAGATATATAAATAGATATATATAAATCTATATATATATATATATACACACATGATTCAGACATCAAAAGAATGGAAAATTGTCATTTGCAACAACATGAATGGAGCTAGAGAGTTTAATGCTAAGCAAAATAAGTCAGTCAGAGAAAGACAAATACCATATGATTACATTCATATGTGGGATTTAAGAAATAAAACAAATGAACAAAGGGAAAAAAAAAAAGAGAGAGAGAGAGAGAGGCAATCCAAGAACAGACTCTTAACTATAGAGAACAAACTGATGTTTACTGGAGGGGAGGTGGGGGCTATTAAATAAATGATGGAGATTAAGGAGAGCACTTGTGATGAACACTAGGTGTTGTATGGAAGTGTTGAATCACTATATTGTACAACTGAAACTAATACTGTATGTTAACTAAATGAAATTTAAATAAAAACTTTTTAAAAAGAACAATATAATGGAATTTGTTTTGCGTGACCTAACTTATCTCAACATTTAAACAACACAGCGAAGGCAAATTTGAAGACCTTGAATACAAGAAGGCAAACATAAAGGAAAGGGATATTCTTCCCAGTCCTTTTCTTTAATCTTCCACCTCCTTGTCAACCTGGATAGATGAAACACAAAGTTACCCCAGGACTCCCCATTTCCCCTCAAAGATGTTAAAGCTCCCATCACCATTTTCTGTGATTCTGAATTCCATCTCCTGCTTATACTCATTCTACCCTTTTGCCTGATATATTTATTATCACCTCACTTCTTGCTGCTGTGGTATGTCCTATTCACCAACAAAGAATCAATATAGATACAGGCTATTTGAAAATCTTATTGTTAATAGTCTTCATTATATAATTTGGAGTTTTAACCAGTAGTATCTGTTAATGTTTATCTCTAGTTCCTCTTTGATAAAATTTCCTCAATAAATCCAGCCATAGATAATCATTTCTTCCATTAAAATAGCACCCCACTATTTGGGTTTTAATTATCCTATAGAGTATCAATCAGAAGTTTTGAATATGATAAATTTTTATTTGGCCTAGATGATAGAACCTGAACTGATGGTACCAAATTCTTTTCAAAAGAGAGACTTAATTCTCTTTATAGCCAAGTCAAAGATAAAGACCTTAAAATTATCTTTTATGCTCCCTACCATTTCCCCTCACAAGGTTTTCTAGATGTTCTAGAATACTTAATCTTGTCAGCATTATCCAATAAAGATGCTATTTGTTCTCTCTTCCTTCTGGCATTGATCAGCCCCAAATTTGTATTATTTTATAATACAAATGCTTAGAGTTTGTGATATTTCTGAAATAATTTTTGCTATCTTAGAGTTTACATATATTTCCTCATCAGTGTTCCCACAAAGTATAGAGGGACAAACTACCAAGCAAGGGATCAAATTAGCCCATTGGCTTGTTTGATTTTGTTTTGTTTGATTTTGTTTCCATACAGGTAACTAATAATGGACTTAAAATTTTTAACAGGTTGTACAAAACAGAAGACTATGCAACAGAGACTGTGTGTGGCTTGCAAAACATGCAATATTTACTTTAATAATTGCTGTTATCAATTAGTTACTTTAGAGAAAAAAGTGCACTGAACCCTTCAATTTATCATTGCCTTTACCACAAAATATGCAGGCTCCCAGTCTAGGATTTGCAGTCAGTCTCACAGGCAGAGTGGAAGTCCGGGAATGGACACAACTATAGTGTATTCACTATAATTCACTCTGTAAATTCTGGACTCCTCAATAATACCATGGTTTTTGTTTTGTTTTGTTTTGTTTTGTTTCAATCCAATGAGGTCTTAGCTGTGGTCAGTATTTAAATTAATTCTGATTTACTACACAATTGACTACAATTGGGACATAGTTCAGATAGGGTCATCTGCATTCTTGCATCCATATATCTCTTATCTAAGATCAACATTGTTAAACAACTACTAAAGCTTTTTTTTTTTTCCTGGTTAATAATAATCTGTGTGAAATCTGAGTTTTAAATATTTACATTTATTTTCAATTATATAGTCATACCACAAATTAGATCAATGGTTTAATCATTACATATGTATAAATATATTATAGAATTTGAACACTTTTCTTTACATGATAATTTTTAGTAAACTATGTATATTTTAAAATATAGTAAAATGCATAAAAGGGAAAATTATTTCAACATCATCAATGTTACAATAACTAGCCTCCCTTTTGAAATAAAGAATGAAGTTTTCTTATTCATGGATGTCATATGGTTATATTAATAAAATTGCAAAGAAGTTTAAAATCTATTTTTTAAAGAAAGGTAGTTGTTATCCCTGAAATAGTGCGTGACTATTTCTGTTCTCTGACAGTAGGGGAGGTTCCATTATTTCAAAGGTTACATTATACCTCTGCTGAGAGAGTAAAATAAACAAACAAGTCAATTCACTGAAAATGAAAGCCACAGGAAGGCAGTTGCCTATCCAACTAGTCATCAGCATATCCAAATGAACAAGCAAAAAAGAATTAGAAGAATTTAGGAAAATTCTCTTTGCTTTACATTTTGCATGCAAGAAATAATGAATATGGTTCTCTATGTGCCCAGAAGATGATTGTCACTGTATCATTAACAATGCAAAAATTGAATGTTCTTACTAATATAATCCTCCCATATTCATTGGTGCAGCAAATGGAAATGTTAAACAGTAACATACCAGCCACCTTCAATTATACATACTGATGTTTATCATTCAAGCAATAGTTTACTTCCTGAGTGAGGATGCACTGAGCAAAGTAATTATCTGAGCCAAAGTTTTAAGGAAGCTGTTGCCCCTTCATTACTATGTGCTTTCCCTTTTCTCTATTCACTACTCCTTCACTTATCACTCCACAGGAAGCTGGTATCCCCATCCTTGGGATGCTAAGAGACATTAATTTAGGTGCTGCCCCTAGAAATATCTATAACACCAGTAATTCATTTCTTCATCCCATTCTTTTCCTATTGCATCATATTGTTAGATACAATGTTTTATCTTACTGTTTCTCTGAAGGAGATTGGACCTACCAATCTTTTTACTTTTTTTTTTTTTAAGATTTTATTTATTTATTTTTTTGACAGACAGAGATTACAAGTAGGCAGAGAGGCAGGGAAAGAGAGAGAAGGAAGCAGGCTCCCTGCTGAGCAAAGAGCCAGATGCAGGGCTCGATCCCAGGGTGCTGGGATCATGACCTGAGCCGAAGGCAGAGGCTCTAACCCACTGAGCCTTCCAGGCACCCTTGGACCTACCAATCTTAATGAACCATTGATAAAATCAGAAATTAGGTACAATTCTGTTAACTGACTTCCACCAAACTGATTTTACAAATTACTTAATACTCTCAATACAACTTGTAAAACATATTAACTAAAACCTATGTTAGTGGACTACTCTTTATTACATTTGTACTAATTGTTGATTTACCAGGTGTTTATTGGGTTTACACAGTTTAATTTAAATGTTATCTTTTTACCCAATATAATTTAATTAAACCTTATATACACCAGCAAAATATGCATATGAAAGATAATTATTTTAGCACAGTTACTGAATGGCTTAAATATTGTGGATATTGTGAGGAAAACCAACAACTTAATGACCACATATGGAAGTAAATTTTCCCCCAGCAATATGACTCAATGCCTTTTTAAGGGGAGCTAAACTCATTTACTGATAAAGTTAAATTGAGAGATCACTACATATCACAGAATTAGTCTCCATTTTATCGACCTAAAAAAATAAAACAAAACAAAACAAAAAACCAAAAAACAAACCTCAGAAAGCATTATATGCATTACAAAGTATATTTAAAAAGAAGGGAAAGAAAGAAAGAAAGAAAGAAAGAAAGAAAGAAAGAAAGAAAGAAAGAAAGAAAGAATATAGTAACTGTTTCCAACAAAGCAGATGAATTTTCAAGTTTACAGGGTTTTGTCATAAGAAAGTCAAGTATCTTAAAACTTGAAAAGTTACAAATAATTTATGACCAGATTAATGTGACACAGAAAAATTAACATGGACTGACTTAACAAAATTTTTTTTCTCTATATTTGAAGAAAATAGAATCATATTTTTAAATATAAATTATTGGTTAGTTGGTGATATGTCATCTTTCATCCAACCTATGAAATAAGTGACCTGAGTGCTATCTGCAAAATTCTTTGATTTCTATTTTGGAATAAATGACAGATAATTATGTGTCTTAAGGAACTGTTAAAAGTTAGCAACATTAAACATAGTTTATAATATAGCATTCACAAATAACAAAATTCCAAGCTCAATAGTTCAATAAATCTTGAAGAAAATGTGACGTGAATTTTTAACACCACCGCCAAAAACTCCTAAATAAAAGGAAAACCATGAGGAAAATGTTTTAAGTAATATAAATCTAATTGGAAGTTTGGCAATATAAGGAAGGTGATGTTAAATGATGATGATTTATTAGAAAAACATATGTATCATATGACATCATAACTGTCCTTCATAAAGCACACACATCTAGAATAGAAAGGATAAAATAGATAAGTAATAATAATTTATGCTGTAGCTAAATCATGCCTTTAATTTTTAAAAATAATAATTTGTCTAAATAGATGATGATATTAGGGCTCCTGGGTGGTTCAGTCTGTTGAGCCTGGGAATCTTGATTTCAGCTCAGGTCATAATCTCAGGGTGGTAGGATGGAGCCCTACATTGGGCCCCCTGTTCAGCATGGAATCTGGTTGAGAGTCTCTCTATCTTCCTCTACCCCAACCCCTGATTTGTGCACACTCTCTAAAATAAATAAATTGATTTTAAAAAAATAGACAATAATATTATGAACAAGAGTGAAATTACTATGCTATAAAATTACTATTTTTCATCTAATCAATTTATTGGTTTTATTTCTCTAATAAGCTTTTTAAAAAAATATTTTATTTTTTACAGTTTTCCAAAATTCATTGTTTATCCACACCCAGTGCCTCATGCAATACGTGCCCTCATCATACCCACCATCAGACTCAACCAATCCCCCATCCCTAACCCTTCCAAAACCCTCAGTTTGTTTCTCAGAGTCTATGTCTCTCAGGTTTGTCTCCCCCTCTGATTTCCCCCAACTCATTTCTCTCCATCTCCCAGTGTCATCCGTGTTATTCCTCATGCTCCACAAGTAAGTGAAACTGTATGTTGATACAAAAGTTGGGTATTCATCTTTTTTTTTTTTTAAAGATTTTATTTATTTACTTGAGAGAGAGATAGTGAGAGAGAGCATGAACGAGAAGGTCAGAGAGAGAAGCAGACTCCCCATGGAGCTGGGAGTCCGATGCGGGACTCCATCCCAGGACTCCAGGATTATGACCTGAGCCGAAGGCAGTCGTCTAACCAACTGAGCCACCCAGGCGTCCCGGGTATTCATCTTTTCTGATGGAGGCATAATACTCCATAGTGTATATGGACCACATCTTCCTTATCCATTCATCTGTTGAAGGGCATCTTGGTTCTTTCCACATTTTGGCGACTGTGGCCATTGCTGCTAAAAACATTGGGGTACAGATGGCCCTTCTTTTCACTACATCTGTATCTTTGGGTAAATACCCAGTAGTGCAATTGCAGGGTTATAGGGAAGCTCTATTTTTAATTTCTTGAGGAATCTCCACACTATTCTCCAAAGAGGCTGCACCAACTTGCATTCCCACCAACAGTGTAAGGGGGTTCCCCTTTCTCCACACCTTCTCCAACACTTGTTATTTACTCTCTTGTTAATTTTGGCTATTCTAACTGGTGTAAGGGGGTATCTCAATGCAGTTTTGATTTGAATCTCCCTGATGGCTGATGATGATGAACATTTTTTCATGTGTCTGTTGGCCATTTGTATGTTGTCTTTGAAGAAGTATCTGTTTATGTCTTCTGCCCATTTCTTGATGTGATTATCTGTTTTGTGCGTGCTGAGTTTGAAGAGTGCTTTATAGATCTTGGATATCAGCCCTTTGTCTGTAGTGTCATTTGCAAATATATTCTTTTTGTTTTGCTGACTTTTTGCCTTTTTGTTTTGTTGACTGTTTTCTTTGCTATGCAGAAGCTTTTGATCTTGATGAAGTCCCAAACGTTCATTTTCATTTTTGTTTCCTTTGTCTCTGGAGACATGTCTTGAAAGGAGTTGTTGTGGCCAATGTCGGAGAGGTTACTGCCTATGTTCTCCTCTAGGATTTTGATAGATTCCTGCCTCACGTTGAGGTCTTTTATCCATTTTGAGTTTATCTTTGTGCATGGTGTAAAGAATGGTCAAATAAGCTTTTTAATGTTAGTTTTGTTAGAATGATGCATTACTAAATATTTTTGTGACAAATAATTTCACAGTTTTTCAAATTATTACTAACAACATATTCCAAAATAATTGGTGACAGCATCTACATTATAAGGTCGCCAGTGTTAAAGAAATTAGCAATAGGACATTCTTCTTGTTATTCTCTCTGCATTCTTCTTGTTATTTCTCTGAAAATTTAAATTTGCCTTTTCTGGCACTTTTTCTGATGTTCTAAATAACATCAGTTTAATTTTTCTACCTATAGGAAAAGTATATACCCTTTCACAGCTTTAGCAGTGAGTTTATCACCATGATTTGTTTGTTTGTTTGTTTGTTTCCTAAATTGTTCAGACCTACTTTTCCCCCAACATTCTTGTAATTTCTCTTTATGCTGGTGATTGACATAATTCTGCATGTACATATTAAAATTTGATTTCTTTCCCCTCAAAATTGATTTCTTATTTCTTTATTTAATGTATCACTCCTTCACCAACAACTTATACATAAAACACTGAGGCACACATAAACCACCCTATTGGGCTAACTTTTCTCCTTCCCTTAATTATTCATCACTCTCTTAAATTATAAAACCTTCCTTGCTTTTCATTTCACTTGTCTAGTTAAACCCTTCACTACTTGACTTATGAACTATAGCAGTACATTTCTAAACTACTATATACAGAAAAAATAAAGGGATATGCTATATTTTCCTTCAAAATTATTTGATGATTCCCTATATAATATATAGTAAATGCAAATTTCATATATACTAAACAGAGTACTAGCAATTAAATCATATACTAAACTTTCAAGTAATATTTACCATTCTGTCACTAATTCTGACTTCCTACTTTCAAAAATATTAATTAAACCTCATATGTCTAAGATTATTTATGTATAAATACATAGATATTTTAATATCTATATATTTTTATTGCTAATACTTTTTGCAAAAATATAGTTACCATTTAGAGTTCAGACTAGATTATATCTCTTCAATAAAGTCTTCAATATTTTTTGTTTGTAATGTGACATGTTCCCCCCAAAATTTCACAATTTTATGTGGACTTTAGTTTTAGAAATAAAGCTACCCATCACTAAGCAAACAGATAATGTAGAAATAATTGAGTATCATTTTTGAAAGCATGGCTCTACAAAATTTTAAACATGTAGTTTGTACTGGCTGAATAATATGTTAGATGTAGAAACAGTTTTGAAAGTGGTAAATACAGTAAAATTCATGAGAAGCATATGAAACAACTGGTACAAATTCTAACATATCTCTCTAGAAAGAGAAAAAAAAAGAGGCAGTGGGAGAAAATAGTAATGTTCAAAGATACATTGACTAAAATTTTCAAACTTTCCAGTAGGAAAACAAGCTGCAGATAGTAAAACTGCTGAAAATAGAAGACAAAAGGAAAATCTTAAAAGAAACAAACAGAATATTAAAAGAATCATATATTACAATCAAGTGGAATTTATCCCTAGGTTGTAAGAATAGTTAAACACATGCAAATCAATAAATGTGACACTAGAAAGACAAAAATTATATGATCATCTCAATAGATCCAAAAAATCTTTTGACCAAAATGCAATGTCCTTTCATGATAAAACCCTCAGTAATATAGGTATAGATTAGTATATAAGTATATTTAATATAATAAATACCATATATGACAAACATGAAGCTAACAGAATCTTCAATGGCAAAAGTTAAAAGGCATTCCTTAAGATCAGGGACCAGACAAGTGTGTCCACTATCACTACTAATATTCAATACTGTACTTAAAGTCTTAGCTAGAATAAAAAAGCAAGATATAGTTATAAAGGCATCCAAAATGGAAATAAAGAATTAAAATTGTTTCTGTTTTCTGATTATATATCTTATACATAAAAAATCCTATGGCACAAAAAAAATTGTTGAAACTAACAAATAAATTCAGTAATGTAAGCTATAAAATCAACATATAGAAATCAGTTGTTTCTCTACACTAACAATAAAATATGAGAGAAAGAAATAACCAACAATTCCATTCACAGTAGCATCAAATCAATAAAATATTTAGCATAAATTTAACTAAGGAAATGAAAAATCTGTGCAATGAAAACTACAAGATTCTGGTAAAAGAAATTGAAAAAGACAAAAAATGGAAAGATGTGTTCATGGATTAGAATTTATATTGTTAAAATGTCCATACTACCCAAGGCATTTATAGGTTTAACACAATTCTATGAAAATTCCAGTGACATTTTTCATAGAGATGAAAAAGAAAAAGTCCTAAAATTTGAATGTTTCCATAAAATATCCAAATAGCCAAAGCAATCCTGACAAAGAAGTTTAAGTCTGGAGACAATACACTTCATGATTTCAAGGCTTGTCATAGGCTATAGTAATCACAGTATGGTACTGACATAAAAATAGATGCTTAGGCCAGTAGAATAGTATAGAAATCCCAAAAATAAATCCTCACATATACTGTCAGCTACTATTTGACAAAGGAGCCAAGATGGGGAAATTATAGTCTTTTCAATAAATAGTATTGGGAAAACCAGATAACCACATGACAAAGAGAAATTGGACCCCTATCTCATACCACTCATAAAATTCGAGTCAAAATAGAATAAATTCTTAAATGTAAGACCTGCTAAAACTCTTAGAAGACAACATGGAAATGGCTTCTTGATAGGATAATTTTTTTAGACATGATACTAAAACCAAAAATCAGTGAGACTATATCTAACCAAAAAACACAGCATAGAAGAAGCATGGCATAGGAAAAAAAAAAAAATCAGTAATCAACAAAATGAAAGGCAACTTACAGATTGGCAGAAAATATTTTCAAACTATCTGATAAGAGATTAATATCAAAAACATAAAAAGAATTCATGCAACTCAATACTAAGACTACAACTAAATAATGGGCAGAGGGACTGAATATATTTTTTATCTAAAGAAATATAGATGTATAACAAGTACATGAAAAAATATTCAACATCACTAATCACTAAGGAAATAAAATAAAGACCATAATGAGATATCACCTTACACCTGTTAGGATGGCTATCAGCAGAAAGATGAGATAAAGGTTTGTGAAGATGTGGAGAAAAGGGAGCACTGTGCACTGTTGGTGGCAATGTAAATTATTACAGCCATTATGGAAACAGAATGGAGAGTCATCAAAAAAAAATCAAAAATAGAATTAACATGTGATTCAGCAATCCCACATCAGGCTATATATCTGAAATTAATGAAAACAGGATCTCAGAGAGCTATCTGTACTCTCAGATATATTGCCATATTATCCACAATAGCCAAGGGGGGGGGTGGAGTCATGGGGGCACTTGGGTGGCTCAGTGGGTTAAAGCCTCTGCCTTCGGCTCAAGTCATGATCTTAGGTTCCTGGGATCGAGCCCCACATCAGGCTCTCTGCTCTGCTTCCTCCTTTCTCTGCCTGCCTCTCTGCCTACTTGTGATCTCTCTCTGCCAAATACACAAATAAAATCTTTAGGAAAACAAAACAAAAACAAAACAAAACAAGTCTTGTCCATCAACAAATGAATGGGTAAAGAAGATGTGATATATACCATATGCACATGACAACACACATCTCACATACACACACACAGAGGACTGTTACTTAGCCATAAGAAGAAAATCTTGCCATATGTAACAACATGAGTGGCCCCTGAAGATATTATGATGAATAAAATAAGTCAGAAAGAGAAGACAAATACTGCAGACAAATACTGAATATTTATGTGTGGAATCTAAAAAAGTAGAACTTTGAGAAACTCGGAATAGGATGGTGGTCACCATGCACTGGAAGTTGGGAGAAATGGGCAGATGATGGGCAAAAGGTACAAACTTCCAGTCGGAAGATTGACAAGTTCTAATGTACATCATTGTGATTATAGGTAATATATTTTTATATTTTATTTATTTATTTATTTATTTATTTATTTATTATTTATTTGACAAACAGAGATCATATAGGCAGAGAGGTGGGCAGAGAGAGAGGAGGAAGCAGGCTCCCCAATGAGCAGAGACCCCCGATGCAGGACTGGATCCCAGGGCACTGGGATCATGACCTGAGCCAAAGGCAGAGGCTTTAACCCACTGTTCCACCCAGGCGCCCCTATAGGTAATAATATTATATTATATTCTTGAAAGTTGTTAAGAAAGTAGATTGTAAATGTTATAAGAACAAAAATGTAGTGTTGACTATGTCATATGATGGCAATGTTAGCTAACATTTATGGTGGTAATCATTTCAAGTCAACGTGTTTTATACCTTAAACTTACACAATGCTATATATCAATGCCTCAATTATATGTCAGTAAAGCTTGGGAGAAAATATTAACTGCATATAATATAAATCAAATATATTGGCAAAATTATATATTGTAAATTTAAACATTTGGCACAGGTTAAAAGTTTTATTCTATTTCATATTTAGTCTACTGATTCTATTTCAAATCAAATCAACAATTTATTTAAAGAAAGAACATTGAAAAAAGTTTTCTTATATTTTATGCACTAACAAATGATAGAATATATAGAACTATAGAAGTTCAAATTACTGATTGAAATCCACTTACTGAAAAACGCCTAAAAGAGATAATTAGGCAACCAGTGTGTGTTCAGAACAGCACATATGAAAGTTGAATTTTATGCAATATGGCAGGAAAGAGTAATATCTTTCCTTTAGCTTCCTTTTTGGATAGATGGTAGTCTTCATTGTAATATGGGCACATTTTTTTATATATAATATTTATTTTTTTATAAACATATATTTTATCACTAGGGGTACAGGTCTGTGAATCACCAGGTTTACCCACTTCACAACACTCACCAAAGCACATACCCTCCCCAATGTCCATAATCCCACCCCCTTCTCCCAACCCCTTCCCCCAGCAACCCTCAGTTTGTTTTGTGAGATAAGAGTCACTTATGGTTTGCCTCCCTCTCATCCCATCTTGTTTCATTTATTCTTCTCCTACCCACTTAAGCCCGCATGTTGCATCACCACTTCCTCATATCAGGGAGATCATATGATAGTTGACTTTCTCTGCTTGACTTATTTCGCTAAGCATGATTCGCTCTAGTTCCATCCATGTTGTCACAAATGGCAAGATTTCATTTCTTTTGATGGCTGCAAAGTATTCCATTGTATATATATACCACATCTTCTTGATCCATTAATCTGTTGATGGACATCTAGGTTCTTTCCATAGTTTGGCTATTGTGGACATTGCTGCTATAACATTCAGGTGCACATGCCCCTTTGGATCACTACGTTTGTATCTTTAGGGTAAATACCCAATAGTGCAATTGCTGGGTCATAGAGCAGTTCTATTTTCAACATTTTGAGGAACCTCCATGCTGTTTTCCAGAGTGGCTGCACCAGCTTGCATTCTCACCAACAGTGTAGGAGGGTACCCCTTTCTCCGCATCCTCGCCAGCATCGGTCATTTCCTGACTTGTTTATTTTAGCCATTCTGACTGGTGTGAGGTGACATCTCATTGTGGTTTTGATTTGTATTTCCCTGATGCCGAGTGATATGGAGCACTTTTTCATGTGTCTGTTGGCCATCTGGATGTCTTCTTTGCAGAAATGTCTGTTCATGTCCTCTGCCCATTTCTCGATTGGATTATTTGTTCTTTGGGTGTTGAATTTGCTAAGTTCTTTATAGATTCTGGACACTAGTCCTTTGTCTGATATGTCATTTGCAAATATCTTCTACCATTCTGTCAGTTGTCTTTTGCTTTTGTTAACTGTTTCCTTTGCTGTGCAAAAGCTTTTGATCTTGATGAAATCCCAATAGTTCATTTTTGCCCTTGCTTCCCTTGCCTTTGGCGTTGTTCCTAGGAAGATGTTGCTGCGGCTGAGGTCGAAGAGGTTGCTGCCTGTGTTCCCTTCAAGGACTTTGATGGATTCCTTTCGCACATTGAGGTCCTTCATCCATTTTGAGTCTATTTTCATATGTGGTGTAAGGAAATGGTCCAATTTCATTTTTCTGCATGTGGCTGTCCAATTTTCCCAGCACCATTTATTGAAGAGACCGTCTTTTTTCCATTGACATTCTTTCCTGCTTTGTCGAAGATTAGTTGACTGTAGAGATGAGGGTCTATTTCTGGGCTCTCTATTCTGTTCCATTGATCTATGTGTCTGTTTTTGTGCCAGTACCATGCTGTCTTGATGATGACAGCTTGTAATAGAGCATGAAGTCCGGAATTCTGATGCCACCAATGTTGGCTTTCTTTTTCAATATCCCTTTGGCTATTCGAGTTCTTTTCTGGTTCCACATAAATTTTAGAATTATTTGTTCCAATTCTTTGAAAAAGATGGATGGTACTTTGATAGGAGTTGAATTAAATGTGTAGATTGCTTTAGGTAGCATAGACATTTTCACAATATTTATGCTTCCAATCCAGGAGCATGGACATTTTTTCATTTCTTTGTGTCTTCCTCAACTTGTTTCATGAGTACTTTAGAGTTTTCTGAATATAGATTCTGTGCCTCTTTGGTTAGGTTTATTTCTAGGTATCTTATGCTTTTGGGTGCAATTGTAAATGGGATTGACACCTTAATTTCTCTTTCTTCTGTCTTTTTGTTGGTGTAGAGAAATGCAACTGATTTCTGTGCATTGATTTTATATCCTGATACTTTACTGAATTCCTGTATAAGTTCTAGCAGTTTTGGAGTGGAGTCTTTTGGGTTTTCCACATATAGTATCATATCATCTGCGAAGAGTGATAATTTGACTTCTTCTTTGCCGATTTGGATGCCTTTAATTTCCTTTTGTTGTCTGATTGCTGAGGCTAGGACCTCTAGTACTATGTTGAATAGCAGTGGTGATAATGGACATCCCTGCTGTGTTCCTGACCTTAGCAGAAAAGATTTCAGTTTTCCTCCATTGAGAATGATATTTGCGGTGGGTTTTTCATAGATGGCTTTGATGATATTGAGGTATGTGCCCTCTATCCCTACACTTTGAAGAGTTTTGATCAGGAAGGGATGCTGTACTTTGTCAAATGCTTTTTCAGCATCTATTGAGAGTATCATATGGTTCTTGTTCTTTCTTTTATTGATGTGTTGTATCACATTGACTGATTTGCAGATGTTGAACCAACCTTGCAGCCCTGGAATAAATCCCACTTGGTCGTGGTGAATAATCCTTTTAATGTACAGTTGAATCCTATTGGCTAGTATTTTGTTGAGTATTTTCACATCTGTGTTCATCAAGGATATTGGTCTATAGCTCTCTTTTTTGATGGGATCCTTGTCTGGTTTTGGGATCAAGGTGATGCTGGCCTCATAAAATGAGTTTGGAAGTTTTCCATCCATTTCTATTTTTTGGAACAGTTTCAGGAGAATAGGAATTAGTTCTTCTTTAAATGTTTGGTAGAATTCCCCCGGGAAGCCGTCTGGCCCTGGGCTTTTGTTTGTTTGGAGATTTTTAATGACTGTTTCAATCTCCTTACTGGTTATGGGTCTGTTCAGGCTTTCTATTTCTTCCTGGTTCAGTTGTGGTAGTTTATATGTATCTAGGAATGCATCCATTTCTTCCAGATTGTCAAATTTGTTCACGTAGAGTTACTCATATTGTGTTCTTATAATAGTTTGTATTTCTTTGGTGTTAGTTGTGATCTCCTCTTTCAGTCATGATTTTATTTATTTGAGTCCTTTCTCTTTTCTTTTTGATATGTCAGGCCAGGGGTTTATCAATTTTATTAATTCTTTCAAAGAACCAGCTCCTACTTTCGTTGATTTGTTCTATTGTTTTTTTGGTTTCTATTTCATGGATTTCTGCTCTGATCTTTATGATTTCTCTTCTGCTGCTGGGCTTAGGGTTTCTTTCTTGTTCTTTCTCCAGCTCCTTTAGGTGTAGGGTTAGGTTGTGTACCTGAGACCTTTCTTGTTTCTTGAGAAAGGCTTGTACCGCTATATATTTTCCTCTCAGGACTGCCTTTGTTGTGTCCCACAGATTTTGAACTGTTGTATTTTAATTTCATTTGTTTCCATGATTTTTTTCAATTCATCTTTAATTTCCCAGTGGACCCATTCATTCTTTAGAAGGATGCTGTTTAGTCTCCATGTATTTGGGTTCTTTCCAAACTTCCTTTTGTGGTTGCGTTCTACCTTTAGATCATTGTGGTCTAAAAATATGCAGGGTATGATCCCGATCTTTTGATACCGGTGGAGTCCTGATTTAGGACCGAGGATGTGATCTATCCTGGAGAATGTTCCATGTGCACTAGAGAAGAATGTGTATTCTGTTGCTTTGGGATGAAATGTTCTGAATATATCTGTGATGTCCATCTGGTCCAGTGTGTCGTTTAAGACCTTTATTTCCTTGCTAATCTTTTGCTTTGATCATCTGTCCATTTCAATGAGGGGAGTGTTAAAGTACCCTACTATTATTGTTGATGTGTTTCTTTGATTTTGTCATTAATTGGTTTATATAGTTGACTGCTCCTACGTTGGGGGCATAGATATTTAAGTTGTTAGGTCTTGTTGGACAGACCCTTTAAGTATGATATAGTGTCCTTCCTCATCTTTTATTATAGACTTTGGCTTAAAATTTAATTGATCTGATATAAGGATTGCCACTCCTGCTTTCTTCTGATGTCCATTAGCATGGTAAATTCTTTTCCAACCCCTTACTTTAAATCTGGAGGTGTCTTCAGGCTTAAAATTAGTTTCTTGTAGGCAACATATAGATGGGTTTTTTTTTAATATACATATATTTTTATCCCCAGGGGTACAGGTCTGTGAATCACCAGGTTTACACACTTTACAGCACTCCCCAAAGCACATAACCTCCCCAATGTCCATAATCCCACCCCTTCTCCCAGCAACCCTCGGTTTGTTTTGTTTTGTCTACAAAGACTAGAAGGGTGGCTAGATGAGTGTGAGAGGAATCTAAAATACATTATAGTGGTGAGAAGCGATGAGAATTAGCTGTATCCCAAGACCAGCTGCTACACTGGTCAATGCAGAATACTTGAATCTTCCCCTTCTAAGTCTACCCAAAAGTAGAGATTAACTGTAATCCTGGAGAAGTTGCTCCCAGTGTTAAGATGTAAATCAGAATTCTGCCCTGCATGACCCATGGTGGACACTGTAATGGGATTTCCAGATCTCCCTTCAACAAACTTATTACTCCACTGCTTAATGTGCTGTCAGAAGACAATCTTCAACTCTAATCTTCTTTCGAGACTTCTTCAACATTAGAGTGCTGTATGACTAACATTACATACAGCTACAACCCATATGTGATATTAATTGATGTTGGGATATAAAGTTTGAGCCATCCAGCCCAATATTAGGACAACTCTGAAGAAATATTTAATCTCAAGTACTTCCAATGGAGTTAGTTGAGCTGTTGGTTTCTGCAAAATGACTTGACTTCTCTTTCTCTCTCTCCTCAATTCTGGTTCCTTCCCCACTTTTCTTATAGAGGTCTTGATTCCAAGAACATTTCTTAATAAACTTACTGTAACCAAACTCCATCTCAAAGATGCATTCTAGCTTTTCAATTCTAAGATTCATCCAGGGAACCTAACCAATGGCAGCATTCTTAACTAGAAAACTTTCTAGTTGTTTGTGTAAATCTTGATGAATTCTTAGAATCTGTTATTATCCAGTCAACCTTTATTTTCTGGTTCTTAATGCCTTGCTATCTTGTTTATTCATCACAGCATATTAGGATTTCTATAAAGAACCTATACACTTTCTATAGGTTTAACCAATAAACCTTTAAGAACTCTTCTGACTATACTTGATCATATGAGCATTATTTTGATCCAATACCCCATGGACTTCATTACTGATTACTTTTCACCAAATAACTATTCCTTAGCTGATGCTCTTTCGTTACATTATATCTGTTTATCTCAGTAATTCTTTTGGTACTTATCTTTTATTCATAAAAACTCCTTGTTACCCCTATCCTCTTCATTTTAAAGATGAGGAAACTCAAAGAAGAGAGAGAAAGGTGTCTAACCATATACCGCTTCTCTGTTTTAGATTTCATCTCATACCTGAGTTTTCATTCTATGTTATTTTCCTATAGACATTACTGATTAAGATATTTCTTTTTCTGTCCTCTGTGTCTCATATATGTGTTGCCCATTAGATTTCATTGTTTTTCATTTCATCAAACACAGTATAAAATAATGCATCCTGATGTTAGATAATATTGAATGTGAATAACCCAATAAATAGTAGCTGTGTGTTTCGGGGAAAGTTGTTCAATGTTCCTAATGTTGTAAAAGAGTGAAATATTTTCTTAGGATATGGATTATATGTGTACTACTCAATATTTAGATACTGGTGAACACTGGATAAATTAGGACAGGAAGTCTGGAGTGACTATGGAAGGTGTATATTAAGGTTTAGTATCTTAACTTAAATATATTTGTTAAGATGATTAAACACAAACCAAAAGATCTAATATTTGGCTTGATATTAATAGAAGCACTAAGCTACTATATCTTCCTATAATCATATTATATAATTTTCTAATTAGTTTATTCTCTTTATTCTCTTATTCTCTTTATTCTCTTTCTTGGTCAAATACCTCAATTTCTATTTATTTATTTTAATGGATTAATATTTCTCTACTTTTCTTTATGTGATGATAGATAAAATGCATTTATTTGTTATTTGAATCTGAGCTCTTTAATGACTTATTTGCTAATTTTTTAAATAGGAAATTCTTGGTTTTGTTCTCAATTTTGTAAATATAGAGACTTGTATCAATGTTCATGCAATTATTGGTTCAGAAAGACAATCTTAGCCAAGGTAGAGTATTTAATAGATATATCTACTTTAAAATGAATATATTAACATAAATAATGAAATGGAATACCCAAGATTTTAAAGAATCCTCAATTAAAAGTCTATAAACTGCTCTCGCTGTACATAACTAATAAAGTTGTAGTAGGAATCAAAGTAACTATATTCCATATAGATACAACTTAGCCAGACAATAAAGCCATTTATTTGTGCTAAAATCATTTCAGATGATAGATAGAAAAAGCTATGAGAAAACAATATATTAAAACTGTGTACAAAAAAAAAGTGTTATTTAGTAAATAATGACATGAACACATTGCAAATAGGGGGAAAAGGCTTAAGGAATTTCACAAACAGACACACCAAATATTTTGTGGCTATTAATACTTGCTCTAATAAATGCATTTAACAGACATCCAAATAAAATAAATTTATATTTTAAGCTTAAATACAATAGATTATATTTATAAGTATGATATAATTTTATAAGAAAAAGATAAGGTATATATTATTGTAAACATATTTCAGTAGTATTGGGCTTTTTAAAAATTTCAACCTAGCGATATTGAGAGAAAAAAAATATGAAAATTTAAAACACAGCAAAGACTAGCATTTGTACAAATAATATAAGTTTGCCATAGGATACATGAACAAAATATATACAAGTCCTCAAAAAGGAGGTTTTCCACTATTTCAATCATTATTACCCATTTATGCATATTTACTTTATTTGTTGATTTGTAAGCACTTCCTAAGCACAGGTGTATCAGTCAGTATAACACAAGTTACACTGCAGTAACAAAGTATCCAAAAATCTCCCTAGCTGAATAAAACTAAGGTTTATATATTTAATTTATAAAACTAAATTCATATCTCCTCTGTGGGTTGGCAGGAGGATTTTGCTCATAAAAGTCAGCCAAGAATTTAAAGCATGCCAAGATTTCCTATAATCAACCCGATTTAAAAAGAGCTCTGAAGCATATAACTATCAATTAAGCACAATTTCTCCAGTGAGTCACATATGCAATATATTTGAATATACTCTTTTTAAAGAACATCTAAGAATTGTCAATAAGAACATGAGAAGATTACCATTATCCTTAGTCACTTAAAAATGCTGTTTATATCCACGATACAATATCAATATACAATAACTGTAAAGATTATAATTAAAATGACTTAGTACCAAATGTTGACCAAGAGGCAGAGCAATTAGAACTCTGACACAGTGCTGGAAATAAAAACTTTTTAGTCTCTTTGAAAAACAGCTGAGATTTTTTCTTCTTAAAGGGGAACTTTTTAAAGATTTTTATTTATTTGACAGAGAGAGAACAAACAAGAGAGCAGCAGATAGAGGGAGAGGAAGAAACAGCAGGCAAAGGGAGAGAGAGAACTGCAGTCCCCCGACAGAGCAGGGAGCTGGATGCAGGGCTTGATCTCAGAACACTGGGATCACAACCTGAGCGGAAGACAGACACTTAAGTGACTGAGACATCCAGGTGCCCCAGCCACTGAGACTCTTAATGACAGAGAACAAACTGAGGGTTGCTAGAGGGGAGGTGGGTGGAGGGATGGGTTAACTGGGTGATGGGCGTTAAGGAGGGCAGTTGTGATAAACACTGGATGTTAAATGTAAGTGATGAATCACTAAATTCTACTCCTGAAATCACTACTACACTATATGTTAACTAACTTGAACTTGAAAGAAAAAAGAAAGAAAGAGAGAGAGAGAGAAAGAAAGAAAGGAAGGAAGGAAGGAAGAAAGGAAAGAAAGAAAGAAAGAAAGAAAGAAAGAAAGAAAGAAAGAAAGAAAGAAAGAAAGAAAGAAAGAAAAGAAAAGAAAGAAAATAAATGTGGGGTGTCTGGGTGATTCAGTCAGTTATGTGTCTGCCTTCAGCTTAGGTCATGATCTCAGGGTCCAGGGACTGGACCAATATGACCAAAACATCCCAGTCCTATGTATTAACCCAAGAAAAAAAGAATATATATGATCCCCCAAAAGACTCCTACATGAATATTCAGAGTACCATGAATTATAATACCATCAAGCTGAAAATAATGCCAATGTACATCAACAGGAGAATGGATAACCAAACTACAGTCTACTTATACAATGAGAAAGATGATTACAACACTCTTCAATATACCAAATTAGTGAAAACAATTCAGTGTGTCCAGGAACAATGTAATCTATCACTTGCTGTAGTCTACAAAGAAATTCTACTCAACAATAAAAATAAATGACATATAAGCAAATGTATCCACATGAATGAAACTTAAAGCACAAAGTGAGGAGAAAAGGATAGTTGTAGAAGAATGCAATGTTACATTATTGTCTAAAAATTAAAATGACAAAACAATATCTTATGGATTCATATGAATGCAGTAAATATAATTTTTCTAAACAAAGTAATGAAATGGTTAATAATAAAAATCAGTAGTTATCCATGAGGAGAAGTAATGTAAAGGAGAAGCTATAGAAAAGAGGCACACATAGTACTTCAAATATACTGGCAAACACCTATTTCTAAAAACATATGGATGTGTGGGTATATGGATGTATTTACTTTTATCCTCTTTATTTAAATTGAAGGTATGCTTTATATGTACATAATATTGATGTATGCTGATATATATGTGTATATATATAGTTTATATGTAATTAATGTTTAATATATTTCAATTTTTTAAAGATTAAAATTTAAGAATGAGGCTCTTACTTGGCTAGAAGGAGGCCGAGCTGTGTTTT
This sequence comes from Mustela nivalis, assembly GCF_964662115.1. NCBI lineage: Eukaryota > Metazoa > Chordata > Mammalia > Carnivora > Mustelidae > Mustela > Mustela nivalis. Next base: position 37,847,565 of record NC_139032.1, on the reverse strand, counting down.
ACAATGGATTTCTCTAATCTCAAAGTCCATGCTTTAAACCACCACCTTGTTTAGCCTTTAAAAAGTAATTTCAGAGCACTCACCAAAGCACCCCTGGGGATAAAAATATATGTTTATAAAAAATAAAAAATTAAAAAAAAATAAAAAATTTAAAAAAAAAGTAATTTCAGAACAACTGTCATTTCGGAGTCACTGTGGGAAAAAAGGGAAAGGAATCACTGTTTGTTGAATTCTGAGTTAGAGAGCTCCAACCTAACTTTCATGAGTTAGAAGAGCAAATTACATTTGCAGTTTCTTAATACAATAAGTTGAAAGGAATAGGAAACAATGATGAAAGAGGGGAAGGCCAAGAAGGTTAGATGAAAGTTCCCTGAAATATATGTGGAGAATCTAAAAAATAATGTTTCAATTTAATACCAGAATACAGCAAGCAAATTCTTTTACCAAGGAAATATGGAAAATACTTCAATGTGGTTTACACAAATAAAATTTTCATAGTATAGAAAATTGGTTAATGTAAAATTATTACTTCTTCTTGTTAATTTGTTTTATATTTCTTTTTTAATTACTACTCATATTACTTTATTGTGCTTTATTTTTTATCATTCTCAATCTTTTTCATGTTATCTTAGCTGCTCATTCCTCATAAGCAACATTCAATATTTGTTTTTCCTATTAAAGTAATTATCAAAAATAAAAATAATAATTATCATTCATGAAATAATTAAAATCCAGGATTCATAGCTAGGGCTGGGTATCCTACCAACTAAACTAAGCAGTCACAGTCTTCCCTGATTTCTCTCTTGGCTCTGTCATGTAAATATATATGAACTTTGTTTTCCTGTCTCAGTTTCCTCATGTGTAAAAAGATATCAAGAAATTGAGGGGCACCTGGGTAACTCAATCCATTAAGCATATGCCTCTGGTTCAGGTCATGATCTTGGGGTCCTGGAATCTAGCCCCTCACTTATCTCCCTGCTCAGTGGGGAGTCTGCTTCTACATCTCTCTGTCCCCCACCCACCCCGACCCTTCTTGCTCTCTCTCTCTCTCTCAAGTAAATAAAATCTTCAAAAAAAGGGCATGGCACATATAAATATTTTGATAAATATTATTTCTTATTGTCCAGTCAACCTCTCTCTCTATATATATATATAACAATGTACTATGTGGCAAACTGTATAGAAGGTTGCCCAGTACACTATTTGTGTGAGATTTCAATAGTCAAATATGACAAGTACATCAATTCACAAGATGGACATCATCAGGATACAAATCTGATTTCTAACATGGAGATTAACTAAAGTCTTCACTGGTACTGAGATAACAAAGAAGTGTAGACAATGGTACTGCCACCACAAGAATAGAGAAATAATTCTTGTGTTTTTTTGATAAATTCCATGATATCCTTTCTTTTATTTTTAAGATTTTTTAATTATTTATTTGACAGACAGAGATCACAAGTAGGCAGAGAGGTAGGCTGAGAGAGAAGGGGGGATGCAGGCTCCCTGCCTAGCAGAGAACCTGACGTGGAGCTCAATCCCAGGACCTTGGGACCATGACCTGAGCCGAAGGCAGAGGCTTTAACCCACTGAGCCACCCAGGTGCCTCCATGATATCCTTTCTTTCAGGGAGTTTGGGAAATGGTCATTTGGTATGACTAATGAGCAAATATTTTTTAAAAATCCTAAAAATTATTTAAACTCCATAAAACTTGTTTTCAAGAACTTGTCTGGTAATTTAAATACTTAAATCACCTGGTTCTATTGAATGTGTTTTGTCTTTTTGTTGGATACATTCTCCTGGTTCCTCCTGTGTTTATTTTTAAATTGTATTCCAGACATTGTGTGCAAATGAACTGGGAGACCTGTAGTTTAATACTTTGTTACACTGTAAATGTTTATATCCAGAATTCCAAAGCCTTTCCATTAAGGGTTTGTTAAGATGAAAGGGCTATCAGACAGTTTCAAATTAGACTCAAGCTGAGCCAGAGATACATCATCATTTTAATTATATTGAATTTATCTAAGATTATTCCTATGCCCCAAATCCCAAAACATATATTTTCCTATTATTCAGATTGCTGGAAAGTTGGAAGCAATATCAGCTACCTTTGGTTCATTTTTATATTCTACTCCAGGACAGTACTAGAACCCAGTTACCATGAAAATATACAGAAATATGTGATTTACAGATGTTCCCAACCCCTATTTCCCTGGTACTTTCTTACAGAACTCTGAGGGAGAGCAAATTAATGAGAGAATTTTCTTTACCAAACTGTTTGTCTTTGTCTATAACTTCTGATTCATCCCACCAATCATAAGTGCTCCAAGGCAGTCTGTTTTCTCCTTGTCTTTGCTAAATTTCTCCACCTATCCATATCTATAAGCCCATCTCTATGTTCAGAAAGTGCTAACATTCCACTCAGACATAAACATCTTATTTCATTCTAAAGCATAAATTTATCAAGTCTCCCTTGTATCTACTTTTCTTCACATGGTCCACATAACAATATATGAAATTAAATTTAACAATATATTTAGTTATCTTAGTACATCCAAAATATCCTTTCAACCTACAATCAACATAAAATTGTTGGAATAGATTACATTATTTTTATACTAAATCTTTAAATCTGGTATGTACTTAGAGAACATCTCAAGGTACATGCTAAATTTTCATTAATGATACTTATTCTACATGTATTCTATAAAATTTATTGTTGGAAAAGTAGATTTACATAACCAAATTGTTGAATAACCAAGTATCTGTTTAATTGTAATCATTAATAAGTGAAATTTAGAATTTAGATACTCAGCTTCACTAGCCATATTTCAAGGGCTCTGTTGCCACGTGTGTTTAATGGCTACCATATTGGTGAACACAACTCAAGCTGTTCCCCTGCCTTGAATTTTCTTTTCACTCTTCTCTCTTCTTTTAAGATTTATTTATTGGATGCCTGGATGGCTCAGTCAGTTAAGCATCTCCCTGTTACTCAGGTCATGATCCCAGGGTTCTGGGATTGAGTCCACATTGGAGTCCCTGCTCACTGGGGAGTCTGCTGGTCCCTCTGCCTGTCTTTCTTCCTATTTGTGTTATCTTTCTCACTCTCTCTTCTCTATCTCTCAAGTAAATAAATAAAATAAAAATAAAAAGATTTATTTATTCAAGAGAGAACAATGGGGAAGGGGCAGAGGAAGAAGAAAAGGGAGAGAGACACACAGACTCCCCACTGAACACAGAGCCTGTTGCAATGCTCCACGCAGCACTCATCTCACGAACCTGAGATTATAACCTGAGCCAAAATCAAGTCAGTTGTTTCAGGGACTGAACCACCGAGGCACCACTCCAAACTCACTCTTCTACCATTGTTGTACTTTTTAAATACCTGCCAAATGCTCGCCATTTAAATGAGTCTAACTTCTCTGCCTAATTTAATTCAGCTCCCTAATGCCCACCCAACCTGGCATTCCTCATTTTTCTTTTCCTTATCTAGATGTTCTTTTATCCCTTATCAGTTTCATCTCCAAATATTCTATATTGAAAATGAATGAATGAATTATATTTTATAGCCTCCTTGCCTCCTACTAACATGTAGGCTTCAGAAGCAAAGCACATCAATCTTTATTTTATTTTTTGATTTTTCACAGTTAAAACAGTGTCAAAAAATTTAGGTACCATTTAAATATTGTTGAATGAATGGATTCCCCCCCAAAAAAATTCAAAATATTTTATTACATTAGCCTATCTCATTTTCACATGTACAGACAAACAAATTAATTTTGAATGAATAATGATTTGAACTTTACAATGCAGTGAAGTGGGGGATGCCTGGGTGGCTCAGTCAGTGAAACCTCTGTCTTCAGCTCAGGTCATGATCCCAGGGTCCTGAGATTGAGTCCCGAATGGGGCTTCTTGTTCGGCTGAGACCCTGCCTTTCCAGCTGTCTGCTCTGCCTGCTGCTCCCCCCGCTTGTGCTCTCTCTCTGAGAAATAAATAAATTAAAAAACAAAACAAACAAAAAAAAAAACAATAAACAAAAAACAAAACTACAGTGAAGTGGGACATGAGTTTTCTTCTTTGCACTAAATTGTAATATATGAGACCAGAAGATCTGACAGAGAAGTGATGAGATTTCAGGTATCTTTTTCCTTGTTCTCTCTCTTCTTCCAGAAGTTGTTAGTGTTTGATATAAACAGGTATGAGAAGAAAATAGTTGCTTTTCTGAATAGATATATCAGAAAACTACAATCAGCTCCAAAATAACACCAGTTTTGCCACCTCTTACATGTAGATGTCTTAGTACCTTAGTGTTAGTCTTACAAAACCTCTTAAAAAAAATCTTCTTTATCGATTATCACAGAGTAAACACTGTCTTGATATGTGTTTACATCAGGAATTTGCTATTTTATGCAATATTACTTCAAGATTTTGATAGAATAAACTCAGGAGGAAAATACCTACTCTAAATTTGTACTGCAAGCTGATGGCAAAAAATTGAGACTCTCATTCCTTATGTGAATAGGGAACTCCATGTGTTCACTATGTTTGCATCATTGATCAAGACATTACTATGCTAACAGAATTCACAGAATCAACAGATGGATACTTTTCTATTTATCTAAAAGATCAGCTGATATATTAATGTCATTTTTTTATAGTAGCTTGCATCTCTCACTCTTGCATATTATTGGTACTCTATAGGCCAGGATTAAACTGGTTTGTAAAATGCCCCAAAATCTCTAACTCCAATAATGCTGGGAGATGATTTTCTCCTCCCTATCAAATCTGCTTCCAGATTGCCATTAAAATACTAAAATCACCATGCCTATTTTACTTAGCTTTATGCATTCTTACCACATAGATTAAATTCTGTTCTATACACTCAAAAATGACTTAAACAAAACCTGTGGCTTCATGATTTTATTGAATTTATTTTAAATAGATCCAAATAGATTGTATTTGGTTTTGTTTTGTTAATTTCCCACAATGCCTACTGGTATATTTGCCAGTGACAAATGAAAATAACTTTTACCTTGTAAGTAATACATGCACTAGTATAACCACTAGTTATTAACTTGATCCTATTTATCAGACACCATTTTCAGTAAAGAGGCAATCAGAAGAAAACTTATACTAAAGTATAATAATACTAAGTTGTTAATTATATTTGCTCTTTATTTTTTAGGAGCCTTCCAGAATCTTAATCATCAAATTGAAATATCATTTGCTAGAAAATCAACTTAAATTGTTAGGAGATAAAAACATTTTCTGTCAGAAAGTGAAGTCAATCATCTGCATCTAGCAAGCTTTTAGCCTTTTAATTTCTTTGATGAAGATACTATGATAGTCTATCATCATTCTGACTTTGTATAGCTGATGGCCAGACATATTGTTACACACAATGATTTTGCTGTAATTATCCACTTGACATCTGACTTTTAGACATTAGCCATCATAACTTAAAATATTAATTTTGCACTTGGGATATTTATTTTCTCTCTCATTATGTCACTGGAACCATTTAGAGCAACTGAACAATCTTTAACTATCTGGCAGCAGTTTTAGTGAGAGGAAAAATTTAGTCCATTATAGCTAAACTCAGGCCAAAAAAAGAAAGACACATTAAATCATTTGTTCTGTTCACACTTTGTTTACATGAATGTTCCTTACCTCTGCAAGTATTTTCTCCTTAGGGAAGTAGCAATAATGGAACTATGCCTTCTCTTTTTTAAGATCTGCTTCCTTAGAAAAATTAAGGTCAATAGTAGAATGAATACAGTGTTATATATTAATACCCTGTAACTGTATGTAAGGCATTTTAGTTGTTCCTACTTTCTGATTTGTAACTTATTTGCATTTTTTTATTAGGAGCTGCATGTTTACTTAGAAGTATTTTGAGGTTTATAAAAAGGATAATACAGAGTATTTTCAACATATTAAGTACTTGAATTTTTTGGTGAATATCAATCCAACCATTAACAATGAGGGGTAAGATTAAGAACTATAAGGTGATAAATGATATGTTTAATTGGAATACTTTTTTTCCTTATCATAAGTTAATAATAGAAAAGCAGGAGTTCCTCTATAGTTTGAAAGTGATATATTTTTACATAAAAGAGTAGATAAAACATTGGGTGAATGTATTTAATGAACTTCTTCATGAATTGAAAATATTTGGATAATATATCTTTAGACATTTTAGACTGCAAATGGCACAAGTGAAAAGCTTAAAGGTGAAGTCATTTTTTAAAATAGTTCATTTGAAACAAGGTATATCAGATTCACTAGATAAATATTTTCTAATAGGAATATAATGTAAGATATCTATATAATGTTAATTTACAGTAGTCATATTAAAAATAAAATGAGTGGCTTTCATTTAATAATATGTTTAACAACAGGGATTATTGTTTTATTTTTTTTATTTTTTAAAGATTTTATTTATTTACATTGAGAGAGGGTGAGAACAAGAGAGAGCACAAGCAGAGAGAGGGAAAATAGGCTTCCCACCGAGTAAGGAGCCTGATGCAGGGCTTCATCCCAGGACCCTGGGATCATGACCCGAGCTGAAGGTAGATGCTTAATGATTGAGTCACCCAGGAACCCCTACACAACAGGAATTATTAATGAGATAGTTCACATGCTTTTTTTCTCATACTAAATCTTCTAAACATGTGGATATTTTACACTTACAATTCATTTCATTCAGCTATTATATTTTATTCTAAAATAATTTATTTACCTTCAGTTTTCATAGAAGTTATAGTAAGAAAAAGAGACACACACACCAATTTTTTGCCCCAATTTTTTCAAACTTAAAATTTCCACTAACTACATTGAAGACAGAGATCATTTTCATTTAATATTTGATCCATCATTGACAAAACTAGCTCATTTTTCTGAGAATTTATTTCATTTTTTAAGCAAAATGTATGGATTTCAAAATTACATCTAAGTTAAATAAATTACCTAACTCTAGAGTAAACTTAGTACTATTAATGTCAAATTCAAGAGTGTGTTGTATATAATTTTAAAACAGCTATAAATTTATCAGCATGAAAATGTTTTCTAAATTTTTCTTAGTTTTTACAGCAATTTGCATTATTCTACCAAGAATTAAAATATCTAGACACAGAAGACAAGATGGAGAAGTAGGAGGAGGGCGCCATTTCAACCTGTACCCTAAAGCGAGCTGATTACCTACCAAAGAACTCCGATCACCCATGAAATCAGCCTTAGATTAGAATCATACACATCTGGATCTCTATAGGGGCAGAAGACGCCAGCAGGCAGGTAAAGCAGAGAAGGAACATTGGACTGATACCAGAAGATAAACAAAAGGGGGAGGGAGCCACCAGAAGTGACCGATTGGAAAGTAATACCCCAATACGAAAGCACCCTGCATCTGGGGACCAGCATTAACTTGGAGTCCGGTTGAAAACACTCAAAAAGAGCAAAGGATTGCGGGGGGAAATTGTGGGAATCAGGGCGGCTAGGGACAGGGGCTTAAGTACCTGGACCCAGGACATCCTCCCTTGGTGCTGAACCAGAGAGAGTGTTGTGGAGAAACCAGGTCTTGGTCCCTGAGCCACCAGTGCACCCAAGAACACATGGTGTCCAGCTCCTGTGAGGGGCTGGGAGCCTCACCAGATGGCAGAATGCTGCACCATGCTAACAGAGCCTGAGATGCGCATGCCTCACATCCTCCCTTGAGAGAGGTGTGCAAAGGCCCAGCCCAGTGGTCTTACACCTGCACCACCCTATGAGAGCCTAAGACATGCATGCCCCACACCCTCCCCTGGGAGAGGTGCACGCCAGCCCGGTGCTCTCGGATCCAGAAGGACAAGGCACACCCAGCCCAGGCCAGCGGGAAAATTTCAGTGTGTGATCACTGCTTGGAACCTCTCTGGTGGTCTGGAGCTGCCCAGACAGCTGCCACTGCCGTGGTTTGGGGTACAAGCAGGAGATCCTGTGTCCCCAGGGACCACGACTCAGAACCTGCTCTGCCAGTGGCCAAGGGGGAATTTATATGGGCTCTGCAGCACCAACAGGGGAGCAGACTGAGGCTTCTCTCTGAGAGGGAGGACAGGGTGCAGTTTGCTTTCCTCTAAACCTACAAAAACCATCAAAAGCTGTCAAGGCGAGATAAAAGAAGTGAATAAAGATAAAAATGTCCAAAGAACAAAAGCCTGAAAAAAATGGTTTCCTCAGAGACCACCCCCTTGAGGGGGGTGGGAGGACTTAACTCAGGGAACATCATTGACTGAAAACTCACGTGGCAGGCCCATCCCCCAGAAAACTAACCAGGAAAGAGGGAAAAAAAAAAAAGACTAAAGAGAACAACCACCACTACTTCATAGGACAACTTTTATTTTTAACTCATTCCCACTATTCTGGTTCTTCTTTTATATATATATAGATAAATTTTTAACCTATTTATCATCACTGTGAGATACATACTCCTGTGTTTTTCTTTTGATTTTCAATTTTTTATTTTTTTTTAAAATTTAGTTTAGTTTGGTCTAGTTTATTCCTTTTTCTATTTTTATTTTCTAATAATCATATAGAGTTAAACTTCAAGGTAATCTCCTTTCCCCAATCAATGCTACCCCTATAAGTAAACCAACTTTTAATCTCCCTTTATTTAAGGAAAGTTGAGTCCTTTAACAAAGATATCAAGATATATCCAGGAAGAATCAAAATAACCTTCCTCACCCACACTGAGAATTTATAACCACTCTCCCATCTTTTTCTTCTGCCAGTGTTTCTGTGTATTTGTGTTTGTCCTGATAATATATAAATCTTATACTTGGTGTTCTTTTTGACGGTTCTTCCTTTTTTTGCCTATATATAAAAAAAGATTACAATAATAAAAAGTCACAGTATATAAAATAAATAATATCTATTTATTACATAAATATATAAAATAAATATATATATTATATATAATATATAAAATAGATAATATATAAAATAAATAAAAAGCCACAATAATATATATATATATTTTTTTTTATCTTTTCAGTTTTTTTTTTTTAATTTATTTTTTATTTTCAGCATAACAGTATTCATTATTTTTCACCACACCCAGTGCTCCATGCAATTCGTGCCCTTTATAATACCCACCACCTAGTACCCCAACCTCCCACCCCCCACCCCTTCAAAACCCTCAGATTGTTTTTCAGAGTCCATAGTCTCTCATGGTTCACCTCCCCTTCCAATTTCCCCCAACTCCCTTCTCCTCTCTAACTCCCCATATCCTCCATGCTATTTGTTATGCTCCACAAATAAGTGAAACCATATGATAACTGACTCTCTCTGCTTGACTTATTTCACTCAGCATAATAATCTCTTCCAGTCCCGTCCATGTTGCTACAAAAGTTGGGTATTGGTCCTTTCTTTTTTTTTTTTTTTTTTTTATAAACATATATTTTTATCCCCAGGGGTACAGGTCTGTGAATCACCAGGTTTACACACTTCACAGCACTCACCAAAGCACATACCCTCCGCAATGTCTATAATCCCACCCCCTTCTCCCAAACCCCCTCCCCCCAGCAACCCTCAGTTTGTTTTGTGAGATTAAGAGTCACTTATGGTTTGTCTCCCTCCCAATCCCATCTTGTTTCATTTATTCTTCTCCTACCCACTTAAGCCTCCATGTTGCATCACCACTTCCTCATATCAGGGAGATCATATGATAGTTGTCTTTCTCTGCTTGACTTATTTCGCTAAGCATGATACGCTCTAGTTCCATCCATGTTGTCGCAAATGGCAAGATTTCATTTCTTTTGATGGCTGCATAGTATTCCATTGTGTATATATACCACATCTTCTTGATCCATTCATCTGTGGATGGACATCTAGGTTCTTTCCATGGTTTGGCTATTGTGGACATTGCTGCTATAAACATTCGGGTGCATGTGCCCCTTTGGATCACTACATTTGTATCTTTAGGGTAAATACCCAATAGTGCAATTGCTGGGTCATAGGGCAGTTCTATTTTCAACATTCTGAGGAACCTCCATGCTGTTTTCCAGAGTGGCTGCACCAGCTTGCATTCCCACCAACAATGTAGGAGGGTTCCCCTTTCTCCACATCCTCGCCAGCATCTGTCATTTCCTGACTTGTTGATTTTAGCCATTCTGACTGGTGTGAGGTGATATCTCATTGTGGTTTTGATTTGTATTTCCCTGATGCCGAGTGATATGGAGCACTTTTTCATGTGTCTGTTGGCCATCTGGATGTCTTCTTTGCAGAAATGTCTGTTCATGTCCTCTGCCCATTTCTTGATTGGATTATTTGTTCTTTGGGTGTTGAGTTTGCTAAGTTCTTTATAGATTCTGGACACTAGTCCTTTATCTGATATGTCGTTTGCAAATATCTTCTCCCATTCTGTCAGTTGTCTTTTGATTTTGTTAACTGTTTCCTTTGCTGTGCAAAAGCTTTTGATCTTGATGAAATCCCAATAGTTCATTTTTTCCCTTGCTTCCCTTGCCTTTTGCGTTGTTCCTAGGAAGATGTTGCTGCGGCAGAGGTCGAAGAGGTTGCTGCCTGTGTTCTCCTCAAGGATTTTGATGGATTCCTTTCGCACATTGAGGTCCTTCATCCATTTTGAGTCTATTTTCCTGTGTGGTGTAAGGAAATGGTCCAATTTCATTTTTCTGCATGTGGCTGTCCAATTTTCCCAGCACCACTTATTGAAGAGGCTGTCTTTTTTCCATTGGACATTCTTTCCTGCTTTGTCGAAGATGAGTTGACCATAGATTTGAGGGTCTATTTCTGGGCTCTCTATTCTGTTCCATTGATCTATGTGTCTGTTTTTGTGCCAGTACCATGCTGTCTTGATGATGACAGCTTTGTAATAGAGCTTGAAGTCCGGAATTGTGATGCCACCAACGTTGGCTTTCTTTTTCAATATCCCTTTGGCTATTCGAGGTCTTTTCTGGTTCCATATAAATTTTAGCATTATTTGTTCCATTTCTTTGAAAAAGATGGATGGTACTTTGATAGGAATTGCATTAAATGTGTAGATTGCTTTAGGTAGCATAGACATTTTCACAATATTTATTCTTCCAATCCAGGAGCATGGAACATTTTTCCATTTCTTTGTGTCTTCCTCAATTTCTTTCATGAGTACTTTATAGTTTTCTGAGTATAGATTCTGTGTCTCTTTGGTTAGGTTTATTCCTAGGTATCTTATGGTTTTGGGTGCAATTGTAAATGGGATTGACTCCTTAATATCTCTTTCTTCTGTCTTGCTGTTGGTGTAGAGAAATGCAACTGATTTCTGTGCATTGATTTTATATCCTGACACTTTACTGAATTCCTGTATAAGTTCTAGCAGTTTTGGAGTGGAGTCTTTTGGGTTTTCCACATATAGTATCATATCATCTGCGAAGAGTGATAATTTGACTTCTTCTTTGCCGATTTGGATGCCTTTAATTTCCTTTTGTTGTCTGATTGCTGAGGCTAGGACCTCTAGTACTATGTTGAATAGCAGTGGTGATAATGGACATCCCTGCCGTGTTCCTGACCTTAGTGCAAAAGCTTTCAGTTTTTCTCCATTGAGAATGATATTTGCGGTGGGTTTTTCATAGATGGTTTTGATGATATTGAGGTATGTGTCCTCTATCCCTACACTTTGAAGAGTTTTGATCAGGAAGGGATGCTGTACTTTGTCAAATGCTTTTTCAGCATCTATTGAAAGTATCATATGGTTCTTGTTCTTTCTTTTATTGATGTGTTGTATCACATTGACTGATTCGCGGATGTTGAACCAACCTTGCAGCCCTGGAATAAATCCCACTTGGTCGTGGTGAATAATCTTTTTAATGTACTCTTGAATCCTATTGGCTAGTATTTTGTTGAGTATTTTCGCATCAGTGTTCATCAAGGATATCGGTCTATAGCTCTCTTTTTTGGTGGGATCCTTGTCTGGTTTTGGGATCAAGGTGATGCTGGCCTCATAAAATGAGTTTGGAAGTTTTCCTTCCATTTCTATTTTTTGGAACAGTTTCAGGAGAATAGGAATTAGTTCTTCTTTAAATGTTTGGTAGAATTCCCCCGGGAAGCCATCTGGCCCTGGGCTTTTGTTTGTTTGGAGATTTTTAATGACTGTTTCAATCTCCTTACTGGTGATGGGTCTGTTCAGGCTTTCTATTTCTTCCTGGTTCAGTTGTGGTAGTTTATATGTTTCTAGGAATGCATCCATTTCTTCCAGATTGTCAAATTTATTGCCGTAGAGTTGCTCATAGTATGTTCTTATAATAGTTTGTATTGCTTTGGTGTTAGTTGTGATCTCTCCTCTTTCATTCATGATTTTATTTATTTGGGTCCTTTCTCTTTTCTTTTTGATAAGTCGGGCCAGGGGTTTATCAATTTTATTAATTCGTTCAAAGAACCAGCTCCTACTTTCGTTGATTTTTTCTATTGTTTTTTTGGTTTCTATTTTATTGATTTCTGCTCTGATCTTTATGATTTCTCTTCTCCTGCTGGGCTTAGGGTTTCTTTCTTGTTCTTTCTCCAGCTCCTTTAGGTGTAGGGTTAGGTTGTGTACCTGAGACCTTTCTTGTTTTTTGAGAAAGGCTTGTACCGCTATATATTTTCCTCTCAGGACTGCCTTTATTGTGTCCCACAGATTTTGAACTGTTGTATTTTCATTATCATTTGTTTCCATGATTTTTTTCAATTCTTCTTTAATTTCCCGGTTGACCCATTCATTCTTTAGAAGGATACTGTTTAGTCTCCATGTATTTGGGTTCTTTCCAAACTTCCTTTTGTGGTTGAATTCTAGCTTTAGAGCATTGTGGTCTGAAAATATGCAGGGAATGATCCCAATCTTTTGATACCAGTTGAGTCCTGATTTAGGTCCGAGGATGTGATCTATTCTGGAGAATGTTCCATGTGCACTAGAGAAGAATGTGTATTCTGTTGCTTTGGGATGAAATATTCTGAATATATCTGTGATGTCCATCTGGTCCAGTGTGTCGTTTAAGGCCTTTATTTCCTTGCTGATCTTTTGCTTGGATGACCTGTCCATTTCAGTGAGGGGAGTGTTAAAGTCCCCTACTATTATTGTATTGTTGTTGATGTGTTTCTTTGATTTTGTTATTAATTGGTTTATATAGTTGGCTGCTCCCACGTTGGGGGCATAGATATTTAAAATTGTTAAATCTTCTTGTTGGACAGACCCTTTGAGTATGATATAGTGTCCTTCCTCATCTCTTATTATAGTCTTTGGCTTAAAATCTAATTGATCTGATATAAGGATTGCCACTCCTGCTTTCTTCTGATGTCCATTAGCATGGTAAAATTCTTTTCCACCCCCTCACTTTAAATCTGGAGGTGTCTTCGGGTTTAAAATGAGTTTCTTGGAGGCAACATATAGATGGGTTTTGTTTTTTTATCCATTCTGATACCCTGTGTCTTTTGACAGGGGCATTTAGCCCATTCACATTCAGGGTAACTATTGAGAGATATGAATTTAGTGCCATTGTATTGCCTGTAAGGTGACTGTTATTGTATATGGTCTCTGTTCCTTTCTGATCTACCACTTGTAGGCTCTCTCTTTGCTTAGAGGACCCCTTTAAATATTTCCTGTAGAGCTCGTTTGGTATTTGCAAATTCTTTCAGTTGTTGTTTGTCCTGGAAGCTTTTAATCTCTCCTTCTATTTTCAATGATAGCCTAGCTGGATATAGTATTCTGGGCTGCATGTTTTTCTCGTTTAGTGCTCTAAAAATATCATGCCAGCTCTTTCTGGCCTGCCAGGTCTCTGTGGATAAGTCAGCTGCCAATCTAATATTTTTACCATTGTATGTTACAGACTTCTTTTCCCGGGCTGCTTTCAGGATTTTCTCTTTGTCACTGAGACTTGTAAATTTTACTATTAGGTGACGGGGTGTGGGCCTATTCTTATTGATTTTGAGGGGCGTTCTCTGAACCTCCTGAATTTTGATGCTCGTTCCCTTTGCCATATTGGGGAAATTCTCCCCAATAATTCTCTCCAGTATACCTTCTGCTCCCCTCTCTCTTTCTTCTTCTTCTGGAATCCCAATTATTCTAATGTTGTTTCGTCTTATGGTGTCACTTAATTCTCGAATTCTCCCCTCGTGGTCCAGTAGCTGTTTGTCCCTCTTTTGCTCAGCTTCTTTATTCTCTGTCATTTGGTCTTCTATATCACTAATTCTTTCTTCTGCCTCATTTATCCTAGCAGTGAGAGCCTCCATTTTTGATTGCACCTCATTAATAGCTTTTTTGATTTCAACTTGGTTAGATTTTAGTTCTTTTATTTCTCCAGAAAGGGCTTTTATATCTCTCGAGAGGGTTTCTCTAATATCTTCCATGCCTTTTTCGAGCCCGGCTAGAACCTTGAGAATTGTCATTCTGAACTCTAGATCTGACATATTACCGATGTCTGTATTGATTAGGTCCCTAGCCTTTGGTACTGCCTCTTGTTCTTTTTTTTGCGTTGAATTTTTACGTCTTGTCATTTTGTCCAGATAAGAGTAAATGAAGGGGCAAGTAAAATACTAAAAGGGTGGCAACAACCCCAGGAAAATATGCTTTAACTAAATTAGAAGAGATCCAAAATCGTGAGTGGGGAGAAAGGGGATAAAAAGAGGTTCAAAAAGGAAGAAAGAAAAAAAAAGAAAAGAAAAAAAATTTTTTTAAAAAAAGAAAACACCTGAGAAAAATGTAAAAAAGAAAAAATATGTATATTAGATAAACTAGTAAAAAATCGTTAAAAAAGAAAAAGGTAACAGTTAAAAAAAAAAAATTTTACCCGAAGGCGAGAAGAAAAAGAAAAAAAGAAAAAAAAATGAAAAAGAAAAAATTAAATTAACTGCAAGACTAAAAAAAAATCACAGGAAAAAAGCCATGAGTTCCGTGCTTGGCTATCTCCTCCTCTGGAATTCTGCTGCTCTCCTTGGTATTGAAACCGCACTCCTTGGTAGGTGAACTTGGTCTCGGCTGGATTTCTTGTTGATCTTCTGGGGGAGGGGCCTGTTGTAGTGATTCTCAAGTGTCTTTGCCCCAGGCGGAATTACACCGCCCTTACCCGGGGCCGGGGTGAGTAATCCGCTCGGGTTTGCTTTCAGGAGCTTTTGTTCCCTGAGCGCTTTCCGTAGAGTTCCGGAGGACGGGAACACAAATGGCGGCCTCCTGGTCTCCGGCCCGGAGGAGCCGAGAGCCCAGGGCCCCACTCCTCAGTGCGCCCTCAGAGAACAGCGCCCAGTTACTCCCGTCTGCCTGACCTCTGGCCGCGCTCCGAGCTCACCGAGCCTGCGATCGGTTCAAGGTAACACCGAGCTGTGAGCTTACTGTCGGCTCTGTTTCTGTAGCCGGCTTTCCCGTTCCAATACCCGCAAGCTCTGCGACACTCAGACACCCCCGATCCTTCTGTGACCCTGTGGGACCTGAGGCCACGCTGACCCCGCGTGGGCTTCGCCCCGGTTTAGCCTCTGGACTGATGTCCCTCAGCGGAACAGACTTTTAAAAGTCCTGATTTTGTGCGCGGTTGCTCCGCCGCTTGCCGGGAGCCGGCCCCTCCCCCCGGGGTCTATCTTCCCGTCGCTTTGGATTCACTTCTCCACCGGTCCTACCTTTCAGAAAGTGGTTGTTTTTCTGTTTCCAGAATTTCTGTTCTTCTTCTCTTCGGTCTGCCGATGGATTTTCAGGTGTTTGCAATCTTTAGATAAGCTATCTAGCTGATCTCCGGCTAGCTGAAGCAGTCTCAGCTTGCTACTTCTCCGCCATCTTGACTCCTCCCCTATATATATATTTTTTTTCCTCTCATTTCATATACTTTTATCAGTCTTTTTGTTTGTCTGTTTTTGTTTGTATACTTCATAAATCCTACCTTGGGGCCCATTTTGGCTGAACCTTCTCTTTTATCTTCCCTTTTTCCTGTCTTTCTCTCTCTCTCTTTTTTTTCTTTTCCTTTTCTTTTTCCTCTCATTTAGGTGGGGAATCCTGATTGTTCAGAAGCATTCCAGGGTGCACCTTGACTGCACCATGGTTGACACATCCAGCTACATCCATTCAGTCATCTCTCACCAAAATGACTAGAAGGAGGAATGACCAACAGAAGAAAAATACAGAGGATGGGCCTTCTGCAACAGAGCTAATGGCTATCAACATAGACAATATGTCAGAAAGAGAGTTCAGGCTAACAATTATCCAGGCAATAGGCTAGGTTGAAGAAAGCCATGGATGACCAAATGGAATTGATCAGGGCAGAACTGAAAGCCACCAGGGTTGACGTTCACAATGCTCTCAATGAGTTCCAATCTAATCTAAATTCTCTAAAAGCCAGCGTAACTGAGACAGAAGATAGAATTAGTGATCTGGAGGACAAACAGATAGAGAGAAAGGATCAGGAGGAAGCCTGGAACAAACAACTTAGAAGCCACAAAAACAGAATCAGGAAAATAAATGATGCCATGAATCATTCCAGCATCAGAATTATTGGAAACCCTGAAGGGGAGGAAAAAGAAAGATGTCTAGAAGATATAGTGGGACAAGTTCATCATGAAAATTTTCCCAATCTTGCAAATGGAACCAGTATTCATGTACTAGAAGCTGAACGGTCTCCCCCCACCCCTAAGATTATAGATTCAAAAAAACATCAAGGCACCTGATAGTAAAATTGAGAAATCATAATTGTAGATACAATATCTTGAAAGCTTCTAGGACAAGGAGGCTCTTTATGTACAGATAAAAGTGCATCAGAATAATGTCAGACCTGTCCACAGAATACTGGCAAGCCAGGAAGGGCTGGCAAGATATATTCAGGGCACTAAATAAGAAGAACATGCAGCCAATAATACTTTATCAATCAAGACTGACATTCAAAATGGAAGGAGAAATAGAGTTTCCAAGACCAGTAAGGCTTAAAAGAATATATAACCACCAAGCCGACACTGCAAGAAAATTTTTTTTAATTTTTTTTACTTTTTATTTATTTGACAGAGAGAGAGAGATCATAGGTAGGCAGAGAGGCAGGCAGAGAGGAGGAAGCAAGCTCCCTGCTGAGCAGAGAGTCTGATGCAGGGCTCGATCCCAGGACCCCCAGATCATGATCTGAGCTGAGGACAGAGGCTTAACCCACTGAGCCACCCAGGTGCCCCCACTGCAGGAAATATTAAGGGGGTTCTATAAAAGAGGAAAAATCCTAATAGCATTTAACAGAATTATAGAGACAATGTACGGAAAGAAAGACCTCAAAGATAACACGGTATCAATAAAAACGTATCTATCAATAATCACTCTCAATATGAATGGCCTAAATACGCCCATAAAATGACACAGGGTTGCTGTTTAGATTAAACAACAGGACCCATCCATATGTTGTCTACAAGAGACCCAGTTTGAACCTAAAGATACACCCAGACTGAAAGTGAAGGGATGGAGAAGCATCTTTCATGCCAATGGGCCTCAAAAGAAGGCTGGGGTAGTGATTCTCATATCAGATAAATTAGATTTTAAACTAAATACTGTAGTTAGAGATACAGAAGGACACTACCTCATTCTTAAAGAGACTATCCACCAAGAAGATCTAACAATTGTAAATATCTACACCCCCAATATGGGAGCATCCAATAACATAAGAAAACTATTAATCAAGATAAAAAGTCATATTGATATGAATACATTAATAGTAGGCAATCTTAACACACCTTTCTCAGAAATGGATCGTCGAAGCAGAAAATCAATAAAGAAACAAGAGCATTGAATGACACATCAGACCAGATGGACCACATAGATATATACAGAACATTCCACCCTAAAACAACAGAATACTCATTCTTCTCAAGTGTACATGGAACTTTCTCAAGAATAGACCACATACTGGGTCACAAATCAGGACTCTACTGATACCAAAAGATTGGGCTTATTCCCTGCATATTCTCAAATCACAATGCTTTGAAACTGGAGCTCAATCACAAGGACAAGTTTGAAAGGAACTCAAACACCTGGAAGCTAATGACCACCGTGCTTAAGAATGCTTGGATCACCCAGGAGATCAAAGAAGAACTTAAATAATTCATGGAAACCAAGGAGAATGAAGACACTTCAGTCCAAAACCTATGGGATACAGCAAAGGCAGTACTAAGGGGGAAATACATAGCCATCCAAGCCTCCCTCAAAAAAATTGAAAAATCCAGAATACACCAGCTGTCTCTACACCTTAAAGAGATCGAGAACCAACAAGAAATCAAACCAACTCCACACATAAGGGAAGTAATCAAGATTAGAGCAGAGATCAATGAGGTAGAAACCAGAAATACAGTAGAACGTATCCATGAAACTAGAAGCTGTTTTCTTTAAAGAATCAATAAGATTGATAAACCATTGGCCACACTATTCCACAAGAAAAGAGAGAAAGCCCAGATTAATAAAATTATGAATGAAAAGGGAGAGGTCACAACTAACACCAAGGAAGTAGAAACAATCATCAGAAGTTATTATCAACAGTCATATGCCAATAAGCTAAGCAACCTAGATGAAATGGATGCATTCTTGGAAAACTATAAACTCCCCAAATTAAACCAGGAATAAATTGACAACCTGAATAGACCAGTATCTAGTAATGAAATTGAAGCAGTGATCAAAAACCTCCCAAAAAACAAGAGCCCAGGACCTGACAGACTCCCTTGGGAATTCTACCAAACTTTCAAAGAAGAAATAATCTATTCTCCTGAAGCTGTTTCAAAAAAATATGCAGAAGGAAAACTTGCAGACGATTTTTATGAAGCCAGCATATGGAAAACCTAAAAGATTCCACCCCCAAACTACTAGAACTTATACAGCAATTTAGCAATGTGGCAGGATACAAAGTCAATGTACAGAAATCAGTGGCTTTCTTATACATTAACAACGAAAATACAGAAAGGGAAATTAGAGAATCGATTTCATTTACTATAGCACCAAGAACCATAAGATACCTAGGAATAAACCTAACCAGAGAGGTAAAGGATCTGTACTCAAGGAACTACAGAGCACTCATGAAAGTAATTGAAGAAGACACACACACACACAAAAAAAAATGGAAGACCATTCCATGCTCTTGGATCAGAAGAATAAACATTGTTAAAATGTCTATACTGCCTAGAGCAATCTATACTTTTAATGCCATTCTGATCAAAATTCCACAGGTATTTTTCAAAGAGCTCGAGCAAATAATGCAAAAATTTGTATGGAATCAGAAGAGACCCTGAATCGCTAAGGAAATGTTGAAAACAAAAACAAAACTGGGGGCATCACGTTACCTGATTTCAAGCTTTAGTACAAAGCTGTGATCATCGAAACAACATGGTACTGGCATAAAAACAGACACATAGACCGGTGGAACAGAATAAAGAGCCCAGATATGGAACCTCAACTCTATGGTCAAATAATCTTCTACAAAGCAGGAAGAAATATACAGTGGAAAAAAGACAGTCTCTTCAATAAATCGTGCTGGGAAAACTGGGCAGCTATATGTAGAAGAATGAAACTCGACCATTCTCTTACACTGTACATAAAGATAAACTCAAAATGGATAAAAGACCTCAACATGAGACAGGAATCCATCAGAATCCTAGAGGAGAACATAGGCAGTAACCTCTTTGATATCAGCCACAGCAACTTCTTTCAAGATATGTCTCCAAAAGGCAAAGGAAACAAAAGTGAAGATGAACTTTTGGGACTTCATCAAGATTCAAAAGCTTCTGCACAACAAAGGAAACAGTCAACAAAACAAAGAGGCAACCCACGGAATGTGAGAAGATATTTGCAAATGACAGTACAGACAAAAGGTTGATATCCAGGATCTATAAAGAACTCCTCAAACTCAACACACACAAAACAGACAATCATATAAAAAAAAAATGGGCAGAAGATATGAACAGACACTTCTCCAATGAAGACATACAAATGGCTATCAGACACATGAAAAAATGTTCATCATCACTAGCCCTCAGGGAGATTCAAATTAAAACCACATTGAGATACCAACTTACACCAGTTAGAATGGCCAAAATTAGTAAGACAGGAAACAACATGTGTTGGAGAGTATGTGGAGAAAGGGGAACCCTTTTACACTGTTGGTGGAAATGCAAGTTGGTGCAGCCACTTTGGAGAACAGTGTGGAGATCCCTCAAGAAATTAAAAATAGAGCTTCCTTATGACCCTGAAATTGCACTCCTGAGTATTTACCCCAAAAATACAGAAGTAGTGAAAAGAAGGGCCATCTGTATCCCAATGTTTATTACAGCAATGGCCACGATTGCCAAACTGTGGAAGAAACCAAGATGCCCTTCAGTGGATGAATGGATAAGGAAGCTGTGGTCCATATACAGTATGGAGTATTATGCCTCCATCAGAAAGGATGAATACCCAACTTTTGTAGCAACATGGACAGGACTGGAAGAGATTATGCTGAGTGAAATCAGTCAAGCAGAGAGAGTCAATTATATGGTTTCACTTATTTGTGGAGCATAACAAATAGCATGGAGGACAAGGGGAGATGGAGAGGAGAAGGGAGTTGAGGGAAATTGGAAGGGGAGGTGAACCATGAGAGACTATGGACTTTGAAAAAGAACCTGAGTGTTTTGAAGGGGAGGGGGTTTGGAGGTTTGGGGGAACCAGGTGGTGGGTATTAGGGAGGGCATGGATTGCATGGCATACTGGGAGGGGTGCAAAAACAATGAATACTGTTATACTGAAAAGAAATAAAAAATTAAAAAAAAAGAATTAAAATATCTGTATTGGTCAACGTAAGAAAATTTTTAAAATCATTATTATTATGTCCATTATGTTAAAATTTATTTTCAATACAAATCCTCATGGAACACAGGTTCAATGTTAATGACTGCAAGTCTGACTGAAAAACAGACTAAAAGAGGAAAAAAAAATTTTCTCCCCTAATACTGAAAACCCAAGAATGCCTGCTTCAACCTCCCTTGCAATATGTGGCCAAGCTGTGGTAAATAGTAAATGTATGTAGGTATATATGTATGCATATATCACATATATACTAGACTATTATACATCCATAGAAAGGATGGAATCTTGTCATTTCTAGACCTAGGTTATTATGCTAAGTGAACTAAGTCAGACTGAGAAGGCAAATACCATATGATTCCATTTATGTGTGGAATTAAAAAAAAAACAAACAAGTGAGAACAAACAAACAGAATTAGACCTATAATTACAGAAAACAAATCAATGGTTTACAGAGAAAAGGAGGGTAGATGGATGGGCAAAAGGGGTAAAGAGGAGTGGGGAAACACAGGTTTACAGTTTTGGAATGAATACAGTCAAAGATATTGTAATAGTGTTGTATGATGACAGTAGCTACACTTGTGATGAGTACAGCATAAAATATAGAGATGTTAAAGCATCATGTACATCTGAAACAAATGAAACATTGTGTGTCAACCATACTCAAAACTTTTATTAAGAATTTCAAATGGTTTGTTTGCAAGAGTGAGCTAAAAATAATGTAGCCTGCATCTAGGCAAAACTACCTTAATGTATAATGACCAAGATCAAACCACAAATGACTTTTTTTTTTAAAGATTTTATTTATTTAACAGAGAGAGATCACAAGCAGGCAGAGAGAGAGGAGGAAGCAGGCTCCCTGCTCAGCAGAGAGCCCGATGCGGGCCTCGATCCCAGGACCCTGAGATCATGACCTGAGCCGAAAGGCAGCGGCTTAACCCACTGAGCCACCCAGGCGCCCGGCAAATGACTTTCACATCAAGTTTACACCAAAGCCTATTTAATGATTCTTATTCATCTTTCAATATTCCTTAACAGTGTACCATATTAGAGGTTTTGAATTATTTAAGTCATCTCTTCTAAGTTGGTTAGACAAAGTAATCAGGCAGAGATCAAAATAACTCCCATCTTACTGATAAAGGCACATACAGTAGTATGTAACTCATATTTAAGGTTTCCATCCAAGCAAAACTCTAAGAATTTACCTTTGCAATAAACATTCTCAACCACCAAGTTACTGGTATATTTAGGCAACCATTGAGCTCACATTTGCAGATAAACTGCTTACCATAGAAAGGCAATCAAAGGAAGACTGAGAGTGAAGGGAAAGACAATGTGATGGTACTATGGGGGGTGGGAAGAGGGAGGGCAGGGCACAGAGAAGAGAAACAAATATATTGCATATACAATATTTTTAAAATATAAACTATATTTATAGTAAAATATATTTTCATGTTTAATGTATACCTCTCACTCTGAGATGTTTTTATCCAGTGATTTTTAGGGGGGCACTTCACATTTTATTAAGTTTGTTCACCAGGATTTCTAAAGTTGCCTGTCTTCCAGGATCCTCAAGGAAGGACAAATATGCCATCTAGCATGGTACTCTCTGGGTGTGGGGAATATCTGCTTTCCTTGGGGAAGGTAACTGCAAGTCTGGTAGGATTCTCCCTTATTCCAGAATTAATATTTTCTGCTTTTGCCTCTAATAAAAACTGCTGCTACCTACAGGTTTCTTTTTTTCCACTTCCTCATCAACACTTGCTGTTTCCTATGTTTTTGACTTTAGCCATTCTGACAGTTATGAGGTGATACCTCCTTGTAGGTTTGATTTGCATTTCCCTGGTGCTGAGTGAGGCTGAACATCTTTTCATGTGTTTGCTGACCATCTAAATATCTTTTTTGGTGAACTGTCTATCATGTCTTCTGCCCATTTTTTTTAAATTGGATTTGTTTTTTGGGTATTGAGTTGTATTAGTTCTTCATATATTTTGGTTACTCTTTATCAGATACGGCACTTGCACATATCTTCTTTCATTCAGGTAGGTTGCCTTTTAGTTTTATTGATTGTTTCCTTCACTGAGTAAAAGTTTTCTATTTTAATGCAGTCCCTATAATTTATTTTTGCTTTTCTTTCCATTCCCCCAAGAGACATATCTAAAAAAAACATTGTTTTCAGCAATGTCAGAGAGATTATCACCTGTGCTATCTTCAAGGATTTTTATAAATTAGGGTCTCACATTTAGGTCTTTAATCCTTTTTGTTTGTTTTTGTGTATGGTATAAGAAAGTTGTCTGGTTTCATTTTTTAACAAGTGACTGTCCAATTTTTCTATCACAATTTGTTAAAGACACTGTCTTTTCATTGTATATTTATTCCTCCTTTGTCAAACATTAATTGGCCATTAATTGTGGGTTCATTTCTGGATTTCTGTTTTATCCCATCAATCTATGTTTCAATTTTTTTATGCCAGTGCCATACAATTTTAATTATCACCACTTAGTATTATAACTTGAAATTTGGATTTTTAATACCTCCAGGTTTGTTTTTCTTTTCCAAAATTGCTTTGTTTATTTGTGCTCTTTGGGATTCCATATAAATTTTAGGACTTTATCTTTTCTAGCTCTGTGGAAAATGCTGTTGGTATTTCAACAGGGATTGCATTAACTATGTAGACTGCTTTGGATAGTATAGATATTCTAAAGTTATTTATTCCTTCAACCCAAGAACATGTGATATCTTTCCATTTCTTTGCATTATCTTTGATCAGTGCTTTCCAGTTTTCAGAATACAGGTCTTTCACCTCTGTAGTTAAGTTTATTCTTAGATATTTTATTATTTTTAGTGCAATTGTAAGTAGGATTTTTCCTCAAAATTTCACTTTCTGCAGTTTCATTATTAGTGTATAGGAATACAATAGATTCCTATACATTGATTTTGTATCCTGCAACTTTACTGAATTCATTTATCAGTTCCAGTAGTGTTTGTTTGTTTGTTTGTTTGTTTAGTGGAGTCTTTAGAGTTGTCAATACATAGTATGTCATCTGCAAATAGATTTTTTATTTTTTCCTTCCAATTTGGATACCTCATTTCTTTTTTCTTGTCTGATTGTGGGGGCTAGGACTTCCACTACTGTGTAGAATAAAAATGGTGAGAGTAGACATCCTTTTCTTGTTCTTGACATTGAGAGTTTTTGAGTATAGTGTTCACTGTGGGTTTTCATACACAGCCTTTATTATGTTGAGGTATGTTCTTTCTAGGTCTACTTTGCAGAAGGCTTTTATCATGAATGGGTGTTTTACTCTATCAAATGATTTTTCTGCATCTACTGAAATAGTCATATAGTTCTTATCCATTCTTTTATTGATGTGATGCATCACATTGACTGTTTTGCAGATACTGAACCATACTTGCAACCCAGGAATAAATCCCACTTGATAGTGGCAAATTATTTTTTTAATGTATTGTTAGATTTGGTTAACTAGAATTTGTTGAAGAGTTTTGCATCTATGTTCATCAGGGATATTGGTCTATAGTTCTGTTTTTTAGTGGAGTCTTTTCTAGTTTTGTTATCAGGGTAATCCTGGCTTCATAGAATGAACTTGGAATTTTCCCTTCCTTTTCTATATTTTGAAATATTTTGTAAAGCATAGCCGTTAACTCTTATTTAATGTTTAGTAGAATACACCTGTAAGGCTGTCTGGCCCTGGAGTTTTCTTTATTGGGAATTTTATTATTATTATTATTATTTATTACTAATTCAATTTCTAGTCTAGTTTTTGTTCTGCTCAAGTCTCTTATTTCTTCCCATTAGAGTTTTGGTAGTTTATGTGTCTCTAGAAATTTGTTCATTTATTCTAGGTTGTCCAAAGTGTTGGCATACAGGTTTTCATACCATTCACTTACCATTCTGTGGTGTTGGTTGTTATTTATCCTCTCATTTATAATTTTATTTTTTGAACCCATTGTTTTTCTTTCTTTTTTCTTTCTCTCTGTTTTTCTTTTCATAATACATCTAGCTAGAGCCTTTTCAATTTTATGGATTTTTTTTTTTAAGAACCAACTCCTGGTTTTATTGATCTGCTTTATTTATTTATTTATTTTTTAGGTTCTATATCACTTATTTATACTCTGTTCATTATTATTTCCTTTCTTCTGCTGGCTTTAGGTTTTATTCATTTTTCTTTCTCTAACTCCTTTAGGTGTCAAGTTAGTTTGTTTATTTGACATTTTTGTTGCTTCTTGAGATAAGCCTCTTGTGTGATATACTCTTCTTTTAGAACCACTTTTCTGCATCACAATGATTTTGAATCATTGTATTTTCATTTTCATGTAGTTTTCTATTTCTTATTTGATTTCTTGGTTGACCCATTCATTGCTTAATAGCTTGTCAATTAATCTTCATGTATTTGTGGTCTTTACAGCTTTTTTCTTGTGGTTGACATCTTTCATAGAACTGTGGTCAGAAAAGATGCATGGTAAGACTATTACCTTCTTGAAACTGTTGAGTCTTGTATTGTGGCCTAATATGTGACCTATTCTGTATGACATCTTACTAATAAAATGCACACATAAAGGATACTGTGTGCATTTGAAAAGAATCTGTATTTTGTTGTTTTAGGGTCAAATGATCTAAATATGTCTGTTAAATCCATGTGATCCTGTGTTTCATTCAAGGCCACTATTTCCTTATTGATTTTCTGTTTAGATTATCTGTCCATTGATGTAAGTGAGGCAGTAAAGTCCCCTATTATTGTATAACTATCAATTATTTCTTTTATGTTTCTTATTAACTGTTTTATGTATTTGGGTGTTCCTATGTTTGATGCATAAATATTTACAATTGTTATATCCTCCTGGTGGATCATTCCCTTTATTATTATATACTGTTTTCTTTTTGTCTTTCACAGGCTTTGTTTTAGAGTTTATTTTTATTTTTTTAGCTTTTATTTATTTACTTGACAGAGAGAGAGCATGTGCAAGCAGGGGGAGCTTCAGAGGGAGAGGAAAAATCAGGCTCCTCACTGAGCAGAGAGCCTGATGTATGGCTCAATCCCAGGATCCTGGGGTTATGACCTGAACTGAAGGCAGACACTTAACCAACTGAGCCAACAAGGTACCCCCTAAAGTCTATTTTCAGATATCATTATTGCTACCCCAGGGTCTTTTTTTTTTTTTTTTTTTGACATCTATTTACATGATGAACGTTTCACTATCTTTTTCTTTTTTAAAAAATTTTATTGATTGATTGATTGATTGATTGATTTGACAGACAGAGATCACAAATAGGGAGAGAAGCAGGCAGAGAGAAGAGAGAAAGCAGGCTCCCCGCCCACCCAGCAGAGAGCTTGATGCAGGGCTTGATCTCAAGATCCTGGGATCACAACCTGAGCTGAAGGCAGAGGCTTTAACCCACTGAGCCACCCAGGTGCTTCAATCCCCTCAATTTCTATCTGGAGCTGTCTTTCAGTGTGAAATTTGTCTCTTGAAGGCAGCATACAGATGAGCCTATTTGTTTGGTTGTTTGGTTGGTTTGGTTTGGTTTTTATGAACTCTATCATGTTGTGTTTTTTGCTTGAAGTCTTTAGTCTATGTACATTCAAAATGATTATTGACAGATATGTATTTATTGGTATTTTGGTACTTGTTTGTGGTTGCTTTTATAGATTTTCCATAATCCTATCTTCTCTTTCTCTCTTTCATTGTCTATTGGATTTCTTTAGTAGCATATTTGGATTCCTTGCTCTTTATTCTTTTAATATCTATTGCTGGTTTTTGATTTGTAGTTACCATTAGATGTATATATAACATTTGCATATAGCAGTCTAAATTAAGTTGATGATCAGTTAAGTTTTAACCCATTTTTTACTCCTCTGTTTCCCATCATTTAGTTATATGATGTTGTATTTTGCATCCTTTTATTTTATGAATCCCTAGGCTTATTTTTAAAGAAATATATATTTTTGCTGGGTTTTGTTGTGGTGGTGGTGTTTTTTTTTTTTTTCCTTTTATACTGTCACTTATGGTCTTTCTTTCCACTCACAGCCCCCTTTAATATTTCTTTTAGGGCTGGTTTAGTGGTCTTGAACTCCTTCAGCTTTTGTTGTTGTAAGAATCTCTTTATCTGTACTTTAATTATGAATAATAGCTTTTCTGAATAGGATATTCTTAGCTGCAGATCTTACCACTGCCTTCTGCACTGCAAAATTTCTGCTGAAAAATACACTGATAGCTTTATGAGATTTCCTATGTTTGTAACTATCTTCTTTTCTCTTACTATTTAATTGTTTTCTCTACTTCCTGTTATTTTAATTACTATGTGTCTTGGTGTGGACCTCCCTGGGTAAAATTTTGGGGGGATCTCTCTGTCTCCTAGATCTGGATATTTGTATCCTTCCCCAGATTAGGAAAGTTTTTACCTCATATTTCTCCAATTAATTTCACTGCCCCCTTATCTCTCTATTCTTCTTCTGAGATTACTATAATGTGGATGTTATTATGTCTCAAAGAGTCACTGAGTTCCCTAAGACTTTTCCCAATTCACATAATTTTCTTTCATCTTCTTTGCTCAGCTTGATTACTTCCAGTGCTCTGTCTTCTAGGTTGCTAATTCATTCCTCTGCCTCATCTAGCCTGACATCCATCAAGTGTATTTCTAAATTAATTTACTGTGTTCTTGACTTCCAATGGTTCTTTTTTTAACTCTGTGTTAAAGGTCTCACTGATGTTTTTCATTCTTTTCTCCTAAGCATCTTTATGGCAATTACTTTACATTTTCTATCAGTCATATTACTTATATTTGTTTCATTCTGATTTCTTACTGTGGTTTGATCCTGTTCTTTCATTTGGGAGATGTGTCTGTTTCTCTATGTTAGGATTGTCAGCTAATTATCTTGCTCTTCATAATAATAGCCTTATGAGGAAGAGATCCTATAGTGTCCCACAATGCCATATCCCCTGCTTCCCAGGGCCCAGTGTTTTAAAGAGAGTCTTCTATGTATATTATGTGTGCTCTTTTATTGAATCTTTACCTCTTTCCTTCAGTCCAGTTTTCTGCAGAAGTTCTTTTCTATTGTGGGCAGCTAGGTGTGCAGAGGTCTGCTTGTGAAATAAGACATACCCCCACTACTGCTAAAACTGAGGTTCCCCCATTTTATTTCTTATTTACTTATTTTTTAAAGATTTTATTTACTTATTTGACAGACAGAGATCACAAGTACTCAGAGAGGCAGGCGAGGAGTGGGGGGAGCAGGCTCCCTGATGAGTAGAGAGCCCAATACAGACCTCGATCCCAGGACCCTGGGATCATGATCTGAGTGGAAGGCAGAGGCTTTAACCCACTGAGCCACCCAGGTGCCCCCTTACTTACTTCTTCTTCTGACAGCTTTTGATCTTATTCTTGAATCACTTATATAGAAAATATTTAATTAAAATATCTTATTATGTATTATAATTATATATTACTAACATGTATAATTTTATTTGGTATGAAATTATACATTCATCAGGTATTATGTCAGTCACTGAAAACACAGAAACTATTCAGGAAAAAAATCTCTGGCATCTTATTGTTCACTGTCTAGACTTATCTCATATTCTAAGTTATAGTGTCTTGGATTTTGAAGGCACTTTAAAAATCTAATTCTATATTCCACCATGAGATAGAGAAAACAGTACCAGTTCATCTAGATATCTCAGTCACCTCCTCATCATACAGAAAATTCTTTTTAGCTAAGTAAGAATCATGTGACCAAGGCTTTCCAATGAATGGGGTCTGAAATAAATGTTTTCTATTCTAAGTCTTAGCCCCTGAAACTTCTCCCATGATTCTCATAATTTGCCCATGTCAGCCAGATAGATGAAGAGGATCTAGTATATAATTTAAAATTCCTAAGGGAAGGCAGAGTCTCTTTTAATCATACTAGGTCTTAACTGACTGCATGAAACACAGAGTACCTACCACACTAAGCTCAATTCCCTGCATTTGATCTTAATGTGAGGGAAAGCAATGTTTATTTTCTAAACCACTGATATCTTTTTTGCACGTATGATATAAAAGGTAGAATTAATTACCTAGTCAATGCAAACATTGGTACCAAAAATAAAGACTACAAATGCTATTGACTTCACAGTTGGATGACAAGACACTTTCCCATAAAAACAAGAATGTAATGCAATGGAAACACATTTATTAATATTACCCCTTGTTGGGCACCTGGGTGGCTCAGTGGGTTAAGCCGCTGCCTTCGTCTCAGGTCATGATCTCAGAGTCCTGGGATCGAGTCCCGCATCGGGCTCTCTGCTCGCCAAAGAGCCTGCTTCCCTCTCTCTCTCTCTCTGGCTGCCTCTCCATCTACTTGTGATTTCTCTCTGTCAAATTAATAAATAAAATCTTAAAAAAAAATATTACCCCTTGTTTAATGTTGTAGGTAGACCATACTAATTATCAGTTACTACTTATCAGTTTAGTTAGGGGAATTGGTAGGAAAGAATCTAAATTTTAGCTTGTAGCTACCATTAACTGCATTTTGCAAAGCAATGCAAGAAAAAAAAATATGCTTTGGGGAGTAGACAAGAGGAAGGTAATAGACAATGCTCAGAAATTACCACCTTGAAAGATAACCTCTAAGAAATCCCAAAAATAGGTGGGACATGGGGAACTGAGAAATTCTTTAAGATAATAGACTCCATTAGCACTAGCCTTGGGGAAAATATAAAGATAAATCTTTCTTTTTAACCCTGATATCTTCAAAAATCCACCGTTAAATTGTAAAATGAAATGAGAGAGAAAAAGAAAGAAAGAGATGAAAAAAAGAATCAAAAGAAAGAAAGAATGAAAGAAAGAAAGAAAGAAAGAAAGAAAGAAAGAAAGAAAGAAAGAAAAGGAAAAAAAGAGAGAAAAGGAAAAGAAAAGAAAAATTCTGAGAACTTTGTTTGGCAGAACTTACTACCATGATGGTAACTACTAAGTGGGACTAACTGGTAGCAAACAGATTAGAAGCTAGTAAGCTGTCATTAAGAGAATTATGTTGTCGTTAAGCATCTGCCTTTGGCTCAGGTCATGATCCCAGGGTGCTGGGATCAGGCCCCACATGGGGCTCCCTGCTCATTGGGAAACCTGCTTCTTCCTCTCCCACTCCCTCTCTTGTGTTCCCTCTCTGGCTGTCTCTCTCTGTCAAATAAATAAATAAAAAGAAAATTATGTTGTTGAGGAAAAATAACCCAACCTAAAGAGTTGTACTCCTCAAACTTTTATAAATATATTTACTTATATTTCTCCTCTACAAATGTAGGAAAACTTCCTGTCACCTGATGCAAATAATTAAAATTATTTTTAATGTTGCCCTGAAGAGTTCCATTATGGTCTGATGGTCTTTTCTCATATCTTTAATAAATGATTTTTTTGTGTTTTTTTTATTTGTTTTTAAAGATTTTATTAATTTATCTAGAGAAAGTGCATGTTCATGAATTGGGGGACAGAGGGAGAGAATCTCAAGAAGTCTGTGTGCTAAGAAAGGAGCCCCATTCAGGGCTTGATCTCATGATCCTGAAATCATGACTTGACCAAAATCAAGAGTCAGATGCTTAACTGACTGAACCACCCAGGTGCCCAAAATTTATAACAATGACATAGGATCCTTGCTGAAGGCAGTGCATAAAAAAGATAATTAGACTGCAGTGTTCAAAATCCACCTATACATTGCCAAAGAATTTGGGGAAAAAAAATCCTAGTGGTAACTTGAAAAGTTAGATTACATGACTACTAACTTGTATTTCTAAGGGAATAATTTGGAAAACAAAAGTTTAGTAATGTGTGCTGTTTTTATTGATTTCTTCTGACAAGATGAAACTAGAAAGAGATAAGGTAGAGAAGGAACTGACCAGTTTTGCAAGTAGAAATTCTGCCCAAAACAGAATTTTGTAATGTCCAAATCTTGGACAAACCAAATGTTTCCAGATCCCTGGAAGAGATAGGATAGTAAAAAGCTTTTAGCTACATAGGCCTTGTGAAGTGTGATCAGAGTGTTTCTGCTTTCTGCCAAAGAACAGATCAAAAATATGATCTTCACACTTATTGTTATATTTGGCCTCAGACATTAAATATTCTTCCATATAGTCATGAAACAGAAAGAGACACAAGGGAGCCAGAATCTAAAGAAATAGAGGAAATTTGAAAAACACCTAGCAAAGAATGTTAGATGGAGTTGATGTCACAGGGAAGTAAAGCAACAAAGGGAAAGAGAACTTTCTGAAGAAAAAAAAAATTGATTGCATAGAAATCACAAGCCCTGGGCGGGGAAGGGGGGAGTGATTATTCTGCAAGCCTTAAAACATTCTGAAGGCTAAGTGAAGACTTCAAAAACTATGTACCCTCCTAGAAGGTCACCCCTAAACATTTTCTTCAAATATGATAAAGGAAGATAACAGTCAAATAGAATTTCTCAGAAAGCAGGGTGTTTTTCAAACATTCAATAATGGAAGTAGGAGGGCAGATAATTTACTTTTTTTAGTTCGTATTTCATTGAGTTATCTCAGAGATGCATTAAGTATTATTTAAAATTCTAATTAATAAAATTGCTAACAAAACACCAGGCATTTATTTCAATATCTCAAAACAAGCTTTAAAATATGCATTCTTTTTTATCTGCTGAGACATTGTTTGTTTGTTTCTATTGAGTGTGCATAGAGGAAATCAACTCCTGTGCCAGTCTGAGCTCATATTTGTTAATATACTATGTTGTAATCCAATATTCTATGAACATAAATTTGGGTTCTTTTCCACATGTACCACTGTTTTTATTCACAATTCTTTGTTTTTTATTCACTATCTATTTTCAATGAACCTGATGATTGTCTCTTTAGTCCTCTTTTACATTGGTTTTATATTTTGCTTCTTCAATGTATTCCTATTTATATTTTCTATAAGAATTTTATTTTATCACTAAGAACACTGATAAATGATGCCATGGAGGTTTTAATATTTCAAGATATTTTACTATGACAAGTTTGCAACTGCTATATAAAAATAGCAAAATATAAGTCTTAAAGAGCAAGAATCACCTAAAAGATGTTTCTTTTCCAGAGAGAACTAATTTCCATGTTTTCTCCTATTTTTCTCCTTTCCATTATTCTTCCTTCAGAGTCCTCTTTGCTTCTGAATCAATAGAGTGCACAACATATTATTTTTCTGTAATTAAGTATCTTTTCCTTTTAAAATTCTGTTCCCTTCTTTAACTTTGTACATGGAGAAATGAGACTTTATTTCTGTTCTTTCCTATGTCATTGTCCTCAGAAAACTTCAAAAAGAGTTATGGAATTACAGAAAGCCCATTTATTGCAACTCACTTCTCATACTTGCATGTACTTTATAAGCAACTTAGAGCCCTCATAATTCTGACAACATATATATTTTGAATATCTATAGGTTAAATTTTAGTCATGATTCCACACTTCTTAAGGACAAAACATAAAACAAAAATCAAAACAAACAAATCAACAAAAAAACTTAGGATCCTTGATCTTAGATCTCAATTAAATTTTATAAAGATCTGTGTCTAATTTTGGTATCAATTTCATTATATTTACCTTTGTAATTAAAGATATTACATGTTAATTAACATCACAAATATAACTATTTTCTCTATGTGATTGACATAAAAAGTAATTTCATTTACCTGAAAATTTATACTATAGTCATTTTCCCCTTGTTTTTACATACATGAAAGAGTGTGTTCAAATATGTCATTTACAAAAACTATACTTATAATTTATGGATGCTGGAGGGAAAATATATAAAAAAATACATGTGATATAAAATCAATATTTAGAAAATAAAAGAGGTCTTCAAATTTTATCTTCCTTGAGGTAAATATATGAATTATATTTGCTTTAGCTTCCACAACCCCTACCCTGCCTTTCAAATTCTTCATATCAGAGAAATAATATGGAAATTGTCTTTCTCTGATTGACTTATTTCCCTTAGCATAATACCCTCTAGTTCTATCCACATCATTGCAAATGGCAAGATTTCATTGTGGGTTTTTTTGATGACCACATAGTATTCCATTATATACATTTATATACATCTTCTTTATCCATTCATCTGTTGATGGACATCCAGGTTCATTCCATAGTTTGACTATTGTAGACATTGCTGCTATAGAATTTAGGTGCACATGTTCCTTTGGATCATTACATTTTTATCTTTAAGGTAAATACCTAAACATCCAATTGCTGGGTTATAGGTTAGCTCTATTTTCAACTTTTTGAGGAAACTCCTTACTGTTTTTAGAGTGGCTGCCCAGCTTGCATTCCCACCAACAGTGTGGGTGTGTTCCCCTTTCTCTGCATCCTCACCAACATCTGTTGTTTCCATTACCTGACTTGTAAATTTTAGTCATTCTCACTGGTGAAGATGTTATCACACTGTGGTTTTGACTGTATTTCCCTGATGCCAAGTGATGTTGAGCACTTTTTCATGTGTCTCTTGGTCATTGTGTGTCTTCTTTGAAGAAATTACTGTTCATGTCTTCTGCCCATTTTTAAAAAATATTTTATTTATTTATTTGACAGATAGAAGTTACAAGTAAGCGGAGAGGCAGGGAGAGAGAGAGGAGGAAGCAGGCTCCCTGCTGAGCAGAGAGCCTGATGCCGGCCTCTATCCCAGGACCCTGAGATCATGACCTGAGCCAAAGGCAGAGGCTTAACCCTCTGAGCCACCCAGGTGCCCCCTTCTGCCCATTTCTTAATTGGATTATTTGTTCTTTGGGTGTTGAGTTTTATAAGTTCTTTATAGATTTTGGCTACTAGCCCTTCATCTGATATGTCATTTGCAAATATCTTGTCCATTCTGTCAGTTGTCTTTTGGTTTTTTTTTTTTTTTTGACTGTTTCCTTTGCTTTGCAAATCTTTTGATCTTGATGAAGTCTCAATAGTTCATTTTTGCACTTGTTTCCCTTGCATTTAGTGATGTTTCTAGGAAGGAGTTGCTGCAGTTGAGGTTGAAGATGTTGCTGCCTGTGTTCTTCTCAAAGATTTTGATGAATTCCAGTCTCACATTGAGGTCTTTCACCATGTTGAGCCTATTTTGTGTGTGTGGTGTATGGAAACCGTCCAGTTTAATTCCTCTGTATGTGGCTGTGCAATTTTCCCAACACCATTTGTTAAAGAGACTTTTGTCCATTAGACATTTTTTCTTGCTACATCAAAGATTAGTTGACCATAGAGTTGAGGGTCCATTTCTGGGTTCTGTATTCTGTTCCATTGATCTGTGTGTCTGCTTTTGTGCCTGGTAAAAGTCTTAGATTGATGCTAAGACATATAGCTCAGGTTTATTCTGAGTATATCCTTCAAGTGCTTTGTCTCCCATCTTTGCCCAATACTTATTCACACTGATGTTAATTTTAATGATGAGTGAATAAATGTGGTTTTCTTTAGTTATACTGACATAATCTGAATTAGATTGGGGAAATGTCTGCAGAAAAGGAGAATTTTATCTTTTAAATCAATTTCTTGACTCAATAAAAAATATTTCTTACTTCAGGAGTCACTTCTTAGCACTTACAATCTTTTCTTCTCTTATTTCATCTTGATTCTATAGGATTAAAATATATATAACTAAACAAAATATATATAACTAAATATAAATAACTAAATATATATAACTATATATAAAATTTTGATTCTATAGGACTAAAATATATATAACTAAATAAAATATATAACTAATATATAACTAAATAAATAAAATATATATAACTAAAATATATAACTAAAGATTCAAAATACATACTTTAATTACATATATATATATAATAAAAGTAAATCTTTCTTATTCTTCTATAATTGAAGTTTAAAATGTCATCCATTAGTGGTTAAAACTAGAAGCATTCTTAGAGATGATTTCCATCAATCCCTTCTTTCTTATCTATAAAAGATTAAATGATTTGCCATTGAACCATCTCCTAGTCTACTACTCTGATCTGAATAGCATCTATCCAATTAAACCTTGTAATACTTACTTGACAAGACATGAATGGCCAGAATATTTTCTAATATATGAAAATAATTTCAATTTTATTCTTTAAATGTGTATTAAAGCAGGTATATATGCACATTGGAGTCACAATTGCAAAGTCACTATGAATTCTAGGTTTAATTAATAAAAGTCTGTGAGAATGTAACCCTACAGTTACATTTTTTTCAATATGAGGTGCTTGAGTGAAAAGAGCCTTGTGTAAGATTGGTAAGTACATTTTAGTGCTTATTGTAGAAAAGTATATTAGATTGATGAAAAATGTACTAGTTAAAGATATTATCATCATTTGAAAGGACCAAATAATTCTACACTCAATAGGCATTTTTTTTCAAGTAATAAGTATAATACAAAATTGAAAATCTTTAAGAATGTTGTAATGTTACTTTATAGGCAAATTTAATCATAACTTGTAATTGTAAGAAAGTCCATTGAAAATAAATTTTACAAGAATTTAATAGAAAAAAGTCTAAAAACTTAAGGATAAAAAGGGAGAACTTTTGGTCATCCTGAAATAAAGCATCCTGCTCTTCAATACACATACAATTTAACAGAATAAAAGTATGCAAATGGGAGGCAATATATTTATCTTGAGAAAGGTAAAGTTTTAAAATATAATCAAGCTGAAATATTATAAAATGAGTTCTACTGCAACAATATTTTAGGATAATAGCAGAGATGTCAGTTAAGCAATTTGCAAATCGTATATTTCCCTGCTGTGTTTGCAAGATTACCTTGTGAATCATCAGAATCCATAACTCTAAAGGCTTTTGATTTACATTTGCCTGAAATACAAGGCCAGAAAGGACATTGCAGATAAGACAAACAACACGATGATCTAGTAGCTACAATACCAATAAAAAATAAACAAATAGGTCTCTTCTTCCAAAAGGCTGAAGCTGACACTTTACTTTTGCAACCAATAATTCTCTGCAAATATATAGACTCTTTATATAGATTACACTGGAACAGCATTTTTACTCAGGCTTGTTCATGTATTTTATACCCAAAGTGATATTTGAGGCTAAACGTGGCATGAGAGGGCCCTTTTATCTATGACATTTTTCCAGGATCTTTGTAATTTTCCATTCCTGTATTTTTATGAGATTGTCTCATTTGTTAATTTTGTATTTGTTTGTATTCTTATTTTTTAATTAAATTTAATTTAATTTTTGACTACATTCTGTTTCCTTTTGCTCCCTTAATCAAATAGTTTTATTATTAGTATTATTATTGTTTTCAAACTTACAGTCTTACTGTTATTGTTTGCATTACTTGTTTTATCATGTCTTGTGCTTTCACCAAGAATGCCTACTTTCTTCCGATAAAAATAGATAACTAATATTTGCCAGAGCTTTATACATGCAGGGACTTTTATAAGTGATTTTAGATGTATCATGCATTAGTTCTAAAAATAAATCTACCTATATTTAAAAAAATAAGAAAACAGTTACTGTGGGTTTAAACAACTCTCACTAGGTCATTTGCCCATAATTAATGGAGCTGGAATGCAAATCCTTTGCATGGCAGTGTTTGAGCCTCTGACTTTTTTCCCAGTCCCTCCCACCCCCTTCATTTCAAAATGCTCCAGGATTAACTACAAATGTGGCCTTCACAACTATGATTTGCACTTTCTAAGTGCATTCTCCCAGGTCACAATTGATGAAACCTCTGTGGATGCCTGCACAAGCTGATTTTCTCTACTGAGTAAAGGAGATGTATGTGTATTTTTGTGTGTATATATATATATATATATATATGTTTGTGTATGTGTATATGTGGGGGTAGTGGAGAAAGGCATTCTCAATGTAAGTGCAAAACTACAGAAAGTTGGTCTGAACAGAGAATGTAAGAATGATATATAAATAGAACCAGAGATAAGAAGAAAAGCCAGATATAGCATCCACTTTTGAAACTTGTCAGTTTCAGTACCAAAGCAAGTGTATGTGTACCACTGTGAAGCTCCAAATTGCAGTTGGGGCTTGCCTAGTTAATCTCTATAAATGTCTATAATGAGGAGGTTGGAGCTTCAGTATTTTAGAGTGTGGACTACTAAATAGAAAAAGTAAGGTGAAAAAGATGAAGAAACATAGGTTTAAATATATGCAAATAGGATCAAACATATAGATAAAGATACAGAGATGGCTCTTCAGTGTTTTTCTTAAGCTCCTATAGGATCAAACTACCTTACTATATTTGTACTGACATAATTGTAATCTGAAAAATTTTTGATAATCCCTATTTGTTTTGCTTACTGTAGATTGATTTTGAAACATGCAAGCTAATAGATAATATTCTTACCTGGAAGATCTTTTTCAAAGGATTTATCAAAGTATAATGAAATAAATGAAAAAAAAAAAACACCACCTAATAACAAGTCAGTTCCTGAATATTTGACATCTTTTACCCTATTTCTTTCCTGCCACATTTTATTTTATGATCTATACAATAGTTTTTAAATATTTTACTTTCTTAACTTTATAAAATTAAAACAATTTCAGATTTACAAAATTTTACAAAAATAGTGCAAAGACTTCCTAAATTCTTCACACAAATTCTTCAAATGTTGACATCTTACATAGTCATAGTACAGTTAGCAAAAGCAGGGAATTAATTTTGTTATAATACTATTGACTGATCTATAGACCTTGTTCAAATTTCACTAATTATGCCATTAATGTGCATTTTCTGGCCTAAGATCCAATCCAGGATCCTACCTCATATTTAATTGTTATATTCCTTCAGCCTTCTTATATATGGGAAAGCTGCTCAGTTTCCTATGACTTTGAAATATTGTAAGAGTACTACCCAATTATTTTGCAGAATTTATTCTAACTTAGATTTTTTTTTGAAGTTTTGTCAGGATTAGATTCAAGTTACACACTTCTGATAAATTACCATTAAATACTATTAAGGATTTAGTAACTTGTAGTAATCTTTTATTTAATAATAAAGGTTACTAAGGACTTAGTATTTTATGGGAAGATAACTTTAAGATTCTGCAAATATTTTATATCTTACCATAATTTGCTCCATCAATATTAGTACTCATTATGATTTTTGCTTATGGAAGTTATTACTATAGTAATTGCCAAAGATGATTTTCTATTTTCTAGAGGTCTTTATTGGAATTCTGTAAGAAAAAGCAGTCTCTTCTACCAAATGTATTAATTTGTTCAACTATTTATATTACTATGGAATCACATATTTATTTTATTATTATTTTATTTATTTCATTCTATAAACAATTCATTGTTTTAATTGTTAAAATTGTTCTATATTTGGCCAATGGGAGGTTTTTCAAGTTGGTTTCTGTCTTTAGACATGCCAGAATCATTTTTTGAAAAGGTAATTCCTTATTTTCTGGCACTGTGGGGCGCGTCGCCGGGCCGGCCGGAGACCCCCACTAGGGGCTGAGCGGGATGGCGAGTGTCGCGAACCCGGAACGCACCCACAGAAGACACCAGGCTCGGGGGATCTTTCGAAGCAAGATCTCGCTTTATTGAGCAGGGCAGTGACTTATATGGGGTGAGGGAAGGGAAGTGAGGTCAGCAAAGTGGGGGCCAATGGGGATGTGCCGTGTTGGCGGGAGTTGGGAGAGACACGCCCTGCAGGGGGTGGAGGCTTGCAGAAAACAGAACTGATGGGAAACCGAAACCGCCACTTTGGCGCCTTTGTGGTCGGCCATGTGGGTTCCCGATCCGGAAGAGAAGGCCACCCGGCGCCATCTTAGCCTCTTGGGGCCCAACATCTCCCCCTTTTGTTTTTGTATGCATGACTTCTGTCTTAGGTCGCAGGCGGCGGGCCTTCAGGCTTACTCGTCATTGGGGAATCACACTGCTTTGGTGTACCCCCTGTCTTAGGTTGCTCTGCGTCCCCCGCCGGTCTTACCCGTCATTGAATATCATGCCTGTATGGGGGTTTGGTCCCTGACCTGGCGTGGGTTGTTCCTGCAAGGAATCCCATCCGCCATAGGTCGTGAGACTATTGATGGGGCCCCTCGTAGGACTCGTCGTCACGGGTGGCCAGTCTCTGGTATTGAACATGGACGTTCATGAGTTGAATGGCCTCCACTCTTTTTTGGACGAATTGGGCAATCTTATTGATAATACAGGGGCCAAAGGTCAGCAGAAGAAGTAGGGTTAGGATGGGCCCCAGGAGGGGGAGGAGAAAGGGAAGTAAGCCATTAAAGCTTGTCCAGAAGGGGGAGGTCATCAGGGCGTGGCAGCGCTTCTCTAGGTCCTCCTGTAGCTTCTTGATTTTGTCTCGTACAATACCCGACCGGTTGGCAAAGAAACAACATTCCTCCTGTAAAAACAAACATATGCCTCCCTTTTCGGCTGTTAATAGATCTGAGCCTCGCCGGTTTTGGAGGACTACCATAGCCAGCGAGTCCATCTATGTTTGGAGGTCAAGGATGGTCTCCGACACTGCACCCAAGTCATTAATCATCTGTCGGGATAATGTGTTATAGTAGTGGAGAGAGGTACCTATCCCGGCAGAGCCTGTTGCAACTCCCTCAGTGATCCCTAATCCCAGCATGATGGGGATGGCCTGGATGGCTCTTTTGGATCGCCCTCCGAGATGATCAAAGGCAGGAATCGGAAGGCTCTGATTGTTGGGAATAATGTTGAGATCTGGCAGAAGCCAAGCTAAGGCACAAAGGCCAGTCCAATTAGTGGGGAGGAAGCTGAATGCCTGGTCCCCACAGACGAATACAGTGGCATTGGGGGGGCAGAGTTGAGTATTGTTTACTGTGGTGTTTTGGTCACAGTAGCTGGGGTCAATAGCCCCGAGGTCAATATTAGAGCCATTGTCCGCCAACGGGGGCGCCCAAAGACAGGTGACATTAGAAGAGAGGGGGGATATGTACACATAGTCTCTAGGAGGCCAAAGAGGGCAGTTCATGGTGGGAAGGAGCAGGGAGACATTGGCGAGGAAAGCCTGGGCCAGTAGGGGCCCATTCTTTAAGCATAGGCCAGCGCGAGTGACTTGTCCATGAGCCAGCAGAAGAAGAAGCGGTGCCACCCAAGACATCCTGATTGGTGGGCCTATGAATCAATAAGGGGAGGCTCCTCAGAGGGCGGTAGGCCCTCTGGGTCAGAGTTAGCAATCTCCTTCGCCTCTGGGAGGTACTTAAGGTCCCTGGCAGGCACCCATATGGGCTTCTTTTCAGAGGGTGGGAACACACATCCAAATCCTCTGCCTGCTGTGAGGAGGGGGTCGGGCCCTCTCCATTGGCCCATCAGGGGGTCTTTTCATCTAACCAGGACAGCAGGATGTGGGGCTGCAGTGGCCCAGTGTCTCTGGAATGCAGATAGGCCGTCCGATTTGGAAAAATTTAAGCTGGTCGTGTGGGGGGAGTGATTCCCCCTTTTGTTTTTGTAAATGGTCCTTAAGGGTGCGGTTTTGTCTTTCTATGATTGCTTGGCCCCTGGGATTATAGGGGATTCCCATGGAGTGGGAGATATTCCAGGTAGTAAGGAAATCCTTGAGGGCCTGACTAGTGAAGCAGGGGCCATTATCAGTCTTGATCTGTTCTGGGAGTCCTAGTGTGGCAAAACATTGTAGGAAGTGGCTAATGGCATGTTTAGTCTTTTCACTGGCATGGGCCGTTGCCCAACATGCATGTGAGTGGGTGTCAGCAGACATGAAAACATACTTAAGTTTACCAAAGGAGGGGTAATGAGTTACGTCTGTTTGCCAGAGGTGATTAGGGCGTAGCCCTCTGGGGTTGCACCCGGGTCCCTGGAGTGGGGGGACCTGCAAAAAAGGCTGGCAGGATTTGCAGGTTTGAATGATCTTTTTAAGATCTTTGACGGGGACCAGGGGGAAACGGTGGTGGAGTCCCCTCCACTTGACGTGGGTGAGTCTATGAAAATGAGTGGCCTCTTCAACGGAGTAACATTGGGGGGTAGACGCAAGTCGGTCAGCCAGGGAGTTTCCCTGTGAAAGGAATCCTGGAAGTCCCTGGTGTCCTCTAAGGTGTTGGACGTATATTGGGTTGGTTCTCTGTTTTAGAAGGGCACGGGTCTGGATCATGAGTGGGGTAATAGGGTTAGAATCAAGTCTAATGTGGGCATCAGTCAGATTGGGCAGGAGATTGACCACATAAAGGCTGTCTGAAAACAGGTTGAGGGGACCTTCAACTCTGGAGAGAGCTAGGACCATAACATATAGCTCTTTGAATTGTGCTGATCCCTGTACCTCATGGGTGAGGGATTCTTGAGGTGTAAGGCTTCCCTTGTCTCTAGGATGAGGCGGGAAAATTACTGCTGAGGCTCCTATCTTGCCTCCATCTGTGAAGGCCGTGTGATAGGAAGGGTCTGCCCGGGGGACAAACAATGTGGGGAACTTCCATGGTAATTTACCGAAGGAGTTCATCCATTTATAGGGCCCATAATGACAGTCTATGTCGCCAGTGAACCCTTCTAAAGCTATGGCTACCCTTGTATTATTGCGCTGGAGCCAGGCAAAGTCCTGAATTCTATAGGGAGTAATAATAGCACTTGGGTCCTGTCCAAAAAGACGAAGTGAGTTGGTCCTCCCCTTTGTGATGCAGTCAGCGAGTTGGTCTGTTGTTGCATATACCCGTGGGGTGCCCCCCACCGAGAGGTGGATCCATTGGATGGGT
Organism: Mustela nivalis; assembly: GCF_964662115.1. Classification (NCBI taxonomy): domain Eukaryota; kingdom Metazoa; phylum Chordata; class Mammalia; order Carnivora; family Mustelidae; genus Mustela; species Mustela nivalis. Next base: position 37,806,128 of record NC_139032.1, on the reverse strand, counting down.
TCACCCTGTTGGGCAAGCAACGCAGTCATCAGGGATTCCCCCAGGAAGATGTACAAAACCAGAGGCACAGAGGGGGTGAACCGCTTTAAGGTGGACTTGTCAATGGCCTGTTGAACCTCAGTAAGCGCTTGGAGGTGATCAGCATTCAGAATGATGGCGGACGAGAGGGAGGAGCCCTTGAGCAGGTCAAATAGGGGGGTGAGTCTCTCGGTAGAGATTGAGATCCATGGCCTCATCCAGTTTATTTTGCCCAGGAGTTTTTGTAATTGAGGCAGGGTATATGAGGACTGGATCTGTAATTGAGGTCTAATGGGGGATACTGTGTCCAGGGAGAGCAGGGACCCAAGGATTTTAAAAGGGGGGACCCTTTGAATCTTTTCAGGGGCAACCTTAAAACCATGGTGGGCCAAGATGGAGAAACATTTAGAAGTGAGGAGATCAAGTTGAGATGGGTCAGGGGCCCCCAGGATAATATCATCCATGTAGATATAGAAAAGGATGTCTGGGTCCCTAAGAAATGATGCAAAGACTCGAGCCAATTTATTTTGGCAGATTGAGGGGCTATTAGCCATTCCTTGGGAAGAAGGGTTCATTCAAATCTCTGGTCGGGCCCGGAGAAGTTAGGAGCGGGCAGGGAAAAGGCGAATTTTTCTGTGTCGTCGGGATGAAGGGGAATGGAGAAGAAACAATCCTTAATATCAATGGTGGTAATTAAATGGTTAGATGGAATAGCAGGGATCCATGAGAGCCCCCTTTGAGGGGTCCCGAAGGGGATCATCCTGTTGTTCACTAGTCGTAAGTCCTGTAACAACCTCCATGAGTTGTTAGACTTTTTGATGACAAAAATGGGGGAATTCCAGGGGCTAAGAGATGGGCGGATATGCCCAAGGTCAAGCTGTTGTTGTACCAGAAGGTGGAGTTGCTGCAATTTGTGAGAAGGGAGAGGCCACTGCTCTACCCAAATGGGAGGACCCTCTTTCCAATTAATTTTGGGGACCTGAGGCAGGGCAGTGGCCTTTAGGATTGGGGGGACTGGTGTCTTTGCCTTATACTCTCCAGGTAGGGGTCATCTCGGTAGTTGGAGTGGGCACTCCTTCCCTCCCGGAATTGTTGCTGGTATTCCTCCTTGTCCAGTATATCATCAAAAAAGGCCTTATGATCAGTAGTAATGAAGGCCTCTGTGGCTCCTAGAATGTCTTGACCAAGGAGGTTGGCCAGAGGCTACCAAGGGACGAATTTGTCCTCTGTTGCCGTCTGGATCGACCCAGCACATTAAGTTGGCAGTCTCATGGGAGCCAGCGTGGCCTCCAACCCCCACTAAGGGGGGGCCAGGAACAAGTTTCCATGAAGGGGGGACCTCCTCCTGTCGGAGGACGGTACGTTCAGCTCCGGTGTCAATGAGGCGCTTAAAAGATTTGTCTCCAATTGTGAGGCGCATCTTGGGACGAAGGCCCGGGACCAGCGGGACGGTCCAATGCGCTCGAACAGGTGCCTTCCCCTTATTTAACGGGGCTGGGGATTGCCCCGACTGGAGTTTAAAGGCTTGCCCTGGATATCGAATCTGGATTTGCAGTCCTTTGCCCAGTGGAACCCCTTTTTACATTTAGGGCATGGGGTCCGTGGCAGGACAGAAGATTGAGGCTGGACGGGCTTACGGCCCTGTGGGCAGTTTCTCTTGAAATGCCCCTCTTGTCCACAACCAAAGCATAAACGAGGTGAGTCCGTGGGGCGGGACTGCAGGGATGTTTGCTGAATGGCGCAAACGATGGTCTCAAGGCTCTCCTGCTGGTGCTCCTTGAGGGCAGCGGCCATAGCTCTCGCTTGATGTGATGTAGAGCCAATGTCTTTGGTTGCAATAGCCCAGCGGTCCATGGAACTTTCTTTTAAGCCCGCACAGGCCATTCTATGGTCACGGGTCATACCTTCCCACACTGCCATTTTTAGAAAATGGTCCCTAAGGTCCCCTGGGGGGAGTTTCTTTTTGATGCATTTTTCCACCCGGTCGATAAACGAGGGAAGGTCCTCATTAGCCTTTTGATGTAGCCCCGCAATGGGCGACTCAGAAGCCCTTCTTCGAGTTTATTCCAGGCGGCGAGCCCCGCGGCTCACACCTGATCTTGGTACGGGGGAGGAATGGCAGCCTGCTGAATACCGGAGGCATATTGGCCATCCGTTCCAGTAAGCATTCCCATGGTGATCGGGATGGCAGGATTGGCACGGGCATTCCTTTCTGCAATTTGTTGACATTCCTCCTTGTATAGGACAGTCCACTTTATATACAGGGCGCCCGGAAGTACGGCCCTGGCCAGCGAGTGCCAGTCTGCCGCCGTACAGGGAGAATATGCAAGTCCGCGGAGGATGGTTTCGGTCCAGGGGGCATTAGGCCCATCCTCCAGAACTGCCTTCTTAAGTTCCTTGAGGTCCCCAGGTTCCCATGGGTAAGGTGGGATATCACTTTCTGCTGCCCTGGGAACTACTGTGAAAGTGCTGGGCCCGGATCCTTTATTGACTGAGCCAGCGGCTGCGACTGCTCTAAATTTAAGGATCCCCCGCCCGACAAGATGTAGAACTGCCAGGGGTAGGCGCTGATGGTTGGATAAAGGGGTTAGTAGAAGGGGGGCGCGCAGGAGGGCCCTCAGCCAGAGATCCGGGTTGGAGGTCCGGGGGCCAAGGAGCCACGTCAAAGGGGTCTAGCAAGGGGTAGAACCTCTTTGGTTCAACAGGGGGATCGTTTTTAGAAGAGGACTGCCCCATAACTTATGGGGGTACACTCACCCGAAGACCGATTGGCCCGTCAGCGGAAGAGACTCCTCACACGGGGCACCAGTTGTGGGGCGCGTCGCCGGGCTGGCTGGAGACCCCCACTAGGGGCTGAGCGGGATGGCGAGTGTCATGAGTCCAGGTGCATTAACGAACCACACCAGACTCGGGAGGTCTGTCGAAGCAGGATCTCGCTTTATTGAGCAGGGCAGCTACTTATATGGGGTGAGGGAAGGGAAGTAAGGTCAGCAAAGTGGGGGCCAATGGGGACGTGCCCTGTCGGCGGGAATTGGGAGAGACACGCCCTGCAGGGGGTGGAGGCTCGCAGGAAACAGAACTGATGGGAAACCGAAACCGCCACTTTGGCGCCTTTGTGGTCGGCCATGTGGGTTCCCGATTCAGAAGAGAAGGCCACCCGGCGCCATCTTAGCCTCTTGGGGCCCAACATGGCACTACTAAAATTTGTGAGCATATCTTCTTCTGGCACCAGCATTTTTTCAGAGTTCTGGTTTATTTCATTGGAAAAATGGTAAAAACTAGTTGTTAGGCATGTTTATTGCTACTGGTTTGCCACTGTTGTAGGATGTCACAATTAAATCTAAGATATGTATACATGCATGTTATGTGTATATCTATGTGTATATGAACATATGTCTCTTTCTGTACATCTCCATTTTTGTGTGTGTTAAAAAGTCTATACTGATACCTCAGTTTCCAATGCAATAGCAGACTTCATTTTATCCTTCCCACATTCTGTTTGCAACTACTTTCACAGAAAGTGATTTACCTGGCTCTCATAATCTACACTGTATTTACCTATTTTCTCAATCCCAGATACACATAAACTAATATCAGAACTACCAACACAAACCTTGTAAAAAACAAATTCACTAGCCAGATTACAATATGTGGGTGCAATGTTTTTGTCTTTAGCTTTACCATATATCAACACATAATCTTTGCTTAAGTTAGTCATACTATTTTTTATTCTCTTCATACCCTTCAATATGGTTACATTAATTATTTGTAACACATACATGTCCATTTATTACTATTCGAGTTGAAGATCTCCCTCATATCTGGGGTTGTTTTAACATTTTATTTTTGAGGTATATAAAACATTGTTATGATTACATAAGTCACACTATATACTATATAAAGAAGTATTGTCAGAAAAATATCCCTCCTCTCCTTAAACATTGTGTCCTATTCCTACTCACACGTTCATTACTTCTCTGTGAGATGTGAGTACTTGCTATTTAATATTTTTAAAAAATGATATTTGAGAATGTTTGTATTTTTGTTCTAATGCTTACCATTGTGACCTTTCTTAAATTCCTGTGGTCCCCCATTTTTGTATTTATCTTTCTCTGGATTGTCAGTTTTCATTAGTTTCCTTAACTCCCAACAATTGTCTTATCAACTATCAAGGAAGTATTTTATTTTCCTTTTTCCACTTCACCTTTGGTTGCATTAGTTCTAATCTGTTACAATATGTAACTAATATGAAATATTAGTCTTTTACTATTATCCATGTCTCTGATAGAAACTCCATCTTTTAATTAAAATATTCACCATCATTTTTTACTTATGTTTTGCCCATAATCAACTGTTTACAAAAAGTTTATTCTCTAACAAGTTTTTCAAACAGCCCATAGATGCCAAATTTTCTAAGTTCTTGTACACTCGAAGCTATTTTATATGGCTTTGATAAGTGAAGGAGAAGTTAGCTGATCTATGTTTTTTCAAAAATAATTCTTTCTTGCCTTGATTTATGTGTTGTTTTCCAAAACAGTCTGATGGCTTTGTCATTGTAACTCATTTGGTGGTGTTGGTTGTGTTGTTGCTCTTTTTTTCTATTCTCAAACAGTATTTTCTTGGCTTACACCTGGTTTTCCTAACTCAGAGGTACATTTGTTACAATTGATGAACCCACATTGACACATTATTACCACCCCAGGTCTACAGTTTACATTATTTTGGTTTTGTACATTCCAAGAGTTCTTACAAATATATAATGCCATAAATCCACCTTGTAGTATAGTTTTATCACTCTTAAAATAATTTAGGGTCTGCCTATTCATCTTACCCATCTTTCTTGCCTCCAATCCCTAACAACCTCTGATCTGTTGACTAAACCACAGTTAGGCCTTCTTCAAAATGTAATATAGTTTGAATCATATAGTAAATAGCTTTTTCAATTGGCTCCTATCACTTTGTAATGTGCTTTTAAGTTTTCTCTGTGTCTTCTCATGGCATGATAATTCATTTATTTTTAGCACTGGATATCCCATTTTCAGGATGTATCACAGTTTATTTATCTATTAACCTGTTGAAGGAAGCTGCCAAAGCATTTTTCTGAAGGCAAATCTTGTTGCTGTTAGTCCTCAAAATATTTTTTTAATTTCACTTTTTATATTTTGACTTGGATGTTATTTTAAGAGTTTGTTGTTTAAATTGTACATATTTATAAATCCCAACTTCTTTTTGTGGTTTTCTATTTATTTCTATATTGTCAGAGAATATATTTTTATTTAAATAATTGTAAATTTATTTTGTTTTTCTTTGGCCTAGTGTATGTTTTATCATGGAAAATAACTACATGCATTTTAGAAGAATGTGTATTTTGACTTTGGATAGACAGTAAAACATATGTCTGTTAGGCCTAGTGAGTGGATAGTGTTGTTCAAGTGTTAAATATTTACTTGTTGAACTTCTAGTTATTATCCATTATTTAAAATGAGGTATTTTAATATCCAAGTATTGTTGCTGAAATATCTATTTCTCTCTGAAATTCTGTAAGTTTTTTCTTCATATATTTTAAAATTTTGTTTCATATATTGTTGTTAGGCTCATGTATATTTATGATCATTATATCTGCCTGATAAATGGATACTTTTATAATTAAACTCTCTTATTTGTTTGAATTAACAAATTTTAACCTTAAGTATACTTTTCCATTATTATTATAGCCATTTCAGTTCTCTTTGGTTGCTCTTTTCTTAGTAACATTTAGCATGATTTTCTTTTTATTACTATTTGGTCCCCAAATCTAAAGTAATCCACTATTAAACATGCACGGTCTGGAACATGATTTTTCTTAAGTTTATTATTCCAATTGTATCATTTAATTGGCATATGTAAATCAATTATATTTATATAGTTACTAATATTAAATTAGTACTACCATTTTATTAATGGATATCCTTTTTAATTCCTCCAGTCTCCCATTACCTTCTATTTTGTGATGTAGATATATTCTAGTATACCATTTTAATTCCTTTGTTTCTATTACATGTTTAGTTATTTTTCTTAGTTTTTGGTCTGGACATTTTATGTTGAAATAATCTTCTTTGGATTTATATTTATTTAATTACTGTTAGCAGAAACCTTTGCTTCAGTATACTACCTCTCCCTCTTTCATATGTAATTGTCTTATGAGTTACATATGTCTTTATATACTATGAGGTCATCAACACTAGTTTTATAATTTTTTATATGCAGTTGTCCTTCTAAAAATATAGAAGAAATAATTAAAGTATAAACATATTTGGGTACCTATCTATATAGTTAGTTACCCGAGTTGTTCTTAATATATCTTCATGAGTATACTAGTTATTTTATAGTAGTATATTCTCTCAGCTTGGAAGATTTTCTTTAGTATTTCTTGTAAGGCAGGTACCCATACTTTCTTCTGCCTTTCTATTTCAGTTTGCTCTCTGCGACAATAATGAAGCAACAGTACAAAGGCTTAACATTTATTATCACTCATTCTTATATTTGGAGCTAGAGAAACAATTCTTAGTCTCAGATTTCCCCTGGCTCCATTTTTCTATTTTTTTAATACTAAAAAAAATTCTTCATAACTTCCAAATCAATAAAGCTTTCTCTTTCCATACTGATTTAATTTTCCTCCTTGGCATATAGGCATTATCACTGTACCTATAGGAAACTTTTCTATAATACTCATACCATTCAGAAGCATTAAATATTTATATTTCTATCTCCTTTGTGGCAGAATAACCACCATTAAGCCATGGACCAAATTAATATTCACATCAGAATGGTATATGACATGCTATAGGTACTTAACAATTTATTGAATTAATGAGTAAATTAATAAAAGAGAATTTTGAGACAAACTTTGAGAAAACAATAGTATTTCTGTTCTGAACCCCAAAATACTGACAAGTTGTCACAAAATTATGCATTAAGACTGTAATTCATCTAAAATTTAAAAATGTTTAAAAGATTAACACATATACCTACAGATAAGAAATATTATCATTGGTGTTTTTGAAACCAACTTCATTTTATGAGGGTTCATCATCAGTCAGGATTTCTGTATATCTTACTGAAGCCTGAGGGCACTCAAGATTTGTTATTTGTCCAGAGCATAAAAAACAAACAAAACAAAAACCACATAAACTTTTCAGGTTAGATAATAAAAAGTGAAAAATAAATAATAAATACTTAAACTAAAGCTACGCTTTTAAGTTCTTATATTTTACCCTAATTGTTGCTTTGTTGATGGACTAATATATAATATACATTACAAAATGGTTTTTCTAAGCACCAAATGAAAAGCATTCATCTATGTATCCTACAAAATGGTTTATCCTCCATACCCTGGTTTCTTTCTTTCTTTTCACATTTCGGTTAGATCCCTAGTGATTATCAGAATAATTAAGGTTTATGTCTATTTTGGAGAGAAGCTATTAGTAGGAAACATGATTAAAATCAAATGGGCTCATCTAGAACAGCACAGAAGTTCAGAGGTGTAAAATACTCTAGATACTACATCATAAGTCGTGGCTGCATGAATAAGTTATTGCCTCTAAAACTTTGATAATTTATTATCTAGTATATTCTTGGAAAATATTTTTAAATTATTTTAGAATTAGTCTATTTGTTCTGGCTGAAATTCTACTACTTCTATTGAATCAAATCATTTATCCAGTCTTGAACAAAGTATTCAGATACTGTTATAAAGGACATGAAAGTGAATAAAAAGTTACTGAATGCAATAAGTCAAATGAATTTAACTCAATTTTATTGAACAAGGAAATTTGATAGGCCTTGATACTGAGACCAAATATGCAAGACAGATTTATTTATCAAGGAACTTAGATAATACTAAGAGGAAATTTTACCTAAAACATAAAGAAAATTAAATTGCATTATTGTAGTATACATAATGGTATTTCTCAACCTATAGAGTTAACCTAAAATTTTTATTGAAATGTAATGTTAATTCTGTGTATCTGGGTTAGTTCCTCAAGATATTTCTCATACCTTGATACAAAGAGGCTAAACAATATCATGGATATAATTTTAAAAAATAATAGTTAATATGTATTAGGAGTCAGAAAGATTTCAAAGCTGATTACATCATCTGTCACTAATGAAGGAAAATATTTCAGTAAGTGGTTTATTTCCTGTTGCAATAAAAAAAGAAAATTCTGATATTAATAAAACTTTTGCTTACTTGTTACAATTCTACCATGTTTGATACAAGAAGGTTACTAAGAGAACTTGTTGCAATTTTACTTTAGTTTGTTTCCCAGGAAAACCATACATTTCTTCATGGCTTCTCTTTGTCCAAGGTTTTGAGTTTCTAATGTTATTCATAAAACATTAGTTGGAATGGACTTGAATCCTCTTTGGGTGTTAGAGTATTACAATCATTCTGAATAGCAAACTCCAGACAATTTGCTCATGCAACAAGCAGAAAGCATTTCTGATGTAAGGAGACCTACTGAATGAAACAATGTGCTTCTACAAAGTTCTGACCATTTGAACTGACTCTGACCATGTGAGTGATGTAGTTAGAGCAGAGTATACAGGCTTGAGTGCAATATGTTTCATAATCAAATCATGCTTTTCTGATCTCTTGTGTTTTGTCCACTTCAAAAATGCCTCCCAATCTTCTTCCCCATTTTTCCTATAAGGGGAACTTACAATAAGCTTGAAATAATAAACACCTGATGATAATTTATCTTGATATATTCTCTTTGGTTTATTTCAGAGGTCACAAATAGGTGCATATACCCTTGCTTCTCATTTCTTTCTACCAACCCTACTACATAAAAGCAAACTAATCCTTTTATCTTGGAAAGCAGGACAACTTAATATCTTCCAAACACGTATATCTACATAATTATTACAGTCATTTTATGAATCATTTTACTAAACACAATGGCAGTATATAATACAATTTACATACCTATACACATCCCTGATTATTGCTGTATTTGCCACTAAGGTACAGTCATTCTCCAGCTTTATTTTATCAAATCCTAAAAATGTCTTTGAAACTTCTTCTAGTAGTAATACTCAGGGCAAAAATATTCTAGAAATAGTTCCGGCAGTATGCTACTTCTCTGCCAATCTCATATATGTGAAAGGAGAGTGATATAATCTTTTATTCTGGTTCAGAAATGTAATTACTGGATTTAAGAACAATCACACAAAGAAGAACAAGAGCCTGTGTGTAGGAGGAGTATTCCAACACAAATGGCAAAGGGCATATAGTCAATTGGGATACTTAAATAAGATACAAATATGAAGAAAATTAACCATAATATTGTAGTATTTTTTTTCATAATACTGTAGTATTGTGTACAACTTCCCATTTACTTAGTAGTCTTTAAAAGATTATTTTTTCTGGTTGAGAAGGATTTCACTGTACTCTAGTAAGAATAGTAAATCGTTAAGTCAGAGTATTATCTATGACTTTAAACATGAATTAACTGAGTCTGAATATTCACAGCTCTCATCAGAGGACCAAAATTTTAAAAACTTTCCAATGTTTGTTTATAATATTTGAATTTTGTGATTGAGTGCATGTGAGTGTTCACTAAATATTCCTCTTGATTAATATCAATGGGTATATTCATAAATTGTACTGTCATGAAAAATAATAGTGGCATTGGTTTTAATATAACATATTCTAGGGGTACCCAAGTGGTTTAGTGGGTTAAGCCTCTGCCTTCAGCTCAGGTCATGATCTCAGGGTCCTGGGATTGAGCTCCACATAGGGCTCTCGGCTCAGCAGGGAGCCTGCTTTCCATGCTCTATTTCCGCCTGCTGCTCTGCCTACTTGTGATCTCTCACTCTTTCTGTCAAATGAATAAATAAAATCTTAAAAAATACATAACGCATTCTATCCACATTTCACATATTGGAAACATATTTATATGTGTTATTTAGCTACCTGTACTAAGATTTGGAAATATTTTAACTCTACAGATAGTCAAATGTTTAAATATCTACAAAATGATTGACATACTAATTATTTTTATATTAATAGTTGACATTAGGTTCTCCAAAACTGGTAATTTAATATGGAATCTATCTCTAGTGTTATCCAGGTAAAGCACCTTATGTAATAAAAGCTTAATATACACATTTATCTTTAATCACACTTGACAATTTTTTATTTAATTTGTTATGATTATTTTGTGATTCTGTAGTTCTCTTTATTTGTGAAATGCTTGGATATCAGCTTCTAGAAAAAATAATATTTTTACAATATCTAATATCTGATAAGCCTGTTAGATACTATTAAAATTGAAAATATTTGCATAATATTATATTCTTTAAATGCAAAATAATTTCAAAATTTTTCACACTGCAAATATTAGAACACACACTGCTTTGTCAACTTTATATGCTTATAAGTTAGAAAGAAATGTATTTGCCTGTAATATATTTCCTTATAAATAAACCAATTTTATAAATCTGTGTTAAAATCTATAATAACATAATTTCACTAAATGTAACTCATTTGATATTACTTAACTTCACTTGGCATATTTTGGTGTCAAATTTTCAAAATCCATACATTACTTAGGTTAACTAACATAATTTGACATAGTAAAGTATCATGGCTAAATGTCCTTAAATTAGGATCTCATCACTGCATGCAAATATTTAGGGGATACTGAAATACATTTACAAATCCATGGCTTGTTATATTTTAAGAGACGTGGCTTTCATATTTTTCTGATTATTGCTTCATAACTTTCTAAAAACTTTTGATCTCGTACTTTATTTTTTTAAAATATTTTATTTATTTATTTGACAGAGAGAGATCACAAGTAGGCAGAGAGAGAGAGAGGGAATCAGGCTCCCTGCTGAGCAGAGATCCCGATGCGGGACTCGATCCCAGAACCCTGAGATCATGACCTGAGCCAAAAGCAGCAGCTTAACCCACTGAGCCACCCAGGTGCCCCTGATCTCGTACTTTAATCCTAAAGTTTTTTTTTTTCCTTAATTTTCGTTCTGTTATTGTCTTAGTTTATTGTGATGACTTTTAATTTTTCTATTTTTTGAGACCTGAGAAAAGAGGTTGGTAGTCAGGTTATTGTTATAGTTGAGTGAGTTATTGCTGCTACTTAATACAAAGATTTTGAAATAAGCATTTTTACTCTGATGTATGAAAAATTTCCTTAACTGTTCTTTTAATGGAGAAAGACATTTAACATATTAGAAACAACTTTCTCCTGTCTCATCTCTCTCACCACTGTATCTTTGTCATTCTTTTGACATTTTTGCAAAATATAGTCATTGATATTCACTAATGTTTCATTGCTATATAGAGGTACATTCACTAAGTATTGTTTAGAATATAGTGGAAGGCTATAAGTAAATATAACATACATTCATATTTATCATAACTCTGCTGCAAAAACTATCTCTAAAGAGGACCACCATCAATTTCCTCCCTTCCCATATTTAAATGCTACTTCTCACAAATTGAGGTGAATCAGGTTTGTCCTCCCCTTGAATGTACTCTAGATTTTATGGAAAAATGCACATTCTGAGACTTCTGAGTCTGAGTCTTAAGACACTTTCCAGGTATTACCTGGGTCTCTGAGAAAATGATGCTGTTAGGTAGGAAATCCAGCACAAGGAGGCAAAGTTTTGTGTTTGCCCAGAATAACCCTGAAGAAAAGTCTTATTAAGAGAGAAATCATGAGACACTGTAGACTCTGAGAAACAAACTGAGGGTTTTGGAAGGGAGAAGGGTGGGGATTGGGTAGGCCTGATGGTTAGTATTAAGGAGGACATGTATTACATGGAACACTGAGTGTGGTGCATAGACAATGAATCTTGGAACACTGGGACAAATAAATAAATAAATACATAAATAAAAGAGAGAAACAAAGCTAACCAGCCAGCCCACAGCTTTCCAGCCATCTTAGCTAAAGAATCAAAGATGTTAATGAAAATACTCCCACAACTGAGTCTTCAGATAGTTTCCAAGCCTGACAGATACTGACTGCAATACACATGGGAAATATTAAATATCATGTATTTGAGCCCTGTTAACTTACAGACCTCTAAGTAATAATAATAATATATCTTGTTTTAAACCACTAAGATTTGTGCTGGTTTGTTATCTTAAAAATATTTAAATGGAAACCATGTGTTTATATTTACATTTGTACTGTATGACATATATGTATATAGAAGAGAATGTGCATTATATAAAATGAATATGTCTAGGGGCACCTGGGTGGCTCAGTGGGCTAATCCTCTGCCTTTGGCTAGGTCATAATCTCAGGATCCTAGTACCTGCATAGGGCTCTCTGCTCAGTGGAGAGCCTGCTTCTTCCTTTCTCCACCTGCCTCTCTGCTTACTTGTGATCTCTCTGTCAAATATACAAATAAAATCTTTATAAAATTAATATGTCTCTAAACACAGAACAATGATAAAGATATGCAAAGGCTTTAGTCAAGCAGATATTTATGAAAAATTAGACTAAAGTGATAGAGTGGAATGAGAGAAAAAGGGACATAAAATCTTTTTCTAAGACTATAAGAATGCTTCAAACTAAGATGCAATAGGTAATTGTGGCAGAAATGTACCAGCTGATAAACAAGCTTATTTCTTTCCTTTACAGTTTTTCTTGGCCTTTGTTGCCATTTATATAGGGTCCCATGATTGCATTTTAGCAAAAAAAAAAAAAAAAAAAAAAAAAAAGAGAGAGAGAGAGAGAGAGCAAAAATGTGCGTGTAAACTCCAAAGCTGACCCTCAATTTCCATACATTTTTCCCTCTCCCTTCCTCCATTTCCCCCTTTCTACCCTCCTTTCTTTTTATCTTCCCAATCCTTTCTTCTTTCTAACCTTCATTGATTCTTTTTAAAACATTTATGCACTTCTAAAAATACATTACACTTTATGTTTCTAAACTAAACTCCTTCCTACAGGATAAAATCATTATAAATAACTTTAAGATCTGCAATCATTTCTTTTCACCATTTCTGCCTTTCAACAGCATAAGAATTTCAGAATATATTCTAGTTATTCAAGCTTCTCTCATGCTGTTCTTGCTGTCTTTCTCCTCAGTTTTCATTCTTTTCAACTTTTAAGTATTATTTTAATGTCACTTCTCAAATTTCTATATTTAAAATTTATTATAGCTTCTCAAAGCATCCTGTTCTGTTCCTTTACCAAATGGACACACTTTAATCTATATATTTATTTTCATAATATTTTATCCTTTATTAAAATGTTTATTCTCAAAAGCTAGGAATTTTTTTTTTCTCATGACATAGAGCACTTTATAGTTATCCATAAAATTATTTGAACTTGGTTTCTATTATATATAGTAAGCTAACGATATTTAATCCAAATACCTAAGATTACCTTTTGAGTTGCATATATGTTACCAGAACACTCTCTAACCTCTTTTCACAATTATGCTTATTCCATTCATTGTATTGCCATAGGAAAAAGTTCAGTAGAGTTGTCAACATATTTTTAAAAAGTCAATGATAAGTTTGAAAGTATATGTCATGAATTTCTTTATCTTTGGGTAGCTCTAAAGAAATCTGGGGTGCCTGGGTGGCTCAGTGTGTTGGGGCCTCTGCCTTCAGCTCAGGTCGTGATCCCAAGGTCCTGGGATTGAGGCCCGCATCAGGCTCTCTGCTCCACAAGGAGCCTGCTTCCTCCTCTCTCTCCTTGCCTGCCTCTCTACCTGTTTGTGATCTCTGTCAAATAAATAAATAAAATGTTAAAAAAAGAAATCTTAGAAATAGTAATTTTTATTCATTTTAACACATGAATAAGGAATACCTGAGAAAAATAAGAAATACTTTTAAGCATTGGTTGAAGCCTGATATTTTCATTTCTTATCTTGAATATGTGATCCTAAATGACTAAAGATAAAGAATGGACATATGGCTTTTCACTTTTCATGAGCCTCATATGACAAAAAAGGCCAGTTTACTTGACTAATTCTTACACAGCAATTCTATAATCTGGTTTAAACACCAAGTGAAAAAGAGAAATTATAATCTATATTAACTTTGTTAGCCCAAAAAGGGTGTCGATAGGTTATTTTTGAGACACGTGGTATTTCAGGTGGTTAAGTGTGTATGTATGTGTGTGTATAATGGAATACTATTCATCTCTAAGAAAGAAGAAACTTCTGAGTCAGAAATTTTGGCTCAGGTCATGATTCCAGGGTCCCAGGATCCAGTGCCACATCAATCTTCTTGCTCAGCAGGGAGCCTGCTTCTCCCTCTGCCTGCTGCTCCCCCTGCTTGTGTTCTCTTTCTTTCTCTCTGACAAACAAATAAATAAAATCTTTAAAACAAAGGGTTATTTTTTTTCTTTGAAGATCTACTTTCCCCATTGATTTTAGAATTTGGCTTAGAATTTTAATTGTTAACTCACTGAAAAGTGTTGCTTGTAAAATGATCCTCTTAAGAATAGTCTGCATATGAGGGGAGAAAAGGAAGCAGATTGTGCATTCAATTATTTAGGAACTACATAAAAGATATGTTCTGTCTTTATTTAAATATAGAAATATATATTCACACACATACATATATAATACATAAGTACATATATTAAGTCCTGCTATTAACAGAGATATAACAAATCAAGAAAAAACAAAGGAAGATTTGTTTTTTTATTTTAGAAATTTATTTTTTCTTACTTTCTACTTTTAATGTTATCTAGATTTATTTAGATACAATTGACATACAAATTTATATAAGTTTAAAGTGTAAAATATGTTAATTTGGAACATAAATGTTTTACAAAATGATTAACCCCCAGAACATTAGCTAAAACCTCCATCATGTCACATACTTACTTTTTTTTTGTAGTGAGAATATGTAAGATGTATTCCATTAGCACGTTCAAACATATAACCCAGTATTATCAACTATAATCACCATGCTGTGCATTAGATCCTCAGATCCAGTTAGATCCAGTTATAAGACAGGAAGTTTATATGCTTTGACTGACATCTTTCAGTCTCCCCCATGCTCCTGCCCCTGCCAAGCACTATTCTACTCTCTGTCTCTACAAGCTCAGTTTTGATAGATTCCACATCTAACTGAGATCATACAGTATTTATCTTTCTCTATCTGACTTATTTCATTTAGGATAATATCCTCAATGTCCAACCATGTTGTCAAATTGGCATAAATTTCTTCTTTCTTAGAGATGAATAGTATTCCATTATACACATACATACACCTCACAGATCAGATCCATTCATTTGTTGATGCTATTTAGGTTGTTTCCATATCTTGGCTATTGTGAATAATACTACAATGAACATGGAAGGAAATGTATCAATTTGAGGTCCTATTTTCATTTTTTTTGACATATACCTAGAAGTAAAATTGCTAGATAATGTGGCAGATTTTTTTTTTTTTTTTTTTGGCAGATCTATTCTTCATTTCTTGAAGAACGTTTGTATTTTGGTCAGGTCAGTTGCAATGTCTCCTTTCATTTCTGATTTTATTCATTTGAAACTCCTCTCTTTTTTCCTCGGTAGTCTCTGTAAAGTTTACGAATATTATCTTTAAATAAAGATTTTAGTTTCATTGATTTATTTTTATTTTTTTTATTGTGTCTGTTATATTTTTATTAATTATTTTGACTAACATACTATGTATTTTTTGCCCCAGGGGTACAGCTTTGTGAATAGTTAGGCTTATGCACTGAACAGCACTCACTATGGCACAAACCCTCTCCAATGTCCATAACCCTACCACCCTCTCCACACCTCCCTCCCCCCAGCAATCCTCAGTTTGTTTTGTGAGATCAAAAGTCTCTTACGGTTTCTCTCCCTCCTGATCCCATCTTGTTTCATTGTTTTCCTTTCCTACCCCACAAACCCCCACTCTGCCTCTCAAATTCCTCATATCAGGGAGGTCACATAATTGTCTTTTTCTGATTGACTTAGTGTCTCTATTACATTTATCTCTTCTCTGATCTTAGTGATTTCCTTTCTTTTGCTAACTTTTGGTTTCATTTGCTTTTTCTAGTTCCTTGAAATGTAATATTAGTTTATTTGAGATTGTTCTTTTTCTCAATGTAGATATTTATCCTTATAGACTTCCTGCTTAGATTGCCTTAGCAGCATTCCAAAGGTTTTGTATGTTGTGCTTTCATTTTCATTTGTTTCAATATTTTTCAAATTTCTTTTTGATCTTTTCTTTTAAATTTCTTTACTAATTCCTTCAATGCAAGAAATGTAATTTCTTGTATTGGTTGTTCAAGAGAGTGTTATTTAATTTCCACATATCTGCAAATATTAAAGTTGTCCTCCTATTATTGACATGACACTTTGATTAGAAGCATACTTGCTATAATGTCAAAGTTCTTACATTGGGTAAGACTTACTTTATGTCCTAACATATAATCTATCCTGGAGAATGTTCCATGTGCTTTGAGAATAATGTATCTTCTGCTGCTGTTGGATGGACTGTTCTGTGTACATCTGTTAGATCCATTTGGTCTAAAGTATGGTTTAATTCTTTTTTTTTTTTTTAAGATTTTATTTATTTATTTGACAGAGAGAAATCACAAGTAGATGGAGAGGCAGGCAGAGAGAGAGAGAGGGAAGCAGGCTCCCTGCTGAGCAGAGAGCCCGATGCGGGACTCGATCCCAGGACCCTGAGATCATGACCTGAGCCGAAGGCAGCGGCTTAACCCACTGAGCCACCCAGGCGCCCCATAAAGTATGGTTTAATTCTAATGCTTTCTTTTTGATTTTCTGTCTACATGATATATCTATTGTCAAAATTGGAGTATTAAAGTTCCCTTCTCTTTTTGTATTGTTGTGTAGTTATCCCTTTCAATCTGTTAGAATTTCCTTATAATATATTTCTGTGTTATGGTACTGTGTGCTTGTACAGTTGATCTTTGAACAACACAGGTTTGAACTGTGTAGGTCCACTTATAAGGCAGTTTTTTAAATAAATACAGTACAGTACTATAAACTTATTTTCTCTTCCTTACGATTTTATTAGTAACATTGTCTTTTCTTTAGATTACTTTATTGTAAAATATAGTATATAATACATATAACATACAAAATACATGTTCATCGACTATGTTATCAGTGAGTCTTCTAGTCAACATTAGGTCATTAGTAGTTAGGATTTGTTATATAGTTATATTTTCAACAGTGTAGAAATTCAGTGTTTCTAATTCCTACATTGCTCAAAGGTCAACTGTGTATTTATGATTGTTACATCATCTTGATAGATTGACACCTTTATAATTATACAGTGTCCTTCAATGTCTTTTGTTATCAGTTTGACCTACAGTTTAGTTTATTTAATATAAATATAACAATCTGTTCTCTTTCAGTTTCCAATTGAATAGGATATTTTTTTGTTCATCCTTTTACTTTCATCTTCAATACATTCTTAAACCTGGGGTGAGTGTCTCAGAGGTAGGATACAGTTGGGTCTTATTTTTTATTCATCCAGTATTCTATGCTTTTTATTAGATAATTTAAGGTATTTACATGTGGAATAATTATTTATAGGTAAGGACTTACTAATATGCTACTTTGTGTTTTCTGACTGTTTTGTACTTCCCTAGTTGATTTTTTCCTCTTACTGCCTTTTTTTTTTTTTTTTTGAGTATTTTGATTAGGGATATGCTTTCATCCCCTTCCTTCATCTTTTGTGACCCTACTATAGGTTATGGCTTTGTGGTTTCAAAGAGACTTACATAAAATATCTTCCACACATAGAAGTTTATTTTAGGCTGATAATAAATTTCAATCACATATAAAAATTCTACCTTTCATTTCTTTCCCCTTTATCATTTTGATGTCACAATTTGTCTCTTTTTATGCTATATATTTATTTAAAGCTCATTGTAGCTGTAGTTATTTTTAGTATCCTTGTACCTTAACATTTATAATACTAGGGTTAAATGGTTAACCCAATATCATATTACAGGATTAGGTTATTCAAATTTGAATGCATACTTATCATTTCCCACATATGGTATATTCTGATATGTTTTCATGGTACTAATTAACATTTTTTCATTTCAGCTTGAAGATCTACCTTCAACACTTCTTGTAATGTAGGTTCATTGGTGGTGAATTTCCTTAGCTTTTGTTTGTCTGAGAAAGTCTATCTATCCTTCATTTCTGAAAGATAACTTTTATGTATATAGTATTCTTTGTTGAATTTCTTCCTTTTTCTTTTTACCTTTTAACACACTAAATATATAATCTCACTCACTCTGACTTGTAAATTTTCTGCTGAAAAATATGCTGATAGCTTTATGGGGTTCCCTTATAAGTAATTAGCTTTATTTTCCCTCTTGCTACATTTAAAGTTCTTATTTAATTAATTATTTATTTACCCTTTTAATATAATATGTCTTCTGGATCCTTCAATTTCATTTTGCTTAATGACCTATGAACCTCATGAACATGAATATCCAAATCTCTCCCTGGATCTATGAAATTCTTAGCCATTATTTCTCTAAATAAGCATCCTCTCTCCATCTCCCTCCATCCTCCCTCTGGATAGCCAATGATTTTTAAGCTGGACCTTTTGATAATAAGCCATAGCTCATGAAGGATTTTCTTTACTCTTTCTTATCCTTCTACCTTTTTCTCCTGTGACTAGATTATTTCAAAGATCCTAACTTCAGTTTCATTCCTTATTTTTTCTGCTTGATCAAGTCTACTATTGATACCTCTCTTGCACTTTTCACTGGATTCATTGTTTTCTTCCACTACATAATTTATTTGGTTATTTTTAATGATTTCTAACTCTTTAACTTCTTATCCTGTTTTCTTCCAGATTTCATTGAATTACCTTTCTGTGGTTTTTGTTTTTGTCTGTTTGTTTATACCTTGTTGAATTTCCTTTAACAATTATTTTGATTCCTTTATCAGTTAAATCAGAGATCTTCATGTTTTGGGGTTCAGTTGCCAAAAGATTATTGTGATACATTGGTGAAATCATGCTTCCAAGATTTTTCACATTCCATGTAGTTTTGTGTTGATACATTGGATTTTTTAAAATTTCAAATGTTTAATTAAGTTCTAGTTTGTTAATATATATGGCAAAACTGGTTTCAGGTGTAGAATGTAGTGATTTATCACTTACATATAACATCCAACATTCATTACAAACACCCTATTTAGACCTCATATCCATTTAACCCATCCCCACCCACATCCTTGCATGAACCCTCAGTTTGTTCTCTATAGTTTAGAGTATCTTATAGTTAGCTCTCTTCCTCCTTTTTCCTCTTCCCCTCTTTTCATATACTCTTTCTCAAATTGCACATATGGGTGAAATTATATATTTGTCATTCTCTGACTGACTGATTATCTCACTTAGTGTACTAAGTACTAATACACTCTAGTTCCATCCATGTCCTTGCAAATGACAAGATTTAATTCTTTATGGTGGTTAGGTAATATTCTATTATATGGAAATTACTGTACATTATATCTGTAATGGAATATATGGATAATAAATGGAATATATTACATTACATGCATATTATCTATAATATCCCATTACAGATACACATATGTATATGTATAAATATTACATATATTATATATTATATTCTATTATATACCATATATTATATTACACCAAATATACATATATTATATTCCATTATATATACACAATATATGATACATATTTTGTGTACTATATATACTATATATGTTATATTTTATTTATGTTTATTATACATATTATACATATATTATAATATTCCTCAATATGCATATTATGTCATATTTATCCATTTATCAGTCAGTGGGCATGTGAGCTCTTTCCATAGTTTGGCTATTTTTGATAGTTCTGCTATAACCACTGAGGAGCAAGTGCACCCTTGAAGAGTATCTTCCTGTCTTTTGTATAAATACCAAGTAGTGCAATTGCTGGGTCACAGGGTAGTTCTATTTATCACTTTAAGAGGAAACTCCATACTGTCTTGCAGAGTGGCTGCACCAGTTTGCATTTTCTTCAACAGTGTAAGAGGGTTCCCCTATCAATGTATCCTTGCCAACATCTGTGTTTCCTGAGTTGTTAATTTTAGCCATTCTGACAGGTGTGAAGTGGTATCTTATTGTAGTTGTGGTATTTCCCCAATGCTTAGTGAGTTTGAGCATCTTTTCAGGATGTCTTCTTTGGAGAAATGTCTATTCATGCCTTCCGCTCATTTGTAAACTGGATTACTTGATTTTTTGGGGTGTTGGTTTTGATGAGCTCTTTGTGGTTTCTATATACTAACTTTTTATCTAATATGTCATCTGCAAGTATCTTCTCTCATTCTGCCAGTTATCTTTTAGTTTAGTTGATTGTTTCCTTCACAGTGCAGAAGGATTTTATATTGATGAGGTCCCAGTAGTTCATTTTTGTTGTAATTTCCCTTGCCACTGGAGATGTGTCTAGGAAGAAGTTGCTATGGCCAAGGTCTAAGACGTTTCTGCCTGTGTTTGCCTCAAGGATTTTGATGGGTTTCTGTCTCCCATTGAGGTATTTCATTCAATTTGAGTTTCTTTCTGTATATGGTGTAAGAAAGTGGTCCAATTTCTTTCTTCTGAATATAGCTGTTCACTTTCCCAACATCATTTGTTGAAGAGGCTATCTTTTCTCCATGGGGCATTCTTTCCTGCTTTGTTGAAGATTGGTTGACTATATTTCTTCAATTTCTTTCATAAGTATTCTATAATTTTCAGAATACAGATCAGATTACCTCTGTGGATAGGTTTACATCTAGGATAAGTTTACATCTTGTGTTTTTTGGTGCGATTTTTATTAGAATCAATTCCGTGATTTATTTTTTCTGCTGCTTTATTATTGGTGTAGAGAAATGCAACAGATTTCTGTACCTTTATTTTATATCCTGTGACTTTGAGGACTTCATGTGTAATTTCTAGCAATTTTTTGGTGGAGTCTTTTGGGTTTTCTACATGGAGTATCATGTCATATGCAAATAGTGGCGGTTTGACTTCTTGCTTGCCAATCTGGATGCCTTTTACTGTTTCAGTTGTCTGATTTTTGAAGCTAAGACTTTCAGTACTGTCTTAAGTAGTAATGGTGAAAGTGGACATCCCTGTCTTGCCCCATACCATAGAGGAAAGCTCTCAGTTTTCCCCATTGAGGATGATACTAGGTGTGGGTCTTTCAGACATGGCCTTTATGGAAGCTGAGGTATGTTCCTTCTATCCCTAATTTTTTGAGGTTTTCTGTTTGTTTGTTTGTTTGTTTGTTTTAATTAAGAAACAAGGCTGCATTTTTTTTTAATTTTTTATTTTTTATAAACATATATTTTTATCCCCAGGGGTACAGGTCTATGAATCATCAGGTTTACACACTTCACAGCACTCACCAAAGCACATACCCTCCCCAATGTCCATAATCCCACCCTCTTCTCCCAAACCCCCTCCCCCCAGCAACCCTCAGTTTGTTTTGTGAGATTAAGAGTCACTGATGGTTTGTCTCCCTCCCAATCCCATCTTGTTTCAGTTATTCTTCTCCTACCCACTTAAGCCCCCATGTTGCATCACCACTTCCTCATATCAGGGAGATCATATGATAGTTGTCTTTCTCTGCTTGACTTATTTCGCTAACCATGATACGCTCTAGTTCCATCCATGTTGTCGCAAATGGCAAGATTTCATTTCTTTTGATGGCTGCATAGTATTCCATTGTGTATATATACCACATCTTCTTGATCCATTCATCTGATGATGGACATCTAGGTTCTTTCCATAGTTTGGCTATTGTGGACATTGCTGCTATAAACATTCGGGTGCATGTGCCCCTTTGGATCACTACATTTGTATCTTTAGGGTAAATACCCAATAGTGCAATTGCTGGGTCATAGGGCAGTTCTATTTTCAACATTCTGAGGAACCTCCATGCTGTTTTCCAGAGTGGCTGCACCAGCTTGCATTCCCACCAACAGTGTAGGAGGGTTCCCCTTTCTCCGCATCCTCGCCAGCATCTGTCATTTCCTGACTTGTTGATTTTAGCCATTCTGACTGGTGTGAGGTGATATCTCATTGTGGTTTTGATTTGTATTTCCCTGATGCCGAGTGATATGGAGCACTTTTTCATGTGTCTGTTGGCTATCTGGATGTCTTCTTTGCAGAAATGTCTGTTCATGTCCTCTGCCCATTTCTTGATTGGATTATTTGTTCTTTGGGTGTTGAGTTTGCTAAGTTCTTTATAGATTCTGGACACTAGTCCTTTATCTGATATGTCGTTTGCAAATATCTTCTCCCATTCTGTCAGTTGTCTTTTGATTTTGTTAACTGTTTCCTTTGCTGTGCAAAAGCTTTTGATCTTGATGAAATCCCAATAGTTCATTTTTTCCCTTGCTTCCCTTGCCTTTGGCGTTGTTCCTAGGAAGATGTTGCTGTGGCAGAGGTCGAAGAGGTTGCTGCCTGTGTTCTCAAGGATTTTGATGGATTCCTTTCGCACATTGAGGTCCTTCATCCATTTTGAGTCTATTTTTGTGTGTGGTGTAAGGAAATGGTCCAATTTCATTTTTCTGCATGTGGCTGTCCAATTTTCCCAGCACCATTTATTGAAGAGGCTGTCTTTTTTCCATTGGACATTCTTTCCTGCTTTGTCGAAGATGAGTTGACCATAGATTTGAGGGTCTATTTCTGGGCTCTCTATTCTGTTCCATTGATCTATGTGTCTGTTTTTGTGCCAGTACCATGCTGTCTTGATGATGACAGCTTTGTAATAGAGCTTGAAGTCCGGAATTGTGATGCCACCAACGTTGGCTTTCTTTTTCAATATCCCTTTGGCTATTCGAGGTCTTTTCTGGTTCCATATAAATTTTAGCATTATTTGTTCCATTTCTTTGAAAAAGATGGATGGTACTTTGATAGGAATTGCATTAAATGTGTAGATTGCTTTAGGTAGCATAGACATTTTCACAATATTTATTCTTCCAGTCCAGGAGCATGGAAAATTTTTCCATTTCTTTGTGTCTTCCTCAATTTCTTTCATGAGTACTTTATAGTTTTCTGAGTATAGATTCTGTGTCTCTTTGGTTAGGTTTATTCCTAGGTATCTTATGGTTTTGGATGCAATTGTAAATGGGATTGACTCCTTAATATCTCTTTCTTCTGTCTTGCTGTAGGTGTAGAGAAATGCAAATGATTTCTGTGCATTGATTTTATATCCTGACACTTTACTGAATTCCTGTATAAGTTCTAGCAGTTTTGGAGTGGAGTCTTTTGGGTTTTCCACATATAGTATCATATCATCTGCGAAGAGTGATAATTTGACTTCTTCTTTGCCAATTTGGATGCCTTTAATTTCCTTTTGTTGTCTGATTGCTGAGGCTAGGACCTCTAGTACTATGTTGAATAGCAGTGGTGATAATGGATATCCGTGCCGTGTTCCTGACCTTAGCGGAAAAGCTTTCAGTTTTTCTCCATTGAGAATGATATTTGCGGTGGGTTTTTCATAGATGGCTTTGATGATATTGAGGTATGTGCCTTCTATCCCTACACTTTGAAGAGTTTTGATCAGGAAGGGATGCTGTACTTTGTCAAATGCTTTTTCAGCATCTATTGAGAGTATCATATGGTTCTTGTTCTTTCTTTTATTGATGTGTTGTATCACAATGACTGATTTGCGGATGTTGAACCAACCTTGCAGCCCTGGAATAAATCCAACTTGGTCGTGGTGAATAATCTTTTTAATGTACTGTTCAATCCTATTGGCTAGTATTTTGTTGAGTATTTTCGCATCTGTGTTCATCAAGGATATCGGTCTATAGCTCTCTTTTTTGGTGGGATCCTTGTCTGGTTTTGGGATCAAGGTGATGCTGGCCTCATAAAATGAGTTTGGAAGTTTTCCTTCCATTTCTATTTTTTGGAACAGTTTCAGGAGAATAGGAATTAGTTCTTCTTTAAATGTTTGGTAGAATTCCCCCAGGAAGCCGTCTGGCCCTGCGCTTTTGTTTGTTTGGAGATTTTACTGGTTATGGGTCTGTTCAGGCTTTCTATTTCTTCCTGGTTCAGTTGTGGTAGTTTATATGTTTCTAGGAATGCATCCATTTCTTCCAGATTGTCAAATTTATTGCCGTAGAGTTGCTCATAGTATGTTCTTATAATAGTTTGTATTGCTTTGGTGTTAGTTGTGATCTCTCCTCTTTCATTCATGATTTTATTTATTTGGGTCCTTTCTCTTTTCTTTTTGATAAGTCGGGCCAGGGGTTTATCAATTTTATTAATTCTTTCAAAGAACCAGCTCCTAGTTTCGTTGATTTGTTCTATTGTTTTTTTGGTTTCTATTTCATTGATTTCTGCTCTGATCTTTATGATTTCTCTTCTCCTGCTGGGCTTAGGGTTTCTTTCTTGTTCTTTCTCCAGCTCCTTTAGGTGGAGGGTTAGGTTGTGTACCTGAGACCTTTCTTGTTTCTTGAGAAAGGCTTGTACCGCTATATATTTTCCTCTCAGGACTGCCTTTGTTGTGTCCCACAGATTTTGAACCGTTGTATTTTCATTATCATTTCTTTCCATGATTTTTTTCAATTCTTTTTAATTTCCCGGTTGACCCATTCATTCTTTAGAAGGATACTGTTTAGTCTCCATGTATTTGGGTTCTTTCCAAACTTCCTTTTGTGGTTGAGTTCTAGCTTTAGAGCATTGTGGTCTGAAAATATGCAGGGAATGATCCCAATCTTTTGATACCGGTTGAGTCCTGATTTAGGACCGAGGATGTGATCTATTCTGGAGAATGTTCCATGTGCACTAGAGAAGAATGTGTATTCTGTTGCCTGGGATGAAATGTTCTGAATATATCTGTGATGTCCATCTGGTCCAGTGTGTCGTTTAAGGCCTTTATTTCCTTGCTGATCTTTTGCTTGGATGACCTGTCCATTTCAGTGAGGGGAGTGTTAAAGTCCCCTACTATTATTGTATTATTGTTGATGTGTTTCTTTGATTTTGTTATTAATTGGTTTATATAGTTGGCTGCTCCCACGTTGGGGGCATAGATATTTAAAATTGTTAAATCTTCTTGTTGGACAGACCCTTTGAGTATGATATAGTGTCCTTCCTCATCTCTTATTATAGTCTTTGGCTTAAAATCTAATTGATCTGATATAAGGATTGCCACTCCTGCTTTCTTCTGATGTCCATTAGCATGGTAAATTCTTTTCCACCCCCTCACTTTAAATCTGGAGGTGTCTTCGGGCTTAAAATGAGTTTCTTGGAGGCAACATATAGATGGGTTTTGTTTTTTTATCCATTCTGATACCCTGTGTCTTTTGACAGGGGCATTTAGCCCATTCACATTCAGGGTAACTATTGAGAGATATGAATTTAGTGCCATTGTATTGCCAGTAAGGTGACTGTTACTGTATATGGTCTCTGTTCCTTTCTGATCTACCACTTGTAGGCTCTCTCTTTGCTTAGAGGACCCCTTTCAATATTTCCTGTAGAGCTCGTTTGGTATTTGCAAATTCTTTCAGTTGTTGTTTGTCCTGGAAGCTTTTAATCTCTCCTTCTATTTTCTATGATAGCCTAGCTGGATATAGTATTCTGGGCTGCATGTTTTTCTCGTTTAGTGCTCTAAAAATATCATGCCAGCTCTTTCTGGCCTGCCAGGTCTCTGTGGATAAGTCAGCTGCCAATCTAATATTTTTACCATTGTATGTTACAGACTTCTTTTCCCGGGCTGCTTTCAGGATTTTCTCTTTGTCACTGAGACTTGTAAATTTTACTATTAGGTGACGGGGTGTGGGCCTATTCTTATTGATTTTGAGGGGCGTTCTCTGAACCTCCTGAATTTTGATGCTCGTTCCCTTTGCCATATTGGGGAAATTCTCCCCAATAATTCTCTCCAGTATACCTTCTGCTCCCCTCTCTATTTCTTCTTCTTCTGGAATCCCAATTATTCTAATGTTGTTTCGTCTTATGGTGTCACTTATCTCTTGAATTCTCCCCTCGTGGTCCAGTAGCTGTTTGTCCCTCTTTTGCTCAGCTTCTTTATTCTCTGTCATTTGGTCTTCTATATCACTAATTCTTTCTTCTGCCTCATTTATCCTAGCAGTGAGAGCCTCCATTTTTGATTGCACCTCATTGATAGTTTTTTTTTTATTTCAACTTGGTTAGATTTTAGTTCTTTTATTTCTCCAGAAAGGGCTTTTATATCTCTCGAGAGGGTTTCTCTAATATCTTCCATGCCTTTTTCGAGCCCGGCTAGAACCTTGAGAATTGTCATTCTGAACTCTAGATCTGACATATTACCGATGTCTGTATTGATTAGGTCCCTAGCCTTCGGTACTGCCTCTTTTTCTTTTTTTTGTGTTGAATTTTTACGTCTTGTCATTTTGTCCAGATAAGAGTAAATGAAGGGGCAAGTAAAATACTAAAAGTGTGGCAACAACCCCAGGAAAATATGCTTTAACCAAATTAGAAGAGATCCAAAATCGTGAGTGGGGAGAAAGGGGATAAAAAGAGGTTTAAAAAGGAAGAAAGAAAAAAAAAGAACAAAGAAAAGAAAAAAAAAAGGAAAAGAAAAAAATTTTTAAAAAAAGAAAACACCTGAGAAAAATGTAAAAAAGAAAAAATATATATATTAGATAAACTAGTAAACAATCGTTAAAAAAGAAAAAGCTAACAGTTAAAAAAAAAAAAATTTACCCGATGGCAAGAAGGAAAAAAACAAACAAACAAAAAAAAAAACAAAAAATGACAAAGAAAAAATTAAATTAACTGCAAGACTAAAAAAAATCACAGGAAAAAAGCCATAAGTTCCGTGCTTGGCTTTCTCCTCCTCTGGAATTCTGCTGCTCTCCTTGGTATTGAAACCGCACTCCTTGGTAGGTGAACTTGGTCTCGGCTGGATTTCTTGTTGATCTTCTGGGGGAGGGGCCTGTTGTAGTGATTCTCAAGTGTCTTTGCCCCAGGCGGAATTGTACCGCCATTACCCGGGCCCGGGGTGAGTAATCTGCTCGGGTTTGCTTTCAGGAGCTTTTGTTCCCTGAGCTCTTTCCGTAGAGTTCCGGAGGACGGGAATACAAATGGCGGCCTCCTGGTCCCGGCCCGGAGGAGCCGAGAGCCCAGGGCCCCACTCCTCAGTGTGCCCTCAGAGAACAGTGCCCAGTCATTCCCGTCTGCCTGACCTCTGGCCGCGCTCCGAGCTCACCGAGCCTGCGACCGGTTCAAGGTAACCCCGAGCTGTGAGCTTACTGTCGGCTCTGTCTCTGTATCCGGCTTTCCCGTTCCAATACCCGCAAGCTCTGCGACACTCAGACACCCCGGTTCCTTCTGTGACCCTGCGGGACCTGAGGCCACGCTGACCCCACGTGGGCTTCGCCCCGGTTTAGCCTCTAGAGCGATGTCCCTCAGCCGAACAAACTTTTAAAAGTCCTGATTTTGTGCGCGGTTGCTCCGCCGCTTGCCGGGAGCCGGCCCCTCCCCCCGGGGTCTATCTTCCCGTCGCTTTGGATTCACTTCTCTGCCGGTCCTACCTTTCAGAAAGTGGTTGTTTTTCTGTTTCCAGAATTGCTGTTCTTCTTCTCTTTGATCTGCCGATGGTGTTTGCAATCTTTAGATAAGCTATCTAGCTGATCTCCGGCTAGCTGAAGCAGTCTCAGCCTGCTACTTCTCTGCCATCTTGACTCCCAATGCTGCATTTTTCAAATGCTTTCTCTGCATCTATTGAGAGGATCATATGTTTTCTACTTTCTTTTATTAATGTGGTGTATCACGTTGATTGATTGGCAAATAGCAAGCCATCCCTGCTTCCCAGGAATATATCCCACTTGAGCATGGTGAATGGACCCCTTGGTGTACTGTTGGATTTTATTTGCTTGTTTCTTGTTGAGAATTTTGTGTCCATGTTCATCAAGGATATTGGCCTGTAATTCCCCTTTTTAGTGGGGTCTTTTCTGGTTTTAGAATCAAGGCAATGTTTGCCTCATGGAAGGAGTTTAGAAGTTTTCCTTCCATTTCCATTTTTTGGAACAATTTGAGAAGAACAGGTAATAACTCTTCTTTAAACATCTAGTGGAATTCCTCTGGGAAGCCATCAGACCCTGGACTTTTGTTTGTTGGGAGATTTTTGATTACTGATTCAATGTCTTTGCTTGTTACGGTTCTGTTTAAATTTTTCATTTCTTCCTGTTTCAGTATTGGTAGTTTGTATGTTTCTAGGAATTTGTCCATTTCCTCTAGATTGTCCAGTTTTTTGGCATATTATTTTTTATATCATTCTCTTATGATTACTTTTATTTCTGTGGTGTTGATTGTGATCTCTCCTCTTTCATTCATTATTTTATTTATTTGGGCTCTTTCTCTTTTCTTTTTGATAAATCTGACTAAGGGTCTATCCATTTTATTAATTCTTTCAAAGAACCAGCTCTTAGTTTCATTGATTTGCTCAACTGTTTTGTTTGCTTGTAGATTGTTTATTTCTGCTGCATTTTTTTTTTTTTAATTTCCCTTCTTCTGTTGGGGTTAGGCTTTTTTTGCTGTTCCTTTTCTAGCTCCTTTAGGTATTAGGTCAGGCTGTGAACTTAAGACCCTTCTTGCTTCTTCAGGCAGGCCTGTATTGCTATATCCTTTGCTCTTCCATCTCATGACTGCCTTTGCTGCATCCCAAAAGTTTGGACTGTCATGTTTTCATTTTCACTTGCTTCCATGTACTTTTTAAGTTCTTCCCTAATTCCCTGTTAATGCATATGTTATTTACCCTCAAGTGGTTGTGGTCCTTCCAAATTTTTTCTTGTGGTTGACTTCAAGTTTCATAGCATTATGCTTGAAAATATACATGGTATGATTTCAACCTTTCTGTACTCGGTGAGGCCTGATTTGTGACCCGGTATGTGATCTATTCTGGAGAAAGCACATGTGCATTTGAAAAGATTGCGTATTCTATTGCTTTAGGATGAAATGCTGGATATATCTGTGAAGTCTATCTGGTTCTACGTGTCATTCGGAGGCATTGTTTCTTTGTTCATTTTCTGCTTAGATAGTCATTCTATTTCTGTGAGTAGGGTGTTAACGTTCCATACTATTATTGTATCATTGTATCATTATCAATGAGTTTCTTTATGTTTGCTATTAATTGATTCATATATTTGGGTGTTCCCAAGTTGGGGGCAAAAGTGTTTACAATTGTTAGATCTTCTTGAAGGGTAGTCCCCATAATTATGAAATAGTACACTTCTTCAACTCTTGATATGGTCTTTGGTTTAAAAGCCAGCTTTTCTGTTATAAGTGTGGCTACTCTGGCTTTCTTTTGATGTCCACTAGCATGATAGATAGTCCTCCATCCCCTCACCTTCAATCTGGAGGTGACTGTAGGTCTGAAATGGGTCTCTTGTATGTATCATATAGATGGGTCTCAGTTTGTTTGTTTTTTGTTGTTGTTGTTTTGTTTTTACTGTTTTTGACTGAATTTCAAAAACTCCAAATTATAGGGACACACTGTAGCACAAACCCATGCTGATCCTCTAGGAAAGGTCTCACTGTGCTGTGGCTGGTGCTGGTTTGTTCCAGAAAGCACTCTTATGACTGCACAGAGACAGAGTTTATGGTAAAGCACAACCGAATGCTGGATTCCAAGTTAGCTGCCTCTGCTGCTATGCTAATTAATGGAGACACTCAATGACAACAACAGCCTTTCTTTCTCCTGAGAGTGCCACCTCTCCCAAATGCACTCTAAGAAGGGAATTGATTCTCCCAGTTCATTCCAGGTAATCTTCAGACCATGTTGTCTGCTCCCAAACTTCTGTCCTCCACAGGAGCACCACTAAGGCTGCCAGGCATGCCCCTGGTGATAGTGTGGACTTCTAAAACGTTAGACATTGAGCACTGCTGCTTATAAAATCTTGTGAGAAGTAGACCCTCTCCCTTTTCTAGTCAGTGGTTTTGGGGAAGAGATTTTCTTGTGCAATCTCTTGCACACTGCTTTCTCTTTTTCTCTCTCTCTGTCTTCTCTTTGTGATCAGGGCTTCCTCACATCCACAGAACATGAAATTGTTTTCTTTCTCAGATCAGCTTTCTGAACCTGCTGCTTTTCACCATGTGACTGTTTTACTCCTCTACATGTTCAGTTTGTTCTCTCAGTCCTCAGAGTGATTTCTGGGTGTTCTGAATGATTTGACATTTACCTGTCTGTGTCTGAGGGATGAGGCAAGCCTAAGGTACCCCTATTTCTGCACCATCTTAACTTCTCTCTCTCTGCTTTATTGGATTTGGAGTAGTAGTCACCTTTTCCAGTTTTTACTGACTTCTTTTTGGGAAGCAATCTACCCCTTCTATCAGCCCTGGTAGAGATTTTGAGACTTTTCCAGACCTTCTATAGATGAACTTGTTCCACACTCCTTCCTTCCTCTTGTGGCTGAATTTTAAGCTTTTCAGTCTTCACTGGATCTTGCAACACAGTAGATTTTTCCAACTTTCTTCCTAGGCTCACAATTGCCAAAGCCCTCTCTTGCCACCTTTGATAGTGTGCATAGAGATCTAGCTATATGATAATGAGGGTTGGGTGTGTGGGTGAAGCACATGGAGCCCTAAGTGTGCCTGTGGGCCATTTGGAATGATCCATCAATAAGGTATTCCCAGCAGGTCGTATGTGGCCTTATGGATGGTATCTGAAAGGCAATTTTGATCCATATCTGTTTAATGTCCTCTGAGACCTCCATGTGCCACTCTCCCAGACTTTTTCTGTTCCCCAGTAATGAAGTTTCCAATTTCATACTCTGAATGAGGTAAGAGTGAAATAAACTCCCTTGGCAGTGTCTCACACAGGTGAGAAAACCAGGTGCCCTCTCACATGCTCTCTCTTTCCCTTTGTGAAAGAAATCACAGGCCAGGGAAGTTCTTTCTTGGTCTTGGTTCTAACCTGTGCCATCTTAAAGGAATGAGTAATGTGCATAAAATAAAAATATTCCTTTTACTCACTTCCATGCATCTAAACCTTCTTTTCTTTTCTTTCTTTCTTTCTTTTTTTTTTCCTTATGGAATCTTGGAAACATCTTTGAAAACTGGACTACCACAAAAGCTCTTGTCTTTTAGTGACCATATTAAATAGGTGTTATACAGGAGCACCTATACTATAGCAGACAGACTAAAACTAGATCACAAGCCACTGAAGTGTCCATATCCAACACTGAGTCTCTCTGTCTACTGATACATGGGTGGGCAGAGCTCCCCCTGAGTTCCTTGGTATTTTCTGTTGAATGTCACAGTTCCATCGAAGATACTTTGGTCTATGAACAGATGCTGAATTTTTGTTGGTAGGGGGCAAAAATGAGAGAGGTCTTATTTTGCCAGGATGCTGATGTCACTCCACTTACTTTCTCTTTGATTGAATACACTTAAACTGGACTGCCACATTCCTATCAAAAAGATAATATATGCATGTATTCCATCGTTTTCTCTATTGCACTGACATATGAAACATTTTAAATTATTCCATCCTTACAAAAATGGACTTAATATATTCTATTGCATTTACCTTACAAACCAGTGTTTGCAAGTGAATTTATTTTTCGGGCATATCAAAAAAATGTTGATGGCTTATATATGCTATTCCCTTTTTGTTTTCCTTTTAATATATAGAGATTTGGTAACAGTATAGCCGAAAAAGAAAGGAGGGTCACTATTCCCAAATGACATTTGGGAATGTCATTTCATTGCCACGTAGACATTGAATGTTATAGTTTATTCCAATGTAAATATTTGAGACACTGCTTTTCTGTGCATAAACTTCCAAGACCATATTTCTCTAGCTCCAAATCAAAGTAATAAAGTATCATGAGTGAAACAAATTACTATCTAAAGTATATATGCTCAAGGACTCCCTCCATCCCTAACTGCCAGGCTCTGGCAGGTGTAAAGGATTTTAGTAAAAACATGATAAATCAATTTTATCCTCCACCAGTTTAGGAGGCAATTTGGTTCTGCCCTTGGGTATTTTCATCTGGGACATTTTGATCCTACTGCTAGTGTTGATCAATGTAGACCTTTGTGCTCAGAATGCAAATATCTGTAGATTTGACTCTCTTCTCTAATCCTGAAATAAAGCAACTCCTTTTCTCGAGACTTTTGGACACTATCAGATTTTTTTTTTTCATTTACAGATCACTTATTCACCTTGACTGACTGAGGGAAACATTTTTTTCATATTTTAAGTACATTCATACCACCGAATTGTCAAGTGTTAAGTCCCTCAGGCAAGTGCTTTAAGCACTCAGTGCCACACCTGCAATCATTGTATCATCTTAAAAGATATTTCACACAAAATATACACATTGTGCTGGTATTTAACTTAAATAATGTCTTCAAAGTAATTTTTACCATAATTTGATCAATTAAAATGACTCTTAGGGAGTAAGGAACTGTGAACATATTTCCTCACTTTCCACCCTGGCACAAACATTTTTTAACCAGGATGTTCTTGTACTGCTTAGTCAATATAGCTGAATGGTATTTCTTACAACAAAGTATTTATAGCCCAAAGTCTCAGTTTTTCCTCTTTTTTGATGAAAAAACTAATAACTAATGTAACTAGTATATTCCACATATTATTTTGCATGCCTACTAAAAATGGTCAAATTTTGCCCAAATTAGCAACCATAGAAAGGACTATTATTCTCTAAACTGCTGACCCAAAACCTTATGTGTCTTTTAATACTTTGTGTATTTGACACATTCTTGTGTGTTGGTTCCTTTCTGTCTCTCAGCTGAGAGTAATTTTCTTGTTTCTAATAGTATCTTACAAGGGAGCCAAGCATGGACCATGGATCATCTTGACAAGTTTCTCCTGCTTTAGAAAATGCATGATTCCTGAGAAGTCAATGAACCAATAGGAAGAGGCACAGTGCCCCTTTCTGTCATATTTGAGCTTACACACACTCCTGAACTAAATTCATCATTAGAAAGATTTTTTTTTTTCCTTATAATATTGATCTGACCGAAGTGTCAGGAACTGATCTCTGTGTGGAAGCCTATGAGATTTTAAGCCTGAAAATTCATTATCCCAATCACTGAAGGTCAGAACAGACATTTTTTCCTTTCTTCTTCTTCTTCCTTTTTTTTTTTTCTTTTAATGAACTTTTAAAAGTTTAGAGGCTTAACTATAGCTATTATAAATGAAGCTTAGGGCCAAAACAGAGGCGGAAATCAAAGACGAGGTGACATCATGTCACTAAATTAGGCTAAATTTAGTGTTTTCTTCCCTCCCCCCTCCATTTATCATAACATCCACATGCATATAAATTAAAAAAAAATGCAGTCTTTTATAAGGGAAAAACTTTCATACACCTAAGAAAAAAGGACTCTAGTTCTTGCAGGTCTCAGGTTGATGTGCTTACCTATTATTCACCCTTTCTCAAGCTTATATCAATGGGGGATATCGTACTTTTATAAAGACCCAAATCATTCTCAAAATTAAATAAAAATTATTTCTTTAAAGTCTGTCTGTCCTGTGCACTTGTGTACCCTAGATCTCCTCTTCTTCACTCAGATGACTCCGATACCTAAGAGCACCAGTCACAAAAACATGGTTACTGTTTCATACCAACATTATCCATTACCTGAAGCCTTGTTTGATAAAAGAAACAAACCAGTCAAAGAAGAGATTTATTGCACAATAGCAATATGAATTACAGGTTCTCTACACTCTAAGGAGTGTTCTATATTTTCTAGCTATTTAGCTTATTTTTTAGAAAGCAAACCAGAAATATCATTAACTAGCCTTCCCCTCAACAACTGTTCCTTCTGATTCAGTCCAGTGTGAGGTGTTGAACCACATTGTTCAACAATCAGCATAGATTATAAATTAAGAAGTGTGGATTTTATTTTTATTTATATAACTTAGAGAAATAAAAAAAATCACCCATAATTTAAACATAAATGTAATCATTTAGAAATAGATAAAAAGATAATAACTTTCTTTCTGTCCTATAAATATTCCCTCATTACTATGATGCAATAATGTTTATACATAAATGGATGTTACAACTTAAATTCAACTTAAATTCAACTTAACTGAATTGAAATTACCACATAAGGGATCATTCTGTTTACGTATAAACTTTTTTGCATCATGGTAATCAGGGCATATTTCTAAGACAGAGAGAAAATTCATTATTTCATGATTAATTTAAGAGGACTATCTCCTTGAAAATACTTCTACTTAGTAAATAAAAATCGAATTCCAACATACACAAATATATGTGCATTGTCGAGCGGGACAAATATAAATTTTAAGCATTTTTTCATGTTGTTCCAAAGCTACAAATCTAAGTGCAACTTTAAATATTTCATGTAGCATAAGTAAGGAACTAAGTTTCCTATATAAAATTTTTACCAAATGATTTCGATTGACCTTAATATTTATTCTGTTAAAGAAAAAAACTTAAAAACAAACTTGTAACATAAAAATAAATAAACAAGAATATTAGTAAGTACATAAGTAAATGAAAGTGAATAAATAAATTGATAAATACATACATGTATGCATACCTACACAGTGGTAGTCATTCTACTAGGCTCTTGTAAATTCCAAGATTTTGTTTATTTACAACTGTTTTTCAATGTAACTTTTCTTTAGTTTAACTTATGGTATCTTGCATTTTATGTGCTATTGTTAGTTACTTAGAAATTTTTCTTGAATAAGATAGTTTCTTTTTTAAATTTTAATTGCATATTTTATTTAGTCCAATGTATACTCTCATTTCAATATAATTATTCATTCAATAATTAATATAAATTATGAATAAGATATTGTGTTTTTAATATTAAAACTGACATGGTATCTACTTTTTAATTTTTATTTTTATTTAAATTCAATAGCCAACATAGTACATGATTAGTCTCAGATGTCAAGTTCAATATTTCATCAGTTCTGTATAAGACCAAGTGCTCATCACATCACTGCCTTCCTTAATGTGCATCACCTAATTGCCCTATCTTCCCATCTACCCCCTCCAACAACCTCAGTTTGTTACCTATAGTTAAGAGTCTTTCATGGTTTGTCCCCCTCTCTGATTACCCACCATTCAGTTTTCCCTCTCTTCTCCTCTGACCTGCTGCACTACTTTTTATATTCCACATATGAGTGAAGCCATATGATAATTGCTTTTCTCTGATTAACTTATTTTGTTCAGATAATACCTTCGAGTTCCTTCCACATTGCTTTAAATGATAAGTATTGATCTTTTCTGATGATTAGATGAATACAATGGAATATTAATAAGATAGAATTTCTGCTTGAGAAGGAATTATCTGAATTTACATTATTTTCATTTCTTAAAAATATGCAGAATTTGATTAAATATTTCTTTGTGACTTAGAATTATAACATTAACATTAATAATAATAATAATAATACCATGCTTTTGTATAGTGACACACTTAAGGAGCCCTGAGACCTTACAAATTATTTGACTCTATGATAAATGGTACTATAAAAATGTAATTTTTAGTATTTTATTTTTTCCTCTATTTATCTGTTATGCTACTTCTTGTTGTTTGAGTGTATGTGCATATATGTATGTATGCATAATACAATTACTGAGTAGCACTGTAAGGATAAAGTTTCTTTGCAAAAGTGACAATAAAATAAATGCTTTTGAAGAGCCCTTACAGCTTAGGGTTTCTTAAAACAAATTTTCTTTTTTCAAGTTCCTAGATGAATGTGTAGCAGATAATTCATTCTTCTATAAACATGAAATGCATTAACATAAGACAATAAATGAAACTATACAGCACTATTAAAATCATGATTTGGATAAGGACTAGATTTCAAAATGAGAAAAACAAGTAAAATAATTTATAATCAAAATTAATCTTAAATCTTGCTTAAGAATGCATCACAACAGAGACTGACATTCTTGCTATTAATAGTCTAATTAAAACCATTCCTTACATTAGTACTAGAATCGGGTTTTTTTTTTTTTTCAGTAAAAGATTAGATGAGGTAATTCTATACAACTTAGGGCAATAAAAATACATAACTTTTATAGTAGAACAATATTTAGAGTGAAAAATTCCGACAAAATACTAAAAACCAGTTAGAAGCCTTTCTTAATATAATCACTTGAACCATCCAAAATTATAGTTGTTTTTATTTTGTTTTGTTTGTTTCTTTTCTTTGGTTTGGTTAGTTCTTTCTTTTCTCAAGCATGTAAGCACATATAGTTCAATTTTAATGATTCTAGTATGTAAACACACACGGAGTAGTGCCTGTTGTATGGTCTGATATAATAAGTCCATATGAAATAGTATAGTAATACTTGTTTTTAATATAAAATCTCAATTAAAAAATAAATTTCTAGTCTTCCACTTCAGGGAGATGGAATACATTTATTTTCCTCTAATATTCCTATAAGCTAAGACAATAAACCCAAGACATTATATACAAAACACATATAAGAAGACTTCTGAAGGAAAGACAAAGAAGACAGACTAGCTATAGACCTGGTACCAAAGAAAAGACAGTAGCGATTTATTTTAGTTTTCTTTTTGTCTCTTGGATTTAAAGAAGCTAAAACTGGATATACCAGTAAACACAAGGGGGAAAAAAAAAAAGTCTCCTCTTTCTAGTCTAACAACTTAGGATAGCAGGAGTTAGAAATAAAAGCTTTAAGATAATAAATGTTGTACTCTGGTAAGCACCCACCCCACCACGTTTCCATGTGAAACATAATATTTTAAATTTCCAATTAGGAACTTGAAAAATAACAATTTAATCACAAATCAAGTAGAAAAAATAAATATGACATCAGTGTTCAACGAAATTGAAAAAAGCAACAGAGAAAAATAAGAGAAAATAATAAAATCTAAAAGCTGGGTTTCTGAAAAGATCTATAGAATAGGTTAAACTCCAGCCAGGCCAATCAAGATAAAAGGAAAGAATTCACAAATATTATCAGATATGAAAGAGGAAGTGTAACTATGAATCACAATATAAGGAAAATAAAGGAATACTTCGAACAACTCAATATCCACACATTTGATAACATAAATAAATGAAACAATGGCTGTCAAAAGACAAGTTATCAAATCTCAATAAAAAAAGATCATGTAAATATATTTATTATTATATCTATAAGAATTTGAATAGAAATTTAATGATTTGCTAGAGGAGTGATGTTAATCACGTGAAGAATAGGAAGTCTTGAATATTTCTTCCAATAAAAAAAGTCTATAATTTTTAAAGAGAACATGAGAACCATATGATACTCTCAATAGATGCTGAAAAAGCATTTGACAAAGTACAGCATCCTTTCTTGATCAAAACTCTTCAGAGTGTAGGGATAGAGGGTACATATCTCAATACCATCAAAGCCATCTAAGAAAAAAACACATTAAATATCATTCTCAATGGGGAAAACTGAGAGCTTTTCCCCTTAAGTCAGGAACATGGCAGGGTTGTCCACTATCACTACTGCTATTCAACATAGTACTAAAAGTTCTAGCTTCAGCAATTAGACAACAAAAAGAAATAAAAGGCATCCAAATTAACAAAGAAGAGGTCAAACTCTCACCTTTTGCAGACAATATGATAGTTTATATGGAAAACCCAAAAGACTCTACTCCAAAACTGTTAGAACTTACATAGGAATTCAGTAAAGTGGCATAATATAAAATCAATGCACAGAAAGAAATTGCATTTCTATATAGCAACAGCAACACAGAAGAAAGAAATTAAGGAGCTGGCCCCATTTACAATTGCACCCCAACCATAAGATACCTAGGAATAAACCTAACTAAAAAGGCAAAGAATCTGTACTCATAAAACTGTAAGTACTCATGAAAGAAATCGAAGAAGGCACAAAGAAATGGAAAAATGTTCCATTGGATTGGAAGAACAAATATTGTGAAAATGTCTATGCTACCTATAGAAGCTACATGTGTAGGGAAATCCCTATCAAAGCACCATCTTTTTTTTTTTTTTTCAAAGAAAAAATGGAACAAATAATCCTAAAATTTATATGGAACCAGAAAAGATCCAAAACTGCCAGAGGAATGTTGAAAAAGAAACCAGGTGGTGTCATCACAATTCCAGACTTCAAATACTGTAACAAAGCTGTAATCATCAAGACAGTATGGTACTGGCACAAAAACAGACACATAGATCAATTGAACAGAATACAGAACCCAGGGGCGCCTGGGTGGCTCAGAGGGTTAAGCCTCTGCCTTCAGCTCAGGTCATGGTCTCAGGGTCCTGGGATCGAGCCCCACGTCGGGCTCTCTGCTCAGCGGGGAGCCTGCTTCCTCCTCTCTCTGCCTGCCGCTCTGCCTACTGTGATATCTGTCTGTCAAATAAATAAATAAAATCTTTAAAAAAAAAAAAAAGAATACAGAACCCAGAAATGGACGCTCAACTCTTGGCCAACTGATCTTCAACAAATTAGGAAAAAATGTCCAATACGAAAAACAAACAAACAAACAAAACAGTCTCTTCAACAAATGGCATTGGGAAAACTGGACAGCCACATACAGAAAAATGAAACTGGACCATTTTCTTACATCACACACAAAAATAGATTCAAAATGGATGAAAGACCTCAATGTGAGAAAGTAATCCATCAAAATCTTTGAGGAGAACACAGGCACCAACCTTTTTAAACTCAGCCCAAGCAACTCCTTCCTACAAACATCACCAAAGGCAAGGGAAACAAGTGCAAAAATGAAGAGATTATGCTGAGTGAAATAAGTCAAGCAGAGAGAGTCAATTATCATATGGTTTCACTTATTTGTGGAGCTATACAAATAGCATGGAGGACAAGGGGAGTTAGAGAGGAGAAGGAAGTTGGGAGAAATTAGAAGGGGAGGTGAACCATGAGAGACTAGGGACTCTGAAAAACAATCCGAGGGGTTTGAAGCAGCAGGGGGTGGGAGGCTGGGGGGACCAGGTGGTGGGTATTAGAAAGGGCATGGATTGCATGGGGCACTGGGTGTGGTGCAAAAATAATGAATACTGTTATGCTGAAAATAAATTTAAAAAAATACAAATAGAAAAAAAATAATAAAATTTAAAAAAAGAAATTTAAAATTTTTGATACTGTTAAAAAAAAGAAAGAAAGAAAGAAAGAAAGAAAGAAACCTACCAAGTCCTGGGGTAAGAAGTTTGGAGCAGCAGTTGCCAAACTGGTGGAGGCTCAGCGTGAACAACTCTGAGTGTTAAAAAATCCAGAGGAACACAGTCTTAGTGGGCAACTTACAATATTGTGAGATTTGCCCCCAAGAACTCAGAGTAAATGTCGGGGTGGTTGGGGGTTGGGTGAGCCTGGTGGTGGGTATTAT
Organism: Mustela nivalis; assembly: GCF_964662115.1. Classification (NCBI taxonomy): domain Eukaryota; kingdom Metazoa; phylum Chordata; class Mammalia; order Carnivora; family Mustelidae; genus Mustela; species Mustela nivalis. The sequence continues at coordinate 37,766,804 of NC_139032.1, read as the reverse complement.
GGAGAGCACATGTTGCATGGAGCACTGGGTGTGGTACATAAATAATGAATTTAGGAACACTGAAAAAAAATTAACTTAATTTAAAAAGTTAATCATATTACATTAAAAAAAAAAATCCCTCCTGCTTCTGGCAGGATAAGAAGAACATGAATCATATTGAAATACTCCAGAGCAATCCAATCTTAAAAGGGCCCACCCACAGGGAAAACTAGTTAACTGCAGCCTAATCAGTTGGGTATTTTCAGAGGCTGAGTGAACTCCGGAAGGAAAATAACCAACTTTAGCTGGTTCTAGCCATTTTTTTTAAAATAGTATTTTAATTCTTTTTTTTTTTTTAAGATTTTATTTATTTATTTGACACAGAGAGAAATCACAAGTAGGCAGAGAGGCAGGCAGAGGGAAGAGGAAGCAGGCTTCCTGCTGAACAAAGAGCTCCACTGAGCTTGGATCCCAAGCTAAATCCCAGTATCCAGGGATCAGGACCTGAGAGGAAGGCAGAGGCTTAACCCACTGAGCCAATAAGACGACCCTGGCTCTAGCCTTCAATGTGATAGAAGGGAGATGCCAAAATTCAGCCCACTCTACCCATCCTGTCCCACTAAAAGGGAAACTTATGAAATTCAAAATACATAGACACAGGCTCACTGAATGACTGAGACCTAATCAGAAGAGTGGAGAACACTTTCCCTTCCACAATATCCATAATGCAATATCCATAATGCCCATTTATAATAATTCTGCTTTGGGTGTATCATGTCCAGCTACCGAGAAAAAATTACAAGGCATAACAAAATACAAAAACAAAACAGAAGAAAGAAACAAACAAACAGAAACCTCAAACAAAAACAGGTGGGCAATATAAGCATAGAGATTAAAATCCTAAAAAAAGGGGGGGAGGAGTCAAGATGGCGGAGAAGTAGCAAGCTGAGACTGCTTCAGCTAGCCGGAGATCAGCCAGATAGCTTATCTAAAGATTGCAAACACCTGAAAATCCATCGGCAGATCGAAGAGAAGAAGAACAGCAATTCTGGAAACAGAAAAACAACCACTTTCTGAAAGGTAGGACCGGCGGAGAAGTGAATCCAAAGCGATGGGAAGCTAGACCCCGGGGGGAGGGGCCGGCTCTCGGCAAGCGGCAGAGCAACCGCGCACAAAATCAGGACTTTTAAAAGTCTGTTCTGCTGAGGGACATCGCTCCAGAGGCTAAACCGGGGCGAAGCCCACGCGGGGTCAGCGTGGCCTCAGGTCCCGCAGGGTCACAGAAGGAACCGGGGTGTCTGAGTGTCGCAGAGCTTGCGGGTATTGGAACGGGAAAGCCGGCTACAGAGACAGAGCCGACAGTAAGCTCACAGCTCGGTGTTACCTTGAACCGGCCGCAGGCTCGGTGAGCTCGGAGCGCGGCCGGAGGTCAGGCAGATGGGAGTAACTGGGCACTGTTCTCTGAGGGCGCACTGAGGAGTGGGGCCCTGGGCTCTCGGCTTCTCCGGGCCGGAGACCAGGAGGCTGCCATTTGTATTCCCGTCCTCCGGAACTCTACGGAAAGCGCGCAGGGAACAAAAGCTCCTGAAAGCAAACCCGAGCGGATTACTCACCCCGGCCCCGGGTAAGGGCGGTGTAATTCCGCCTGGGGCAAAGACACTTGAGAATCACTACAACAGGCCCCTCCCCCAGAAGATCAACAAGAACTCCAGCTGAGACCAAGTTCACCTACCAAGGAGTACAGTTTCAATACCAAGGAGAGCAGCAGAATTCCAGAGGAGGAGAAAGCCAAGCGCAGAACTCATGGCCTTTTTCCTGTGATTTTTTTTAGTCTTGCAGTTAATTTAATTTTTTCTTTTTCATTTTTTTTTTTTCTCCCCTTCGGGTAAAATTTTTTTTTTTTAATTGTTACCTTTTTCTTTTTTAACAATTTTTTACTAGTTTATCTAATATATATATTTTTTCTTTTTTACATTTTTCTTAGGTGTTTTCTTTTTTTAAAAATTCTTTTCTTTTTTTCCTCTTTTTGCTTTTTTTTTTCTTTCTTCCTTTTTGAACCTCTTTTTATCCCCTTTCTCCCCACTCACGATTTTGGATCTCTTCTAATTTGGTTAAAGCATATTTTCCTGGGGTTGTTGCAACCCTTTTAGTATTTTACTTGCCCCTTCATTTACTCTTATCTGGACAAAATGAAAAGACGTAAAAATTCAACACAAAAAAATGAACAAGAGGCAGTACTGAAGGCTAGGGACCTAATCAATACAGACATTGGTAATATGTCAGATCTAGAGTTCAGAATGACAATTCTCAAGGTTCTAGCCGGGCTCGAAAAAGGCATGGAAGATATTAGAGAAACCCTCTCGAGAGATATAAAAGCCCTTTCTGGAGAAATAAAAGAACTAAAATCTAACCAAGTTGAAATCAAAAAAGCTATTAATGAGCTGCAATCAAAAATGGAGGCTCTAACTGCTAGGATAAATGAGGCAGAAGAAAGAATTAGTGATATAGAAGACCAAATGACAGAGAATAAAGAAGCTGAGCAAAAGAGGGACAAACAGCTACTGGACCACGAGGGGAGAATTCGAAGGATAAGTGACACCATAAGACAAAACAACATTAGAATAATTGGGATTCCAGAAGAAGAAGAAATAGAGAGGGGAGCAGAATGTATACTGGAGAGAATTATTGGGGAGAATTTCCCCATTATGGCAAAGGGAATGAGCATCAAAATTCAGGAGGTTGAGAGAACGCCCTCAAAATCAATAAGAATAGGCCCACACCCCGTCACCTAATAGTAAAATTTACAAGTCTCAGTGACAAAGAGAAAATCCTGAAAGCAGCCCAGGAAAAGAAGTCTGTAACATACAATGGTAAAAATATTAGATTGGCAGCTGACTTATCCACAGAGACCTGGCAGGCCAGAAAGAGCTGGCATGATATTTTCAGAGCACTAAACGAGAAAAACATGCAGCCAAGAATACTATATCCAGCTAGGCTATCATTGAAAATAGAAGAAGAGATTAAAAGCTTCCAGGACAAACAAAAACTGAAAGAATTTGCAAATACCAAACCAGCTCTACAGGAAATATTGAAGGGGTCCTCTAAGCAAAGAGAGAGCCTACAAGTGGTAGATCAGAAAGGAACAGAGACCATATACAGTAACAGTCACCTTACAGGCAATACAATGGCACAAAATTCATATCTCTCAATACTTACCCTGAATGTGAATGGGCTAAATGCCCCTGTCAAAAGACACAGGGTATCAAAATGGATAAAAAAAACAAAACCCATCTATATGTTGCCTCCAGGAAACTCATTTTAAGCCCGAAGACACCTCCTGATTTAAAGTGAGGGGGTGGAAAAGAATTTACCATGCTAATGGACATCAGAAGAAAGCAGGAGTGGCAATCCTTATGTCAGATCAATTAGATTTTAAGCCAAAGACTATAATAAGAGATGAGGAAGGACACTATATCATACTCAAAGGGTCTGTCCAACAAGAAGATTTAACAATTTTAAATATCTATGCCCCCAACGTGGGAGCAGCCAACTATATAAACCAATTAATAACAAAATCAAAGAAACACATCAACAATAATACAATAATAGTAGGGGACTTTAACACTCCCCTCACTGAAATGGACAGATCATCCAAGCAAAAGATCAGCAAGGAAATAAAGGCCTTAAACGACACACTGGACCAGATGGACGTCACAGATATATTCAGAATATTTCATCCCAAAGCAACAGAATACACATTCTTCTCTAGTGCACATGGAACATTCTCCAGAATAGATCACATCCTCGGTCCTAAATCAGGACTCAACCGGTATCAAAAGATTGGGATCATTCCCTGCATATTTTCAGACCACAATGCTCTAAAGCTAGAACTCAACCACAAAAGGAAGTATGGAAAGAACCCAAATACATGGAGACTAAACAGTATCCTTCTAAAGAATGAATGGGTCAACCGGGAAATTAAAAAGAATTGAAAAAATCATGGAAACAAATGATAATGAAAATACAACGGTTCAAAATCTGTGGGACACAATAAAGGCAGTCCTGAGAGGAAAATATATAGCGGTACAAGCCTTTCTCAAGAAACAAGAAAGGTCTCAGGTACACAACCTAACCCTCCACCTAAAGGAGCTGGAGAAAGAACAAGAAAGAAACCCTAAGCCCAGCAGGAGAAGAGAAATCATAAAGATCAGAGCAGAAATCAATGAAATAGAAACCAAAAAAACAATAGAACAAATCAACGAAACTAGGAGCTGGTTCTTTGAAAGAATTAATAAAATTGATAAACCCCTGGCCCGACTTATCAAAAAGAAAAGAGAAAGGACCCAAATAAATAAAATCATGAATGAAAGAGGAGAGATCACAACTAACACCAAAGAAATACAAACTATTATAAGAACATACTATGAGCAACTCTACGGCAATAAATTTGACAATCTGGAAGAAATGGATGCATTCCTAGAAACATATAAACTACCACAACTGAACCAGGAAGAAATAGAAAGCCTGAACAGACCCATCACCAGTAAGGAGATTGAAACAGTCATTAAAAATCTCCAAACAAACAAAAGCCCAGGGCCAGACGGCTTCCCGGGGGAATTCTACCAAACATTTAAAGAAGAACTAATTCCTATTCTCCTGAAACTGTTCCAAAAAATAGAAATGGAAGGAAAACTTCCAAACTCATTTTATGAGGCCAGCATCACCTTGATCCCAAAACCAGAGAAGGATCCCACCAAAAAAGAGAGCTATAGACCGATATCCTTGATGAACACAGATGCGAAAATACTCAACAAAATACTAGCCAATAGGATTGAACAGTACATTAAAAAGATTAGTCACCACGACCAAGTGGGATTTATTCCAGGGCTGCAAGGTTGGTTCAACATCCGCAAATCAGTCAATGTGATACAACACATTATTAAAAGAAAGAACAAGAACCATACGATACTCTCAATAGATGCTGAAAAAGCATTTGACAAAGTACAGCATCCCTTCCTGATCAAAACTCTTCAAAGTGTAGGGATAGAGGGCAAATATCTCAATATCATCAAAGCCATCTATGAAAAACCCACCGCAAATATCATTCTCAATGGAGAAAAACTGAAAGCTTTTCCGCTAAGGTCAGGAACACGGCAGGGATGTCCATTATCACCACTGCTATTCAACATAGTACTAGAGGTCCTAGCCTCAGCAATCAGACAACAAAAGGAAATTAAAGGCATCCAAATCGGCAAAGAAGAAGTCAAATTATCACTCTTCGCAGATGATATGATACTATATGTGGAAAACCCAAAAGACTCCACTCCAAAACTGCTAGAACTTATACAGGAATTCAGTAAAGTGTCAGGATATAAAATCAATGCACAGAAATCAGTTGCATTTCTCTACACCAACAGCAAGACAGAAGAAAAAGAAATTAAGGAGTCAATCCCATTTACAATTGCATCCAAAACCATAAGATACCTAGGAATAAACCTAACCAAAGAGACACAGAATCTATACTCAGAAAACTATAAAGTACTCATGAAAGAAATTGAGGAAGACACAAAGAAATGGAAAAATGTTCCATGCTCCTGGATTGGAAGAATAAATATTGTGAAAATGTCTATGCTACCTAAAGCAATCTACACATTTAATGCAATTCCTATCAAAGTACCATCCATCTTTTTCAAAGAAATGGAACAAATAATGCTAAAATTTATATGGAACCAGAAAAGACCTCGAATAGCCAAAGGGATATTGAAAAAGAAAGCCAACGTTGGTGGCATCACAATCCCGGACTTCAAGCTCTATTACAAAGCTGTCATCATCAAGACAGCATGGTACTGGCACAAAAACAGACACATAGATCAATGGAACAGAATAGAGAGCCCAGAAATAGACCCTCAACTCCACAGTCAACTAATCTTTGACAAAGCAGGAAAGAATGTCCAATGGAAAAAAGACAGCCTCTTCAATAAATGGTGCTGGGAAAATTGGACAGCCACATGCAGAAAAATGAAATTGGACCATTTCCTTACACCACACACAAAAATAGACTCAAAATGGATGAAGGACCTCAATGTGCGAAAGAAATCCATCAAAATCCTTGAGGAGAACACAGGCAGCAACCTCTTCGACTTCAGCCGCAGCAACATCTTCCTAGGAACATTGCCAAAGGCAAGGGAAGCAAGGGAAAAAATGAACTATTGGGATTTCATCAAGATCAAAAGCTTTTGCACAGCAAAGGCAACAGTTAACAAAATCAAAAGACAACTGACAGAATGGGAGACGATATTTGCAAACAACATATCAGATAAAGGACTAGTGTCCAAAATCTATAAAGAACTTATAAAACTCAACAACCAAAGAACAAATAATCCAATCAAGAAATGGGCAGAGGACATGAACAGACATTTCTGCAAAGAAGACATCCAGATGGCCAACAGACACATGAAAAAGTGCTCCATATCACTCGGCATCAGGGAAATACAAATCACAACCACAATGAGATATCACCTCACACCAGTCAGAATGGCTAAAATCAACAAGTCAGGAAATGACAGATGCTGGCGAGGATGCGGAGAAAGGGGAACCCTCCTACACTGTTGGTGGGAATGCAAGCTGGTGCAGCCACGCTGGAAAACAGTCCAGAGGTTCCTCAAAATGTTGAAAATAGAACTGCCCTATGACCCAGCAATTACACTACTGGGTATTTACCCTAAAGATACAAACGTAGTGATCCAAAGGGGCACGTGCACCCGAATGTTTATAGCAGCAATGTCCACAATAGCCAAACTATGGAAAGAACCTAGATGTCCATCAACAGATGAATGGATCAAGAAGATGTGGTATATATACACAATGGAATACTATGCAGCCATCAAAAGAAATGAAATCTTGCCATTTGCGACAACATGGATGGAACTAGAGCGTATCATGCTTAGCGAAATAAGTCAAGCAGAGAAAGACAACTATCATATGATCTCCCTGATATGAGGAAGTGGTGATGCAACATGGAGGCTTAAGTGGGTAGGAGAAGAATAAATGAAACAAGATTGGATTGGGAGGGAGACAAACCATAAGTGACTCTTAATCTCACAAAACAAACTGAGGGTTGCTGGGGGGAGGGGGTTTGGGAGAAGGGGGTGGGATTATGGACATTGGGGAGGGTATGTGCTTTGGTGAGTGCTGTGAAGTGTGTAAACCTGGTGATTCACAGACCTGTACCCCTGGGGATAAAAATATATGTTTATAAAAAATAAAAAATTAAATTAAAAAAAAATCCTAAAAAAAAAAAGTGTTACTGATCAAACACACTGTAACAGAAATGAGGAATATTATAAGGGGTTTATTAACTGGACATGTTTTAATAAAGAATTTTAGGCTTGAGAATATATCAATAGAAACTCCTCAAAAGTAAAAAAGCAAGGAGAATAAGAGTGAAGCAAACAAAACCCAGAATATTCAAGTACTGTTGGATGACTACAAAAGGCAAAACATGTATGTAATGGAAATACCAGAAGAAGAAAAAGAGAAAGTGTCCTGAGCACTCTATGAAGGCGCACACATGCATTGCGTCTTTCTATGATGTCAGATTTATTCAATCATAAAAGCAAAGTTAAATCACAACAATAAGGCCAGTTCAGGATTCCAAACTCAATGACAATTTACCATGTGATTAAATTTGGCTTCTTACACAGCATACATGGTAGGACAGAAGCCACACAACAAACAAGATAGCAGAAGGGTACAGAAAGTTAAGGAAACTAACCTGAAGTCAGTCTGTGGGTGTGCAGTTGAGATAGTGCCTCTGTCTGGTCCCAGTCAGCTCTCTGCACTTACTGCTTCTGATGTTCAAGCAGTGAAAAATCTTTGTTCTGTTCAGAGATCAATTGGGTGGAGCCTTCTGGGGCAGTTGCCTTTTTTAAGTGTTCAGATATAGAGGGGTCATATCTGAAGGGTCTAATGGTTTGCTGCCAAAATCCTCCTGTTTTTAAAGGGATTTAATTAGTTTCAGGTCTGCAGACCCCCTGGTTCTATTCGTTATCAGTTCTAGGATGTCAGCTTACATTGGTCCTGGTGAGATCTCCTAGCTTCAGTATCTTAACTGCTTGCACCATTGCTTGACACAGGCTTTTGCTGGACACAAGTTCCTGCTTGACATGAGAGACTCCATTTTGCACTCTACAGAAAGGAACAGAAGAATTATTTGGAACAATAATGGATATGAATCTTCCCAGTTAATATAATACACGAAACTGAAGATCACAGATCCAGGAAACTCGAGAACACCAAGCAGGAAAAATGAAAACGATAACAAAACTATACTTAGGCATATCATTTTCAAACTACAGAAAACCAAAGACAAAAAAATCCTGAAAGAAGCCAAATAAAAAAGCATTACCTAAGGGCGCCTGAGTGGCTCAGTGGGTTGAGCCTCTGTCTTCGGCTCGGGTCATGATCTTAGGGTCCTGGGATTGAGCCCCACATCAGGCTCTCTGCACAGCCATGAGCCTGCTTCCACTTCTCTCTCTACCTGCCTCTCTGCCTGCTTGTGATCTCTCTGTCAAATAAATAAATAAATAGCATTACCTATAGAGGAGCAAAGATAAGAATTATTTCCAACTTCTTCTCAGAGAGCATCAAACCAAACAAGAATGGAGTGAAATATTTAGTGTTGAAAGACTTGCCAATCTAGAATTCTGTACAATGTGACATTATCCACCAAAAGTGAAGGAGAAATAGACTTTCTCAGAAAAACAAAAATTGAAGAAATTTTTGTCAGTAGAACTGCCTTGTGAAAAATGTTAAAAGAAATTCTCTAGTTACAGAAGAACAAATTGAAAACAGACAAAAAATAAACTTCCCAATCCAATGAATCTTTGACTTCAGTTATCATCTCTCTAATTAATCATAATGTTGATATTGAAAAAAAAACACCTATTTTGTGTGCATTCCCTATTAAGTTATAATTTAAAAAAAAATACAATTGAGAGAACATAGGTACACAGTTTAAGTTTGGCGAGAGGTTTATAACGGATTTTGCCCAATGCATATTTATATCTAAAGGAGGCTCTTTCATATTCACCACAATAATCCATATGCATAAATACTTATTATAAAGTAGTATTTTGGGGCACCTGGGTGGCTCAGTGGGTTAAAGCCTCTGCCTTCGGCTCAGGTCATGATCTCAGGGTCCTGGGATGGAGCCCCGCATCGGGCTCTCTGCCAACAGAGAGCTTGCTTCCTTCTCTCTCTCTCTCTGCCTGCCTCTCTGCCTGCTTGTGATCTCTGCCTGCCAAATAAATAAATAAAAATCTTAAAAAATAGATAAATAAATAAATAAAGTAGTATTTTTAACCTGTTGTGGTATGTTGCAGGCATGTCATGATCAGCTCTGAGGTGTATTACCAATGATTTACTATTAATAATTTCAGCATTAAATTCAAATACTGTGCTTTTGCAAATAACTGTCCTATTATCACTAGTTTGAATCACAACCTACTCTCTGAAATGGAAAAATAATACAATAAAATTGTAACTATTTTAGAGAGAATTATTCACAGTACATGTGGTCAGTAGAGTCTGTCATGTGATGTGATATGAGTATGTACCATGAATATGTGATCACAACACTGTTACAATTATATATGTTGTGTTGGAAGATGTACATAACTGACTCCTTTAAAGAACTTTCAGGAAAGGGAGAGTTGAATAAAAGCTCTTAAGACTAAACTTAACATGAAGGTAAAAAAAAAAAGAAAGAAAAGAAAATGTGGAGCTTTAGTGTATTCTTTCTAAAATGTGTTCAGAAGCTATTATATTGAACCATTTCCTGAAAATGTAGACTTTAAAAGTATCAGATTTAGAAAAAAATTATGTTGAAATGATAACTTTATATAAAATATTTTTAAAATATGTAAACATGCCAATGATAATGTGTCTGAGGATATACTTCTCAAGTATATAGTATTCTTATACCAAAGAGTGTATGAGTTCTATTTATATCAAGAGTTTTTAGGGTAAAGCAAATTTTTTTTTATTAACTGAGTAGTCTGATAAACTTCCCACAATAATGTTCCATCACTGTGTTTGTATAATTTATCCACTAAGGGATTTTTTTATTTGTATTAAACTTTACCAGAAATTTGAGAAAATTATTGTTTAACATTTCTGAATAAATGGTTATTTTTGTTGTCTTGAGTGACTGACAGATACTAATTAATGAGATCATATACAAAATACAACCTTCAACTGAAAATTTATATGAAATAAAAATTTAAAAAGAATAAAGCTGAAAGAAAATACCAGATGGAGAAGAGAAATGTTCAAACATCAAATGAGAGCTTTTAATTTTTCTTTTAATTTTAATATTGGTGAGGAGCAGCACCTGTGTGGCTAACTCAGTTAAGCATCTGACTTGATTTTGCCTCATGTCATGATCTCAGGATTGCAAGACTGACCCCTGCATCTGTCTCCACATTGGGTGTGGATCTTGTTTAAGATTTTTTCTCTCCCTCAGCCATTCCCCACTCTCTCTCCCTCTTAAAAAAAATGAAACTAGTATCCATTGTTTTGTATGTCTTTTATTGGTCTCCATGTGACTGTTATACAGGACTCAGTTTACCACGTGTTTTTCTTTCTACCAAAGAATCATGAGTTAGAGTTCTCTTCTAGCTTATTTCTCCAGGTATTATGTTTTCAGTCCCTATACTAACCCTTGTACTCCAGAGGAATACTGCTCTCAAACACCTGATAAATGAAGGCATCCATCAGCAGCTACATAAATGACAAGTGGCTGGCTTGACAGGACAACTGCATAAAGTAGTATTATCTAAAAACCAACCCATTCAGTATGGCTTTCCCCACAACTATTAGATGTTACAACTAAGTGATGTGCGGCATTATTCAATTCCCAGATGTGTTTTTCCCTGAAAAAATACCCAGATGGGTATCTCCAATATGTCTAAAAATCATTGTATTTATTTATACTGGTGTAAAAGAAATAAACATGTCCCTAAACAAGGGAAGATAGTATCTCAAATCCACCGAAGATAAGTCTAGTGCTTTCTTTGCACCTGTTTTATTCAACAATTTTCCTGTTAGCATCCATACATCAGATGTTTAGACCCGGAAAGTTTCCTGAAGCATGTTTTGGAAGTTTTATCTTTCTTTCTTTTTGTAACTGTAAACTGTTTAGCCAAGAAGTTCCTCCATGGGGGTCACTTCTACACAGACAACACAGACACACACACTCATGCACACATGCATGCACATTAGTCACACATCCTGTCAAGTGCAGATACAAGATTGTGGCAGTTATTTGAATGTTGAAATGAGAGACAAAATAAAGATATATAAGCAGATCAATTAAAATACTTTGATTGAAAGGGTATATCATCAATCCAGCAATTAGAGTCCTGGGTATTTTTCCAAGACAAATGAAGATCTATGTTCAAGCAAAAATCTGTACACAAATGTTTATAAAAGCTTAATTTATAATAGTAAAAGACTGGAAGCATCCCTGATTTTATTTCTCATAATTTTCAATAAAATAATAACTATACTGACTCTAGCATTATCAAAATTGTGTAGTCTTAAATGAAATATTTGGTCAGAATCAGAGTGGGGAATAGATTCCTTTGATTGGTTGGTTATGTCTTCATTCGAACTTGAAAATTCATTCCATATCTTTGTTATAACTTGATGCATTCCCATGTGCTCAATGTTGTCTCTGCTACCTGAAGTATTCTTATGTGTCAAGACAATGGTGAACTTCCACTCATCATCTAATGGCCAATTCAAACATTTCCTCCTCCAAAAATCTCTCCTTTCACATCATTTATACTATCTATACCAATAGAGTTAGGTGTTCTCTTCATCACATATTTTTTACAGAAGTTGCTAGTCAAACACAAATTAATATCTATTGAACACATCTATTTATATGTAAGTTATGTGCTCAGTAACTGTGTGATTTACCACCCAAATTGGAATACTTCGGAAAGTAAAACATGATGCTATTAGTAACAATGTCAGGCTAACTGATATAAATTCAGATGATACCTTAAGACCTACGGTCAAACTCACTACTAAAAAATAATCATGAAAAGTTTGGGGACATATATATAAGGAGACTAGCAATTTGTTTTTCATGTAATTGATGTGTATTAATGTTCATGGCACCTGAATACACAAATAAATCCATAAATGACTTAACACACACACACACACACACACACATATGTATATTCTGGTCAGTAATCTTGATGATTCCTTTGATACTAGTTAATAAACTTCAATCCCTCAGTAATTGGTTGTACAACACTGGGGATGGGAATTTGCTCACCACATTTTCGTTTTGACATCTTGCTCCCTTTCAAGGCTCCACAGATAATGCATACCTGAGAAAGACTAGGAAGCTAAAGATAGGAGGAAGCCCCCACCTTTTTTTTTTTTTTTTAAATCTTGTTTCTTTGCTACTCTAGCAACAGTTACTTCCAATGTAATGTAGTCTGTGGATTTTTAACAGAAGTCACAACCATCATGTTCATCAGAGACTCTGGTGTCTTGGACTAACACCTCATCTTCAGAAATCTGGTTCTCTTGTGGCTCAGATACCTTTAACGGCTGGTCAGAATACAATTTCTCAAAGATCTGAGTTTCAGCTGTGCAGAACCTTTTCTCCAAGGTCAACTTTACTGACCCAAACCACTCCCCTTGTCTCATCAGCCCTAAGGGTGGCAAGAGTTTCATTCAATTGTTACCTCCATGATAACTTGGTATTCTCTCTGTGTTTTTCCAATTACTTATTTAACACCATCAAACCTAGTTAAGAATTATTTACATTAAGTTTTCTTGTTAAATAACTGAATTATACAGGCACCTTCTACAGGAATAATATTGCTACATATTGCATGGACTATGGATCCTGTGAGCTCATGTTCTTACACTATTCATTACTAATTTCTTATCAGTCACCAAAAGCATAAAATCAGTAATCGGGTGCAAGCAGAAAATATAATACAGGTAATGATTGTGATTCTATTTGCCTTCTGCAGCTCTATATCTGAAGATTTCAATAGAGAATATTAATATCATCACCTCTAAATTTTCCTGATGGCAAAATCTTATCTTTTTACCTTCATTGTTTTGGTAACTCCTTTAAAATCATTCCCTGATCATTTATGCCCTCTTCGAGATCTTAATCATAAACAAATACATTATCCCAGGAAAATGGCTCCCATTGCAGGGCTTTGGCTTTATCTCCAATATCCACCTTCCTAATATCCAATATTTATATTCTTTTGATTTTTAGTCATCATGCATAAAATAACAATTGCAATGGTAAATTTAATATAATAAATATATAGAACTATAAGGTATTAACTGCACTCATATTATGATTTATTCCAGATAACTTATTTTAGTTGATACAGTCTATTATTTCATTTAGCTCTTTTACATAATATATATCCAGAATAAGGGATGCCTGGGTGGCTCAGTTGGTTGAGCAACTGCCTTTGGCTCAGGTCATGATCCTGGACTTCCAGGATCGAGTCCCACATCAGGTTCCCAGCTCCTTGGGGAGTCTGCTTCTCCCTCTGACCTTCTCCTCTCTCATGCTCTCTCTCATTCTCTCTCAAATAAATAAATAAAATCTTTAAAAAATTATATATCCAGAATAATTATCTATTTTATTATAAATATTCACAATGGTCACTAATATGACTAACAATAACTTTTTTTTTTTTAAGATTTTATTTATTTATCAGAGAGGGGGGAGAGAGAGCGAGCACAGGCACACAGAATGGCAGGCAGAGGCAGAGGGAGAAGCAGGCTCCCTGCTGAGCAAGGAGCCCGATGTGGGACTCCATCCCAGGACGCTGGGATCATGACCTGAGCCGAGGGCAGCTGCTTAACCAACTGAGCCACCCAGGCGTCCCTAACAATAACTTTTTAATTTGGTTTGCAAATATTTATGTAACTACAGTCCAGCTTCTAAGCATTTAGTTTGGTTTCAGATTTTATCCATACTACACCACAACTAATATATTTGCCAATATATTTATATCTATTTTTCCCTTGGAATATGTCCTTAGTGAAAATACCTTGTTTTGGAAATACTGAGTTTGAGAGATGAAATCATATGCCTGTGCTAAAGCCAGACAAAAATCTGCTATCCTGATGGATTACTTCTAAGGCTCATCCACAACAGGAAATTCTAAGCAGTCTTTTCCTAGGTGGCCAGAAGATTTTGCATCAAAACTGGTACTAAGGGGTGCCTGGGTGGCTCAGGTCATGGTCCCTGGGTCCTGAAATCAAGCCCCACATCAGGCTCTCTGCTCAGCGGGGAGCCTGCTTCCTCCTCTCTCTGCCTGCCTCTCTGCCTACTTGTGATCTCTGTCTGTCAAATGAATGGATGAAATCTTTAAAAAAAAAAAAAAAGCTAGTACTAAGAAATTGAGGACTTTATTTTTCACAGAAAGCTTATTTGTTAGCATTGGTTTTTTTAAGTGTTTGCTAAGTTGAGAAAGAAGAACACCAGTCACATGGGCTAGTTAAGTTATTAAGTTCTTTTTGACTCAATCTGGAAGTGCAAGAGGTTGATACGGAGAGAAAAGGTTGAAGATCTTTTCTTTCTTTTTTTTTTCTAAGATTTTAATTATTTATTTGACAGAGAGAGATCACAAGTAGGCAGAGAGAGAGGAGGAAGCAGGCTAACTGCTGAGCAGAGCACCCAATGCTGGGCTCAATCCCAGGACCTTGGGATCATGACCTAAATGGAAGGCAGAGGCTTAACCCACTGAGCCACCCCGGTGCCCCCAAAGTTGAAGATTCTCAAAAACACTTTAAGATTACAGTTCAGACTTAGAGTTAATAGTCTCTTGAGATAGGGAACATTATTAACAGAGTGGCATTGTAAACATCTCATCTTCTGAGCACATTGCTAGTTTGGTCTTCCTCACTCCCCCTGAAATACATGCAGAGATATGAGATTCCTTAACCTAGGTCAGAACAGAGAAAGATGAAAATGTGCCTGGCACATAAAAATAAATGAGGAGGAAAAAGAGAAGATGTAGAGAAGAGTAAGAAAGCAGTAGTTAGAAGAATTAAGTTGTAATAAAAAATTTTAAAAGGAGCAGACCCAAAATATACATTCTTGAAAAATTAGTAAGACAAGGCTATAAACTGTGGAAGATCATTTTCAATGGTACGATGTGAATGAGAACTGGATTGGAATAAGAGTGCAGAACATGGTCAGAGATGACTAGGGCTGTATTTTCCAGAAGTTTGTTCATAAAGAAAATGAAAAAAATAAATTCATAATTGCAAAGAGTAATAAGATCAATGGGAGGGCATTAGATTTTTTGTTTTATTTTTTGCCTTCAAGATGAGGTTGCTTCTATATATTTAAATGTTGATGAGACAACAATGTATAAGTGATTATTATTGCATTTGCAAATTGTGCAGTTTTTTAAAGGATATCATGTACAAGAAATTCATACATGCAACTAGTAGAATTGGTAGGAAAAGTGGAAGCAGAATCTTCAATAAAACCTAGATAGAGATGCAAGAACCTAAATAAATGTTTTTTTATGAACAAATTTTGGGTTGAAGATGAATAGTTTTAAGTTGTAATTATATGCATAGTAATAGCAATAATTGGGGTGGGTAATACTGCCAAAAGAATGTGCAGAGTAAGAAGAGAAGGGAAAGGAAGGAAAGAGGAAGAAACGAATGAAGAAAAATCAGGGAACCTTTAGAAATATCCTTCAGTTGGTAACAGATTAGAATGCTTTTGTTTGTGAATGGACATATTCATGTGATTTTCAGATGTCTATATTCTATATATATATATTTATATCTATATCAATGTGTATGTTTTTGTTTATCTAATTCTGGAACCTACAAATATAGAAAAAGCAGAAAAATTTCATCTTTGCACATCCACTGTTTGACAAAGATCTCAAATATATTCATAAAATTTTGAATTTTTTTCATTGTGTGCTATTTTTAAAATTTGCTTTTGTACTTTTCTTAATAATGGATTTCAGTATCCAAAATGTAAAATAAACAGAAAATTGCCTGAAAATTATGTCTTTAATTTTTATGGATAGCAGAAAACTAAATATAACCAACAATAATATGATATTGAGGTATTCATTTTCCCCAAAGTAGGCTACAGAAATAAAGCTCCTGATATTTGTCAGCTGTATAATTGCTACTTAATTGAAATACATTATGAGAATCAAAATTAATTTTTGTCTGGGACTTTTATATTTTGCCAACTTATTTATTAATAATTCTGAAGATTTCAAAATTAAAGCACTGTATAATCAATCAGTCTTTTTCCATCATAATTACTTGGAGTGACCATTACTTTTACCCCAAGATATGAGAAAACACAATCAATGGAAATAAAACAATGGAATTTTCATATTTAACAAGCATTTCAGGAAATCATTGTGTTGTCCTCTAAAATATCTCTCAATAATCTCTACCTCCTTGTAATTCAACCTTTGTATAATCATTTCCCTTCAAGTGTGGACTGGATCTAATGATTTGATTCTAACAGAGTACTCCAGTGTGATAGAATGCCCTTCCAGGTTTAGCTTGTAAATCATTGTGACTTCTTTCTTGTTCACATTCAATTTCTCTTTCTTGTTTGCTCCCACTTGCTCAAATTGATGAAGCCAGCTGCCATGTTCTAAGATGCCTCACGGACAGCCCTGTTTTACAAGGAGTTGAGGACAGTCTCTGGCAAGCAGCCAGCAAGGAACTGAAGCCCCTAATCCAAAAACTTGCAAGGGACTGAATGCTGCCAACAATCACCAATTGAGTAGATTGTGGATCCTTTCAGTATTAAATATGGACAAAACTGCATCTTGGAAGACACTTTAATTGCAGGCTTGTAAGTGTCCCTGAGTCTGAGAACACAAATAAGCCACATGCAGATATTGTAACATAGGAAATGTGTATTGTTACAAAATTCTAATTTTTGGACAATTTTTAAAGCAGCAATAGACAACAGAATAATATTGGACACTAAGACCAAGGACCATTATTAGAAAAATAAGTAGCAGCAAAATCATAATCTTAATCATAAGAACACAAAGATTTTCTTCTTGGAGCCCTTAAACATCTATTATTACAACTTGAATGTTCCAGCATCATAACACACTTAAAAAAAAAAAAAAAGCAGCAAGGAAATTCTCTGGGAATCACTCATCTGATATAACAAAGAGATCTCAAAACATAGTGTCCTAAATAAGATATATATTTTTTACTTTTACATAACTTTGTAAAAATAACCAAATTGTCCAGAGCTAAAACTCAAGCAGTACGAGCTATAACAGTAGGACCCAGACACTATCTATTTTGTTCTTCTGCCACATTGAGTGTGCTGACTTAATACATAGAATTAAAGTTGGCTTACTATCATTATATCTGCATTTTTTACTGTTATGATGGGGAAGAGAATATAGAGAGTGAGTTTTCTTTTAATGATACGGCACTGAAATTGTGTATTTTTTTTTTCTTTTGACACTCTTTTAGCCAGAATTTATTCATGTGGCACACAAAGCTTCAAAGAAAGCCAGGAAAGGTAGTTTCTAGCAGACAAGCCATATGTCCAATAAAACTCTGAAAGCAAGTTTGGATTTGAAAGATGCATGATTTATCAGTTACAGAAATCAATTTCGCATCAAAGACATTGTATTTTCTTAAAGAAATTAGGCAAGCAAAACACATAAACAGAATGTGAGGTATGACAGAAGCTGGCATTTTCAAGAGGTTGAAGATGATACATTACAGCTTTAGTGTAGGGTTCTGGAGGAGTTTGAATGAGTTTATTGAAAATGAACTTACTAAAAGAGATGACTCCAGAAGGTTAGCTTGGTGTCTTAGCAGAAAGTCTAAAAGCCCTACCAGAGATGGATTTTTTGTTTGTTTGTTTGTTTGTTCATTTGTTTGTTTGTTTCCCTAAGAAGAAGGGAAGCACAAGGATCCTAGACCATTTCAGTTGGTTGAGTGACTGACTCTTGATTTTGGCCCAGGTTATGATCTATGGATCCTGGGATCAGGTCGCCCATCATGCTCCTTGCTCAGCAGGGAGTCTGCTAGAGATTCTCTCTCTCCCTTTCTTTCTGCCCCTTCCCCCAAAATAAAAGAAAAGAAGAAGAAAAAGAATGGAAACATTTCTTTATTTTGAATAAAATAGTGAAAGACTGGTTTGTATTAAGAAGACACAAAACAGATGTTAGAGGCAGCTGGACATAAAGAGAATTTTAACCCAGGTTAATTTGTAGTTACATTTCAAAGCACATAAGGAATAGAGCCATGGAAGTGAGAAAGAGATGATATTTTGAAGCATACACTTGAAATAAAATGAAGTGGGATAGATTAGGATAGGATATGATCAAATAGAACAGAACAAACATCATAACATAAAATAACATACAAATCAATAATAAATTGAATGTAAAGAATGAGCTAGAATGAACATTTGATTATAACTTCAAAGTTCCCAGGCTAAAATTCTCTCTGAACAACAGCTCTTCTGGGAAGAAGTAGTACCATAGAAATGATTGAGTTTGTTTGTTTTTTTGGGAAAAAAGATAATTCTCTTTGCATATGTAGACTTTCAAGAACCTATGAGATGGTCGGATAGAAATTTGTGACTAAAATCATAAGCTAGATTTTAGTTTGCCCATGTTCACTGCCTTGGCTTTATTTTAGAACACAATGTTTTTGTTGTGCTGAGTTGATTAATCTAGTAGTTTGTCATCAAGTCAGTATTTCCAGAACTTATTACTCAGTTAATGCCTTTCACATGTTTGTTTGTTTGTTTTTTCCTCTCCATCAGCATGTGTTGGGCAATGAAGCACAAAAATTGCATATGGTGTCTTAATTTTAATACACAAATATATACTGCTTTACTAGTGCACTTATTGTCTTTCTTTTTCTAAAAGACTAATTGAGAAGACCAAAAAAATCATTTTTTCCTTGAATAATAATATTCCAGTACTTGTTCAATAATATGAGCTCTATACCAAACCAGAAATTAAATTTATTTGGGAGATTCTGAAAAATACTGTTAGGATTTATTTTCTTTAATAATAACTTTAAATACTGGTGTAAGAATCACCAAAACTAAAAAGAAAGTATATATTGTAATAATAATGAGTTTGGTGATGAGTTACTTCATATTTGGGATTTCTTTATTTATTCCATCAATAAACTAATATACTGCCCAGTTGGACAAGGTCTTTAAACCAATTATATAAAGTTAATTATATAAATTAGCTTACCATATATGATAGCAACAGCAATAAGCAGGTGAATAATGAGTGTTACCTAACTGAATCTATTAAATTCATCTGTGTTCATCTATAATAAAAGCAATAATCTCTTAAACATTCAATGGAATAATCATTATTTACAAGTATTTGTTTTTTAGAGAATTAGAGAAGTATATATCAGTTATGCTACTTGATTTTTATTTCTAATTTTGCATACTATAATGATGTTCTCACAGATCACAAAATTTGAATATATTTCAAAACTAAATCACTATCCAATGATTAAATAGATATGGAGATAGTCAGCATAAAGGGTTGCAAATTAGATTTTGAATTCTGTTTATATAGTATGTTGTGTCCTTAACAATGGCTTGCTTGATTTTGGCAAAGCTAACATTGCCATACTGAAATCAGTCAAATGCCATAAAAGGACATTCAACGTATTTCCAAGTTGGTCTCCAAAATCATTTCTACTCTGTACCCCTTGTGATCCAGTCAAAGCTACTTCCCATTGGTTGAAATAGCCCTATTCTTTCAGGACTATGGATTTGTTGATTTTCTTTACTTTTTTAAGTTGTATCTTTCCTTTCTCTACATTGAGTTCTTATCTCTCCTTTCCCATGTCATATTTCTATTATCCCTCTTCATTTCCTCCTTCTTATCTTCATCCTTCTCCTCCTCTTTCTTTATCTCAACAGAATTATTATCTTTTTTTGCATATCCAGTTTGTTTCATAATAGATCCCTCATCATAATAATTCTGCACCTCTCTGTGGAAATCTAAGGTTGTGTTTAAATTTTTATTATGCAATAAATCACTGTCTTCCTTGGGCTATGGTTTCTTAAATAGACACATCTTCTTGCCTAAGATAGTAAAGATTTGAAAGAATTTCACATTTTTTTCCTTAGTATCTAGTCTTGAAACTTACACATGTTTAACTCATAATAAATACTTGCTGAAAGACACTGAATATGTATGGTAGTTACCGGCAAGGTACCCAGTGAATTAAAAATTGACACTTTTTAAATAAAATAAGTGAATTTGAATCTTTCTAATTATAAAGAAAAGAAATTAAATAGGGAAATGTAAGTATTTCTTTTTCCTCCCAGAGTGGATTCTAGTTAATACTGAAAGCTTGGCCAGAGTGGATTCTAGTTAATACTAAAAGCTTGGAAATTGAAGTGCATTTTTAAAGACAAAATGAGTTCAGAAGAGTCCCCAGGAGGAAACAAACAAACAAACAAACAAAAACAAAACACTCCACATGGATAAAAAAAATAACCAAACAAACAAAATATCTAACAGAAATTATTGATAGATGTAGGAAAGGAAAAAAAAAAAGCAGTGGAGTGAATATCATAGTGGAAGATTACAAGTAAGAACCAGAGTAATTATATTAAGAAAGGAAACCATAAAGACTACAAATTAAAAGGTAAGATGAAATGATATCACAAGGCATAGAAAGAGAGTAAATTAAAAAGCACAAAAAGGATGGTATATAGTTTTTAATAAATTAATAAAGACTGAAGTGAGAAAAAATTATGAAGATCCAATATTTTGTTTTTCATCTTTTATCTTTGGGGTAAATACTTAGTAGTGCAATTGCAGGGTCATAGGATATCTCTATTTTTAATTTTTTGAGAAACAGCCACACTGTTTTCCAAAGTGGCTATACCAACTTGCATTCCCAGCAATAGTGTAAGAGGGTTCGCCTTTCTTCACATCCTCTCCAACTTTTGTTGCTTCTTACCTCGTCAATTTTTGAAATTCTGACTGATATAAGGTGGTATCTCAGTGTGGTTTTGATTTGAATTTACCTGAAGGCTAGTAATGATGAACATTTTACCATGTATCTGTTAGCCATTTGTATGTCCTCTTTGAAGAAGTGTCTTCATGTCTTCTGCCATTTTTTTGACTTGATTATTTGATTTTTTGGATGTTGAGTTTGAGAAGTTATTTATAGATTTTCAGTATCAGCCCTTTGTCTGTAGTGTCATTTGCGAATATCTTCTCCCATTCCGAGAGTTGCCTCTTTGTTTTGTTGACTATTTCCTTTGTTGTGCAGAAGTTTTTTTATCTTGATGAAGTACCAAAAGTTCATTTTGCTATCATTTCCATTGGAGATGTGTCTTGAAAGAAGTTGCTGTGGCTAATGTTGAAGAGGTTACTGCCTGTTTTCTCCTCTAGGATTTTTATGGATTCCTATCACACAGTGATCTCTTTCACCCATTTCGAGTTTATCTTTGTGTATGGTATTAGTGAAGGGTCGAATTTCATTCTTGTATTCATAGCTGTCCAAATTTCCTAACACCATTTATTGAAGGGACTGTCTTTTTTTCCACTGGATATTTTTGTCGCGGCTGGCATGACAACATGACCAGAGTTGAGAAGATAAGAGGATGGTGAGATGAAGATGAGACGTAAAGAGATGGGGACAGGAGGGACACAGTGGATGATGTCCAAGAAGTGCCAATCTTTATTCAAAGCAGTACAGCTTTATATAGTTAGTAGAAACAATCACAAGGAAGTGTCTTACTTGATTGATTATACAGGAAATTACTACATGCATATACTAGCCCTACAGGCCTTTCTTTCATCTATTTCACATACCCTAATGGTAGACTTGCTGATGTCAGTCATCTTTGTCTTTAATTAATCTTGTACCATATGTACTAACTTCAAGGTAACTTAACACTTGATTTATGATTTGTAAGAGTATGGTGTGACCTAACAGTGGCGTAATTTATGGTTCGTACAAAGACAGCACAAACCCATAATGGATTAGTAGCCTAACTAGGGATGTGCAGGCAGTCACGTTGTCGAGTCTTAGAATCCATAGCTCAGACCCTTTCTCAAGCACACTCTACTTTTACACTCAAAAGATCAAGAATCTTTGAGCTCTAAGGAGATGTGAGTTAGGGTCTGGTTTGGTCTCCTGACTGCAGCTCAATCCGTGGCCACCTACATATTTTTTTTCCTGCTTTGTCAAAGATTATTTGACCATAGAGTGGAGGGTCCATATCTGGGTTCTCTCTTCTGTTCTGTTGGTCTCTATGTGACTGTTTCCTTTCCAGTACCATTCTGTCTTGGTGATCACAACTTTGTAATAAAGCTTGAAATCAGGTAACATGATGCCTCCAGCTTTGTTTTTTTCTTTTTCAACATTTCCTTGGTGATTTGGGGTCTTTTCTGGTTCCATATACATTTTAGGACTGTTTGTTCCAGCACTTTGAAAAATGCCATTGGTATTTTGATTGGGATGGCATTGAAAGTATAGACTGCTCTGGGCAGTGTAGACATTTTAACTATGTTTATTCTTTTGATCTATGAGAATGGAATGGTTTTCCATCTTTTTGTGTCTTCTTCAATTTCTTTCATGAGTGTTCTATAGTTCCTTAAGTACAGATCCTTTACCTCTTTTGTAAGGTTTACTCCAAGGTATCTTGTGGTTTTTGGTGCTATTGTAAATGGAATTGATTCTCTAATTTCCCTTCCTACAGTTTCATTGTTAGTTTATAAGAAAGTACCTGATTTCTGTGCATTGATTTTATATCCTGTAATACATTACTGAATTGCTATATGAGTTCTAGTAGTTTGTGGGTGGATTCTTTTGGGTTTTCCACATAAAGTATCATGTCATCTGTGAAGAGAGAGAGTTTGACTTCTTTTTTGCCAATTTGAACACATTTTCTTTTCGTTGTCTGAGTTTTCTTTCTAGGACTTCTAGTACTATGTTGAACAGTAGGGCATCCTTGTCATGTTCCTGATCTAAAGAGACACGTTCTCAGCTTTTCCCTTGCTGTAGGTTTTTCATAGGTGAATTTTATGAAGTAGAGAAATGTTCTCTCTATCCCTATACTTTGAAGAGTTTTAATCAGGGAAGGTTGCTGTGTTTTGTCAAATGCTTTTTCTACATCAAGTGAGAGGACCTTGTGGTTCTTCTCCCTGATTGATTTGCAAATGTTGAACTACGCTTGCATTCCTGAGATAAATCCTACCTGGTCATGGTGGATAATCCTTTTAACATACTGTTGGATCCTATTAGCTAGGATCTTGTTGAGAATTTTGGCATCTATATTAATCAGAGATATTGGTCTGAAATTGTCCATTTTGATGGGGTCTTTGCCTAGTATGGGGATCAAGGTAATGCTGGCCTCATAGAACAAGTTATAAGTTTTCTTCTGTTTCTATTTTTTCAAAACAGATTCATTAGACTAGGTATTTTTTCTTCTTTGAATGCTTGGTAGAATTACCTAGGGAATCCATCAGGTACTGGACCCTTGTTTTTTGAGCGGTTTTTAATCACTTCTTCAATCTTTTTGTGGTTATTGTTTTGTTCAGGTTAATGTCAATTTCTTCCTGTTTCAGTCTTAGAAGTTTATAGGTTTCCAGGAATGCATCCATTTCTTCTATGTTGCTTAACTTATTAGGATATTGATAGTAATTTCTTTTTTTTTTAAAAGATTTTATTTACTTATTTGACAGACAGAGATCACAAGTAGGCGGAGAAGCAGGCAGAGAGAGAGGAGGAAGCAGGCTCCCTGCTGAGCAGACAGCCTGATGCAGGGCTCGATCCCAGGACCCTGAGATCATGACCTGAATGGAAGGCAGAGGGTTAACCCACTGAGCCACCCAGGCACCCCGATAATAATTTCTGATGATTGTTTCTATTTCCTTGGTGTTATTCATGATCACTCCCCTTTCATTTATGATTTTATTAATTTGGGACCTTTCTCTTTTCCTTTGGATAAGTCTGGCCAGTGGTTTGTCGATCTTATTAATTCTTTCAAAGAACCAGCTTCTAGTTTTATTAATGTATTCTACTGCATTTCTGGTTTCCAATTCATTGATCTCTGCTCTTATCTTAGCTATTTCCCTTCTTGTGTGTGGTATAGGCTTAATTTGTTGTTGATTCTCTGGTTCTTTAAGGTCTGTAAATAGTTTGTGTGTTTGGCATTTTTCTATTTTTCTGAGTGAGGCTTGGATGGCTAGGTATTTCCCCCTTAGGACTGCCTTTGCTATATCCCATAAGTTTTGGACAAATGTGTTTTTGTTCTCATTGGTTTCCATGAATTGTTTAAGTTATTTGATTTATGCTTGACTCAAACATTCTTGAGCAGGATGGTCTTTTTGTTCTAAGTGTTTGAATTTCTTCCAAACTTTTTCTTTTGATGGAGTTCCAGTTTCAAAGCACTGTGGTCTGAGAATATGTAGGGAATAATCTCAATCTTTTGCTATCAGTTGAAACATGATTTGTGACACAGTATGTGGCCTATTCTGGAGAAAGTTCCATGTACGCTCGAGAAGAATGAGTATTCTGTTGTTTCAGCATGAAATGTTTTGTGTGTGTGTGTGTGTGTGTGTATGGTTCATCTGGTCCAATGTGTCACTCAACACTTTTTTTTTTCTTTGTTGATTTTCTGCTTAGATGATCTGTCTATTGCTGAGACTGGAATGTTAAGGTTCTCTACAATTAACATATTATTATTAATATGTCTCTTTATTTTGATTAACAGTTGGGTTATGTAGTTGGCTGCCCCCATGTTGGGAGCATATTTACAATTGTTAGATCTTCTTGTAGATTAGATCCTTTAAGAATGGTATAGTGTCCTTCTGCAATTCTGACTACAGTGTTTAGCTTAAAATCTAATGACCTGATATTAGAATTGGAACTCCAGCTTTCTTTTGAGGTTCATTGGCATGAAAGGTAGTTCTCCATCCCTTCACTTTCAGTCTGGATGTATTTGGGGTTCAAAATGAGTCTCTTATAAACAGAATAAGGATAGATCCTGTCTTTTTGTCCAGTCTTCAACCCTGTGCCATTTTATGGGAGCATTTAGGCCATTCATGGTGCGAGTGATTATTGAAAGATATGATTTTATTGTCATGTAGCCTGTGAAATCCTTGTTTCTATAAGATGTCTCTGTAATTTTCTGTTCTGTATCACTCTAGGGGTCATTCCTCTCTTATAACTCCCCCCTTAATATTTCTTGCAGAGCTGGCTTAGTGGTCATGTATTCTTTTAGTTTTTGGTGGTCTTGGAAAATCTTTATCTCTCCATCCATTTTAAATGACAGCCTTGCCATATAAAATATTCTTGGCTGCATGTTCTTCTCACTTAGTACACTATGTCTTGCCAGCCCTTTCTGTCTTGACAGGTGTCTGTGGTCATTCTTATGTTCTGATGCCCCCCTCTGAACATAAGAATCTCTTCCCCCTAACTGCCCTTAAGATATTTTCCTTAGGATTCATGAGTTTTATTATTACAAGCTGGGGCATTGGTTTATTTTCCTTGATCTTGGGGGGAGTACTCTCTAGGACATGAATGCTTGCTTCATTCTCCAGATTAAGGAAGTTCTCAGCTAGGATTTGCTCAAATATATCTTCTGGTCCTCTCTCTCCACCCCTCCTCAGGGATCCCAATAATTCTGACATTGGAATGTTTCATGACATCAGTTATTTCTCTAATTCTGTTTTCATAGATTCTAAGATGTTTGTTCCAGGTATCCTCCTGATCCTTCTTTTCATCAGTTTGTTTTCTAGATCACTAATTAGTTCTTCTGCTTCATTTACCCCAGCTCTTAGAGTATCTAGATTAGATTGGATCTCATCAATAGCATTTTTAAGTTCTGCCAGACCAGTCCTCACTTCTTCCCTTAAAGAATCTATGTTGTCCTTAATGGTTTTCTCCATCCTAGCTATTGTCTACATAGCTATTATCCTGAAGTCTATTTCTTACATCTTGCTTATATCCATATCTATTAGTTCTGTGGCAGAGGTCACAGTCCCTGAATTTTTCCTATGCTCGGGGTTCCTCCTCTTAGTCATTCTGTTGAGGGGTAGTTGAGAGAATGTAAGATCCCTAATTATTGGCCAGAACCCAAGCAAGATGCACCTGTTTTGTAGGGACCTTAGGGTTGTCAGCCTCTTGTTCTTTCAGTCTGTCTTCTGGGGGTGGTGTCTGCCATGCTGTTACTCAGGCAAATCTGTTTGGGCTGAGTTGTCCTGCCCCCTGTAGGAGGAGATGGAATTAGTGAAAAACAGTTTTGGGGGGGTTTCTCTGGAGGATTTCCCTGATGGCTTTCCACATATCTTCTGAGAGTCAGAGCAGAAGTGAAGGTATCCAAATCTCTGTCAGAGAACAGAGAAATCACAGTCTGTTCTTCAGTTATCACTCCAGGCCACTGTCTGTTTTTGTCTTTGCTGCTAAAAACTGCAGCCTTCTGCACTGTGCACCTCACAGCAGCACTCCCAGTCCTCGCTTCCAGGTCCAGGCACTTTTTGTTTCTAAAACCACCAGCCACCCCCAGTTCACATGTGTGGCCCTGGAGCTTCAGATTTCAGGTTCGGGGGCTTCCCTAAAGTCCTTTCCCTAATGCCAATGGTCTGCAAGTCTGTGCCCAGTCCCAGCATAGGAGGCTTTTGTGGTTTAGAAGGGCAGGATCCCAGAGTCTCCCTCCCTTTCTGTTTAACATCTGATTTTCTGCCTTCAGAATCACTAGTCCCTGCTTTGTACCTCAAATCCAACCACTGGAGATATTCTGTTTTTAGAGATATGTATATATCTTCTTATATCTCAGGCTGATTTTGTGGGTGTTCAGAGTGATCTGGTAAATATCCAGCTCAATTCAGGAGATGAGTTGAAGTAGGCTTGCCTACTCCTCTGCCATCTTACTCCCCTGATGAATAATGTCTCTATACATTATGCTATGCTCATAAGTGTAGCTACCAACTTTCACATACAGCACTATTACAATATCATTGACTATAGTCCTTATGCTGTATCTTTTATGTTCATGACTTATTTGTTCCATAACTGGGAACATGCATCTTCCACTCCCCCAACTCATTTTGTCCATCCACTATCCCTTCCTTCCTGGCAATCATCAGTTTCTTTTCTGTATTTATAGATCTGATTCTGCTTTTTATTGTCTTATTTTTGGGGTTGCACATATGAGTGAAATCTTATGGTATTTCTTAGTCTGACTTATTTCACTTAGTGTATTACTCTCTAGATCCATCCATGTTGTCATAAGTGACAAGATCTCATCCTTGTTACAGCTGCATAATATTCTGTTGCATACGTATGCAGAAAAAGGAACTCTCCTGTACTGCTGGTGAAAGTGTAAACTGGTAAAATTACTGTTGAAAATTGTGTGGGGCTTCTTCAAAAAAATTTAAAATAGAGATGACATATGATCCAGTAATTCCACCAGAGGATATTTATTTAAATAAAACAAAAACACTAATACAAAAAAATATATTTATCACTATGTTTATTGAATCATAATTTAGAATATACAAGATATGGAGGTTCCCCACTATCTTTTAAATATTCCCACAAGTGTCCCATTTGTATAAAATAAATCCCACACTCAATCACTTACTCTTATGAAGTTACATTTCTTGCTTCCCTTTGCATTCAAATATTCCTGAAAGTGTCATTGAAATTTGAATGTCCATTTCTTTGGCTATCATTTATTCACAAAATTAATTCACCAGGTTTTACAACAGTTCTAAATGCAGCAGCTCCCACTTAATATATCAGTGATATTAATATAACAGATTCACACATGACATTTCATTAATCCTCTTCTTGACACGTTTACCTCTTGACCACTACCTTCTTAAAACAATCTCTTTCCTTGACTTCCTTAACAGAATAATTCTCTGAGTTTTCAGCCCACATTCCTGACTCCTGTATCTCTTTTTTTGGAAGCTGTTACTCTTCTATACAACTCTTATATTTTTTTTTCCTTCAAGGTTCACTTATATTACCAACTATATTTTCTTCCTAGGCTATCTAATACATTCACTTTTTCAATAAACAAACATTTATTTAACTACCTATTCTGTGCCAACCACTCTTTTGGGTGCTAGAAATTGAACAAAGCCTGTTAAAATCCATGATCTCAAGAGGTTACATTTTATAATGGAAAATGACTGATAAAGAAAGTAAATAAATATATAGTCTATTATAAATTGACAAGCATCAGGGAGTAAGAAGAAAGTAGAGACATGGAATAGATATTGTCAGGGTGTAAGAACTGAATTTTCAAAGAGTAAAAATTGTCTCAAAGAAAAGGTAATATTTGAGAAATTTGAAGGAGGTAAGAGAATGGCATTATGTGAATATCTAAGAGGAGATCATCTGGAAGGGGGAAACCTGGAAGATATATGGAAAAAATATATATATACAGAGTTCTAATTGCATAAATACATGATTGAATAAACTAATACAATTATTCTTGAATAAATAAATAACTCTTGATGATTACTATTCTTCATTAGAAGATATATATTCACTATTTTAAAATCAGTGAAATATATTTTATTTATATTATCTTCAGTCATTCTTTCACTGCTGATAATTATTCTCCTCTTGTGCTGTAAATTACATCTACAATATAATTAATAAGTATATCAATATGGCAAATATACATATAAATATGAAATAAAATAAAAAATATATTAATAAAACATAATGATAATTTAGCTCATGAGCACTCTTCTAGACTTCAGAATTAAAAGAAGAAAACAGGGAAAATTATAATAGTTTGTTGATGGACTTAAGTACTTAATCAAATTGTACACATATTGTCTAGAGATTTGGAAAAGTCATTTTGAATTCTTATTATGGTCCAGTCACTGTTTTCTCTATCCTCTCCCTTTACTGTCTAGTAAGTATATTTGGTGACCACAAAAATAACCCTGGTTTTAAAATCAAATAATCTAGGTAAGAAGAAATTTTTTTAAGAATGAGGTTATTGTTGGGGCACCTGGGTGGTTCAGTCATTAAGCATCTGCCTTTGGCTCAAGTCATGATCCCAGCATCCTGGGAAGCCTGTTTCTCCCTCTCCCTTTCCCCCTACTTGTGTCCTCTCTCTCACTGTCTCTTTCTCACTGTCAAATAAATAAATAATCTTTTTAAAAAATGAGGTTATTATTTTCTCAGATGTTCTGTTCTTAATAATAAATAGTTGCAGTCTCAACTTTATATGCTGTAGATGATTTCAACCAATCCCAAGACTGGAGTGTGTTGGCCCAGATTTATCTTGCTCCCTGAATTTCAAACAGTGGCTTATTTTATTATCTCTTATTTACTAAATACAAGAAGATTAGTTGTGTCTGATTAGTCAGTCAATGGCCTACATCACTTATGTGAGAATCTTCTGTCATAAAACTGACAAAGTAGTGAGGTCCACCAGCTGGAAATCAATCTGGCCTTTCCCTTCTTTTAACATATTTTCCATGTCTAACCCTTGATCTACAATAACTGGGTAGTAGAAAGAAAATGGGAAACCCTTACATACTGATGATCTACTTAAAGGAAGACTAAGATCTCATCTGACATATAATTTTATCATTTTAGTTTAAAGGAAAATATACTCTCTTATTTAGGAGCAAGATTTTGTGATTTTGCCTATAGTTAAAAAACAAACAGAAAAGTTGGTGGAACTGTATTAAATAGATAAAAACCACAAAAGTGGTAAGAGTTATGGGAGAAGGTCTATACATTAAATAAAGTACACTTGAAGATGTCAAAAAGGATATCAAAATACATGGGGGCGCCTGGATGGCTCAGTGTGTTAGGCTTCTGCCTTCTGCTCAGGTCGTGATCTTGGGGTCCTGGGATTGAGCCCCGCATCGACCCCCATATTTCTTCCTTTCTTTCTGCCTGCCTCTCTGTATGCTTGCGATATCTCTCTCCATCAAATAAATAAATAAAATCTTGAAAAAAAATATCAAGATTGGCTTATATATACACGCATATATACATTATACTGCCACTTTCTCACATCCGTTGGACTAGTAAAGCCACCAAATCTGCACACAATTCACTTCTAATCTCTTGCCCTGTGCATTCACATGACTTTTAACCATAGTCTTATACTGATATCAAGAACTAATTCTTTCTGACATTAAGGGATTTTAAAATGTTTTTAAACTGTTATGTTTCAGCATTCAGGAAGACATTTTTCTATTTTTGTTATAATATTCTGGACACATATTCCTGAATTCTCTGAACACTTTGCTAAAATATTTCCTCTTGTTTGTCATAAGACACTTTGGACATATTGTTTCTGTTATGGTTTTATTGCTTCCATTCAGTGTTCTTAGTAACATATGGTCCTTGTTATTTCAATTCTTCTTCATATTGCATAGTTTCATTCCCCTTTCCATAACTGTTATGCCAATCTCTTCTACTTTGCCATTTATTAATTATCCTACACAATAGTTTATAACTCCCATAGTGCCCAAAGTACCTTAAAACAAGATACATGGTGCATTGGAACTGCAAGAAATATTGTTCATTGAAAATTATCCTATCTTGCTAACAACTAAGTCACAGAAATAACAGATTTGGGATTTGAAAATCAAATCAAATCTTTCCTATTCCAAAGTCAATTATATTTCCTTTGTATTTCTGACTCCATGCTTTTTAATCCTATATTTTATCTTCCTTTTACTCTATTACATTCCTGTAGCTGATTTAACAAATTATTGCCAGCATTATTTAGCTTAGCATTGCATATTTCTAATCTCTGCTTCCATAACTGCATCACTTTAACCTCCTCTGCCTATGTCAAATCTCTCTTTGCCTCTGTCTGTCTTATAGTAATTCATATAGCAACATTTAAGCCCCATATTATCATCCAGGATAATCTCTCTGTTTCGAGAGCTTTCCTTAATCATATCGGCAAAGTTGCTTTTGTCATATAAGATAACATCCATAGGTTACAGGACTAAAGACACAGATACATTTTCGGGAAAGGACATTATTTAGCCTCCTTACTCTCTTTCCTTCTCCACTCTTCTCTTTTCCCAGGTTCTGGTAACCCAACCTTTCCCTCATTCCTTCTATTCTTTAGAGAGCTAAAGCTCCCTTGTATTAACCTTGTGGTTCAGCACTATTCCTTGCACTTTTACGAAACTGTATCTTTACAAATACCTCCTTTACCAAGCATTTATTGAATTATTCTAATTTGTGTGTGTCATCTATGCCCTTCCTGGATATTTAAAATATACATAATATACATAATATAAACTGTGAAAAAAAAGTCCTGAACTTTCCTCCCCACGGACATACCAATTTAATGACAATACTCAGAACAGTTCCTTTTGTGAGAAATCCAGAAATTAAGTGAGAGGCTCCTGCATGCAGGGTGAGCACAGAATCAACCACACCAAAGCAGGTAAAACAGTTGAGACACTCTTTCACCATAAGCCCTCCACCTGCATAGCCCAGCTCCCAGACTCTTCCTGGGCAGAGAAGGAAAGGAATAAACCATAGGTCCAACAGTAAGTTTATTCTGGGAGCTTACTAATGCACTGAATTCTGTCTTGCCACATTCTTAGCTCTGCTTAGTCCTGGTATACCCTATTTCTTTGGAGGCCATTGAAAGCAAGGACAAATGTCTGACCTAGAAAAATAACATATGCCACAGCTCCATACCCCAGCTCATCAGAGAGAAAGCAAATAAAAAGAAATTCAGTACTCAGCTTTTTTTAAGGGAGGGAAAAGTAGTGAGCCATACATCCAATGCTGACTTTCATGTTGTTTCCTAAGGCCCTGGATTCTGTTTTGACTATCTCAGAGCTCTGATGGGATGCAGTAAACTTTATATACCTGATGATTACTGAGAATAAGATGGCAGTTTGAACTAGCACAAAAATACGAATTGCAACCCAGGATCTCTGACTGTCAATAGCTGTATAAGACTAGTCTGTGAAGATTAAGACAGTTGACAGTGTTGTCTAATATGCAGAAACCAACACAAAGTATAAGGGAAATAAAAACAAACAAACAAAAATGAAAATATATTCTAAACAAAGGAAGCCAATATACCTCTAGAAAATTATACTAATAAAATTGAGATATATGATTAACTTGAAGAAAAAATTTATATTTTATATATATATAGAGAGAGAGAGAGCGAGAGAGAGAAGAGATACTCAGTGAAGACAGGAGTATAATGTATGAACAAATTGAGATTTTTTTTTTTGAGAGAGAGAGATCATGTATATGCCAGAAATGGGGGAGGGGCTAAGGGAAAAATAATCTGAAGCAGGCTCCACACCCAATGCAGAGCCCAAGGCAGGACTTGATCTCATGACCCTGAGATCATGACATGAACCAAAATCAGGAGTCAGATGCTTACCTACTGAGCCACCCAACCCCTCACTGAGAGTTTTGAGATAGGAAATATTTTATAAGTACAACACAAACATAAAGATGAAGAATACATGCAGAAGAATGAAACTGGACCATTTCTTTACACCATAGACAAAAATAGACTCAAAATGGATGAAAAGCTTAAATGAATAGGAAACCATCAAAGTCCTAGAGGAGAACACAGACAGCAACCTCTTTGACCTTGTAAGACAAAGGAAACAAAATATCAAGATAAAAAGCTGCTGCACAACAAAGGAAACAGTCAACAAAGCTAAGAAGCAGCCCATGGAATGTGAGAAGATATTTATTTGTAAGGATGGCAACAGATAAAGGGTTGATATTCAAGATCTCTAAAAAACTTCTCAACCTTAACACTCAAAAAACAAATAACACAGTCAAAAAACTAGTAGGAAGACATGAACAGACACTTCCTTCTCCAAAGAAGACGTCCAAATGGCAAAGATATACATGAAAAAATGCTCAGCATCACTTAGTATCAGGAAATAAAAATCAAAACTACAATGAGATACCACTCC
The DNA here is from genome assembly GCF_964662115.1 of Mustela nivalis. Lineage (NCBI taxonomy): Eukaryota > Metazoa > Chordata > Mammalia > Carnivora > Mustelidae > Mustela > Mustela nivalis. Next base: position 37,733,805 of record NC_139032.1, on the reverse strand, counting down.
ACACTAGTTAGAATGGCTAAAATCAGCAAGTCAGGAAATGACAGATATTGGTAAGGATTTGAGGAAGGGGAACCCTCCTACACTGTTGGTGAGAATGCAAGCTGGTGAAGCCACTCTGGAAAACAGTATAGAAATTCCTCAAAAAGTTGAAAATAGAGCTACCTTATGACCCAGAAATTGCACTATTGGGTATTTACCCTAAAGACACAAATGCAGTGATCTGAAAGGTTACCTACACCCCAATAATTATAGCAGCAATGTCCAAAATAGCCAACTATAGAAAGAGCCCATAGACAGATTAATGGATTAAAAAAAAAAAAAAAGGTAAAACCTATGGGATATAGCAAAGGTGGTCCTAAGAGGGAAAAAAAAAAAAAAAAAAAAAAGTGTGTGTGTGTGTGTGTCTCTGTGTGTGTGTGTGTGTGTGTGTTCAATGGAATATTATTCAGTCATCAAAGAAATGAAATCTTGCCAGCCATTTACAACAACCTGGATGGAACTAGTGGATATTATGCTAAGTGAAATAAGTCTGTCAGAGAAAGACAATTATTGTATGATCTCACTGATATGTGGAGTTTAAGAAACAAAACAGAGGCTCATAGGGGAGGACAGAAAAAAATATACCAAGACAAAACCAGAGGGAGACAAACCATAAGAGGCTTTTAATAATAGGAAAGAGAGGGTTGCTGGAAAGAGGGTGTAAAGGGAGGGGCTGACTGGGTGATGGACATTAAGGAGAGCATGTGATATAATGCACACTGCAATATAATGCACTTTGTCAATTTGTCAAACCTGGGGAGGAAAATTGACTGCACTGATATGATGCACAATGTGATATAATACACACTGGGTATTATATAAAACTGATGAAATTATACATATTTATATGATTATATAAAACTGATGAGTAATATCTTGCATGTTAATAAAAATGAAAACAAACAAAAAAGAATACAACTAAACAAAATTCACTACAGAGGTTGAACAGAAGACTAAATCAATCAGAAAACAAAAACAAAAACAAAACCCAAAAAATAAAAAACATGACTAAAAAATCAAAGAAAAGGCATTGGAAATTATTCAGAAAAAGGTGCAAAATGGAAATTATTCAGAAAAAGGTGCAAAATGGGAAAAATAGAATGTAAACAAATTAAGAAAACTAAAGGGACTTAACTTATGAGATATCATACATAACAGGAACAGTGGAGAAAGTTGTAGTAAGGTATTCAAAGAGATAATGCCCCAAACTTCCCAAACCTGGGGAGGAAAATTGACATCTAGATCCAGGAAAACTAATGGATATCAGTCGGGGGACCCAAAGAAATGTACACCAAGACACATTATAATAAAATGACCAAGGTGAATGACAATAGGAAATTTTTGAAAGAATCAAGTAAAGTGAAATGTCACATAATAAAGAAACCCCATAAGACACTTAGAGGATTTCTTAGCAGAAACATTATCACATTGGAAGTTGGGGAAGAATAATGTATTTAGTGTTGAAAAAAAATGCCAATGAAGAATATTATGCCCAGCAAAACTGAACTTCTAAAATGAGGAAGATTTAAAGACATTCCCAGACAAACAGATGCTCAGAGTTCATGAATACTAGACCCACATTATCAGAAATGCTAAAGGAATTCTAAGTTGGTCGGAAAATTGCTAAGCAACATACAAAAGCATATAAAGTTTAAAACTCACTGTAAAGGTAAGTATATACTCAAATACAGAATACCATAATATCTTAACGGTGGTGGATAAATCACTGTTAATTCTAGTATAGCACTTAGAATACAAAAACATTAAAGTATCTATAACTATAAAAACATGTTGATAGATACAAAATATAAATTAATGTGAGTTGTGTCACTAATAACAAGTTGAGAAGAAAAAGAAATGTATATAGTTTTTGGATGCTATTTGAAGCTTTCAGCTTCAAACACTGTTATAACTATAAACTGTTATAGGTGAGCCTCATCATAAATACAAGGAAAATGCCTATAGATTATGCCCAAAAGGTAAAAGAAAAAAGAATCAAAGCATAACAATATTAAAAAGGGAGGGACACATGGATGACTCAGTTAAGCATCTGCCTTTGACTCAAGGTGTGATCCTAGGGTCCTGGGATAGAGCCCCATGTTGGGGCTCCCTGATGGGCAGGGAATTTGCTTCTCCTTCTGCCCCTCCCTCTGCTTGTGTACTCTCTTGTGAGTGCTCTCTCTCTCTCCCTAAAAAAAAAAAAAAAAAAAAAAAAAAAAATCTGAAAAAGGAAAAAAATCAAATGAAACATGCAAACATCAAAAGAGAAAAAAAGTGGCAAAAGATGTAAGGCAGGCAAAAAACAATTAACAAAATGACAAGAGCATGTTATTCCCTATCAATAATTACTTCAGTAAGTTTAAATAGATAAACTTACCAATCCAAAGACATAGAGGACCAAAAAGTATTTTAAAACATGAGAAAGAACAACCCTAAGCTCCAAAAATATGCTATTTACAAAAGAGTCACTTAAAATATAAGAATACTTATTGACAAAACTTGAAGGGATAAAAAGACATCCATGCAAATGATAATCAAAAGAAAATGGCTGGTATTATATATACCACAGAAAATAGACCTCAAATACTGTCACAAATGATGGAAATGGACATTATATATAAGAAAATGTCTTTAATACCAGGCGTTATTGTTCAAAATATATAAGGAACTCTTACAACTCAATAGCAAAAATAACAATAACCTAATATAAAGAACAAAGGACTTGAACAAACATTTCTCTGAACAGGACATACAAATGTCCAAAAGTATATGGAAAAATGATCAACACCACTAATCATCAAGGAAATAAAAATCAGAACCACATTGAGATATTATTTCACACTTAGGATTTTAATTAAGTTAAATTAATTAATTAAAAAAATGTGTAAGTGTTGTCTGGGATTTGGAAAAACTGGAATCCTGTCTACTATTCTTGGAATGCAAAATTATGTCATTTCTATGTAAAACACTTAATGGTTCCTCAAAAAATGTAAAGGAACTACTACATAATTCAGCAATCTCATTTCTATATTTTTTTAAGATTTTTTATTTATTTATTTGACAGAGAGATCACAAGTTGGCAGAGAGGCAGGCAGAGAGAGAGGAAGAAGAAGGCTCCCTGCAGAGCAGAGACCCCGATGCGGGTCTCAATCCCAGGACCCTGAGATCATGACCTGAGCCAAAGGCAGAGGCTTTAACCCACTGAGCTACCCAGGCACCCCCCATTTCTGTATTTTTATCCAAAACATTTAAAATCAGGGTCTTGAGAGGTAATTGTATGGCCATGTCCTCTGCAGCACTATTCATGGTAACAAAATGTAATGTATTTTGATGGATAAATTGGTAATAAAAATTTGTTATACTCATGCAATGGAATATTATTCAGCTTTAAAAATTAGAAAAATTCCTACCACATGTGAAAACATGGATAAACGTTGAGGATATAATAGTGAAATACCTGATGACAGAAGGAAAGTATTGTACATTATAATTGATGAAGTTTACAAGACAGTAAAACACAGTAGCAGGGAGTGGTGTGGTAATTCCCATGACCTAGGCAGAGGCAGAGGGAATGGTGAACTGATATTTAACAACTGTAAAGTTTCAGTTATGCAAGATTAGGTTGAGGGAATAAGGTGGCAGTATTAGGGAGGGCACGGATTGCATGGAGCACTGGTTGTGGTGCAAAAACAATGAATACTGTTACTGTTACGCTGAAAAGAAATAAAAAATTTTAAAACAAACAAGCAAAAAGATTAAGGTCTTGAGATCTGTTATATAACATACTTTCTATAGTTATCAATACTTTATTAATCTCTAACACATTTGTAACAAGGTAGATTTCACATTGTCTTAATACAATATATATAAAACATGATTAATGTACTTCTCTACTTCAAACACCAAAGGACTTAGTACATTTTTATGTGTGGTAGAAGGAACATTCTGAAAAGAATAATTTCAGTTATTACTTCTGTGAATACATATGGACAAAATAGTATAAGTCAAATGGATGGTTTATGATCTATCAGTCTAATTGTACTCCTCTGATACACAATGTTGAGCAAGGAAGTAAAGTACACTGGTGTTATGAAAAATACCTAACTTTTACTCATGTCATATAAATGAAAAAGGAGATACACTAATGATGATGAAATCCCTCTTACCCTCCTTATATAAATAACTTGTATACAACCCATTTTTATAGTGTCGAAAAGTTATCTCTATTTTAGCACATTTAATTTCAAAATGAGAGGCAAGGATCCTCCGGGCTGGTGGAGTAGGGGTAGTTACTGCTGGCAAGAAAAGAGGAGATAAGAGGAGGGGAGGGGAAAGAATAGGAAGAGAGGAAAGAGAAAGAGAAAGAGAGAGAGAGAGAGAGAGAATTTAAAACTAGTTTATTCCTTTTTTTAATTTTTATTTTCTAATATTCATATAGAGTTAAACTTCAAGGTAATCCCCTTTCCCCAATCAATGCCACCCCTATAGGTAAACCAATTCCTAATCCCCCTTTATCTTAGGAAAGTTGAGTCCTTTAACAAAGATATCAAGATATATCCAGGAAGAATCAAAACAACCTTCCTCACCCACACTGAGAATTTACAACCACTCTCCCATCTTTTTCTTCCACCAGTATTTCAGTATTTCTGTGTTTTTGTGTTTGTCCTGATAGTATATAAATCTTACACTCGGGGTATTTTTTGACGAGGTTCTTCTTTTATATATATATATATATGCAAATATGTATATATTTTTTCTCTTGTCATATACTTTTATCAGTCTTTTTGTTTATCTGTTTTTGTTTGTATACTTCATAAATCTTACCTTGGGGCCCATTTGGGCTGAACCTTCTTTTTTATCTCAACTTGTGTTCCTGTCTCTCTCCCTCTCTCTTTTTTTCTTTTCCTTTTCTTTTTCCTCTCATTTGGGTGGGGAACCCTGATTGTTCAGAAGTGTTCCAGGGTGCACCTTAACTGCACCATGGTTGATACATCCAGCTACACCCGTTCAGCCATCTCTCACCAAAATGACTAGGAGGAGGAATGCCCAACAGAAGAAAAATACAGAGGAGGGACCTTCTGCAACAGAGCTAATGGCTATCAACATAGACAATATGTCAGAAAGAGAATTCAGGCTAACAATTATCCAAGCAATAGCTAGGTTGGAGAAAGACATGGATGACCAAACGGAATTGATTAGGGCTGAACTGAAAATGACCAGAGATCATGTTTTCAATATTAGGGAAGAGCTGAAAGCTACCAGGGATGAGCTTCACAATGCTCTCAATGAGTTCCAATCTAATCTAAATTCTCTCAACGCTAGAGTAACTGAGACAGAAGATAGAATTAGTGATCTGGAGGACAAATAGATAGAGAGAAAGGATCGGAGGCAGCCTAGAACAAACAGCTTAGAAGCCACGGAAACAGAATCAGGGAAATAAATGATGCCATGAAACATCCCAACATCAGAATTATTGGAATCCCTGAAGGGGAGGAGAAAGAAAGAAGTCTAGAAGATATAATGGAATAAGTTCTTCATGAAAATTTTCCGAATCTCATGAATGGAACCAGCATTCATGTACTAGAGGCCGAAAGGTTTCCCCCCAAGATTACAGATCCTCGAAAGTCCTTGAGACACCTAATAGTAAGAATGAAGAATTATAAATGTAGACAGAACCTCTTGAAAGCAGCTAGGACAAAGAAGATCCTTACATACAGAGGTAAACCCAAATTTCTTAGTAAATGTGTCATATACAAAATGTCAGAATACACAAGTGACTCCAAAAATATTGAAGAATTTGTTAGATGGACCATGGAAATTTCTTGGTTTTTGTTTGTTTGTTTGTTTTTGTTTATTTGTGTTTTGTTTTGTTTTTGTTTTCTTTTCTACTAAGAGTATCTTTTACATGAACTAAATTGAATCCAAAAAAATTAAAAATATTTTCTTTTTTATTTTAAGTTTCTTATTATTTTAATTCCAATTACTTAACATGCAGGGTTATATTAGTTTCAGGAATATGATGCAGTGATTCATAAATTCATACAATATCTTTTGTTCATCACAATAAGTGCATTCCTTAAACCAATTACCCATTTTATCCATCCCCCCACCCACTTTCCCTCTGGTAACCATCAATTTTTTTTTTCTAAGTTAAAAGGCTGTTTCTTGGTTTACCTCTCTTTCTCTTTTTCTTTTCTTTTTTCCCCCCTCTCCGCATTTGTTTTGTTTCTTACATTCCACATACGAGTGAAATCTGACTTACTTATTTCACTTGGCACTATTCTCTGTAACTACATCCACATCATTGCAAACAGAAAGATTTCATTCTGCTTTATGACTAAGTAACATTCCCTTATATATGTACCACATCTTCTTTATCCATTCATTAGTTTCTTAACATTTGGGCCACATCCATATCCTGGCTATTGTAAATAATGCTGCTGCTATAAGTGTAAACATATCCCTTTGAACTAGTACCTTTGTATTATTTGGGTAGGTATCCCCTAGTTTGATTGCTGGATCAAACGGTAGATGCATTTTTAAAATATTTTTAGGAATCTCCATACTTTTTTCCAAAGTGGCTGCACCAGTTTGCATTCCCACCAACAGTGCAAAAGGATTCCCTTTCTCCCCATCCTCAACACCTGTTTCTTCTTTTGTTGCTGATGTTAGCCATTCTGACAGGTGTGAAGTGATATCACACTGTAGTTTTGATTTACATCCTCTCATGAGGAGTCATGTTGAGCATCTAGCCATGAGTAGGTTGACTACCTATATGACTTTTTTGAAGAAATGTCTGTTTATATATCCTGCCCATTTTTTAACTGAATTATTTGTCTTTTTGGTATTGAGTTGTGTAAATTAATTATATATTTTGGATACAAACCATTTATCAGATATGTCATTTGCAAATATCCTCTCCTATTTTAAAGGTTGTGTTTCAGGTCTCTTGATTGTTTCCTTTGCAGTACAGACACTATTTACTTTGATATAATCCTGATGAGAATTTATTTTTGCTTTGTTTCCCTTGCTTCAGAGAACTATTTAGGGAAAAAAAAAAAAGTTGCTAAGGCCAACGTCTGAGGTGTCTATGTTCTCCATTAGAATTTTTATGGTTTCAGATTACACATTAAGGTCACTGATCCATTTTGAATTTATTTGTGCATGGTATAAGTAGTCCAGTTTCTTTCTTTTGCATGTCGCTATCCAGTTTTTCCCCCACATTATTTGTTGAAGAGAAATTATTTTTCCCTTTGGATATTTTTCTATGTTTGTTAAAGGTTAATTGACAATATAACTGTGGCTTTATTTCTGGATTTTCTATTGGCCTATGTGCCAATTTTTGTGTCAGGACCAAACTGTTTTGATCACTACAGCTTTGTAATATGACTTAAAGTCCAGAATTGAGATACCTCCAACTTTTTATAATTACTTTGAATACTTGGGGTATTTTATGGTTCTCTACTAATTTTAAGATTGTTTATTCTACTTTTATGAAAAATTCTGTTGGCATTTTGATAGTAATTGCATTAAATATACAGATCTCTTTGCATAGTATTCACATTTTACCAATATTTGTTTTTTCCAGTCCATAAGCATGGACTGTCTTTTCATTTCATTGTGTCATCTATTATTTATTTCATTGGTGTCTTATATTTTTCAGAGTATAGGTCTTTCACCTCTTTGTTTAAAATTATTCCTAGCTATCTTATTATTTTGGGTGTAATTATAAATGGGTTGGTTTTATTAATTTCTCTTTCTGCCACTTCATTATTGGTGTATAGAAATGCAACAGATTTCTGTACATTGATTTTCTATACTATGACTTCACTGAATCCATTTATCAATTCTAGAAGTTTTCTGGTAGAGTCTTTTCGATTTTCTATGTAAAGTATCATGTTTTCTGCAAATAGTGAAAGTTTAACTTCTTCCTTGCCCATTTGGATGCCTTTTATTTCTTTTTTGTTGTTTGATTGTGGAGGATAGGATTTCCAATACCATGTTGAATGTAAGTTGTGAAAGAGGACATACTTAACTCATTCCTAACTTTAGTGGAAAATTTCTCAGTTATTCCTCATGAAGGATGATGTTAGCTGTAGGTTTTTCAAATATGGTCTTTGTCAAGTTGAGGTACATTTCCTCTAAACCTAGTTTGTTGAGGTATTTCATCATGAATGGATGTTGTACTTTGTTAAGTGTGTTTCTGCATCTATTGAAATGATAATATGGTCCTTATCCTTTCTCTTAGTGATGTGATGTATCACGTTGATTGTTTTCTGAATATTGAACCACCCTTGCAAACCAGGAATAAATCCTGTTGATGTGGTGAATGCTGATCTTATAGAATGAATTTAGAAGTTTCCCTTCTTCTCCTATTTTTTGAAATACGTTAAGAGAAATACGCAGGTATTAAATCTTCACATGTTTGGTAGAATTTGCTTGTGAAGCCGTCTGATCCTAAACTTTTTTTTGTTAAAAGTTTTTTGATTACTGATTCAGTTATTTTTTTTTTGTGTGTGTGTGTGTGTGTTTGTTTGTTTTATTTTTTAATTTAAATTAAATTTAATTAATATATACTGTATTATTAGTTTCAGGGGTAGAACTTAGTGATTTGTCAGTTGCAAGCAACACCCAGTGTTCATTATTTCAAGTCCCTTCCTTAATGCTCATTCTCTTCCCACGTCCCCTCCAGCAACTCTCAGATTATTTCCTATAGTCTCTTATCTCTGTTCATCTTCTTTTGTTTTTCCTTCCCTTTCTCTGTTCATCTGTTTTATTTCTTAAATTCCATATATAATTGAAATCATATGGTATTTGTCTTTCTCTGACTGACTTATTTTGCTTAGCATAATACTCTAGTTCTATCCACATCATACCAGATGACAAGAATTCATTGTTTTTTTTTATAATTATGTTTAGTTAGGCACATACAGTGCCAAACTCTTGTACATCTTTAGTTTTTGATGTAATGTTCAATGATTCATTAGATACATATAACACCCAGTGCTCTTCACAACACTTGCCCTCCTTAATACCCTTCACACTGTTACCCCCTCCCCCCACCTTACTCTCCTCTGAAACCCTCAGTTTGTTTTCCAGGGTCCATAGTCTCTCATGGTTTATCTCCCTCTTATATTCCCCTTCAGATTTCTCTCCCTTTCCCTATGCTTCTCCATGCTATTATTTATGTTCCACATATGAGTGAAACCATATGATAATTGTCTTTCTCTACTTGGCTTACTTCACTTAGCATAATAGCCTCTAGTTCCATCCATGTCAGGCAAATGGAGAGTATTCATCCTTTCTGATAGCTGAATAATATTCCATTGTATATATGTATTACATCTTCTTTATTCATTCATCTGTTGAATGGCATCTCAGATCCTTCCACAGTTTGGCTATGGTGGGCATTGTTTCTATGAATATTGGGATGCATGTGTACCTTCTTTTTTCATTAAGTCTGTATCTTTGGGGTAAATACCTAGAAGTACAATCACTGGGTTGTAAGTAGCCTCTATTTTTAAAATCTTGAGGAACCTCCATACTGTTTTCCTGAGTGACTATACCAGCTTACATTCCCACCTACACTTTAAGAGGATTCCCCTTTCTCCCCAGCCACTCCAACATTTGTTGTTTCCTGACTTGTTAATTTTTGCCATTCTAACTGTTGTAAAGTGATATCTTATCGCAGTTTTTATTTGTATTTCCCTGATGACAAGTGACATTGAGCATTTTTTCATGTGTCTGTTAGCCATTTGTATGTCTCCTTTGGAGAAGTGCCTGTTCATGTCTTCTGCACATTTTTTGACTGGGCTATTTGTTTTTTGAGGTTGAGTTTGAGAAGTCCTTTTTAAAAAAAGATTTTATTTATTTATTTGAGAGAGGGACGCACAGACAGAGAGAAAAAAACACAGGCAGGAAGAGGGGCAGAGGGAGAGGGAAAAGCAGGCTCCTCACTGAGCAGGGAGCCAGCTGTGGGGCTCCATCCCAGGATCCTGGGATCATGGCCCAAGCTGAAGGCAGATGATGCTTAACCGACTTAGCCACCCAGGGACCCAAGAAGTTCTTTATAGATCTTAGATATCAACCTTTTTATCTGTTACCATCCTTTACAAATAAATCTCTTCTCCCATTCCATGGGCCACCTCTTAGTTTTTTTGACTTTTTCCTTTGTTGTGCAGCAGCTTTTTATCCTGATGTTTTGTTGCCCTTGCTTTTACAAATGTGTCTTAAAAGAAGTTGCTTTGCTCAATGTCTAAAAGTTACTGTCTATGTTCTCCTCCAGGATTTTGATGGATTCTTGTCTCACACTGAGGTCTTTCATCCATTTGGGGTTTATATTTGGGTATGGTGTAAGAAAATGGTTGAATTTTATTCTTCTATGCAGAGCTGTCCAATTTTCCCAGCACCATTTATTAAAGAGACTGTCTTTTTTTTTTTTTAAGATGTTATTTATTTATTTGACAGACAGAGATCATGAATAAGCAGAGAGGCAGGCAGGGTGAGTGGGAAGCAGGTGTCCTCCTGAGCAGAGATCCTATTGGGACTCGAACCCAGGACCCTGAGATGATGATCTGAGTGAAAGACAGAAGCTTAACCCACTGAACCACCCAGGTGCCCCAGAAGATACTGTCTTTTTTCCATTGGATATTTTTTCATTTATTTGTCAAAGATTATTGTACCATAGAGTTGTGGGTTCATGTATGGCCTCTCTATTCTGTTCTATTGGTCTATGTGTCTGTTTTTGTGCCAGTACCATGCTGTCTTGGTGATCACAGCTTTGTGATAAAACTTTAAATCAGGCAATGTGATGCCCCTAGTTTTGTTTTTCTTTTTCAACATTTCCTTGACATTTTGGGGTCTTTTCTGATTTCATACACATTTTAGGATTGTTTGTTTCAGCACTTTGAAAAATGCCATGGGTATTTTGATTGGGATGGCATTGAAAGTATTGATTGCTCTGGGCAGTATAGACATTTTAACAATGTTTATTCTTCTGATCCATGAGCATGGACTGTTTTTCCATTTTTCTGTCTTCCTCAATTTCTTCCACAAGGGTTCTATAGTTCCTAGAGTATAGATCCTTTACCTCTTTGGTTGTGTTTATTTCTAGGTGTCTTACAGTTTTTGTTGCTATTGTAAATGGAATCAATGCCTTAATTTCTCTTTCTATAGTTATGTTGTTAATGTATCTAAAAGCAACTGATTTCTGTGCCTTGATTTTATATCCTGTCACATTACTGAATTTTTGTATGAGTTCTAGTAATTTGAGCATGGAGTCTTTTGAGTTTTCCACATAAAGTATCATGCCATCTGCAAAGAGGAAGTGTTTGAATTCTTTGGTAATTTTATTTTTATTTTATTTTTGTTGTTGTTGTTGCTCGATTGCTAAGGCTAGGACTTCTAGCACTACGTTGAATAATAGTGGTGAGAATGGGCATCCCCGTCATGTTACTGACCTAAAGGGTAAAGCTCTCAGGTTTTTCCCATTGATAATGTTTATTCTTTTTGATGGCTGAGTGATATTTGTGTGTTTATGTGTGTTTGTGTGTGTGTACATATACCACATCTTTTTTATCCATCTTTTTATCCATCTTTTTTATCTATGGACATCTGGACATCTGGGCTCTTTCCATAGTTTGGCTGTTGTGGACATTGCTGCTATAAACTTTAAGGTGCATGAGCTCTTTACTGATTCAGTATTCAGTTTGTTTAGTTTAGTTTAGTTTGTTTTTGTTTTTCTTAATATTTATTTATTTATTTATTCTTTATTTTTTTTTGCCAGCTATCAGTCCCTTCCAGTTTTCTATTTCTTCCTATTTCAGTTTTAGCAGTTTATATGTATCCAGGAATTTGTCCAGTTCTTCCGTTGTCTACTTTTTTGGTATATATTTTTTTCATAATATTCTCTTATAATTGTTTGCATTTCTGTGGTGTTGGTTGTTATTTCTCCTCCTTCATTTGTCATTTTACTTATTTGGGTCTTTTTTTTTTTTTCTTTTTTTCTTGATAAGTATGGCTAGAGGTATATCATTTTTACTGATGTTTTCAATGAACTTGCTCCTGGATTTATTGATCTGTTCTATTATTTCTTTTTATTTTCATCTGATTTAGTTTTGTTCTAATCTTTATGTTTATTGTTCTTTTCCTAGCTCCTCTAGGTATAAGGTTAGTTTGTTTGAGTTTTGATTTTGTTTTCAGTTTGTTTTGTTTTGTTTCTTCTTGCAGTAGGCCAACATTACTATAAACATCTCTCTTAGAACTGTTTTTGCCACACTCCAAAGATTTTGGCCATTGTGTTTTAATTTTCATTTTTTTCCATGTACTTCTTTTTTTTTTTTTTTAATTTTCTTGTCAATCCAGTGCTGCCTCCTGATGACACAATGAAGCACAAAAAGGTCAGTTGCAAGAGAATGGGAGCAGGGGGTGACAGTAGAAAAGACTGTTGCCCCGAGCAACTCCTCAGTCTCATATTTATTAGAAAGCGAGTGACAACCAACAAAGAAACCAGAGTAGGTTACACATTGACCATGAGTCTTGTAGATACATAAGAAGAAAGGCAAAACATGTCTGGTCATGTAGTACATGACCTACAGTGAGCAAGCTCAAATGAAAGGATTGTTGGACTAATTGCTGAAGATCTCTGAGGAAGGGAAGATAACAGAAAAAAGAAGCAGGTGGTGTTCCACCCTGAGTGAGCTGGGCATCCCCAGCTGCTAGGTTTCAATGACATATATTGTCCTCTCCCCCAGAGGCCTGTTGCCAGTCCATGTTTTTCTTAAGGCTATATCTAAACATGCTTGGTAACTAGTATAACTTCTCATAAGTTATATATTAAGCAGTACATTGTTCTGAGGGATGGTTACAATACAGTCTTTGTTCAGTAGTACATTACTTAATCTCTTTGTGTTTGTGGTCTTTCCAATTTTTTTTTCCTTGTGCTTTAAATCTAGTTTTGAGCTCCTGTTTGGCTCAGTGGGTTAAGCCTCTCCCTTCAGCTTGGTCATGATCTCAGAGTTCTGAGATCAAGCCCCAAGTCGGGCTCTCTCCTCAGTGGGAGGCCTGCTTCCCCTTCTCTCCCTATCTCTGCCTGCCTCTGCCTACTTATGATCTCCATATGTCAAATAAATAAATAAAATCTTTTTTACAAAATCTAGTTTCATCTCATTATGATCAGAAAAGACTTATGGGATGACGTTGATCTTGAATTTGTTAAGGCTTGTTTTGCAGGATAATATGTGGCCTATTCTGGAGAATGGTCCATGTACACTTAAAAAGAATGTGCATTCTGCTGCTTTAGGATTGAATAATCTGAATATATGTTAAATTCATCTTTTCCAGTATGTCATTCAAAGCTACTGTTTCCTTGTTGAGTTTCTGTTTAGACAATCTATCTATTTAGATGATCTAAGTTCTGCATTAAAGTCCCCTACTATTGGGGCATCTGGGAGGCTCAGTCAGTTAAGGGTTAAACTATTAAACTCTTTATTTCAGTCAGGTCATGATCTCAGGGTCATGAGATCCAGTCCCGAATTGGCCTCTGGGTTCAGTGGGGAGTCTGCTTTTCTCCCACTCCCTCTATCCCTCCCTGCTTGTGCTCTCTCTAAAAAAAATAATAAATTTGTAAAGAATCCCCTACTATTACTATATTATTATTGATTAATTCTTTTATTTTTAATCAAGAGTTTATTTATTTGGGTGCATAGGTATTTATAGTTGTTATAACTTCTTGTTGGATTCTCCTTTTTATTATTACATAGTGTCCCACTTTTTTTTTTTTTATAGTCTTTGTTTTAAAGTCTATTTTGTTCAATATTAGTATTGGTACTCTGGCTTTCTTTTGAGATCCATTTGCATGATAAATATTTCTCCATCTCCTCCCTTTCAATCTCCAGGTGTCTTTAGGTCTAAAATGAGTCTCATAGACATCATATATATAGGTCATTTTTTTATCCATTCTGTCACCTTATATCTTTTGATTTGAATGATTAGTCCATTTACATTCAAAGTATCTAGATAGATGGATAGATTATAGATAGGTAGATAGAAAGATATGCATTTATTGTCTTTTATTGTTTATTTTGTGGTCATTTCTGAGGACTTTTTTCTGAGCCTTTCTTGTATTTCCTCCATGGTTTGCTGGTTTTCTGTAGAGATATATTTGGATTCCTCTTTTTTTATTCTTTGCTTATTTATTAGTAGTTTTTGATTCATGGTTATTGTTTGGTTTGTATACAATCTTAGTTTTTAATCAATTAGGAACAGAGACCTATTTCTAAGATTCAGAAGATAAAATTACAATTTTCTGTAAAAACGTCTGCAACATAAGTTAAATATTTTTGTAATCAAAATTTTTACCTTACTGAAAATTACCTTATTATATGATTTAAGAACAGGCTATTTCTTTTTTTAAAAAAGATTTTATTTATTTATTTGACAGAGATCACAAGTAGGCAGAGAGGCAGGCAGAGAGAGAGGAAGAGAAGCAGGCTTCCTGCTGAGCAGAGAGCCCAATGAGGGGCTCGATCCCAGGACCCTGGGATCGTGACCTGAGCTGAAAGCAGAGGCTTTAACCTGCTGAGCTACCCAGGTATCCCAGAACATGCTATTTCTAAACCTAGTAACTCTCATGGTAGAATCCCTGAATTATCTGTGAATGTAGATTATAAAATAGCTATTTGTTAATTAAAGAAAACTCTGAATAATTAATGTTTGATATCTATATAAATATATGTTCTATAGAACTTTTCAAATAAACCTAAAATTAGTGCTGTCTCAAAATTCAGAAAACCAAAAACACCTTGAAGTTAAACATCACATATCTACACTTGACTAAGTGAGTTTACTTTAAGAGAGTCCTAATCTCTCAAAGTGTTTTCCATATGTGGCAATTTAGCTGAGCCTTCAAGAAGCCATTCTAGCACTTTATTTTATTTTATTTTAGTATGTTTGCTTCTAATAATGTGTTATATGGCAATAATAGTCATCTATATCCATATGCTAATGATGCAACTAGTTTTGCCATTAAATAAGAATATTAATCTGAGACAATATTATGTGACCTTTTCTATGTTGTAAATGTAATTTTCAGTAAATTTTTAGCCACTGTTCTTGGCAAAGAGACTGCAGGCAGAAAGACAAAATCATATTTACAATAGTTGTCCATTCTAGTGAATACAAATAATTAACTTTGCCAAGGTAGAAGGGATATAATCAAATTAAATTGAAACCAAGTAACTCTCATCACCTGGAAGAATGATACAAGTGGAGAATTTGTAGAAACTCTTCCAGTATGGACATCATCATATGAATAGCTGGAAATACCACTTGAGCTTACTGCTTTTTTTTTTTTTTTTTTTTTCCAAGAAGGTATGGACAACCAAGTGAAATAGAAGAAAAATAATGGAAATCACAAACCTCTGCATCTTTTAAAGTCATGGATTGCATCGAAAATTCCAACAGTTTCTCTCAGGGTGAAGCTTTACTTATAATTAACTAATGATTATTTATGATTTACTATGGTTTGGTAAGGAAAAATGAGAGCAGTTTGAGGGGCTTCAACTTGGATTTTTCTTTTTATTTTCTTCTTTTTTTTTTAAGATTTTATTTATTTATTTGAGAGAGACAGACAGAGCATAACCTGGAGGAAGAAAGATCTCAGGACCATGAGATCATGACTTGAGTCTGAACAAAGAGCTGGCTGCTTAACCTGAGCCCCCCAAGCACCCCTCAACCTTGCTTTTCCTAACATCATCTTTTTAAATCTCAGGTTAGGAAACCACTGTGAGAACTATTCCACCAGGTAGGTATGTCCATTTTAATAATGCATTAAAATACTAAGTAAACAAGTACAAACTGGGTCTGTGTACCTACTGTATCCAATACGAGAGCTTTGTGTCAAAATTATGTCATCCCATAAGGTGCCCTGCAACAGAGACACCATAACAGCAATTCAGGACAACTGGTATCAGTGCTTAGTGTGACTGCATTTAACAGAAAAAAATGTTTGGTATTTCTCTTTCCCCAGTGCTCTCCTTTGAGGAAGGAGTGATGGTTTTCCTAAAAGAAAAACAACAAACAAACAAGCAAAAAAATCCAGCTTCCACCTCTTAATCAGTGTGGTTTCATTCTGATTACAGAACTGGGTTTAAAAAGTAAAGATTTTGCAACTTGTTCCTTGTAGCAGCTGACTACAGCTTTCATCAACTTTACTTTAAAATTTTTAATCACATAAATGAAGGAACATCCCAGACAACAGCCTACTTTTCCCTTAGCTCTTAAGTCTTATTATCTTTACTCTTTGTCTTTCTAAATAACCCTTGATTAACCTGGTTAATGTCCAATGAAAATTTAAGATAGATATTTCCTATGTTGTCTCCTTTGTTTTCTCACCCATGCTAGTCCAAAATATTTCATTACATAGTCTTTTTAAGTTTGTTTAAGTAGAATTCAGTTAAAGACTCGAAAATAAACACACAGCAAATTTGTCATTGGCACCTTTTACCTGCTTCCAATTTTCTGTAGTTTTATCTTAATCTTAATCTTAAATATTCTGCTTAAACATAAAGTTCACATTACTGTTTCACAATGATATTTAAATAGAGCATTCAACTAAAAATATATAAAATTTTATTTGTAACAGCATAGTCATTTAATGAACATTAATGTAGATTCTTATTTTATCCCAATTCTTTATTATTAGAATAATCCAATTAGGAACCATGAGAATTTAGATGCAGTATTTTTTCTCAACTGATAAATCATTTTAAGTGCATAATTGCAATAAATAATCACCTATATACAGTTATGATGGCAATAATTTAAAACACTTAGTTTTTTAATTTATTTATTTGAGAGAGAGAGAGAAAGGAAGAGAGAGCATGCAAGGGGGAGGGGCAGAAGAGGAAGAGAGTCTTTTTTTTTAAGTCTTTTTTAAAATTTTTATATTAGACACACAGAGAGAGATCGCAAGTAGGCAGAGTGGCAGGCAGAGAGAGAGAGGAAAAGAGAACCCCTGATGAGCAGAGAGCCTGATGCAGGGCTCGATTCTAGGAACCTGAGATCATGACCTGAGCCAAAGGCAGAGGCTTAACCCACTGAACCACTCAGGCTCCCCATGGGAGAAAGAGTCTTAAGCAAACTAAAGGCTGAGTGTGGACCCATGCTAAGTGTGGACCCTGATGCAGGGCTTGATCTCATGACACTGAGATCATGACATGAGCTGAAACCAAGAGTTGGATGCTTAACCTACTACACCATCCAGGCACCCTAGAACACTTAGTTTTCTTTTAGTGGAATATATTAGTGTGTGGTATAAATAAATAATTTTCTTTATATGTTAGGTTCACATCTATTCTTTTTTTTTCTACCACTATAGCAAGTTCTTTCTATACGTTCACTCTCTGTGAGTAATAAAATATCCTGGAAAAATATAAAATCCTGGGCTAGAAATACATTTTATATTAAGCATAGATTCTTAATTTTTTATGTTTACTTAGAGGAATATGACCCATTTATTTATTATTATCAGCTGAAAATGAAAGCTATTGATGGAGGTTTTCAGCAACATAAAGCGGTATCAAAGTTCATATGTTAACTGTAATCAGTGTGTACAATCAGTAATAATTTCCTGCAAGCTGAAGGAACCATACAGAGCACCTCTAGCCATTCAAAATAATTAAATGTTCAACAGTTCATGTGCTCTCAGGACTCACAGGTATTAAAAATATATTTATTGTTATTTTGTTTCAATTATTAAATGAACCCCTGTAATTTCTTCTGTATTATCCTCTGGCTCTGGGCAACAATTGTCTGTTTTATTTTCTTCTATATTTAAGCAGAATACTAAGAGATAGCCAAGAGTGTCAGAGCTGAGTATATATATTTTTTTGTATCAGATGTTTCTTAGAAATATGCAATGTGCAAGCAATCAGCAGTAATACTTTAACATACTTAATCTTAAGTATCAAGCTGCAGCCTACTTTTCCCTAATACACTTAAAACCATATGGTTGTTTCTGTTTTTGGTGTCAGTTTGGTTGGGTGGGCAATACTTAGGCACAACATGAGACATTTTCATTGATTCTTAAAAGGTCTTTATTCACACTTGAGCTAAAGCAGCTGGTGGAGGGTTAGAGAGCACTCAAGTCACCAAATCTCTGGATATTGCTTTCTGCTGCACCATCTGTGCCCCGTTAAATATTCTTGATTTTTGCCAAGTTTGGACCAATTTATATGTTAAGTCAGTTACTGAAATCAGAATCCAAGAAGCTTCAGGGAGGGAAAAAAAGTGATATTAAACTACACAACTCTTATACATTAATCATTAGTAATGGAATGGGAAGTTCAAGTACTGCCACTCAAAAGACCATTGTGAGAAATCAGGCTACCTGGATTTTGGGAGGGCTGTGAATATGAATTATTTTTCAGAACCATTCACTTCAGAAAAATGTACCCCATCCTAATGTTTCAAGATAGAGAGTGAATTTTGTATGGGATGCTACAGAGCAGCTGCAGACTCAAGTCTGCTCACAAATGCTTTTTAATCTTCTATGCACCATAGCCTAGTAAGACCTAATATAGTAACTAATTACTTTGGTAGCTTAACAATTTTACAGTCTTGTACCTGACAACAGCTTCAAATCATATGGATTAGCTAGTATGTAACCTCTCATTTTAAGAAACAGAGCATTCTAAATTGCCACATGGAACAAAGACTCAAATTAGGAATCTTGAGCCTGCTATTCTGCTCTTGAGATATTGATTTGCGTGAACAAGAATGTGTTGTTATTTCAAAATTAAAAGGAAGTCTTAGGATATAAAAGTCAAATTACATTATGTTTTTAAATTATTTTGATTAAATTAGATATAAAGTTTCATTGAGACTAATAACCAGCCCAGTATGGAAAACATTAAGATTTGAGTCTAGAAATTTTGGAGATTGAATAAAAAAGAAAAATAAAAAGATGGTTAAGAAATATAGGGAGAAAAAATTATATTTTTCCCTTAGTATTTAGCAAAACTATGTACATGAAATAATATGTAATTCAATTGGATCTTTATTTAGTGAAAGATCAACATATTCTAATATAACTAATGAGACTGGTGTTAGCTAATACTTGCCAATTATCTTATATGCACCCAGTACTGTGCTGAATGCATTGATCCATTATCTCATTTATCTATTCAAGCTATAGGTGTATTCACCCTACATATGCATTA
The DNA here is from genome assembly GCF_964662115.1 of Mustela nivalis. Taxonomy (NCBI): domain Eukaryota; kingdom Metazoa; phylum Chordata; class Mammalia; order Carnivora; family Mustelidae; genus Mustela; species Mustela nivalis. The sequence continues at coordinate 37,714,546 of NC_139032.1, read as the reverse complement.
GAAGACATGTATTTCAGTGTCTTATACACAAAAAACAGTAACAATGTATTTACTGACATCAAAGCCATTTCAAATTCATTCACTGTCAAAAATGTATTTTAAATCATATACAAGTATTTTAATCATGGGTTCAATAATCATGTCATGTTATCTGAGACTACAACTCATATACCATATTATAAAGGACTGAGACCATATTTTACTTTTTTATTCTTTATGTTGCTTTAAATGAGTGGTAACATATTCTGCAAAGAAAGAACATTAAGTACCTTGTCCATAAAAACAAAGATATAAAATTTGGCCTACTGCCAAAATATCAAAAAAAAATTGGCAAAGAGTATCTTTAAAACTATTAAAAATCTGCCAAATTTTTAATGCTTACAGCTGAAACAACAATGTTCACTAGGATTAAATGTTTAGTTTTATTTGGCACAAGCAAACTAATGAATGCACTTAGTCTCTCCTGGGATATCCAGGCATCTCTGTCATGATTGTCAAGATGCAGAAGTATTATTATGTTTCAAAGTATTTCAGGAATCAGAAAGATTGTGTTAAATAAACTGAATAGCTCAAAGAGATTATTTTTAAGATTATTGTGAGGAAGAGAAAGAGACAGTAGCCAGGGGGGTGGAGAGGGGCAGAAGCAGAGGGTGAGAGAGAGTCCCAAGCAGACTCCCTTCCAAGTGTGGAATTAGCAGCAAGGCTTGATATCACAGACACTGAGATCACAACCTGAGACAAAATCAAGAGTTAGAGACCTGACTGCGCCAACCAGACACCCTAAAGAGATTCTGTTTTTTTAATTATTTTTGAGAAACAGAAACAGATGTATTTTCTTTTTTTTTAGTATTTTATTTTTATAAACATATATTTTTATCCCCTGGGGTACAGGTCTGTGAATCACCAGGTTTACACACTTCAGAGCACTCACCAAAGCACATATCCTCCCCAATGTCCATAACACCACCCCCCTTCTCCTAAACTCATTCCCCCCAGCAACCCTCAGTTTGTTTTGTGAGATTAAGAGTCACTTATGGTTTGTCCCCCTCCCAATCCCATCTTGTTTCATTTATTCTAATCCTACCCACTTAAGCCCCCATGTTGCATCACCACTTTCTCATATCAGGGAGATCATATGATAGTTGTCTTTCTCTGCTTGACTTACTTCGCTAAGCATGATACGCTCTAATTCCATCCATGTTGTCGCAAATGGCATGATTTCATTTCTTTTGATGGCTGCATAGAATTCCATAGTGTATATATACCACATCTTCTTGATCCATTCATCTGTTGATGGACATCTAGGTTCTTTCCATAGTTTGGCTATTGTGGACATTGTTGCTATAAACATTCGGATGCACGTGCCCTTCAGATCACTACATTTGTATCTTTAGGGTAAATACCCAGTAGTGCAATTGCTGGGTCATAGGGCAGTTCTATTTCCAACATTTTGAGGAACCTCCATGCTGTTTTCCAGAGTGGCTGCACCAGCTTGCATTCCCACCAACAGTGTAGGAGGGTTCTCCTTTCTCTGCATCCTCGCCAGCATCTGTCATTTCCTGACTTGTTGATTTTAGCCATTCTGACTGGTGTGAGGTGATAACTCCTTGTGGTTTTGATTTGTATTTCCCTGATGCCAAGTGATATGGAGCACTTTTTCATGTGTCTGTTGGCCATCTGGATGTCTTCTTTGCAGAAATGTCTGTTCATGTTCTCTGCCCATTTCTTGATTGGATTATTTGTTCTTTGGGTGTTGAGTTTGCTAAGTTCTTTATAGATTCTGGACACTAGTCCTTTATCTGATATGTCGTTTGAAAATATCTTCTCCCATTCTGTCAGTTGTCTTTTGATTTGTTAGCTGTTTCCTTTGCTGTGCAGAAGCTTTTGATCTTGATGAAATCCCAATAGTTCATTTTTGCCCTGGCTTCCCTTGCCTTTGGCGATGTTCCTAGGAAGATGTTGCTGTGGCTGAGGTCAAAGAGGTTGCTGCCTGTGTTCTCCTCAAGGAATTTGATGGATTCCTTTCGCACATTGAGGTCCTTCATCCATTCTAAGTCTATTTTTGTGTGTGGTGTAAGGAAATGGTCCAAATTCATTTTTCTGCATGTGGCTGTCCAATTTTCCAACACCAATTATTGAAGAGGCTGTATTTTTTCCATTGGACATTCTTTCATGCTTTGTCGAAGATTAGTTGACCATAGAGTTGAGGGTCTATTTCTGGGCTCTCTATTCTGTTCCATTGATCTATGTGTCTGTTTTTGTGCCAGTACCATGCTGTCTTGATGATGACAGCTTTGTAATAGAGCTTGAAGTCCGGAATTGTGATGCCACCAACTTTGGCTTTCTTTTTCAATATCCCTTTGGCTATTCGAGGTCATTTCTGGTTCATATAAATTTTAGAATTATTTGTTCAATTTCTTTGAAAAAAATGGATGGCACTTTGATAGGAATTGCATTAAATGTGTAGATTGCTTTAAGTAGCTTAGACATTTTCACAATATTTATTCTTCTAATCCAGGATCATGGAACATTTTTCTATTTCTTTGTGTCTTCCTCAATTTCTTTCATGAGTACTTTATAGCTTTCTGAGTATAGATTATTAGCCTCTTTGGTTAGGTTTATTCCTAGGTATCTTATGGTTTGGGGTGCAATTGTAAATGGGATTGACTCCTTAACTTCTCTTTCTTCTGTCTTGTTGGTGTAGAGAAATGCAACTGATTTCTGTGCATTGATTTTATATCCCTACACTTTACTGAATTCCTGTACAAGTTCTAGCAGTTTTGTAATGGAGTCTTTTGGGTTTTCCACATATAGTATCATATCATATCATCTGTGAAGAGTGCTAATTTGACTTCTTCTTTGCCGATTTGGATGCCTTTAATTTGCTTTTGTTGTCTGATTGCTGAAGCTAGGACTTCTAGTACTATGTTGAATAACAGTGGTGATAATGGACATCCCTGCCGTGTTCCTGACCTTAGCAGAAAAGCTTTCAGTTTTTCTCCATTGAAAATGATATTTGTGGTGGGTTGTTCATAGATGACTTTGATGATATTGAGGTATGTGCCCTCTATCCCTACACTTTGAAGAGTTTTGATCAGGAAGGGATGCTGTACTTTGTCAAATGCTTTTTCAGCATCTATTGAGAGTATCATGTGATTCTTGTTCTTTCTTTTATTGATGTGTTGTATCTCATTGACTGATTTGCTGATGTTGAACCAACCTTGTAGACCTGGAATAAATCCCACTTGGTCGTGGTGAATAATCCTTTTAATGGACTGTTAAATCCTATTGGCTAGTATTTTGGCGAGAATTTTCGTATCTGTGTTCATCAAAGATATTGGTCTGTAGCTTTTTTTTTTTTTTTTTTTTTTTTTTTTTGATGGGATCCTTGTCTGGTTTTGAGATCAAGGTGATGCTGGCCTCATAAAATGAGTTTGGAAGTGTTCCTTCGATTTCTATTTTTGGGAACAGTTTCAGGAGAATAGGAATTAGTTCTTCTTTAAATGTTTGGTAGAATTTCCCCAGGAAGCCTCCTTGCCCTGCGCTTTTGTTTGTTTGGAGATTTTTAATGACTGTTTCAATCTCCTTACTGGTTATAGGTCTCATAAGGCTTTCTATTTCTTCCTGATTCAGTTGTGGTAGTTTATATGTTTCTAGGAATGCATCCATTTCTTCCAGATTGTCCAATTTGTTAGCGTAGAGTTGCCCATAGTATGTTCTTATAATACTTTGTATTTCTTTGGTGTTAGTTGTGATCTCTCCTCTTTCATTCATGATTTTATTTATTTGGGTCCTTTCTCTTTTCTTTTTGATAAGTCGAGCCAGGGGTTTATCAATTTTATTAATTCTCTCAAAAAACCAGCTCCTACTTTATTGATTTGTTCTATTGTCTTTTTGGTTTCTATTTCATTGATTTCTGCTCTAATCTTTATGATTTCTCTTCTCCTGCTGGGCTTAGGGTTTCTTCCTTGTTCTTTCTCCAGCTCCTTTAGGTGGAGGGTTAGGTCGTGTACCTGAGACCTTTCTTGTTTCTTGAGAAAGGCTTGTACCACTATATATTTTCCTCTCAGGACTGCCTTTGTTGTGTCCCACAGATTTTGAACCGTTGTATTTTCATTATCATTTGTTTCCATGATTTTTTTCAATTCTTCTTTAATTTCCCGGTTGACCCATTCATTCTTTAGAAGGATGCTGTTTAGTCTCCATTTGGGTTCTTTCCAAACGTCCTTTTGTGGTTGAGTTCTAGCTTTAGAGCATTGTGGTCTGAAAATATGCAGGGAATGATCCCAATCTTTTGATACCGGTTGAGTCTTGATTTAGGACCGAGGATGTGATCTATTCTGGAGAATGTTCCATGTGCACTAGAGAAGAATGTGTATTCTGTTGCTTTGGGATGAAATGTTCTGAATATATCTGTGATGTCCATCTGGTCTAGTGTGTCGTTTAAGGCCTTTATTTCCTTGCTGATCTTTTGCTTGGATGATCTGTCCATTTCAGTGAGGGGAGTGTTAAAGTTAAATAATACTATTATTGTATTATTGTTTAAGTGTTTCTTTGTTTTTGTTATTAATTGGTTTATATAGTTGGCTGCTCCCACGTTGGGGGCATAGATATTTAAAATTGTTAGATCTTCTTGTTGGACAGACCCTTTGAGTATGATATAGTGTCCTTCCTCATGTCTTATTATAGTCTTTGGCTTAAAATCTAATTGATCTGATATAAGGATTGCCACTCCTGCTTTCTTCTGATATCCATTAGCATGGTAAATTCTTTTCCACCACCTCACTTTAAATCTGGAGGTGTCTTCAGGCTTAAAATGAGTTTCTTGGAGGCAACATATAGATGGGTTTTGTTTTTTATCCATTATGATACCCTGTGTCTTTTGATTGGGGCATTTAGCCCATTCACATTCAGGGTAACTATTGAGAGATATGAATTTTGTGCCATTGATTGCCTGTAAGGTGACTGTTACTGTATATTGTCTCTGTTCCTTTCTGTTCTACCACTTGTAGGCTCTCTCTTTGCTTAGATGACCCCTTTCAATATTTCCTGTAGAACTGGTTTGGTGTTTGCAAATTCTTTCTGTTTTTGTTTGTCCTGGAAGCTTTTAATCTCATTCAAAGATAGCCTAGCTGGATATAGTACTCTTGGCTGCATGTTTTTCTCGTTTAGTGCTCTGAAAATATCATGCCAGCTCTTTCTGGCCTGCCAGGTCTGTGTGGATAAGTCAGCTGCCAATCTTATATTTTTACCATTGTATGTTACAGACCTCTTTTCCCAGGCTGTTTTCAGGATTTTCTCTTTGTCACCAAGACTTGAAAATTTTACTGTTAGATGATGGGTTGTGGGCCTATTCTTATTGATTTTGAGGGGCATTCTCTGAACCTCCTGAATTTTGATGCTCATTCCCTTTGCCATATGGGGGAAATTCTCCCCAATAATTCTCTCCAGTATACCTTCTGCTCCCCTCTCACTTTCTTCTTCTTGTGGAATCCCAATTATTCTAATGTTGTTTCGTCTTATGGTGTCACTTATCTCTCAAATTCTCCCCGCGTGGTCCAGTAGCTGTTTGTCCCTCTTTTGCTCAGCTTCTTTATTCTCTGTCATTTGGTCTTCTAGATCACTAATTCTTTCTTCTGCCTCATTTATCCTAGCAGTAAGAGCCTCCATTTTTGATTGCACCTCATTAATAGCTTTTTTGATTTCAACTTGGTTAGATTTTAGTTCTCTTATTTCTCCAGAAAGGGCTATATCTCCCGAGAGGTTCCTCTAATATCTTCCATGCCTTTTTCGAGCCTGGCTAGAACCTTGAGAATCGTCATTCTGAACTCTAGATCTGAAATATTACCAATGTCTGTATTGATTAGGTCCCTAGCCTTTGGTACTGCCTCTTGTTCTTTTTTTTGTGGTGAATTTTTCCACCTTGTCATTTTGTCCAGATAAGAGTATATGAAAGTGCAAGTAAAATACTAAAAGGGTGACAACAACTCCAGGAAAATATGCTTTAACCAAATTAGAAGAGATCCCAAATCGTGAGGGGGGAGAAAGGGGATAAAAAGAGGTTCAAAAAGAAAGAAAGAAAAAGAAAAAAGATAATTAAAAAAAGAAAATGAATAAAGAAAAGTATAAAAAAGAAAAATATATATATTCGATAAACTAGTTTAAAAACGTTAAAAAAAGGGTAAAAGTTAAAAAAAATTAGCAGAAGAAGAGAAAAAAAATGAAAAAGAATAAAATTAAGTAAACTGCAAGACTAAAAATTCACAGGGAGAAAGCCATGAGTTTCGTGCTTTGCTTTCTCCTCCTCTGGAATTCTGCTGCTCTCCTTGGTATTGAAACTGCACTCCTTGGTAGGTGATCTTGGTCTTGGCTGGATTTCTTGTTGATCTTCTGGGGGAGGGGCCTGGTGTAGTGATTCTCAAGCGTCTTTGCCCTAGGCGGAATTGAACCGCCCTTACAAGGGGCCAGGCTAAGTAATCCTCTGGGGTTTGCTTCAGGAGCTTTTGTTCCCTGAGCACTTTCTGTAGAGTTCAGGAGGAAGGGAATACAAAGAGCAGCCTCCTGGTCTCCGGCCCAGAGGAGCCGAGAGCCCAGGCCCCACTCCTCAGTGTGCCTCAGAAAACAGCACCCAGTAACTCCCGTCTGCCTGACCTATAGCCGAGCTCCGAGCTCACCGAGCCTGTGACCGGTTCAAGGTAATCCCACGATGTGAGCTTATTGTCAGCTCTGTCTCTGTAGCCGGCTTCCCCGTTCCAATACCTGCAAGCTCTGCGACACTCAGATACCCCCTATCCTTCTGTGACCCTGCGGGACCTGAGGCCACGCTGCCCCCGCGTGGGCTTCACCCCGGTTTAGCCTCCGGAGCGATGTCCCTCAGCTCCAGAGGTTAATCAGACTTTTAAAAGTTCTGATTTTGTGCTCCGTTGCTCTGCTGCTTGCCGGGAGCCGGCCTCTCCCCCCTGGGGTCTATCTTCCCATCTCTTTGGATTCACTTCTTCGCCAGTCCTACCTTTCAGAAAGTAGTTGTTTTTCTGTTTCTAGAATTGCTGTTCTTCTCTTCGATCTGCTGATAGATTTGCAGGTGTTTGCAATCTTTAGATAAGCTATCTAGCTGATCTCCTGCTAGCTGAAGTAGTCTCAGCCTGCTACTTCTCCGCCATCTTGACTCCTTCAGATGTATTTTCTTAAAAGAAGTAAATATAAAGTTCAAAGTTCAATATGATTTAAAGTTTCTTAGAAATTAGCATACATAATTATAAAATTGGAAAATTTATTGAGTTTATGTAATTTTTCTGGGCTAGAATACCATATTATAATATAAAACTTTTAAAAAAAGTAAAACAAAGTTTTGTATGTATGATCTTTATTTAAATGCACAAATTCCCCAGTTATGAATGGTAATAAGGAGAGCAAAGTAAAATAATGTATATTTTTAAGTAACAACTCAAGTATGGAATTACCCAAATTGCCTTCCATCAGACAATCACAGTCAGTGGATACCATGCCCTTCAAGTAGTAAAGCAGGATCTAAATGAATGACAACATACTTTATCAATAAGAACCAACCATCTAACCATTATAGGTGTATTAAAGTTGGTGATACTAAGATTATTTTTCATCATAATCATATATCATTTAATATTTTATCAAGAACTCATGAAGTATCAAAATACTCATTATGTATCACCTCTAAAAATCATATAAACTTTTCAAATATTAAAAATTTACACTGTTTAACATTATACTACTATTGGATAATTAACGGCCAATAATATTAACGGCCAATAATATCCATAATATTTACTGAGGTTAGATAAATACAAAAAGAGTTTTAGTTTGGTTCTTTATCACTATATAGTAGTCACTAAACTTAATATGAAGAGAATTGAATGCCATTAAGACTCCATAAATCCCCTGTTTCTATAAATTATTTATAAAAATTCAGGTAAATAATACAAAACTTACTCCATCCTAACAAGCTGTATATTTTTTAAATGCAAACATTGAGGTCCAAGCCAATAAAGAACATGTGTTTGCCACAAGTATTAAAATTAAAATTAATTGATTAAAAATTGGCATACATTTAAATACTTGATATGGGGAAAAAAAAAACTCTCTATAAAAAGCCAAAGTTCCTTGTCTTTCTTTACTCTTTTAAATTTTTCCTCTGCTCCTCTATTCTCCCAGCTATCTCTTTTTTTCCCTTTATTTCTTCCATCTTAATTTTTTAAAAAAATATTTTGTTTATTTATTTGAGAGAGAGAAAGAAAGCATAAGAGAGGGAAGGTCAGAGGGAGAAGTAGACCCCCTGCTGAGCAAGGAGCCCAACGTGGGACTTGATTCTGGGACTCCAGGATCATGCCCTGAGCTGATGACAGTCACTCAACTAACTGAGATATCCAGGTGCCCTTTCCTCTTAATTTTTATATTTTTTCTTCAAAAGCTAAGTTATGTTATTTAAAATATAAAACAAAGAGCTATCATCCAAATAGACTAACTCTAAAAAGGGACTGAAAATGACTTATATTCTGTATCATCTTGACAAAAGATTTAATGCAATTTTCATAGAGACTTTTATTTATATCTGCCAAAATACCAATATTCACCACAATCTTTTTGGTGTTTTATATCTCATATAATTTTTAAAATAACCTTAGAATACTATTTTGTTGTTTTAAAACTCTCAATGTTGTCTTAAAGCTACAGAAGAGATCTTCAGTGATTTCGAAAAACAAAATAAGGTTAGTATTTAAAAGGTTTGTTCTCTAAAAACAGGAATAAATGTTGAGATCTAAGCAAAATAATACTTAATGATAGAATGATTTATAATCTTCTCATGACTTAAAATATAGGCTTCTGGGGACTTGGGTGGCTCAGTTTTTTAAGCACCCAGCTCTTGATTTCAGCTCAGGTCTTGATCTCAGAGTGGTGAGTCCAAGCCCCATGTTGGGATCTATACCAGGTATGGAGCCTAGTTAAAATAATAATAATAATAATCATAGACATCTGAGAAAATTTGACCAAGTTTAGGCATTTTTTTCCTATATTACAGGAAAATCTGAAACATTATTAAGGAAATAGTTTTTAATATTACAGTATTCAAAACATTGTCTTCTTTGTTGTTTTGGTATATTTTAATTTTTTAGAGAAAGAAAATATTTCGAGAATAACATGGGTGTAAAACTCTCAAACTTAAGGGTAACATTGTACCAAAAGGATATTTTGATAGAAATAAGTGAATTGATCAATACCATAATTTAAGCTAATATGTGTGTCTTAAAAGAATTTCTAAAGAAATAAAAATGATTTTTTGAATTCACCAAACCTAAGAGTAGGAGGAAATTAATGCATCTACCTTGTAATTTCGACGTGGTTATAGATACTGATTAAGGTGGCGAGGTATAATGGATTTGTTCAAAGGTGACTTTAGTTTACCAAGAAAAAGAAGCTAATAGATTAAAATAAAAATTTAAAACTACTTTAAAACCATATCTTTCTTAAAATAACTTAGAGAATAACAATGAAGTCCTCCTAAGTTACTTTTAAGTGAATAATCTTCATTTTTTAAAAGATTTTATTTATTTATTTGACAGAGTGAGTGAGTGAGAGAGACAGAGATCAACCACAGGGAATGGCAGATAGGGTAGAAGCAGGCTTCCTGCTGAGCAAGGGGCCTAATGTGGGGCTCAATCCCAGGACCCTGGGATCATGACCTGAGCAGAAGGCAGATGCTTAACAACTGAGCCACGCAGGTACCCAATAAACTTCACCTTAATTTAAATATCCAAACATGAGTGTTCAGGAATACAGATTGATGTTTACTTTTCCATTAATTAATATTATCACTGATATCTGAAACACAGAATACCTGATAATGATAATAAGTTGTTTAAAAAATAAATTATGAAAATTCTCTTTATCTGAAGTAATGGCTAGCTCTTCTGCTAATATATGAGGCAAATTTTAGATGAATTAACTTCTGTGCAGTCTAAATCAGTACAAACCAACATTTTCCAATAATAAAACTTTACTTTTTGTTAGAATTTATTTTCAGAGTAGAAACAAAAATATTTTGGAGAAATATAGACAACTGGGATGCCTGGGTGGCTCAGTTGGTTGGACGACTGCCTTTGGCTCAGGTCATGATTCTGGAGTCCCAGGATTGAGTCCGGCATTGGACTCCCAGCTGCATGGGGAGTCTGCTTCTCTCTCTGACCTTCTCCTCATTCATGCTCTCTCTCACTGTCTCTCTCTCTCAAGTAAATAAATAAAATCTTTAAAAAAATATATATAGACAACTTTCTTATCTCTAGAGTATTAAAAAGTACTGTAACACGTTTAATTTAACAAAATCAAGGTCTAATAATACTCATACTTCTAAATGTCACATAGATTAAAAGTAAATCGAGAGCCTCATGGCTTAATTCCTAAAGATGTTAAAATATCTAAGAAGTGTTATACAAAGAAACAGAACTACACACACAAACAAAAAACTTCTACATGTAAATACTCATAAGTCTTTAAAATAATTTTTGAATTTTTCTATAGAGTCATAATGTGTCTTTGCAAAGAAGGTAAATAAGCACTAATAAAAAAAGAGGAAGAGTATTTTGGGGTATGTAAAAGAAATTTATGTTATACCAAATAGAGTACTGTAATGAAATATGGAAGGATGAAACACACACACACACACACACACAGGTCTTGCTTCTGGATAATTAGAAGAATAGTACAAATATTACCTGTTAGGTGAATCTGTATAGAAGCAGTTTTTCCTGAAAGAACATGAGTATGTTTAATATGAGGAAATAAAAATTTAGATGCAGAGTGTGGAAATGGCATCAGGATCAGAGGCAGATTTAAGAGAAATCAGTTAACGTTTGAAGGAAATGTAGAAATGTGGAAAGAAGTAAACAAAAAGTTTCAAAAGGATAAGATCTTAGTTATATTTCTTTTTTTCCAAATTTATCTTATGAAATAAGAACAGTCTCCTAACACACACACCATATGTCATAGAAAACTAAGGCCTAGAGCAGTGAACTCAATATCTTGAGCTGTGAGAGCAAACCAACATTTATGTTTCCAAGGCTTTAGCTATTGATAACACCTCATTAAATATGAAAGTGTTGTTTAAAAGTAAGAAAAAAAAAACTAAGGTAGAATGTTATTATTAAAAAGGTTAGACAACTGTTATTCAAATGGATAAAAAAGCAACAAAGTAGTATAATTTAATGAGTCACTACTTGAAAGACTAGATTTTAAAAATCCAGATCTTATAAATAATATGATTCAAAAAGAGGTTGAACAATCAACGCGTATCTTAACAAGTGTTTAGAAATAAGAGTATATGTAGATACTGATTCAAAATTACTGAAAATCTGATTTATATTTTGAAGAGAGTGATATAAAAGTTGGCATATATACAGTGAGTTTATTATTTATTTATTTATTTATTTATTTATTTATTTATTTATTGTTATGTTAGTCACCATACAGTACTTCATTAGTTTTTGATGTTGTGATTCATCAGTCATTGTTTGCTTACACACCAATGCTCCATGCAGTTGGTGCCCTCCTTAATACCCATCACCAGGATCATGCATCCCTCATCTTCCTCCCTTCTAAAACCCTCAGTTTGTTTCCCAGAGTCTGTAGTCTCTCATGGTTTGTCTCCCACTCTGATTCCCCTCCTTCATTTTTCCTTTCCTTCTCCTAGTGTCCTCCATGCTATTCCTTATACTCCACATGTAAGTGAAACCATATGATGATTGACCTTCTCTGCTTGACTTATTTCACTTAGCATAATCTCCTCCAGTCCCATCTATGTTGATGCAAAAGTTGGGTATTCATCCTTTCTGATGGCTGAGTGATATGTGCAGTCAAATCTTACTGGAAATTTTCAATGCAGTTATTATGGAATACCAGGACACCAAATAGCCATGGGAAGATGCCACATATGTCTCCAAATCCAGATGTAAAACTTCTTGTTAAGATTCAAGGTTTGAACCATGAGAGACTATGGACTCTGAAAAAACATTCTGAGGGTTTTGAAGGGACGGGGGGGGGGTGAGAGGTTGTGGTACCAGGTGGTGGGTATTATAGAGGGCACGGATTGCATGGAGCACTGGGTGTGGTGCAAAAATAATTAATACTGTTATGCTGAAAATAAATAAAAAATAAATTAAAAAAAAAGATTCAAGGTTTGTCTCTACAGACAAGTTACATTCAAAACTCCTGTAATGGATAAGTTTAATTTACTTATTTATATTTTGAAAGATGCTTTTAAAACAATATTTTTTCCTTTTTAACTATGGGCTTTTTAATACAATGTAATTATTTCATAGTGTGTAATAATGTCAGCAACTGAATGTAAAACTACAGTTTGATGTGGATAACTGGTCTTCTTGTCTGCAGAATGTAAAAGACACACTTACTTTCATCTGTGCTGCATCGGAAACATTCTGGCTCTGACTTCATACCCTCTTCTGGGATCTGGAAACTTTAGACTGGCATTAGGATGTAGGGAAATGTTCTCTCCATGTGACTGACTAGCCTGACAATGGGTAATAAATACCTGATACAAATGTCTTACAGGACAACAGAAGTACAGCAACTAAAGCTGTTAGAAAGAGAAAAATGAGTTCAATTTAATACAATTTATATATTTGTGTATTTGCAGAAGAGTGAGTTAGAGTGGGAAGGGGGTTGCTTTGAAGGAACAATGGAAGCAGGGAATTAATTTTATCATTAGTATATATATTTAGTGTAATTTTAATAAACTCAAAGTGGATATTTTTATTGTTCAAAGTATAAAAAAAAGCAATACAGCCAAGAAAACAACAGAAGCAAGAAAACCAACAGATTCTGAAATAAAAATCTTAACAGTTACAGAGAATTAGGGAACATAATAAGGTCTTTAGTTTTTATATGTAACAATAAATGGAGATTGAAAAATCATTAAAGAACAAAAGAAATTCTGAATGTAGACCAAAAGACTTAGAAAACTTATTAATGTGTTTAATTTTAAGAAATCATAAAAACCCTTTTGAATTATGGGTCACAGTCTCAATTAGGCAATATTAAAATGTGCTTTACGAGAGGCCAAGGACTCTTAACATAATAAAATAAAATTACTAAAAAGCACAATCAGCATAAAACTTGGATCTTCTCCAAGAAACCTTGGCATGACAAAGTAGATCAATTTATAAACTGAATATACTTTATATTTATATTTATATTTATATTTTGCTAGAAGGCCAGCAAATTAGACCTAACCTTTTCTTAAATATACATTACAGTTTTCAAGAAGCAAAAATATGAAGCATTTATTTTATCAAGGAAATTGAGAGATTTTTCTTGAAAATCTGATAACTACTAAAATCCCATTTTGAGATTTTCTGACCTACAAGATGCTATGAGTGATGAGTGACAGTAGTTACACTGGTTCATTTCCTATCCCCTATTCTGTAAATATCGCCTTAACCCTTGCTCAATGTATTTTTCACATCAACATATTGCTAAGTATCTTTTCCTTATATATTCAAATTTGATCTAAAATCTACAATTAATAGTTTTGAGAAAAATATAAGATGCTAAAGAAAAAAAAACAAGCATATTGAATATGAAAAATTGAAGCCAAAGACCAGTTATAAATATGTTTGTTATTTCCATTCAATTCAGTTATTTATTGAGGATCTTCTATGCTTCAGGAACATTTAGGATTATGATGATGAATGAGACCATATTTATTTTATGTACTTGAACTTTCATTCAAACAGCTATTTCTTAATTAGTCACAAAATTTGTTGGTAACTAAAAGACAAAGTTTACATACTTTTCCCTTATTTCTCTTATCCAAATTAAATTTGAGGCATTAACTCCCTTTTTAAATTCATATTTTTCATCTTTTTATTATAAAAGTTTCCAAAAATAAAGAGTAGGATAAATGATAAAATTATTTTATGGACTGATCAACTAATATTTTTCACATTTCCTTTGATACCCATCTCTATATCTCTCTATATATGATCATCATCACCTATTTAAGCTATCTTTACTTATTTATCTGTCAATCTGCCTTTGCCTTTTTTCTTTTATTGAATCATTTGCAAGTAAGTATTCCATATTCAAATTTGTTGAACCATTAATCATTCAAAAATTGCACATTACATTTGGTTCTTAAATATCTTTAGATTCTATAAATGTAATTTAAACATTCCTCATTATTTATTTTTTGAACAATTAAGATAGTTTTGTAGACTTTATTACATTTGTCTGCTTTTATCTTTGTAGTGTTGTTCAGTTTTTTTTTTGTCATACATTGTATTATTTATGAACTAAGCATATCTGAAGATGGGATCAGTTCCAGTTTACACATTTTTTGTTGAAAACACATCATAGTTCATTGGCTAGTTCACTGAAACTCATGGGGATCCCTTTACAGTCAAATTGTCTTACTACTGATCATGCAAATTTTGGATCACTTGATTTCTTTGGAGACACTGTGATCTAAAAGTTCATTTCTGCTTTGATATTAGTAATATTCAGAAAGATGCCTAAACCAGTAATGACATGGGCTTGGATAATTATTGTTTTGAGGCTAAATCATACAAATTTTCTTAATTCATCTTGTTCCTCCCCACTATTTATTACTAAGTATTCTTTAAAAAGGACTAGAGCTAATCTCATACAGCTAATCTCATCAACTATGATAAACTGCAATACTCTCTTTTTAAGTAAGATAAAAGCTTGATTATTTTACCTAACATTTCTTCAGTAGAAGTTTGTGTAAGTCACTTATTTTTAGTTTATTTCTTTATGAACATCAATATATACTCACATATATTTATATATTTAGTGTATTATAATTAGAATAATATACTTTTTAAAGTTTTAAATTTTTGCTAATTTCACAAGAGCTCCTTCAATTTGACATCTGTGCCCCAAATTAGTATTTTTTGGGTTTTGATAGACAATATATATGATGTTTTTCGTGCAGTTTCCCTGCCTTACATCTAAAAATATCCATTTCTCCAAGAGATCCCATATATCCTATTAGTGAGGAATGCAGGGGTCAAGTTCTCCTTTTTTTTTTTAAGATTTTATTTATTTATTTGACAGACAGAGATCACAAGTAGGCAAAGAAGCATGCAGGGAGAGAGAGAGGAAGGGAAGAAGGCTCTCTGCTGGGCAAAGAGCACAATGCAGGGCTCGATCCCAGGACCCTGAGACCATGACCTGAGCCGAAGGGAGAGGCTTAACCCACTGAGCCACCCAGTCTCGCCCAAGTTCTCCCTTTTTCTTTTCTTTTCTTTTTTTTTTTTTTTTTAATTTAACAGACAGAGATCACAAGTAGGTGGAGAGGCAGGCAGGGGAGAGGGGGAAGCAGGCTCCCTGCTCAGCAGAGAGCCCAATGCGGGGCTCATCCCAGGACCCTGGGACCATGACCCGAGCCGAAGGCAGAGGCTCAACCCACTGAGCCACCCAGGCGCCCCCTCCCTTTTTATTTTCATGGTAGAAATACTTCAGTATTCTCTATTGAGAAAGATGTCAGTCCAAAATAAAGTAGATGTCATTTTTCATTGTAAGAGTGCTATGACATCAGTTACAGCAACTTCTTTCAAGATGTGTCTCTAAAGGCAAAGGAAACAAAAGTGAAAATAAAATTTTGGGTCTACATCAAGATCAAAAACTTCCGCACAGCAAAGGAAACAGTCAACACAACAAAGATACAACCCACGGAATGGGGAAAGATTTTCGCAAATGACACTACAGACAAAGGGCTGATACCCAATATCTATTAAGAACTCCTCAAACTCAACACACACAAAACAGGTAATCACATCAAAAAACGGGCAGAAGACATGAACAGATACTATTACAAAGAAGACATACAAATGGTTAACAGACACATGAAAATATGTTCATCTTCATTAGCCATCAGGGAGATTCAAATCAAAAGCACATTGAGATACTCCCTTACACCAGTAAGAATGGCCAAAATTAACAAGACAGTAAACAACATGTGTTGGAGAAGATGTGGAGAGAGTGGAACCCTCTTACACTGTTGGTGTGAATGCAAGTTGGTACAGCCACTTTGGAAAACAGTGTGGAGATTCCTTAAGAAATTAAAAATAGAGCTTACCTATGACCCTGCAATTGTGCTACTGGGTATTTACTCCAAGGATACAGATATAGTGAAAAGAAGGACCACCTCTACCCCAATGTTCATAGCAGCAATGGCCATAGTCGCCAAACTGTGGAAAGAACCAAGATGCCCTTCAACAGATGAATGGATAAAGCATATATGGTCCATATATACAATGGGGTATTATGCCTCCATCAGAAAGGAAGTATACCCAACATTTGTATTAACATGGACAGGGCTGGAAGAGATTATGCTGAGTGAAATAAGTCAGGCAGAGAGTCAGGTATAATATGGCTTCTCTACTTGTGGAGCATAAAGAATAACACAGAGAACATTGGTAAATAGAGAGGAGAAGTGAGTTGGGGGAAATCAGAGGGAGAGACAAACCATGAGAGACTGCAGACTATGACAAACAGACTGAATGTTTTGGAGGGGAGGGTGGTGAGGTTTTGGGTGAGACTGTTGCTGGGTATTATGGAGGGCACGTATTGCATGGATCTCTGGGTGTGGTGCATAAACAATGAATGATGGAACACTGAAAAGAAATAAAGTAAAATAAAATGGAAAAAAAAGAGATACTATCATTGAATATATTATTCTGCATAAATGTGTTAACCAGAAATGGGTATTAAAATTTGTTGAAAAGTTCATTCAGCTTCTACAAAAATAAATAAAAAATACATATATAGCATAATTTTTTTCCTTAGGTTTATTAGTAGAAAAACAACATTTTTTTTAAATCCTCTATTTCCTAGGTTGTAAAACCACGTAATTGTGTAACAGGTATTTTTTTTTAAACAATAGCTTTGAGGGCAAAAGACAATACCCATATCACTTTTATAAATATAAAATAGAATTAAATTATGATATTTTGTGTTTAACAAGTAAGATCTATAGACTTGAAATTCATTGGTAAGTTACATTGAACCATTTGTTAAATAAAACATCAGAACAATTTTCACTGGTATTTAACAGATATGGATCATAAACCATCATTTCATATTCCTAAAAATTAACCTCTTTTGTTTGATTATTATTCTCTACTTTAGAATTTTTATTCTTAGTTCACATATATATATACACTAAATATGTTACTAAGTCTGACAAAAGTTGTCATAGAATAACAACAGCTGAAACTAAATATAGGAAACTTCTATATCTACAAAAATGTTGCATGCATATACCTTTTAACTCTGTAAGTTCACCTTTAAAAGCCATTAAATATAATACGTTTGCAAAAATATATGGGCAATAACGTTCATTATAACTTGTTTTTCATGTACCAAAAACCTGGAAGAATCAATTTTTTCATTCAGGACTTCTTATGTAAATCATAGTGTATATAATACAGTATATATAATGGAATACTACTAAGCTCTTAAAAAGAAAGTGAAAATTAATACGTGTTCACATGAAAGGGTCTAAAAAATATGGTAAACAGGAAATTAATTTTAGAATATGTAAATACTATGACATTTGAAAATGAATATGTTCTATGGAAATTTTTTTAGTCTTTTTTATTATTTTATTTTTAAAATTTTTAATAATAATAAATAAAATTTTATAAAAATAAACTTTTATAAAAATATAAAATTTTTATAATTAAATTTTAAAATATTTTTTTAATAAAAACACATATAATGTGTTTTTATCCCCAGGGGTACAGGTCTGTGACTCACCAGGTTTACACATTTCATAGCACTCATCAGCACATGTCCTCCCGAATGTCCGTATCCCCACCACCGTCTCCTGTCCCCACTCCCCCCCCCCGCAACCCTCAATCTGTTTTTTGAGATTGAGTCTTTTATGGTTTGTCTCCTCCCCCCGATCTCATCTTTAATTTTTTCTTTTTCTACCCCCCAAACCCCCCATGTTGCATCTCCACTTCCTCATATCAGGGAGATCATATATGATAGTTGTATTTCTCTGACTGATTCACTTCGTTAAGCATAATACCCTCTAGTTCCATCCACGTCATCGCAAACGGCAAGATTTCATTTATTTTGATGGCTGCATAGTACTCCATTATATATATATACACCACATTTTTGTATCCTTTCATCTGTTGAAGGATATCTAGGTTATTTCCATAGTTTGGCTATTGAGGACATTGCTGCCATAAACTTTCAGGTGCACATGCCCCTGTGGAGCACCACGCTTGTATCTTTAGGATATATACCCAGCAGTACAATCAATGGGTCATAGGGTTGCTCTATTTTCAGCTTTTTGAGGAACTTCCACACTGTTTTCCAGAGTGGCTGTACCAGCTTGCATTCACACCAACAGTGTAGAAGGGTTCCCCTTTCTCCACATCCTCACCAGCATCTGTCATTTCCCGACTTGTTAATTTTAGCCATTCTGACTGGTGTGATGTGGTATCTTATTGTTTTTTTTTTTTTTAATTAATTAACCACATCCCTATCGTGTTCCTGACCTTAGTGGAAAAGCTTTCAGTTTTCCTCCATTGAGACTGGTATTTGCAGTGAGTTTTTCATAGATGGCTTTGATAATATATCCCTACACTTTGAAGAGTTTTAATCAGGAAGGGATGCTGCAATTTCTCAAATGCTTTTTTTAGCATCTATCAAGAGTATCATATGGTTCTTGTTCTTTCTTTTATTAATGTATTGTATCACACTGATTGATTTGTGTATGTTGAACCAACCTTGCAGTCTGGAATAAATCCCACTTGCTCATGCTGAATAATCCTTTTAATGTACCATTGGATCCTATTGGCTAGTATTTTGGTGAGAACTTTTAAATTTGTGTTCATCAAGGATATTGGTCTGAAATACTTTTTTTTTTTTTTTTTTTTTTTTTTTTTTGGTGGGATCCTTGTCTGGTTTTGGGATCAAGGTGATGCCGGTCTCCTAAAATGAGTTTGGAAATTTTGATTCCATTTCTATTTTTTGAAACAATTTCAGGAGAATAGGAATTAATTCTTCTTTAAATGTTTGGTAGAATTCCCCTGGGAAGCTGTCCTGCCCCGGGCTTTAGTTTGTTTGGAGATTTTTTTATGACTGTTTCAATCTTCTTACTGGTTATGGGTCTGTTCAGGTTTTCTATTTCTTCCTGGTTCAGTTGTGGTAGTTTATATGTTTCTAGAAATGTTTCTTCCATTTCTTCCAGATTGTCGAATTTGTTGGCATAGAGTTGCTCATAGTATGTTCTTATAATTGTTTGTATTTCTTTGGTGTTAGTTGTGATCTCTCTTCTTTCATTCATGATTTTATTTATTTGGGTCCTTTCTCTTTTATTTTTGATAAGTCTGGCCAGGGGTTTGTCAATCTTATTAATTCTTTCAAAGAATCAGCTCCTAGTTTTGTTGATTTGTTCTATTTTTTTTTTTTTTAGTTTATATTTTATGGATTTCTGCTCTGATCTTTATGATTTTTCTTCTCCTGCTGCGTTTAGGCTTTTTGTTGTTGTTGTTGTTCTTTCTCCAGCTCCATTAGTTATAAGTTTAGGTTGTGTACTTGAGACCTTTCTTGTTTCTTGAGAAAGGCTTGAACCATGATATATTTTCCTCTCAGGACTGCTTTTGTTGTGTCCCACAGATATTGAAACATTATGTTTTCATTATCATTTGTTTCCATAAATTTTTTCAATTCTTCTTTAATTTCCTGGTTGACCCATTCATTATTTTAGAAGGATGCTATTTAGTCTCTATGTATTTGGGTTCTTTCCACATTTCCTCTTGTGATTGAGTTCTATCTTCAAAGCATTGTGGTCTGAAAATATGCAGGGAATGATCCCAATCTTTTGATACCGGTTGAGACCTGATTTATGACCCAGGATGTGGTCTATTCTGGAGAATGTTCCATGTACACTAGAGAAGAATGTGTATTCTGTTGCCTTGGGATGGGATGTTCTGAATATATCTGTGCTGTCCATCTGGTCCATTGTGTCATTCAAGGCCTTTATTTCTTTGTTGATCTTTTGCTTAGATGATCTGTCCATTTCAGTGAGGAAAGTGTTAAAGTCCCCTACTATCATTATATTATTGTCAATGTGTTTCTTTGATTTTGTTATTAATTGGTTTATGTAGTTGGCTGCTCCCATGTTAGGGGCATAGATATTTAAAATTGTTGGGCCTTCTTGTTGGACAGACCCTTTGAGTATGATATAGTATCCTTCCTCATCTCTTATTACAGACTTTGGCTTAAAATCTAATTGATCTGATATAAGGATTGCCACTCCTGCTTTCTACTGATGTCCATTAACATGGTACATTGTTTTCTACCCCTTCAGTTTAAATCTGGGGGTGTCTTTGGGTCTAAAATGAGTTTCTGTAGGCAGTATATTGATGTTTTGTTTTTTTTTTTTATCCAGTCTGATACCCTGTGTCTTTCGATTGGGACATTTAACCCATTTACATTTGGGTAACTATTGAGAGATATGAGTTTAGTGCCATTTTATTGCCTGTAAGGTGACTGTTACTGTATATTGTCTCTGTTCCTTTCTGATCTACTACTTTTAGAGTCTCTCTTTGCTTAGAGGACTCCTTTCAACATTTCCTGTAGAGCTGGTTTGGTGTTTGCAAATTCTTTCAGTTTTTATTTGTCCTGGAAGCTTTTTATCTCTCTTTCTATTTTCAATGACAGCCTAGTTGGATATAGTATTCTTGACTGCATGTTTTTCTCATTTAGTGCTCTGAGTATATCATGACAGCTCTTTCTGGCCTGTCAGGTCTCTGTGGACAAGTATGCTGCCCATCTAATGTTTTTACCCTTGTATGTTACAGACTTCTTTTCCTGGGCTGCTTTCAGGGTTTTCTCTTTGTCGCTAAGACTTGTAAATTTTACTATTAGGTGATGGGGTCTGGACTTATTTTTATTGATTCTGAGGGGTGTTCTTTGCATCTTCTGGATTTTGATGTTTGTTCCCTTTGCCATATTAGGGAAATTATCTCCAATAATTCTCTCCAATATACCTTCTGCTCCCCTCTCTCTTTCTTCTTCTTCTGGAATCCCAAGTATTCTAATGTTGTGTCATCTTATGGTGTAACTTATCTCTTGAATTCTCTCCTCGTGGTCCCGTATTTGTTTGTCTCTCTTTTGCTCAGCTTCTTTATTCTCTGTCATTTGGTCTTCTATGTCACTAATTCTTTCTTCTGCCTCATTTATCCGAGGAGCAGGAGCTTCCATTTTTAATTGCACCTCATTAAATAGCTTTTTTAAAAATTTCAATTTGGTTAGATTTTAGTTCCTTTATTTCTCCAGAAAGGGCTTTTATCTCTACATAGAGGTTTTCTCTAATATCTTCCATGTATTTTTTGAGCCTGTTCAGAACCTTGAGAATCGTCATTCTGATCTCTATATCTGGTCTACGGCCATACCACCCTGAACGCGCCCGATCTCGTCTGATCTCTAGATCTGTCTTTTTATCAATGCCCATAGTGATTAGGTCCTTAGCCTTCAGTACTGCTTCTTGTTCTTCTTTTCGTGGTAGTTTTTCCACCTTGTCATTTTGTCCAGATAAGAATATATAAAGGAGCAAATAAAATGTAAAAGGGTGGCAAAGACCCCAGGGAAATATGTTTTAACCAAATCAGAAGAGACCCCAAATCATGGGATGGAGAAAGAGGAAAACAAGAAAAGAAAGAAAGAAAGAAAGAAAGAAAGAAAGAAAGAAAGAAAGAGAAAGAAAGAAAAAACAAATAAGGAAAAAACTATTAAAAAAAGAAATTATAAGTATATACAAAAATATAGTTAGATACAATGGAGGATAAAATATGACTATAATAATAAAGATAAAAAAAGAGTAATATTATTATTTTTTTGGTAAGGTATTGTTAAGATAAGCTAGTTAAAAAATAGTTAAAAGAGGAAAGGATAAAAGTTAAAAAAAAATTTAGCAGAAGAAAATAGAAAATAAAACTAATAAAAATGTCTTCCAGTGATAACTTTCATTAACTACTGTGGCTCTCAAACTTTAAAAAAATGACAATCTCTTGCTCTTTCCCTTCTTCCCAATGCAGAAGTCCTTAACTAAGTATCATTTTTTTCTTTTTTAATTTAAAAAAGAAGGCTGGGGCGCCTGGGTGGCTCAGTGGTTAAGCTGCTGCCTTCGGCTCAGGTCATGATCTCAGGGTCCTGGGATCGAGTCCCGCATCGGGCTCTCTGCTCAGCAGGGAGCCTGCTTCCTCCTCTCTCTCTCTCTCTGCCTGCCTCTCTGCCTACTTGTGATCTCTCTCTGTCAAATAAATAAATAAAATCTTAAAAAAAAAAAAAAAAAAAAAAAAAAAAAAAAAGAAAAAAAAAAATAAAAAAGAAGGCTGATTTCTTAAATTCCTTTTAGAGTTTAATTATTGGACACACACAACTGGAATCTCTTTTAAATAACTTCTCTATTTGCCAGTCCAAAGTGGGTAAAGCTAGAACATGTTATGAATTTTAAACTATGAAATCTATTCTTAGAGAAACAGATAGTTTCTGTGTGGTATAAGAATAGCCCAAACCTAAATAAAAACAAATTAGTTTATATGTGTAGTAATAGGAAAAGTAATTTTGTGGAATATTTAAGCTGTACTGTATTTTTTGGTTTTTTAGATGGTGCATTTGGTCACAAAGGTGAATCATAAAAAAAATGTAAACTTATACTTCGGGAATGGGCTTCAGCGGCCACAGAGTGCTAGGTCAACTTTCCTTCTAAGTATCACTTATCCTTGAAGCATGTTGGAAGAAATGATAATTTATTTTAAACATAAATATTTTCAATGAGAATGTTACCATTTATAAGATTGTCATAATGATTAGAAACATCTTCTTTAAGCTAAATATATGCCCTTGTATACATACTCAGTCTTAGGTTTTGCCCTCTAAACAACATAGCACCAAGTCTCCCAATTACATAGTACAACACATTTAACAGCTGAATATTTCCACCCTATATTAACTTCTATACTACAAGTTAATCATTCTCTGTCCCTTAAATAACCCTCTCTTGAACATGTTATCCAAACACTTCAATGCTTAAGTGTACAACTTTCTTTTAGACCTCCTTTTCTTCTATTCTTAAACTTTTGGCCAATCTTAAGAATCAAGGTCTTCTATTTCTTGCTCTGTTATAATAACCACTTTAAAATACTACTTTTTATCCACAAAAAATAAATTAAAAAATAAATCATACAAATTTTAGAACATCAGGAAATCTGTATCTAATTTAAAATTCATGCTTCATATAAATTTTTCTTTACTTTCAAACAAATATTCTATAACAATTGTTCTCGGTTTATTCACAGATACATGAGCGCATTTGAACACTTTCGTGGGATTTGGTGATGTCAAAATTATTTAAAAATAATTATTGTTGGTCTTTTACTACATTGACATTTGCACTGTTAGTACAAAAACAATAGGAGACAAATATGCTGACATCATTCCATGAATCATAGCAGGGACATCTAACTATGCTAGTCATAATTTTAGTTTTCACTACCATGTTCTTAAAAGAAAAAAAGAGAAAATTACCATAAGATTGTCTTTATAAAGCAATAAAAAGTATTTTTTATTAAATCTCAATCTTTATTATTCTATGTAATGAAATGGGAAATAGATATAATCAATAAATGATAAAAAATAGATATGACCAATTCAAAGTTGTGATCATGACAGAAAGAGATGAAGTGGAGAAAAATAACATTCAAAGTGAGTAGTTCAAGAAACTGAGGAGCACATGTTCGTGGATCCCCATAAGGAGGTTAAAGTCATCTGGGTAGTTTCAGAAGTAGAGAAATAGAAGAAAAAAGTGAGGTAAAATACAAAATATCCTTCATTGATTGAGAAGGGTAATGTAGAAACCTAAGGCGTTTTTAAAAGGCAAATTAAAGAAAGGTTAATTTTTGTTTTTGTTTTTGTTTTAGTGGCTTGATAGCATGAAGTTCAAAGAAGCTGATGTTTTGAGAAGTAGCCAAGAAAATTGGTTTGCCTTTTAGAGTAAGATAAAGGAAAACAGTTGCACTACACCTAATATATAGCTATAAGGAATAAAAGAGATAAAATATATTCCAGCAGGGAAGACTACAAGGGAAATTGTTTGCTATGAAGTATGAGAACTCCAGTTCTGAAAGTGAGAAAATTAAGGAAACATCCAGAGAAGGACTTGAGGTCAGAAAGGACTTTTTAAAATCTCGTGTGTAAAAAAAAAAAAAAAAAAAAAAAAAAAAAAATCTCGTGTGTAAAGAGTTTGGAGGGAGGAGAAGAATAGGGCATTAGGCTTATAAGAATATGAGTGTCCTCTGAATAACTGATGGCCTGAGATGAACAGGGATAAAAGAGATGGCAATATAAGTCCTGATCAATTTCTGGCTTTAATGTAAGCACTGCAGTCAATTCAAACTGAGGTCCTGAACAGTTAGCATGGGGAGCTCACAGCAATTTCTCTCTCTGGAAGCTATTGAAGCTATGTCTGTGAGGTAAGATGGCAGGGGAAAACCACTTTCTTTCCTCTCTCCTGTGTCTCACTTTCAAGCTAGTGAAATACTGCAAGGTGACAATTGTTCCCATTGCTTCCAGTGTGTTACTGCTCCTGGTGGTGACAAGGTCCTTGATGTGATGTAACAGAGTATCTGGCAAGGAAATGAGTCTTCATGGCTCAGATCAGTACTGTAAATGAACACAGTTGGGAAAACAAGGCTATAGTGGATTTGACTTGGGCTGAAACTTGGTGCTACTATGCAGTGACTTAGTTGAGAGATGCTAACTAAGAAGGATGAAATTGAAAGCGATGAAGTGATATATAGTGAGCATGGGAGCATGACTCAATGAAGAGTAGAAATCAATGAGGCAGAAACAGACTCCTCTTGGAAACAAGTGAGGCAAAAATGGACCAACTCCCAGCCTTTTTCAGGATCCTTTTTCTGTCTGCAACTAAGTCAGCCAAGCTGAGTCCTAGTCATATTTCTTCCCTCTCTGAATTGCCTATATTTATGTCGAGTTATGGACATGAAAAATAGCCCACTAGAAGCATAATTGCCCATCCTCCTTACTCCTCAGCCACAATTGCTGTTTATACTGCACAAGTTCTAAGTCACAATGTGCTTAAATGTCATCACTCAGTCAGTGTGTAGCTTAAACCAAATACATCATCCCATTTCCTTTTTCAGAATATTGGGTTTGGAGTAAACAAGGACATTAGAGAGGACACAGTGCTAATGGATAGGAGTAGAATTCACACAAAAATATCAGGATCCAAAGGAAATATTCAGACCAAAAGTTATGTTGTGTTCCCAGAAACAGCTTTGCAATTTCACAAGGCTACTGAGAATGGTACTGTAGTTTGGTTCAGTGTTAAGAGGCCATCCCCCAAAAAATGGTTGAGAAGAATGGGATGAATTTATTGTTTTTGGCAAACATTCAAGCAAGGGTGAGGGACTTAGTGTTTTTAAGAACAAAGTATGTTATTTGTAAGAATGCAAGAATAATGCATTGTAAAGTTCAGGGTGAAAGTTCAAATTCTCTAGCTGGTTTTTGAGGCTTTCCATGATCCACTGCCTGCTTCCTTACCAGACATATTTCTCACTGTAGGAACCAACCATATAGAGATAGTGTGCACTCCATTTTGCAATTTTTCTAATGCTGTTCTCAGCATATAATGCAAACTTCCACAGCTCATGATATGAAAAATTTACTCCCCAAAGACCAACTCAACTATTACCTCTCTGTTCCCAATTTTTATAAGATCATAAATCACTATAGGAAAAAGGCTCAGCATTTTCTTTTTTTTTTCTTGTTTGTTTCATTTTTTGTGTTGTTGTTGTTGTTGTTGTTTTGTTGTCTTGCCTCTACACTGGATCTCTATAGAACAGTTCTTTGAATTAATATGTACTGAGCACCTTCTATGTATTTTGAGATGATGTGGAACATAAGATGACATGTGGACTTGGAGACACAGATCAGGTCTGATCACTCTGCTTCAACTATGTGCAAACACTGACATTGAGGAAAAAAATAGATTTTCTGAGTTTATAAAAAAGATAGCATGTCAAATGTGCCTGTTGTACAGTTGGTTAAGTGTCCAACTCTTGGTTTAAGGTCAGGTCATGATCTCAGGCTTATGAGATGTTGCCCCACGTTGGGCTCCATGCTCAGCACAGAGTCAGTTTAAGAATCTCACTCTCTCTCTTCCCTCTGCCCATCTCGCTCATGCTCGCTCTCTTCCTCTCTCTCTAAAATAAATAAATAAATCTTTAAAAAATGATAGCAGGTCAACTTAAATATAACATATAAAGGATTTTATGAAAACATAATACTAAATAGTCAACTAATATTAATTGTTTTTATTTTCCAGCTTAAAATAATGCCAAAAAAAAAAAAAAACCAAAAGAGGGGTGCCTGGGTGGCTTAGTTGGTTAAGCCTCTGCTTTCAGTTCAAGTCATGGTCCTGGGGTCCTGAAACAAGTCTCATTTTGAGCTCCTTGTTAGGTGGAGAGTGTACTTCTTCCTCTCCCTCTGTCTCTGCTTGTGCTCTCTCTCTCTGTCTTTCTCTCTCAAACAAATAAATAATATCTTTAAAATGAAAAAAAAATCAAAAGAGAGAAATTAAGTACTCCAAAAATAGATACCATGTTTGGCTATGATTTGAGACAAAGTTGGAGAGACAGCACGTCTCTGAGAAAAAAAGAAATGTCTTACTCTTCCAAAGCCCTTTCTTCCCCCAGCATTGCAATAGGAAAAATAAAGACTGACTACAGTATTTCCCTTTTTTAAAAAATTTAATTTAATTTTTTTTTTTTTTTTTTTTTTTTTTTTTTAGTATTTTATGTGGTGCAAGGTCTATAATTTGTACACAACTTGGGGCAAAGATGGCATGCCACCACTTAGACCTCAAGGTCTTTTTAACTATAGATGAGGAATGGAGTGGTCCTATAATCCCATAAAAGACAAAACACAATTCTTTATGACAGCAACATCCTTTATGATTTTGTTAGTGTCTTTGAGTAAAGAATTTTGGGGTGACTGATAGAATCAGTTATAGAGTTGTAGATGCAAAGATAATGATGATGTTTCTTAGTGAATCTTATTATTTAAAGAATATTTCAAACAATTATAATCAGAATAGACTAGTTTTGAAATCAGAAGCAGATACTAAGAAAGGGAGTAACATTGCAATCTACCACTTAATGTTCTCATTGATTTTAATAGTGATTAATTTTGCCTGATTATTTGAAACACTAATTAGATCATTTTGTTTAAGAGATTAATCAAAGTTTATCAAACAATTTTGATGTTTAACGTTGATGGATAAGCAAAATATGATATCACCATTCTCTTTTAATCTAAATATGTAAAATTCTAATACCAGATTACCTTGACCTATGTGGTAGTTAGAAATACTTTCTTCCAATCATCTTGACACATGAGAAGATTACACTGCCTAAAACTCTGAAGTTAAGTGTGATAACGTAAATTACTTGGTTAATGAAACGTGGGTGGAAATAACATACATGCTTCTAGACAGAAGTTTTTTTAAGGTACATAAATAACTAACTGTTCAGGTTCCTTCTCCCTTCTACTGTAACTAGTCTGCATGTGTGAATGTGGAGCGCATAAAACACAGTTCTAGTTACACATGATGCACTTGTATGAGTGAAAAATAAAGGTTCTTTGTAAGACATTCAAATGGTAAAGCTATTTTTAACTACAACATTAGACTATCCTCAGTGGTCAAGAAACTGAAATTGGGGGTTGAGTGTCTTCATAATAAAATCATAAAATCTGCATAGGATTAATGGTTTTAGATAACTGACAGCAAGGAAACTATAATTCAGGATGTGAAATACACCCTGCAGCTTAGACAGTAGCATTTTTTTTGTAATATTGTTGCCTTTGTTAATTAAACATGTACCCCCGTGGGAGAAGTCAGACAGCAGAATATTAGATGTGTGTATTGTTGATTAGAGACTTGCACTGGTAAGGTATAGGAAAGAAATGAACTCAAGAAATAACTGGGCAATTTAAAAGCAGAAATAAAAGGAGATTAGAAAAAAATCTAATATTGGAAACTTTCAGGTTTGAGAAATACAACATATTTTTACTTTGAGATAATAAAATTATAAGTTAAAAAAAATTTAAAGTGGGGACGAGCACAGTTGGTTAAATGTCAGACCCTTGGTTTCAGCTCAGTTTGCAATTTCAGGGTCATGAGATTGAATCCTGAGTCAGGCTCCAGTCTCAGTGTGGAGACTGCTTAATATTCCCTCCCTCTTCCTCTGCCCATCCTTTTCCATACACACCCACCGCGCTTCCACACTCTTCCTCTCTCTCTAAAATAAATAAATATTTAAGAGATTTAAAGTCTTTAAGGAAATTCAATTTAAAAAACAGAGATCTATTAAGGCTGTCCTCAAAGGTCATTACTCTATTGTGAAAACTTGTGAATAAACTAAAGCCTGGGAGAATAAACACTTAATCTAGGTTGTATTGCAAGGGAAACATTATCATTGCAAGTGATAAATAAAATTAACTAAGGAGCTGTGAT
Organism: Mustela nivalis; assembly: GCF_964662115.1. Taxonomy (NCBI): domain Eukaryota; kingdom Metazoa; phylum Chordata; class Mammalia; order Carnivora; family Mustelidae; genus Mustela; species Mustela nivalis. Next base: position 37,685,919 of record NC_139032.1, on the reverse strand, counting down.
TTCTACTAACACATGACAGGCTCTAGGCATTCATAGTTACCTTGAAACAAAATGAGATGTGAGAAAAATAGGAAAGAAGGAAGGAGGGAGGGAGGGAAGGAAGGAAGGAAGGAAGGAAGGAAGGAAGGAAGGAAGGAGGGAAGGAAATATGGAATTATAACTCAAAGGATACTTTGTGGATATTGGCACATGGTGGTGTTTTATATCTGCTAAGTTCACCTGATTTTTGAAAGAGATATAAGGCTAAATGAAGGATCAGTCTGGACTTGACATTATTTTAAATCTAAAAATGACCATAAGGCCCCCAATTATTTGGACAGTAGGTAAGCTTTTAATAAGGGCAAATTTCTCACTCTACTTGAGGATAATGTAAAAGAAAAAAAATCTCCCAGATGTCAATGCCAGAGCTATGAGAAACAATCAGCAGAAAGGTTGTTAATTAAGGAGGTATCTTAATTAAACATCACACCTTCTAAGATAAGAAGGCAATTTCTCAAAATACTGCTCATAGGGATATCATAGTTCTTACACACCAAGAGTAAAGGACAAATATTTGCCTCTCCCTTTTTCTCTCCTCTTCTAAGAGGGGTTATTCACTGTACTTACTTTTTTTCCTATACCATTGAGTATTGAAGGATGGGAACATAAACTCCCTACCCACCCCCAGCTCTCCCTTTTAAATATAGAGGTCTCCAGACCAAGTAAAACCACATCTAGAACTCTAGGACCAGTTCGGGACTATAACACAGAACTCCAATTCAGAAATTTCTATGAACTCTCAGAGATGCTCTTCTTGGTTATGAATATAGTGGCATACATAGGACTTTTTGATTTCCCCCCTTGAAAAGGTGATGTGTTTTGGTGTAGAAAGAAGGAACTGAATATATGTTGATTAGAAGGCAGAGTATGGTATGTTTATTGTTCATTTTTTTTCTAGGAATATGGTTGGTTTGCACACACATATAATTAGGTGAAGACATGACACTTGCCTTGAAAACACAAATGAATAGGAACTGTATTTGTCACTTTAATATAGAAGACTTTAAGGGCAGGTGTATACATTACCCAGCCTTTTTTTTCCCCCTGATATAGTGAGTAGTGATGTTTCATGTGGAAGAAATAATGTTAGGCTCTTTCCTGAAAGAGAAAAATATGGAGAAGAGCTAAAACTAAATAATATTCACATGTCACATGAACAATAAGTGAACCTGGGTTTGTTTATTATTGCAATGTATCTGAACCTGTTCTACCTGTAAGTGTGAAAGTTAAAAAAAAAAAAGAAGAAGAAGAAGAAAGAAAAGGTCTATTTCCTTTAAATCATTTCGAATTATTTCTAACTGCGTTGTATGTATGATGTGGTTAAAAAAAAAAAAAAAAGCAAGCTTGATATACCCCTGTATTTAATATATGAAGATGTTGGAAATCAGAAAAAAAATTGGGCTAGAAGTTAATATATGTTGGCTTTAATCCTGAGTTTTCTATTTCATAATTGTACATACATTGAACAAATTATTTAGATTTTAAATCTAAAAATGACCATAGGACCTCTAACTACTTGGACAGTAGGCTAGCTTTTTTTTTTAATATTTTATTTATTTATTTGACAGAAATCACAAGTAGGCAGAGAAGCAGACAGAGAGAGAGGAAGGGAAGCAGGCCCCCCGCTGAGCAGAGAGCTCATTGTAGGGCTCCATCCCAGGATCCCTGGACTATGACTTGTACCAAAGGCAGAGACTTTAACCTACTGAGCCATCCAGGCACCCCGGTGGTCCAGCTTTTAATAAGGGCAAATGTTTCACTATCTAATTGAGATAGTAGGATTTGTTTCTGTACTAAATGATGCTTACTAATTTACTTTCTGGATTCCATGATTTTTAAATGTAAATTAATTGGAAAAATATTTAATGAATTTTAATATATTTTAATGCAATTAATTTTAATTTAGCAACAAATTGCAAGTTATCATTACCCACAGTATATATTATTTAGCATTTATCCAGAAACCAGGATAATATACTATAAATTTTTAGTAAAAACTATTCATAATTTCCTGATCCATGAGCGTATCTTTTTGTGTCTTCATCAATTTCTTTCATGAGTGATCTGTAGTTCCTCAAGTACAGATCTTTTACCTCTTTGGTTAGGCTTATTCCCAGGTATCTTATGGCTCTTGGTGCTATAGTAAATGGAATCGTTTCTCTAATTTCCCTTTCTATATTTTCATTGTTAGTGTATAAGAAAGTAACTGATTTCTGTACATTGATTTTTTTATCCTGCCACATTACTGAATTGCCATATGAGTTCTAGTAGTTCGGGGGTGGAGTCCTTTGGGTTTTTCCCTATAAAGTATCATGTCATGTGCAAAGAGAGAGAGTTTGACTTCTTCATTGCCAATTTGGATACCTTTTATTTACCTTTGTTGTCCGATTGCTGTTGCTAGGATTTCTAGTACTATGTTGAACAACAGTGGTGAGAGTGGGCATTCTTGTCATGTTCCTGATCTCAAAGGGAAGGCTGTCAGGTTTTCCCCATGAGGGTGATATTCACTGTGGTTTTACATAAATAGATTTTATGAAGTTGAGGAATGTTCCCTCTATACCTATACTTTGAATCATTTTAATCAGGAAGGGATGCTGTATCTTGTCAAATGTTTTTTCTGCATCAATTGAGAGGACCATGTGATTCTTCTCTCTTCTGTTATTGATTTGTTCTATCACATTGATTGATTTGTGAATGTTGAACCAAACTTGCATCCCAGGGATAAATCCCACCTGGTCATGGTGGATAATCTTTTTAATGTACTCTTAGATCCTATTAGCTAGGATCTTGTTGAAAATCTTCGTGTCCACATTCATCAGGGTTATTGGTCTGAAATTCTCCTTTTTGGTGGGGTCTTTGCCTGGTTTGATGATCAGGGTACTGCTGGCTTCAAAAAAGAGTCTGGAAGTTTTCCTTCTGTTTCTATTTTTTGAAACAACTTCAGGAGAATAGGTATTATTTCTTCCTTGAATGTTTGGTAGAATTCCCCAGGTAATCTATTTGGTCCTGGGCTCTAGTTTTCAAGATCTGTCTTCCTTAGGCTTAGTTTCTCCTGGTAATGGGTTTAATATGCATTTTAATTTTCTAAAACTCAATGTCTCACTACTATAACTTTTATTGAGATCATTAATCTCTTTATAACAGATCTTTATTTTGGTGATAATAAACCTCAGATTCCCTGGTTTCCTCTCATCTTCTACATTAAAAGGCCCATAAGCTCTAAATATTCTTACTTGATTCTAATTTAACTGTCTCTTCCTAAGTCCTGAAATTCTTCAGTATATCACTTTCAGAATCATGGACAACTATCAGTAAATTCTTTCATATCTGTAATTTCTTGTATTAGAGTTCTCCATAGAAACAGAACTAACAGGATATATGTATAGATATATAGATACATATCAGAAGAAATATATTATAGGAATTGACATATGATTATAGAGGCTAAGATGTTCCATGGTCTACCTGCAAGTCTGCAAGCTGGAGAACTAGGAAAGCAAGTTGTGTAATTCTGTCCACATCAATAAACCTGAGAATGGTGGTGAGTGGTGGTAGTATGGGGGAGTTAAAAGAGAACAAGTCCTGGTCCAAGTCCTGAAGCTCAAGAACTAGGAGCACTGATGTCCAAGAACAAGAAGATAGATGTCTCAGCTTCAGCACAAAGATTGAATTGGCCCTTTTTCAGACTTTTGTTCTAGTTGGCCCTTTAATGGATTGGATGATGCCCACCACATTGGTGATGGAGATCATTACTCAGTCTACCAATTCAGATGCTAAGCTCTTCCAGAGATACTTTCATAGTCACACCCAGAAATAATGTTTTACCAGCTATCTGGGCATTTCTTAGCCCATTCCTTACCACACCCACATTTCCCGTACATGTCTTTATCTCAGTATTAATCTAGATTTGTCCAGGAACATAGTTTCCTTTGTGTATTTCCTCTGTATCTTTCCTTGGTGATTTTTTCTCTTCAACATTTCTTATACCACTGGTGTCAGATGTAAAATAGGTATCACTGTCTTCATTACAGTTTCTAAACATATAATTCTGTCTCCTCAGGTACTTCACCATTATTTCTTGGATAATGCAGGTGCTGGATCACTGTATTTCTAAAAGTTCTTCTCTTAATGTTTAGTAAACTCAAAATATATGTTCTCAAAAAATGACTACGTAAAGGTTGCATATTTAGACTAGCTAGATATTTTGTCTTTTGACAGTTTTTTTTAAATATTTTATTTTATTTATTTATTTAGCATGCATAAGTCAGGGGAGAGGCAGAGTGAGAGGGGAAATGAGAAGCTCAAGTTGACTCCACGCTGAGCATGGAGCCCGAACATGGGGATGGATCACACATTCCTAAGATCATGACCTGAGCAGAAATTAAGAGACAGATGCTCAACTGACTGAGCCACTCAGGCACCCCTTTCTGATACTTGTAAATGATTTTCCTTAGATACTCTATTATCAGCTAGCATTAAGGGCATGATTAGGAGGAGTAATAGGTCACTAATTATCATATTAATGATAACATACTGAGTACAATATTCACTGTATCATATAGACCTCCTTTAAGGCCATGCTTTCCCAGACTGGTTTGCTTTTTGTGCTGGACATAGTAACTTTTATAAATGTTTATGGTCCCTCTTTGTTTTCCTAACAAGTCTAAAGCTTATTTGGATCTATCTCTAGCAATTATGCTTTATTATATGGAGTCTTTGTTCCAGTTTCTTCTTTTCTATAGTATTATTTTTCCTGTGCTCCAGTCCTTCATCTATTTGTCTGCTTTCTTTTACAGTAGTGTGGCTATTTTCTCTGTAACTTGACATTTAGATAAATACTATCTCTGGTGACAGTCCTCAAGAAAAGAAAGGTGAGATATTTAAGTAGGGCAGATAGGGGCACCTGGGTGGCTCAGTGGGTTAAGCCGCTGCCTTCGGCTCAGGTCATGATCCCAGAGTTCTGGGATCGAGTCCCACATCGGGCTCTCTGCTCAGCAGGGAGCCTGCTTCCTCCTCTCTCTCTCTGCCTGCCTCTCTGCCTACATGTAATCTCTCTCTGTCAAATAAATAAATAAAATCTTTAAGTAGGGCAGATAGTGCTAAGAAGATTGTTGATAATGTTCAAGTAGTCAAGAAGAAGGAAAATCCTCACATAAATTGACTATTCTCACCCTAGGAGGGTTTCATATAATGAGATAACCCTTCCCCAACTTGAATCTAAATACAGGTGCCTGCTCCCTCACTTAAACCATCCTGAAACAGATAATGGTTCTCTATGTGTATATTTTAGCTACAGTCCCAAGACTATGAACTCAAAACTTGACTATAACTTCATGAATAGGTAATCCTAGAATTTAGATGGATTTTAACTTATCCAATCACTCTACTTTCACAAGCAAGGAAACCCAATGCACCTTCATGAATGTACGAATATATTTAAACTTAAATTCAAAATGTATCATTCAATTTTATGTTCAGTTAGGATAGGGTGTTTGCCATGATGTATGTTGATGACTGAGACTATTTACCTCCACACAACTTAATTATTGTAACCAAGAATGGAAACTATCTCTTTCAACATCAGTTAACTATTCCAAAATCATTTCTCAAGAAGATAAGACTATAAACCAACAAAGAATTTCATTACTTGGTTTTGGAAAATCTTGTAATTCAACTTACCCAGACAAGAATTTGGATAATTTCACTCTTACTTATCAAACAACACATATCAAGGCCAACTTCAAGAATCTCTCCTTATTGTGTCAGTGAATTCTAAACTACAATTATTAAACTAAACTACAATTATTAAACTAAAATTAAAATTATTAAACTATTAAATAATTAAACAATTGTTAAGCTCCAATTAATATCCAATAATATGCTGAACTGGTCCCCTTCAGAAAAGATGCACTTTAAGTTGTTTGAGTCCAGACCCTAAAGCTTATAGATATATCCCTCTGACTCTTCCTTCATGGACATCATTAAATTTTTTCAAAGATTGTGTAAAGCATTAGCTGTTTTACTCAACTTAACTTTTTTGACTAGAATTTTTTCCTAGTAGTTTTTGATGGAAGTCTGGCAGCTGACAATATGATGCCAGAAAGCCCTGCATCTTTTTATACGGGCCAGAAAGCATTGTCTGCAAATTTATGAGTAACACTGGTGGATGGATAGTTAGAAATTAATGAACATTAGAAAACCACTGGCTTGGTTTGAAGTCTACTGTCTACTAAGTACTTATGATATCTATGTATGATATGTACAACATTGTATATGCTGCTAGCATATCCATCCATCTGTATACAAATCCAGATTTTTTAGTTAAATAAAATAAAAAGTTATAATTAGGATAATGAAGCAAGGAGTAAGAATAGACATCCTTGGGAATGCTGGGTTTGACAGGCAGCAAAAGTAAGAACCTAGGGAATGAGACAAGGAATCAGAATTAAGCCAAATTTACTGTACACACCAAAAGACTCACCAACAAAGAAAAGGAATAGCTGTGAGTAGGATTGGTGGCAACAATCACCTTGAAACTGAGTTAACCTTTTAGAAGGGGATCTTTGTTATCTCCCCTGTGCAGAAAACAACAGGTGATAACAAACTTGCCATGGAAAACCGTATGAATTCCCTAAAAAGTTTAGGGCAGAAAGTCAAGTTCTGACAAATTCTCAAATAATGTCCAGCTAAAGTTTAGAAAAAATGAGTCTTCTTAGTTAACATTAATTTGACATAGACAGAAAATAAGATGTGCCTGAAGACGTGTAATGACCTGTTCCCTTCTCTTCAAACATTTTACCAAATTGCATAAGAAAAGCGGGACTTTCATGACTCTTTTAGGTGATCTTTAATCCTCTCTGTGAGGAGATTCAAAATAAATTGTTTTCTTTTTTAGCATCTTTACTTGCCTGGGCAAGTTAAACATTTCACATGACTGACATATCTGAAAGACATTACTTCAATGAGAGAGTACTTTTCTGAAAGCATTATTGTGAATTTCTATTATGCCAGTTATTATTTGAAAATACAATGCTTTCTCTCCCATCAGCCTAGCTGTCAGCTTGTTATTTTTTTCTTTCATTCCATTCCCACAAAAGTAATGGGCATCACTGACAATTTCCATTAGGAATGTTGAATAGGAGCTATTTATGCTTCTTAGCTGAGAAGTGCTAATGCTGTAAAGTTCATGTTTCATCTTATCACTTTTGCCAATGTGTTGAGATCATTTTTATCTGAAAAAAAAATGCACATTTCTAAAAAGAAACAATAATTGTAAAGATATTTCTGTTTGTTTAATTAATAAATTCTTAATAGTAGTGGCCACCTCAAAAGGTTTCTATTCTGAAAAATTATTTCCTCTTTTAACACACATTCTTACAGAAGTACAGTTTATTTATCCCAGCTACAATTTTAATGTTTTATTTAAGGCAAATATGGGGCTGGGATGTTTCATTTATTCTGGTTAACCTTAGAGATATCATTCTTTTAACCATGAATATGGAGAGCTAAAAATATATGAAGAATCAAAATGGAATTTTGAACTAAACTACACATTTTTATGTGAAAACAAATATTGATTCTTAAATATTTAACAATTTTAATTTTTCAAAAATTTCTTTCTTCCTATTTTATTCTGTAAAAGTTGATCTTAGGGATTTTGGACAAGCTATTTCCATTCCTTGGAACACATTTTCTTCTATAAAATATGATTCCATTTTATAAATATACCAGAATTTTTTTTTTCATTTTCCTTTTCATGGGCCTTAACATTGTTTCCAGGTTTGTGCTATTATGAAGAAAGATGTTGTTTATTTTCTTTTTCATATATATATCTAGAGATATCTTCAGATAAACATTGGCCAGAGTAACTTTTTCATATTTTAGGAGTAGAATTGGTGAGTCACAGGCTAGGGGAAATTTCCGCCTTTAAAGATGATGTCAATTTGTTTAAAGTCAAGTGTTTACAACAATTTACCCACCCATCAGTGATGTATAAAATCTTTATTTCAGTGTTTAGTCTTTTCTTTAAGACATCTTTAGCCTAAACTAAAAACATAAGCTTGAGAACATGCTCCTTTGCTTGACATGGTATGTAAGATATTTAGGTTCAGTTGAGGCTTAACTTCTGTCAGATTTATTTGTTTAAGGGTAATTTATCAAATAATGTGATGTGGATGCAAATGTACCACAACATCTGAGACAAGCAGTGCAACATAGACAATTATTAAGTAAAGGATCATGATCATAGTGGGTACTTCACTTTTTAAACCAGGATTACAGTGTGCCAAAATAAAACCAAGATTCTTGATCTTATTTCCAAACTAAAACCCTCAGAACTAGATATGACTATATTAGACAGCCAAGAATGTACAGAATATGAGCATTAAATTAAACCTGATAATATGTGGTTCTGCATTTTGTTTCATTTTATTTAAAAAGTAACTACTTCATATACTGGGATCTGCTGGATCTGGAATAACTTGATCTGAAAGTTCTGTAAAGGAAATTGCCTGTCTTAAAAAAATTACATGATACTTAAAGTTTGAAAACTCCAGCTAGAACTGTATTTCAGTATTGCATGAATACTTGAAAAATATTCATGTGATCATTACCTTATTATTTTATTGTTGAGCCCTTTTTTTTTTTTGAGCCTTTCTTGATAATACCCAATAATATCCTGTGTTAGCATTCAATATCTTTCTCTTCACATCTCTTCCAGAAGACACAGTCTCTGGATTTTAGATAACACAGAAGTTTTTAAGGAGGTTGTTGAGGAAAATTTACCTGTATTAACTGGTAATAGAATGTAGATTTCAGGGACACCTGTGTGGCACAATCCGTTAGGAATCTTGGTTTCAGCTCAGGTCCTGATCTCAGGATCATGAGATCCAGCCCCACATTGGGCTTCATGTTTAGCAGGGGATCTGCTTGAGATTCTCTCTCACTCTCTCTCCCCCTGCTCTTGCTGTCTCTCTAAAATAGACAAATCTTTAAAAAAAAAGATGTAGATTTCTTAAACCATTTGTGTGTTCCCAAGTCAGCCAGAAAAAGAGCAGGGTCTGGTGTCAAAGGTGGTTAACTAGAGACACGGGTGGCTTGTTACTAAGTCATAAACAGAAGAAAAAATTAAACAAAAGCAGTTGATCTCATTGTTCATAACGCCATTAACACTACTTTTTGGACATGGAAGTTCGTGAGTTCTGAATGTTTCCTTAATTCAGAATCACATTTGTTTTACTGTTCCAGAAGATTGCTGTAATGTAAACAGTGAAGTTTCTGAATAGATGTCAAGGCTTTCAAAAGATTTTAAGTGAAACTTCCAGTAAAAAGGGCACAGTCTTGGAAGAATGGGTTGAAATTCTTCAGGACAAGAACACAAAATCAAGCAATTTGTTTTGGTTGTTAATATCAGAGCCAGGGCTTTCTTGAAAGAAACAGTTTTAATTCATTTGGAGAGCCAAAATATAGTGGACAGAATATATTAAAAATCCAGTCCATTAGTATAGTTCTATAAAATCCACTTGGAAATATTCAAAGAAAACTTGAGCTGTGTTCAGTTTTCTATGTCCAGACTTTACAATTTTACAATGCTTTATGTTGGTGATAGTATGCTAAGAATGATGATACAGTACATTGGCATTTGTCTTTTTGTGTGATAAGTGATTCTATGCAAAAAATCTTTCAGAGTTCCATGGGAGACCACCAGCACCACATAAAGTGCCATCCTGAATGCATCAGAGGTGATCATCAGGTAATATTTGATAGTATTATTTTCTGATTATGGAGTTAATGGCTACCATCCCATTATAGCCTCTGCAAACTTCTTCACAGATTTAGCTTTTGGGCTAACATGGAGATAGGGCTGGGTTTTAGTTATAAACCTAATTAATAAACTAGGACATCACTTTAACCTCCACATTACTCTTTTATAATGGTCAGTTTCTTGCAGAGAATAGAGCACTTAATAATTCTTTAATCTGATTACTTTTCTGCACTGGGGTTTCTGCTGCGGTCAAGAATACTCACTTTTTTCAAAGCATTAAAAAATTATGTATTGGAGGTGCCTGGGTGTCTCAGTTGTTAAGCGTCTGCCTTAAAGTTCAGATCTTGATCCCAGGGCCTGGAATCGAACCCTGCATTGGGTTCCCTGTTCAGTGGGAAGACTGCTTTTCCCTCTCCCACTCCCCTGGTTGTGTTCCCTCTCTCACTGTGTCTCTCTCTGTCAAATAAATAAAATATTAAAAAAAAATAATGTATTGGGCACCTGGGTGGCTCAGTGGGTTAAGCCGCTGCTTTCGGCTCAGGTCATGATCTCAGGGTCCTGGGATCGAGTCCCACATCGGGCTCTCTGCTCAGAAGGGAGCCTGCTTCCCTCTCTCTCTCTCTCTGCCTGCCTCTCCTTCTACTTGTGATTTCTCTCTGTCAAATAAATAAATAAAATCTAAAAAAAAATAATGTATTAATTTAAAGATATAATTTCTATCATTGAATATAAGTCTATGTGTAATTAACTGGCAATCTTTAGTGAGGACAATGTGTTCTGTCTTCTCACCTGATTTTGTCTCTGGTTCATTTTGATGTGTGTTTTGAGGCCTTTTATAATTTATCTAATCTGATAGTTTACTGTTTCATTTGTATACAAACAAGAATATATTTGAATTTTCTTAGAAGTGATGATTTCTTTGGAATTGGGATAATTCCCAGATAGAATCAAGCATAAGTTTCTTCTACTAATAATGGAAGGAATGGAACATAGTATAGATTTTTACAAAGATGGGTAGAAATTACATGAAAGATAAAGCAATATAATTTTATTAATGGTCACCTTAATTGCTGAGATATTGTACTTTTGTTGAGCATTAATTAGAATACAAGCTGAAGGACCATCAAATCTGAGAAAGACCCTAAAATCATGTCAGTAGAGACTTTCATTGGTTTAACTTCAGCTTTTTAACCTGAGACATATATATATGTGTGTGTGTGTGTGTGTATATAAATACTTTATGTTGGTGACAGGATGTTAAGAATGATGATAGAGTACAGCATATATATATATACACACACACACATAATTATATATAATATATGTAACATAATTTATATGTATATATATAATTTGTCATATAATTTGTCATAATTTTTATATAATATATTATATATATTATATATATAATTTGTCACATAAATGTTTATATAATAAAATGTCATAAAATCATATCCCATCATTTCCATGAAACTGAATAACACCACCAAAGACTGCCCACAACAGTCATGTAAAATAAGAAGAAAGGTTTATGATAGTTAGGGACAAGGATGAAAAATGGTCAAAGAGTTCATTCTAAAAAATTTACTTTCTTATCTATAGGTTCCAAAGGAAGAGTTTCGGGGGATGATGACCATTTCAGGATAATAGGAAACTTGTTCTCTGCAAGACTCTATAGGAGTCTCAGGAATCTTTTAAATTGATTATTAGTCTGCCAGAAATGAAAGATTATTATCTTGGGACAGAGAGAAAGTCAGGTTTTTACATAAAAAAAGGAAAAAAAGAAATCAAAGGGAAAGAAGGAAAAAGAGAAATGAAAAGAGAAAGAAATTCTTACATATAAACAGTCATTGAAAACATCACTAATGGAATGATCATCATTGATAGGAAGCAGTACAAACTCAGAAGGTGGAAGTTCAATGAAAAAAAAAAAATACAGTTTAGATACAACCTGGGATCTCCCTCACCATCATGAACATAGAGAGCAGAGCCCTGAATAGGAGTTCTCCTGGGACATTAAGGAAGTATGCCCTTCCTAAATCAAAGTTTTTGGAAATGAGTTACTCTTTGGGGGATGCTTTGAGAGACTCCAAAGAAGCCAAACTCCCACAAGTACTACCAGATAAAATAATTGCTTTAACAAAACCAAGACTATTAAATATACTGCAACAAGTGAAAACACTACCATTAAGGAAGGGGCTTGTAGTGTCTTGAGAGTATTTTACAAAATATCTAAAAACTAATACTCTCTTAAAATGTGCTTTTTAATGCCTCTTCACAAATACTACAGTTAAGTATTGCTAACATGGTAATATATAAAATAATACATTGTGTATAATAAACAACATACAACAACATAGCTAATACTAACCAAGTGCCTAATATGCGCTGGGCAATATGTAAAATGTGTGTGTGTGTGCTTCTTTCAGTTCTTATAAAACCTCAACATATAAGAAATAGATAAGAAAACTGAGCTAGATTAAGATAGATCAAATGGCAATAAATTGTTAGAACCAAGGTTAGAATCAAATCATGTGCCCAATATGTACCAGGCAATGTTCTAAGCTGCAGGGTTTCATTAGATAAGAGAGAAACAAAAATATTTAGTTTTTTCGAGCATAATATTTTACTAAAGAAAGAAATACAATACAAAACATGGGTGAGGGAAGGAGTTAGAAAGTGATAGCCACAATGCCGTTCTCTTCGCCTTCACTCAGTTACTCTTTTTCTAATTTTTTACCTGTGTAAAAGGCACCTGTGAAAACTTTGGTTTTCAGCTTCTTTTTCAAGTACTATTCTTTAAAACAGTACCTATGAGAATGCATCATGTTTCTGTATGTGGCATTTTTAATTGCATTCTCAATAGGAGTTAAAATCTCATTTTTTGGATAATTATATTTCTAAATATATGGGTATTTAAGCTGGCTTCGGATTAAATTCTTTTACTCACATTGTGCATGAGGAAGGCTGCCTGTTTGTCAAATTATGGTATTTATGTCAGGATCTAATATGTATTGTGACTTTTTCAAATGTTGAGAGTGTTCCTGAGAATAATGTATATTCTGAAATTGTTTGGTATAGGATTCTATATGTTATGCTTGTTAATTGTGCATTTTAAAATATTAAAGCTTATCTATCCATAATTGGAGTATTTGTCTTGACAGCTCTCACAAGATAAAGATTTTTTGGTATCTCTTTGAACTTCCATCAGTATTTTCTATTTGTATATATCACGTCTCCCTTATTATATGTGGACAAGTATAAAATTGTTATTGGCTCCTGAGTAACTGCACTCTTCATCCTTATATAGTAAATTCTATATGAAGTTTTTGTATTTAAACCTGTTTTCTATCAAATTAACACAGCTTTATTTTGCTTAACATTGTGTGATGTTTTCTCCAGCATTCAATGAATTTCAAGCAGTGTTTGAACTTTTTGGTACCCATCTTATACAAAGTTTAATTCTGCATTTTCATGCAGACTGATCGTTATTATTGTTTCTAATCCAGAATATTTAATTTGTTTGCATATGGCACTGTTATTGATAATCTGCAGTTCTTTCTCTACACTGTGTACTTGCAAATGATCTCTCTTTTTTTTATCCTTCCTTTGTTCACTTTTGTTAACCATATTATGAAATTATTAAGGTTACAATTACCCAAGCCATTTTATTTCTTGTTATTAATTTGGATATATTTAACTTTTAAACAATATTTTACTATTTACTTTAGTATTTTTACATTGCATATTCTTAAATTCTAGAATATGTTGATAGTTTAATCTTCTTTCCAAATAAGATCATAATGTATGTCTCACTTCAAAATTACATAGCTGTAGTTGCTTTGTCCTTTTACTGTCATATAGATCAGTGATGCATTCTTTAACCTTATCATTTATTGACTATTTTGCATTACTGTGAGATAAAAGATATTGTTAGAAATGTCTAAATATTCAGTCTAAGGTTTAATTAGAAATATTTTAAGTTAAAATTTATTTTATCTATGAAAGACATTTCTTCTGAATTATGCACCTTTTATAGGCTATATGCATATACTTCTCAATTCTTTTTTCCCATTTGAACCATCATGGAGTATTTCATATCATAGCATTCTTGACATCTACACTCAGATAATGGTGTTTTATTAGTCTAGGTTGAAATCTGATTATCTGTACTTTATAGACAACCTCCCACCCCTACCAGGTGATTAAAATAGGAGCCAAGTTTAAAACAACTGGCTTAACACTGGGCTCTTAGAAATCAGAACAATATCTGGCTATTTTTGGTATTCCTAGTACTTTGTATATCAGATAATGTAGCTGCATGTTACACAAATAAGTGAATAGCTACATATCACAATGACATTCAGAGCTTATAGAATATCTAAATTCAACATGTTGACACAGTCCTTCAGATGAGGTTAAAAATTAAAAACAAAAGTAAGCAGAAAACATATCCACTTACATTTTTCTTGAAGAAATTTTATGTTTAGATTATTTCAACAGTTTTGTTTGCTTTTTTGAGAATAGAATCGTGTTCGTCAATTATAATCTTCCATCTCCCTATTTTACCCATCATTTGAAATCATTAGTTTTTCACAAGGTACCTGTTTATCTTCGTTATTTAAAAGTAGACTTACTTATCTGCTTATTCCAACCCAACAGGTTTAAAGTTAGTGATATTTTTAAATGGAAACAGCAGTTTTGACTTGCAGCTTATTCCATATGACAGCTGTGAACTGAGGTTTTTTAGAACGTCTAGATCTCTTGTGAGGTAGGTTGGCTTAATTAATTCCAAATTAATTAAGAGACTTCTTGCAGTGCAGGAGGAAACAGTATGATACTGAGACTGGATGATGTTGAAGGCAGAAAGGCCTATCTGGCAGACTGTCAATTTAGGCTAATTTTCATTCAATCGATAATAAAGCTATATTTAGATGAATATCTAAATACAAGCTATATTTTGTGTTGAATTGATTGCTCTTAATTTCATTTCTATCGTTTTTTGAAAGTCAGATTCAATGTGGAGAACTTCGGGGGAAATATCATTCAGGCACAACTCACCATTATTTTAGATTATTCTGAATCTTCCTTGATTGCAAGCTTAAGTATTAAATTTTCTATTTAATCACTAATTCATGTTCCCAGTTGATTATGCATATGCATATATAATAAACAGAATATGTATATCTTTTTATGTGTGTATAATTCTTAAAAATATAGGTTTTTAATTTTTCTAGACACATTTTTCTATTATATCTAATTATGAATGAAGCTTATAGAAGTTTACCAATAAAACTGAAATTTTTATGAGGGTTTTAAACTTTTGTTGTTTTTTTTTTTAAATCTTTTACTGCTTTCTTATTGGGAGTATACAATTTTATAACTTGTGTTTTCTTTGAATTATGTGCCTTCTCATGACCCAATGCCCTTTTAATCTCTTCAGTGATTTGTCCTTTAAAGTCCTTATTTCCTCATTGTTATGATTATTTTAGTGCACATGAAACTAATACAGTTCCTTTGAATGACACCACAAAAAGAAGGTAAGAAGACATTATTGACTAAGGGAGACACCTACCCACAGTAGAGGTTCAACAGAGCCAGTTCACCCTGTCAGAAGTGTTGAAGATGAAATGACCCATCAGAGTTATTTTGTATTCGCAAATGACTGTGCATTTATACCTCTAATCTTGAGCAATCATTACATATAAGAAATGCGTACCTGAGATACCACAGAAGATGTTAACTGAACACTGCAGACAATACTTATGCTTTGAAGGAGAACCGAGGCTTATCACCTTGTCCACCACAGATAATTTTATAAAAAAATGCAAGTACCATTTGCTTTGTTCTTCACCTCTCACTGGAGAACCAACATTCCATATGCTATCATTTCTGTGTAGTCTCAAGAACATCCCTTAATATTTATTGTAGTGCCAGTCTTCTAGTGAAACATTTCTAAGATTCTTTTCCCCAGATATGTCTATTTTTCTCAATTTGTTAAGTATATTTCTGTTGGATGTAGAATTTGGTGGAGAGTTTTTCTTTGTTTTAGTATTTGTATGGAGGTCCTCACAGCATTTTAAAGCTATTTCATAATTTTATAGTTTCTATAATCTCTGGTGAGGGGGCAGAGGTTAACCATGTTGCTGTTCCCCTCTATATAATGTATCTTTTTCCTCTCACTGCTTTGAAGATTTTATTTTCATCTCTGAATTTCGTAAATTGATCTATGATGTGCATAGGTGTGGTTTTATTCATGTATATCTTCCTTTGACTTCACTGACCTTATTAAAACACTAAGCTTATTTCTTTCAACAAACTCCAGAAAATTTTGTCATTAATTCCTCAAATGCTTTTACTGTCCCCATTCTCACTCCTCTCCTGAGATTCCTATTATACAAATAGTAGATCTTTTTATATTGTTTCACAGTCCCCTAGACCATTTATTTTCACAACTATTTGCCTTTGAGAATTAATCACATTTTCTTATTTTCTATGTGTAGACTTACTTTGGACTGTATTCTGGATATTGTTAAGTATTATAGAGACTCAGTACTCTTTTATATGCCATTGAAGCATGTTAGTTTACTATTGTTGTTATAATAAATAATTTTGTTGCGTCCAAACTGCAATTAGCTAACTGGGATTTAGATCTGATTTTTAAAAGTATTTTGAAAGTTAAGGAGCCACAGGTAAGAAGAAGCTAGGAGGTTTTTTACTCTTCTGGACTTGGCATAAGAAGCCAGATTTACTGTTGAAACTCTGTTAAGGATAAAGGTTCTTTGCTCACTGGGCTCCCTATCCTTTCAGAGATGGGATAAGGCTATACCTACATATAAGCCTTTTTCAGTTGTTGGAAATCAGAGTGCTCCCCAACTCACTAATTCCCACAATGTTCTTTATATTTAAAAACCTTTCTGAATGCCATACTTTGTCTCTTTTCTCAAACCCAGGCTGTGATGGATCTTCTGATATTTTAATAGGTAATGAGGGAGAAAGCTCTGTCTTTTTTTAATTTTTCATTTTATCTTATATTATTTCTTTTCAGTGTTCCAGCATTCATTGCTTATGCACCACACCCTGTGCTCCATGCAATATGTGTCCTTCATAATACCCACCAACAGGCTCACCCAACACCCCCTCCCCCCACTTCATAAGTAAAGCCATATGACACTGGACTCTCTCTGCTTAACTTATTTCACTCAGCATAATCTCTTCCAGTCCCGTCCATGTTGATACAAAAGTTGGGTATTCATCCCTTCTGGTGGAGGCATAATACTCCATTGTATATATGGGCCATATCTTTATCCATTCATCCATTGAAGGGCATCTTGGTTCTTTCCACAGTTTGGCAACCGTGGCCATTGCTGTTATGAACATTGGGGTACAGATGGTCCTTCTTCTCACTACATCACTATCTTTGGGGTAAATACCCAGTAGTGCAATTGCAGGGTCAGAGGGAAGCTCTATTTTTAAAGAAAGCTCTGTCTTATCTGCCAATTAATCTGCCAGCATCATAAGAGTGCTCTGCTTCATTACACAATGTTGTAAATCCAATACATATTTTGGCTTTGAAGAGGCAAATAACTTGACGCTGTTCATGGTTAAAACTGAACCGTATTCAGAACAGCATGATTTTTGAATCCACAGATTTTGCCTTTACTTTTTTCACTGAGACTGAAACACATACATAGTTGCTCAATGGGTGTCCATGGTTCTATGTTTCTAATTGTGATCATTTTTCTGACACATTTTGACTAATTGTCCTGCTTCTGTAGTTAGCTAGGTTCTTTTTGTTTGTTTATTTTTTTGTTTTTGTTTTTGTTTTTTTTAATGTCTGGATATTAGTTATAAAGATTTTTATGATACAGTTTAGACGCATATGTGGCAAGAATTTTTAAGTCTAGAAATTAATAGTGATCTTCCAAGTTTTCTTTCATTGATAATCCTTATTCAAGGAGATATGCCTATGGTTTTACATGTCTTCCAATACATTGCTATTCAAAATGTGGTCTGCCAATCAAAGCCAATCTGAAAACTATTAGCTGCTATTCTGTCACAAGTTAAGTACAGACACTTAGTATTTTTAAAAATAAATGTTAATAGAAATTTGTTGAAACTATTCTTATCTGTGAGGTGTGAAAATACAAAATTACCTCATGTTATGTTTTTCTCTGATTTGTTTCCTAATGTTCCTTTTTATTATACTTTATCATTTGTCTTTAATAGATTGGGAAATTGAAAAAAAAAAGATCTCTGTCATTATTCAGTGTCTTTAACATTGCCTAGCAACTGAAGATATAGCTATAAGTGTATTTGATAAAAGCATTACTATACCTGCTGGAGGATAACTGAAGAACTTTAGCCAAGGACAAGATTTGAGACAGTAGAGTTTAAGAGGATCATTGTAGTGCAAAGTGAAGGATGCCTGAGGAAAAAAAAACAAACAAAAAATTAATGCAGACTGGTATTTAAGGTCAGAGAAGAGAGCCTGCTTCAAGATGATAGTGGAGTAGAAAGAGTGGCAATAAGGTTTGCAAGATATATAGATATAGATCGATATAGATATAGATATAGATAGATATTGATATATCTAGATCTATCTATCTATCTATCTATCTATATCTATCAATCTATCTATATTCAGTAGGAGGCCTGGATACATTATACATTTTCTCAAGGTCCATAGCCATATTTTTAAATAAACCAAATAATGTTAAGGATCTTTCTCTAGAATACAGTCACAAGTCTTAAATAAAGTAAAGTGAATAAATCTTACATGTATATGTAAGACCCATAATCTCAAGAGTCTAATTGTAGTTTTCTTAAAATGTTCAACTTAAAATGTACAATTCTTAAAATGTACAACTTTGATCTTGTGACGTTTTCTCAGAAAAAAAAATGAGTGCATATTTTATGAGATTCTTTTACTCTCCATAATATTTTTAAAGAAAAATAATAGTTATATTATTATTAATTGTAGTAGAGAAGGAATAGTAACAGAAAGAAAAAATATTGCTTTATGTCTGAAGGAGAAAATGGATGGAAGTGATTTCACAGAAATGTAAATTTTAGTTTTTATTTTCTTCTATTGATAATTACTTAGCAATAATTACAAAATGAGCAAAAATTTTAAGAACATAAGTTTATATATCTAACCAAGTCAATTAAAAAAAAATACAACCAATGAGTTTACCAACAGAGTGATTATCTTTCCTACAGTCTGTTAGTGCATGTTTAGCATGAATAAATTCCAAAGATATTAAGTTCATAACAAATAAATATTTCAAAATCGAAGTTAATACAACTATTCCAGTGCAGTATTAGAATATGAGATGATTACTATTATAAGTAGTATTTGTCAATCAACTTATTTGACAATATTTTCAAGTTTATAAGCTAAGGGTCTTCTAAATAAAATTCTTCAGTGGTTACCTTGAAGGCAGAAGCAATTGTATTATTTGTTCTACATCCTTTAATAAGACTAATGAATTAGTGACTTGATTGGGATAAATAAAAATATGTGTGATTCTAGCTATTGCCAAAAAGACTTTATTATGGGATAATTTCATCCATAGATGACATAGATTTTTTTGAGATATAAAGAGATGTTCTTACAATATAGAAATGAATGGGGTACCTGGGTGTCTCAGGTGTCTGCCTTTGGCTTAGGTCATGATCTCAGGGTCCTGAGATAAAGCCTTATGTGGGGCTCCCTGCTGAGCAAGGAGTCTACTTTCTCTCTCTCTCTCTCTCTCTCTCTCTCTCTCTCTGTCTCTCTTTCACAGATTAATACATAAAGCCATTAGAAAAAAAACAAAAACAAAACAGAAATTAAATTAGCATTGTCCAGATGACTCAGTTGGTTAAGCCTTTGACTCTTCATTTCAGATCAGGCCATGATCTCAGGGTCCTCAGATAGAGCCCTCCAATGGGTTCTGCACTTAGTAGGGAGTCTGCTTGAAATTTCTCTGTCTGTCCTTCCCCCATCTCATGCTCTCTCTCTCTCACATGTGAACTAAAATAAATAAATATTTTTTTTAAATACATATAATAAATCTATAAAATAGACTGATGTGAATGATAGCAAAAATTTGAATTACAGATATAACTCTTTAAGTTCTTTGTTTATATAGGATGTTTTATTCCTGGCTTTTATATATGGAATTATGCCAGACTTAAAGAAATGGAGATTCTATTACTGTGAATGGTGTGTGTGTGTGTGTGTGTGTGTGTGTGATGTAAAAGCCATTTTTTTATTCATACTGTCAGTCAGCTAATTTCATTATACCATAAGCTTAGTTTGAATGACATATGCTTTTATTTTTTATTTTATTTTATTATTATATATTTTTTTAATTTGAGTATAGTTGACTCACAATGTTATTTTAATTCCAGGTATAGAACTGAAGGGAAGGAAAAATTCTGCTCTAGCCTCAATATCTCCCAGATGGACTAATAATTAAATTTATATGGGATAGATTATCAAGAGAAAAAAATAGTTTTATGATGTGTGCACAGGGACCCAGTTAAGAAATTGAGACTTAAAGAAATGATCAAAGCAGCAGTTTTTACACATTTTTTTTAAGAAAAAAAGACAAAAATTCCATGAATAACTGACAGGAGAAGAGAAACTTAACTTTGAAAACTTTATCTCATAAGAAATTCTAAACAAAACAAGGCAAAACGAAACAAAAAAAACCTGATTTTATAGTTACAATAGAGAATAGAATGGTGCCTGCCAGGACCAAAATGTACACATTTTCAGTTATAGGAATAATTACAGAGGATCTATATATGACATGATGGCTGTAGTTAATATCAGCATTATATACCTGCAAGTTGCTCAGAGTAGATCTTAAGCATTCTCACCATACACACACACACACACACACGCGTTAACAAATGTTAACTGTGTGAGGTAATGGATGTGTTAATTGCCATGTTCTTGGTAATCATTCTACAAGGTATACGCATATCAGATCATTATATCATATACCTTAAATATATATATTTGTCAATTATTCCTCAATAAAATTAAAACAAGAGAGAAGAGTAATATAACCTGAAAGGATTTTTTGAGGGGTCGGGTGCTGATAAGTCATTCTCAAGCAAAGAATGGAACTTGGATTCTGGTTTCATCACAGATATTTGATGACATTGAGTATGCTGATTGATATTTCTAATACTGCCAGCCTATATACTTCATAGAGGGATATGGAGAAATAGAAGATGGAAAACCAACTCTATATTTTTCAAAGAAAATAGAATAAAAGCCACCCAAGATAGAATCCCATCAATACATCTCTGAACTGGTAATTTCAAGTAAATTATAAAATAGTCTTGTAATTTATAAATAAAAGTTATCTTTCAAAACATGAAAAAAAAAGAAATTCTAAACAGAATTTGGGCCAGGGTAGTAAATTAGTAAAAAGTAATGAGGGTTTTGACATGCCTGGGTGGCTCAGTGGGTTAAGCCTCAGCCTTTGGCTCAGATCATGATTTCAGGGTCCTGGGATTCAGCCCCGCATTGGGCTCTCTGCTCAGCAGGAAGCCTGCTTTCCAGTCTTTCTCTCTCTCTGCCTCTCTGCCTTCTTGTGAGCTCTCTTTCTATCAAATAAATAAAATCTTTAAGAAAAAAAAAAAGTAATGAGGGTTTTTAATAAAGCCTCCTCAGCTCTAAATTCCCCATATCTGGTAGAGGAGGGTACATTTTACATGAGAGATTTATTTCTTGTTTTCTGGGGGACAGATCAAACTCTGAGTGTCCTTCCTATATAGGCTATCACTTAAGTAATTTTTATTTAATATAATCAGTGTGCCAAAGTGGCACATTTTGGTGCAGGTTGCCTTTAAACCTGATACAACATAGTGATTGAACAACTCAACAGGTTATGCTAGGATAACATATACCTTTAATGTACACTGTAGTTAGATTCAGTTCACATAATTTTGACCCCCAACTGTAAAAATAAATAAATTAAATAAAGGAACACAGTTTCAATAATTCATTTGAGCCCATTTCCTCATAATTCACATATAAAGTTCAAATATGTTGGGTGCCTAAGTAACTGTTCAATTTTACAAGCCACTTAGTTTCTCTTACTGTCCAACGTCCTCAGTTAGCATCATTTTCTTTTTTTTTTTTTTTTTTTTTTTTAACTTTTTATTTTTTATAAACATATATTTTTATCCCCAGGGGTACAGGTCTAAGAATCACCAGGTTTACACACTTCACAGCACTCACCAAAGCACATACCCTCCCCAATGTCCATAATCCCACCCCCTTCTCCCAAACCCCCTCCCCCCAGCAACCCTCAGTTTGTTTTGTGAGATTAAGAGTCACTTATGGTTTGTCTCCCTCCCAATCCCATCTTGTTTCATTTATTCTTCTCCTACCCACTTAAGCCTCCATGTGGCATCACCACTTCCTCATATCAGGGAGATCATATGATAGTTGTCTTTCTCTGCTTGACTTATTTCGCTAAGCATGATACGCTCTAGTTCCATCCATGTTGTCGCAAATGGCAAGATTTCATTTCTTTTGATGGCTGCATAGTATTCCATTGTGTATATATACCACATCTTCTTGATCCATTCATCTGTGGATGGACATCTAGGTTCTTTCCATAGTTTGGCTATTGTGGACATTGCTGCTATAAACATTCGGGTGCATGTGCCCCTTTGGATCACTACATTTGTATCTTTAGGGTAAATACCCAATAGTGCAATTGCTGGGTCATAGGGCAGTTCTATTTTCAACATTCTGAGGAACCTCCATGCTGTTTTCCAGAGTGGCTGCACCAGCTTGCATTCCCACCAACAGTGTAGGAGGGTTCCCCTTTCTCCACATCCTCGCCAGCATCTGTCATTTCCTGACTTGTTGATTTTAGCCATTCTGACTGGTGTGAGGTGATATCTCATTGTGGTTTTGATTTGTATTTCCCTGATGCCGAGTGATATGGAGCACTTTTTCATCTGTCTGTTGGCCATCTGGATGTCTTCTTTGCAGAAATGTCTGTTCATGTCCTCTGCCCATTTCTTGATTGGATTATTTGTTCTTTGGGTGTTGAGTTTGCTAAGTTCTTTATAGATTCTGGACACTAGTCCTTTATCTGATATGTCGTTTGCAAATATCTTCTCCCATTCTGTCAGTTGTCTTTTGATTTTGTTAACTGTTTCCTTTGCTGTGCAAAAGCTTTTGATCTTGATGAAATCCCAATAGTTCATTTTTTCCCTTGCTTCCCTTGCCTTTTGCGTTGTTCCTAGGAAGATGTTGCTGCGGCAGAGGTCGAAGAGGTTGCTGCCTGTGTTCTCCTCAAGGATTTTGATGGATTCCTTTCGCACATTGAGGTCCTTCATCCATTTTGAGTCTATTTTTGTGTGTGGTGTAAGGAAATGGTCCAATTTCATTTTTCTGCATGTGGCTGTCCAATTTTCCCAGCACCATTTATTGAAGAGGCTGTCTTTTTTCCATTGGACATTCTTTCCTGCTTTGTCGAAGATGAGTTGACCATAGATTTGAGGGTCTATTTCTGGGCTCTCTATTCTGTTCCATTGATCTATGTGTCTGTTTTTGTGCCAGTACCATGCTGTCTTGATGATGACAGCTTTGTAATAGAGCTTGAAGTCCGGAATTGTGATGCCACCCACGTTGGCTTTCTTTTTCAATATCCCTTTGGCTATTCGAGGTCTTTTCTGGTTCCATATAAATTTTAGCATTATTTGTTCCATTTCTTTGAAAAAGATGGATGGTACTTTGATAGGAATTGCATTAAATGTGTAGATTGCTTTAGGTAGCATAGACATTTTCACAATATTTATTCTTCCAATCCAGGAGCATGGAACATTTTTCCATTTCTTTGTGTCTTCCTCAATTTCTTTCATGAGTACTTTATAGTTTTCTGAGTATAGATTCTGTGTCTCTTTGGTTAGGTTTATTCCTAGGTATCTTATGGTTTTGGATGCAATTGTAAATGGGATTGACTCCTTAATATCTCTTTCTTCTGTCTTGCTGTTGGTGTAGAGAAATGCAACTGATTTCTGTGCATTGATTTTATATCCTGACACTTTACTGAATTCCTGTACAAGTTCTAGCAGTTTTGGAGTGGAGTCTTTTGGGTTTTCCACATATAGTATCATATCATCTGCGAAGAGTGATAATTTGACTTCTTCTTTGCCGATTTGGATGCCTTTAATTTCCTTTTGTTGTCTGATTGCTGAGGCTAGGACCTCTAGTACTATGTTGAATAGCAGTGGTGATAATGGACATCCCTGCCGTGTTCCTGACCTTAGTGGAAAAGCTTTCAGTTTTTCTCCATTGAGAATGATATTTGCGGTGGGTTTTTCATAGATGGCTTTGATGATATTGAGGTATGTGCCCTCTATCCCTACACTCTGAAGAGTTTTGATCAGGAAGGGATGCTGTACTTTGTCAAATGCTTTTTCAGCATCTATTGAGAGTATCATATGGTTCTTGTTCTTTCTTTTATTGATGTGTTGTATCACATTGACTGATTTGCGGATGTTGAACCAACCTTGCAGCCCTGGAATAAATCCCACTTGGTCGTGGTGAATAATCTTTTTAATGTACTGTTGAATCCTATTGGCTAGTATTTTGTTGAGTATTTTCGCATCTGTGTTCATCAAGGATATTGGTCTATAGCTCTCTTTTTTGGTGGGATCCTTGTCTGGTTTTGGGATCAAGGTGATGCTGGCCTCATAAAATGAGTTTGGAAGTTTTCCTTCCATTTCTATTTTTTGGAACAGTTTCAGGAGAATAGGAATTAGTTCTTCTTTAAATGTTTGGTAGAATTCCCCCGGGAAGCCATCTGGCCCTGGGCTTTTGTTTGTTTGGAGATTTTTAATGACTGTTTCAATCTCCTTACTGGTTATGGGTCTGTTCAGGCTTTCTATTTCTTCCTGGTTCAGTTGTGGTAGTTTATATGTTTCTAGGAATGCATCCATTTCTTCCAGATTGTCAAATTTTTTGCCGTAGAGTTGCTCATAGTATGTTCTTATAATAGTTTGTATTTCTTTGGTGTTAGTTGTGATCTCTCCTCTTTCATTCATGATTTTATTTATTTGGGTCCTTTCTCTTTTCTTTTTGATAAGTCGGGCCAGGGGTTTATCAATTTTATTAATTCTTTCAAAGAACCAGCTCCTACTTTCGTTGATTTTTTCTATTGTTTTTTTGGTTTCTATTTCATTGATTTCTGCTCTGATCTTTATGATTTCTCTTCTCCTGCTGGGCTTAGGGTTTCTTTCTTGTTCTTTCTCCAGCTCCTTTAGGTGTAGGGTTAGGTTGTGTACCTGAGACCTTTCTTGTTTCTTGAGAAAGGCTTGTACCGCTATATATTTTCCTCTCAGGACTGCCTTTATTGTGTCCCACAGATTTTGAACCGTTGTATTTTCATTATCATTTGTTTCCATGATTTTTTTCAATTCTTCTTTAATTTCCCGGTTGACCCATTCATTCTTTAGAAGGATACTGTTTAGTCTCCATGTATTTGGGTTCTTTCCAAACTTCCTTTTGTGGTTGAGTTCTAGCTTTAGAGCATTGTGGTCTGAAAATATGCAGGGAATGATCCCAATCTTTTGATACCGGTTGAGTCCTGATTTAGGACCGAGGATGTGATCTATTCTGGAGAATGTTCCATGTGCACTAGAGAAGAATGTGTATTCTGTTGCTTTGGGATGAAATGTTCTGAATATATCTGTGATGTCCATCTGGTCCAGTGTGTCGTTTAAGGCCTTTATTTCCTTGCTGATCTTTTGCTTGGATGACCTGTCCATTTCAGTGAGGGGAGTGTTAAAGTCCCCTACTATTATTGTATTGTTGTTGATGTGTTTCTTTGATTTTGTTATTAATTGGTTTATATAGTTGGCTGCTCCCACGTTGAGGGCATAGATATTTAAAATTGTTAAATCTTCTTGTTGGACAGACCCTTTGAGTATGATATAGTGTCCTTCCTCATCTCTTATTATAGTCTTTGGCTTAAAATCTAATTGATCTGATATAAGGATTGCCACTCCTGCTTTCTTCTGATGTCCATTAGCATGGTAAATTCTTTTCCACCCCCTCACTTTAAATCTGGAGGTGTCTTCGGGCTTAAAATGAGTTTCTTGGAGGCAACATATAGATGGGTTTTGTTTTTTTATCCATTCTGATACCCTGTGTCTTTTGACAGGGGCATTTAGCCCATTCACATTCAGGGTAACTATTGAGAGATATGAATTTAGTGCCATTGTATTGCCTGTAAGGTGACTGTTATTGTATATGGTCTCTGTTCCTTTCTGATCTACCACTTGTAGGCTCTCTCTTTGCTTAGAGGACCCCTTTCAATATTTCCTGTAGAGCTGGTTTAGTATTTGCAAATTCTTTCAGTTGTTGTTTGTCCTGGAAGCTTTTAATCTCTCCTTCTATTTTCAATGATAGCCTAGCTGGATATAGTATTCTGGGCTGCATGTTTTTCTCGTTTAGTGCTCTAAAAATATCATGCCAGCTCTTTCTGGCCTGCCAGGTCTCTGTGGATAAGTCAGCTGCCAATCTAATATTTTTACCATTGTATGTTACAGACTTCTTTTCCCGGGCTGCTTTCAGGATTTTCTCTTTGTCACTGAGACTTGTAAATTTTACTATTAGGTGACGGGGTGTGGGCCTATTCTTATTGATTTTGAGGGGCGTTCTCTGAACCTCCTGAATTTTGATGCTCGTTCCCTTTGCCATATTGGGGAAATTCTCCCCAATAATTCTCTCCAGTATACCTTCTGCTCCCCTCTCTCTTTCTTCTTCTTCTGGAATCCCAATTATTCTAATGTTGTTTCGTCTTATGGTGTCACTTATCTCTCAAATTCTCCCCTCGTGGTCCAGTAGCTGTTTGTCCCTCTTTTGCTCAGCTTCTTTATTCTCTGTCATTTGGTCTTCTATATCACTAATTCTTTCTTCTGCCTCATTTATCCTAGCAGTTAGAGCCTCCATTTTTGATTGCACCTCATTAATAGCTTTTTTGATTTCAACTTGGTTAGATTTTAGTTCTTTTATTTCTCCAGAAAGGGCTTTTATATCTCTCGAGAGGGTTTCTCTAATATCTTCCATGCCTTTTTCGAGCCCGGCTAGAACCTTGAGAATTGTCATTCTGAACTCTAGATCTGACATATTACCGATGTCTGTATTGATTAAGTCCCTAGCCTTCGGTACTGCCTCTTGTTCTTTTTTTTGCGTTGAATTTTTACGTCTTGTCATTTTGGCCAGATAAGAGTAAATGAAGGGGCAAGTAAAATACTAAAAGGGTGGCAACAACCCCAGAAAAATATGCTTTAACTAAATTAGAAGAGATCCAAAATCGTGAGTGGGGAGAAAGGGGATAAAAAGAGGTTCAAAAAGAAAGAAAGAAAAAAAAAGAAAAGAAAAAAAAATTTTTTAAAAAAAGAAAACACCTGAGAAAAATGTAAAAAAGAAAAAATATATATATTAGATAAACTAGTAAAAAATCGTTAAAAAAGAAAAAGGTAACAGTTAAAAAAAAAAATTTTACCCGAAGGCAAGAAGAAAAAGAAAAAAAAAAAAATGAAAAAGAAAAAATTAAATTAACTGCAAGACTAAAAAAAAAATCACAGGAAAAAAGCCATGAGTTCCGTGCTTGGCTTTCTCCTCCTCTGGAATTCTGCTGCTCTCCTTGGTATTGAAACCGCACTCCTTGGTAGGTGAACTTGGTCTCGGCTGGATTTCTTGTTGATCTTCTGGGGGAGGGGCCTGTTGTAGTGATTCTCAAGTGTCTTTGCCCCAGGCGGAATTACACCTCCCTTACCCGGGGCCGGGGTGAGTAATCCGCTCGGGTTTGCTTTCAGGAGCTTTTGTTCCCTGAGCGCTTTCCGTAGAGTTCCGGAGGACGGGAACACAAATGGCGGCCTCCTGGTCTTTGGCCCGGAGGAGCCGAGAGCCCAGGGCCCCACTCCTTAGTGCGCCCTCAGAGAACAGCGCCCAGTTATTCCCGTCTGCCTGACCTCCGGCCGCTCTCCGAGCTCACCGAGCCTGCGACCGGTTCAAGGTAACACCGAGCTGTGAGCTTACTGTCGGCTCTGTTTCTGTAGCCGGCTTTCTCATTCCAATACCCGCAAGCTCTGCGACACTCAGACACCCCCGATCCTTCTGTGACCCTGCGGGACCTGAGGCCACGCTGACCCCGCGTGGGCTTCGCCCCGGTTTAGCCTCTGGAGCGATGTCCCTCAGCGGAACAGACTTTTAAAAGTCCTGATTTTGTGCGCGGTTGCTCCGCCGCTTGCCGGGAGCCGGCCCCTCCCCCCGGGGTCTATCTTCCCGTCGCTTTGGATTCACTTCTCCGCCAGTCCTACCTTTCAGAAAGCGGTTGTTTTTCTGTTTCCAGAATTGCTGTTCTTCTTCTCTTCGGTCTGCCGATGGATTTTCAGGTGTTTGCAATCTTTAGATAAGCTATCTAGCTGATCTCCGGCTAGCTGAAGCAGTCTCAGCTTG
The DNA here is from genome assembly GCF_964662115.1 of Mustela nivalis. NCBI lineage: Eukaryota > Metazoa > Chordata > Mammalia > Carnivora > Mustelidae > Mustela > Mustela nivalis. The sequence continues at coordinate 37,657,624 of NC_139032.1, read as the reverse complement.
CTACTTCTCCGCCATCTTGACTCCTCCCCCCCAGTTAGCATCATTTTCATATTTTTAAAATCTTCTAATAATATCAAATCTCCAAAGGGAACTGGTCAATCTCCTTTCTCCCAGGAATTTCCTTATTTTTCCACTAAGTTATACACAAGTAACTGCTTGGATAAGAATTTTGATAAAGACCGCCTTTGAAAGGGCATGGAAAACATTCTGTGACATCTTTCCTTTCTTTCAAAACAGTGTATATTATTTGTCTTATATTTACATGACTTATAGGGTCTCATAATTTGTTCTACCCCAAAGAACCTGGCTGAATGTCTATACCTCTACATGTAAGACATAGTTAAAAGTTGGTGACAATCCAAAAGCTGAGCATTTTTCAATAAATACATGAAACTTAAAAAGTAATTTTTCCTTCAACAGAACACTTAGCTATATCTGCTTCCCAAAGGATAAATTCTGGGGGATAGGTTAGAGATTCAACTATCAATTAGATCATTTTAAGATTATTTTGTTTTTAGGTCTGATTTGCCTTTTAATTCTGATGATGGGAAAGGACCCCCATCAATGAAAAACCCTAGATAATTAAGTGTGGGAGGGGCAATGGTGTGGGACATGAGGAAGAGCAGCCTATGTGGGTAAGTTTACATTGTTTGATTGTAATTGATCTTTAGTCCATATACTAGTAGAATTCCCTTGTGCTATACTGGTTTGACACAGTTCCTCTTACATTATTGAGCTACAGTCAAGAAGTGTGATTTTCTTTTATCTGTATCATGTCCAAATCATTCGTTTGTTTTAGTCTACAGGGGAAAGGAAATTAACACCAGTAAGATACAGTCTATAAACAAGTACATGCAAATAAATAAATAAATAAAAAGATATCATTAGCTATGACATCTCTTTATATAGTGGCAAAAGTGCATATAAGGAACAAAGCAACAAGCTTAAAATCACCAAACGCAAAAAGAAAATATTTTTTTTTGAATTTTTACATTCTAATTGCCAACACAAAAAACGTTAGATGAATAAACATTTGCCTTAGCATAAGCCACAATGTCCTTTGTTTTCAGCAAATGTGATATTTTCCCATTTGTGCTACCTTAGAATAAAACAAATTGCTAGTCTTCACAAAATTACATTTGGAACAAGCATTAATCTTTTTTTTTTAATTTTTCTTGGTTTTTTTTTAATAGTAACTATTCTAGAACTTTTGATATCAATTAATTTCTATGATCCATGTCTATGATATGATATGTATTACTTATTTTGCATATCTTAGTTTGACACTTCGTATTATTATAGCAATTTATCCTTTTTGTTTCTCTGATTTTCCGTAAACAGATAATTGTACATTTTCTTTAGCCTTAGTTGCCATAAACACATTATCATTCCCTTAGCCTTAGGTGTTAAGTCTTTCAAGAAGGTCTTAGGGCCTGATTTTTATCCTACTACTTAAGATAAACTTGTTTTGACTCTTTTGCAGTAGAGGATGATATAATTCTTTCAATAAGAGATGAAACTTTCTGGACTTTTTCCTTAGTAGTTAGACATTAGCAACCTTTCCAAGACCATATGGTGCAGATGGTCATCCCATTCATCGGGCACCTTCCCAAATTCAGTTCACATTTAATACCAAATTATTCAAAGTCAACTTATTACAAGAACTTAATCAGTTTTTTTTAAATAACTGATGTATAGCTATAGATAAATTTAGAAATGTGATTATTGAGTTAAAGACACGTTTTTGTTGTATCTAAAGTAATATATTAATATTTTATAAATTATTAAATGTGGGAGCTATAATAATATCCAGTATTTTCCCCCTTTTTAGGAAGTAACATTCATTAGCACAAACTAAAATCATAGGGCTTTACATCAAAAGCTATTATCTAAAATTTTTAATAAAAAATATTAAATAACATTGGGCAAAGCCTATGGTAAACAGTGACTGGTTTGCAAAACATAATATTGGAAAAGTACTAGAATGATGAAATTCTAAGATAAAATAAAACATGTGCTGTATCATTCAGATTTTGACAAACTTATTCAAACTACAATTATAAGTTAGGCCCACAAATAGGATCATCTTTTAATTAGGAAATTAACACCAATAAGATATATTCTATAAAAAAAATCCATGCAAAAAAAAAATTAGGTATCATTAACAATGAGATTTCTTTATATAGTGAACCAAACTGCATATAAAGAACAAAGCAACAAACCTAAAATCACATATATATATATATATATATATATATATATACACAAATATATATACATATATATGTAATATATTTAATACATTACTGATAAATATTTATATAGAGTTAAATTCTTTTTTTAAGATTTATTTATTTGACAGAGAGAGAGGGAGATCACAAGTAGGCAGAGAGACAGGCAGAGAAAGAGGAAGAATTAGGCTCCCCACTGAGCAGAGATCCTGATGCAGGGCTTGACCCCAGGACCCTGAGATCATGACCTGAGCTGAAGGCAGAGGCTTAACGCATGAGCCACCCAGACGCCCTAGGGCTAAATTCTTAAACTGTTAACAAAACCTGAAAATATAATAGATACTGATTAAACACCTAATATATTCAAAAAAAAATGCTCTAGATCTGGAAATACAAGAATGACCAAAATTTTTCCATCTTCAAGGAAATCATGGTCTAATGGATAACACAATGGATAAATGACTAATGGCAAAATAATCCAATACGCTGAGTGCTACAATAGCAATTTTAACAATATGTTGTAATTTTATAGAAAAATAGCTTTTATTTCTGGCTAAGAGAATGAGGGAAGACCTGACAAAAGAGAGGATAAGAACTGGTTTTCATTGAATCCAAATGTCCTGCCAAGAATATTAAAGGGGAAAGAAAAGGTACAAAGAAAGTTATGAACAAATGATCCTGCCTTGCACATAGGTTAGCAGAGGGCAGTAGAAATAATGTTGGTAAATCTCATAGTATCAAGAGTTTGACTAAGCTATCCCATTGTGTTGCTGCCTCATCATCCATTTTGTTTGGCCAAGTGGGCTGCTGGGAACCTTAAAGTTCATTAGTTGCTCATGCAAGTGCATGTTTTATATAACAATCCTCAGAATCACAAGTAAATATAAGTTCCTGCTATGACCATTTCAGCAATGGCCCTTGTGACAAACAGTCTCTCTAACCCCCAGGGCCTTCTCCTTGTGTGTCCCTTAGATTAGACCTTACCAATGCAGAGCTTACCAAAACCCCACCTTTTGGGGGTTTAAATTGACCAATCTAAGCTTAACCTAGGAATCCCAAAGAACTTAACCAATAGACCCTAATAAAAGCATGTGCCCAGATCCTGGGGCTCTTTGCCTGCACCCTGCCTTGACATGCCTTGTGTTTCCTCCAAGACTCGTGAGTAATAAATGTTTCTATTTCAATTCCCTTGTGGTTTTTTATTCAACCTTGCCTTACCATCTCATTCTCTGGGCTCTACTTAACAAGTGCTAATTTAATAGAGTCACAAAACACAGAAAAGGAAGGTTGGAACATTTTGTGAAAGATCTTTTATCTCATTGTAGGGTTTATGTTTTGTCTTTGAAAACAGCAATTGAGTTAAGGTCCTCAAACAGTAGCATGACATGGTGAAATTCCTTTTTTTTTTTTTTTTTTGAGATTATTGTATTTACCATATATTTATTTTTTTAATTAATATATAATGTATTAGTGCCCCAAGGGTACAGGTTGAAATTCCATTTTTTTAAAGATTTTATTTATTTATTTGACACAGAGAGATCACAAGTAGGCAGAGAGGCAGGCAGAGAGAGAGAGGAGGAAGAAGGCTCCCTGCTGAGCAGAGAGCCTGATGCGGGACTCGATCCCAGAACCCTGAGATCATGACCTGAGCCGAAGGCAGCGGCTTAACCCACTGAGCCACCCAGGTGCCCTGAAATTCCATTTTTAACAAGAAAAGTTTTGTTGCTCTATGGAAGAGGGAGAGAAGACAAAAGAAATACTGAGAAGGACAAAATAAGATAGTGATATAATAGAGAATGATGGTGAAGTAGAGAAGTAATACAAAATCAGAAAAAAAGGTGAATAGAAATATTCAAGAGCTTCCCTCCCCACCTTTGGTAAAATATTGAATACTTGGTGCTTGTTGCATGTGAAAAGAGAGAAAAAGAGATAAAAATTAATTAATTAATTAATCAATTTAAAAAATAATGGTAAGTCAAGTCCTGATTTTCCATAAATGTTCTGTTATTGTCACCGTCTGAGAACTAGCCTTACGTTCTCTCATACATCATATCTTGAATGATTTCCAAAATATATAAGGTACTTCTATTACTCAATAGGAAAAAGAAAAAGAAAAAAAAATTAAAATATGGACAAAGGAACTGAATGAACATTTCTCCATAGAAGACTTACAAATGGCCAACACTTATATGAAAAGATGAACAATATTGCTAATCATCAGGGAGATGTAAATCAAAACCACAATGAGATACTACTTCATACCAGTTAAGATGAGCATTATCAAAAACAAAACTAAACAAATAGCAAGTGTTGGATAGGAGAAATTGGAAAACTTACATACTATTGGTGGGAATGTAAATGGTATAGCCATTATGGAAAATAGTATGAAAATTCCTCAAAATATTAAAAGTAGAATTACAATTCTACTTCTGAGTATTTTATAAAATAACAGAGATCAGGATCTCCAAGAGGTATCTGCAAATCCCATGCTCATTGGAGTTCTGTTCATAATAACTAAAATGAGAACCAATCTAAATGCTTATTGGTAGATGAATTGATTAAAAAAATAATAATGTGACATTTACACACAATGGCACCATATCATCCTTGAAAAGGAAGGAAATCCTGCAATATAAAACAACATGCATAAACCTGGTGGATATTATGCTAGGTGAAATAAGCCAATCATGGGAAAACAAATACTGTTTGATTCCACTTACCTAAGATATCTAAAAGAGCCAAACTCATAGAAGCATAAAATAGATGAAAATGGGAAGAGGAAAATGGGAAGTTGTTAAATAACAGGTATAAAATTTCAGTTATGCAGGCTCCTGGGTGGCTCAGTGGGTTAAGCCGCTGCCTTCGGCTCAGGTCATGATCTCAGGGTCATGGGATTGAGTCCCGCATCGGGCTCTCTGCTCAGCAGGGAGCCTGCTTCCTCCTCTCTCTCTGCCTCTCTGCCTACTTCTGATCTCTGTCTGTCAAATAAATAAATAAAATCTTAAAAAAAAATTTCAGTTATGCGAATGATTAGCTTCTAGAAATCTGTACAATGTTGTGTTTAAAGTTCACAATATTATATTGTACACTTGAAATTTATTAAAAGGGTTACTCTCAAGTTACATGATCTTACTACAATAAAATTACATTTAAAAATTTTTTTATTAATTAATTTATTTTCAGAAAAACAGTATTCATTATTTTTTTCACCACACCCAGTGCTCCATGCAATCCATGCCCTCTATAATACCCACCACCTTGTACCCCAACCTCCCACCCCCTGCCACATCAAACCACTCAGATTGTTTTCCAGAGTCCATATTCTCTCATGATTCACCTCCCCTTCCAATTTATCCCAACCCTCTTCTCCTCTCTAACACCCCTTGTCCTCCATGATATTTGTTATGCTCCACAAATAAGTGAAACCATATGATAATTGACTCTCTCTGCTTGACATATTTCACTCAGCATAATCTCTTCCAGTCCCGTCCATGTTGCTACAAAAGTTGGGTATTCATCCTTTCTGATGGAGGCATAATACTCCATAGTGTATATGGACCACATCTTCTTTATCCATTCGTCCGTTGAAGGGCATCTTGGTTCTTTCCGTAGTTTGGCGACTGTGGCCATTGGTGCTATAAACATTGGGGTACAGATAGCCCTTCTTTTCATAACATCTGTATCTTTGGGGTAAATACCCAGTAGTGCAATTGCAGGGTCATAGGGAAGTTCTATTTTTAATTTCTTGAGGAATCTCCACGCTGTTCTCCAAAGAGGCTGCGCCAACTTGCATTCCCACCAACAGTGTAAGAGGGTTCCCCTTTCACCACATCCTCTCCAACACATGTTGTTTCCTGTTTTGTTAATTTTGGCCATTCTAACTGGTGTAAGGTGATATCTCAATGTGGTTTTAATTTGAAACTCCCTGAGGGCTAGTGATAATGAACATTTTTTCATATGTCTGCTAGCCATTTGTATGTCTTCATTGGAGAAGTCTCTGTTCATATCTTCTGCCCATTGTTTGATATGTTTGCCTGTTTCATGTGTTGAGTTTGAGGAGTTCATTATAGATCCTGGATATCAACCTTTTGTCTGTACTGTCCTTTGCAAATATCTTCTCCCATTCCTTGGGTTGCCTCTTTGTTTTCTTGACTGTTTCCTTTGCTGTGCAGAAGCTTTTGATTTTGATGAAGTCCCAAGAGTTCATTTTCGCTTTTGTTTTCTTTGCCTTTGGAGACATATCTTGAAAGAAGTTGCTGTGGCTGATATCGAAGAGATTACTGCCTATGTTCTCCTTTAGGATTCTGATGGATTCCTGTCTCACGTTGAGGTCTTTTATCCATTTTGAGTTTATCTTTGTGCACGTTGTAAGTGTTAAAAGCTTAGTAATTTTGGCTTATATAGACCTGCTGTAAAATTTAAACGTAGAAGTATGAAATATTGTGAATAATACTGACTTCACATAGTTCTATGTGATATTGGTATATTATAACAGATACCAACGTTTTGGGCTTGTTTAGTATATTTTTTAATTAAAAATGTAATTTTTTTTTCTTTTTAATCATATAGACATCCCTTAGGCACCATTTCCATGCAAGTAGATTTTAAAACCAAAGCTCACTTAGGACCATAGCAACAGTGTTGTTCCATCAGCATCAGCACAACCCAAGAGTCATTTCTATACACAAACCAGGAACACTAATTCTTCCTGTGTAAGCACAATGGAAGCTGAATTCTTTAACTGTTCTCACAGACTCATATCTGACCATAAATGAAACACACATTGCTGATATACAGTTGACAAGGGCTTTGATTGAGTCTTAAGCTAAATTTTCATTGACCCATTGAAAATAAGGAATGATTGTTTTTAAAGTCATTAAGAGGATGGAATATAAAACAATTATAAAGGTAATAACATCAGTAATTACCCAACAAGCTCAAAATACAAAAAATAACTAATAACAAGTGAAAGACAATAAATATAATACATATTTGTAGAATTAACTCAATATTTGTAATTTGGTTTTAACACAGGATTACCTTTAAGGCAAGGATGTTATTAAGAAAATTATGGGTTTTAATTTATATTGTGTTTAGTTGTAATTTTTTGTTATCCATAAAAAATCATAAACTATAAGCTCAAAGCATATTTAGCTTTACATTTGTGTATGTTTAAGTTATATTATAAAAAATAAATTATGCATAGACTATTTACAAGAATATTTTTATTTAGCTTTACATTTGTGTATGCTTAAGTTATATTATAAAAAATAAATTATGCATAGACTATCTACAAGAATATTTTTCTACTAAAAGGATGAGCAATGTTTATTAAAAAAAAAATCAATGGTTGTTGTTATAAGGGAATAGCAACAATTTTCTTTTTCCCTTACTTTCCTGGGGTAATACACCCAAGTCTTCCATTATAATCTATATGAATTACCTGTACTATCTATTATGTATTATGAAAATTGAGGCACTTTATGATGGAGCCTTTGAGAAGCTACAGTTCAATCTTTATATGTAATACACATACTGGGTATAATTTATAATTTATTGGATGGAATTAACATATACATTTACGTACTTATATTTATACATACAGAAATGACAGAATGTATTTCATTGATAGCTATAGCAATCTGAAATGCTTATTTATGCCATCTTTGGAGAACTTTTTATATAAGGGGGTTTTTATATTGGTAGATGTAGTTAGCATACAGAAATTACTGATAATAAGAATAATTACCATTTAAACAGGACCAAAAACTGTGCTAAGTGCTTCCCATATATTTCATTTGATTCTGAAAGAAAGGTTAAAAGCCAGCTAGTTCACATTTTTTGAATAAATGAGGCAGGGATTTCTTCCATGGTTGGTAAGTTTAACTGTAAAACTAAAGCTCAATTTGGCTTCATATGAAGTTCTAGACTAATAGCTTTTTAACTGTGGTTCAAATATGTTAATTATTGTCTAGTGGCCTAATGCATATTTGTTGAAAAGTTCAATATTTAAGTATATTTTCTCATTTCAAAATAATTTTAGAAAACAACTTTAAAGTTAGGTGAAAATGAAAAATGATAGCCTTTCAAATAGAGAGAAGAGAATAAGTGAAGGAGTTCAGTGTTACAAATATGCAGATATATGTTTTTGTCTTGTTTTGTGTTGTGTTGTGTTGTTTTATTGTACTGTGTTAACAAATGCAGCATGAGATCTATTCTCACATATTTTAAATGCACAAAAACTATGTTTTTAAGTTATAATAATTGAAACACACCTGCAACATGAAATAATAAAGCTTAGAAATATCTGGTTTTTGTATGTGAAAAATAATTTGTAATGTATAATAACTCTAAGTATAATAAATCAGCAAAAATAATGAGGAAACTTATTGTTTTTTTGGGAGGGGAACTTATTCTTAAAATTAATTTGCATAAATAAATATTTGGGAAACAGTAAGAGCAAAATCTGTTTTCCATAAAGTCTGTTGCATCTATTTTTAGGTTAAGCATATGAAATTTAAAAATAAAACCATGCAAATACATAAATAAAACATAAGGTATGAGTGCTCGCTTCGGCAGCATATATACTAAAATTGGAACGATACAGAGAAGATTAGCATGGCCCCTGTGTAAAGATGACACGCAAATTTGTGAAGTGTTCCATATTTAAAAAAAAAAAACATAAGATATGAAATAAAATTCTGTCACATAAAATTAAAAGTATTATGTGACAAAGGGAATTTTGATGATCTGAGAAAATCAAAAGCATTATTACATTTGGAGGAGTAAATTTATAAAGGTCCCATATAAGTGATTTTTTTTTCAAATAGCTTTTATGCTATGTTCAGCTGTTTCTCCTCCCTAATTTCTGAGAGTGTACTTAACCTAAGGCTTATAATAATAAAACTTAAAACAGTAACACCATGTTTCTGAGGTTATTGTGAAAACTAAATATAGCTATTGGTCTTTATTGATGTTAGTGTTGTATTAGTAGTATCAGTATTTAATGAAATAATATGCAAAGATTTGACTGAGGCATTTGAACTAATCATTATTATATTTTAACTGAAAATAAATTATACAGACTATCAAAATCATGAATGTAAATAACTATACACAAATATATACATATGGATACTTAAAATGGAAGAAAATTTACCAAAATTAAAATAACTCTAGGTGCTCTAATTTTAGGTAATTGCCCAATTTTTATCAATTTCTAAGATATATTTTTGCATATGTGTTACATATACAACTTATTTAAACTACACATTACATATAATTTAATTTCTCTGTATTATATAAATATATAAATTTGATTCACATGTAATATACATAGGCTATGTATGTTATATTCTAATGTGTATAAGTTAATATTAAAATATCATAACCTTAATAAATGTAATTTTCCCCTTTGTAGACAAGCACTTATCCCACTCCAGACCCTGCTATTCACTGGTCTTTATTCTATTTCTCTAGTTTTATCTTTTCAAGAATGTCATACAGAAGGATCATTCACTTGGGATTCTTTCAGTCTGGCTTCCTTTACTAAGAATAAGACATTTGTGATTCATTGATGTTTTGTGTATTATTAATTTGTTCCTTTGTATTATTAAGTAGACTGTATTTTTTCTTTCAATTTTATTTTAATTCCAGTATAGTCAACATAGTGTTATATTAGTTTCAGGTGTACAATGTAGTATACTTAACACTTCCATATACCCTTAATCATGACAAATGCACTCCTTAATCCACATCACCTATTTTACTATAGCCCGCATACCTCCTTTCTGGTAATCATCAGTTTGTTTTTGCTTTTTTTTTTTAGTATTTTATTTTAAAAAATATTTTATATATTTATTTGAGAGAGAGAGGAGTGTGAAAGTACAATAATGGGAGAGGGAGAAACAGATTCCCCACTGAATGGGGACCTGACAAAAGGGAAGCCCGACATGGGACTCAATCCCAGGATCCTGGGATCACGACCTGAGCCAAAGTTATGTGCTCAAACATCTGAGCTGGCCAGGCACCCATCAGTTTGCTTTCTATAGTTAAGAGTCTATTTCTTTGTTTCTCTCTCTCTCTCTATTTCCCTTTGCTTATTTTGTTTCTTAATTTCTATATATGAGTGAAACTATATGGTATTTGTCTTTCTCTGACTGGTTTCTTTCGCTTAGGATTATAATCTCTTTTTTTTTCCCCTTTTTAAAATTTTATTTATTTATTTATTTGACAGGCAGAGATCACAAGTAGGCAGAGAGGCAGGCAGAGAGAGAGAGGAGGAAGCAGGCTCCTGGCTCAACAGAGAGCCCAATGTGGGGCTCGATCCCAGGACCCTGGGATCATGACCTGAGCCAAAGGCAGAGGTTTTAACCCACTGAGCCACCCAGGCGCCCCTATAATCTGTTTCCATCCATGTCATTACAAATGACAATATTTCATTCTTTTTTAGGACCAAATAATATTCCACTGTACACATATACAGTGGAATATTAAATGTAAATATTTATTTTTATTAAATGTAAATGTAAATTATATTATTAAATGTAAATATTTATTTACATTAAATGTAAATATCCATTTATCTATCAGTGGATATTTAAGACTGCTTTGGTAATTTGGCTACTGTAAATAATGCTGCTATAAAAATATATATGTACCTTTGTATTAGAGTTTTTGTATTTTGTGGATGAATACCCCATAGGGCAATTACACATAGTAGGGTAGTCTTATTTTTAACTTTCTGAGGAACCATTTTTTCAAAGTGGCTGTACCAATTTGCATTCCCACCATCAAAAGAGGGTTCCCCTTTCTCCTTTTAGCCATTTTGACAGGTGTGAGGTGATATCTCATTGTATTTTAAATTTGCATTTCCCTCATGATGAGAGATGTCAAACAATTTTTGTGTCTGTTGACCATCTATATGTCTTTAGAGAAATATCTGTTCATGTGGTTTGGCCCATTTTTAGTTGGATTATTTGTTTTTTCAAATTTTCAAATTTTGAGTTATCTAATTTCCTTTTATATTTAAGATACTCTTTATCCAATATGTCATTTGCAAATATCTTCCTCCATTCTCTAGTTTTCTTTTGAGATTTATTAATTGTTTCCTTTGTTGTGCAGAAGCTTTTTATTGTGATGCAGTCCCAAGAGTTTATATTTATTTCCCTTGCCTTATAAGATAGATCTAGAAAAATGTTGCTACATCTGATGGTAGAGAAATTACTATCTCCTCTAGGATTTTATGATTTCAAGTCTCACTATTAGGTCTTTAATTCATTTTCGGTTAATTTTTGTGTGTGACATATGAAAGTGTTCCAGTTTTATTTTTTCCCACGTACCTGAACAGTTTTCCTAACACCGTTTGTTGAAAAGACTATCTTTTTTGTCATTCTGTCCTGCTTTGGTGAAGACTAATTGACCATATTTGTGGGTTCATTTCTGGGTTTTATCTTCTATTCCTTTGATCCATGTGCCTACTATTGTGCAAGTGCTATACAGTTTTGATCATTACAGCTTTGTAATATAACTTGAAGTCTGAAATTATGATATCTTCAGGCTTTCTTTTCTTTTTCAAAATTGTTTTGACTATTCAGGCTCTTTGTGGTTCCATATAATTTTTAAGGTAGTTTGTTCCAGTTTTATGCAAATGCTGGTATTTGTTAGGGATTGCCTTAAATGTGTAGATTGCTTTGGGTAGTATAAATATTTCAACAATATTTGTTCTTCTAATCCATGAGTTTGGAATGTCTTTTCATTTTTTGTGCTGTGTTCAGTATTTTCTAGTTTTTAGAGTAGAGATCTCTCACCTCTTTGTATTTATTCCTAGGTATTATTATTCTGGGGTGTAATTGTAAATGGACTGTTTTCTTAATTTCACTTACTGCTGCTTCATTGTTCATATATATAAATGCTACAGATTTCTATACATTAACTTTTCTAACCTAAACCTTTAAAAACTTCCTTTATCAGTTTTAGCAGTTTTTTGGTGCATTCTTTTTGGGTTTCCTATATAGAATATCATGTTATCTACAAAGAGTGAAAGTCTAACTCTTTCATTACCAATTCTGATCCCTTTTATTTTCTGATGTTGTCTAATTGTTGCAGCTAGGATTTCCCAGTGCTGTGCTGAATAAAAGTGAGGAGAGAAGCCATCCTTGTTATCCCCGACGGTAGTGGGAAACTCAGTGTTTCCCAATAGAGGATGATGTAAGTCTGCACTTTTCATATGTGGGGTTTATTGTGTTGAGGTATGTTCCTTCTAACCCTACTTTATTGAGGGATTTTATCATGAATTGATATTGTGAAATGCTTCTTCTTCATCAATTGAAATGACCATAGGGTTTTTCTCCTTTTACTTATCAGAGTCTTGATTTGCAAATATTGAATCATCTTTCCTCCCCGGGAACAAATCCCATTTGATTTTGGTGAATTATTTCTTCAGTGTACTGTTGAATTCAGTCATCTAGTATTTTGTTAAGAATTTTTGCATCTCTGTTCATCAGGGAAACTGGCCTATAGTTTTCTTTGCAATGTTCTTTTCCTTGTTTTGATATCAGGGTGGTACTGGCCATACAGAATGAATTTGGATGTTTTCCTTCTTTTATTTTTTATTATATTATTATATATATTTTATTATATTACTTATTACTTGAGAAGAATAGGCATTAACTCTTCCTTAACTGTTAGGTAGAGTTTGCCTGTGAAGCCATAAGTTCCTGGGCTTTTGTTTTGGGGCAAATTTTTATTACTGGTTCAATATCCTTGATGATAATTGGTCTTTTCAGTTTTTCTATTTCTTCCTGTTTAGTTTTGACAGGCTATATGTTTCTAGGAAATTATCCATTTCTTCTAGGTTGTCTAATATGTTGGCATATAGTTTTTCATATTATTCTCTTATGATTGTATTTCTGTGGTTTTAGTTATTATTTCTCCTTTTTCTGTTGTATTCTGTTCATTTGTGTACTTCATCTTTTTGATGAATCTGGCTAGAAGTTTATCAATGTTATTGATCTTTTAAAAGAAACACCTTCTGGTTTTATTAATCTGTTCTTTTTTTTTAACTTTTTATCTCATTTATGTCTGTTCTAATCTTTATGATTTCCTTCCTTTTGCTGGTTTTACGTTTTGTTTGTTTTTCCTCTTTTTCTAGCTCCTATAGGTGTAAAGTTAGATTGTTGATTTGATCTTTTTCTTGCTTCTTGAGTTAAGCCTGTATTTGTTATAAACTCCCTTCTTAAAACAGTTTTTGTTCTATCCCAAGGATTTTGGACTATTGCGTTTTTATTTTCATTTGTTTCCATTTTTTTTTTTAATTTCTTCTTTGGATTTTTTTTTAAGATTTTATTTATTTGTTTGACAAAGAGTAAGACAGTGAGAGAGGCAACACAAGCAGAAGGAGTGGAAGAGGGAGAAGCAGGCTTCCTGCTGAGCAGGGAGCCCAATGAGGGGCTTGATCCCAGGATCCTGGGATCGTGACGTGAGCTGAAGGCAGAGGTTCAATGACTCAGCCACCAAGGCACCCCTCTTCTTTGAATTCTTGATCCACTCACTCTTTAGTAACATTTTTTTTTAATTTTTAAATTAACATATAATGTATTATTAGCCCCGGGGGTACAGGTCTGGGAATCACCAGGTTGACACACTTCACAGCACTCACCATAGCACATACTTTCTCCAATGTCCATAACCCAATCACCCCCTCCCAGAATGTTATTTTTTAAAAGATTTATTTGAGAGAGAGGAGCGGCAGAGGGAGAAGATAGAGAAACCCAATAGGCTCCATGCTAGGCATGGAGCCTCACATGGGGCTCAATCTCACAACTTTGAGATGAAGATCTGAGTGAAGTCAAGAGTTAGACATTTAACCAACTGGGCCACCATATGTCCCTGTTTAGTCGGATGTTATTTAAGCCCAGGTACTTGTGGTCTTTCTAGATTTTTTTTTTTTTTTCTTGTGATTGATTTCTAGTTCCAGTGTTGTGGTCAGAAAAGATGCTGTATAACTTCGATATTTTTTACTTTATTGAGACTTTTTTGTGGGTTATTCTGATATGTGATCTATTCTGGAGAATGTTCTGTGTGCACTGGAAAAAATGCATACTCTGCTGTATTGGGATGGAATGTTCTGAATGTATCTATTAAGTCTTTCTGGTCAGGTACGTCATTCAAAGCCACTGTCTTCTTGTTAATTTTCTGTTTGGATGATCTATCCATTAATACAAATAAGGTATTAAACTCTCCCTCCATTATTGTATTACTTTAGATTAATTCCTTTATGCTTTTTACTAACTCTTTTATGTATTTGGGTACATAAATAATTACAATTTTGGTATCTTCTTCGTGGATTGTCTCCTTTATTATTATATACTGTCCTACTTTGTCCCTTTTTACAAACTGTGTTTAAAGTTTACTTTGTCTTAAATAAGTATTGCTATTCAGGCTTCCTTTTGACATCAATTTCCAAATAAATATTTTTCCATCCTCTTACTTTCAATCTGCAGGTATCTTTAGGTCTGAAATGAGTCTCTTGCAGTTGACATATAAATGGGTTTTATTTTTTTTTAACTTTTTATATACTTTTATCCACTCTCATCTATGTCTTTTGATTGGAGCATTTAGTCCATTTAATTCAAAGTAATTATTGATAAATATATATTTATTGCTGTTTGTTATTTTTTTGTGTTTTTTGTAGTTTATTTATGATTCTTACCTCTTTTTTTCATGGTTTGATGGTTTTCTTTAGTGATATATTTGGATTCCCTACTCTTTTTTTACATTTCTATACTGTTTTTTATTTGTGTTTACCATTTGCTTTATATATAACATCTGCATATAGCAGTCTATATCATGACTAATATGATGCTCACTTAATTTTGAACATGACCTCCATGTTTCAGCTATTTGAATATATTTTACACCTTTTCTGTGTGTGTTTCTCTTGACTAATTTTTACAGATATACTTGTTTTGCTTGTTTTAGTGCTTCTTATTTGTCATACTCTACTCAGAGAGCCCCCTTTAACAGTTATTTTAGGGTTGGTTTAGTGGTCATGAATTCTTTTAATCTCCATTTTCCTGAGAACCTCTTTATTTTTCCTTCTATTCTGACTGGTAACCCTACTGGATAGGGTATTCTTGGCTGCAGATTTTTCCCCTTCAGCACTTTAAATACATCATGCCATTCTCTTCTGGCCTGCAAAGTTTCTGCTAAAATATCAGCTAATAGCCTTATGGGGTTTGCTCTGAATATATATGTCTTCCTTTTTTTCACAAATGTTAAAATTCTTTATCATTATTTTTTGCTATTTTCATTACTATGTCTTGGTGTGGACTTCTTGGTTTTAATTTGTTGAGGCATATCTGTGTGTTCTGAATCTGGATCTCTGCTTCCCTCTTAGATTCAGGAATTTTCCAGCTATTATTTCTTGGTGATTATTTCTTGTGAACCTGGTGATTCACAGACCTGTACCCCCGGGGCTAAAAATACATTATATGTTAATTTAAAAAATTTTTTAAAAATGTTACTAAACAGTGAGTGGATCAAGAATTCAAAGAAGAGGGACGCCTGGGTGGCTCAGTTGGTTAAGCAGCTGCCTTCGGCTCAGGTCATGATCCCGGCGTCCTGGGATCGAGTCCCATATCGGGCTCCTTACTCTGCAGGGAGCCTGCTTCTCCCTCTGACTCTGCCTTCCACTCTGTCTGCCTGTGCTCGCTCTCACTCTTTCTCTCTCTCACAAATAAATAAATAAAATCTTTAAAAAAAAAAAAAAAAAAAAAAAAAGAATTCAAAGAAGAGGGGTGCTTGGTGGCTGAGTCATTGAACCTCTGCCTTCAGCTCACGTCATGATCCCAGGATCCTGGGATCAAGCCCCTCATCGGGCTCCCTGCCTTTTTTCCTCTCTTCTCCTTCTGGAGTCCCTATAATGTAATGCTACTTTGCTTGATGGAATCACTGATTTCTGTAAGTCTATTCTCATTAGAAAGTATTTGTTTGTCTTTCATCTGTTTAGGTTGATTGCCTTCCATTACTCATTCTCCAGGTCACTAATACATTCCTCTGTTTCCCATAGCCTACTATTTAATCTATCTATTGTATTTTTCATTTCATTTGAGTTCTTCGTCTTTTATATGTTATATTTTATCTCTTTGTCAAGGGTCCTACTGATGTCCTCAACCCTTCTCTGAAGTCCAGTGCATATCTTTATGATCTTTACTTTATATTCTTTATCAGACATACTCCTTGTTTCTGCTTCATTTATATCTCCTGCTGTGATTTTGTCCTGTTCTTTAATTTGGAACATATCCCTCTGCCTCCTCATTTTGTCTACCTCTTTGTGTCTATTTCTCTGTGTTAGGGAAGTCAGCTACATCTTCTGGTCATGAAAGTAGTGACTTTATGAAGGAGAGGTCCTGTAGTGCCTTGCAGTGCAGTGTCCCCTATTCACCAGAACCTGCTATCTCAGGAGAGTCTCCCATGTGTGTTGTTTGCATCCTGCTATTGTGTCTGAGTTGTTTTCCCATTTAGTACAGACTCTCTGCACCGACTTCTTATTGTGGACTGTTCTTGCTCTCTGCAATACTAGTGAAACCCAGACAGACTAGCTTTAAGGGGGCATGACTGGAAGAAGGTCAGGGATGGGCAGCAGAATTAACAAAATCTGCACTGAACTTCTAGTTTTAGGCTTGATTCCTCACAGCAGAATAGCTGCTGGAGGTGCAGCTTGGAGCAGCAGCCAAAGGTGTAGTATTGAGTATGGTGGCTTGGTAGGGCTCATGCATGGCATTAGCAAAATTTGCACTGAGCCTTCCAGTCCTAGGCCAGATAACCTGAAACATGATAGCCATGGCACAGGGAGACTGTGACTAAGCAGGGAGCATAGCAAGTTAACAAAATTTGTGCTGAGCTCAAGGCCAAAGTCAGCAAATTTGGAGTGGGTGAGTCTTCGGGAGAACCCATGAGCAGCATGCACTGCTAGCAGATTAGGTAGTAAATATCTGTGCAGTTCTGTGTTTATTTTGGGGATAAAGAAGGAAAATGGTGACTGTCTTTTTTTTTTTCCCCTGAGAAGTCCCCCAATTTGCTCAGAAATCAGTATAAACAGATGTCCCTTCTGTTTGCCTCAGGCCTTGTGTGAACTGTTGCTTTCTTCCAGGCTTCCAGGCTTCCAGTGGTGGATCGGCTGACTTTTACATCTCCAGACTACAAGGCCCTCCTGTTATATAAACTCATGGAATTCAGTCCCTCTGGTTTTAAAGGCCAGACATTATGGAGATTTGTTTTCCCCATCTGGTACTTTTCCTTTACTCTCTGTAGATCCTTTCACAGACAACTCCCAGCAACTGCCCTTCCTAATCTCTCCAGAGTGGCTTCTTCTCTACATTTAGTTGTAGAATTTGTTCTGCCAATCTTTGAGTGACTCTCTGGTTTACTTACTTGGATATGAGTAATGTCTATTTGTAAAGGTGGGACAGAGTGATCTTAGGGTCTTTCTGTTTGTCCATCTTCTGAGAAGACCTTTACCTAGAATTTATTTATATGCACAGTATTTGCCCTTTTCCCATTTGAGGGACATTTGTGATCTTCTATGTTTAACATACAAGTAAAGCTGTAATAAATATTTTTATATAAGAATTGTATGAGCAGAAGTTATTACTTCACTGAACAAATACCTAGGTGAGAAATACAAAATCATATGGGAAGTATATGTTTAGCTTTATAAGAAACTGGAAAAACATATTCAAAGTGGTTTACCAATTTGCATTACCTTCAGAAAATATGAGAATTCTAGTTGTTCAGCATCCTCATGAACAAGTGTTAGCTTTTCAGAAAGATTTATTCATTCAAGTAGTGTAGTGGTATTTCAGGGTACTTTTAATTTATCTCCCTCTGGTGTCTATTTGAATTATTTATTAATTTTTAAAATCTGGATGTTAATTTTACAATCATTGTGCTTTTAGAGTAAACTAATATTCTCTAGTAACAATATTTTATCAGATGTGAGATTATCAAATATTTCCTCGCAGTCTATGACTTGTGTTCACTCTTAGTAACAACATTGGTAAAACAGTAGTTTTTAATTTTGATTAAATCCAATTTATCAATCTTATATGTATTCAGTGTGAATTTGGCATCATATCCATGGAAGTTTTGCCTAATCCGAACTCTCTAAGATTTTTTCTCAGTGTTTCCTTTTATGTATTTTATAGTTTTCTTGTTTTATATTTGAATGTGATCCATTTTGAGATACTTTTTGTATACAATGAAATGCATGAATTAAGGTTAGTTTTTAAAGTACATATGTCCAATTATTCCACCATTTGTTGAAAAGACAGTCTTTGCTTAATTAAAATTTCTTGGCATCACTTTTGAAAATTGCTTAACTATATTTGTATACCTCTATTTCCAAGCTCTCTTTTCTATTCTCTCTATATATTTAGTCAATAACACATGACCTTTTTTCAAAAGCAGACTGTGAAGTTCTGTTTTATATACTGAAATCAAATAGTGTCTGTCCTCCAACCTCATTCTATCTCATAATTCTTGTAGTTTTCTAGTTTTTGTTTTGCTTTGCTTGTTTTTTAAATAAGAATTTTAGAGTCAGGGCGCCTGGGTGGCTCAGTGGGTTAAGCCACTGCCTTCGGCTCAGGTCATGATCTCAGGGTCCTGGAATCGAGTCCCGCATCGGGCTCTCTGCTCAGCAGGGAGCCTGCTTCCCTCTCTCTCTCTCTCTGCCTGCCTCTCCATCTACTTGTGATTTCTCTCTGTCAAATAAATAAATAAAATCTTAAAAAAAAAAGAATTTTAGAATCAGCTTGACAATTTCTGCAGTTATCCTACCACAATTTTGATTGAAATTGCACTGAAAATAATAGGAGCATTTTCAGAAAAAATGGCATCTTAAAAATATTTACCAATCCAGGACATATCTTTTCTGTTTATTTAGGTCTTTTGGATTTCTTTTATTAATATATTTTGTAGTTTTCAGCAGACATTATCTATTTTTTGCTAAATCTATGACTAGTATTTAATTGGTTACTAGCATAAAATGCTATTTTGATTTTGATTTCCAAATGTCCACTGTTATCATTTAGAAATTTAATGTATTTTTATATATGTAATATGCATCTTATAACACTACTAAAGTCACTAATTACATCTATTAGCTTTTTGGTAGATTTTGTATTTCTATAAAGAAAATAAAGTAATTTGCAGTCCTTCTATTCTTACTTTTTAATTGCATTTTTAAAATATTTTACTGTACTACTTATTACCTCTAATACAGTAGAGAATAGGAATGTTGAGGGCAGAAAATGCTTACCTCCTGAAATCAGAATAACATATTGTGTCATGCATCATTAAATATGGTATTGCATGGATTTGACTATTTGTTTTTTTAAAAGCCCTTTATCGGGAGCCTGAGTGGCTCAGTGGGTTGAGCCTCTGTCTTTAGCTCAGGTCGTGATCTCAGGGTCCTGGGATCAAACACTACAACGGGCTCTCTGCTCATTTGTCTGCTCAGGGGAGATCCTGGTTCACTGCACCCACTCCCTGCCTGACTCTGCCTACTTGTGATCTCTCTCTCTGTCAAATAAATAAATAAAATCCTTAAAAAATAAATAAATAAATAAATAAATAAATAAATAAATAAATAAATAGAATCTCTTTATCTTATTCAGAAAGGTCAAATTTATAACAGTTTTTAATCATTGTGTTTTAAATCATGAAGGTATATGAGTGTGTGTATATGTGTGTGTGTTTTGACTATGAACGTTAAATGGATACTGAATTTTGTCAAATGTTTTTCTGCACCTATTAAGCTTTTTATCATTTTGTTTTTTCTTTTCTTTAATAAAATATATCACTTTTTAAAAAGATTTTATTTTTAAATAATCTTTACACCCAACATGGGTATAAAGATCAAGAGATCAAGAGGCACACACTCCATCTACAGAGCCAGTCAAGCACCCCTAAATAGATTACTTTTCAATGATCCAGGCTTGTATTTTTAGAATAAATCCCATTTTGTCATTATATATTACTGTTTATACATATTGCATAGTTTAAATGATTGAGGATTTTTGCATCTATATTCTGGAGGAATATTGTATTGTAAATTTGTGCTTTTTTAGGTTTTGTTTGTTTGTTTGTTTTGCTTTACGTTTCTGATTTTGGACCTAGGTAATCCATGCTTTATAATGTGAGTTAGGATATATTACTCTCTTTCAGTGTTTTGAAGAAAATTGTGTAGGATTAGTATTAGCTTTTAAAGAGTTTTGTGAAATATAATTCATACACCATAAAATTCACCTTCTTTAAAAAGTGCATAGTGGTTTTTCAGTATATTCAAAAAGGTGTGACATCATCTCCTTCACCTATAGAACATTTCATCTCCACTGAAAGCAAACCTGTACCAAACCAGTATAGCATAAATCTGCTTTGTTCATAGTAAGTAAGGCTCTCTATATATTGTTGATTACATTTTTTTTTACTTTTACATTTACATTCATAATAGACATCTGACTGTGGTTTATTTTTCTTGTGACATCTGATTTTGATATTAGAATAATAATGGCTTCATAGAATAAGTTAATAAATATCCTCATCATTTTGACATTTAGAGGAGTTTGTAAAACATTTATGTTAATACTTTAAGTATTTGGTAGAAATAAACAGGGAAGCCATCTGGACCAAGGTTTTTATTGTGGGATGTTTTGTGATTACTGGTTCAATCTCTCTATCCATTACAGATCTATCGCAGTTTATTTTATCTAAGTAACTCACTGGCATACAATTGTTCATAGTATTTCCTTATAATTATCTTTATCTTTTACTACCTTTTAGTCAATAGTAGCATTCCCTCTATCCTTGATACTCTGATTTTGAGTGGTTTTTCACTTTTTTTGAGGTAACTCTTTAACTAGTTAATTATTTATCTTTCTATAGAGCCAACTTTTGGTTGTTTTGGCTTTATTTATTCATATATTTTACTTTCTATTCCATTTATTTCTGCTTTTTCCTTTGTTATGTCCTTCCTTCTACTTGTACAGTATTGAGTTTGTTCTTTTTCTACTTTATTAATGGTAAAAGTTAGGGTAAAGTCTTTTGAATTGAGATTTTTCTTTTTTATTACTATTGTTTACAGCTCTAAATTGTCCTCCATACACTAAATTGTCTAGTTTTTGGTATGGTGTATGTTTGTTTCAATCACTTGAAAATATTTTCCAATTCTCCTTCCAGCTCTTTACTGGTCTATTGATTATTCAGGAAAATGTGCCTTAATTTAGTTTACCTTTTCCTTTACATCCTTTAAAATTTCGATTTCTTGGGGAACCTGGGTGACTCAGAGAATTAAGCCTCTGCCTTCAGCTCAGGTCATGATCACAAGGTCCTGGGATGGAGCTCCGAATCGGGCTCTCTACTCAGCAGGGAACCTGCTTCCCCCTCTCTCTGCCTGCCTGCTTGTGATCCATCTCCCTCTCTCTTTCTGTAAAATCTTTTTTAAAAATTTCAATTTCTTTCCTGAAATTTAATATTTTTAATTTGTTTTAAATGTATTCATATTTACTCAGCTGTTATCTTGGTCATTCTAAAATCTTTTGTCAAGTACTTTAAACTTCTTTCTTATGTCTATGTTGGTATCTGGTTATTTTTCCATCAGTTTGTGATTTTCTAGGACCTTATTTTGAAAATTGATTTTCAACTGAAATCAGGATGTTTTCATATTGTGTTACTGTTGTTATCATTTGAACTTTTAAAATTTATTTTAAATGACTTTCTCTTACCTTGCTACAATGGAGGGTAGAAAGGTCACTCTCTTATAACATCCAACTAAAGGTTTTTGATTCACTCTCTATTGATGTTTGAGTGAGTAGAGAATCTGGGTAGAGGTGGAAGTTCCAGATCCCCACAAGATCCTTACTAACACAGTGGTAGGGGTCATGACTCCTAAGCAATGGTGAAAGTGCAGACTCTCTACAAGATCTCCTTTGTGAGCACTACAGGGGTTAGAATAGGAGTGCCTCCTTATTGCTTGGTACCAGGAGAACTTCAGGTTTCCCTTGTAGTTTCTATAGAATCATGATGGGTGGAAATTTTGTTACCACAGGCAAAACAGGGTATCTACCCTTCCTACTTTGGCCTCTCTGACAGCACTCTGGTGAGGTTCTGGAGAGCCTCATTTTTGACTCATTTGTGTGGAAGTCCAGGCTTCCCATTAAGGTTTTGTTGATGTGGATGAGGGTAGGGACATTATTTTTTGTGGTGTTTGGTTAGCATGATTATTGTCTAAAAGTGTTTTGCCTTGTCAGATTACCCAGCTTCTTGGTCATCTGGCTAGAAAGAAAATATTTCACAGGTGTTTTTTTCTTTGTTTGTTTTGTGCAGCCATAAACATTTTCATTTTGTTATATATTTCAGCTGCATGTGTGACATATATGAGGCAAAAAGAAACATAAAAACTCAACATACTTGTTCCTTACTAATAGAATTACAAGCTCATCTACTTTCACCTTTATTAGATAGATGATAGATATAACACTCTTGGTGTTTAGTTACATTTTGTGAGAAGATATGGAAAAGTGCATCTGTTCATCTTCTGAGATGTGGAAAAAACTCTTTTTCATTGCTGAAGGATAGTTTTTTGTTTGTTTGTTTGTTTGTTTGTTTGTTTCATTTTGTTTTGTTTTATTTTGTTTTCCCAGCATGGAATTCTTAGTTAATATTTTTCTTTCCTTTCCATACTTTCAATGCTACTGTTCCAAGTTTCTCTGTTTCTGGGTTTAGAAAGTTCAACAATGATGTATCTAGGTATGAATATCTTCAGTTTTGTGCTATCTGGAATCTGTTGGACTTGTCATATATGCCAATTAAAGTTTTTCATCAAAACTGAAAAATTGGGGTGCTTATGTGGCTCAGTCATTAAGCATCTACCTTCAGCTCATGTCATGATCCCAGGGTCCTGGGGTCAAGCTCCTCATCAGGCTGCCTGTTCATTGGGAAGCCTGCTTCTCCCTCACCTACTCCCCCTATTGGTGTACCCTCGCTTGCTGTGTATTTCCCTGTCAAATAAATAAATAAAATCTTTAAAAAACAAAACAAACAAACAACAAAACACCCTGAGAAATTTATGGCCATTATCCTGTCAAATATTTTTCTGCACCTTTCTCTCTTTACTGGTATTTTCTATTTCTTTAGACATTATACTCATAATTTAATTCTTTAGGCATGATTTTCTTTAGTTCTTTGAACATATTTTGAAATAGCTGACTTAAAGTCTTTATCTAGTAAGTCAATTTCTGGGCATATTCCTGAAAAATTTCTTTCTTTTTTTTTTTTTTTTAGGATTTTTATTTATTTATTTGAGAGAGGGAGAGAGTGGGCAGGAACAGGAACGAAGCGGACAGAGGAAGAGGGAGAAGCTGACTACCTACCGGGCAGGAAGCCAGGCACCGGGCTTGATCCCAGGACCGTGAGGTCATGACCTGAGCCAAAAACAGATGCTTAACCAACTAAGCTGCCCGGGCACCCTTCAGGAGGAGCTTCTATTGATGTTTTCTCACTTTACAATTTCTTTGCATGTCTTGTAATTTTTCTTTGTTGGTAACCAGATATTTAAAATAGTATAATGCAGCAACTCTGGAAATTAGATTTCTTCTGCTTCTCAGGGATTATTGTGCTCATTTTGGTAACAACTGTTTATGGTTTTCCTTAATTAATTTTGTAATGTAATATTAGCTGTGTATGGCCACTTAGATATCTCCTTGACTGCTATAGCAGTAACGTATAATCAGACATTATTTTTTCTGTTTGTTTGTTTCCTTAAATATCTTGAACTAATAAGTCTCTGAGACTTTACAATAGGTTTTGTGTGTACCTTTCAAAACACCTTCAACACTTTTACAATCTACTTTCTGCTTTATGTATCCAAAGATCATCCTGAGATTATATATTAGGTGAGACCTAATTAGGTCTTTCTTGGATTATGTATAAAACTACATATGTATCTGGATTTTTAGATTCCCAGAAATCAATCATATAGCTTTCAAGACCACATTTTGACATTTCATTTCCAGCTTTTCGTTTTGAGTTTTTGGTCAGCTTTTAGTTTCCTCAAATTGTTACTGATGTCTAAAAAGCTGAAATTATGAATAATTGCCACTGATTGCTACTGATAAGGGTTCCAGAAGAAAGGTTGTTTGCCATGAGTGAGTTCTGAGTCAGATTAAAAACAAAACAGAACAAAAACAAAAACAAAACAAACAAAACAAAACAAAAACGAGCCATGCCAGTTCCACAGAACTGCCCGACAAGTCAAATAATGAAAATTATCTAATGTTGGGACTTTGGGGGAAGCTTGAAATATGTTCTTCTCTCTTAGTGACTGCTATTTTTTCAGTGTTCAGGGTTAATATTAATGTGAGGTGTCTGGTTTTCCAATTTATTGTGGTGTGGGATCAGGGATGCAATAGGAAAAACTAAATTGCCACAGATTTCACCATACTTAACAAGATCCAGCAACTTTTATTAGTTAAATGTTCCTTAGGTTGTTTCAAGTCTTTGGTTAATTTCTTAAAAATGTTCATTTGGACCATCATTGTCAATGTTCTTGTGTTTTATGGACTAGCAACTTTTGGAAGTTTTTACTCCATCACTTCAGAAATCTCAATATTATTTCCTAAAAGTGTGGGAGAATTTCTATAAAAAATACCTGGACCAGAAATATTGTTTTCCTGTATATTTGCATTAAAAATTATATTTCCTTGATACATGAGTATTAAGTGAGTATAAAATGAGTATAGACTACTCATGTTTTGTATTGTTCTTGAGCATACATTCACAGGTTGTTGTGTTTCTTTCTTTTTTTTTTTAATTTTTTAATTAACGTATAAAGTATTATTAGCCAAAGGGGTTCAGGTCTGGGAATCACCAGGTTTACACACTTCACAGCACTCACCATAGCACATACCTTCCCATAAACCAACCATGCTTCCCCACCCTCCCCACCTGGCAAACCTCAGTTTGTTTTGTGAGGGTAAGAGTCTCTCACGGTTTTTCTCCCTTCCAATTCCATCTTGTTTCATTTATTTCTTTCCTACCTCCCAAACCCTCCATGTTGCCTCTGAACTTCCTCATTTCAGGGAGATCATATGATAATTAACTTTCTCCAATTGACTTATTTTGCTAAGCATAAAACCCTCTAGTTCCATAAACGTCATTGCAAGTGACAAGATTTTATTTCTTTTGATGGCTGCATTTTATATATATACATATACATATACACATACATATATATACATATATATTATATATATTATTAAAAATAATATATATTGTATATATACATACATATATGTATATATACATATACATATATATACATGTATTATTAATAATAATTAATAATAATATTAAAAATAATATATATATTTTTCCACATCTTCTTATCCATTCATCTGTTGATGGACATCTAGGTTCTTTCCATAGTCTGGCTATTGTGGACATAACTGCTATAAACATTCGGGTGCATGTGCCCCTTCGGATCACCAGATTTGTATCTTTAGGGTAAATACCCAGTAGTGCAATTGCTGGATCATAGGGTAGCTCTATTTTCAACTTTTTGAGGAAACTCCATGCTGTTTTTCAGACTGGTTACATCAGCTTGCATTCCCACCAACAGTGCAGGAGGAGTCCCCTTTCTCTGCATCCTCGCCAGCATCTATCATTTCCTGATTTGTTAATTTTAGCCATTCTGACTGGTATGAGGTGGTAACTCATTGCGGTTTCGCATTGTATTTCCTGGATGCCAAGTGATGCAAAGCACATTTTCATGTGTCTATTGTCCTCTGGATGTCTTCTTTGCAGAAATGTCTGTTCATGTCCTCTGCCCTTTTCTTGATTAGATTATTTGTTCCTTGGGTCTTGAGTTTGATAAGTTCTTTATAGACTTTAGATACTAACCCTTTATCTGGTAGCTAATTTGCAAATATCTTCTCCCATACTTTCAGTTGTCTTTTGTTTTTGGTAACTGTTTCCTTTGCTGTGCAAAAGATTTTCATCTTGATGAAATCCCAATAATTCATTTATGTCCTTGCTTCCCTTGCCTTTGGTGATGTTCCTAGGAAGAAGTTGCTGCGGCTGATGTCAAAGAGGTTGCTGCCTGTGTTCTCCTCAAGGATTTTGATGGATTCCTTTCTCACATTGAGGTCTATTTTTGAGTCTATTTTTTGTGTGTGGTGTAAGGAAATGGTCAAGTTTCATATATCTGCATGTGACTGTCCAATTTTTCCAGCACCATTTGTTGAAGAGACTGTCTTTTTCCCATTGGACATTCTTTCCTGCTTTGTCGAAGATTAGTTGACCATAGAGTTGAGGGTCTATTTCTGAGCTTTCTATTCTGTTCCATTGATCGATATGTCTGTTTTTGTGCGAGTACCATACTGTCTTGATGATGACAGCTTTGTAATAGAGTTTAAAGTCTGGAATTGTGATGCCACCAACTTTGGCTTTCCTTTTCAATATTCCTTCAGCTATTTGAGGTCTTTTCTGGTTCCATATAAATTTTAGGGTTATTTGTTCCATTTCTTTGAAAAAATGGATGGGATTTTGTTAGGAATTGCAATAAACACGTAGATTGTTTTAGGTAGCATAGACATTTTCATAATCTTTGTTCTTCCAATCCATGAGCATGGAATATTTTTCCATTTCTTTGTGTCTTCCTCAAGTTTTCATGAGTACTTTATAGTTTTCTGAGTATAGATACTTTGCCTCTTTGCCTAGGTTTATTCCTAGGTATCTTATGGTTTTGAGTGTTATTGTAAATGGGATTGACTCTTTAATTTCTCTTTCTTCTGTCTTGTTGTTGGTGTAGAGAAATGTATCTGATTTCTGTGCATTGATTTTATATCCTGACACTTTACTGAATTCCTGTATGAGTTCTATGAGATTTGAAGTGGAGTCTTTTGGGTTTTCCATATAAAGTATCATATAATCTGCAAAGAGTGATAGTTTGACTTCTTTGTTGATGATTTGGATGTCTTTAATTTCTTTTTGTTGTCTGATTGCCTAGGCTAGCACTTCTAGTACTATGTTGAATAGCAGCAGTGATAGTGGACATCCCTGCTGTGTTCCTGACCTTAGCAGAAAAGCTTTGTTTTTCTCCATTGAGAATGATATTCGCTGTCGGTTTTTTTATAGATGGCTTTGATGATATTGAGGTATGTACCCCCTACCTAACCCTACACTTTGAAGAGTTTTGATCAAGAAAGGATTCTGTACTTTGTTGAATGCTTTTTCAACATCTATTGAGAGTATCATGTGGTTCTTGTTCTTTCTTTTATTAATGTATTGTATCACATTGATTCATTTGCAGATGTTGAACCAACCTTGCAGCCCTGGAATAAACCCCACTCAGTCACAGCAAATGATCCTTTTAATATACTGTTGGATCGTATTGGCTAGTATTTTGGTGAGAATTTTTGCATCTGTGTTCATCAAGGATATTGGTCTGTAATTCTCTCTTTTGATGGGATCCTTGTCTGGTTTGGGGATCAAGGTGATGCTGGCCTCATAAAATGAGTTTGGAAATTTTCCTTCCATTTCTATTTTTTGGAACAGTTTCAGGAGAATAGGAATTAATTCTTTAAATTTTTGGTAGAATTCCCCTGCGAAGCCATCTGGCCCTGGTCTCTTGTTTTTTGGGAGATTTTTGATGACTGCTTCAATCTCCTTACTGGTTATGGATCCGTCCAGGTTTTCTATTTCTTCCTGGTTCAGTTATGGTAGTTTATATGTCTCTAGGAATGTATCCATTTCTTCCAGATTGTCAAATTTTCTGGCATAGAGTTGCTCATAGTATGTTCTTATGATTGTTTGTATTGCTTTGGTGTTCGTTGTGATCTCTCCTCTTTCATTCATGATTTTATTTATTTGGGCCCTCTCTCTCTCTCTCTCTCTCTCTCTCTATTTTGTTGTTGTTGTTGTTAAATCTGGACAGGGGTGTATCAATCTTATTAATTCTTTCAAAGAACCAGCTCCTAGTTTTGTTGATTTGTTCTACTGTTTTGTTGTTGTTGTTTTTGTTTTGTTTTGTTTCTATTTCATTGATTTTTGCTCTGGTCTTTATTATTTCTCTTTCCTGCTGGGTTTAGGCTTTCCTTATTGTTCTTTCTCCAGCTCCTTTAAGTGTAGGGTTAGGTTGTGTATTTGAGATCTTTCTTGTTTCTTGAGAAAGGCTTGCATTGCTATATATTTTCCTCTCTGGTCTGCCTTTGCTGTGTCCCACAGATTTTGAACCATTGTGTTTTCATTATCGTTTGTTTCCATGATTTTTCCTTTTTTCAATTCTTCTTTAATTTCCTTGTTGACCCATTCATTCTTTAGAAGGATGCTCTTTAGCCTCCATATTTTGGGGTTCTTTCCAAATTCCTTGTTGTGATTGAGTGCTAGCTTCAGAGCATTGTGGTTTCAGGGAATGATCCCAGTCATTTTTTTTTAAAGATTTTATTTATTTATTTATTCATTTTAAGATTTTATTTATTTATTTGACAGACAGAGATCACAAGTAGGCAGAGAGGCAGGCAGAGAGAGAGAGAGAGGAGGAAGCAGGCTCCCTGCTGAGCAGAGAGCCCAATGCGGGACTCGATCCCAGGACCCTGAGATCATGACCTGAGCTGAAGGCAGAGGGTTAACCCACTGAGCCACCCAGGCGCCCAATCCCAATCTTTTGGTACCAGTTGAGACACGATTTGTGCCCCAGGATGTGATCTATCCTGGAGAATGTTCTATATACACTAGAGAAGAATATGTATTCTGTTGCTGAATATATCTGTGATGTCCATCTGGTCCAGTGTGTCATTTAAGACCTTTAAATCCTTGTTGATCTTTTGCTTGGATGATCTGTCCATTTTAGTGAGGGGGAGTGTTAAAGTACTTTTCTATTGTTGCATAATTATCAATGTGTTTCTTTGATTTTGTTATTAATTGCTTTATGCAGTTGGCTGCTCCCATGTTAGGGGCATAGATATTTAAAATTGTTAGATCTCTTTGTTGGACAGACCCTTTGAGTAGGATATAGTGTCCTTCCTTATCTCTTTGGCTGAAAATCTAATTTATCAGATATAAGGACTGCCACCCCAGCTTTCTTTTGATGTCCATTAATGTGGTAAATTGTTTTCCAACCCCTCACTTTAAATCTGGAGGTGTCTTTTGGTCTAAAATGAGTTTCTTATAGACAGCATATTGATGTTTTTGTTTGTTTGTTTGTTTGAAGTTTGATGTTTTGTTGTTGTTGTTGTTGTTTCTGCTTCTGATACCCTGTGTCTTTTGATTGGGGCATTTAGCCCATTTACATTCAGAATAACTATTGAGGGATATGAATTTAGTGCCAGTGTATTGCCTGTAAGATAACTGTTACTCTTCATTGTCTCTATTCCTTTCTAATCTACTACTTTTAGGCTCTCTCTTTGCTTAAAGGACCCCTTTTCCTGTAGAGCTGGTTTTGTGTTTACAAATTCTTTTAGTTTTTGTTTGTCCTAGAAGCTATATATCTCTCCTTCTATTTTCAATGATAGCCTAGCTGGATATAGTATTCTTGGCTGCATGTTTTTTCTCATTTAGTGCTCTGAATATATCATGCCAGGTTTTTTTGTTTGTTTGTTTGTTTTGTTTTTTCTGGCCTGCCAGGTCTCTGTGGATAAGTCTGCTGCCAATCTAATATTTTTACCATTGTATGTTACCGACTTTTTTCCCAGGCTGCTTTCAGGATTTTGTCTTTGTCACTAAGACTTGTAAGTTTTACTATTGGATTATGGGATGTGGACCTATTCTTATTGATTTTGAGGGGGATTCTCTATGCCTCCTGGATTTTGATGCTTGTACCCTTTGCCATGTTAGGGAAATTCTCTGCAACAATTCACTCCAATATACTTTCCACTCCCCTCTTTCTTTCTTCTTCTTCTGGATCCCAATTATTCCAATGTTGTTTCATCTTATGCTATCACTTATCTCTTGAATTCTTCCCTAGTGGTCCAGTAGTTTTTTGTCTCTCTTTTTCTCAGTTTCTTTATTCTTTATCATTTGATCTTCTATATCACTAATTCTCTCTTTTGCCTCATTTATCCTAGCAGTAAGAGCTTCCATTTTTTTATTGCACCTCATTAATTGCTTTTTTAATTTCAGCTTGGTTAGATTTTAGTTCTCTTATTTCTCCAGAAAGGGCTTTTATTTCTCCAGACAAGGTTTCTCTAATATTTTCCTTATCTTTTTTTGATCCCAGCTAGCACCTTGAGAATCATCATTCTGAACTCTAGTTCTGACATATTACCAATGTCTGTATTGATTAAGTCCCTAGCCTTCAGTACTGCTTGTTGTTCTTTTTTTTTTTTTGGTGGTGATTTTTTCCACCTCGTCATTTTATCCAGATAAGAATATATGAAGGAGATAATAAAGTATTAAAAGGGTGGCAAAGACCCAGAAAAATGTGTGTTAACCGAATCAGAAGAGACTCCAAGTTGTGGGGGGGAAGAAAGGGGTAAAAAGAAGTTCAAAAAATTTTAAAAAAGAAATAAAGATAAAAGAAAATATAGATATTAGACTGGTAAATAAAACAGAGCCACCCACTTAAATTTGGGAGTATTTTGGTCTCTTAGAAGAAACTAACTCCCCAAATTTTAAAGATACACATACACACACACACACACAAATAAGGGTAAACATGATGAAGGGATGGGATGTGACTGTAAAGATGAGAATTAAAAAAAAATTCTAAAAAAGGAGTTAATAAAATAAGTTGGTTGGGTAAAGAAAGAAAAAGAAAGTGGAGAGAATTTTCTTAGGTGGAGTCTAGAACAAAGCCCTGTGCTACATTTAGGGTATATTTTGATCTATTAGAAGTTGTATCCCAATTTTTTTTAGAAGAAAAAACCCAATGTGTATATGAAAAATATAGGTAGACACAATGAAGGATAAAATAGGACTACAATAATGAAGGTTCAAAAAGATTTTTTTTAAATGAAAGGTATTGTTAAACTAGTTAAGAAACGTTAAAAGATGAAAGAGTAAAATTAAAAAAATTAGAATAAGAAAAAATAAAATTAAAAAAATTAATTAACTCGCAAGACTAAAGAATCATGGGGAGAAAGCCATGAATTCCATGCTTTGCTTTCTCCTCCTCTAGAATTCTGCTGTTCTCCTTAATAAGTAAGCTTGGTTTTGGCTGGATATCTTTCTGATCTTCTGGGAGAGGGGCCTGTTGTAGTGATTCTCAAGTGTCTTTGCCCAAGGCAGAATTGCACCACCCTTGCCAGGGGCTGTGCTAAGTAATCTGCTTGGGTTCGCTCTTGGGAGCTTTTGTTCTCTAATTTCTTTCCATAGAGGTCTGGAGGACAGGAATGAAAATGGCAGAGCTCCAATATTCAGCCCAGAGGAACAGAGAGCTCAGGGCCCCACTGCTCAGTGTGTCCTCGGAGAAAAGCACTCAATCACTCCTGTCTCCCTGGCCTCCAGCTGCACACCGAGCTCACCCAGCCTGTGACTGAGCATTTCTGTCTCTGGCACACAGCCTTGTCTGGAGTTTCCAAAACTAGCAGATCACTGCCACTCTTCCAGGGAGTTCTCCCCAGATCTGTACTTGTGGGGGTCCTTGCTCAAAGAGCAGTGGTTTGACTCTGCCACAGATCACAGTTTAAGGTAACCCTAAGCTGAGAGCTCACTCCTTGGCTCTGTCTCTATAGCCAGTTTCCCTTCTCTAATACCTGTGAGCTCTGCAATACTCAGACACCCTGATCCTTTGGTGACCCTGTGGGACCTGAGACCCTGCTGTCCCTGCAAGGGCTCCAGCCCTGCTTAGCCTATGGAGCAATGACCCTCAGTGGAGCAGACTTTTAAAAGTTCAGATTTTGTGCTCCGTTGCTCCACTGCTTACTGGGAGCTGGCTCCTACCCCCTTGGTCTATCTTCCTGTTGCTTTGGATTCACTTCTCTGCAGGTCCTACTTTTCAGACAGTGGTCAATTTTCTGTTTTTGCAATTGCTACTCTTCTTCTCTTCAAACTCCTGTTGGATTTGTAGGTGTTTGGAATAGTTTGATAAACTATCCAGCTGATCTCCTGCTATCTAATGTCATCTGAGCCTGCTACTCCTCTGCCATCTTGAATCCTCCTCTCTTTTTTTAATTCCTTGTAGTATTCTATTATTTTGAAAATGCCTTTATGGTTTATAGTAATGCTGTTTCTTTAATTCCTGACATTTGTTAGTTTATGTTTGTTATTACTTTTTTCACATTGGTCAATCTAACATGAGGATTTCCATTTTATTGATGTTTATCAATAAGTAGCTACTTAATCATTTTTACTATTTTCTCTATTGTTTTCTTATTTTTAGTGTCAATTATTTTGATCCTATATTCATTATTACCATTTTCTTGCCTTTTCTCTCTTTTTTTTTTTTTTTTTTTTTGGAGGGCAATTGATTTTTTACACTAGTTTCTTACAGGGGAAACTTAGATTATACCTTAAATTTCCATAAAATACTGCTTTAGCAGCTTTCCTCTAATTTTGGTATGCACAGAATTGATTTTTGTTCAGATCACAGTATTTTCCAGTTTCTCTTGCCACTTCCTCCTTGATATCATGGTTATTTAAAAGCATGTTGATTTACAAAATTTTAGGAATATTCTGATACATTTTAATTATTAAATACAGGGGCCCCTGGGTCGCTCAGTGGGTTAAAGCCTCTACGTTCAGCTCAGGTCATGAATCCGGGGTCCTCGAATTGAGCCCTACATCAGGCTCTATGCTCAGTGGGGAGCCTGCTTCCCTTTCTCTCTCTGCTTGCCTCTCTGACTGCTTGTGATCTCTCTCTGTCAAATAAACAAAATTTTTAAAAAAATTATTAAAGACATATAATAACTGTATGCAATCTATTCAAACTTTTAAGAAGATGAGTAAAAGGAATAAAAAGAATAAAAAGTCATTTTCAAAGTTACAAACTAATATATATATATTAGTTTATATATAGTGTGTGTGTATATATATATATATATATATATATATACTTTGAAAATAATAATGAACTAGATATTACTGGGAGAAAAAAGATTAGTAAACTTTACAAATAATAATAGAACATATCTAAAATGAAACCCCAGAGAGAAAATATATTAAGGAGACTGTACAGAACATCACTGAGCTGTATGAAAATTTCAGGTGATATGATATAAGTGTAATTGGAATCCTAGAAAAATGAAGAGATGGGATTAAAGAATAAATCTTTGAAGAATTTATGGCTGAATATTTTTTGGAAGTGAAAATTCCTTCTTTTTAATATCATCTACTTAAAATTTTTTAACATATTCAGAGGAGAGTAAGATAGTGACAGAGTAGGAGGTCTGTAGGTGTGGGTCATCCCCTGAACACGATGAGGCAGGTATTAAGTCATCCTAAACAGAAGACTTAAGAGGAAAAATTTTTAAGGATAGCAAGAGATTTCCCAACAGAAACTTGTCAAGGCAGAAGGGAGTGGCATGATATAGTCAAAGTGTTGAATGGGAAAAATCTGCAACCAAGAATACTCTAGCCACAATGCTGTCATTCTGAATAAAAGGAGAAAGAACGAGTTTCCCAGACAAGAAAACCTAGAGTTCATCACCACTAAACTAGCCCTAAAAGAAATAATAAAGGAGACCAAAAATGGCAAAGACAAGAAAGGATTGGGAAAGATCTCCAGAAATAATGGCAACACAAGTAATAAAATAGCAAAAAATACATATCTATCTATCTATCAGTAATTACTTTGAATGCAAAAAATACATATATATCTATCAGTAATTACTTTGAATGCAAATGGACTAAATGTTACAATCAAAGGCATAGGGTGATTGAGTGGCTTAAAAAAATAAAAAGACCCATCTATATGCTGCCTACAAGAAACTCATTTTGGACCTAATAACACAAAGGAAATAATTGATAATAATACAATAATATTAGAAGACTTAGCACCCCATTTACATCAATGGAGAGATAACCTAAACAGAAAATAAATAAGGAAACAATTATTTTGAATGCGATACTGGATCAGATGGTCTTAACAGATAGATTCAAAACATTTTATCATAAAAACCAGAACACACATTCTAGTGTACATGGGACATTTTTCAGAATAGATCACATATTAGGTTATAAAGCAGGCTTTAACAAATACAGAAAGACTGAAATCATAGCATGCACCCTTTCTGACCACAGTGCTATGAAACCAGATATCAAAAAAAAAAAAAAAAAAAAAAAAAAAAAAAATTCTGGAAAGACCACAAATACATTGAGGTTAAACAGCATGCTACTAACAAATAAACAGGTCAACCAGGAAATCAAAGGGATTGTTAAAAAGTATATGAAGGGATGCCTGGGTGGCTCAGTTAGTTAAGTGTCTGCCTTCAGCTCAATTCATGATCCCAGGATCCTGGCATCAAGTCCCACATTGGGGGAGGAGTGTCCTTGCTCAGTGAGGATCCTGTGTCTCCCTCTGCCTGTCACTCCCCCAGTTTGGGCCCTTACTCTTACTCTCCCACACAAATAAATAAAATCTTAAAAAAAAAAATACATGGAAAGTAATAAAATGAAAACACAGCAGTCTAAAACCTCTGGGATGCAGAAAAAAGTGATCCTAAGAGGGAAATATGTAAGAATAAAGGCCTACCTTGGTAAGCAAGAAAACTCTCAAGTAAACAACATAACTTTATACCTAAAGAATCTAAAAAAGAACAACAAATGAAGTCCAGTGTCATCATAAGGAAGGAAATAATAAAAAATAGAGCATAAATAAATAATATAGGAATTTTTTTAAAAAAGAAAAATGAAAAGATCAATGAAATCAAGAGCAGTTTCTTTGAAAAAAATAATAAAATTCATAAACATCTAGCCATACTTAGAAAGAAAGAAAGAAACAGAAGGAAGAGAGAGAGGGAGAGAGAGAAGATCCAAATGAATAAAATCACAAATGAGAGAGGAGAAATAACAACCAACACCATAGAAATGCAAACAATTCTTGGGAGACTAATTTGAAAACTTATACCAACAAATTGGACAGCCTGGAGAAAATAAATTCTTAGAAACATATAAATTACCAAAACTGAAACAAGAAGAAATAAGAAGCATTAAAACCTATAACTAGCCAAGAAATTGGATAAGTAATCAAAAAACTCGCAACAAACAAAAGTCCAGGACCAGGTAAATTCATAGGTAAATTCTACCAGACATTTAAAAAGGAGTTAATGCTTATTTTTCTCAAACTATTCCAAATAATAGAAAAGGAAAGAAAACTTTCAAATTCACTCTACAAGACCATCTTACCCTGATACCAAAACTAAATAAAGACATCACTAAAAAGGAACTC
Source organism: Mustela nivalis (assembly GCF_964662115.1). Lineage (NCBI taxonomy): Eukaryota > Metazoa > Chordata > Mammalia > Carnivora > Mustelidae > Mustela > Mustela nivalis. The sequence goes on along the minus strand of NC_139032.1, from coordinate 37,622,011 downwards.
TCTCATGACCATAGATGCAAAAATCTTCAACAAAATACTGGCAAACCAAATCAAACAATAAATTTTAAAAAGTCATTCATCATGACCAAGTAGGATTCATTCCTGAGTTGGAAGTTGTTCAACATTTGCAAGGCAATCAATGTGATATATCACATTAATAAAAAGATAAGAACCATATGATCCTTTCAATAGATGCAGAAAAAGCAAATGACAAAGTAAGTACAACACCCATTCTTGTAGGTTCCCTCTAAACCTACTTTATATGTAGGTTTAGAGGGAACATACCTTAACTTAATAAAGGCCATATGTGAAAAACACAGGTAATATCATCTTCATAATTAACATCATCATAGTTAAAATCAGAGTTAATGAGTAAAACCTGAGAACTTTTTCTCTACATTGAGGAACAAGATAGAGATGGCCACTCACACCACTGTTACTTAACATACTACGGGAAGTCCTACTTTCATCAGTCAGACAACAAAAGAAATAGAAATAAAAGGCATCCAAATTGTCAAGGAAGAAGTCAAACTTTCATTATTTGCATATGACATGATATTATGTATTAAAAAAAAAAAAACTAACTAAAGACTCCACCCCAAAACTGCTAGAATTGACACACAAATTCACTAAGGTCAAAGGATACAAAATCAATTACAGAAATCTGTTGCACTTCTATACACCAATAATGATGCAGTAGAAAGAGAAATTAAGGAATAAATTCCATTTGCATTGTACCACAAAAAATAGGATACCTAGGGGTAAACGTAATCAAAGAAGTAAAAGATCTGTGCTCTTAAAACTATAATATCCTGATGAAAGAAACTGAAGATGATATGAAGAAATGAAAAAAACTTTCCATTCTCATGGATTGAACGAACAAATATTGTTAAAATGTCTATACTATCAAAGCCAACTACGCATTTAATGCAATCCCTATCAAAATACCAACAGCATTATCAGAGAATGGAAAAATCTTAAAATTTGTATGGAATCACAAAGAACCCCAAATAGCAAAAACAAATCTTGAAGAAAAGCAAAACTTGAAGCATCACAATTCCAGACTTAAATTTTATATTACCAAGCTGTAGTGACAAAAACAGTATAGTAGAGGCATAAAAACATACACATAGATAAGTTCAACAGAATAGAAAACTCAGAAATGAATCCACAACAATATAGTCAATTAATCAACAAAGCAGAAAAGAATATCTACTGGGAAAAAGAATATCTCTTCAATAAAAGATGCTGGTAAAACTGGACAGCAAAAGAATAAAACTAGACCTCTTTCTTATACCATACACAAAAATAAACTCAAAATAGAGTCAAGATCATAAGATTAGGCCTAAAACCATATAAATCATAGGGAAGAACACAGGCAGTAACTTCTTTAACATCAACCATAGCAACTTCTTTCTAGGTATGTCTCCCAAGGCAAGGGAAACAAGTGCAAAAATAAACTATTAGGGCTTCATCAAGATAAAAATCTTTTGCACAATGAAGGTTCCAATCAATAAAACTACAGGTAACCTACTGAATGGGAGAAGATATTTGCAAATGACATATCTGATAAAGGTTTATATCCAAAATATATAAAGAACTTGCAAAACTCGACACTCATGTAATAAAGTGATTAATTCAATTAAAAATTGGCAGAAGACATGAATAGGCGTTTTTCCAAATAAAATATACAGATGGCCAATGGACACATGAAGAGATGCTCAACATCACTGATCATTATGATAATGCAAACCAAAAGTACAATGAGATATCACCTCACACCTATCAGAGGGGCAAACAAACAGGAAACACCAAGTGTTGGCTAGGATGTGGAGAAAGAGAACTCTCTTACACTGTTAGTGTGAATGCAAACAATGCAGCTACTCTGGAAAACAGTATGCAGTTTCCTCATAAAGTTAAAAATAGAACTACCTTTGATCTAGCAATTGCACTACTCGGTATTTACCCAAAGAATACTAAACCACTAATTCAAAGGGATACATGCTCCCTTATGTTTATAGCAGCATTATCTACAAAGCCAAATCATGAAAATAGCCCAAGTGTCCATCTGCTGATCAATGGATACTAAGATGTGGTTTATGTATACAGTGGGATAGTATTCAGCTGTAAAAAAAAAATAGTGACATTTTGCCATTTGCAATGACATGGATGAAGTTTGAGTATTATGCTAAGTAAATAAGCCAGTCAGAGAAAGATAAATGCCAAATTATTTCAATCATATGTGAAATTTAAGAAACAAATAAGCAAAGGAAAAAAAGAAAAAGAAAAAAAGAGATGGAGAGGCAAACAAAGAAATGGACTCTTAATATAGAGAAAAAACTGACAGTTACAAGGAAGAATATGGGTAAAGGGATGGGTTAATTATGTGATGGGGATTCAGGAATGTCCTTGTTAGGATGTGCACTGGGAGATGTATGGAAGTGTTGAATCACTGTATTGTATACCTGAAACTAATATTACACTGTATGTTGAAATAACTTAAAAAACACTTTTTTTAAACATATTGAATACATTTATTTTTACTATTTCAGTCTTTATACGGCTACCTTAAACATCTGCTTCTGTCTGATTTGATAATGACTTTTCATTTCATTGTGGGTAGTATTCCCTGCTTCTCTGCATATCTGATAATATTTTTACTAGATCCATAAACTGAATTTTACCTTAGTGAGTGACGATTTTTGTATCTTAATAAATTGCCTTTGAGATTTCCTCTGAGATAGAGTTAAGTTACATGAAAAAAAGTTTGATCTTTCAAGTCTTGTGTTAAAAAAAAAAAAAACACAAACAAAAACAAAAATGGAAATATCCTGAAAGACAAAAGAAGTAGAAATATTCTGGATTTAAAAAGAATTAAGAGATCCAACAATTAAATGCAGTATCTGACTCTAGACTATACCCTGTAATGTTGTCAGGAATATACTGTAGAGGATATTACTAGGTCAGCTGATAAAATCAAAATGTTGATGGTAGATTACATAAAATTTATGGAATTTATACCTGTACTGTGATTATATAAGGAAATATTCCTATTCATAAGAAATGGTCACTGAAATATTTGGGGATAAACGCTCATGATATATGTAAGTTACTCTCAGGCACTTCAAAAATATTACATATGTGTTTGTACAAATGTCTAAATATGTAAATGGTAAAGAAGATGGCATATAATGTAATAATATGTAAGTCTTCATAAAGGGTGTATGAATTTTAATGTACTTTGTTTTTTTTTTAATATTTTATTTATTTATTTGACAGAAAGAAATCACAAGTAGGCAGAGAGGCAGGCAGAGAGAGAGAGGAGGAAGCAGGATCCCTGCTGAGCAGAGAGCCCAATGCGGGACTCGATCCCAGGACGCTGAGATCATGACCTGAGCCGAAGGCAGCGGCTTAACCACTGAGCCACCCAGGCGCCCTAATGTACTTTGTTTTTACAAAAATTAAAAAAATTTAAAAATGTGTTAGTAAGTATCAGTGTAGTGTTGAATCTAGGACTAAGTACATACATACTTCAGAGATATTTTAGGTTTGGTTCTGAACTACCATGATAAAGCAAATATTACCATAAAGTGAATCAAATGTATTTTAATGTATGCTTCCCAATGCATATAAAAGGCACATTCACACTACACTGTAGCCTAATAGGTGAGCAATAACATTTTGTCTAAAAAGAAAATGTACAAATCTTATAACTAAAAAATATTTTATTGTTAAAAAAAAATGTTAACCATTGCCAGAGCTTTCAGTGAGCCACAATCAGTGATTACACATCAACATATGTATAATAATTAAAAACTACTGTAAGAATTACCAAAATGTGACAGAAATACACAAAGTGAGAGATGCTATTAGAAAAATTGTAGTAACAGATTTGTTCCATGCAGGGTTGCCATAAACCTACAATTTGTTTAAAAAAACAAAAACAAACAAATAACAAAGGCAATATCTGTGAAGTGCAATAAATTAAAGAATGATAAAACTAGGTATGGCTGTATTCTCCATTTCTGAGGTAAAACCCTAGTTACTCTATCCCATTCTCCATGAATTATGAGTTTTCCAATCTGTCTGGTGAGAACAGACACTGTTCCTGGTTCTAAGTGCCAGATGTCATTCCTTTTTAACACTTCAGGTGTCTCCTTTCTCATTGTCAAGTAGCTATATGAGCCCACTCATGCATATTCTGTTGAATACTCTAGTGGGAGTTTCTGAAGATCTCTGTAGTTTCTTCTCAATATGGCTCTTTTACACTCTATTCTACAAACTCTAGCCACTTTTATCTTCCCAAGTTCTTAGCTCCTTCTCAAATCAGATAGTAAGCTGAGTTCTGTATGGGTTGTCTCTCCCTCTGCTGTGGGCTGGCGGGTTTCTCAAGTATAGAGTGCCTCTATTTGTTCTCTATCTTTTAGGGGTTATTGGACTCCTTTGCCATTCTTGTGTCCTTCTCCTCTCTAGGTCTTCACCACAGAGAAGGTTTCTCCAGGCACCCTGACACACTTCTCCCAATCCTCCCTGCATATGCTCAATGAGGAAAAAGAAAAGGGACTGCAAGAGGTGTGAATTCTCCTGTCTGCGGCTACAAAGGGTTCTATTATCTCCTGCTAACACATACTTGGCCTTCAGCAATTTCTTAAAATCCATAACTAAATTACCCTATTACCCTTGTATTAGGGCTGGTCTCTGTTTCAGATAAACAAATGCTCTCATCACATTTGCTCTGGCAGGTGCCTGTTTTTCCTTATACTTTAACTTAACACTACAACATATGAATCTGGGGTAGAGCACACTTCAGCACACTACAATATAACAATATTAATAGCATCAATATCACAAATGGCAAGATCCCACACTTTTTAATGGTTGTTTAAGGATGAGATCTTGCCACTGGAGCAACATGGACGGACCAGAGGCTATTTATACTAAGTGAAAAAGTCAGGCTAAGAAAGGCAACTACCATAGAATTTCACTAAGAAACTGAGAACAAATGAATAAACAAACAAAAAAGCAGAATCAGATAACAAACTGACGGTTGCAGATGGAAGGGAATGGGAGGAAGGACAAAATGAATTAAGGGGAATGGGAGATACAGACTTCCAGTTATGGCATGAGTAAATCATGGGAATAAAATGTACAGCATAGGGACTATAGTCAATGATACTATAACAGCATTGTATAGTGACAGATGCAATGTACACTTGTACTTAACACAGCATAACATATGGGGATACTGATTCACTGTGCTGTATACCTGAGACTAATACAACATTTTGTGCTAACTATATTCAATAAAAAAAGCATCAATTTTGCAAATTGGACTTAATTTTTAATGTAGTATATTTAAAATAATTTATAAGCAGCTTTTATTTGTTTATTTTAAAGATTTTATTTATTTATTTGACAGAGAGAGATCACAGTAGAAAGAGAGGCAGGCAGAGAGAGAGGGAAGCAGGCTCCCTGCTAAGCAAAGAGTCCGATGCAGGACTCGATCCCAGGACCCCAAGATCATGACCCGAGCGGAAGGCAGCGGCTTAACCCACTGAGCCACCCAGGTGCCCCTATAAGCAGCTTTTAAAAACATCTTAATTTGAAAGAGAAGAGGCAGGCGCCTGAATGGCTCAGTGGGCTAAGCCTCTGCCTTCAGCTCAGGTCATGCTCTCAGGGTCCTGGGATCAAGCCCCACATTGGGCTCTCTGCTCAAGGCACCTGCTTCCCCCTCTCTCTCTGCCTGCCTCTCTGCCTACTTGTGATTTCTCTCTCTGTGTGTCAAATAAAGAAATAAAATATTTTTATAAATAAATTTTTAAAAAAAGAGAAGAGGCTACTTGTGGATGTTTGAGAGTCAATTATCATATACAGGTGCAAAACCAGAAAAATACAAAGGTAACATATTATAGTTGTGAAGTATTAGCTTTGTAAGTGCACTATCTACTTAACCACTATACACGGTCAGTTCTGCAATAAACTAAACAATATTTCAACCCCACAATTCCAACTGTTGTCTTTATATTGAAAAATGAGTTCCCTTTAGATTAGAATGTTTTTTAAATAATCTTAAAGATGATAAAATTTATCCATTCAGTATTTGTAACTATGGAGAATGTATATGTTACAAAAAGAATTTCTGTAGACTAGCATAACTATATAAATTAGAACTGCAAATACCCAAGGTCTCAGAGGTAATTTAGATCTGCCAGTGGTGGTTTGTTTCTTGTATTACTGTCAATGACATTTGGTTCAATTTCAAATGCAATACAATTTTTTCCCTGCAAACTAGATTAAAATATTTGTTTTTTTGTAGCATATTATTATTCTAGTTATCATACTTCAACTTATTTTATTGCTTCTCTTATTTGATTTTACCTGTATCAATTGTTAGTTTACATATTTTACATGTATACTACACATACAAAAACATACATTGTGTGTGTATACATCCACATAAACACCCACATACACAAACACACATAATATAGTCTCCTTAAAACTATCTTAATCTGTGGTGCATAAATGCATTTTCTGATTTTTTTTTCCCCTCTATGATCAGAGATAAGAGGGATAGGCCGACATTCCCATATACTATTCTAGTCCTTACTGTCTTCATGAAGTTTACCAAAATTTAGAGCTTCTTCATGCTCATACTAAAGCAGTCTTCTAACTCTATAGTCCAAATTTATATCTATCTTGTATGCTTTCTCCATCATAGATTTTTCAGTATTTTTTCAAGTCCTAGCCAATGACAGCTACTTAAATTTTACATCCAAAGCAAAAGTTTCAGGAAATCTCTCTAATACTTTAACTTCTTAAAACTCTATTTCTCTGTGATTTGTAGCACTACCCTTAATAAGCTAGTTAAGGGAGAGGAAAAGAAACTGGAGTCAAAAACAACAGATCATATTATATCCAACCAGAAGATCCTTTCCACCACTTGCCAAATATAAATAAAAAATATCTTTGTATCTACAGCACAACTGATTTTGTTTCTGTTCTGTCAATCACTGAAGCTAAAGAATTTACACATCTCTACTTTTTTTTTCCCAGTAGGTAATAGTTTTTGTTGCTGTTATTGTTTCTCTAGCAATATTGGTTCAAGAGCACATACACAAGTTAATAAATAGGTGCCATTTATACTGATACATTTTAATATCAATTTGAGAGATTACAATTATCTATAATCCCAGCTTTGATAACCAAACAATAGGAAAGTGATAAAGATCACAGATAGGTAACATATAAATATAATGGAAAACATCTGTACTCCAAAAAACAACTTTAGGATAAAAACAAAGCAACAAACAAATAAGCCATCTTTTCTTTAGTAGAGTACTATGGGTTGGCGGATAGAAATTAAAAATTCCCTACTCTATAATTTCTCTTGCCCTCAAAAGACATTATGTAAACAATGACCCATATATAATTGTTTCCCTTCCTTCTCTTCATGTGATTTTAATATGTGGCCCTCCCCTAAAGGAACATTCTCACTAGGTGTGGAAACAACACTCTCTCTCTCTCTGTCTCTCTCTCTCTCTCACACACACACACACACACACACACACACTGGAAACATTTAAGTAACAGAAAACAGTTTATGAATATAAGTCGCTGTGAAAGGTTTAGACAAAATCACTACTGAATTCAGCATGCAGGGTGATAAATATGACATACTTATGGGTGTTAGGATTAACATAAAGGCCTCTTCATTTCCTCAAAGCACCGAGATAACTCAGAACTTCAGAGTTACTGTTACAATGCATGGGACTGGGATTGGAAACCAGGTCTACAGAAGAAAGGTATGACAAGGAAATCTGGAGGTGATCATAGGTAGCCTGTTGCTGAGAGCATGAGACCAGGACTCCAGCTATAAACTAACCACCTGTGTAATCCTAGACAAGGAATTACATCTCTCTAGACCTCAGCTTTATCTTGTGTAAACTGGAAGCCTGAGTTAGACCAGATGTCTTCACTTTCTGTTTATGGGGCTTTAGACGTATAGAGTGTCAGGTGGAGGACACAAGTGCAGGCCTCAAATCCTCAACACTGATAATACCAGTCAAGAAGGTCTATTGCTACTTGTCATGTATATCAAATATACATCTGTTTGAGGATAAAAAAGTAATTATGTTTGAAAATGGTATATTAAAAAAAAAAAAAGATAGAGAACCATTGGCTTAGCTTATCACTTCCAGTCAATGTTTTATTGAAATGTCACTGAAAACACTTGCTGTTCATGGCAAAAGTGTATTCTTCACACTATTTGAAAATTCTGGAGTCAAATTAACTGTCAATCCACTTTAATAGATTGTACTTCCTTTAGTATAGCCCAAGTCATACTCATTCATACCAACAAAGAGCATTCACGACCATAAGGGAGTTATGCCAGAGAAAAGTTAACCAATTTAGCTAAAACATTTGAAGGGAAGAAAAGCACATCTCTCTCTCTTCCTCTCTCTCTCCCTCTTATCCTCACTTTATCTCCTGGAGTAAGCCTCTACCTATTGTCAACACATGTGTCTTCAAGCAGTCTTTGCACCCTTCTCTTAAAATTTAGCTTCTGATGCGTGTTACTTTTGTCAATGGTCATTTACAAATCTGCCAATGTTTATTTTGATGCCCAAGAATTCTTTCTCACCAGGTTAAATACCTTTTAAGTAAGTACCTAATAAGGTAGACTTGTACTGTGTTAAAACTTCTATTTTACTATTTTTTTTAATTTGGCAGAAAATTTTTTGATGCTAGGTAGGATGATCATGTCCAAAATTGTCTTTCTCCAATATTGAATCAATGAATGTAACTCTAAATTTCTCAAACTTTAAGAAAATTTCTTAACACTCTGTAGTAGAAAACAGAAGTTTAAAAGTCCTGGCTTCATACCCTAATTTTTAATTTTCTAACTATAGCCTTGGGGAATGACTTACAGTGTCCTCATCTATAAAACAGTGATTTAATTTTGTTTCACAAGATGGTGAGAAAACTAATTCCCAGGTGAGATGCTGAGTTCATGGGAAGAATTAACAAATTAAACTTCCCATTTCTTCTCCTGCTAATACATTATTTTTTAGTTTAAGAGGCCATGTATGTTCTTTTGATTTCCTCTAATATGTCTGGCAAAGGTCCATTCTGGTCATTGGAGACACTGCAAATTTCTGTGGTAGGCATAGAAAGATCCCCTTGTGATTCCCTGGCTATACTACCCTTCATATATTAAGGCTTGACTTGTACTGTCTCTCAAGTAAATATATGGCGTTTTCATATACAGATTTCATTCTCTTTCTAGAAAATGTTTTAGAGTTTTTAATATCATCTTGTTCCTACAAGAATAAATAACTATTTCCAGTTGTCTGTAGCACACTTTAAGAAGTGTGCCATTATTCTAGCTTCCCATAACACTACCTGTAAACCACTCTATTAGATATTAGGTATCCATGAAAGCTGGCTTTGAGTTTTCTGAGTCAAGCATTGCCTAATTATTCATTCTTCCAATGAATGTTGTGGAGTATATCCTATGTGCCAGAGATGATAATAAACACTTGAAATACAATGTTGAAAAAGTTACACAAAGCTTCTTTTAGTAAAGTGGGGGTATTGAGGGTAAGCAAATGCTTAAATTCTGTAAATTAAAGCCCTTAGACAGATAAACACTGCATAGGGGTCAGGGAGACTAGGAAAGGAATTTCTGAAACCTGAATGATGAAAAATAACTGACTTAACAAAGCTCTAGAAGACTGTTGTGCAGAATCAGTATGACATTCTAAAATAGTCTTGAACTATGTCATTAGTTTGATAGATCTAATATCCTTCAAAAATTTAGAAAGTTTTATATAAAAATGCCCATTACTGTTTTATTACTCTATGCTATTTATGTTTTCCTTATAAAAGAATGTTAGGAGCACTGGTTTTTCATACTGAGAATATATTTTGTGTGGTTCAATACTAAATATTTTATCTAAATCTACATTTGCTTTTATATATTTTCAATATTATAATTTTAAAGAAAATCATTAGCAAAATCATAAAAAACTTATTTGGTGTGGTTTGTTTTCTTGCACTTTTCTAATATCCCCATATATTCAAATATAAAATCTATGTTAGGTAGAGTAAATTATTTTCAGAAGAAAAAAAAATACGTTCCTCATTAATTTACTCGGTATTGTCATGTATTGAATCTCTTCTCAAAATTACTGTTTCAACTTTTCAACAACAGTTTCATCAATATGGTACTGGAAAAAACATTAAGTATAATTAAAGTCAAGTGCTTTATAATTTGTTGGTAGAATTGATTTTTCTCTGAAAACTTGGGCATCTAAAATCAAGTGTGCTTTCTTGGAACTGGAAACTATGATCTTGACCCTATGTTTTCTCTTCATTAATAAATGCTGCCATGACTAGTAACTGAGCAGTATGTTAGTATGTTAGGACATACAATCAGGATGGTATGAGTTTCCTTAGATTTGTATAGGGTTGATGGGGAGCAAATGCTTCAGTTTAAACCACTTCCACTGTTTTTTATTTTGATTTATTTTAATTTGAGGTGACAAAAAATAGCTGGTTTTAAAAATATAAATTGTTGTTACATAGAATGATGTCACTGTCAAAAAAAAAAAAGCAGAAAACTTAGCATAGGCATTTTGTCACTTAAAGATAAGGTCATCAGAGACCACATTGAGAAATTAAAACAAATAAACTGCACAAAGCATGCTTGTTTTATAACTTCAGAAAGACCACTGGTTACAACAGAGATATCCAGGAACAAAGAAAATCATATATACACCTGGGAAAATGCAGAGTTAAGCAAACCTCTTTTGTTAGGTTTGAGAGATTACAAAGGTTTTGTTTGTTTGTTTGTTTGTTTTAGAGAGGGAGAGAGAGGGGGGTGGAAGGAAGAGCAGAGGGAGACAGAGAGAGAATCTTAAGTAGGTTCCAAACCCAGCAACAGAGCTTGACACAGGGCTTGATCTCATAAGCTTGAGATCACAATGTGAGCAGAAATCAAGAGTCTGGCACTAACTGACTGAGACACCCAGTTGCCTTGATTACAAAGATTTTTTTGTTTGTTTGTTTTGTTTTGTTGTTGCTTTTTTTTTGCTTTGCTTTTTGTTTTGTTGGTATTTTTTTAACTTTTTAAAAAATTTCTTTGTTTTTGCACCACACCCAGTGCTCCATGCAATCTGTGCCCTCTCTAATACCCACCACCTGGTTCCCCCAACCTCCCACCCCCGACCCCTTCAAATGCTCATATTGTTTTTCAGAGTCCATAGTCTCTCATGGTTCATCTCCCCTTCCAATTTCCCTCAACTCCCTTTTCCTCTCCAACTCCCCTTGTCCTCCATGTTATTTGTTATGCTCCACAAATAAATGAAACCATATGATAATTGACTCTCTCTGCTTGACTTATTTCACTCAGCAGTCCTGTCCATGTTGCTATAAAATCTGGGTATTCATCCTTTCTGATGGAGGCATAATATTCCATAGTGTATATGGACCACATCTTCCTTATCCATTCATCCGTTGAAGGGCATCTTGGTTCTTTCCACAGTTTGGCGACCGTGGCCATTGCTGCTATAAACATTGAGGTACAGATGGCCCTTCTTTTCACTACATCTGTATCTTTGGGGTAAATACCCAGTAGTGAAATGGCAGGGTCATAGGAAAGCTCTATTTTTAATTTCTTGAGGAATCTCCACACTGTTTTCCAAAGTGGCTGCACCAACTTGCATTCCCACCAACAGTGTAAGGGTTTCCTTTTCTCCACATCCTCTCCAACACATGTTGTTTCCTGTCTTGCGAATTTTGGCCCTCCTAACTGGTGTAAGGTGGTATCTCAATGTGGTCTTAATTTGAATCTCCCTGATGGCTAGTGATGATGAACATTTTTTCATGTGTCTGATAGCCAACTCTATGGTCAAATAATCTTCGACAAAACAGGAAAAATATACAATAGAAAAAAGATAGTCTCTTCAATAAATGGTGCTAGGAAAACTGGACAGCTATATGTAGAAGAATGAAACTTGACCATTCTCTTACACCGTACACAAAGATAAACTCAAAATGGATAAAAAACCTCAAGGTGAGACAGGAATCCATCAGAATCCTAAAGGAGAACATAGGCAGTAACCTCTTTGATATCAGCCACAGCAACTTCTTTCAAGATATGTCTCCAAAGGCAAAGGAAACAAAAGCAGAGATGAACTTTTGTTCAAAATGAACAAAAGTTTTTGTTCATCTTGTTCACTTGACTTCATCAAGATTACAGAGGTTTTAATAAATTCCTGTGGCCACTACCTAATTAAAAGAATATCTGACCAAAAGGCTGCTGGATGACAGTATAAAGTGGCCCCTAAATTTGGCTTAGAGGAGACAGTGTTTTGAGAGTTATATCCCTGTCCCCCTCACTTGTAACAAGTAATAAAAAGTTCTTTGCTTTCAACACTGCCTTGGGCTATATTCAAATTAATGTACTCCAAGTGGCAAACCAGTTCAGTTCTATTACAATAAGAAACAATTTGTATATACCAACTAATTCTACTATGAGGTAGCATTTGTAGATTTTGAACAGCAATTCCCAATGTATGAACTACTGGAAGTTCCTGAGTCACTTTCCAGGGGACTTTGAGGTCCAAAACTTTTTTTAAAAATAATTGTATCATGTTTTTTGGTTTTTGGATTTTTTTTTAATTGCTACCACTACAAATTACTACAAACTTAAAACAGCAGAAAATAACATTCTATAGATTGGAAGTCTGATATAGGTCTCACCAGACTAAAATCAAAATGATTGGCATGACTATGATCTTTTCTAGAGGCTCTTTGGGAAAAACCTGTTTCTTTACTAATTTAGGTTGATGTAGGAGAAGTTCCATTTTCTTGCTGTCAACTAAGGGCCATTTTCAGTTTCCAGAGACTATGAATATTCCTGCACTCATGGCTCTCTCACTCAATCTTCAGTCAGTAACAGTAAGTTGAGTGTCATTCTCACAATGCAAAACTCCCCTTCTTCTTTTTCTCTGTCATCTCTCTTTCTCTCTCAGGGTAGCTACATATAGTTCTCTACTTTTAAGGACTCAGGTGATTATATTGGGTGAACCCAGTAATCTAGGATAATCTCTCCAGCTCAAGAGCCATTAACTTTAACACATTTGCAATCTCCTGTTGTCACATAAGGTCACTTTTCATAGGTTCCGAGGATTAGGACATAGATATCTTTATTATTCTGCCTATCACTCGAGTACTTTTCTGCCTACCACACTAAGACTTTGTCTTTTTAACTTTGTTGACATTTTCATTGAGGGTGTATAAACTATTAGCATTTTTTCAAAATCAAGGCACTGGCACCAAACTGTATTTGAAGTTACTGAATTTTTCATTTCCAGGTACTTGCTATAAAATTAAAAAATAAAGAACATCAAGAATGTCCTTGATGAAACATTAAAATTATAAAATTTATTAATTACTAATTCTTCAGTAAATCCCTTTGTAGTATCCTATCATGAAAAAAGAAGTGTTCATCAATATTTCTGGTATATTCTGAATATGATGGCTAATGAGGAAAAACACTTCTACGATTGTCTGAATTATACACATAACTAGACTGTCTTTTCATGAAGCTATATTTTTTGTTTGAATGGATAACAAATTATGATTATTTAGATTTGTGTTTTGGGCTGGTAGTCTTGCACATGACACTTCAAGAAACCAACTCATACCATTTGTCACAAACCATAAAATATAGGATTTCAAGCCCAAATAAAGATTTAGAATATTTCTATGTGCCACCATGGAGCCAACAACTGACTTCAGTGGTGATAATAATGAATGTTCTTTTTCTTTACATATTTTATAATAAAATGTGGCTCCACTTGGAACATCTGCATAACTCAATAAACCAGTATTTTTCAAATCACAAGGTACCATGTAACAAAATTTTTAACAGGTTAAAATAAAAAGCAAGTTAAGAGTTAAGATAAACTGCAGTATGCAGTGATACAGTTTCATATGTTAATGTTCATTGATATGATTTCAGAGTTCACACTACAACTAGCCTTTTATTTTTTTTTTTCCATTTTATTTTATTTCTTTTCGGTATTCCAAAATTCATTGTTTATCCACCACACAGGTGCTCCATGCAGTACATGCCCTCCTTAATACCACAATCAGGCTCACCCAACCACCCAGCCCTCTCCCCTCCTAAACCCTCAGTTTGTTTCTCAAAGTCCACAGTCTCTTATGGTTTGTCCCCCACTCCAATTTCCCCCAACTCACTACTCCTCTCCATCTGCCACTGTCTTTCATGTTGTTCCTCATGCTCCACAAGTAAGTGAAACCAATACTTGACTCTCTCTGCTTGACTCATTTCACTCAGCATAATCTCTTTCAGTCCTGTCCATGTTGATATAAAAGCTGGGTATTCATCCTTTCTGATGGAGGCATAATACTCCATTGTATATATGGACCACATCTTCTTTATCCATTCGTCTATTGAAGGGCATCTTGATTCTTTCCACAGTTTGGTGACTGTTGCCATTGCTGCTATGAACATTGGGGTACAGATGGTCCTTCATTTCACTAAAGCTGTATTTTGGGGGTAAATATCCAGTAGTGTAATTGCGAGGTCATAGAGTATCTCTATTTTTAATTTTTTGAGGAATCTCTGTACTGTTTTCCAAAGCGGCTGCACCAACTTGCATTCCCACCAACAGTGGAAGAGGGTTCCCCTCTCTCCACATCCTTTCTAAGACATGTTATTTACTGTCTTATTAATTTTGGCCATTCTAACTGTTATAAGGGGGTATCCCAATGTGGTTTTTAATTTGAATCTCCCTGATGGCTAAAGATCATAAGCGTTTTTTCATGGGTATGTTAGCCATTTGTATGTCTTTTTTTGGAGAAGTGTCTGTTCATGTCTTCTGCCCATTTTTTTGATGTGACTGACTGTTCTGTGTGTGTTGAGTTTATGGAGTTCTTTATAGATCTTAGGTATCAGCCCTTTGTCTGTAGTGTCATTTGAGATCATCTCATATTTTGTGGGTTACCTCTTTGTTTTGTTGACTGTTTCCTTTGCTGTGATCTTGATGAAGTTCCAAAAGTTCATTTTCGCTTTTTTTTTTTTTCCCCTTTGCCTTTAGAGGCATGTCTTGAAAGAATTTGCTGTGGCCGATGTTGAAGAGGTTACTAGGATTTTGATAGATTCTGCCTCACGTTGAGGTCTATTATCCATTTTGAATTTATCTTTCTGTATGGTATAAGAGGATAGTCAAGTTTCTTTCTTCTACACATAGGTGTCCAATTCCAAGCACCATTTATTGAAAAGAATGTCTTTTTTCCATTGTATATTTTTTCCCTGCTTTGTCGAAGATTATTGGACCATAGAGTTGCTGCTCCATATCTGGGCTTTCTACTCTGTTTCACTGGTCTATGTATCTGTTTTTGTGCCAGTACCATGCTGTCTTGGTGATCATAGCTTTGTAGTAAAGCTTGAAATCAGGCAACGTGATGCCCCCAGTTTGTTTTCCTTTTTCAACATTTCCTTAGCAATTTGAGGTCTCTTCTGCTTTCATACACATTTTAGGAAAGTTTGTTCCAGCTCTTTGAAAAATGCCATTGGAATTCTGATCGGGGTGGCATTAAAAGTATAGATTGTTCTAGGAAATATAGACACTTTAACAATGTTCTTCTGATCCATGAGCATGGAATGCTCTAACATCTTCTTGTGTCTTCTTCAATTTCTTTCATGAGTGTTCTGTAGTTCCTCCGGTACAGATCCTTTACCTCTTTGGTCAGGCTGATTCCCAGGTACCTTGTGGTTCTTGGTGCTATAGAAAATTGAATTGGTTCTCTAATTTCCCTTTCTATTTTTTCATTGTTAGTGTATAAGAAAGCAACTGATTTATGCATATTGATTTTGTATCCTGCCACATTACTGAATTGCCATATGAGTTCTAGTAGTTTGGGGATGCAGTCTTTTGGGTTTTCCATATAAAGTATCATGTCATCTGTGAAGAGAAAGAGTTTGACTTCTTCATTGCCAATTTAAATACCATTTATTTCTTTTTGTTGTCTGATTGTTGTTCCTAGGATTTCTAGTATTATGTTGAATAAGAGTGGCAAGAGTGGCCATCCTTGTCATGTTCATGATCTCAAAGGGAAGGTTGTCAGCTTTTCCCCATTGAGGGTGATATTCACTGTGGGTTTTTCATAGGTAGATTTTATGAAATTGAGGAGTATTCCCTCTACACCTATACTTTGAATCATTTTAATCTGGAAGGGATGCTGTATTTTGTCAAATTTTGTTTTGTTTTGTTTTTTGTTTGTTTGTTTTCTGCATCAATTGAGAGGACCACGTGGTTCTTCTCTCTTCTCTTATTGATTTGTTCTATCACATTGATTGATTTGCAAATGTTGAAATACACTTGCATCCCATGAATAAATCCCATCTGGTCATGGTGGGTAATCTTTTTAATGTACTCTTGGATCCTATTAACTAGGATCTTGTTGAGAATCTTCGTGTGCAATTCATCAGGGTTATTGGTCTGAAATTCTCCTTTTTGGTGGGGTCTTTGCCTGGTTTGATGATCAGGATACTGCTGGCTTCATAAAAAGAGTCTGGAAGTTTTCCTTCTGTTTCTATTTTTTGAAACAGCTTCAGGAGAATAGGTATTATTTCTTCCCTGAATGTTTGGTAGAATTCCCCAGGGAATCCATCAGGTCCTGATCTTGTTTTTTGGGAGGTTTTTGATTACTGCTTCAATCTCATTACTAGATATTGGTCTATTCAAGTTGTCAATTTCTTCCTGATTCAATTTTGGAAGTTTATAATTTCCAGGAATGCATCCATTTCATCTAGGTTGCTTAACTTAGTAACCATTGATAACCATTGATAATAATTTCTAAAGATTGTTTCTATTTCCTTGGTGTTAGTTGTGATCTCTCCTTTTTCATTCATAATTTTATTAATTTGGGTCCTCTCTCTTTTCTTTTGGATTAGTTTGGCCAATGGTTTATTGATCTTATTTGTTCTTTCAAAAAAATATCTTCTAGTTTTGTTGATGTGTTCTACTGTATCTCTAGATTCTATCTCATTGGTATCTGCTAAATCTTGATTATTTCCCTTCTTGTGTGTGGAGTTAGCTTAATTTATTGTTGATTCTCCAGTTCTTTAAGGTGTAAAGAGAGCTGATGTGTACTGGATTTTTTAGTTTTTTTGATGGAAGCTTGGATGGCTATGTATTTCCCTCTTAGGATTGCCTTGAGGTATCCCATTTGGCTTTAGGCCAAAGTGTCTTCATTCTCACTGCTTTCCATAAATTATTTAAGTTCTTCTTTGATTTCTTGGTTGATTGAAACATTCTTAAGAAGGGTCTTCTTTAGCTTCCAAGTGTTTGAATTCCTTCCAAACTTTTCCTTGTGGTTAAGTTCCAGTCTCAAAGTATTGTGGTCTGAGAATATGCAGGGAATAATCTCAATCAGTTGAGCCCTTATTTTTGACCCAGTAAGTTCCATGTGCACTTGAGAAGAATGAGTATTCTATTGTTTTAGGGTGAAATGTTCTGTATATATCTATGAGGTTCATCTGGTCCAATGTGTCATCCAATGCTCTTGTCTCTTTATTGATTTTCTGCTTGGATGATCTATTACTGAGAGTGGCATGTTAAGATCCCCCACTACTAATGTATTCATAACAATATGACTCTTTATCTTGATTAACAGTTGTCTTATGCAGTTAGCTGCTCCTGTTTTGGGGAGAATTATAAATATTTACAATTTTAGATCTTCTTGGTAGATACACCCTTTAAAAATGAAGTAGTGTCCTTCTTTATCTCTTGTTAGGGTCTGTAATCAAAGGAGCAAGACAAAGCAAAGGTCAAGCAAAGCTTTATTTCGTGCCAAGCATCAAGAATCAAACTGACCAGTCAGGGCCATCTCTTACAAAGAGGTGACCCCTTTCAGCCTCACAGACTAACTTTTATAGAGTAAAGGCCATGTGGTTGAGCCTAGCTACACACAGGTGGCCAATGAGATTACAATCCACAGAGAAAACTGCACAGTCATGCTAGGTCACACAAGGGTGACAAATTGAATTACAATTCACCCTAGTAGATATTTAAACTAGCCTGTCACCTTGTTAAGAACTGACATGAGGCAGGGCCCACTCTCATTGGTAGCTAGGGAGACAGTATGCATGCCCCACTGATTGGATGTCTCCACCTGGCCTGTCCCGCCCTTGTATCTGGGCTTTGCAAGTAAGTTCCTCTGGGAGGGGCAGGGTCAATCGAAGTTTTCTGCATAAACAACAAAATGGCTCCCTCTGGCTAAGTAGGCCCTTACACTCTGACTTCAGTCTTTAGTTTAAATCTTATTTATCTGATATGAGAATCACTACCCCAGCTTTCTTTTGAAGCCCATTAACATGAAAGATATTTCTCCATCCCTTCCCTCTAAGTCTGGATGTATCCTTAGCTTCCAAATGGGTCTCTTGTAGACAGCATATGTACAGGTCTTGTCACTTTATCCAATCTAGACTCCTGTGCCATTTTATGGGATCATTTAAGCTGTTCACACTGAGAGTGATTATTGAAAGGTTTGTTTTTATTGACATCATGTTGCCTGTGAAGTCCTTGTTTTTACAGATTGTCTCTGTAACTTTCTGTTCTGACACTCTTGGGTTCTTTCTTCTTTTATAGAACCCCCCTTCTGCCCTAATCAATCTTTATTGTCACTAATGGTTTTCTCCAACCTAGCCATTGCCTGGATAATTGTTACCTGAATTCCCTTTCTGACATACTGTTTATGTCCATATCCAAGAGCTCTAATGGAGAGGGCACAGTCTGAATTTTTCCTTTGTTGACTGTTCTTCCTCCTAGTCATTTTGGTCAAAGGTGGTTGAGGGGATGTGTTGCTGAATATATCAATCACAATCAGGCAAGGTGCACCCTGGAATGATTCTGAGCAATTGGAAGTCACCACCAAAAAGAAAGAAAAAAGAAAAAAAAAAGAGAGAGAAAGAGAAAAAAAAAGAAAAGAAAAAGAGAAAGAGAGAGAGAGAAGACCCAGCTAGAATGGGCCCCAAAGGTAAGATTTATACAAACAAAAATAGACAAACAAAAAGACCGATGAGTGTAAATGACAAGAAAAAGAAAGAACCCAGCCAAAATGAACCCCAGGTATAAGATTTATTTAATACCAGAACAAAAACAAATACACATAAACACTGACAGAAGAAAAACAGGGAAGGGTGGTTATAAATCCTCAATGTGGGAAAGACAGGTTATTTTGATTCTTCCTGGGTGTATCTTGATATCTTTGTTAAAGGACTCAACTTTCCAGAGATAACAGAAGATTAAAACTGGTTTTTATACAGGTGTAGTATTGATTAAGGAAAGAGGATTACCTTAAAACTTTTATCTATATGTATATTAAAAAAAATAGAAAAGAAAAATAAAAACACAGGTATATGTATGAAAAGAGTTCAAGTTAAAAGGTTATTATGGAATATGTTGTATTAAACCTCTCGTAATGGTAAATAGGTTTAAAAAAGTTAAAAAGGATGAGAATAAGAGAATGGATGTAAAAATAAAAGTTATATCTATGAAATATACAGGTTTTAGGGCAATACCAGGAACTTAATATCTTCTTTTCCCCTGATATTGGGGTTTTACAGTTTTATGGGGACCCTGTGGTGGTTGTCCTCTTCTTCTTTTAACTGGCTTTCTGGGTAGGGGCCTGCAGCATTGTTTTTCTGGCAGTCTTGCTAGAGTTGGGTCCTCCTGCACTCTAGAGGGGCTGGGATCTGTGGAAACCGGTTTTTCAGGTTTTTATTCTCTGGAGGTTTTTGTGGGGTTTTTGTTTATTTTGTTTTGCTTTTTGGTGTGTGTGTCCTTTAGCAGTTTTTAGCAGCTTTTCAGAGATTTAGTGGAACACAAACTGCACACCCAGAGCTCTATCTGAGGGAAGCCTCAGTCTGCTCCCCTCTGGGTGGTCCAGAACACACAGACTCCCCCTCTGCAAATTCCACTGAGCTGTGCAATCCCCTACAGGCAGAGCATATCCCCAGCCACTGTCTCAGTGGTCATCTGAAGTGTCCGCTTGTTTCCACACCCCTGTGCCAAAACCATGAGTGATATTGGTCCAGGGAGCCCGCTTCCAGTGGCTGCCTTTGCTGGGACTGCAGATCTTAGGTTGCCATCACTGATGATTGCACTGAGTTCCTTTAAGGCCCAGCTGGGAGAGTGCAGACCCTCGGCAGGTCCTAGAGACAGCTAGCTAGCACTAAGATGGAGCTTCCTCAGGCACAGCAGGAAGTGGGTCAGACCCCAGTCATGCAGTGCACAAAATTTCTAGGGAGCAGAGGCTGGTGCTGTCACTAGAACCCATCATGTAGAGGCGGGAGTGTGCCCAGCCAAGCCATGTTGCAAGCCACACAACCCCAGGGGTCTCTGCCGCATTCTCTCTGGCATTGTGGTCACTGTTGGTGGCCATCCTGGGTCCATGGGCTTAGGCCCATGCCCATGACTGCCCGATTCCACCAGCTGCCCCTTAAGATCTTATGCTCTTTTTGAGTGCTTTTGCCAGACTCCAAGTTAATGCTGGTCCCCAATCACAGGACACTCTCTTATTGGGGTATAACTTTCTAATGGGTCTTTTCTGGTGGCTCCCTCCCCCTTCTGTTTATCCTCCAAATCAGTCCGATCATTCCCACTGCGCTTTACCTCTCCACTGGAGCCTTCTATTCCCACAGAGATCCAGAAATATATAATCCCGCATCTCAGGCTGATTTCATGGGTGTGCAGAGTGTTCTGGTAGATAATTAGCTCACTTTAGGGGACCAGTTGAAATAGGTTGTCCTACTTTTCCATCATCTTGCCCCTCCTCCTACAACCAGGTTTTAGAAACTACCACTTATCAAATAAGAGTATCAAATTACTTTTCCCTTTTCCAAATGTATCTTTGTGAAGCTGTATTTTCTTCATATACTTCAACCAAACCGACATAGTAATAAAATAAATTCAGAAGCATAGTGTAAATCCAGCTATGTTGAGAGGGGAAATAGAGATTTTTTTCATTAACATTTTACTAAAGTGTGCAAAGGATTTATTATTGTCATTTATAAATATATTAATAAATATTTTAAAATCTCTGTTTTAATGTCAATATGGAAATAGAAAAATAAAATAATCCTGAGATTAAAAGTTTTAAGAAATGGAAATTAGTTAAAATATTTTATTTTAGTAACTGTTATATCTATTATTAATAGCACTGTTAAATATCAAAGATAAAAAGCCAAACTTTTGATGTTCCATGACAGGAATATATTATATAGGTAATAAATAAGTGAAAAACATTAGTTGCTTTGTAAAGGTATAATCAAATTTTTATATATTTGGAAATATAATTTTGCTTTGTTAGAATATTAACTAGTAGGTTTAAGAGCATATATTTTTATTTTCAGTTCTATCAGTCTTTCCTCATGTATTTTGAAGATCTCTATGTTAAGTGCATACATTTTTGGAATTTTTCTTCTTTTTCTTTTCTTTTTTTTTTTTTTTAATTTTCTAAAGCTTTTTTATTTTTATTTTATTTTTTTTTTTGAGACTAAACAGGGAGCCTGATGCAGGGCTCAATCCCAAGACCCTGGGATCATGACCTGGACCAAAGCAAACACTTAACTGACTGAGCCACCCAGGTGCACCCATACTTGAAATTTTTATGTTCTTGAAGACTTAAGTGTTTTACCATTCCATATCATTGTGTAATGGTCTTCTATATTCCTGAAAATTTTGTTTAGAAATTGCTTTGTCTAAATTTGATAAAGCTCTTTCAGCTTTATTTTGATTCAGCGTATTATTGTATATCTTTCTCCATACCTTTACTTTTAACCTGTATCATTATATTTAAAATCAGTTTCTTACAGACAATATATAGTTGCTTTTGTATCCATTCTAATGGTCTCTGGTATATTTAAACTATTCACACCCTTAAGAGTGGTTATTAACAAGTAGATTAATATTCATCATGTTTGTAACTTTTCTAATAATTATATATATATATGTATAACATATATGTAATGATACATATAATGCAATGGATTATAAGTAAGGGTTCAGTGAAAAGGTTTAGTGGAAATACACAAAAACACAAAAAAACCTATCCCATTTGACTATGAATACGAATATTAAAAATATAGTTTATAGGGCCTACTCAAAGGGAAGTAATTATTTTGTATAGCCATTAAAATAATTACCATACAAAATTCCAATTCTGGACTATTATTTTGTTTACAATATTTAAGTCCATATCATAACTTTATAACACATAATTGCCTATGCATGATAAATAAAACAGAATATATATGCTAATAGGCATTCTTTCAGTTTTTGCATGGAAAAATTGAAATATTAAGTTTAAGAGTGTATATATTTGTAACTTCATTGGAAACGACTTTTTTTTAAGCTTCTGATATCAATAAGAATCAGGATGGTATCAGATTATAAAAGATTTAATTGGTTCATTTCAAAGAAATACAGTTGTTTATTGAATTTTGATGCTGATTTGCTTGTGTAACAGGCTAGTGAGAGACATCTCAATTATAACAGATATTCTAGTTCTAATGCCTAATTGACAAGAGTCCTAATTTATTCTATTCTGTGTCACTACCACTAAAAGAAAAAAAAAGAACTGTCATATTGATAAGACTGTCTATATAAGACTAATTTACTCAGCAAAATGTTGTTAGTAACCATCAACCATGTAGTTATAATATGTGGAGACCTCTGTATCATGTAGGTAGTACAGTATTGTGGTTAAAGTGCAGTTTCTAGAGTCAAAAGGATGAAGACTGAATCTTAATATTACATATCCTTACTATGGGACTTGGATAAATCATGTTTGTTTGTTTAAGATTTCATTTATTTACTTGAGAGAGCAAGTGTGTGTGTGCACAAACAGGGGGAGTGACAGAGGGAGAAAGAGAAAGAGAATCTCAAGCAGACTCCATGCTGAGTTAGCCCCATGTAGGGCTCAACCTCACATCATGACATGAGCTGAAATCAAGAGTCAGATGTTTATTCAACTGAGCCACCCAGATATCCCAAATTATAGTGTTTTATCTTTAGTTTTCTCATGTGCCTAAATGGGAAAAATATTTACTATAGATTTGCTTTAATGATTAAATTCAAGAATCTATGTGAATGACTCATCAAATTTGCTTTCACATAGGTATTAGCTACATAAAATACATGATTGCTATGTGCCTGGAAAACCTTTGTCAAAAAATCATTTCCCTTCCAGTGTTTTAAATTTCACAATTATAAGAGAAGCTTATGAGTTGGAAGGGACATCAGAGGTCAGAAGGGCACTGCTTGACTTAGTAGATTGTAAAGTTTTCTTACAATAGCTTGTGGTTAGAGATAAATGCTTTTGTGTTTCTCCCATAGTGGTCTTACCTTAAAATGTATTTAATTCTCCAGAGAAGAGTAACTTCCTGAATTAATTCTCACAAAGTGAGTAGCTGCCAATGAGGGCAACTATCTTCGATGGAAAGGCGTATTTACATAGTAGTTTTAAGAACAGAGGATCTGAAATTGAATATTGTTCTAATAATTACTACTAATCTTGAGCAAATTATTAGATTTTCATTTGTCTCGGTTACCTCTTTGTATAATATGATTTTTTTTTTTTTAACGTACCTCATAGAACTGTTGTTAGAGGGAGTTAACTGTAGTTAATATTTTTAAAGCACTGAGAAGGACATAATAAGAATAACACAAAAGAATTTTATTATTATTATCATGTAATTATTATTCCAAAAGATAGATTAGGCAACAGGAAAAGAAAAATTACAAATAGAGAAAACCATCTTTAAAGAACTGAAGCTCCCAAATTACCATCAATACCAATTACCTAGCAGAAAAACATGTATTTCTCTTTGGGAGAAAATAGCCTTAAAATACTTCCACAATTAATACCATAAACACACTGATACAAAATAATAATAATAATGATAATAATAATTAGAATATTAGGAGAAAGATAGCATAAAATAAAATATAGCCAAAAGATAATAGAAACATACACAAAAGGTAAAAATTATTCTTGCTAATAAACATATACTTTAAAATATATGTTGATGTAAACAAAACTGAAAACTTCAGCAGAAAACTAGAAATTATGTAACTCAAGTACACAATGTAGAAATTTTAAAAACAGTAAGTAAATTTAGCAGGGGATTAGAAAGACCTGAAGAGAGAATTAGTGTACTTCTCTTACCAAACAATTGATCACAGACATTATCTCAGGAAATGAATGGGTGAGCTTTGGCATGCCACCACAGCCAACTGGTCTGTCCCTGGGAACCCTGAGGGAGCTGGGCAAATCAAAAGCATGGCTCCTGGCTGAGTGTGCCAACACTATTTTCAAACAAACTCAGGTAAACTCATCACAAGAGAAGTCAATAACTCAAGAGATGAAGGTATGGAAAAGAGAAGGGGAGAAATTTATTTCAGGTTCTGGCAGCCAGGGGAAGTGACAGGTTCAAACCCTAACAACCCATCTCTCTCCTGAGAAAATGGACATCTAGAGTCTTTTAAGAAGAGTTTCAGGGGTTTATATTTTAAGGGCAAACATGGAGCATGTGATCATGGGTGGGGATGATATGTGTTCAGCCCATGATCAGGCAAGGCAAGGGACCTGTGGGGTGTCAACTTGTAGGCATTCTGTTGCTATCAGGGATTTTTCTGGTCCAGAAGTTGGAATGTTCCAGTCATTGTCAATTCCTCACGGAAGTGGCATATGTAGTAACTGTTGGGGTCTATAGTTGAGCAAAACGGCTCAGTGATACTTGAAGATAGACTGCAATAAATAGCCAGAAGAAAGCATGGAGAGACAGAATATTAAAAATATCGAAGCAGGGGATAGGACAGGGAGAGAGAGTAATGGTCACATTTGGGAAAAGAATGAACTGAGAAATTTCTAAACCAATGATCTCAAGGGATAGATTTAATACATTTTGAAAACCACAAACAGTATAAATAAAAAGAAATCTACAATTAGACATGAATAATTATTTTACAGAAAAGCAAAGTTAAAAAAAGAACCTTAAAAGGAAGCAGAAAAATGACCTTTGAAAGATCAAAAATTAAACCAACAGCCAACTTGTAAATAATAATGGAAACTGAATTACAGCCTCAAAGTATTCATAGAAAATTATTTCCAAATGAGAATTCACTAGGATAACTTAATCTATTTTAAGATTAAAGTATACTGAAAGAATGACCAGGAAATACATTCTCAGAAAAATTTAAGAAAACCTCATCTACTAAAAAGTACAACAGAATGGTATAAGGTATTTTTTAGCCAGAAGGAAAATGACCCCAACTGAAAATGGAAATTTGAGATGGAACACAAAGAGAATTCAAAGTAAGTATACCATTTTACACTGAAAGTTTTAGAATTACATATGTTCCATATGTGAGAGAATATTCGGTGCTTTAAATTGTTTTTATTTTAGTTATTTTTGTGGTTACATAGCTTTATCAGTTTTGTATTTATTTTTATTTACCTGCTGCTTAATGGTGTTGATAACTTATTTATATGCTTATTGTATTTTTTTAATATATTCTTTTATGTGCCTATTCAAGTATTTTGCCAATTTATTGCTTTATTCACCTGTTTGCTACTAAGGCCCATATTTTAGTTTTTAAAATATATTGTGTATATAATTCCTTTACAATGTTACATACAATTTACAAATATTTTTACTAGATATCATATTGATTTTTTTGATGAACATGAATTTTTAATTTTTAAAAACTCTAATTTATCAATGTTTTATATGGTTCATACATTGGTGTACTAAGATATCTAGCCTAACTCAGAATTGAGAGGATATACCCATTTTCTTCTATTATCTGTAGTGGTTTTGATCTTAAGTTAGACCTATAATCTAGCTTAAACTGATTTTTGTCTAAGCTGTGACATGAGTCAAGAGTAGCTGTTGCTGCTTCTTCTCCTTCTCTTCCTCCCTCACTATGTACAGCTCACACTTAAGAAATGGTGAGGTACTGGGGCGCCTGAGTGGCTCAGTCAGTTGGTTAAGTGGCTGCCTTCCACTAAGGTCATGATCCCAGTGTCCTGGGATAAAGCCCCGCATCAGGCTCCCTGCTTGGCAGAAAGCCTGTCTCTTCCTCTCCCAGTCTTCTGCTTGTGTTTCCTATCTCCTTGCATCTCTCTTTGCCAAATAAATAAATAAAACATTAAAAAAAAAAAGTGATGAGGTATGATCCCTCTTCTTGAGGATAGAGGACCCACATGATTTGTTTAAAATTCTCCTTGGAAGATTTGTTTATTCTCCCCAATCTTTTAAATTCCCTCAATCACTTACTTGCACCACTATGGATTCATAGTTATTTATTTTATAGATGGACTTTAACCCAAATTTACTTATTTTGTTGCTCACATTTGTTTCGATATCCATGAAAGGAGAAGCTAAAATGTTTGGTGGCTTTTTATTACAAAGTTATTAAGGATTCACTTTTAAACTGTTTTCTAGATAATTAAAAAAAATAGTAAAAGTGGCTTTAAATAAGACACAGAAGCTTTTGTGAAAATGATTTAGTCTGAATATTAATGAATATAACACTTGGCATGAAAGAACTAATTTTAATCAGTAATGCTTTAAATAATAATGAGAATTTATCTAAGCATAAATTCTTCAAATATTGCATGTATAACATACTTAAAAAGAAAAGGAAAAATAGCTGTCTCTGTCTTTCAGAAACTATATTCTAACAATCAAAATCATGTTAAAAAAAACAAATTTAAAATAATACATAGCTCTCTGAACTAAGAAAAATTAAATCAGTGTAGGCTTTTATGGGTGGTTGGAGAAAACACCAACAAAAAAGCAGCATATACTTAATATATATCATACATTTCTAAAGCAAACAAAATAAAACAAAAACAACTGTTTCATTCTGTGGACAATAATATAACATGAGACAGAATGAAACATGTTTGGCCCTTTTATAGTAAAAGCACTATACACCACCTGCATGGCTCAGTTGGCTAAGCATCTACCTTCAGCTCAGGTCATGATCCTGGGGTCCTGGGATTGAGCCCCACATTGGCCTCCCCTCCCTCTCCCCTGCAGCTCTCTCTCCTTCTCTCAAAAAAAAAAAAAAAAAACAAAACAAAACACAAGGAAACAACACTTTAGTCTACACCATATTATGTACGCAACACAAATAAACTTTAAGAAGCTGTAAGCAAAAGTCTGCAGTGCTTAAAGGGTCCATAAGTTTATAAAATATGACTTACTGTTAAAACATTCTTACACATTCTAAGTGACATGAATAGATATTTGATGTACCCTCTTAAAAATGAAAAACTTATTTCCTTAAAGGTGTTCTAAATTTTCTCTAAGGAGTGATGATAAATGACTTGTATGTACTGTGAGAAATTAATACAGAAGACAGGAACATTTAGACTTTACAAATAACACCATTATATTTAGCATCTAAGGGGAGTAATGTCAGTTTTTTGTGTTTTATTTGCACTTATATTATCAGAAGGCAAATTCTAAATGTAACTTTTTTTAAGATTTTATTTATTTATTTGACAGACAGAAATCACAAGTAGGCAGAGAAGCAGGCAGAGAGAGAGGAGGAAACAGACTCCCTGCTGAGCAGAGAGCCCAATGCAGGGCTTGATTCCAGGACCCTGAGATCATGACCTGAGCAGAAAGGCAGAGGCTTTAACCCAATGAGCCACCCAGGTACCCCACTAAATGTAACTTTTAAATTGAAGAACAACCCATATTACTGCCATAGACATTATAATTTTTTTAGATTTTAAATAATTTAACTACACAGATATTTCAGATATGACACATAGAAACAGTATAATTAGAGTCATTTGCCTTAGAAATTTCCAAATCAAAATATCTTTCCCATAGCTATGGAGAAATATATGTTACAATTAGCCACATGAATAAGTTCATTTGATAGGTTAATGTATTAGTACTCAAAAAATTTTTATGACTTCTTCAGTTTTTCATACAGTGGAATCAGAAAGAAAACTCAAGACCGTTCCCTTAGTCATACTTTCATTTTTTAATTTTAATGTAAAATAGACATTTTAAAAAGCTAGACAATTTGCACATCTTAAAAATGAAAAGGTAATAGGGGTATTTGTGAGTAGCCTGGTAGGTTAAGCTTTGGCTCAGATCATGATCTCAGGGTCCTGCGATCAAGCCACCCATTAAGACCCTGTGGAGCCCAGGAGTCATCAGGGAGTCTTCTTGTCCCTGTCCTTCCCCCTCACCGTGATCTCTCTCTCTCTCATATAAAGAAAATCTTTGAAAAAAAGAGAATGTAATAATAGAAATTTTCCAAAGTGATCACAAATATTCAAAATTATGTATAAGTTGTTCAAATTTTCTTCCAATTATTACAGAAAAATAGCATTTTCATTTTTTGATCTTTGTATGCATAAACATATGTACACAAATATCTTAAAAAATTTTGTCATACACATATATTAGGAGGAAATATTGTCCCATGCAGTATTGCATAATATTTTTTTCTTAATACATTCTGATATTTAAGTGAAAATTTTAATGTCTAAAAGTTACATCAAAAATATGATTTGCAATATTTATAAAATTCAATTAACCTGGATGTATAAATTTGAGTGAAAGTTTTCATATATTAAGAAAATACTAGGTAGAATCAACATAATGTGTAATAGTGATTATCATGTACTCTGGACTTATTTAATTTTAGAATATAACACAAAGTTATAAAAATCTCTGAAATTTATGTGGCAACTTTATGAACCAATTAAGCACAACACGTTTACCAACAGACTCAAAATATCCTTAGTTTTTTTCAATAAGCAGTCAAAAGTGCAAACCTACATTCAATACTCAGTGCTTTATTACTTTGCCCTAGTTGGAAAAGACCTAGATGTCCAAAGAATTTAATCCCATTTATCATCCAAGGAAAACTTTGAAGTTTCAGGTTACCAAAAACTTTGAGAGCTATCTTAACAATTACGTATGAAAACTTAAGAGTCAGACAAGAATAACCATTATTTTTAGTTACCTTTTTGCTAACAAAAATGAAACAGAGATGTGGCAGTTCACAATTAGCTCTACTTAGTCGTGTGTATGTGTGTGTTTGTGTGTGTTCCAAGATTCATTGTTTATGCACCATACCCATTGCTCCATGCAATAAGTGCCCTCCTTAATACCCACCACCAGGTTCACCATCCCCCCATCCCCCTACCCCATGCCCCTCTAAAACTCTCGGTTTGTTTCTCAGAGTCCACAGTCTCTCATGCTTCAATTTCCCCCAATTCACTTTTCCTTTCCTTCTCCTAATGTCCTTCATGTTATTCCTTATAGTCCACAAGTAGATGAAATCATATGATAATTGACCCCGGAGACTAAGGTTTGTAAGAAGGCAAAATTCTACTAAATGTAATTAAGACTGATGGGAATAAGGGAAACAATAGTATATGTTAAGAAAAATATAAGGAATGGGAATGAATTTTTGTTGAAAGTAAAAGAAGGTAATTTTGGCCTAAATAAGATGGTTGTTTGGAAAGAAATGGCTTGGGACAAAATCTGAATGTGAAGGGAAGTTGTAGGTTTGTGATGGGAAATTTCTGGAAAGGAATTTTAGGGTGGTCAAAATAGACTAAGATTAAAATAAAGGGATTTGGGATGCCTGGGTGGCTCAGTAGCTTAAAGCCTCTGCCTTCCGGGCACCTGGGTGGCTCAGTGGGTTAAGCCTCTGCCTTCAGCTCATGTCATGATCCCAGAGTCCCGGGATGAAGCCCCACATCTGGCTCTCTGCTCAGCGGGGAGCCTGCTTCCTCCTCTCTCTGCCTGCCTCTCTGCCTACTTGTGATCTCTCTCTCAAATAAATAAATAAATAAAA
This sequence comes from Mustela nivalis, assembly GCF_964662115.1. Lineage (NCBI taxonomy): Eukaryota > Metazoa > Chordata > Mammalia > Carnivora > Mustelidae > Mustela > Mustela nivalis. The sequence continues at coordinate 37,592,066 of NC_139032.1, read as the reverse complement.
TCTTAATAAATGTATTTAAAAAATAAAAAAAAAGCCTCTGCCTTCCACTCATGTCATGATCTCAGAGTCCCGGGATGAAGCCCCACATTGGGCTCTCTGCTCGGCAGGGAGCCTGCTTCCTCCTCTCTCTCTTCCTACCTCTCTGCCTACTTGTGATCTCTGTCTGTCAAATAAATAAATAAAATCTTTTAAAAAATTAAATTAAATAAAGGGATTTTAAAAATACAGTGGTAGATTGAAATTCTCTGTTCAAAAGACATTTTCTTGAATCATTGGTCTGCTCTTTAAAAAGTGTAAACAGTTTGTTTTGTTTTGTTTCTCTTTTGTCTGCCCAGAAAACCAATTTCTATGTTTTGGCCTTTATGGGGTCTTTGATGATCCCTATTCCTATTTATATATGTGTTTTAAAACTCTCTGAGGTTTTAACAAACTTCCTCAGATTTAAATCATGAACAAAGGCTCATTGACTAATTAGGCTTCTTTGTTTGGTGTGTTACATTCTGGTATAAGGGCATCATCGCTTGATATTCTGATTATTGTGTGCATCACAGAAATAACTAAGTTTCCTTGTCAATTGCATCATAATGAACTCTCCTATCAAGTCATTAACAATGTCCACTTCTGAGTTTTTGTCATTTATAATTGTTCTTATTCTCTTGCAAAATGAGTTTCATCTTCAAGGAGGTTCATAAAAAGGACTTTTAGGACAAATACAGGTATTCAGTATCTTTAAGATCAAAACTAAAATGGGTAAAAACGTCCAAACCCTAGGTTGCATTTTAAATAAGAATAGTAACATGAGATTAAACTAACTAAAATTTTATTATAGTTCTGTGTCTCTTGAAAAAGAAAAGAAACACTGCTGGTTCTCTAATGTTTACTCTTCCAGATTAAGAAGACTTTTTTTTTTTTTTTTAAAGAGATCTATGACTTGCAAAAGTGTGAAGAAGTATTCATTTGTGAACAAATTGAAGGATTTAAATTTTCTAGCTGAATCCTCTGAAATTCAAAAGATTTCACTAAGTATTCTTCCATGGCAACCATAGTCATTTGCATAAGTTCAATAAGAATCTACTCTTCCTGCAACAAGACACCATTGGAAGCCTTGATTATTTTCCCAAGGCTTTGACTAGAGGCATGCATAGACTCAAACATGACCAGATAGCTTTAAGGAACTAAGGTTGACTTTATGAAACTTTGAGTCCCTTGGAAATGTTGGCCTGATACCTTGCTTACATGGTTCCCAGGAACCTCACCACGTGAATAAAGAATGTAACCTCCTTGCAGGTGCAAGAACACCAGGATATATTGGAGACCTCAGAAAGAGGAATCCACCCCCATCCACAGGTATTACAGGCCTAATAGCAAGCACTGGGCTTGGCTTCTGACCTGGAGAGGCTACTAAAAGTTCAATCTAGAGATTCTGTATAAAATTTCCAACACTGAAAAAATAAAATAAAATAAAATAAAATAAAATAAAATAAAATAAAGTGGGGGAAAAAATAGTTCCAGCAAAGCAGATTCTAAAAGATCTATATGACCAATCTTTTTTTCTGAGCTTATGTAAATAATTAAGCCATTTGTTAAAACTGGACTTATTTTTCAAACAAATTAGTCTTATCTGGCTATCTCTTGAAATGAGGGTAATTATAGAGAGAAAAATTATGTTTCAAAGCACATCTTTATGGATGCTGTATTTTAGTTCTGATTGTCTTTGAATGTTCTTTGCCTAAGCTAGACAACTTGAGGTAAACTTAAGTGAAATTGCAACAGTAATCCATATATAGACAATCTCCTTGCTTGTTATTCTGTGGGGATAACAGGACCCCGTGGGTGTGTGATTACTTGAACAACTGGGAAATGGGATAGATTCCACAACAATTATATAACCCAGCTATCACCTTGACCAATCTTAAGTGGCTGGGATGACAAAATTGCTCTTTAAATGTCAGAGCATACCCTGCGGAGATAATGGGTAGCTCCACTTTATGATTGGATTGGATGATGCACTTCGGGATGCCCTTATCTCCTGAGACAAGTCTTCTCCCATTTGACAGTGATTCCTTGTTAAGGCTGGACCTCAAACTAAAAGGGCTTCTTGATGGTTTCATCCCTCACAGTCATTTCTCCTAGAAGCCACCTCTATTGACATACAATTGCAAACAAAGGCTTTAACCAAGCATACAACAGCCCTCCTGGTAAAAAGAGATTCATAACTCCCTATGGGACTTCTAGGACTTCAGGACTGCAATATAAAATAAGCAAAACAGAATGCTTGCTCAGCAGGACCCTAAATGATACTTACTTCCCAGGCACTGGACACAGTCAGTCAAGAATTAAATGAAGTCAGAGAAGGACTTTTGGATATCCACACCGCTACAGACTATCTACTATTGCTACATGATTTGGGGTGTGAAAAATTTCCTCACATGTGTTGTTTAGCAATACAGTTAATTCCTGCAAGGTGTCCCAATTAATAGCAGACATCTGTGATCAATTAAATAAGATCAAGATATTCAGTGATCTATTTGACAAAATTGGTAATTGGGGATCTTATCTAAGGGATATAATCATAATTTGGGGCCTAATACTTGTTTTATGTTCATCTTTCGCATGTGCTGATGCATGTACCATCTGCTGTCCATCATGACACCCTGGAGCCATACCACAAACGTCTGGACTGACTCCTGGATAGATTCTAATTGCCACACAGCTCACTGCCCCATTTCATCAGGAAGCAGCCAGAACGGTCATAGTCCCATTCCCTAACAGCAGTTAGTGTTATCATCAGGGTGGGGCGGTGATGAGTAAGGGACAGGGGACTAGACAGGGAGAGATAGATGGGGGGGCTATGTAATCAAGTTCACAGAAATCCCCAAAATGTGAAAGTGTGGGGAAACCAGAGATAAGGGCACAAATCAGACCACCATACTCTAGGCATGTAGGGCAGGTGTCCTTACGTGACCAACAAAGAATAAACAGACCCTAAAAAGGAAGTAAGCCATTGAAGGTATTATCAACAGAGATATTAAAAGGATTTAAGTTCCTTGATTAGTTTCCTATAAAAGACCAACCCTAAAGGCCCTCACTGTAACCCTGTTGGGAACCATCTCACTCGAGAGGTTTTTCTGTATCTTCACTTTATAAACTTCTATTGCTTTACTAACTCCTCCACCCCAAAATCTGAAATTTAGATTCTATATGAATGTCACTTTTGGAAAAGCATTCAATTCAATAATCCTCTATTAATAACATGCTACCATTAATGTGATATGCTTAAAAAGATAATCTAATAACTTATGTAATTTGATTTTGATTAATGTAAAATTTAAAAGACATTAGAAGTAGATACTTATTATTCCTATATGATTTTTTTAAGCTCAAAGGACACAAAAAATCTTTAAAAATGTGAAAAAAGCTATGAATAAAAATGGATTCCTCAAAGTTGTGTACCCTATTAAATTCAGGGAAAATAATATCAGTCATTTCTATTTTCCTCTTGTAATCATGTTTTCTTCTGTACATATCTCTCCTCTCTCTCACTTTTTCAAAGGAAAAATGTATAACAATGCACACTGACAGATCTATCCTTTAATCAAACTTTATAAAAGCTTGGGGAATATTTAGAATTTATATGGCTGTCTGATTTTTAAAGAGGTGCTTTGCATTAGTTGTCTAGGGAGTTATGAATCTCTCTCTAATAATGCAAAAGTAATGCTGAAACATCAAGGCAGAACAAACATTTGTCATCTAACTACATAAAGATGAACAGAAGTATCTCACAACATCATTCACAGGAATCACTAGAGGTGTAATGTAATGATTGAGTTATGGAATTTATTTGCTAGAAATGGAAATGCCTTTTGTTATACACAAAATATCTGTTTGATAAATGATTATTTTAATAAAACTTCAAAATATTTTCATGTCTCTTGGAAAAAATACCAAACCACTATTGTTTTTTTTTTTTTTCATATTATGCTCAAAGTGCAAATTGATTGATTTTTTAAAAAATCTTTACAATGAAACCAGAGAAAAACGAGAGATTATCTATTATCTATTTGATTTGGGCAGGTCATACAAGATTCTTTGGGATATACTCATATTAAATGAAAACCCAATTTTATATCTTCACTGATTTTTCCCTAGTAAAGTGCTTTTCTTGATCCTGAAAGTGACTTAATTTATTCTGAACAATGTCCATCAATATAACCACTTCCATGTAACTTTCAGTACATCAGGAATAAGGAAGGAAAAAAATTCCCAGACTCTCTTGCAGCTACCATGCTGATTCAACAATGTCATACAAAAGTTTGAGATACTAAAGCATAGGACACCCTCTAGCTGCTCTTGATGATAATGAGTGAGGTTATAGAAATGGAGATGTAGCTAGATTCTGGAGTTCAGTCTTCAAGAGACAGAGCAGCATAGTGGTTAAACACAGCATTTGTTGTCCTTATTTTTATTAGGTACCAGTTTTATGGGTATAAATTAAATTCTGATGATATCAGCTATGGGAGAAGCAAGAGTAAATTTCTTACATCTCATTGATAGTTTAGTGTTAGTTCTTTAAATTGTTGTCCTTATTTTTATTAGGTACCAGTTTTATGGGTATAAATTAAATTCTGATGATATCAGCTATGGGAGAAGCAAGAGTAAATTTCTTACATCTCATTGATAGTTTAGTGTTAGTTCTTTAAATTGATCACCCAGTTTTAACTCCACTTACTTCCAGTCCTCCCAGCCTTTCCTAAAATTTTTATGCGTATGATCCCATCTATTAGCCTATTTTTTAGTTAAAATAGCTTTGCTAACCCTTGAAAAATTGTATCAATAAACCTGATAGTATAAATGTGCCATTACATGACTAAGCTTAAAGTTCCCCCATTTTTTTTTTGATAGAAAATAAACACATGACTGAAACTCTCATTGAATCATTAGAATAACAAAGTTAAGCAACTATTGTGTGATCCTTAAATTATAATTAGGGAAATATTTTAACTCATTTGTTAGGAGAACTTCTCATGCTTTGAATTTTATATTTCATAACCTCTGAGTCAAGTCTGATGTTATAAAAACTAGGATTTTCGAAGAATACTCCAATCTCTTTCTTCCTTCTCCACCTAGATTTTAGAAGTGAGACAAGACTGCTTTTTACTTCCTTTGAGACTGAGATGACCATGTACTCAGCTTGCATCAATTAGGTATAAAGACAAATTAGCAAATCTGCTAGCAAACTTAGGTGAAATTTATTTCTGATTAAAAAAAAAAAAGTAATGAGTATCTCGCTAGCATTTTCCCCCTATTCTTCCTTAACTGAACAGTGTTATGATATTCAGAGCTGCTAAAGTCACACTGTATCCAAAGGCAGTAAGCACAAAGAACAAAAGCCAACACACAAAATAATAGCCGAGCAAAAAAGATAAAAAGAGAGTATAAACTTCATAAAATCAATGAACTGTTAGATAAATCTTGGTCTCCTATCTTCAGTTTTCTTTTGAAGTAATGTCCTCTTATGTGTTGCTTAGGACACTGGTCATCAAGTGCTCTGTTACTTGTGGCTAAATGTATCATTTCCCAGTTTTATGAGCTGAGGCCTTCTCTAAGGTTCTAGCAGTCCTACTTAAAACCAAGATATAGTTCCAAAAATACAAATTACATTGAAGTAAAAATGAAATTATACATAGAGAATGCCATGCTTAAACAATTGAAACTTTTGGAATCAATTTTTCAAGTAAGAACTGAGTTCACAATGATTATATACAACTTTGTGGCCAGGGATAACATTTATTTTCTTCTGTGCCTCTACACTTGCAAATAGACACTTAAGGAAGGCTCATGACCTCAGAGTTTAAAAAAAAAAAAAAAAGAAAAAGAAAAAGAAAAGTCTAAGAAATTATTTTGAGTGACATAACAGAAATCAAAATAGTGTATGGGAAAAGTACCACTGGCTTCAATAACTTTAAAGAATAACTATTCTAGAGTCTATGTTCAATTCTTAGAGTCAATTCCCAGAAATTATAATTATTCATCCAGTATCATTTAGCATATAATTAAGGCAAAATTATTAAGCACGATGTTTCTGGATTAAGCTAATCATTCAAGTGTTCATATGAAAATTACATCTTCATAAGGATAAAAAGTATGCAGAGATTAATAACCTAGATGATATTTTATCTCAAATAAAAATATAATTGAGTTTCAGATTTAAATATAAGGGAGTTTAAAGTTTTCTTTAAGTAAGTAGAAATATTTCAACTTTGGGTACCATTTTGCAAAAGATTCTTAAATGAGTAACTTCAAATAACATTCTCCCTCTTAAAGCAGTTGTGGTAGCTTTAGTACCTACACTTGACAACAGTGGTTGAATGGAAAATTTTAGATCAACTCTATAAAGTATTAATTTGGAATAGATTCACTAAATAGAGCATATTTTGCATCTAACATTTAACATGAACATGTTATTATGCCTGTGTTTACATAAAATATATCCAGCCATGTAGGATGCTACTTATAATGTTATAAATTGGATATGTTTATTGGTTTAATTCTATTTTCCTAGGATTCAATAAGATTCAGTCCTTTAGTGTGTAACAGCAGTGAATATAGGTCCTGGTTCATATGTGATTATTCTAAATGGATCACTTCACTGCTTCAGGTTTGTCAGGTTAATTGCTGTGGTATCTCAATCACTCTCTTTAATTTACCAATATTTTCTTCCTAGGGTACTGGTTTATTTGTTATTTATTTTTTGCTACTTTCATATTCTTTCCTTTGATATCCCCATCCTAATTAACAACAGTAAAAGTAACTATATTGTTGCATACTGTTTTCTTCTGAGCCTATTTCTACATTGAGAGACACTTTTAGAAATTATCTTTTTCTTTTTATGTGGAAATAATTTACCTTTTTGGTTAAATGATGTGAAGTATTGCACACATTTCTGTGTCTACTGTTTTCTCTTAGAACAGCTTTTCTCCTGCATACCCCCCCCATTCACCAACTGAAGATAACATGTAACTACTATTGCCAAAATGATATAAAAATAGTAACATGATGCTTAACCAGTGCAATATGTATTATGGCTAATCATATATATGCACAGAAGCAAAAGACTTATAACCTGCATTGTTAAAGGTTGAAATATTTAAAAATATTGTTTCTTTTTTTAAATGTTTAAAAATATTGCTTCTTTCTTTAAAATAAAATTTAAAAATAGTTTTAAAACAATAGGAAGAAAACAGTATAAAAATTACAAGGTTAATAGGGACTCAGATAAGGATAACAATTCAGCCAATACAGTTTAGATGCATGGCCTTGAGGAAGTTATTTTTCCTTATTACTTATCTCTAAATAGGCATTATTAAATAAATACCTGTAAGAAATAGTTTGAGTAAAGTAGCAAATGTACATGAAGCAAATGCCTTGGATAGAGTAGCCACACAGTGTCTGTGTACATGAACTATATATTGTCATAAATCAAATATTAATGCCCATATACATGTAAAAGTTTATTTATATATCATGATCTTAGTCTCTTTCTTCCTGTTGTTTAATGATGATATTGATGATTAGTGATAGATGACAGGTATATAAGGTTTAATAATAATAGTAGTCTTATAATTAAATGAATTTCCACATGGTAATTTTACTTAAAAATGTACTTTCATCATATATTCAGATAAAAGTTTAATAGAAAATTAGTTTTCTCATATGTGACTTTATAATGTTTTAGTTTCAGTTAGAAAGGATTAAGAAGATAAAGTATGCTTTGCTTAATGCTGGTCTCAGTTTTGAAAAAAAGAACCTTCAAGATTATTTCTAGTTGAATGGCCTCAGAGTCAATACACTGCCAGTATTGGGTAAAGATACTGAAAATACATGTATTTTTAATTGAAAATATTTAGGTAAACATTTGGTGCTGGTTTACATCCAAAAGTATATTATTAATTAAAAAAAACAATGATCTGCCTCTGAATAAGAATAAGTAGGCAGATATCTTTGACTTAATATCATAAATTAATTTGTATTCTATAGATGACTGAAATGGCTAACAGAACAGAGGAGGTTTTGCATGTGCCTCTTCTAGTCCTTGTAATTACTGTGGTCATACAAATATCCATATACACATGAAACTATTTTCAAATATAAGGACTCTATTTTAATACATAAAAATAACCAAAACGTCTAAACAAATAATCAACATGGAAAGAAAAAGAAAGAAAGAAAGACAGACAGACTACAATGGATAAACCATTGTCTGCATATAGGTAGAAGAGTATAAATATTTATTTTTTTTAAGATTTTATTTATTTATTTGAGAGTAAGAGAATGAGAGACAGAGCGCGTGAGAGGGAGGAGGGTTTTCTCAGAAGGAGGAGTACACACACTCCCTGCCAAGCAGGGAGCCTGATGCGGGACTTAATGCTGAGACTCTAGGATCATGACCTGAACTGAAGGCAGTCGATTAACCAACTGAGCCACCCAGACACCTCGTGCAAATATTTTTTTTTTAAATTTTTTTTTTATAAACATATATTTTTATCCCCAGGGGTACAGGTCTGTGAATCACCAGGTTTACACACTTCACAGCACTCACCAAATCACATACCCTCCCCAATGCGTGCAAATATTTCTTATATTGTTAGATGATCATGCTTTAAAACCTGTTAACAAAAAGCATATTCAAATAATAAGAAATTTCTTTACTTCCAGGGAAAAACATTGTAATTTGATGTTGAATCTTTTTGAAGAGGACTCTTTTTTTTTTTTTAAGATTTTATTTATTTATTTCACAGACAGAGATCACAAGAAAGCAGAGAGACAGGCAGTGAGGGTGGGGGGGGCAGGAAGCAGGTTCCCTGTTGAGCAGAGAGCCAGGTGTGGGGCTCTATCCCAGGACCCTGAGATCATGACCTGAGCTGAAGGCAGAGGCTTTAACCCACTGAGCTAACCCAGGTGCCCCTGAAGAGGACTCTGGATACAAATCTAGAAATGTAGGCAAAGGTCGCTTTGATGTTTTTTCAAGTTTTGTTTGCTTGCTTGCTTTCTCGATCAAAGGCATTACTCATTATACCTAAAACTGCTTATATTATTCTGAAACCATGTTAAGCATAGAGGCAGAGGTACCTGGGTGGCTCACTTGGTTAAGTGTCCAACCCTTGATTTTGGCTCAGGTCATGATCTCAGGACCTTAGATTGAGCCCAGTCTGCTTGAGGATTCTGTCTCCCCTTTCCCTTTGATCCTCTCCCCACCTGCGTACGTGTGTGTGTTTGTGTGTATGTCCATGCACATGTCCACTCTCTCTCTCACCCTCTCTATAAAATAAATACACAAGTAAAACCTTAAAAAAATAAAGAGAAAAAAGGTAGGGTTTGAGGGTAACAGAATAGCAATACTTTGTATCAATCTATACTGGAACACAGAGTGTTGTCTGTACTACTCTAGTTTGTTCCCAAGACACTGACCAAAACCCAGGAAGAATGAACAAGCTCACCATTTTCATCTCTTACAGACAAAATGCAACAAGCAACATATGTTCCTGTTCACACTAACACAAAAGTCCCATTTTGGTTATTAATACTGAAAATACTCAGTGAGTTAAGCCATTAATTATAGTGACAGCATTTATTCTCCCAGAGGCTTATATATGATTAGCTATAACATATGTTTCACTTCTTAAAAAAGAAAAAAAGTAAAACAAAAGGAAGTATCAGTGAAGAAAAATTGTAATTTTTCTGTAGAGGTGATGAAAAGCACACCTGTACTCTCTCCATTTGTCTCTTTTACTCCAGCCTCTTGCTCATCTCTTAATTTGTATGTCAAGAATATTTGAAAATAGCTTGACTGTTTCTGCTTTAAAACAGAACTTATATTTTAGCAAGGTTTTGACATCTGCATGCTGAAAATTCAGGAAAAAACACAAATATGTTGAATTCAAGTATTAGTTCAAATCTCAAGGGCAGCACATTCATCAGAAAAATAAATTAAGGCATAACATTTTGCTTTAAGGGTAAGGTTTTATTTATATTCTTTAAGGGGTGATGATTTGCATCCTTTTAAACATCAACACTGAGGATACTATATGATTTAGTTTATCTATGAAAATCAACTGATGGATCATTATTCAAATAAGAAAAATATTAGGGAAAAGTACAAGTTTATGAAATAAGAAAAGCACATGCATACCTTAACCTACAAACTAGTTTATAGTAATATACTGGGCTTCTCCAATTATTAGTTTGCCAAGAGAACTTATGACTTTTTGTAACTTGCATACAGAAAGAGATCTCAATCGAAAAGAACTCCTCTTTTTATGAGACTTATTTTATATAATGGCATTTACAAAGTGAGTAGCTATGGCAAAACTTATGAGTGAAGTGATGCTTTTGTATAATTTTCATAGGATTTTATTGCTCTAAAGATGTGTCTTGTGATTACTAATGGGCAAACAATGATGTTACTGACCTATTTTGGCAAATTTTAAGTTACTTCCTTCTGACTCTGCTAATTGCATCTGGTGAGTACTGGAACAGAAACTGCTGGGCTGGAAGGCATTGCTGTCATCCAGCCAATCAAGTGTACATACAGCCAGTGGGATTTCTCTTCCCATAGCCCATAGCCCTGAGATGGTTCCAAGCAGCTGGTGCCCTACCAGAGCCGTGTGTCACGTGGCTCAGCACAGAGAGATTCCCTGCAGTAAGCAGGGCTTCCCTGCAGCTTTCTTATTTCTGTGCAAAATACCCCCTTCTTATTGAGAAAGTGCTGTTAAATGTCTATGACTGCAAAGCTATTGAGAATTGAAGAAGCAGAGAAAAATTGCCCTTAGTTCCTGATACCCTGAACTTTGAGCAATGTTAATGTGAGTTATGTGAGCATAAAAGAAATGCAAGGGCAGCAGGATTGCACCCTCAGTGGTTTCCAAAGAGCAGCCTGAGCTGTAAGACACATTACAAGTTAGTTGAGCAGTATCACAAGCTATTTCAGGGCTGAATACATTTACCATGCGGCTCTTCACTTATACCAGCTGTCTCCAAAGTAACTCCACTACCATGAAATGAAGATTTTTTTTTTTTTTTTGGTATTTACAATAGCTCTCCTTCACTCAGAAATTAATCTTAAATTACTAAAATAGCATTTTTCCTTCCTGGATTATTGTGCCATGATAAAAAGGTGTATTTTTTGCTGATGATTATTTTCCTTCAAAGAGAAAAAGGCAGTATGCAATAGATTACACGAGAACTAGAACCACAGAGCCTGCCATTTGTCATGTATGTCTTGAGAAAAATCACTTAAGCTTTTTTGAGTGTATTTCCTCATCTTTAAGCATACAGCAATACCATATAACTGTACAAAATAATTTTAAGACTTTAAAAATAAATAAGGCATTTTATAACTAATAAAATATCATCTATTATTATCATCATTAGCTTAGTCACTCTCAAATCAACCACAGTAAGAACAAATGCGTATTTAGACACTGATTTGTTGAAAAGATTTACCTTGAATGTCTCCTATAAATCCTTGCATGTCTCATATAAGCCCTACTGTAAAGTTTGGTTTCTTACAGGTTTTTTTTCAGATACTCAACACAAAACAGATTCTTGTAACCCAAGATTTCACAAACACAAGGTCTAGAAATGGAAAAGGGAAATCAGCATCCTCCTTTATAAATCTCAGTTTATAGGGTAAAAATACACACAAAGCAGATTAAGAAATTTTCCAGGATGTAACTCTGTGCGGCTCTTGTGCTCATAAGTAATCTTCCTCCATGAGTGTATTGGTGAAATGGCCAAAGAATAGCTCATCCCATCGTCTCCTTAACCGGTCTGCTTGACCTTTGCAGTGCAGTGTGTTTCTAGATCCCACAGTGCCAAACTCCGATCTGTTACGGTCGCTATACTTACTGTGGAACGCTCAAACTTACTAGCTGATCCGAGTTCAGTCTCCGTCACGCGGGAATTTCTATTTCCTAACTCTTCCTCTTTCCACTCCAAGAAAATCCAAGCATATGCCATGAATTTAGAAGGCACCACTCTCTTTAACAATATATATTTTTTTCTCTGAAAATACTTTCTACAAATTGCCTCGAAATGTGTTTCTAAGAGGACATCCATTTCTGCAAACACTAGCACAGAACAAACGAATTTCTTTCCGGGTCTCTACATAGGTACAGCGACCAGCGCAGAGGCGGCGGTACGTGCCAGGTTGCCGTAAATGTGACCCGAGGTAAATGGGAGACGGTCGTAGAATTGCCGTGAAGGAGGGGCGGGGATAACTGCAGAAGTCTTATGACTTGACGGGTGAAGACAGAGTCGTAGACATGGGCGTGGCCTGAGGAAAATGTCAGGTCAATGTAGGGGAAAGTAGACTTCTTCAAGCTTAATACCTGTTCAGCAGATGCCTTCTGTCTTGTAGACTCTTCTTGATTTTGGTGACCTCTTTCCGTGCGCGATGGAGCAGAGCCACAACAAGAGTTACCTATTCCACAGTCTAGCTTTGTGAATTTGGGCACGTTACCTACATTCCCTGAGCCTCATTGCTGTATCCTTTAAAGGACCTAATTATCCATAATTAATTGAAAATAAACTATGCACAAGGGGCACATGAGTCCACCTATTAAGATAACGCCTCCACTGCAATAAAGCGGGTGGTTAAAGAGACTGTTGCCTCATTGGGTTTTTGCTAGCACATGTTTTACAGATGAGTCTATATCTTCTCAGAAAGACACCTTAGGAAAATCTCATACTTTTTAGTCCATGTCTAGTGCTTATATATCCTCATCTTCTAAGCTATATTTTATCATTTATAATATAGAGTTTGTTGTTGAAATGATACTAGTTAAAAACCAAACCAAACAACAACAACAACAAAACGGCCTGCTGCTCTGCCTGCTTGTGTGCTCTCTTTCTCTGTCAAACAAATAAATAAAAAGTAGGAAGAAAGAAAGAAAGAAAAGGAAAGAAAAGAAAGAAGAAAGAAAAAAGAGATAAAAGGAAGAAAGAAAGAAAAAGGGAAGAAAAGAAAATGAACATTAGGGCCCCTGGGTGATGGCTCAGTTGGTTAAGCATCTGCCTTCAGCTCAGGTCTTGATCTCAGAGTCATGGCTAGATTCAAGCTCTGCTTTGGTTTCCCTGCTCAAAAAGGAGCCTACTTCTCCATATTCCTCTACTGTTCCCCCCACTTGTGCTGTGTCTTTCTCTCAGTCTCTCTTTCAAATAAATAAATATTTTTTAAATGAAACATTAGAGTATGTGCTATATTTGCATTGTTTTGATTTTGATAAACAGTAAATGACAAATGCTAAGATTAGTGAATGATCAATGTTAGGCTAAATGTGGAACATAAGAAATATTAATTTTCTCCAGCAATTTTAAGGTTCTGCCCCAGTCATCATCCACAGAAGTGCACAGGGTAGTAAACACCAAGAATAGACAACATAGAGATGGATGTTTAATTTTTTTCCATCCAAATATATTTGCATTTTTACATTAGTTTTCTCCTTCTCTCCTCTTCCTTTCCCAATTCCTCCTCTTCCTCCACTTCTCATGGAGCAATTTTGACAAAATTATGTCTCATCATTTTCTAATCTCCTTGAAAGTTGTTAATGTATGAAATAGTAAATAATACATGAATAGCATAAATGAAATTCTGACTTTTCATGGATAGTCATGACAAGTGAGTAGAAACTAATTACGTATTGTCTTTACAAATGTGACATATTTGTGTCACTCTTCTATTTAAATGCAATAAATTGCCATTTGCCCTGTTTCTTATCAGGCCAGGAATGCTCCAAACAGGGAATTATTGTAAAAGTTAAAGAAGATATCAACTGTGATATGCCCATAGATTATATTTCTAAAGAAAGCTTTGATAATATATTTTGCATGTGGTATAGCAATTACACTTACCCACTATTGTGGCCTGTTGAATTTTCCAGTAGCAGAGAATGGATGGACTTTGGCATACAAGATATTTATTAGAGATCAACATCTCTTTCTTGCAACTGTGTTGCAGGATAACTCTGCAAGGGGCTGGAATTTAATGGCTCTTCAGGGTGCCCTATCATTCTTGCTGAATTCTCTGATGAAAGTATGCTGAATGGGAGAACCTGGGCCTTGAGCACTGCACAGACAGAATTATAAGGATCCGAGTATTTTTCCTACTGAAAACACAGCAGCATATAAAGGTTTTTTTTATTTTTTTATTTTTTATTTTTTATAAGCATATATTTTTATCCCCAGGGGTACAGGTCTGTGAATCGCCAGGTTTACACACTTCACAGCACTCACCAAAGCACATACCCTCCCCAATGTCCATAACCCCACCCCCCTTCTCCCAACCTCCCTCCCCCCAGCAACCCTCAGTTTGTCTCCCTCCCAATCCCATCTTGTTTCATTGAGTCTTCTCCTACCCACTTAAGCCCCCATGTTGTATCACCACTTCCTCATATAAAGGTTTTGATTCTGTATATACACTAAAGCTTAAGGGTGGTGACTGATCCTTCCATAATACTATTTCCAAGCTCATATTTCAATTCCATATTCCGGAGAAATATATCTATACTCTATCAGGCTAACAAAAAATGGGTGGTATAGTATTTGATACAACCAATAGACTCCAAGTAACTTGACTCATTCTCATACCTTCTTTGCTATAAATTGGTACCCCTTGTCTGGTACAGTATAAATATTCCTCCATGGTGATGGCTGAAAGCTTTTCAGTGTACTCAGTATTCTTTTGGTCTCCTCCTTAATACAAATGGTGAGCCCTAATTAATAGTCTGCATACCAAATTCCATCTTATTCTTTTCTTAGAGACAACACAACTGCAACAGCTGTTACCAGGAGTACTATGATAAAGCAGGCTATTAGACAGGGTTTGAATATGTATCATTCATTACTCAGTTGGAAATAAGGGCTCTGTGATTAGTAACAGGACTTCAGAAATCCATAGCATGAGTTCCGATTCTTACAGTCCTTATTAGTGGTAAATTGTGACAGCAAGTAGAAAGAAGGCCCTGTGGTAGTTGGTGCCATTTATCTGGTGTTCGAGGAATACAGAGAAATAATACTATAAAGAAAATGGAATTGGATGGCTAAATGCCACTGATAAATATCCAAAATGTAACAAGTTCCCAGCCAATAACAGACAATTGAAAGTTAATTCTAAAAGCCAAAACACCTCCCTGGCAGACTACAAAGAGCCTTTAATTTTCTTTTGCCGAAGGGCAAAGAGAACTGAAGACTAGAACAGGGACTTAATAGTCAGAAGGGGCAAACTCCCAAGAATGGTGGACCCTCATCCAAGGCATTTAAACCCCAGTTAAAACAAATAAGGACCCCGGAATTTATTAAGTAGACATCATGACTTTCTTTCTTTCTTGTATGGTTACCATTTTGAATTTGGAATATCTGCTTACACACAAGATGTTTTGTTCTGATTTATTTCTTATTCTGATCCAAAAGTTTTCCACCTAACCCTGAGGATTTATCTTCTGCCCAAGAATCCTTAATCATTGCAAGTGATATGTCAACACTTGTTCTACCCACAAGTTGTGATCAGAGCAGATCTGGGATGAGCAGGGAGACAGAGTAAGACATAGGATATGTAAGACTCTAGGTTTAAACTCCTGATTGACTTTGGAACATCACAGGCAATCTGGAAAGAGTGAGAGAAGACTAAGAAAAACAATTATACTTGTTTTATTTTTAATGTTTGGTCCTTGTATGTTGGTGTGGGGGTGAGGCATTTCCGTAGATCACACTCCCCATAGATCTCTTTCCCGTAGAGATTCCGTAGATCTCTTTCCCCCAAAACAGCTGCCCCTGAGAGTTAGTGACATGAGTCATCCATTTGGTGGTGTTGGGGCCTAGGGCACCATTCTGGTACATCCGTTGTCCCCCTGGGATGGTGTTTATTATTCATCTGGCTACAGAGGGAAGTTGAAGTGTGTTAACTGATATAACTAGGGAAGGAGGCTATGATTTGGAAAAGCCCATGGTAAAAATCAGATTGGTAGGGATAATTTCATATAAAATAACTTGTTATGTCTGGATAAAAAATTTTTAAAAAGTGTTAATATCCATATTCATTCAAAGAAAAGAAATAAAAATTTAAACAAACCAAAAATGACCCACAAGATATCTGTGAGAATTCCTCACATTTTTGAAACACGTGATTTCTCTGTTCACTTTGAGCCTGCTTATTAAGAGCAAGCATTCAAACATGACTGAAGACAATAGAGAACTCTCCTGTACAAGGCATGTATTCCCTTAACATAGTCATCACCTCTGCTTCTGACTACTGGACCTATAACTAAGATTATGTTGTATTATAGCCCAGCTAGGGAAATCCTGGGCCTGATAGAGGAAGAATAGGACTATACATCAATGGAGCTGCAAGTCCTGCCTGCATGTACCTACAGAAAGGGAAGGAGTGCATAATGGCTCTTAACTGAGTTTCTTGACCAAGGGAGATGGCACATAAAAGTAGAATAAGGGAGAGATTATTGATTTGGGAGCACTATTTCAAGTTAAAAGATGTGACAGCAAGGCAAGGATCCTAAGAAAGCTCAGAGGAGCGTGGACAAAGGGCTGGCCCATTCCATGTGGAGTTAAAATGCCAGAATTTCTATGGCTAATGGTTTTGAAAGGATCAAAAGGCTCACTGGAAGACACACCACAAAATTATGTCCATGAGATGGCTCAGGATGCACCACTTACTGAGACTTTAAGGACTGCTGGTGAAAAAGGCACTGGCATAACTCAAAAACCAACGGTCACTTTCTTTCCTCAGTGCAAAAGGTCATGTAGAACTAGACTAATGGTCACAGTAGGGGCACCTGGGTGGCTCAGTGAGTTAAGCCTCTGCCTTCGGCTCCTGTCATGATCTCAGGGTCCTGGTATCAAGCCCCACATCATGCTCTCTAGTGGGAAGCCTGCTTCCCCTCTCCCTCTGCCTGCCTCTCTGCCTACTTGTGATTCCTCTCTCTGTTAAATAAATAAATTAAAAAAAAAAGTATGGTCATAGTAGGACCTCAAAACAATTAAGGCAAGGTACAGTGCTTAACTGCCAGAATACAAGAACACTGAAATTTCATAATTAGTAACAGGTTTGAATTGCAGATGAGGAGGATTGACCTAGAGAATTATGGAGGTGGTTAACATAACTTAGTGTTTCTAGGCTAATAAATGGGTAACCAACAAAGATCCTACTCAGCTTGTACAATCAGAAAAAGAAATAAATGTTGGATGACAAGGTAGCTGAGGGGAATTAACCCCTACCCTCAGGGAAAAAAACGTTCACATACTCTCGACAGTTTTTAGACACAGATCCCATTGCCTGAATAGTCAGCTGGGCCTTTTGGAGAAAGAACCCTGCAACACCACAGAAAATACTTTGATAATATTTTTATGTGTTAAATAAATGCACACTGGTGAATTGGAAATATCCAAACATATTGAAAGATGTTAGATAAAAGATTGACATTAAGACCCATTAATTTGATGAATCATTGAGCCCATCTTCATACCCCTGTCTGCTCTGCCAAGAGAGTCACAGCATGTGAGAGGCAGGTAAAACAAAGTGGAGTACTGGTTAGGATCTGGATTCTTTCAGTTCCAATGAATCCAGAAATCTATCAAATTTTATTTTATTTTTTTGTTCCCCAAATGTATAATTGGAATTGGCATACATAACAGTTTGTGCAAGCCACACACTGGGTCGTAAGCCTGCAGGATAACAGCTATTATGTAGAAGTCCAGATGGTAACCATTAAAACTAAACTCTACCCTAGCCCAGATTATAATTCAAGAATTAAGCTTTCTTATCCTAAGGAATAAGAAAAATTAGCTCCAGTCTTAAGAATCTAAAATAGAAGGAGTAGTGGTTCCATTTAATTCAAAAACCAAATTTGGCCATATGAACAAAGTGGCTGGTTCACTGGAAGTATTGGTCAAACACATGCACTTCAACAGATGGAGACAAATCCTACAAAGATTTAGGGGTTTTCCATTTTAGTGAAATTTTTAGGGATTTAGTGATCATTGGAAAACTAAAAGACAAATAACTGTAGCTTGTACCTTCAACCATGATGAAGGAAATATATCACTAAGGAGGGATCTTCAGGTTCTCGAGGAATACACTCCACATCTGGGAACACTAACTACTGTATTCTGGTAGGAATACTGGCTCATATTACTGTCTAGGCCCATATTACCGTCAAGGCCCGTATTACTGTGTGACACAAAATTCTGCTGGCTTTGGGTGGTGCCCTAAACAGGAAAAGGCTCTGCAGCAGATCCAGCCTGTAGTTTAAGTGGCTTTATTATATGTCCTGGCAGATGTTATGTATTAGAGATAGCAGAGGTGGTGGGATAAAATGGCTCATGTAACTTAATGGAATGTGCTTGTGCTACTGGGAGAATCACAATAAAGACCTCTGGGATTCTGGAATAAGGCCATGACATCTGAAACATGAATTGTGAGCCATTTGGGGAAAATTTTTTTGGCATGCATCTGGTGAAGGGACAGCAAAGGACCATGAGATTGAACAATCCCCAAGATCTGGGTTCTGTCAGATATCTTAAGATTTCCAGACCCATCCATCAGCAATCCATCATATTAACGCTGTACCTCTATGATCAGATTTAAGTAAAACTACAGGGCATGAGCAAGCTGCATGAGCAAATATCCCAGATCTGCACATCATTTATGTTGGCGCAGCAGCGCTGCTCTCTCAGGTCACACGTTTGGTATATAATCTTGTCTGAACAGTGATGGAGGAAGTAAAAGCTGAACTTTCTTTATGGATGTACCAAAGATGAATGACATGTTCACTGTAGCTTCCTTCAGAAGTGGATTTGATAATTAATGACAAAGGAAAATTCTGCAAGTGGACAAGCTTCTTTCTTTTTTTTTTTTAAGCTTTTATTTATTTATTTGACAAAGATAGAGACAGCAAGAGAGAGCACACAAGCAGGGGACGTGAGAGAGGGAGAAGCAGACTTCCTGCTGAGAAGGGAGACTAATACAAGGCTTGATCCCAGGACTCTGAGATGATGACCTAAGCTGAAGGCAGACACTTAACAACTGAGCCACCCAGGCACCCAAGTGGATAGCTTCATACTGTCCATCTGGCCGCCAATTCTGTTGTAACTTCATACTGTCCATTTGGCCACAAATTCTGTTGTAAAAAAGAAAAGTGGCCTAAGGTTGGAATATATATGGTCTCACAGTCAGTGGCAAATGGCCACCTGGTCAGAACCCTGGGAAAATAATGTCTGGGATGGGTTCACAGTATGTACATATGGCAGACATTAGGGAGTGAGCACAAAGTATGAAGAACTTTGTGTGGATACACATCATAAAGCTTGTACCAGAAAAGAGATACTAATTAAAAACAGAAATACTCAGCTAGTTGATGTCAAACAACCTCAGTCATCAGCTACAGCATTATTGGCATGTGGGGTACATAAACAGAGTGGTCATCTTGGGATAGATAGAAACTACTCATGAGACAAACAACATGAACTGCCACTTATTACGGGTAAGTTATATAATTCTGATATATAATAATAACTTATATAATTCAGTCTGTCAGCAATAGAAACTAATACTTAGTTTTCAAAATGACATTATTGCTCAAAGACACCAACTGGCTACTTGGTGGGAAGTTATACATTGTAGTCCTTTGATCTTGGAGGGGCCAAATATCTGTTCTGACAGAAGAGACAAATACTGAGGGTATGGGCTTTTCCAACTGCTGGGCCTCAGTCAATACAAATTTACAGATTGGTTGATTCATTGTCATGAAACCCCATGGGACATATGTGGTCCATCAGGTAACTTGCATTAGTCCAAATGGTCAGGCTTTTATACCAACATCTTTATGACTCTTTGCATAAAGGCCACACTCAGAAGGCTATGCCCTTGAGTGAGGTACCTCACTGTGATGAAGGCAGGCTCTGAAGGATGTGTGAGCTGGCGGCTATTTGCTTACAGCTGTGTAGCAGTTACTTTCACAAAGGGAGATCCCTGTGCCCACCATGCTGTGTATGAATCATTCAAGAAATATTTATCAAGTACCGTACTAGGTATCATTTACTGTGTCAGAAACATAGATTATTAAAAAAAAAAAAAAAAAAGAAAAAGGAGGAGGAAGAAAACAGATGTAGGCTTCAATTTCGAAGAACTTAATGTGAAAATTGATAGTCAAGCCAGTGCTTCTAACAGCATGTAATGAGATCAATGAAAGTAATGTTCTTTGGTAGTCTAAGAGTATCGAGAATGGCACTTCACTCAGACTGAAGAATAGGGATATTTCCTAAAAATTGAGTATTTAAGATGAATATTGGAGTAAATTTTAATGTAGATAAGAATTAGGTAGAGTAGGGTGCCAGGGTGGCTCAGCGGGTTAAGCCGCTGCCTTCAGCTCAGGTCATGAACTCCGAGTCCTTGGGTCGAGCCCCACATCAGGCTCTCTGCTCAGTGGGGAGCCTGCTTCCTCCTTTCTCTATGCCTGCCTCTCTGCCTGCTTGTGGTCACTCTCAATAAATCTCTCTCAAATAAATAAATAAAATCTTTAAAAAAAAAGAATTAGGTAGAGTATTCAAAGGAATGCTCTATCTTGCAGAAGTGGAAAAGAATCTGATCTGCTTGAGAAAATATTTCAGAGTAACTGGAGTGTAATATTACAATGAGAAATTGAGAACAGGTAAAACTAAAAATATAGGGTATATTTGGGCAATGAAGGAAAAAGCATGACATCAATTGAGTATAACCTGTAGGCAACACAGGGCCACTAAAAAGTATTATTCTGGGGAGTGAAATGATCAGAATTATACTCTAGGATATTTACTCTGGCAACAATATATAGAATGACTGTAGTGAAGTGAGCCAAAGTACAATTACTTTAGTAAGATAGGTGAGAAAAAAATGGAGACTTAAAACAATGATAGCTTTTACTACATAGAATTATCTTTTAAGATATTTCAGTTAAAAATAATTTTACTTTTGGAGCACCTGGGTGACTCAGTGGCTTAAAGCCTCTGCTTTTAGCCCAGGTCATGATCCAAGGGTCCTGGGATTGAGCCCCTTCCCTCCCCCAACTACCTACCCCCGCCTGCCTCTCTGCCTACTTGTGATCTCTGTCTCTCAAATAAATAAACAAATAAAATCTTTAAAAAATATTTTACTTTTAAGATTAAATAGTTTATAGTATGTGACCTATACATATTCCCCCAACTACTGATGCTTCAGGGAAGGTTGCTGCAAATGCCAAACACAGATAGCTAGTAACGTCATCATGGTGATTAATTAAGTAACATCATGTAATATCATGCAGTAACATTAGCAACATCATGGTGATTAAGTATGAGAAGGGGAAGGGAGCTGGTTTTGTTTAGGTCATAGGTATCATGTCTGCCCCATATCTGATGCATCTAAGTTGTTTCATGAATATTTTCCATGATAAGGAGACTCTGTAAGGAAACTCCTTTATTCTCTGTGTCTATTCAGGTCAGGAGAATTTTGTAGCCTCTGCCATCCACATTATTTTGAAATTCTTTCAAAAGATTATTCTTTCTTAAAAAAAAAAGTGATTACTCTTTATTCTTTTTAAACTCTTCTCATCATTTCACATACTCTCTTAGGAATATCAAATGGTTCCTGTTTTAGCCAAAGTGTTCAAGTTCAACTAAAAATACTGATTTTCACAAATAAGGTCTACCTGTTCTATTCACTGCTTGTGAAATCATATGCTATCTTCTCTTTGTCTATCTTGAATAATCCCCAGTTGGTAAGTGTGCCCTCCTTGTTTTAAGTTAGTGCTGGACCCCAAGAGCCTCTTCAGAGGTCACTAGATGAAAGATCCCTTTGGAGAAATGTTTTAAAAGATCTATAGACTGCACTTTAAGCAAATGCTTGACTGAAAATGCTCTTTTTTGTAAGTATAGCAAGGTAAGAGCTTTTTCCAGTTTATTGCTACCAAATTCACGTATATAACTTTAACATTCCACCTTTAATTTTCAACAATTAACATATTAGTCATGTCATATTTCTAATAATAAGAAGTGACAGATCTTATTTTCAAGTATCCATAGGACATTTGGAGCTGAGCTGTACCGCATTACTTCTTCTCCTGGGCATACATAAGGAATATATTATCGTGTACTTTGTAATTGTTGTGACATCCAGACTATACGCAACTCAGTGGAAGTGATCTGTGTCAGGTTTGTGGGATTTTTTTGGGTTTTTTTTTGTTTGTTTGTTTGTTTTTTGCTTCAAGATTTTATTTATTTGACAGAGAGAGACAGCAAGAGAGGGAACACAAGCAGGGGGAGCGGGAGAGGGAGAAGCAGGCTCCCTTTAGATCAGGGAACCCAATGCTGGGCTTGAACCTAGGACCCTGGGATCATGATCTGGTCAAAGACAGACACTTAAGAGCTCAGCCACACAGGTGCCCCCTGTGTCAGTTCTTGATTGGACATTTTAGGAGAGTATGTGTGTCTTCTTCATGTTCTCTTTCTGCTTGTACCAGCTGAATGCAGATGAGAATAGGGCCTCAGAAGATGGCAGAGCCCCAAGATGGAGCCTAAGCCTGTACATGGTAGTTTGAAGAAACTGTTCTGGTGACTTAAACTCTTACCTGGGCATGGTATATGAGCAAGAATAAAATTCTGGCCCTTAATTCACCGAATTTTTAAGTGCTATTTATCTATTTTTGGCTTAGCTGATCGATAAAATTTTGAAGCACGCTTTTGGCTGAGCTTATTTCTATAACCTTATTCCATTCTCACACTTAAAACTTCAGTGGTCTAAGAGTAAGGTCCAAACTTCTTTGCCCGATCCCTAAACACCTATATAAACTGGTTTCGTTCTATCTTTCCAGTATCACCTTTTACCACCGGTTCTTCCTGATACTAAATTGCTTTCTACTTCCTTAAAGTATCATGGTTCTACAAGCTTCTTTATTTACTCTCAGGATACATTATTCCCTTCGAATCAAAGGTCTTCATCTGTGCTTGCTTAGGTTTTCCCATTTGTCCTTCAAAGCCCTAATATGAGTGGCTCTTTGGCAGCTCAGTGCAACATGAATTGCTCTTTCCTGGATTCTTTCAAGTCCTACATGTGTATCATTGCTATAAGACTTAGAACTTTTTATTGTAATTATTTGTTTATGTACCTATTTTTTATTCTGTACAGTGAATTATTTAGTGGGAAACAGTCCATATTCATCTCTACATGCAATATATATAGAAAAGATAAATTAGTCGTACCTATTTAAAAGAATAGATGACCTACAAATTAATCATTTAAATTTTCTTTTATCTGAATGTTTAATTTTATTGACTCAAACCCACTTATATTTAAGTTCAATTCCTTACTCCCTTATCAGCCATCTACATAGAGTCTCCTTAGAGAGTAGTAAATAAACTTACACTCTGCAATTTATACCTACTCAACTTGTAAAATCTAATTTTTCTCTTACCATTTAAAAAAATTCTTAACAATAGTAATAAAAATATTTCTAAGGTGGGTAATAAAAATATAACTGATATGTCTTTCTCCCCAGTAACCTCAAACCCTTCAGCTACCTAAAGCCATCCAGTTATTTAATATTTAGTTAAAATTGGCTTGACCATTATTGCTCCTATGGTGGAAAACACATCTCTCCTAAAGATGGACACAAAACACTATTTTTTTAAGGATTTTTGTCCCAAAGTCCATGTTGAGATTCCTTTTCATCTCAGACATATCCTATCTGTTTTCTGCATCATGCCAGCCTGTCGGACTTTATTCTGATCTCTTCTTTCTTCAAAATATGACTTAAATCAAGGCTAACTTAAGGCCTTAAAACTAGAAAGATATGGTATTGTCACACAAAGCTTTAATCTGAAAATTAGACATCTTGATTTTAACAGCTTACTAATCATTCCTGCTCCTAAAATTAAAATTGGCTACTTTTGTCTATACAGATTTCACCTCTCAATATGTCCTTGCATCATGCCCTTCCCTTTTAACCTTCTCCCTTTTTCAATCTAGATACTCTCCCATAAAACTCCACATTCCAGCTTTTTTTCAGGAAAGTTGTATACAGTTTTCCATAAAATTTGATTAAAAATTTAGTGATGCATTGTATCTCATTTATCTTATTAGCATGAAGTATGGTGTCTCTTAAGACTTTTAACTCCCTACAAAATGGCTAAGAAATAATAGGTCTCTCAAACCAAAGGACTGGTGGTTCTCATTTCTGAAGGTATCATGGAACAAACTGGAGTATGTTCAGTTTATGCTGTGGCTGGCTATTAAAGCCATGGATTCACTACTTAAGTTTAATCCTAGGCAGTGAGTGGACACTTCTTCAAACTGAATGATGTCAGTCCTAAATCCATGTAGAAGCTCAAAGGAAACCCAAGGTTGGACTCTAAGAATATTTTACTTTTATGCCCACTCAGATTTCCCTTTGCTCCTCAGAGCAGTTCACTGTGCTAGAGTCTCTGCATATCTATAGGTTTTGAGATCTACATGAGACAGACCAGAATCAGGTCTACTACACATTGTTAGCCATAGATATATTGTTCAATAATTAAACTCCCTCTTCTCTTGAGATAATATTATTTACGGACCTATTTACCTTTCCTTTCTTTTGACCTTTGCCATCTCTAGTACGTTGGAATCTTTCAAGGGCAAATTTATTTTGTCTTTCCTTCCTAAAAATTTTCTTTCCTTATTACACGAATTGCCCATATATCTTGCCAGTGAGAGGTTTAGATATTTTCTCACAACCCTACACTCTGAGTAAAGTCTAACCAGCCCAGTGGTGCCAAAACATCTTAAGAGAGAAATTAGTTGCTTCAAATATCACTAGTAATTAGAGTCAATTAAAAGAAATCAGTAGACTGGTTTAATTCCAAAATTTACTTCATTTAGTGCAGCCAGAAATATACAATTCAATAAGTGGAAGGTTTATTTTCTCTGACTGTAAATTTTTTACACAGTGAATTCCATTTTATCCTCAAATCAACTTTTTCATTGTGTTCTGCATAAGCACCTCTTAAAAGCCATCTCTCTTGTTCTTAATTTTTAAGTAGTCAGAGTGTCAAAATTGTGCATTCTTTCCTTGTTATCATTCCATTGTATTCAAAGAACCAGTAATGCAGCCATGTTCTTGGACTGATTCATGTTTATCTAGTTCTATGCATATGATTAAATTCTAAATGTTGTGGTCGGCACAACAACACGACCAGGGTCGAGAGGGTAAGAGGATGGTGAGATGAAGACAAGACATAAAGAGATGGGGACAGGAGGGACACAGTGGATGATGTCCAAGCAGTGCCAATTTTATTCAAGGCTGTGAGGCATTATATAGCTAACAGAAACAATTATAAGGAAGTATAGATTTTCGGTTGATTGCTCATACACACGTAACATCCACATGAAACCCCTCAAGCTTTTACAAAACCCATTTCCCAAGCGCTGGTAGCAGACCTTCTGACGCCAGTAACTTTTGTCTACTTAGCTAATCTTTAACTAACAATTCACGAGTTTACAATGGTACAATTTATGACCCGTGCAAGTACAGGGTAATCTTGTAACAGTTAAATGTGCAACCCAGTTTTGCCTCTAATATGTGCAGGCAGTCACGTCAACGAGTCTTAGGGTCCCTAGCTCAAGCTCTTTCTCAAGCGCGACTCAACTGGTATTTAGGAGGCATGAGTCAGCTCAGGCTCTTTCTCAAGCACAACTCAACTGATATTCAGGAGGCACAAGTCAGGGCCTGGTTTGATCCCTCGCCTCTAGCTGGGTCCGTGGCTGCCTACATCTAAATACAATAATCTCCCATTATAGGTGGGGGGTTACATTCCAAGACACCCAGTGGATGCCTGAAACTATGGATAGTACCAAACACTATAATTTCTTTTTTCCTATACATACCCATGATAAAGTTTAATTTATAAATTAGGCATAGGAAAAGATTAACAACAGTTAACTAGTAACATAGGACAATTGTAACAATACACTGTAATAAAAGCTATGTGAATGTAGTGTCGCTCTCAAATATCTTACTATATTGTGCTTACCCCTCTTCTTGTAATGATATGAGATGATAAAATGCCTATGTGATGAAATGAAGTGAGGCAGATGACATCAGTACTATGATATAGCACTAGGCTATGACTAACCTTTAATGATATATCAGAAGGATCATCTGCTTCCAGACCATAGTTGACCATGGGTAGCTGAAAACAGAGAAAGCAAAACTATAGATAAGGGAGGGACTACTATATCTCCCAAATTTTTACATACAACATTTCCTCTAAAGATAAATCATAAATGTGTTGATCAGTGGAGTTTATTTCTGACAATACATTTCTTCATAATCAGCACTTCAATTAGCTTATTTATTTAGCAAACTTGAACACATACCCAATTCTGAAGATCAAGCTACCCATTGACACTAATTTTGAATAGCTAGAGGGATTTCTTAATATGATGTTGTATTTTGCTTGGCCTATCATTTCCAACACTAAACAGAATTGCCCTCCATTCCCAAAAGAGAGAAAAAGGAAAAGAAAAATGCCTAGAGCTAGATGGTCTTGATCTTTTATTATGGGTATGAGAATCTGCTAAGGCCTTACAATAATATTCATGTAT
Source organism: Mustela nivalis (assembly GCF_964662115.1). Taxonomy (NCBI): domain Eukaryota; kingdom Metazoa; phylum Chordata; class Mammalia; order Carnivora; family Mustelidae; genus Mustela; species Mustela nivalis. The sequence goes on along the minus strand of NC_139032.1, from coordinate 37,565,407 downwards.
AAATAACAAATCACAGTGTGTAAATAGCATCTCTAATATATTGTCAAGGTGGTAGGAAGCTCATACCACTTTTAGGTCTAAAGGGACAAGAAGAGAGAAGGTTTGATTAATTACCAGGGATAATGGCTCTTGGAGAGAACTGCCTAAAGAAGTTGTTGTCTTTTTTTTTTTTTAATTTATTTTTTATTTTCAGCATAATAGTATTCATTATTTTTGCACCACACCCAGTGCTCCATGCAATCCGTGCCTTCTATAATACCCCAATGTTTATCGCAACAATGTCCACGGTCGCCAAACTATGGAAAGAACCAAGATGCCCTTCAACGGATGAATGGATAAGGAAGATGTGGTCCATATACACTATGGAGTATTATGCCTCCATCAGAAAGGACAAGTTGTTGTCTTTGATATGAAAGTAGCAGTCCTACAGTGACCTTACAGGATGGAAAGGAGATTACCACCACCACCACTTCCTTCAGCTCTCCAGTCTTCTGACAAGATTCCATTGGCTAAATGAACTCAAAGTCAGAGATCCGTGGAAATCATTAATATTGTCTATGTTGGTCAGCCTCCCAGTCTCAAAGGAGTGGGAGATGGGTGAAAAATTCATCTTGAAGTCAAAGTGTTAGTATTCAATGCAACACATTTATTAGGTGCCCCAGAAATAGCACTGGTGAAGAATGTTTCTGAATTTTGTATCACTGAAAATTTCTAGATGTATTCTTTACCTATTCAGAAGATCATTTTCTTTTTTTTTTTTTTAAGATTTTATTTATTTATTTGACAGAGAGAGATCACAGTAGGAGAGAGGAAGGGAAGAGATCACAGAGAGAGAGGAAGGGAAGCAGGCCCCCTGCTGAGCAGAGAGCCCGATGTGGGACTCGATCCCAGGACCCTGAGATCATGACCTGAGCCGAAGGCAGCGGCTTAACCCACTGAGCCACACAGGTGCCCCCCAGAAGATCATTTTCAAGCAGTGACAAAGTTTTGCTGTCCAACCTTAGTTTCCAATTATGTCTTCTGTATCCTTACAATGCCTTATTCTGTGACTTTGGTTCCTTATTTTAGAAAAGAGTTGCCTTTAATTTAAAACTCCTCTGATATTTTATTTTAGGATAACAGGGCATAAATTATGGCATACACTGCTTCTTTTTAGGAGACTATCAGTGAGAAAGACCATATATTGACTTTTTTAGAAAACCAAATGTAAAAAAGAAAAAATTACTTTGTACTTCTTTCTATTTCCTGTAATCTCCTATGTATCTTGCTTCTCTCATTTCTGCTTCTTTGTCCCTGTTTTTCTAGGTTTTTGCTACATGTGATTGAAAGCATCTGTATTTTCAATTTGAACCTCTCTTCCTATAGGACCATGACAGTTCCTTTCTTAAGTCCTTCTCATATATTCAGAATACTACTCAAAAAAAAACCAAACAACTATACACACACACACATACATACACACACACACACACACACACACACACACACACACACATATATATATGTATATATATTTATATATTATAAAATTTTATATTATATTATATATAATTATGCATAATTATATATAATATAATATACATGAAAAACATATATAAACATTTATAAATATTTTCACCTTTAGGGTAGACACTGCTTGATCTAGTATTAGAAATTGTGGATATTCCCTTCAGAGCAGTGTTCTGTATTGAAAGATAACTGACAAAGCTATCTAGTAAAGCCATAGCATGAATCTTTTTTTTTTTTTTCAGGTCAGTTAGACTACCTTCCCTTTTTTAAGACCAAAGTCTCTTCCTCTTAAAATTTCATTACAGGGGCGCCTGGGTGGCTCAGTGGGTTAAGCCGCTGCCTTCGGCTCAGGTCATGATCTCAGGGTCCTGGGATCGAGTCCCACATCGGGCTCTCTGCTCAGCAGGGAGCCTGCTTCCTTCTCTCTCTCTCTGCCTGCCTCTCAGTGTACTTGTAATTTCTCTCTGTCAAATAAATAAATAAAATCTTTAAAAAAATAAAAAAATAAAAAAAAAATTTCATTACAGAACAAGTTTTGAGGTGCTGTTTCCTAAAGTCCAATGGTTCACAAAAACACTTTATTAGGAGTATCTCTAGTAAATATTTTCTGAAACATCATTATTAGCATTTCCCCACCCTAGAAAACTTTTGTTCTGTGACTTCCTGGAACAAATTTTTGAACAAAAGTACAGAGACTGTGACTAAAAAGAAGTGCACATTTGGCAATCACATGTGGGTGATTCTTTAAGATTTTCATAATTTATATTGTATACCCGCTCAAGAACTACCATAATATCTAGTGTCAATTGATTTTGATATGAAAATCTATTGATTTAAAGTAATAGAAATTATTTTTAACTTCTAATATTTACAATATTTTTAATGAGGGAGGATACATGCATATATAAAGTTTACAGCTAGCTGTAGTTTGAAAACACTGTTTTCTTACAAGGACTTTCTGGGAATAATAAATCATAGCACAAATTCCCCTAACACCACAGAAGATGAATCTTCTGTTTTGTAAGATACAGTAAGCAAACATTTTGTCAAATATTTGTCACTTCTAAACAAGGTTTACTTATTTCTCAACCTGGGACTATGGGGTACATACTATTTAATTCTTTCTTCCCTCTTCTCCCCCAATGAGATAACTCACATTTTAGTTTCTGTCACTTGCAACATCCACTTCTGGTATAAAAATACCTATCTGCATTATATATTCTGCAGATAACTTAAAGTCCTACTATGGGCTTAAAGAGATAGAAGTCTATTTGTTTTACACAGTAAGTTATCTGGGGATAAGCAATCCAACATTGCCAGGGAACAAGGGCCCTCCCATCTTCTGGCCATTCATTCTTAGTATATATATCTTCCTCTTATCATGTACCATATTATGATTACTTAGTGAAAGCTACATCTTTGTCCTTTCCTGAGGGAATGAAGAACACTGAGCAAAATGCAGAATGTAAATTAGTGAAGAGTGAGTGATTAAAAAAAAAAAAAGATACATTTTTCTTGTAGGACTTCTGCTTATTATATATTATAGACCAAAACTGTGATCCAAGTTTGGCCCAATGAGGGAAAATGAAGAGAAGAGGCTGTAAATATTGTCAGTGGTATTTGTTTAGCCAGCCTAGAGCATTTGCCCCAGGAGTGAAATTGCGGATTTTATAATTTTATCAAGGAAATTAATTTCAAAGCAATTCCAAAGATGACACAAAGACATTATAGGATACATAAGTGATTTTTAATACTTTCTTTTTAAGCACTGATTTTCTTTAAAACTTAAGCAAAACTTATGTACATCCTGATAATTTAATGACACTGCTATCTACATTTTTAAGAATCATGTGGTATCAAAAACATACCTATATATTTTTTTTTATTATTTTTTATAAACATATATTTTTATCCCCAGGGGTACAGGTCTGTGAATCGCCTGGTTTACACACTTCACAGCACTCACCATAGCACATACCCTCCCCAATGTCCATAACCCCACCCCCCTTCTCCCAACAACAACAACAACAACAAAAATACCTATATAGCCCAGACCCATGTATGTCACCAACAAACGAAGGAAGCTTTCAGATAATAGTGATACACTATTCATTCTGTGGGGGAAGATGAAACTGGAGTGTTTTCTGAGACACATAGCTCATATCCAGGAGATAGATACTCACATGTTTGGGTCACAATGGTTAGTGGGTTGTGAAACTAGTTTAGTGGATCTTAACTAGGATAAAAATTTATTATACAACATGAGAAACTTCTGGGAGAAATATAAGATGCTACTAGTAATTACACTTTGTCAATAGACAAACCAGAATTTTCCTGTGAAAGCTGGTATTTATGGCCACTTTAGTCATGAGCAATATTTGTAAATGAGATACAAAAAAGAAATAGAATAGAATACACATTGATAAAGTAATCACACAATTAAAGACGTTGTTGTTATTGTTGTTGGTGGTGGTGGCATTTGCTGAATATACTTAACTGTGGAAGCTGCAGACAAAATGCTAATCCTTGGGCTAGAGCATAACCACAAAGCATACAAAAAAAAAATTAGAGAAAGAAATGTGATAAAGATTTCTAACTGACTCAGTCACTGACTCTAATTTTTCTCAAGGAAAACAAAACTATTGCCTATGAGAGATTCTTAAATAGTTCAGAAGAGACTATTAAAAATGTTAAAAATCTAGGACCTCTTTAGGTAGTTATTTGTGTTATTATTAATGAGCACATCACCTCATATATATATATATATTGTGTGTGTGTGTGTCTGTGTGAACATTTGAGTTCTACTCTCATAATAAAACAACCAATGGGTCAGAGAAGAAATCAAAAGAGAAATCAGGTTTTTTTGTTTTGTTTTGTTTTTTTAACATCTTCTGGAAGATTGGAGAAAAGGTGAAGTTAAGAGTAATGAATCCTGGGGCACCTGAAGGGCTCAGTTTGTTAAGCATCTAACTCTTGATTTTGGCTCAGGTCATCATCTCAGGGTCATGGGATTGAGATCCACATTGTGGGGTGGGAGAAAGCTATGCTCAGCAGGGAGTCTGGAAATTTTTTTCTCCCTCTCCTTCTGCCTTTATCTCCACATGTGTGCACTCTCTCTCTCTCTAAAATAAATAAATAAATCTTTAAAAAAGGCAGTGAATCTAAACATTAGTAAAGATACTCAGACAAGACTACACAATCTTGAGAAACGGACATCAAATTCACTTAGAATCTGTGTAGGCAGGACAAATTTCACAATTCATTGTTCATTGAACCCCCAAAAGTAGTTACCTTTTCCCTTAAACTTAGTTTTCCTATTAAAAATATTTAAGAAAGGGATGGAGAAAAAGTGATTGTTTACCCACTATGAACAAAAAAAGTCAGAGGAGACAATTTTACTTACACTGTATTAGTAGCAGCTGAAGAGGTTAGAAGATGACTTATCATAAATGTAAAGTCCTTTTCTGCCAGAGTAGATAAGACTAAATTTAGCCCAACCTCCTTTACCTTGGAATCAAATCTAAATATTGGAGGGCTTGCATGGCACCAACGCATGTGTGTGGACTACACCAGTCTCTGATTGTCTCCATATCCATATCCATATCTTCATGTTTTTTGCATCAGCCATCACCTGTCCTGGTATCAGGCATTGATCAACTTAGACCATTTGCTGGATTTGGTGTCTAAACTAGACACTTCTGTGTGATGGCTGAGGGAAATGCAATGATTCAAAACCTCTCTACTGCTCTCTTAAAATCTCTGTGCCTAGACACTCTCCATGGAGCTTGAAAAAGAATGCAAAATCCAAGAGCTCTAAGTAATATTCACTGACATCCACATTCTCAGCAATTTGTGGTTGATTATCCCTTCTCCAATCCTGGGAAAACATTTACTAGTTTTGAGAGATGAGAAAAGAATCTAAATATTGCCCTCCTAAAACCTCAAATCTATTAACTAAATAATTTATTTTTACTTTATTTTGGAAACTAAATCAAGAAAACTTCTTTGTTTCTTTATACATTCTCATATCATTCCTTTGAATTGAAAAAATAGAAATTATTTTAAAAAGGGAAAAGGCTAAGAAGAAAAATGACGTGTCAATTTATATTTCAGAAATTTTATGTGTATATTTAGAATACATATTATTTGTAAAATAAAATTATATATTATTTGGTATACATTTTTAAGGATTTATTTATTTATTTATTTATTTATTCATTTGTTTATTTTAGAGAGAGACAGCACAGTGGGAGGGGCAGAGGGAGAGAGAGAGAATTTCAGGCAGACTTCGTACCAAGTGTGGAGCCCCATGTGGGACTCAATCTCACAACACTGAGATCATGATCTGAGCCAAAACCAAGAGTTGGATGCTTAACTGATGGTGCCACCCAAGCTCCCCTTATGTGCAGATTTATGAAATGAGATAATTGAGAATGCTATACATTTATAAATATATATATTTATAAAATAAGACTATAATATAGGACTTGCATTTCAACTTTTTTTTCCTAGTTTTACTGAGAGATATTTAACTAACATCACTGTGTAAGTTTAAGGCATATAGCATGATCATTTGATTTACATATATTAGACGTGATTACCAAAACAAGTCCAGCTAATATCCATCTTGTATAAGTATAACAAAAAGAAAATGAAAACCGGATAAATATTTCTCTTTATTATAAGAACTCGGAATTTACTGTCTTAACAGCTTCTCTACATATGATACAACAGTGTTAGCTATATTTATCATGTTATACATTATACCCTAGTATTTATTTATCTTAAAATTGAAAGTTTAATCTTTTTGAGCAAATTCCTTTGATTTCCTCTGCCCCTACTCTGTGTCTCTGGTAATCTAAGTCTGATCTCTTTCTATGGGTTTGTATTTGGGTTCCACACATAAGTAAGGTCACACAGTATTTATTTTTCTCTGATTTATTTCATTTAGCATAATATCTTCATGATCCAACTATGTTGCTGCAAATGGTAGGATTTCTTTGTTATGGCTGAATAATATTCCATTGTGTAAATATATACCAAAACTTTTTTTTTTCTTCATCTTATATATTTTTTTAATTTTTTATTTTTTATAAACATATATTTTTATCCCCAGGGGTACAGGTCTGTGAATCACCAGGTTTACACACTTCACAGCACTCACCAAAGCACATACCCTCCCCAATGTCCATAATCCCACCCCCTTCTCCCAAACCCCCTCCCCCCAGCAACCCTCAGTTTGTTTTGTGAGATTAAGAGTCACTTATGGTTTGTCTCCCTCCTAATTCCATCTTGTTTCATTGATTCCTCTCCTACCCACTTAAGCCCCCATGTTGCATCACCACTTCCTCATATCAGGGAGATCATATGATAGTTGTCTTTCTCTGCTTGACTTATTTCACTAAGCATGATACGCTCTAGTTCCATCCATGTTGTCGCAAATGGCAAGATTTCATTTCTTTTGATGGCTGCATAGTATTCCATTGTGTATATATACCACCTCTTCTTGATCCATTCATCTGTGGATGGACATCTAGGTTCTTTCCATAGTTTGGCTATTGTGGACATTGCTGCTATAAACATTCGGGTGCATGTGCCCCTTTGGATCACTACGTTTGTATCTTTAGGGTAAATACCCAATAGTGCAATTGCTGGGTCATAGGGCAGTTCTATTTTCAACATTTTGAGGAACCTCCATGCTGTTTTCCAGAGTGGCTGCACCAGCTTGCATTCCCACCAACAGTGTAGGAGGGTTCCCCTTTCTCCACATCCTCGCCAGCATCTGTCATTTCCTGACTTGTTGATTTTAGCCATTCTGACTGGTGTGAGGTGATATCTCATTGTGGTTTTGATTTGTATTTCGCTGATGCCAAGTGATATGGGGCACTTTTTCATGTGTCTGTTGGCCATCTGGATGTCTTCTTTGCAGAAATGTCTGTTCATGTCGTCTGCCCATTTCTTGATTAGATTATTTGTTCTTTGGGTGTTCAGTTTGCTAAGTACTTTATAGATACTGGACACTAGTCCTTTATCTGATATGTTGTTTGCAAATATCTTCTCCCATTCTGTCAGTTGTCTTTTGATTTTGTTAACTGTTTCCTTTGCTGTGCAAAAGCTTTTGATCTTGATGAAATCCCAATAGCTCATTTAGCCCTTGCTTCCCTTGCTTTTGGCGTTGTTCCTAGGAATATGTTGCTGCGGCTGAGGCCGAAGAGGTTGCTGCCTGTGTTCTCCTCAAGGATTTTGATGGATTGCTTTCACACATTGAGGTCCTTCATCCATTTTGAGTCTATTTTTGTGTGTGGTGTAAGGAAATGGTCCAATTTCATTTTTCTGCATGAGGCTGTCCAATTTTCCCAGCACCATTTATTGAGGGGCTGTCTTTTTTCCATTGGACATTCTTGCATGCTTTGTCGAAGTTTAGTTGACTGTAGAGTTGAGGGTCTATTTCTAGGCTCTCTATTCTGTTCCATTGATCTATGTGTCTGTTTTTGTGCCAGTACCATGCTGTCTTGAGGATGACAGCTTTGTAATAGAGCTTGAAGTCCGGAATTGTGATGCCACCAACGTTGGATTTCTTTTTCAATATCCCTTTGGCTATTTGAGGTCTTTCAGGTTCCATATAAAATTTAGAATTATTTGTTCCATTTTTTTGAAAAAGAAGGATGGTACTTTGATAGGAATTGCATTAAACATGTAGATTGCTTTAGGTAGCATAGACATATTCACAATATTTATTCTTCCAATCCAGGAGCATTGATAGGAATTGCATTAAACATGTAGATTGCTTTAGGTAGCATAACATATTCACAATATTTATTCTTCCAATCCAGGAGCATGGAACATTTTTTAATTTCTTTTTGTCTTCCTCAAATTCTTTCATGAGTACTTTATAATTTTCTGAGTATAGATTCTGTGTCTCTTTGGTTAGATTTATTCCTAGGTATCTTATGGTTTTGGGTGCAATTGTAAATGTGATTGACTTTTTAATTTCTCTTTCTTCTGTCTTGCTGTTGGTGTAGAGAAATGCAAGTGATTTCTGTGCCTTGATTTTATATCCTGGCACTTTCCTGAATTCCTGTATTAGTTCTAGCAGTTTTGGAGTGGATTCTTTTGGGTTTTCCACATACAATATCATATCATCTGCGAAGAGTGATAATTTGACTTCTTCTTTGCTGATTTGGATGCCTTTAATTTCCTTTTGTTGTCCGATTGCTGAGGCTAGGACCTCTAGTACTATGTTGAATAGCATTGGTGAAAATGGACATCCCTGCCATGTTTCTGACCTTAGCGGAAAAGCTTTCAGTATTCCTCCATTGAGAATGATATTTGCAGTGGGTTTTTCATAGATGGCTTTGATGATATTGAGGTATGTGCCCTCTATCCCTACACTTTGAAGAGTTTTGATCAGGAAGGGATGCTGTACTTTGTCAAATGCTTTTTCAGCATCTATTGAGAGTATCATATGGTTCTTGTTCTTTCTTTTATTGATGTGTTGTATCACATTGACTGATTGCGGAAGTTGAACCAACCTTGCAGCCCTGGAATAAATCCCACTTGGTCGTGGTGAATAATCCTTTTAATGTACTGTTGAATCCTATTGGCTAATATTTTGTTGAGTATTTTCGCATCTGTGTTCATCATGGATATTGGTCTATAGCTCTCTTTTTTGATGGGATCCTTGTCTGGTTTTGGGATCAAGGTGATGCTGGACTCATGAAATGAGTTTGGAAGTTATCCTTCCATTTCTATTTTTTGGAACAGTCTCAGGAGAATAGGAATTAGTTCTTCTTTAAATGTTTGGTAGAATTCCCCCGGGAAGCCGTCAGGCCCTGGGCTTTTGTTTGTGGGAGATTTTTAATGACTGTTTCAATCTCCTTACTGGTTATGGGTCTGTTCAGGCTTTCTATTTCTTCTTGGTTCAGTTGTGGTAGTTTATATGTTTCTAGGAATGCATCCATTTCTTCCAGATTGTCAAATTTATTGGCGTAGAGTTGCTCATAGTATGTTCTTATAATACTTTGTATTTCTTTGGTGTTAGTTGTGATCTCTCCTCTTTCATTCATGATTTTATTTATTTGGGTTCTTTCTCTTTTCTTTTTTATAAGTCGGGCCACGGATTTATCAATTTTATTAATTCTTTCAAAGAACCAGCTCCTAGTTTCGTTGATTTGTTCTATTGTTTTTTTGGTTACTATTTCATTGATTTCTGCTCTGATCTTTATGATTTCTCTTCTCCTGCTGGGCTTAGGGTTTCTTTCTTGTTCTTTCTCCAGCTCCTTTAGGTGTATGGTTAGGTTGTGTACCTTAGACCTTTCTTGTTTCTTGAGAAAGGCTTGTACCGCTATATATTTTCCTCCTAGGACTGCCTTTGTTGTGTCCCACAGATTTTGAACCATTGTATTTTCATTATCATTTGTTTCCATGATTTTTTTCAATTCTTCTTTAATTTCCCGGTTGACCCATTCATTCTTTAGAAGGATGCTGTTTAGTCTCCATGTATTTGGGTTCTTTCCAAACGTCCTTTTGTGCTTGAGTTCTAGCTTTAGAGCATTGTGGTCTGAAAATAGGCAGGGAATGATCCCAATCTTTTGATACCGGTTGAGTCTTGATTTAGGACCGAGGATGTGATCTATTCTGGAGAATGTTCCATGTGCACTAGAGAAGAATGTGTATTCTGTTGCTTTGGGATGAAATGTTCTGAATATATCTGTGATGTCCATCTAGTCCAGTGTGTCGTTTAAGGCCTTTATTTCCTTGCTGATCTTTTGCTTGGATGATCTGTCCATTTCAGTGAGGGGAGTGTTAAAGTCCCCTACTATTATTGTATTATTGTTTAAGTGTTTCTTTGTTTTTGTTATTTATTGGTTTATATAGTTGGCTGCTCCCACGTTGGGGGCATAGATATTTAAAATTATTAAATCTTCTTGTTGAACAGACCCTTTGAGTATGATATAGTATCCTTCCTCATATTTTATTATAGTCTTTGGCTTAAAATCTAATTGATCTGATACAAGCATTGCCACTCCTGCTTTCTTCTGATGTCCATTAGCATGGTAAATTCTTTTCCACCCCATCACTTTAAATCTGGAGGTGTCTTCGGGCTTAAAATGAGTTTCTTGGAGGCAACATATAGATGGGTTTTATTTTTTTATCCATTCTGATATTCTGTGTCTTTTGACAGGGGCATTTAGCCCATTAACATTCAGGGTAACTATTGAGAGATATGAATTTAGTGCCATTGTATTGCCTGTAAGGTGACTGTTACTGTGTATGGTCTCTGTTCCTTTCTGATCTACCACTTGTAGGCTCTCTCTTTGCTTAGAGGACCCCTTTCAATATTTCCTGTTGAGCTGGTTTGGTGTTTGCAAATTCTTTCAGTTTTTGTTTGTCCTGGAAGCTTTTAATCTTTCCTTCTATTTTCAATGATAGCCTAGCTGGATATAGTATTCTTGGCTGCATGTTTTTCTCATTTAGTGCTCTGAAAATATCATGCAAGCTCTTTCTGGCCTGCCAGGTCTCTGTGGATAAGTCAGCTGCCAATCTAATATTTTTACCATTGTATGTTACAGACTTCTTTTCCCGGCCTGCTTTCAGGATTTTCTCTTTGTCACTGAGACTTGTAAATTTTACTATTAGGTGACGGGGTATGGGCCTATTCTTATTGATTTTGAGGGGTGTTCTCTGAACCTCCTGAATTTTGATGCTCGTTCCCTTTGCCATATGGGGGAAATTCTCCCCAATAATTCTCTCCAGTATACCTTCTGCTCCCCTCTCTCTTTCTTCTTCTTCTGGAATCCCAATTATTCTAATGTTGTTTCGTCTTATGGTGTCACTTATCTCTCGAATTCTCCCCGCGTTGTCCAGTAGCTGTTTGTCCCTCTTTTGCTCAGCTTCTTTATTCTCTGTCATTTGGTCTTCTAGATCACTAATTCTTTCTTCTGCCTCATTTATCCTAGCAGTGAGAGCCTCCATTTTTGATTGCACCTTATTAATAGCTTTTTTGATTTCAACTTGTTTAGATTTTGGTTCTTTTATTTCTCCAGAAAGGGCTTTTATATATCTCGAGAGGGTTTCTCTAATATCTTCCATGCCTTTTTCGATCCCGGCTAGAACCTTGAGAATTGTCATTCTGAACTCTAGATCTGACATATTACCAATGTCTTTATTGATTAGGTCCCTAGCCTTTGCTATTGCCTCTTGTTCTTTTTTTTGTGTTGAATTTTTCTGTCTTGTCATTTTGTCCAGATAAGAGTATATGAAGGAGCAAGTAAAATACTAAAAGTGTGGCAACAACCCCAGGAAAATATGCTTTAACCAAATTAGAAGAGATCCCAAATCGTGACTGGGGAGAAAGGGGATAAAAAGAGGTTCAAAAAGGAAGAAATAAAAAAAAAAGAAAAAAGAAAAAAGAAAAGAAAATAATTAAAAAAAAAGAAAATAAAAATATAAAAAAGAAAAAATATATATATTAGATAAGCTGGTTAAAAAACGTTAAAAAAGAAAAAGGTTAAAAAAAAATTTACCAGAAGGTGTGAAAAAAAACAAAAAATGAAAAAGAAAAAAATTAAATTAACTGCAAGACTAAAAAAAAAAAAAATCACCGGGAAAAATCCATGAGTTCTGTGCTTTGCTTTTTCCTCCTCTGGAATTCTGCTGCTCTCCTTGGTATTGAAACCACACTCCTTGGTAGGTGAACTTGGTCTCGGCTGGATTTCTTGTTGATCTTCTGGGGGAGGGGCCTGTTGTAGTGATTCTCAAGTGTCTTTGCCCCAGGCGGAATTGTACCGCCCTTAGCAGGGGCCCGGGGTGAGTAATCCGCTTGGGTTTGCTTTCAGGAGCTTTTGTTCCCTGAGCGCTTTCTGTAGAGTTCCAGAGGACGGGAATACAAACGGTTGCCTCCTGGTTTCCGGCCTGGAGGAGCCGAGAGCCCAGGGCCCCACTCCTCAGTGCGCCCTCAGAGAACAGCGCCCAGTTACTCCCCTCTGGGTGACCTCCAGCCGCGTTTTGAGCTCACCGAGCCTGGGACTGGTTCAAGATAACCCCGAGCTGCGAGCTTACTGTCGGCTCTGTCTCTGTAGCCAGCTTTCCTGTTCCAATACCCGCAAGCTCTGCGACACTCAGACACCCCCAATCCTTCTGTGACCCTGTGGGACCAGAGGCCACGCTGACCCTGCGTGGGCTTCGCTCCGGTTTAGCCTCTGGAGCGATGTCCCTCAGGGGAACAGACTTTTAAAAGTCCTGATTTGTGCGCCGTTGCTCTGCCGCTTGCCGGGAGCCGGCCCCTCCCCCCGGGGTCTATCTTCCCGTCGCTTTGGATTCACTTCTCCGCCGGTCCTACCTTTCAGAAAGTGGTTGTTTTTCTGTTTCCAGAATTGCTGTTCTTCTTCTCTTCGATCTGCCGATGGATTTTCAGGTGTTTGCAATCTTTAGATAAGCTATCTAGCTGATCTCCCGCTAGCTGAAGTAGTCTCAGCCTGCTACTTCTCCGCCATCTTGACTCCTCCCTCCACCAAAACTTTTTTTATCCATTTATTCACCTATAGACACTTGGGTCATTTCCATGTCTTGGTTGTTTTAAGTAATCAGGGGTACAGATATCTCTTAGTTAGTGTTTTCCTTTCATTTGGATATATTCCCAGGAGTGGAATTACCAAATCATATGGTAGTCCTGATTTTAATTTTTTGAGGATCCTCCATACTCTTCCATACTGGCATTACAATTTAAACTCCACCAACAGTGTACAAGGGTTCTCTTTTCTCCATACTCACAGCTGCATTCTTTATTTTTCATTTTTTTTAAAGATTTTATTTATTCATTTCACAGACAGAGATCACAAGTAGGCAGAGATGCAGGCGAGAGAGTGGACGAAGGAGGCTCCCTGCTGAGCAGAAAGCCTGATGCGGGGCTCCGTCCCAGGACCTTGGGATCATGACCCAAGCCGAAGACAGAGGCTTTAACCCACTGAGCCACCCAGGCACCCCTATTTTTTATCTTTTGATAATGGCTATTCTAACAGGCATGAGGTGATATCTCATTGTAGTTTTAATTTGCATTTTACTAGTTACTGGTTATATTGAGATTTCCTGTATTTGTTAGCTTTTTCTATGTCTTTGGAGAAATGTTTATCCAGGTCCTTTGCCCATTTTTAATTGGATTATTTGTGTTTTTTGCTGTTGAGTTGTGTGTTTTTTCTACATTTTGGATATTAATCCAAGGGGTATTAATCCCTTATCAAATACACAATTTGAAAATATATTTTCCCATTCCTAGGATACTGCTGTTATGGCCTTTTTCTGGGCAAAGCAACTCTTGGAACTTTGAGGACAGGGATGGGGGGGTGGTTGGTGGCTGAGAACAGTTGGATAGGATGGCTGGCTTAGTTCTGTACCCAACTGAGACTGTAGAATGGGTATTAAGGAGGGCATGTATTGCATGGAGCACTGGGTGTGGTGCATGTATCTTGGAACACTGAAAAAAGAAAAAAAAAAGAAAAAGATATAGGCAGAAGACATGAACAGACATTTCTGCAAAAAAGACATCCAAATGGCCAACAGACACATGAAAAATTGCTCAACATCACTCAGCATCAGAGAAATACAAATCAAAAAGCCACAATAAGATACCACCTCACACCAGTCAGAATGGCTAAAATTAACAAGTCAGGAAATGACAGATGTTGATGAGGATGCGGAGAAAGGGGAACCTTCCTACACTGTTGGTAGGAATAAAAGCTGGTGCAGCCATTCCTGAAAACAGTACAGAGGTTCCTCAAACAGTTGAAAATAGAGTTACCCTACAACCCAGCAATCACAGTACTGGGTATTTACCCTAAATATACAAATTCTGTGATCTGAAGGGGCACATACACCCGAATGTTTATAGCAGCAATGTCCACAACAAACTATGTAAAAAAGTTGTCCATCAACAGATGAATGGATAAAGAAGATGTGGTATATATAGAGATATATCTCTCTATATGTAATATATAAGATAAATAAATACTTAGTATATATAAGTATAAATACATAGCATATATAAGATAAATATATATACATATAGTATATATAAGATAAATACAAACTATATATATAAGATAAATAAATCCTATATATAATTTATACTAAACATACATTATATATGCATATATATATGTATATATAATGCAGACATCAAAAAAAAATCTTGCCATTTGCAATGACTTGGATGGAACTAGAGGATATTATGCTAAACAAAATAAATCAATCAGAGAAAGAATATTATCATATGATCTCTCTGATGTAAGGAATTTGAGAGGCAGGACAGGGAGTTATGGGGGGCAGGGAGGGAAAAAATGAAACAAGATGGGACTGAGGAGGGAGAAAAACATGACAATCTCAGGAAGCAAACTGAAGGTTGCTGGGGGCTGGGAGGGGAGAAATAGATGGCTGGGTTAGGGACATTGGAGAGGGTATGTGCTATCGTGAGTGCTATGAATCATGTAAGACTGATGATTCACAGACAGGTACCCCTGAAAAAGAAGTACATTATATGTTAACAACAAGAACAATGGGGCACCAGGGTGGCTCAGTGGGTTAAGCCTCTGCCTTCGGCTCCTGTCATGATCTCAGGGTCCTGGGATCCAGCCCCGCATCGGGCTCTCTGCTCTGCAGGGAGCCTGCTTCCTCCTCTCTCTCTCTGCCTGCCTCTCTGCCTACTTGTAATCTCTGTCAAATAAATAAATAAAAATCTTTAAAAAACAACAACAATAAGTGGCTGAGTCCTATGGATTCACCTGCATCCCCCATGGTGCCATATCTGAGTATGGGTTGCTGCAAAGTGGCCCACAATGCAGGGAAGAGTCTCGGTATCCCCCTGGGTTCTCTTTTTTCCACCAGAAAACGTGGTCTTAGGAGAGACTTCACACGGTGTTGTGCTGACCTGGGATGGTCAATGTGGTCAATTTGTGTCTGCTTTTCTTACCCTTCTAAAGCATTCCATTCTAGTGTAGAAGTGTTTCAGCCTCATCTCCATGTCCAGGATTCTCTTAGTGATGTCGTGTTTTTTAATAACTGTTAGTTGCTCTCCTTTGTGAGGTGGAATGAAGAAAGGAACAACTTATGTCATCATCTTGGTGATGTCATTCTTAACTTTTTTTAATTGAAGTATAGTTGATACACAATGTTGCATTAGTGTCAGGGGTACAACATAGTGATGTGACAAGTCTATATGTTATGCTATGCTCATAACAAGTATAGCTAACATCTGTCATCATACCACATTATTACAATATAAATTGATTATATTCCCTATGCTGTACCTTTTATCCCTGTCTCTTATTCATTCCATAACTGGAAGCCTGTATCTCCTATTCCCCTTCAAGCATTCTGGCTATCTCCCAACCCTCTTCTCTCTGGAAAATATCAGTTTGTTTTCTGTATTTATAGGTTTGTTTTTGCTTTCTGTTTGCTTTGTGTTTTTAGATTCTATATATGAGTGAATTCCTATGATATTTGTCTCTCTCATTTCACTTAACATATTGCCCTCTAGGTCCATCCACATTGTCACAAATAGCAAGATCTTATCTTTTTTATGTCTGAATAATAGTCCATTGTATATACCATGACTTCTTTATTCATTTATTTATCATTGGACACTTAGGTTAGTTCCATATCTATAGTAAAAAATAACTGATTATTACAAAAAAATACTTCAGTGAATACAAGGTATGCATATATCTTTTCAAATTAGTGTTTTCGTTTTCTTTGGGTAAATATTCACTCATGGAATTGTTGAATCATGTGGTATTTCTATTGTAATTTTTGGGGGTACCTCCACACTATTTTCCACAATGGTGACACCAGTTTATATTCTCACCAACAGTGCACAAGAGTTGTCATTCTCAACTTTTTAATTTAATAATACTTTCTCAATTTCTATAAAAAATATAGAAATTAATAATTCACAACATTTAATACTAAATTGAAGACCAAAAAACTTTATTTTATAAATGCTTTTCCTAAATAAAACTAGATTCTTGGTAAATATTTGTTAAACCATTAACTTCTTGCATGATTGACTTGTGGTTGGGTTTCTATATTAATTTCATAAGCTCTGCTACTGAGAAAGTTATGCTTTAACTTTTCCTCTTTTGACACGACTCCAAAATAACTGACCTAAAATTGGGGTAAGGAACTTCACTTTACTTCAATTTTCTTTTCATTGTATATTGTATGATGAAGAGCAGTCTGGGTCATAATAGATATCTTATTAGATCATTGCAGGATGTCTATTTTTAAAACCTCCTGTATTCCTGTTTTAATTCTTTTAAGTTTTTACTAAAATCTTTTTATCAGTTGTTTAATAACTTGATTTAAAATAAAAAAATAATAAGATTGTATTTGTAATCTCAGAAATTCAGAATTGTTCTCCCTCTCCTTCTGTCCTCCCCCTGCTCTCTCTCTCTCTCTCTCTGATAAATAAATAAAATCTTTAAAAATTCAGAATTATTAGTGAAAGGTTAGTTGAGAAATAATCATATAATCAATCCCTAAACTTCTTTCTTCTTGTGTTTGATAGTGGTGATGATGGTAGCATGGGGCAAAAATAATTGGCAAAAAAGATGTAATAGAATTTATCTTAACTCCTCTTTTCTTGTATTGTGTCATCAGGGGAATATAGAAGATAATGGGAGAGAGAGATGTCAATGGCTTAGAAGTGCAGGTGAAGTGGGAGACTACCTCAATAGAAGGAATGTATCATCTTAAATGTAGTTCTGATAGGAAAATGTCAGCTCTCATATAAAAGACCTTTAGAATGGCTCTCATGCTAATAGAATAGTGCAAAATGCTATAGTGCAAACCAGGGAAGGATGGCTATCTTGTGCTGTCAGGAAAGATTTCTCAGAACTGGGTTTTAAAGAGTAAATAACAATTCATCATTTTTAAGTTTCTTGGAAAGAATTTGCACATGCAGAGATAACAGCAAACACACAAAAATACATGGAATAATGGGAGTGCATAAAGTATTGGTTGATTCTAAATGTATGACATAGTGAAAAGCCATGTGTGGAGAGAAAGTGATAGTAAATCAATCCAAAGTGTAGTCTGACTACAGATTGTGAAGGACACTGGGTTAAGTTCTCAAGTTTAAGGACTTTATTCTAGTCATAATATTAAAAATTCAGTATTTGTGAAGGTGGTTCTTTCTAATTTCAGTGAAAACAACATACAAAGAGTTTTTCAAATTATAAATTTGAGATCCTATGTGATTTCTTCTGATGTAACCACTGGCAATGTTTTGAAAATAATTACTATTTAGATCACTATTCAGTAGTTTTCACAACTGACAGAATTTGCTTCAAAACAAGCCTTCAGGGTTCATCTTCAGAGAGTTACACCAAGGAATGTATCAGTGGGCTTCATTCTGGCTTCATTCTTTGCTTAACATCAATGTAAATCTATGGAAAGTCTGAAGGATGCAGAATATTAAGAGCTTACATCATTATCAGTAAGATCCTCTTTTGCATTTTATGTTCTCATTCAGTATGTATATCTTTTCAGAACACAAAAGAAATAACCTTGTTACTTGCCTGTTATATGACCTCTGGTAAAAAAATTTTTTGTAAGTATTTAATTTGCAGCAAGTGTTAGATGAATGTTTTAGAGACAGGTGTGTGATCAGACTGTAGTTTTACCAGAGATCCATTAATTTACTTATGTTTCATTATCTATCCTAACACTTTAGCATAGTTTCAGTACCATGGTATTAACTATTTTCACTCTTCTTAATAAGACATTTTATATTGAACTACCTACAGGATCTAAACCACAAACTGTGCTGCTAACAGAGAAAATAATTTCCATGGGATACAAATGTCAATCATTTTTCAGTTTGCAAATTGAGTCTAAAAGTTTGCAATGATAATGTCATTGTGATTTTTATCCATGCAAGTACTTATGCCATCGTCAATATCTCAATATCTGAAGCCGTTATAGAATTAGACAAGGAGATTGTATTAATGGTAGTCTTCCTAGGACAGCAGCCACACTTCTACTACCTTCCCTATGGTGATGAAATTCCTGAAAATAGCCTGTCAAAAATAAGACAAAGAGCTGGGAAAACTTTATGGCAAATTTAACTGTGAAATAACTGTTTTCTCTATCAAGAGAATTGCGATAAATGTTTTGCAGAATTTAAAAGTCATTCCAAAATTAGTTTCAAAGAATTGACTGCAAATGACAGTCCCCAAATGTGTTTTTTCCTTCTTCTTTTTCTCCTTGTCATTGCCAACTCAGAGCATTAAGAAAATCTAACACTGAAAGGACTACTCCTGTGAGATGTGAAAATAATTATATGTTCTGCCTGAACTGATAGGCAGAGAAACATTCCATCTCAGATTCTGCAAAGCATGTCAATTTCAAGTTTGCATGTTTTCTGATTCTACTACCCACAAGTTGCAGAGCAGTGATTGGAAAACAAAAGCATTATCCCTACAGCAAGGAACCTTGAAAATTGGATAGATGACATACTTTCCCGCATTTAGTGTAAAATAAATGAAAAGTGTTGCTATTTCTTCCTGTAGGTTTTGGGATAGATAATAGAAATAGTTTTGCAAATTTGAGGTTCAATAATTTCCTTATAACAAGTGGGTGCTGTTGCATTAAGAATGGAGTATTAAGAATACATATTTATGGAGTCAATGTGATTAAAAAAATTATAGAGTAGGATTGCATGAAATGAATTTAGTTTTTCATTGACTTCAACTTTTAAATCCAAGTTTATTTCCTATTTAAAAGAAATGTCTGAAAGAATAAATTAGAAGCATTTGAAAACCTTTCCCTTTTGTTTAGTTTATTTGACGCTGTAATATGAGTAATGATTTTGTAAAATTCCCATTAATTTACAACATTCTAATACCTCTTCTCTGTTGTTGACAATTCCCAGGCCCCACTATGATTTTTACCACATATGGTAGGACAAAGACTTTTTTCCCAACCTGACATCAACTTTTATTCTCAGACATTTTTTTCTTGGTTTTGTACAGTGTAATACTGAAATAAAAATAAATAAATAAATAAATAAATAAATAATAAAGTGTTAGCAAAAAAACAAAACAAAACAAATACCTTTATTTTGCCATGGATAAGAATATATTGATGAATGCGATTTTTTAAATAACATTTTCTGATCATAGCAGGAATAAATCTATACTATAGAAAGGAAATAAATATTTGGAAAAGCATTAAAATAAATATTTGGAAAAGCCTCTTACTGAAATTTTTGTAAATTTCAATAGTCTTTTTTTTAAAAAGGTGATGTGTATATAATGTATTATCAGATAAGATTTTACATGTAACTTTTTCCCCCACTGGTAACTTTTTAAGCTTTCTTTCTTATTACCTAGATACAAATACATGAATGCCTTTCATTGCAACATATGAAATACTTGAAACTTTTTACAGTTTTCAAATATTTTCATATTTAGGTTGTTTTATCATAAGGAGAAATAGATAGCTCTGGATTTCACGCTAATATTAGAAACAAATGAATAACAAAAACAAACAATAGAAATAGAAAAAAAAATAGAAACAACAAAAAATAAAGATACCTTAAGTTTCTATTTCAAATACTATGAGAGTTACAATGCTCTTCTTAAGAAATTTGTTTATGCTTGAAGTTATGTTGACATATTTTCTCATGTTCTAGTATATTTTCCCTTTTAGTCTCTCTATGTTATTTATGTCATACCTTCACTGACTGACATTCCCCCTCCTCATGTATCCCCTAATTTGGAGAAAATTACCCCATTCTTCAGAGCACCATTATCAGAAGATTGTTCTGTTTGGGTGATTTTTATTAAAAGAAGGAAATGGAGAAGATTACATATGGCAAGGCAAATTATTTAAAATTGAAAATCATATATTCTACAATACCTAGAAACTCCCACAACATAGAATTTTCTGCTTGTCTACAGTTTTTCCCAGGCTCCCAGAATTCACTCTTGGATTGAGTGTCACCACCTCTGCTTCCTCACATCCTCTTTCCAGTCCTTTGCGCTTCCTTTTATTTATTTTTTTTACTTTTTATTTCTTATAATTATCAACTACATGATTTCCCTGGCTATGCCTGATACATCAAACACTCACACTTCATTACATGGGACAATTAAGCAACAATCACACACCATTTGTATACAGGAGTCCTTATCATTCATAACGAAAGGTCCATTAAGGTCCATTCAAGTATGTTGTTTTGTTTTGTTGAAGGAAACATTTATTATACAAGAGAGATTAATTATATTGCTATCAGAAGGCTAGCTCACCAGAGTCACCTAGTTATTTAGTAACATTTATTTTCATAGCATAGGTAAAACAAAATAATTTTGTCAACACACAAAAGGATGACAGACTCTCTTATCACTTACTTAAGAAACGTTAAGGTGAAATTATTATATCAAAGTAGATTCTGTACATCAAGGAATTTTTTCAGATATTGTATTATTTGTATTTCTACCAATAGTATATATTTAAATAATTATAAAACATTACTATTAAAATAGGTATCAATTTGATGGTCTAAAAAAGAAATGATTCATGAATTTACATTTCTATTTCACTACTGAGGAATATAAATTTGTGGGTTTTTTTTTTTTTGTCTTTTGTTAATTTTTCACCTGTTTCTAATACTGGTATATTCATTGAGAATGGAATTACTAGTCAGTACATTATTTCAGTACTCTAAGTTTGACTGGACATATTCTTAGAAGAACATTGAGCTGGAGAGCAAAATTATGTCTTCTAATATGACTATAGATATTTCTGTACTGTTTAGTAATTTCCCCATTTTCCTATATCCTTGAAGTCATGACCTTTCTCCCTGAAAACGCAAATAAGGGAAGGCCCAACAAGTTTATCCCTTCTACCATCTTTGTGCAAGGACAGTGTAATTAAACCAACAACTCCTACCTGTGGAGGCAAAGTCAAGTTGAGACAAGTAAAATACAAATAGAGCAAGGGAAGAATTATGGCAAAAGGAGCCAGATACATGGATAAGTGATAATGACACTGGTAAATATATCATAAGTCTTTTCCCAAAAAACATTTCAATTCAAGAGAATAATACTTTAAGCTATTTCTCCCAGATAGGGTGTCAATACTAGGAAAACATTCAGTTACCCTACTTCCCAAGAAAACAAATTAGATTGAAGTTAAGATACCAGGTTTACTGGAGTAATTATCTGTGAAATTTGGAGGGAAAGAAAAATAAATGGCATCCCTTGATGAACTGGCTACATGTTATGGTGATGATATTTATGATATTTGTTCTTTTATATGCTTGAGAAAAATCTCGTTTAAATGCTTGGGAGACATCTAGCCATTGATAGGCTGAAAGCTTTTGATAAGGATGAAGTTATATGATGACCTTTTGGGGGATGAAGGGTAGTACATTGCTCCTAGCTGCAGAAGTCTGCTTTGCTCTTGACTACAGCAGATATAAATGTGACCAGGATACTCTATAAGCAAGCATTCATAGATAAAGAATAGTGCCCAAGAGTGTCAATATTAGCATCATACAATATTGTCACATAGTATCACTGATGCTAAAAATGAATGACACAATGCTTCATGCTTGCTTAGAATGAACTGCATACAGGAGTTGAAAATGCTCAAATGCGACTGAGTCCTGGGAGTTCTATGATTTCCAAGTAAGTACAGTATACTCAGATTGTATTCATGTCACAAGTAATAAATGGCAATGATAATTGTGGTGACTTAATCTACGCTGACTCCTGAGTAGGCAGCAATATAATTAGCAAGGTCTGAAAGCTGAAGGGAATCAAAAAGAATGTCTGAGCTGAAACACTCCATACCTGCTCAGCATTGTACCTTGTAAATATGCATGCCCTGAGTACAAAACCATTTGGTAAAAGTCTATTACCATCTATGCAAAGATAACTTTCTGCATCTTCCTATTTTATTTTATTTTTTAAAGATTTTATTTATTTATTTGACAGACAGAGATCACAAGTAGGCAGAGCAGCAGGCAGAGAGAGAGGGGGAAGCAAGCTCTCTGCTAAGCACAGAGCCTGATGTGGGGTCAATACCAGGACCCTGGGATCATGACTTGAGCCGAAGGCAGAGGCTTAACGCACTGTGCCACCCAGGCGCCCCTGCATCTTTTTATTTTAAACACAGCATCCCCTGTCCAACTTCTGTAAATATTTTTATTAAACATATTTATGTGATTTTTATGATATGCAAGAAACTTTTAAAGTACTTTTAAAGCATTAACACATATTTAACCCTCATAGAAACCCTGATAAACAGGCACTCTTTTCATTCCTGTTTTACAGTTTAAGAAGTTAGGACATACTAAAAAACAAAATTCAACTGAGTAAATTTTAAAGATCTTATTGGCTTTATTTAAAAATTCATGATTTGTCAGCATCCAGTCTAGCGGAAAGAAGCTTCAAGAAGTTATACAAAATGAAAGACTTTTGCAGGCAGGAAGGAGTGGGACAAGGCAAAACAAAGCTGATTGTTTATTGCCAGATCACTTTCCTTTAGAGGATGGCAGAAGTCTATCAAGCAGATTACATAACTAGTACTGATTATTCAATTCCTGATTGGTTTAAGATTCCATTTCTGGGAGAGCTGAAACTGTAATTAAGTCTTGGTTTGGTGGTGTGGGGCTTAGCATAAGTGCCTCAACTTATTTTTGTCTTCTTTTTAACAGACACTAAGAGTTTAAAGGCTATGCCTAATGCTTTCCACTGTTGAGTGGCTAATCTAGCTTTAAACCCAGGACATTTGCCTCCAGGAGCTCATTTCAGTCTTTGTCTTCTTGCCAACTGCTTTTCCATTTTGTCCTCCCTTTGACTTTCTATCTCCATTCAGCTTCTCATACAGTTCTCATGGCTAAATTCACACATTTCTTGTTTTAATATTCCACTTTGAACATGCATGATATTGTATCTATTTTCCTAAAGTAAAAGACTATTTCACTTCAGGAAATTCCTTACAGGTACATGCTTAATTCTCCAAGCAAAGGAGTGGTTTGTTGTGACAAAACAAACAACCCCGGGGCGGGCGGGGGGGAATCATATCCACATTGAAATATAAAATGATGTGGAAGTTGTCCTAGAATATTAAGGTTATTTTTTTCTGTTAAAAGGGACGCTGTATGTTTTGCCAGAATACCTGCTTCAAGGGCTGTAACTGGGCCATTTCTCTACATGGCAGGCATTGAAGACTTTTCACATTTGTAAATGCAGTACAGAAGGATGGG
This sequence comes from Mustela nivalis, assembly GCF_964662115.1. Lineage (NCBI taxonomy): Eukaryota > Metazoa > Chordata > Mammalia > Carnivora > Mustelidae > Mustela > Mustela nivalis. The sequence continues at coordinate 37,541,628 of NC_139032.1, read as the reverse complement.
TAATGATCCTTCTTTAAACATAACTATTCTGATATTTGAACACCTGCTATCACTAAGTATAGATTGAAAAAGTTTGAACAGACCTTTATCTGCTTAAACTTCACTCCTAGAATATGTCTTAAACACCATCACAATGACCAATACTTTTTTTCCTATAGCTGATAGTAATACTAGAGGACACACATAGCACTCTTGTTTCACAGAATCAATCTCCTACTAACACCAGTGGATGGTTCTGTGATACAGATTTTCCACTTACTGAGGTGACCAACCCAACCTTCAATAAGAATGTAAAAACCATAAAGTCTCTATTTACTTTTTCCACCCGAGTACCTAATAAAATGTATCAGTTTTATAGTAGGGAAAAGCATTTGCTCCAAAGCTCCCTATGACAAATCCTTTTTTAGGAATTATCTACCCTTGGGTGCCTGGGTGGCTCAGTGGGTTAAGCCTCTGCCTTCGGCTCAGGTCATGGTCTCAGGGTCCTGGAATGGAGGCCTGTATCGGGCTCTCTGCTCAGCAGGGAGCCTGGGCTTCCTGCTCTCTTCGCCTGCCTCTCTGCCTACTTGTGATCTCACTCTCTCGTCAAATAAATAAACTTGTTAAAAGAAAAGAAAAATTAAAAAGAATTATCTATTCGTATCCACTTGTAACACCTCTGTCTTTTATGGAATAACTGTGGCTTATAAACTAAAATTTCATATTCTTCCTGATCTTATCAATATTCTGGCAGCCAGTCTGTAATCCAAAGAATTGTAGAACCCCTGAGAGAATACCCAGGACACTGTTTTGTATATAAGTTAGCAGTGTTAGAAGAATGAGAGCCAGGGTTAAAACCACAGGAGGATATACTCAAGGAATATACTTTTGCTCAATTTCTGATGTGTCATTCCCACACATGGGAAAATGAGAGAATTAGAGCCTGGTCTCTTTCAAAACAATGGCATAGTCAACCTGATGGTTATTTTGCGTTTTTAGAGATTCACCCTGTGTCATCATTTCCAGTAACTCCAGGACTACCCCTTCCCGTGGGTATTTTCCCTAGTTCCACATTTTTGTCATACCCAGTCTATGCAGAATCTCCCTGATGCTCATGACCTATCCAGTGACTATGAACAAGTATCTTAAGTGTGTTGGAGAAGAGCTTCTGTATTTCTCATGTGATCATTTCATTGTACAGTAACCTGAGAGAGATATGAACCAGGAGAGTAACAATTTGGTGATGCATATTATGTCAGGACAATAATGAAGCATGCCAGGGTCTCATGAAAAGTATCCATGAATCCAAATCCCACCACAGTAGTGCCAATATGGGGCAGAATATATTCTGTTCTGCCTCTCAAAATGGGGCGTGTATTTAAAAACTAGGTGTGTTAAACAACTTCTTTGTCTTTGATATCCAAAGATATCACGTGTACCAAACCACTCTCCTTTTATTCTCTTCTTATTTGGTCCATAATTTTACTTCCCCCTATTTGTGGAAGTACATCTTAAATATACTATTAACTCTCAACCACAATTAATAAAAAATATCCTTCCTTTCCAATTTAAGAAATGAAAATATGAATGAGAGACTCTGCCAGAAGAAGATGAAACAGGTTTGGCTGACATGGCAATGTATGTTTAGGTGGCCAGTCACTAACAAGGGCCTTCACTATATCCTAGCGGAGTTGTGATTAGCAGGCCAGAATTCAAGGCAGATATTCATGCACTAAAGAAAGAAATAAAATGGCTGATCACTCTAACTAATGAAATTTAAAAGGATCAACTTCCATTGTCATTTTAGGGGAAAAACTAGGTGGGCATATGTAAAATAAAAGGAAACTGTCTGCCGTTTTCATTTTTCTCCTTTTTTAGAAAGGCCATTATGATCAATAAGGAGGTGAAAGATACATGTTATTATGTACAATTATATAGCGGTATATTTTACTTCCATTCTCTCCATCTTCTTATAATATACTTAGAGTATTAATGCTGTCATATTAAAAATGAAAAAAAAAATCCTCGGGCACAAATAATAAAGTCCTTTCACAATTTCAAACTCTAGATGTCATTCTTGGATCTTGAACTCGGATTTTCTGTCTCCTGAACCATGGTTGTTTCCCTTACGGAACAGTTGCTTCAATTCTAAGTGCCTTGGAGGTATGGGCTACATCATACTTCCTTATTCATCATGCATGAATATCATGAAACATCTTGTTTGAATATCTTCAGTTCGTACAAGCTGATTTAATGTAAAATGGGGCAAAGAAAGGTTTGATTAAAACAAGTCTTAGAAGTATTACCCAGCATCATTTATTAATGTGTTATGGTATGATTTGAAAAACTATGTCTAAAGATTATTATAAAATATATACCAACACATATTTTTTGAATATGAGAAAATAGACTATTTGTCCATCTACATTTATAATTAGAAGCAAGAATTTCTTCCATAGTATAAGTAAGAACTATACATTTATAACCTGTACAATAAAAGTTTGTCTAAACTTGGACATATTACTGTCAGACTTCTTTAAACAAACTGAGGGTTTTAGAAGGGATGAGGGTCAGGGATTGGTGAGCCTGGGGCTGGGTATTAAGGAAGGCATGGATTTCATGGAGACTGGGTGTTATATGCAAACAATGAATTATGAAACATTACCTCAAAAGCTAATGATGTACCATATGGTGACTAACATAACCTAATAAAATAAAATTGATAATACAGTAACCTATAGGCCCTGTACCATAAACTTCAGTCTAGAAAAATATGACTTCAGTGTAATCATATGTTTTTCTATTACTATCTCAATATTTGCTTTTTATAACTTTTATATAATAAGAGGAAAACATCAGTGTCGCCCTGGTGCCACTTTTCTAGATCTCTATACCATTTCCTAAATTCATTTCATGAAAAGTATTCTCCTTGAGCTTTTAGAATCAAATATCTTTGTTATTGTTTTTTTTTCCCTATCATAGTCCCTTCAATTTCAAACATTCCTCATTCACTCTTAAGATTTTGTCTTCTTTCTTAAAAAAAATTAAAAATGTATATCTTAAGAATACATCTTGTAGGTTTAATTTTTTATTTTTACCTTATTGTCAGTTTATATTTTTTCTTATTTTACCTAGCTTCACTTATGATTCTTCTAGCATCTTTAAAAAAATACTTTTTTTTTTTTCCTCTTGCTAAGAATTTACTTTGCAAGTGAAGTTGAAACCTGGTCCACTATACTCTAAAATCAACTTGAAAAATTCTGGTCATAAGAGAAAGCAAAGTAAACATTATTGTAATCCTCATTTGGTCACTGGGAAGCAAAACCTTTGAAGAAAGATTGAGTCTTTGAATTGGTCTCCTTCTGCATTTCATCCAGGGCTTAAGAAAACTTGATGTGCTTGTGCTATTGATTTAGACCTGTAGGCCCCATGACCTCATTATCTGGAGGAAAAAAAAAAAATCTTCAAAATAGAGTAGACCAGACAGTTTTTTTTTTCCTTTTAAAACAAAATAAAACAAGACAAAAAGCTAAAGGGTTTGAAATAGTTTCTTGAAGAAAGAAAGTAAGCAAAAAATAGTGTTATGGAGGCATCCAGAGTTCCTTTTCTATTGTTCAGTGTCAAGTTTAGAAGAGGAGATTGTCAAGGGCGTACCCAGAGCAATCTAATTAAGACATAAGCTATTTCCAAAGGTTGTGAATCCCTTCTTATTGGAGTCGGTGTAAACAATAGGAGGTTTGACTCTAAGAATTCATTTTTCTAAGAAAAATGATCATACTTTTTTTTTTAAGTAGTCACAATTGTAAATGGACCATACAGAGCGTGGCTTAGCAGCAGCAACAACAAAAATCAGATGTATGAATCAGTAAAGCAAGGTTAAAGAATTACAGCATTATCCTTAAACTAGGCAATTTTAACACATCAATGATGAAATTATCAACAAAAGGTCTAAGGCAGATAAATCACTTCAATAACAATCCCAGTAATTTCAAATTACATTTCTTACCAAGTCTTGTTAAATCTTTCCCTCAAACTAGCTCTTTTTCCTTCCAAGTCTTTTTCCTCCTGTCCTCAGATTGGAAATTAATAATCTAGTCTTCTTTTTATCTTGCATGGGCTTTGTTTTTTTCTTTTTGTTTGTTTGTTTGTTTGTTTTAAGATTTTATTTATTTACTTGACAGAGAGAGATCACAATTAGGCAAAGAGGCAGGCAGAGAGAGAGAGAGGAGGAAGCACGCTCCCTGCCGAGCAGAGAGCCCGATGCGGGACTCGATCCCAGGACTCTGAGATCATGACCTCAGCTGAAGGCAGCGACTTAACCCACTGAGCCACCCAGGCACCCTTGATTTTTGTTTTTGTTTTTGTTTTTTTTAACTACCTTCCCAAACTCTGAACAATTTTATCTTGGGCATATATCTCATTTATCCTTTTCTTGCTTACGTGGTCTACCACTATTTTCTCCAGGCCTCTCACCATCCTAGAAGTGAGTCCTGAGTGTGAATTGATACTTCATCTAAACCATCCCTCATATTACTCCCAGTTAGGTCTTCTAAAGATACTGTTTGCCACATGCTAGTTCTCTCACCATGACTTTTTAGTCATTGTCTGTCTTGTGTGCCATATCAAATACGTATTTCCTTTTCTTTCTTTGGAGATTTTCTAAAGCCTCATGCATGCTATGTGTCAGGAACTGTGCTAAGCAGGAAAGGACAATGACATAGCACTTGCAATTTTTGATTTTGTCTAGTAGAAAAGACAGCCACAGAACAAGTAATTACAAGGACATTGAGTTTTATAAAAGAGAAATGCAGCAAGCCATGTGAATATTTAAAGGAAACCTTATTATTTTTATTTCACTTTGCATACTACTCCTCCCAGAACACTTTACCCTAGCATAAGCATTCCTTTGCAGTAAGGCCTGCTAAACTACTTAACATTCACTAAACACATCCTGCTATTTTGTAACTCTGTGTTACTTTCCACCCTTCTGCTGTACCAAATCCTTAAAAACAGAGAAGACAGCATCTCCAGATATAACACTTTCTTTATGGTTCCTGTGTATCCTCTGAATATTTCTATTATGGTACTTATCACATTATATGTAATTATAGTCATATGTGTCTGTCTCCTCTCCCCAGTTGTTAGTATCTTGAGGGAAGCAACTATGTTTTATAAATATTTGTATAATTCCAGCATCTAGCATAATGCTGATAATTTCATTAATCACTTAATAAAGGATATGTTGTATTGCATTGATTTGTTTTTATAGATTGGCTGTTTTCTATTCTCTTTCAAATGAATTGGCTGGTAAGCAATTAAAAGGAATTACTGTAACTCATGCTTTCTGTGGTTCCACCCTAGTCAATCTGGCACAGGTTCATTCATGTGTACCTCATTTCTACCCTACATGGAAATCCCTTTACCTTGTCAAGCCAGTTTTGCCCCCATGGTCCTCTTCATACCATTTACTTCTTCTGTTGTGCTGTTTTGTGCTTCCCAAACTGATATACAGATTCTCTATCATTTTGGAAGTTCAAGTCTCTGTATAATTATTGGATAAACTAACAGAATAAACATAGCATTACATCTGGGAACAGCAATTTATCTCTAAATGTAAATAATTTTGAATTTTTATCTTTTTTTTAAAAAAAGATTTTGTATTTACTTATTTGAGAGAGAGAGAGAGAGAGAGCACAAGCAAAGAGAGCAGCAGGCAGAGGGAGAAGCAGGCTCCCCACTGAGCAGGGAGCCCAATGCAGGGCTCGATCCCAGGACCCTGGGATCATGACCTGAGCCAAAGATAGACACTTAACTGAGACACCCAGGCGCCCCAATAATTTTGAATTTTTAAAAAACAACTCTAAACGTATTACTTATTAGAAAACAAAATGTAAATAATTTCCAAGGGGAAACATGAGATTTCCATACAATTTTAAACTTGCAGGAAGCTATTTGAGCTAAACTTTGACATCTATGCATGATTAAGGTACTTAGGTGGAAGCCTGTAAAGAGCTCTGAAATTCAGTGGAATGAGCATGTGGACTTTCATCCAAGTCTTTGTAAAAGTCAGGAGTCTATTTCTTTCTTTTTTTAAAAAAATTTTATTTATTTGACAGAGAGAGATCATAAGTAGGCAGAGAGGCAGGCAGAGAGAGAGGGGGAAGCAGGCTCCCCGCTGAGCAGAGAGCCAGATGCGGAACTCGATCCCAGGACCCTGGGATCATGACCTGAGCAAAAGGCAAAGGCTTAACCCACTGAGCCACCCAGGCACCCCCAGGAGTCTATTTCTTAGTAGCTGTGAGTCTTGAAAAAATTAATTTACCTCCTTGAACTTTGGTTTCTTCACCTGTAAACTGATGATGTCAAACCAGCAGACCACTCCATGTTAAATGTTATGATGAATGTAAAGTGCCTGGTACATAGAAAACAACATATGACTGTGTCTCAATAAATAACTTTTTAGAGAATGTCAAAGTAACATCGAAAAAATAAAGAATATCTTGTCATCAAAAATATAATTATATCTAAATTAGAACTTTCAGAACTGTAGGTTTTCTTTAGACAATATTAAGAAAATCAGTAAAGGAGAACCATATGTCATAAAGAAATGTGCTATGGAATAGTTCACATCTAGGTGTAAGTTTAAATTCAGTTTTATTTTAACTAAAAGAATTACCATCTGGTCGGTGTCCAAGGTCTCTTGGAAATGAATTGGAGGTTTCAGCCCAATGCTTAAGGGACACAAATACCCATAATAGGATAAACCAGAGGCTACTACCAGATTTAGCGCTCTTGTCAAATGCTCTAGTGGAAAGGCCAAGGTTCAAGTGGCACAGAACAAAACTCTTCTCACATTAATTACTTGTCTCTTAAGCAAGGCCTTTGAGAGCATTTCAGCTCCTCAGAAAAGAGTATTGCAAATCTTTCTACACTTACCAAGGGAGAAAACAGGAATGCCAAGAGAGCAAACTGGTAAACAAACTGAATAAAATTAGATGGCTAAAGGCAAGTAGATAGTGTTGTGCTTTACCATGTCAGACAAAAATTAATAATCAACGTAGTTTAATCAACCTTCCTTTTAAAGGGAAAAAATAAACTGGCTAACATGCCAAAATAATTTATATGTAATGCCTTTTCTTAATATAGAAAAATTTCAATTTTGGGGCGCCTGGGTGGCTCAGTGGGTTAAAGCCTCTGCCTTCGGCTCAGGTCATGATCCCAGGCTCCCGGGATTGAGCCCCACATCCAGCTCTCTGCTCGGCAGGGAGCCTGCTTCCTCCTTCTCTCTCTCTGCCTGCCTCTCAGCCTACTTGTAATCTCTGCCTGTCAAATAAATAAATAAAATCTTTAAAAAAAAAAAGAAAAATTTCAATTTTAAGTATTTCCATAAACACTTAAAATAGGAACCTTAGTAGTTTCATTTTATTCATTGTTTCTGATATTACTTCTACTTTCTCTTGTGAAATTGGCAAGATTCCAGACAGGCAATTACACATGCATTTGAAACCATAATTAATCCTCCTATCATTGTTTTTCACAGAACACACCTACAGAAACTATTGTTTTTACTGCCTGATAGTAGGAATTGTAAGAAAATCACTGGAAACACGACATGATAGGAAATAAAATCGTCCTTTGAGTGTGTTTATTTCTTGAACATGCATTACAAGCGGAGACTTTACTGTGCATATCAATAGCATTCAGTAGCGATGTGGAGTAAATTGATTTCCCTGCAGTCCCTTAACCAGCTGAACTATAATTGCAAGTACAGTCCATTAACTGCAAAGGCTTAAATTCCTTCTTCTGTCATGTTTTCTATAAGATATGCATGTAAAATTTTCTTACTAAACAACCATTAAAAAAAAAAAATCACTGGGGCGCCTGCGTGGCTCTGATATTGAGCGTCTGCCTTCAGCTCAGGTCATGATCCCAGGGTCCTGGGATTGAGCCCCACATCGGCCTCCCTGCTTAGCAGGAAGCCTGCTTCTCCCTCTCCCACTCCTACTGCCTGTGTTTCCTCTCTCACTGTGTCTCTCTCTGTTGAATAAATAAATAAATTCTAAAAAAAAAAAAAAAAATCATTGCCAGGTAAAAGTATTCTCCATTCGTTGGGGTCATGTATGCTGAACCAGATTTTTATGGAACTCTAGTTGAGGAAAGAACACTATTGATTAAAATACCTAACTTTTTAAAAATTATTTCAACAAAGCCAGAATTATGTTTATTCTTCTCCAGATAAAACGTTGCTTTGACATATTTTTTTTTTTTGCTTTAAAAATGGTATAAATAAACAAACCGTAAACCATGGTATATACAGATGATGAAATATTATTGAGTGCTAAGAAGACAGGCGTTTTTAAGCCATGAAAATAGATAGAAGATTGTTAAATGTATATTACTGGTGAAGGATGGCAAACTGAAAATGCTGCCTCCTATAAGGTTCTAACTATACAACGTTTTGGAAAAGGCAAAACCATGAAGAAAGGAAAATGACCACTGGTTACCAGAGGTTGGAATGGAAAGCGGGATGACTAGTCAGAACACAGAGTATTTTTAAGGCAGTTAAAATACTCTGTTTGATACTGTAATGATGGTTGCATGACATTATACATTTGTCAAGCCCACAGAATGAACAATGCCAAAAACTATAATGTAAACTCTGTGGACTCTGTGTGACGATGATGTGTCAGTGAAGGTTCCTCAGTTGTAACAAATGTATCACTCTCATACCATTCCCGTGGGAGGTGCGGATAATCTGGGAAGCTACGCAGGTGTACCGGGGAGGGATAAATGGGAAATCTCTGTATCTTCCCCTCCATTTTTCTTTGAACCTAAAACTGCTCTAAAAATATTATGTCTCAATTAAAAAAAGGAAAATAAACCCCAGATATCGAAAAGTGCCTTTGAACTTAAAAAAAAAAAAAAAAAAAGTACAAATTATTTCACAGAGCTACATCATGGCAATACCCTGTGCTTTTCACAACAGCTACTAAATAACTATTATCTGAATTTTGATGAGCACACTGGCATTTTCATCAAAAGTAGCTGCTTGTTTAAAGTCCAGTTGTATTTTGAGGGTTGTTTTTATGTTGTTGTTTTGTTTTGTTTTCATTTTTATTCCTTCACTATTTATTTCTAAACCTCAGATATTATGTTTACTTTCTCACTGAATTCTGATCATTTTTTTTTCCTAAACATAAGTCCAAGTTAACAATTACCTTCTTTACTCATTGAATTCTTTACTTTTCTACACTTGAAACTATTCACATGTAATGTTATTCATTTAAATTCATTTTGCATTTAGCGAAATGAGAATTCATTAACATGCTGAGCTAATTGTAGTCCCCACTTCAAAAACTTGGGCCTTAGTCACTTTTACAATCTACGTTGAGAAAACATTTTCCATATTCCCTTTTTAATTATGTATTCTGAATAATCTTTACATGAAAATATAATTTATCTTTTTTTCTCATTACACATGATCTTCACTGTATTTTTATTTCATGTTTATGGATAAATGTAATTGATAACATGATGTTTCAAGTTATCATTGTGATAGTACGTTCCATTATTTTTGGAACCAAGATAAGTCCTTCTATTGCTATGTTCTGGTCATAATTCTTATCCCTACAAGTCCATAAGATCACATAAATCTGTTAATACTAAATATTTATTAACCACAATGCATAATATGGTACATAAGTATGTGAAGTTATGCATATTATCAGAATTATTTTCCGTGTTTTTCTGAGAATTTTTTGTTATCCACATGATATTAACTTTGTCTTTTTTTTTTTTTTCAGGTGATTTATGACATCTGGATTGCTCTAGTTTAATTTTATCTGGGATATTTACTGATTTACTATTAATCATAGTGCAAAATATTTGGATTATGTTGGATTTTTTATTAAACACTTTCTTTGGGTTTTTATGGAAAGCATTTTTTCATTTATGAAACACCCATTAATCTGGTAACATAAATTATGGTGAAGAAAAATAAAATTATACTTTATATCTTAATCTGTATTCTCTTCGCAATGTGTCTCTTCTCCAAAGGCATGACTTTGACTGAAAGGGTAAATAAAGCTATAGTCCATACATAAAAGTCTTTTGAATTTCTGGACAGATTACAAATTTATAACCAGTGTATTTCAGTTTTCCTCTGTCCCTATCACTCACAGAAGAAGGTAGTGGTGAATGAGTGTGTTGAAATACAGCAGGTTTCCTATCACATCTGTAGACCTAAGTTTTATACTTATTTTTAATCCCTGTAGGTTAACTTTCCTGAAAGGATGTCATGAAGGAGTCCTCCTTTATAAACACAAAAAATATAGTCCATGAATAGGCTGCTGGAATCGGCCTATGGGATATGGGATATGGAGAGGTAGCTTCTAAAATTCAGGAAAATAGTCTTTCTGCCATTCTTTCCTAAAACCACAGTCTAAGTGTGACTTGTGAATTTGTTCAACTAAAACCAGGGTTTATTTTTGGTTATTTATTATTGGCTGACATCAAGGTCAGTATTCCTGAACTCTTCCGGGTATTTTATCACAGATTAAATTCAAGAAGAAAAATTTCAGACAACACCCGCCTTAACCTTCAAGATTTACTGATAGATACATGGTTCATTCTATTATGTAGCATTGTTGAAACTAGATGCCCATGCTGAGATTACATCCTATATTTTAATGGGTTAACATTATTAGTCTTAGTGAGTAGAAAATGAGTAGAAATAACACTTTCTGGTTCTAAGGTCATTGATAGGACCAACTTCTTATTTTCTAAGGTAAGCAATTATTGCTTATATAGAAAACACATAAACTCTAAACTTACAGAGTTCTCTAGGCTCTGCTTTATTAGCATTCAACAAATTTTGATGCATTGCATTTCATTTTCATTGAAATCAAAATATTTTGTAATTTTCTTTGTGTTTCTCTTTGGATACATGGGTTGTGTAGAACTGTAAGATTTAATTTATAAATATTTATACATAATTTGTAGATCTCTCTTAATTTCTAGTTTATTTCAGTGGATGTCATAAAATATTTTTATGACTTTTATTTTGTACTTTGTAAGTTTTATTTAAAGTTCAAAATATCATGTATTTTGGTGAATGTTCCAAGTCCACTTGAAATAAATGTGTTTTCTGCTGTTGTTGATTGAAGTGTTCTATAAACTTCAATAAGGTCAAATTAACTGATAGTGTTTTTCAGATTGTCCATAACGTTTCTGATTTTCTGTGTATCTTTTATATTGATTCCTGAGAGAGGACTGTTGAAGAATTAAACTGTAATTGTCAGTTTGTCTGTTTTCTTCAATTGATTTTTTGTTTCCTTCATGTATTTAGAAACTCTATTGTTAGTATTTAAGCATTTAGGGTTTTTTTTTGTTTTGTTTTGTTTTGTTTTTTTTAACTTTTTATTTTTTATAAACATATATTTTTATCCCCAGGGGTACAGGTCTGTGAATCACCAGGTTTACACACTTCACAGCACTCACCAAAGCACATACCCTCCCCAATGTCCATAATCCCACCCCCTTCTCCCAAACCCCCTCCCCCCAGCAACCCTCAGTTTGTTTTGTGAGATTAAGAGTCACTTATGGTTTGTCTCCCTCCCAATCCCATCTTGTTTCATTTATTCTTCTCCTACCCACTTAAGCCTCCATGTTGCATCACCACTTCCTCATATCAGGGAGATCATATGATAGTTGTCTTTCTCTGCTTGACTTATTTCGCTAAGCATGATACGCTTGAGTTCCATCCATGTTGTCGCAAATGGCAAGATTTCATTTCTTTTGATGGCTGCATAGTATTCCATTGTGTATATATACCACCTCTTCTTGATCCATTCATCTGTGGATGGACATCTAGGTTCTTTCCATAGTTTGGCTATTGTGGACATTGCTGCTATAAACATTCGGGTGCATGTGCCCCTTTGGATCACTACATTTGTATCTTTAGGGTAAATACCCAATAGTGCAATTGCTGGGTCATAGGGCAATTCTATTTTCAACATTCTGAGGAACCTCCATGCTTTTTCCAGAGTGGCTGCACCAGCTTGCATTCCCACCAACAGTGTAGGAGGGTTCCCCTTTCTCCGCATCCTCGCCAGCATCTGTCATTTCCTGACTGGTTGATTTTAGCCATTCTGACTGGTGTGAGGTGATATCGCATTGTGGTTTTGATTTGTATTTCCCTGATGCCGAGTGATATGGAGCACTTTTTCATGTGTCTGTTGGCCATCTGGATGTCTTCTTTGCAGAAATGTCTGTTCATGTCCTCTGCCCATTTCTTGATTGGATTATTTGTTCTTTGGGTGTTGAGTTTGCTAAGTTCTTTATAGATTCTGGACACTAGTCCTTTATCTGATATGTCGTTTGCAAATATCTTCTCCCATTCTGTCAGTTGTCTTTTGATTTTGTTAACTGTTTCCTTTGCTGTGCAAAAGCTTTTGATCTTGATGAAATCCCAATAGTTCATTTTTTCCCTTGCTTCCCTTGCCTTTTGCGTTGTTCCTAGGAAGATGTTGCTGCGGCAGAGGTCGAAGAGGTTGCTGCCTGTGTTCTCCTCAAGGACTTTGATGGATTCCTTTCGCACATTGAGGTCCTTCATCCATTTTGAGTCTATTTTTGTGTGTGGTGTAAGGAAATGGTCCAATTTCATTTTTCTGCATGTGGCTGTCCAATTTTCCCAGCACCATTTATTGAAGAGGCTGTCTTTTTTCCATTGGACATTCTTTCCTGCTTTGTCGAAGATGAGTTGACCATAGATTTGAGGGTCTATTTCTGGGCTCTCTATTCTGTTCCATTGATCTATGTGTCTGTTTTTGTGCCAGTACCATGCTGTCTTGATGATGACAGCTTTGTAATAGAGCTTGAAGTCCGGAATTGTGATACCACCAACTTTGGCTTTCTTTTTCAATATCCCTTTGGCTATTCGAGGTCTTTTCTGGTTCCATATAAATTTTAGCATTATTTGTTCCATTTCTTTGAAAAAGATGGATGGTGCTTTGATAGGAATTGCATTAAATGTGTAGATTGCTTTAGGTAGCATAGACATTTTCACAATATTTATTCTTCCAATCCAGGAGCATGGAACATTTTTCCATTTCTTTGTGTCTTCCTCAATTTCTTTCATGAGTACTTTATAGTTTTCTGAGTATAGATTCTGTGTCTCTTTGGTTAGGTTTATTCCTAGGTATCTTATGGTTTTGGATGCAATTGTAAATGGGATTGACTCCTTAATATCTCTTTCTTCTGTCTTGCTGTTGGTGTAGAGTAATGCAACTGATTTCTGTGCATTGATTTTATATCCTGACACTTTACTGAATTCCTGTATAAGTTCTAGCAGTTTTGGAGTGGAGTCTTTTGGGTTTTCCACATATAGTATCATATCATCTGCGAAGAGTGATAATTTGACTTCTTCTTTGCCGATTTGATGCCTTTAATTTCCTTTTGTTGTCTGATTGCTGAGGCTAGGACCTCTAGTACTATGTTGAATAGCAGTGGTGATAATGGACATCCCTGCCGTGTTCCTGACCTTAGTGGAAAAGCTTTCAGTTTTTCTCCATTGAGAATGATATTTGCGGTGGGTTTTTCATAGATGGCTTTGATGATATTGAGGTATGTGCCCTCTATCCCTACACTTTGAAGAGTTTTGATCAGGAAGGGATGCTGTACTTTGTCAAATGCTTTTTCAGCATCTATTGAAAGTATCATATGGTTCTTGTTCTTTCTTTTATTGATGTGTTGTATCACATTGACTGATTTGCGGATGTTGAACCAACCTTGCAGCCCTGGAATAAATCCCACTTGGTCGTGGTGAATAATCTTTTTAATGTACATTTGAATCCTATTGGCTAGTATTTTGTTGAGTATTTTCGCATCTGTGTTCATCAAGGATATCGGTCTATAGCTCTCTTTTTTGGTGGGATCCTTGTCTGGTTTGGGGATCAAGGTGATGCTGGCCTCATAAAATGAGTTTGGAAGTTTTCCTTCCATTTCTATTTTTTGGAACAGTTTCACGAGAATAGGAATTAGTTCTTCTTTAAATGTTTGGTAGAATTCCCCCGGGAAGCCATCTGGCCCTGGGCTTTTGTTTGTTTGGAGATTTTTAATGACTGTTTCAATCTCCTTACTGGTTATGGGTCTGTTCAGGCTTTCTATTTCTTCCTGGTTCAGTTGTGGTAGTTTATATGTTCCTAGGAATGCATCCACTTCTTCCAGATTGTCAAATTTATTGCCGTAGAGTTGCTCATAGTATGTTCTTATAATAGTTTGTATTTCTTTGGTGTTAGTTGTGATCTCTCCTCTTTCATTCATGATTTTATTTATTTGGGTCCTTTCTCTTTTCTTTTTGATAAGTCGGGCCAGGGGTTTATCAATTTTATTAATTCTTTCAAAGAACCAGCTCCTACTTTCGTTGATTTTTTCTATTGTTTTTTTGGTTTCTATTTCATTGATTTCTGCTCTGATCTTTATGATTTCTCTTCTCCTGCTGGGTTTAGGGTTTCTTTCTTGTTCTTTCTCCAGCTCCTTTAGGTGTAGGGTTAGGTTGTGTACCTGAGACCTTTCTTGTTTCTTGAGAAAGGCTTGTACCGCTATATATTTTCCTCTCAGGACTGCCTTTATTGTGTCCCACAGATTTTGAACCGTTGTATTTTCATTATCATTTGTTTCCATGATTTTTTTCAATTCTTCCTTAATTTCCCGGTTGACCATTTCATTCTTTAGAAGGATACTGTTTAGTCTCCATGTATTTGGGTTCTTTCCAAACTTCCTTTTGTGGTTGAGTTCTAGCTTTAGAGCATTGTGGTCTGAAAATATGCAGGGAATGATCCCAATCTTTTGATACCGGTTGAGTCCTGATTTAGGACCGAGGATGTGATCTATTCTGGAGAATGTTCCATGTGCACTAGAGAAGAATGTGTATTCTGTTGCTTTGGGATGAAATGTTCTGAATATATCTGTGATGTCCATCTGGTCCAGTGTGTCGTTTAAGGCCTTTATTTCCTTGCTGATCTTTTGAACCGTTGTATTTTCATTATCATTTGTTTCCATGATTTTTTTCAATTCTTCTTTAATTTCCCGGTTGACCATTTCATTCTTTAGAAGGATACTGTTTAGTCTCCATGTATTTGGGTTCTTTCCAAACTTCCTTTTGTGGTTGAGTTCTAGCTTTAGAGCATTGTGGTCTGAAAATATGCAGGGAATGATCCCAATCTTTTGATACCGGTTGAGTCCTGATTTAGGACCGAGGATGTGATCTATTCTGGAGAATGTTCCATGTGCACTAGAGAAGAATGTGTATTCTGTTGCTTTGGGATGAAATGTTCTGAATATATCTGTGATGTCCATCTGGTCCAGTGTGTCGTTTAAGGCCTTTATTTCCTTGCTGATCTTTTGCTTGGATGACCTGTACATTTCAGTGAGGGGAGTGTTAAAGTCCCCTACTATTATTGTATTGTTGTTGATGTGTTTCTTTGATTTTGTTATTAATTGGTTTATATAGTTGGCTGCTCCCACGTTGGGGGCATAGATATTTAAAATTGTTAAATCTTCTTGTTGGACAGACCCTTTGAGTATGATATAGTGTCCTTCCTCATCTCTTATTATAGTCTTTGGCTTAAAATCTAATTGATCTGATATAAGGATTGCCACTCCTGCTTTCTTCTGATGTCCATTAGCATGGTAAATTCTTTTCCACCCCCTCACTTTAAATCTGGAGGTGTCTTCGGGCTTAAAATGAGTTTCTTGGAGGCAACATATAGATGGGTTTTGTTTTTTTATCCATTCTGATACCCTGTGTCTTTTGACAGGGGCATTTAGCCCATTCACATTCAGGGTAACTATTGAGAGATGTGAATTTAGTGCCATTGTATTGCCTGTAAGGTGGCTGTTATTGTATATGGTCTCTGTTCCTTTCTGATCTACCACTTGTAGGCTCTCTCTTTGCTTAGAGGACCCCTTTCAATATTTCCTGTAGAGCTGGTTTGGTGTTTGCAAATTCTTTCAGTTGTTGTTTGTCCTGGAAGCTTTTAATCTCTCCTTCTATTTTCAATGATAGCCTAGCTGGATATAGTATTCTGGGCTGCATGTTTATCTTGTTTAGTGCTCTGAAAATATCATGCCAGCTCTTTCTGGCCTGCCAGGTCTCTGTGGATAAGTCAGCTGCCAATCTTCTATTTTTACCATTGTATGTTACAGACTTCTTTTCCCGGGCTGCTTTCAGGATTTTCTCTTTGTCACTGAGACTTGTAAATTTTACTATTAGGTGACGGGGTGTGGGCCTATTCTTATTGATTTTGAGGGGCGTTCTCTGAACCTCCTGAATTTTGATGCTCGTTCCCTTTGCCATATTGGGGAAATTCTCCCCAATAATTCTCTCCAGTATACCTTCTGCTCCCCTCTCTCTTTCTTCTTCTTCTGGAATCCCAATTATTCTAATGTTGTTTCGTCTTATGGTGTCACTTATCTCTCGAATTCTCCCCTCGTGGTCCAGTAGCTGTTTGTCCCTCTTTTGCTCAGCTTCTTTATTCTCTGTCATTTGGTCTTCTATATCACTAATTCTTTCTTCTGCCTCATTTATCCTAGCAGTGAGAGCCTCCATTTTTGATTGCACCTCATTAATAGCTTTTTTGATTTCAACTTGGTTAGATTTTAGTTCTTTTATTTCTCCAGAAAGGGCTTTTATATCTCTCGAGAGGGTTTCTCTAATATCTTCCATGCCTTTTTCGAGCCCGGCTAGAACCTTGAGAATTGTCATTCTGAACTCTAGATCTGACATATTACCGATGTCTGTATTGATTAGGTCCGTAGCCTTCGGTACTGCCTCTTGTTCTTTTTTTTGCGTTGAATTTTTACGTCTTGTCATTTTGGCCAGATAAGAGTAAATGAAGGGGCAAGTAAAATACTAAAAGTGTGGCAACAACCCCAGAAAAATATGCTTTAACTAAATTAGAAGAGATCCAAAATCGTGAGTGGGGAGAAAGGGGATAAAAAGAGGTTCAAAAAGAAAGAAAGAAAAAAAAAGAAAAGAAAAAAAAATTTTTTTAAAAAAAGAAAACACCTGAGAAAAATGTAAAAAAGAAAATATATATATATTAGATAAATTAGTAAAAAATCGTTAAAAAAGAAAAAGGTAACAGTTAAAAAAAAATTTTTACCCGAAGGCGAGAAGAAAAAGAAAAAAAAAAATGAAAAAGAAAAAATTAAATTAACTGCAAGACTAAAAAAAAAAATCACAGGAAAAAAGCCATGAGTTCCGTGCTTGGCTTTCTCCTCCTCTGGAATTCTGCTGCTCTCCTTGGTATTGAAACCGCACTCCTTGGTAGGTGAACTTGGTCTCGGCTGGATTTCTTGTTGATCTTCTGGGGGAGGGGCCTGTTGTAGTGATTCTCAAGTGTCTTTGCCCCAGGCGGAATTACACCTCCCTTACCCAGGGCCGGGGTGAGTAATCCGCTCGGGTTTGCTTTCAGGAGCTTTTGTTCCCTGAGCGCTTTCCGTAGAGTTCCAGAGGACGGGAACACAAATGGCGGCCTCCTGGTCTCCGGCCCGGAGGAGCCGAGAGCCCAGGGCCCCACTCCTCAGTGCGCCCTCAGAGAACAGCGCCCAGTCACTCCCGTCTGCCTGACCTCCGGCCGCGCTCCGAGCTCACCGAGCCTGCGACTGGTTCAAGGTAACCCCGAGCTGCGAGCTTACTGTCGGCTCTGTTTCTGTAGCCGGCTTTCCCGTTCCAATACCCGCAAGCTCTGCGACACTCAGACCCCCCCGATCCTTCTGTGACCCTGCGGGACCTGAGGCCACGCTGACCCCGCGTGGGCTTCGCCCCGGTTTAGCCTCTGGAGCGATGTCCCTCAGCGGAACAGACTTTTAAAAGTCCTGATTTTGTGCGCGGTTGCTCCGCTGCTTGCCGGGAGCCAGCCCCTCCCCCCGGGGTCTATCTTCCCATTGCTTTGGATTCACTTCTCCGCCGGTCCTACCTTTCAGAAAGCGGTTGTTTTTCTGTTTCCAGAATTGCTGTTCTTCTTCTCTTCGGTCTGCCGATGGATTTTCAGGTGTTTGCAATCTTTAGATAAGCTATCTAGCTGATCTCCGGCTAGCTGAAGCAGTCTCAGCTTGCTACTTCTCCGCCATCTTGACTCCTCCGCGTTTAGGGTTTTTTTTGTTTTTTGTTTTGTTTTGTTTTGTTTTTAAGATTTATTTATTTATTTATTTATTTATTTATTCATTTGACAGACAGAGATCACAAGTAGGCATAGAGGCAGGCAGAGACAGAGAGAGTGGGAAGCAGGCTCCCCACTGAGCAGAGAGCCCGATGTGGGGCTCAATCCCAGGACCCTAGGATCATGACCTGAGGCCGAAGGCAGAGGCTTTAGCCCACTGAGCCACACAGGCTCCCCGCGTTTAGGGTTTTTATGTCTTCCTCATGAATTTTGCTTTTTATAATTATGTAGTGACTATCTATTGCCCTGATCATATTCTTGTTCTGATGTCTACTTTATGTTTTAATATAACCATTTCAGGGTTCTTTTGGTGCTTGCAATCCTTATATTTTCCACCCATTTTTGGTTTGCACTGATCTCTTTATTTATATTAAAAATGAATTTCTCTTAGACAATATCTATTTGGGTCCTGGTGTTTTTAATCCAATCTGGCAACTCTGCCATTTAATTCATATTTAATATAATTATTGCTATGGATAAGTTTAAATCTAACATCTTGCTAGTTATTCTTTCCTTTTTTAAACTATTTTTGGTTTTTGGCTTCCCTTTCCCTATTTTCTGCCTTTTATGAGTTACATTTTTAAAAATAATTTCATTTTGTCTTTACTACTGGATTTTTTTATTCCTCTCTATTTAATTTTGCCAGTTGCCATAGTGTTTACAATATACACTTTAATGTATAACAGAACCTATCTTCATATTATACCATACCACTCCAAATAAGTTGTAAAAACCTTAAAACAATATACTCCCAACTATTCACTCTCATTTTATGTGCTATTATTAACACAAACATTACATATGTCATGTAACTAGTGCCTAATACATATAAGCACACACACCATTGTTACTTGCTACTGTATATTTCATTTAAGAGCCCATTACTTTTTAGAGAAATTAAAAGAAAATAAATATCCACATCTTCGACATTAGTGTTGGCATATAGGATTCCTCAAATTCTTGCTCTCTTTGTGTACATTCAAATTTCTATCTTTTGTCAGGTTTCTTCTTTTTTGATATGTATGATTCATGACAAAAAGTTCAATGTAAATCTTAGCTTTGTATCACTGAATATAACCTTCCTTTTTTTTCCCCCTTCAAGTACTTTCAATAATCTTATTATATTTGTTTTGTACTAGTTCGACTAGACTATAAGACATATGTATATGTTCTTTGGGGTTCATGCATTTTTTAATCTTACTATATTTGCAAAATTATGGGCTGTTTTTAAATATGTTTTCTGATCATAACCTCTCTTACCTCTTCTGGGATTCTTACAATAGGTAGGTAGATTCCTACCTACAAACCAGAGCATTTGATAGTGCTCAACAGGTCTTATATATTCTATTCTGCTTTTCTCATTTTTTTCTTTATGCTTCAGTTTGAATGATTTCTATTACTCTATCTTAAACTTTATTATTTCCTTAGTTATGGAAAGCCTATTTGAAAGTATTAACGTATTTAGTACAACATAATGGATTATTTTATTTCCTAATAATTATATTTTGTGTATATACATATGTATAACATATATATGTAATATATATTCTATATAATATAATATCATCACAACTGCTCATCAAAACTGCACTACCCAATCCCCATTACCCACTCAGCCCTTCCCCATATCTGCCAGCAGTTTGCTTTCTATAGATAAGAGTCTGTTGCTTGATAAATAAAAAGATGTAGTCTATATATACAATTGAACATTATTCAGTCATAGGAAGAATGAAATCTTTCCATTTGCAATGACATAGATAGAGGTAGAGAATGTTATGCTAAGTGAAATAAGTCAGCCACAAAGACAAATATTTTATGATTTTACTCATATGTGGAATTGCAGGAACAAAACAAATGATCATAAAGGGAAAAGTGAGAGGTAAACCTTGTTCTTATATTTTTAGGTCTTTGCTGAGATTCTTCATTTGTTTGTGGTTGTTATACGCTTTTTCTACTAGAGAGTCTAATATATTAATAATGTTATATTAAGGTCTCTGTCTAGTACTGCCAATGTCTGGATCATTTTCAAGTCTTGCTTTGCTAGGAGAATTTGATACAACACATTTTTTTTTTCATGTATAGAATAGTGGAGGCCACTTTATCTGTGAAGTGGTTACTGTGGTAGAGTTGAGTTAGTCTAGTCAGAAGTTGTGCTGGCTAAATCTGGCTAAAGCAAGGCTGAAATCCATAACCCAGATCAGCAGGCTGGAAACTCTTGGACATGAACTGCACCATGGTCCAAAGTAGCATTTCCTCTTCTTGGAGAAATCTCTATTTTATGTTTAAAGATATTTATCCGATTGAATGATCCAACCCAGAGTTTCAAGAATAATTTCCTATACCTAAACTCAACTATTGTAGATCTTAGTTACATCTACAAATACTTGCATAACAAAGCCTAGATTCATATATGATTGAAGAGCTGGCATGATACCTTAGTAATTTGACATATGTAACTAATCATCACGGTCCATCCTTTGTCAAGTTGACATCCATGTACATCTCTTTAAACAAATCTTAACCCTAAAACAAAAACAAAAAGTCATGTTTTCATCTAATACAATGGTCCTACTTGTACAATCATAAATGTGTTGATCCTTGCCCCAGAAAAGAATGCAAGGACTTTGTGCTGATGTTCATTTTTCTTGATATCCTGAAACTTAAATACTGGATGTAAAATGCTAATACCTTGATTTGGTTCTTATTAATATATATTGCATTGTATAATAAGAGAATAAAGAAGGAATAAAAATCCATTTGCTTAATATATATGTATACATATATATGTGGATATAAATATATATGTGTGTATATATATACACATATACATACATATGTGTATGTGTGTATACACACACATACACACATACACACTTCAGAAATATGTATAACAAATTAAGGAAAATTACCAGTAGCAGTTATATTGTTTTGGCAATGGGTTACATGGTCATAGCTGGTGTTGAAACTACTTTCTTCCACTATCTATTCATTTCATATGTCCTTTGGCTTCATGGAGCACCTTAGCTGGTCATGGTTCTTTGCCTGGTGGGATTGCTCAAACCATTCCTAAAGAGTCAGGGCAATTAGCAATGCTGCCTAAATTGAGTTGCAGTGTTCCATTGACTTAATTAATAGGACTTGGTACTTCCAAGGGATTTTTTAAGAAACATCCTGTATTCCAGACATATTGTTCCTTTACCTCCATGATATAGTAGCATTACAGTTTTCCCTTGGTAATCAAGGTCAATGACTTCAGGCAGTATAATAATTCCTTTCTTTGCCAATTAGTTCAGGGACATGAGAATCCCTGAGTGTACTTATGACAGTTTTAAATTCTAGTTTAATGGAATTATTGTTGTGTTTCCTAATGGAAGCTTTCTACTCTTTGGAAGTAGA
This sequence comes from Mustela nivalis, assembly GCF_964662115.1. Taxonomy (NCBI): domain Eukaryota; kingdom Metazoa; phylum Chordata; class Mammalia; order Carnivora; family Mustelidae; genus Mustela; species Mustela nivalis. Next base: position 37,520,029 of record NC_139032.1, on the reverse strand, counting down.
CAACTAGTCCAGATGAGTATATGGTTATAAGGATAGGAAGTACAAATGTTTCTAGTGGACCACTAGGGGTAATCGTGATTACCCCTTGATTTCTGGACCTGAGAAGTCTGGTAATGAAAGAAACAGCACCATATATTAGACACAGAATTAGAGTACATTGTCCCATCCCTCCAAGATATTTCTGGCCAGCTAGTATTTGAGTTTTAAAAGATTATAACACAGTTATATCAAGCCAGCTGTTTCACGGTGATTAAAAAACATGGCAATTACAGTGAATTCCATGGGTCTTGGCCCCTTGTCTCACTTCACAGTAAGTAGAATCAGCAGCAACTTGCAAGGCAACTACTTCAGAGGAAAACAATCACAGGCAAAATAGGGTTAACCCCTTCAGATGGGTAAAAGAGCTGCTTTGACTGGCAAAGAAGACTCAGCAGAATCTCAGGTTCAGTGTCCTCAGCTTCATGTTGGTTTTCCATATGCCCCCATTCCAATTTTTCAGGATTCCATTCCTTACCAACAAATGAATTCGCTTAAAGAAAGACTCTCTGAGAGGTTGTAAATTCAAATGGCATTGTAATTCAGCCATCTTCAGAATGAGACCCTGGGTTTGGTTTTCAGAAATCTTAGCCCTATGGCTGAAAAAGATAACTGTTTATTTCAGAGTGCATAAACATACACACTCACAGATAATTATACAGAATTTGAGACGTGGATTTCTAGTTCTACACTCATTGTTTTCCCCCACATGCTTCAGTACAGTTAGAACCAGCCAGATAATATAACTGTACTTCCTACTTTGATTAACATGTTCTAAGATCTCAAAAACATAGTCTTTTTTTTTTAAGTATTTAGAAGTATCCAATGATGATTGTGATGTCTTTATCAACACATCATGCCATGAACTACCAGTGTCGTCTTCACCAATGGAAATAAGAGTCTTTAGTGCTTCTGAACCTAATCAAACTAGAGAACAAATTCGGGGCGGGGGTAGAAGCAATTCAGAAAACTTATCCTTACATTGTCTTTCTCTAGAACCACTTTCAGTACCATAATCTCTTAGGGTTGTATTGGAAAAACTGAAGAAGTAGGAAATATATGTATATGAAAGAGATTTATTAAAAGTTACTGATTTATGTGATGATTATGTCGACTGACTAGAAAGTCCAAAATCTATAATGCAGACTAGCAAACTGGAAATTCTTTGGACCTGACTGTGGTCTGCAGGCAGATTTTATTTTTCTTTTTCAAGAAACAGTTTTGTTCATAAAGCCTTTCATCTGATTGATTTAATGTATTCAAGAAACACAGATTATTGGTAATAATCTCCTGCACTTAGGTGACTATAGATGTCATCAAATACATAAAACCCCTTCATAGGGACATCTAAACTAGTGTGTTTTTGAATCACTGCTGTATATCCTAGCTAAATTCACTTATAAACTAAACATCACTATATCTTATAAGTGAGATGGTTTCCTTGTCCCTACCAAGGAACAGAGTTACTTTGCTACCCTTCTCCCAAATGCAGCATACATTTGTGTCCTGATATGTGGGAATGAGGTTGCAGGTTTTTCTTTCCCTTTTCCAGTGGCTTACACAAGTAGGATTCAGAAGTGGCAACTTTATATAGTGCCCATTCTTCATATAGCCAATTAATTCCTTTGAGAAACTTTCTTTTTATTATCCTGTATTTTGAGAGGTTTTTTTTTTTTTCTTATGAAAGAATGGCTTTGTTTCCAAAGTGTGCAGTTTTTGTTCCTGCTCCCTACAAGTAGTTGATCACATCCTGCCTACCTATATCACGAAGAATCCTTTTTCTGGTATCTTGTTCTGTGTTCTGTATTTCTTGAGGATACCTGGTGAAATTGTGTGGAAAATATTTTTGTGGGGGGGTGAAGACCCCCTTGTGTCTAGAGTCCCCAAATATTCCATATTATGCTAGCCACCTGTAACTTTTAGAGGTTCATTAACATTTTAACTGATTTATTTCTTATCTGGTTGCATGGAGGCTCATATCTTATTCTCGTAATCTGCGTGTCAGATGAAATGTTAGTGTGTCCCTTTTCTCCTTAGAAGAGTGTGTATCTCCTTGAAAACCAGGTTACATGTTTGTCTTGTGACCAATGCTTACTAATGGCTAAATGAAAGTTATAATTTTGATGTTTATACAGCTTTTTGTCATACTTAGGATTAAGGGGACCTTCTTTGCAGCTTTCTACATCATAAGTGGAAGTCTTTATGTACATTCTCTTACTAAAAATATATTGTGTATAAAAACGTATGTTCTCTTACTACTCATTTTGCACTTACAAAGTGCAAATTATAAACATATAATTTTATCAGCAGGGGTACAGGTCTGTGAATCGCCAGGTTTACACACTTCACAGCACTCACCAAAGCACATACCCTCCCCAATGTCCATAACCCCACCCCAATTCTCCCAACCCCCCTACCCCCAGCAACCCTCAGTTTGTTTTGTGAGATTAAGAGTCACTTATGGTTTGTCTCCCTCCCAATCCCCTCTTGTTTCATTTATTATTATCCTACCAACTTAAGCCCCCATGTTTCATCATCACTTCCTCATATCAGGGAGATCATAAGATAGTTGTCTTTCTCTGCTTGACTTATTTCGCTAAGCATAATACGCTCTACTTCCATCCGTGTATCACAAATGGAAAGATTTCATTTCTTTTGATGGCTGCATAGTATTCCATTGTGTATATATACCACATCTTCTTGATCCAATCTTCTGTTGATGGACATCTAGGTTCTTTCCATAGTTTGGCTATTGTAGACATTGCTCCTATAAACATTCGGGTGCACGTGACCCTTTGGATCACTATGTTTGTATCTTTAGGGTAAATTCCCAGTAGTGCAATTGCTGGGTTATAGGGCAGTTCTATTTTCAACATTTTGAGGAACCTCCATGCTGTTTTCCAGAGTGGTTGCACCAGCTTGCATTCGCACCAACAGTGTAGGAGGGATCCCCTTTCTCTGCATCCTCGCCAGCATCTGGGATTTCCTGACTTGTTGATTTTAGCCGTTCTGACTGGTGTGAGGTAATATCTCCTTGTGGTTTTGATTTGTATTTCCCTGATGCCGAGTGATATGGAGCACTTTTTCATGTGTCTGTTGGCCATCTGGATGTCTTCTTTGCAGAAATGTCTGTTCATGTCCTTTGCCCATTTCTTGATTGGATTATTTGTTCTTTGGGTGTTGAGTTTGCTAAGTTCTTTATAGATTCTGGACACTAGTTCTTTATCTGATATGTCGTTTGCAAATATCTTCTCCCAGGCTGTCAGTTGTCTTTTGCTTTTGTTAACTGTTTCCTTTGCTGTGCAAATGCTTTTGATCTTGATGAAATCCCAATAGCTCATTAGCCCTTGCTTCCCTTGCCTTTGGCGTTGTTCCTAGGAAGATGTTGCTGCGACTGAGGTCAAAGAGGTTGCTGCCTGTGTTCTCTTCAAGGATTTTGATGGATTCCTTTAGCACATTGAGGTCCTTCATCCATTTTGAGTCTATTTTTGTGTGTGGTGTAAGGAAATAGTCCAATTTCATTTTTCTGCATGTGGCTGTCCAAATTTCCCAACACCATTTATTAAGGAAGCTGTCTTTTTTCCATTGGACACTTTTTCCTAGTTTGTCGAAGATTAGTTGACCATAGAGTTGAGGGTCTATTTCTGGGCTCTCTATTCTGTTCCATTGATCTATGTGTCTGTTTTTGTGCCAGTACCATGCTGTCCTGAGGATGACAGCTTTGTAATAGAGCTTGAAGTCCGGAATTGTGATGCCACCAACGTTGGCTTTCTTTTTCAATATCCCTTTGGCTATTCGAGGTCTTTTCTGGTTCCATATAAATTTTAGCATTATTTGTTCCATTTCTCTGAAAAAGAAGGATGGTATTTTGATAGGAATTGCATTAAATGTGTAGATTGCTTTAGGTAGCATAGACATTTTCACAATATTTATTCTTCCAATCCAGGAGCATGGAACATTTTTCCATTTCTTTGTGTCTTCCTCCATTTCTTTCATGACTACTTTATAGTTTTCTGAGTATAGATTCTGTGCCTCCTTGGTTAGGTTTATTCCTAGGTATCTTATGGTTTGGGGTGCATGTAAATGGGATTGACTCCTTAAATTCTCTTTCTTCTGTCTTGCTGTTGGTGTAGAGAAATGCAACTGATTTCTGTGCATTGATTTTATATCCTGACACTTTACTAAATTCCTGTACAAGTTCTAGGAGTTTTGGAGTGGATTCTTTTGGGTTTTCCACATACAATATCATATCATCTGCGAAGAGTGATAATTTGACTTCTTCTTTCCCAATGTGGATGCCTTTAATTTCCTATTGTTGTCTGATTGCTGAGGCTAGGACCTCTAGTACTATGTTGAATAGCAGTGGTGATAATGGACATCCCTGCCATGTTCCTGACCTTAGTGGAAAAGCTTTCAGTTTTTCTCCATTGAGAATGATATTTGCGGTGGGTTTTTCATAGATGGCTTTGATGATATTGAGGTATGTGCCCTCTATCCCTACACTTTGAAGAGTTTTAATCAGGAAGGGATGCTGTACTTTGTCAAATGCTTTTTCAGCATCTATTGAGAGTATCATGTGGTTCTTGTTCTTTCTTTTATTGATGTGTTGTATCACATTGACTGATTTGTGGATGTTGAACCAACCTGGCAGCCCTGGAATGTATCCCACTTGGTCGTGGTGAATAATCCTCTTAATGTACTGTTGAATCCTATTGGCTAGTATTTTAGGGAAAATTTTCGCATCTGTGTTCATCAAGGATATTGGTCTATAGCTCCCTTTTTTGATGGGATCCTTGTCTGGTTTTGGGATCAAGGTGATGCTGGACTCATAAAATGAGTTTGGAAGTTATCCTTCCATTTCTATTTTTTGGAACAGTCTCAGGAGAATAGCAATTAGTTCTTCTTTAAATGTTTGGTAGAATTCCCCTGGGAAGCCATCTGACCTGGGGGTTTGTTTGTTTGGAGATTTTTAATGACTGTTTCAATATCCTTACTGGTTATGGGTCTGTTCAGGCTTTCTATTTCTTCCTGGTTCAGATGTGGTAGTTTATATGTGTCTAAGAATGCATCCATTTCTTCCAAATTGTCAAATTTATTGGCGTAGAGGTGCTCATAGTATGTTCCTATAATAGTTTGTATTTCTTTGGTGTTAGTTGTGATCTCTCCTCTTTCATTCATGATTTCATTTATTTGGGTTCATTCTCTTTTCTTTTTTGACAACTCGGGCCAGGGGTTTATCAATTTTATTAATTCTTTCAAAGAACCAGCTCCTAGTTTCGTTGATTTTTTCTATTGTTTTTTTGGTTTCTATTTCATTGATTTCTGCTCTGATCTTTATGATTTCTCTTCTTCTGCTGGGCTTAGGGTTTCTTTCTTGTTCTTTCTCAGCTCTTTTAGGTGTAGCGTTAGGTTGTATACCTGAGACCTTTCTTGCTTCTTGAAAAAGGCTTGTACCGCTATATATTTTCCTCCCAGGACTGCCTTTGTTGTGTCCCACAGATTTTGAACCGTTGTATTTTCATTATCATTTGTTTCCATGATTTTTTTCAATTCTTCTTTAATTTCCCGGTTGACCAATTCATTCTTTAGATGGATGCTGTTTAGTCTCCATGTATTTGGGTTCTTTCCAAACTTCCTTTTGTGGTTGAGTTCTAGCTTCAGAGCATTGTGATCTGAAAATATGCAGGGAATGATCTCAATCTTTTGATACCGATTGAGTCCTGATTTAGGACCGAGGATGTGATCTATTCTGGAGAATGTTTCATGTGCACTAGAGAAGAATGTGTATTCTGTTGCTTTGGGATGAAATGTTCTTAATATATCTGTGATGTCCATCTGGTCCAGTGTGTTGTTTAAGGCCTTTATTTCCTTGTTGATCTTTTGCTTGGATGATCTGTACATTTCAGTGAGGGGAGTGTTAAAGTCCCCTACTATTATTGTATTATTGTTGATGTGTTTCTTTGATTTTGTTATTAATTGGTTTATATAGTTGGCTGCTCCCACGTTGGGGGCATAGATATTTAAAATTGTTAGTTCTTCTTGTTGGACAGACCCTTTGAGTATGATATAGTGTCCTTCCTTATCTCTTATGTAGTCTTTGCCTAAAATCTAATTGATCTGATATAAGGATTGACACCCCTGCTTTCTTCTGATGTCCATTGGCATGGTAAATTTTCGCCCCTCCCACTCTAAATCTGGAGGTGTCTTCGGGCTTAAAATGAGTTTCTTGGAGGCTACATATAGATGGGCTTTATTTTTTTATCCATTCTGATACCCTGTGTCTTTTGACAGGGGCATTTAGCCCATTGACATTCAGGGTAATTATTGAGAGATATGAATTTAGTGCCATTGTATTGCCTGTAAGGTGACTGTTACTGTATATGGTCTCTGTTCCTTTCTGATCTACCACTTGTAGGCTCTCTCTTTGTTTTGAGGACCCCTTTCAATATTTCCTGTAGAGCTGGTTTGGTGTTTGCAAATTCTTTCAGCTTTTGTTTGTCCTGGAATCTTTTAATCTCTCCTTCTATTTTCAATGATAGCCTAGCTGGATATAGTATTCTTGGATGCATGTTTTTCTCGTTTAGTGCTTTGAAAATATCATGCCAGCTCTTTCTGGCCTGCCAGGTCTCTGTGGATAAGTCAGCTGCCAATCTGATATTTTTACCATTGTATGTTACAGACTTCTTTTCCCTGACTTCTTTCAGGATTTTCTCTTTGTCACTAAGAATTGAAAATTTTACCATTAGGTGACGGGGTGAAGGACAATTCTTATTGATTTTGAGGGCCATTCTCTGAACCTCCTGAATTTTGATGCTCATTCCGTTTGCCATAATGGGGAAATTCTCCCCAATAATTCTCTCCAGTATACCTTCTGCTCCCCTTTCTCTTTCTTCTCTTCGGGTATCCCAATCATTCTATTGTTGTTTCGTCTTATGGTGTCACTTATTTCTCGAATACTCCCCTGTGGTCAAGTAGCTGTTTGTCTCTCTTTTGCTCAGCTTCTTTATTCTCTGTCATTTGGCCTTCTAGATCACTAATTGTTTCTTCTGCCTCATTTATCCTAGCAGTGAGAGCCTCCATTTTTGATTGCACCTCATTAATAGCTTTTTTGATATGAACTTGGTTAGATTTTAGTTCTTTTATTTCTCCAGAAAGGGCTTTTATATCTCTCGAGAGGGTTTCTCTAATATCTTCCATGCCTTTTTCGATCCTGGCTAGAACCATGAGAACTGTCATTCTGAACTCTAGATCTGACATATTCCTATGTCTGTATTGATTAGGTCCCTAGCCTTCGGTACTGACTCTTGTTCTTTTTTTTGTGGTGAATTTTTCAGCCCTGTCATTTTGTCCAGCTAAGCATATATGAAGGAGTAAGTAAAATACTAAAAGGTGGCAACAACCAAAGGAAAATGTGCTTTAACCAAATCAGAAGAGATCCCAAATCGTGAGGGGGAAGAAAGGGGATAAAAAGAGGTTTCAAAAGAAAGAAAGAAAAAGAAAAAAGATAATTAAAAAAAGAAAACGAATAAAGAAAAGTATAAATATATACATATATATATATATTAGATAAACTAGTTAAAAAATGTTAAAAAAGAAAAGGGTAGAGGAGGAGTCAAGATGGTGGAGAAGTAGCAGGCTGAGACTACTTCAGCTAGCAGGAGATCAGCTAGATAGCTTATCTAAAGTTTGCAAACACCTGCAAATCCATCGGCAGATGGAAGAGAAGAACAGCAATTCGGAAAACGGAAAAACAACCACTGTTTGAAAGCTAGGACTGGTGGAGAAGTGAATCCAAAGCGACGGGAAGATAGACCCCGGGGGGAGAGGCCCGCACCCGGCAAGCGGCGGAGCAACGGAGCACAAATTCAGTACTTTTAAAAGTCTGTTCCGCTGAGGGACATCGCTCCAGACGCTAAACCGGGGTGAAGCCCACATGGGGTCAGCGTGGCATCAGGGCACGCATGGTCACAGAAAGATCGAGGGTGTCTGAGTGTCGCAGAGCTTGCCGATATTGGAATGGGAAAGCCGGCTACAGAGACAGAGCCGACAGTGCGCTGGCAGCTAAGTGTTACCTTGAACCAGTCGCAGGCTCGGTGAGCTCGGAGCGCGGCCGGAGGTCAGACAGACGGGAGTAACTAGGCGCTGTTTTCTGAGGGCGCACTGAGGAGTGGGCCCCGGGCTCTCGGCTCCTCCGGGCCGGAGACCAGAGGGCGCCATTTGTATTCCTGTCCTCCAGAACACTACCGGAAAGCGCTCAGGGAACAAAAGCTTCTGAAAACAAACCCCAGCGGATTACTCAGCCCGGCCCCTGGTAAGGGCGGTGCAATTCCGCCTGGGGCAAAGACACTTGAGAATCTCTACACCAGGCCCCTCTCCCAGAAGATCAACAAGAAATCCAGCCAAGACCAAGTTCACCTACCAAGGACTGCAGTTTTAATACCAAGGAGAGACGCAGAATTAAGAGGAGAAGAAAGGAAGCACAAAACACATGGCTTTCTCCCTATGATTTTTTTTAGTCTTGCAGTTAAGTTACTTTTTTTCTTTTTCATTTTTTGTTTTTTTTCTCCCCATTTGGTAAATCTTTTTTAATTTTACCCTTTTCTTTTTTAACGTTTTTTAACTAGTTTAACTAATATATATATTTTTTCTGTTTTATATTTTTCTTTATTTGTTTTCTTTTTTTTAAAATTCTTTTATTTACTTTTCTTTCTTTTTTCTTTTTTTTTCTTTCTTCCTTTTAAACCACATTTTATCCCCTTTCTCCCCCCTCACGATTTGGGATCTCTTCTGATTTGGTTAAAGCATATTTTCCTGGGGTTGTTGCCACCCTTTTAGTATTTTACTTGCTCCTTCATATATCTTATCTTGACAAAATGACAAGACGGAAAAATTCACCACATGAAAAAGAACAAGAGGCACTACCGAAGGCTAGGGAACTAATCAATACAGACATTGGTAATATGTCAGATCTAGAGTTCAGAATGACAATTCTCAAGGTTCTAGGCAGCCTCGAAAAAGGCATGGAACATATTAGAGAAACCTTCTCGGGAGATATAACAGCCCTTTCTGGAGAAATAAAAGAACTAAAACCTAACCAAGTTGAAATCAAAAAAGCTATTAATGAGGTGCAATCAAAAATGGAGGCTCTCACTGCTAGGATAAATGAGGCAGAAGAAACAATTAGTGATGTAGAAGACCAAATGACAGAGAATAAAGAAGCTGAGCAAAAGAGGGACAAAAAGCTACTGGACCACGAGGGCAGAATTTGAGAGATAAGTGACACCATAAGACGAAACATTAGATTCCAGAAGAAGAAGAAAGAGAGAGGGGAGCAGAAGGTATACTGGAGAGAATTATTGGGGAGAATTTCCCCAATATGGCAAAGGGAAGGAGCATCAAAATTCAGGAGGTTCAGAGAACGCCCCTCAAAATCAATAAGAATAGGCCCACACCCCGTCACCTTATAGTAAAATTTACAAGTCTCAGTGATAAAGAGAAAATCCTGAAAGCAGTCAGGGAAAAGAAGTCTGTAACATACAATGGTAAAAATATCAGATTGGCAGCTGACTTATCCACAGAGACCTGGCAGGCCAGAAAGAGCTGGCATGATATTTTCAAAGCACTAAACGAGAAAAACATGCATCCAAGAATACTATATCCAGCTAGGCTATCATTGAAAATAGAAGGAGAGATTAAAAGATTCCAGGACAAACAAAAGCTGAAAGAATTTGCAAACACCAAACCAGCTCTACAGGAAATATTGAAAGGGGTCCTCAAAACAAAGAGAGAGCCTACAAGTGGTAGATCAGAAAGGAACAGAGACCATATACAGTAACAGTCACCTTACAGGCAATACAATGGCACTAAATTCATATCTCTCAATAGTTAACTGAATGTCAATGGGCTAAATGCCCCAATCAAAAGACACAGGGTAGTAGAATGGATAAAAAAACAAAGCCCATCTATATGTAGCCTCCAAGAAACTCATTTTAACCCCGAAGACACTTCCAATTTAAAATGAGGGGGTGGAAAAAAAATTTTCCATGCTAATGGACATCAGAAGAAAGCTGGGGTGGCAATCCTTATATCAGATCAATTAGATTTTAAGCCAAAGACTATAATAAGAGATGAGGAAGGACACTATATCATACTCAAAGGGTCTGTCCAACAAGAAGATCTAACAATTTTAAATATCTATGCCCCCAACGTGGGATCAGCCAACTATATAAACCAATTAATAACAAAATCAAAGAAACACATCAACAATAATACAATAATAGTAGGGGAATTTAACACTCCCCTCACAGAAATGGACAAATCATCCAAGCAAAAGATCAGCAAGGAAAAAAGGCCTTAAACAACACACTGGACCAGATGGACATCACTGATATGTTCAGAACATTTCATCCCAAAGCAACAGAATACACATTCTTCTCTAGTGCACATGGAACATTCTCCAGAATAGATCACATCCTCGGTCCTAAATCAGGACACCATCGGTATCAAAAGATTGGGTTCATTCTCTGCATATTTTCAGATCACAATGCTCTAAAGCTAGAACTCAACCACAAAAGGAAGTTTGGAAAGAACCCAAATACATGGAGACTAAACAGTATCCTTCTAAAGAATGAAATGGTCAACCGGGAAATTAAAGAAGAATTGAAAAAAATCATGGAAACAAATGATAATGAAAATACAACGGTTCAAAATCTGTGGGACACAACCAAGGCAGTCCTGAGAGGAAAATATATAGCAGTACAAGCCTTTCTCAAGAAACAAGAAAGGGCTCAGGTACATGAACTACCCCTACACCTAAAGGAACTAGAGAAAGAACAAGAAAGAAACCCTAAGCCTAGCAGGAGAAGAGAAATCATAAAGATCAGAGCAGAAATCAATGAAATAGAAACAACAAAAAAAGTACAATAGAACAAATCAAAGAAACTAGGAGCTGGTTCTTTGAAAGAATTAAAAAAATTCATAAGCCCCTGGCCAGACTTATCAAAAAGAAAAGAGAAAGGACCCAAATAAATAAAATCATGAATGAAAGAAGAGAGATCACAACTAACACCAAAGAAATACAAACTATTATAGAACATACAATTAGCACCTCTACGCCAACAAATTTGTCAATCTGGAAGAAATGGATGCATACCTAGACACATATAAACTACCACAACTGAACCAGGAAGAAATAGAAAGCCTGAACAGACCCATAACCAGTAAGGATATTGAAACAGTCATTAAAAATATCCCAACAAACAAAAGCCCAGGGCCAGACGGCTTCCCGGGGCAATTCTACCACACTTTTAAAGAACTAATTCCTATTCTCCTGAAACTGTTCCAAAAAATAGAAATGGAAGGATAACTTCCAAACTCATTTTATGAGGCCAGCATCACCTTGATCCCAAAACCAGACAAGGACCCCATCAAAAAGGAGAGCTATAGACCGATATCCTTGATGAACACAGATGCGAAAATACTCAACAAAATACTAGCCAATAGGATTCAACAGTACATTAAATGATTATATACCACGACCAAGTGGGATTCATTCCAGGGGTGCAGGGTTGGTTCAACATCCACAAATCAGTCAATGTGATACAACACATCAATAAAAGAAAGAACAAGAACCACATGATACTCTCAAAAGATGCTGTAAAAGCATTTGACAAAGTACAGCATCCCTTCCTGATCAAAACTCTTCAAAGTGTAGGGATAGAGGGCACATACCTCAATATCATCAAAGCCATCTATGAAAAACCCACCGCAAATATCATTCTCAATGGAGAAAAACTGAAAGCTTTTCCGCTAAGGTCAGGAACACGGCAGGGATGTCCATTATCACCACTGCTATTCAACATAGTACTAGAGGTCCTAACCTCAGCAATCAGACAACAAAAGGAAATTAAAGGCATCCAAATTGGGAAAGAAGAAGTCAAATTATCACTCTTCGCAGATGATATGATACTATATGTGGAAAACCCAAAAGACTCCACTCAAAAACTGCTAGAACTTGTACAGGAATTCAGTAAAGTTTCAGGATATAAAATCAATGCACAGAAATCAGTTGCATTTCTCTACACCAACAGCAAGACAGAAGAAAGAAATTAAGGAGTCAATCCCATTTACAATTGCATCCAAAACCATAAGATACCTAGGAATAAACCTAACCAAGGAGGAACAGAGTCTATACTCAGAAAACTATAAAGTACTCATGAAAGAAATGGAGGAAGACACAAAGAAATGGAAAAATGTTCCATGCTCCTGGATTGGAAGCATAAATATTGTGAAAATGTCTATGCTACCTAAAGCAATCTACACATTTAATTCAATTCCTATCAAAGTACCATCCTTCTTTTTCAGAGAAATGGAACAAATAATGCTAAAGTTTATATGGAACCAGAAAAGACCTCGAATAGCCAAAGGGATATTGAAAAAGAAAGCCAACGTTGGTGGCATCACAATTCCGGACTTCAAGCTCTATTACAAAGCTGTCATCCTCAGGACAGCATGGTACTGGCACAAAAACAGACACATAGATCAATGGAACAGAATAGAGAGCCCAGAAATAGACCCTCAACTCTATGGTCAACTAATCTTCGACAAAGCAGGAAAGAATGTCCAATGGAAAAAAGACAGCCTCTTCAATAAATGGTGTTGGGAAAATTGGACAGCCACATGCAGAAAAATGAAATTGGACCATTTCCTTACACCACACACAAAAATAGACTCAAAATGGATGAAGGACCTCAATGTGTGAAAGGAATCCATCAAAATCCTTGAGGAGAACACAGGCAGCAACCTCTTCGACCTCAGTCGTAGCATCATCTTCCTAGGAACATCTCCAAAGGGAAGGAAAGCAAGGGCAAAAATGAACAATTGGGATTTCATCAAGATCAAAAGCTTTTGCACAGCAAAGGAAACAGTTAACAAAAGCAAATACAACTGACAGAATGGGAGAAGATATTTGTAAACGACATATCAGATAAAGGACTAGTGTCCAAAATCTATAAAGAACTTAGCAAACTGAACACCCAAAGAACAAATAATCCAATCAAGAAATGGGCAGAGGACTTGAACAGACATTTCTGCAAAGAAGACATCCAGATGGCCAACAGACACATGAAAAAGTGCTCCATATCACTTGGCATCAGGGAAATACAAATCAAAACCACAATGAGATATCACCTCACACCAGTCAGAATGGCTAAAATCAACAAGTCAGGAAATGACAGATGCTGGCAAGGATGCGGAGAAAGGGGAACCCTCCTACACTGTTGGTAGGAATGCAAGCTGGTGCAACCACTCTGGAAAACAGCATGGAGGTTCCTCAAAATGTTGAAAATAGAACTGCCCTATGACCTAGCAATTGCACTACTGGGTATTTACCCTAAAGTTACAAACGTAGTGATCCAAAGGGGCACGTGCACCCGAATGTTTATAGCAGCAATGTCCACAATAGCCAATCTATGGAAAGAACCTAGATGTCCATCAACAGATGAATGGATCAAGAAGAGGTGGTATATATACACAATGGAATACTATGCAGCCATCAAAAGAAATGAAATCTTGCCATTTGCGACAACATGGATGGAACTAGAGCGTATCATGCTTAGCGACATAAGTCAAGCAGAGAAAGACAACTATCATATGATCTCCCTGATATGAGGAAGTGGTGATGCAACATGGGGGCTTAAGTGGGGTAGAAGAAGAATCAATGAAACAAAATGGAATTGGGAGGGAGACAAACCATAAGTGACTCTTAATCTCACAAAACAAACTGAGGGTTGCTGGGTTTAGGGGGGTTGGGAGAAGGGGGTGGGATTATGGACATTGTTGAGGGTATGTGCTTTGATGAGTGCTGTGAAGTGTGTAAACCTGGTGATCACAGACCTGTTCCCCTGGGGATAAAAATATATGTTTATAAAAACAAAAAATTAAAAAAAAAAAAGAAAAAGAAAAGGATAAAAGTTAAAAAAAATTTACAGAAGAAGAGAAAGAAATGCAAAAGAAAAAAATTAAATTAACTGTAAGCCTAAAAAATCACAGGGAGAAAGCCATGAGTTTCGTGCTTTGCTTTCTCCTCCTCTGGAATTCTGTTGCTCTCCTTGGTATTGAAACCGCACTCCTTGGTAGGTGAACTTGGTCTTGGCTGGATTTCTTGTTGATCTTCTGGGGGAGGGGCCTGGTGTAGTGATTCTCAAGTGCCTTTGCCTCAGGCTGAATTGCACCGCCCTTTCCAGGGGCCGGTCTGAGTAATCCGCTCGTTGTTTGTTTTCAGGAGCTTTTGTTCCCTGAGCGCTTTCCGTAGAGTTCCGGAGGACGGGAATACAAATGGCGGCCTCCTGGTCTCCGGCCCGGAGGAGCCGAGAGCCCAGGGCCCACTCCTCAGTGTGCCCTCAGAGAATAGTGCCCAGTAACTCCCGTCTGCCTGACCTCCGGCCCCGTTCCGAGCTCACTGAGCCTGCGACGGGTCCTACCTTTCAGAAAGTGGTTGTTTTTATGTTTCTAGAATTGCTGCTCTTCTCTTCAATCTGCGGATGGATTTGCAGGTGTTTGCCTTCTTTAGATAATCTATCTAGCTGATCTGCTAGCTGAAGTAGTCTCAGCTTGCTACATCTCCACCATCTTGACTCCTCCCTCATAGTCATTTTTGAAAAAAATAAAAATGTAGTATAGTATTAAATCTATCAGCTAAAATGGAGTGCCTAAAATGGATTTGCAGGTGTTTGCCTTCTTTAGATAATCTATCTAGCTGATCTGCTAGCTGAAGTAGTCTCAGCTTGCTACATCTCCACCATCTTGACTCCTCCCTCACAGTCATTTTTGAAAAAAATAAAAATGTAGTATAGTATTAAATCTATCAGCTAAAATGGAGTGCCTTGGTAATTCAGTTGGTTAAGCGTCAGACTCTTGATTTAGGTTCAGTTCACAATCTCACATGGCCTGGGATGGAGCCCCATATTAGGTTCCATGCTCAGTGGGGAGTCTGCTTCTTTCCTTCTTCCTCTGCCCCTCACCCCATTCTCTATCTCTCAAATAAATAAATTTTAAAAAACAAAATCTATCAGCTCAATCTTATTAGAAAGTCCAACTAATAGTCAATAAATAATGTAAGTGAATTGTTAGTATGGTACAACAAGGTGAGAATACTTATGCTGGAATAGTGCATGCTTTAGTTGTCTTTTAGATCAATACACACAACTCACTGGTTTTTACAGATATTCAGTTTGATCATTTGTGTGTTACTGATTGGTATATTACATCACAGTAGTAAAAAATGCAAAACTATACTAAACAAGACAAAATACTCTCCATAATGAGAAGGTCTTTACCAAGGATTATGAGTATAGGTGATATAGCATGGATGAATTTCAGCTGATATAGACTGATAACATGCTTAGCTATACTCTATGGTGCCCATGGAGTATATATTCCAACATGCATATCATATTCCATACTGGAGTATGATGGTGACCTTTGACTATCTCAATGTCAAGAGACATGGATATCTCCATATTCATTAAAGAGAAATTATTTCCTTTTTTCAAATATTTTATTTATTTATTTGACACAGAGAGAGAGAGATGGAGCACACAAGCAGAGAAAATGGCAGGAAGAGAAAGAAACAGACTCCTTGTGAAGCAGGCAGTTGGTTGTGGGGTTCGATCCTAGGATCCTGAGATCATGACCTGAGCTGAAGGCAGACACTTAATTGACTGAGCCACCCAGGTGCCCTAAGAAATGATTTATTATACTTTCAAGTAGTAGGCTCTTTTGGGAGCAAGGTATATATTTCTAAATTTTTTATTTACACCTGGTTTTAGAGATTCTTTTTTGGATTTGGTTTTTAAGACACATCAGCCAACAGGGAAGTCGTTACTTGACAAGCTGAGTATAAGAAACCCTCTCTTTGATGAGATGCCTGTCTCAGTTGGTGGAGCATATGATTCTTGATTTTAGGATTGTAGTTTCCAGCCCCACAATTGGTGCAGAAATTACTTATAAGATTACTTAAAATGAAATTGAAAGAAAGAAAGCCTCATCTTGAGCTGAAATTAGATCTCATGGTATACCTAGATGATTCACACCTAAATCGATGCTTGTTTAAGGCCTGCAGACAAAATGTATTCCATCTGATCCAGGAGAGGAAGGAAAAGATCAATGTTTTATTGAGATCTCTAAATCCTTTTTGATAAAAATCCCTCTTCTACTATTGCTATATGTATTTTTAAAGATTATTTATTTATTTATTTGACAGACATCACAAGTAGGCAGAGAGGCAGGCAGAGAGAGAGAGAGTGGGGAGCAGGCTCCCCCCCAAACAGAGAGCCCAGTGTGGGGCTTGATCCCAGGACCCTGAGATGATGACCTGAGTTAAAGGCAGAGGCTTAACCCACTGAGTGCTTAACCTACCCAGGTGCCCTGTTAGATGTATCTTTTGCCTAACAAAACTCTTCTGTGAGGATAAATCACTTGACTCTTATGAGTCCATTCAGGAATCAATATTAAAGTTAATTTATGTGCAAATAACATACCAATATTATAAATATCTTTACATCATTTCCTTAAATGTAAACACAAGCACATAAATTTTCTTCCTCTGCTTAACATAATAGCAAGTTCATCTTATATATATATTACTTTAAAAATTTAATTTTTCAGTTAAACTGTGTCATCGCTAGTGTCTCATAACTATATAAAAGGAACTGTTTTATTATTTCCAATAATTAATATTCTATATTAAATAAACACTGAATGTTTCCCTAAGAAACATTGTGTGAAAGTTTCAATCTCTTTAACAATCTCAAATATTCATCTATTTATAAATTTTAATTTATAATTTATAATTCTAAATCTTAAAATAAAATAATAAATATCTTCAAAATTCAGTTTTTTTTAAGATTATTTATTTATTTATTTATTTATTTGACAGAGAGAGATCACAAGCAGGCAGAGAGGCAGGCAGAGAGAGAGGAGGAAGCAGACTCCCTGCTGAGCAGAGAGCCCGATGTGGGACTCGATCCCAGGACCCTGGGATCATGACCTGAGCCTAAGGCAGAGGCCTTAACCCACTGAGCCACCCAGGTGCCCCCCAAAATTTAGTTTTTTAATATCACCTGTCTGTAGATATAACCAGTCTAAACAAGTCTTTTGGCATCCTCAAAAGATATTTTAACATATGAAGCATTCTTTGGAACAAATGTTGAGAATGATTCCACTAACTCATTAATCACATTACCTTTCTCTTTTTTTCTGTGTTGTAGAGACTTTATTTTTTGTACTAGAGAATACATATTTCAGATTACCTTGGATTTAGATTTTTAAATGTGATGTCGGTTGCATCAGTAAGATGAATAAACAGGTGTTTCAGACCATAGAAATAGAGCATAATGGGGCTCCTGAGTATCTCATTCGTTAAGCATATGCCTTCAGCTCAGATCATGATCCCAGGATCCTGGGATCAAACTCTGCAGCAGGCTTCCTCTCCCACTCTCCCTGCTTCTGTTCTCTCTCTCACTGCACATCTCTGTCAAATAAATAAATAAAATCTTAAAAAAAAAAGAAGAAGAAGAAGAAGAAATAGAGCATTATGAGAAGACCATTCATTTGATGACTCTGACCTTCCTGTTAGTAAGCACAGTCCCAGAACAATTAGATTTTTACTCTTAAGGTATATCAGAGTTGCTTTTGTCAAACCTTTAGCTTCATAAGGGCTAAGAGTAAGATGCAGAGCACCCATATCATGGTCCATATGATAGAGGAAGAGGCATAATCCTAGAACCAATACAGCAGAACAGATATTTGATTGAACACTTTCCTGCTTATGTCAGGACAGAAAATTCTAGGGTGTGCAGGTCTGGGAGTTGTTCTAGAATCTAAGCAAGCTTCTAATTTTTTAGTTTTTATAATAACTGTAATTCTGTAAATCAATTCAACAATTATATAATACATTATGATTTACTACTTCTATGAAATTTAAGGTATGGATTTGGTGTGAAGCCATCAGATACTGTTACTACTCCTTCAAATATGCTAATTCTTGCTCTTAAATCTGTCAAGATCACAGCATATTTTAAGAAATACATTTTTTTTTATAACATTTTATTTTATTTTTTTTTTATTTTTATTTTTTTTAATTTATTTTTTATTTTCAGCATAACAGTATTCATTATTTTTCACCACACCCAGTGCTCCATGCAATTCGTGCCCTTTATAATACCCACCACCTAGTACCCCAACCTCCCACCCCCCACCCCTTCAAAACCCTCAGATTCTTTTTCAGAGTCCATAGTCTCTCATGGTTCACCTCCCCTTCCAATTTCCCCCAACTCCCTTCTCCTCTCTAACTCCCCATGTCCTCCATGCTATTTGTTATGCTCCACAAATAAGTGAAACCATATGATAATTGACTCTCTCTGCTTGACTTATTTCACTCAGCATAATAATCTCTTCCAGTCCCGTCCATGTTGCTACAAAAGTTGGGTATTTGTCCTTTCTTTTTTTTTTTTTTTTTTTTTTTATAAACATATATTTTTATCCCCAGGGGTACAGGTCTGTGAATCACCAGGTTTACACACTTCACAGCACTCACCAAAGCACATACCCTCCCCAATGTCCATAATCCCACCCCCTTCTCCCAAACCCCCTCCCCCCAGCAACCCTCAGTTTGTTTTGTGAGATTAAGAGTCACTTATGGTTTGTCTCCCTCCCAATCCCATCTTGTTTCATTTATTCTTCTCCTACCCACTTAAGCCTCCATGTTGCATCACCACTTCCTCATATCAGGGAGATCATATGATAGTTGTCTTTCTCTGCTTGACTTATTTCGCTAAGCATGATACGCTCTAGTTCCATCCATGTTGTCGCAAATGGCAAGATTTCATTTCTTTTGATGGCTGCATAGTATTCCATTGTGTATATATACCACATCTTCTTGATCCATTCATCTGTTGATGGACATCTAGGTTCTTTCCATAGTTTGGCTATTGTGGACATTGCTGCTATAAACATTCGGGTGCACGTGCCCCTTTGGATCACTACATTTGTATCTTTAGGGTAAATACCCAATAGTGCAATTGCTGGGTCATAGGGCAGTTCTATTTTCAACATTCTGAGGAACCTCCATGCTGTTTTCCAGAGTGGCTGCACCAGCTTGCATTCCCACCAACAGTGTAGGAGGGTTCCCCTTTCTCCACATCCTCGCCAGCATCTGTCATTTCCTGACTTGTTGATTTTAGCCATTCTGACTGGTGTGAGGTGATATCTCATGGTGGTTTTGATTTGTATTTCCCTGATGCCGAGTGATATGGAGCACTTTTTCATGTGTCTGTTGGCCATCTGGATGTCTTCTTTGCAGAAATGTCTGTTCATGTCCTCTGCCCATTTCTTGATTGGATTATTTGTTCTTTGGGTGTTGAGTTTGCTAAGTTCTTTATAGATTCTGGACACTAGTCCTTTATCTGATATGTCGTTTGCAAATATCTTCTCCCATTCTGTCAGTTGTCTTTTGATTTTGTTAACTGTTTCCTTTGCTGTGCAAAAGCTTTTGATCTTGATGAAATCCCAATAGTTCATTTTTTCCCTTGCTTCCCTTGCCTTTTGCGTTGTTCCTAGGAAGATGTTGCTGCGGCAGAGGTCGAAGAGGTTGCTGCCTGTGTTCTCCTCAAGGATTTTGATGGATTCCTTTTGCACATTGAGGTCCTTCATCCATTTTGAGTCTATTTTTGTGTGTGGTGTAAGGAAATGGTCCAATTTCATTTTTCTGCATGTGGCTGTCCAATTTTCCCAACACCATTTATTGAAGAGGCTGTCTTTTTTCCATTGGACATTCTTTCCTGCTTTGTCGAAGATTAGTTGACCATAGAGTTGAGGGTCTATTTCTGGGCTCTCTATTCTGTTCCATTGATCTATGTGTCTGTTTTTGTGCCAGTACCATGCTGTCTTGATGATGACAGCTTTGTAATAGAGCTTGAAGTCCGGAATTGTGATGCCACCAACGTTGGCTTTCTTTTTCAATATCCCTTTGGCTATTCGAGGTCTTTTCTGGTTCCATATAAATTTTAGCATTATTTGTTCCATTTCTTTGAAAAAGATGGATGGTACTTTGATAGGAATTGCATTAAATGTGTAGATTGCTTTAGGTAGCATAGACATTTTCACAATATTTATTCTTCCAATCCAGGAGCATGGAACATTTTTCCATTTCTTTGTGTCTTCCTCAATTTCTTTCATGAGTACTTTATAGTTTTCTGAGTATAGATTCTGTGTCTCTTTGGTTAGGTTTATTCCTAGGTATCTTATGGTTTTGGATGCAATTGTAAATGGGATTGACTCCTTAATATCTCTTTCTTCTGTCTTGCTGTTGGTGTAGAGAAATGCAACGGATTTCTGTGCATTGATTTTATATCCTGACACTTTACTGAATTCCTGTATAAGTTCTAGCAGTTTTGGAGTGGAGTCTTTTGGGTTTTCCACATATAGTATCATATCATCTGCGAAGAGTGATAGTTTGACTTCTTCTTTGCCGATTTGGATGCCTTTAATTTCCTTTTGTTGTCTGATTGCTGAGGCTAGGACCTCTAGTACTATGTTGAATAGCAGTGGTGATAATGGACATCCCTGCCGTGTTCCTGACCTTAGTGGAAAAGCTTTCAGTTTTTCTCCATTGAGAATGATATTTGCGGTGGGTTTTTCATAGATGGCTTTGATGATATTGAGGTATGTGCCCTCTATCCCTACACTTTGAAGAGTTTTGATCAGGAAGGGATGCTGTACTTTGTCAAATGCTTTTTCAGCATCTATTGAAAGTATCATATGGTTCTTGTTCTTTCTTTTATTGATGTGTTGTATCACATTGACTGATTTGCGGATGTTGAACCAACCTTGCAGCCCTGGAATAAATCCCACTTGGTCGTGGTGAATAATCTTTTTAATGTACTGTTGAATCCTATTGGCTAGTATTTTGTTGAGTATTTTTGCATCTGTGTTCATCAAGGATATCGGTCTATAGCTCTCTTTTTTGGTGGGATCCTTGTCTGGTTTTGGGATCAAGGTGATGCTGGCCTCATAAAATGTGTTTGGAAGTTTTCCTTCCATTTCTATTTTTTGGAACAGTTTCAGGAGAATAGGAATTAGTTCTTCTTTAAATGTTTGGTAGAATTCCCCCGGGAAGCCATCTGGCCCTGGGCTTTTGTTTGTTTGGAGATTTTTAATGACTGTTTCAATCTCCTTACTGGTTATGGGTCTGTTCAGGCTTTCTATTTCTTCCTGGTTCAGTTGTGGTAGTTTATATGTTTCTAGGAATGCATCCATTTCTTCCAGATTGTCAAATTTATTGCCGTAGAGTTGCTCATAGTATGTTCTTATAATAGTTTGTATTTCTTTGGTGTTAGTTGTGATCTCTCCTCTTTCATTCATGATTTTATTTATTTGGGTCCTTTCTCTTTTCTTTTTGATAAGTCGGGCCAGGGGTTTATCAATTTTATTAATTCTTTCAAAGAACCAGCTCCTACTTTCGTTGATTTTTTCTATTGTTTTTTTGGTTTCTATTTCATTGATTTCTGCTCTGATCTTTATGATTTCTCTTCTCCTGCTGGGCTTAGGGTTTCTTTCTTGTTCTTTCTCCAGCTCCTTTAGGTGTAGGGTTAGGTTGTGTACCTGAGACCTTTCTTGTTTCTTGAGAAAGGCTTGTACCGCTATATATTTTCCTCTCAGGACTGCCTTTGTTGTGTCCCACAGATTTTGAACCGTTGTATTTTCATTATCATTTGTTTCCATGATTTTTTTCAATTCTTCTTTAATTTCCCGGTTGACCCATTCATTCTTTAGAAGGATACTGTTTAGTCTCCATGTATTTGGGTTCTTTCCAACCTTTTGTGGTTGAGTTCTAGCTTTAGAGCATTGTGGTCTGAAAATATGCAGGGAATGATCCCAATCTTTTGATACCGGTTGAGTCCTGATTTAGGACCAAGGATGTGATCTATTCTGGAGAATGTTCCATGTGCACTAGAGAAGAATGTGTATTCTGTTGCTTTGGGATGAAATGTTCTGAATATATCTGTGATGTCCATCTGGTCCAGTGTGTCGTTTAAGGCCTTTATTTCCTTGCTCATCTTTTGCTTGGATGACCTGTCCATTTCAGTGAGGGGAGTGTTAAAGTCCCCTACTATTATTGTATTGTTGTTGATGTGTTTCTTTGATTTTGTTATTAATTGGTTTATATAGTTGGCTGCTCCCACGTTGGGGGCATAGATATTTAAAATTGTTAAATCTTCTTGTTGGACAGACCCTTTGAGTATGATATAGTGTCCTTCCCCATCTCTTATTATAGTCTTTGGCTTAAAATCTAATTGATCTGATATAAGGATTGCCACTCCTGCTTTCTTCTGATGTCCATTAGCATGGTAAATTCTTTTCCACCCCCTCACTTTAAATCTGGAGGTGTCTTCGGGCTTAAAATGAGTTTCTTGGAGGCAACATATAGATGGGTTTTGTTTTTTTATCCATTCTGATACCCTGTGTCTTTTGACAGGGGCATTTAGCCCATTCACATTCAGGGTAACTATTGAGAGATATGAATTTAGTGCCATTATATTGCCTGTAAGGTGACTGTTATTGTATATGGTCTCTGTTCCTTTCTGATCTACCACTTGTAGGCTCTCTCTTTGCTTAGAGGACCCCTTTCAAGATTTCCTGTAGAGCTGGTTTGGTATTTGCAAATTCTTTCAGTTGTTGTTTGTCCTGGAAGCTTTTAATCTCTCCTTCTATTTTCAATGATAGCCTAGCTGGATATAGTATTCTGGGCTGCATGTTTTTCTCGTTTAGTGCTCTAAAAATATCATGCCAGCTCTTTCTGGCCTGCCAGGTCTCTGTGGATAAGTCAGCTGCCAATCTAATATTTTTACCATTGTATGTTACAGACTTCTTTTCCCGGGCTGCTTTCAGGATTTTCTCTTTGTCACTGAGACTTGTAAATTTTACTATTAGGTGACGGGGTGTGGGCCTATTCTTATTGATTTTGAGGGGCGTTCTCTGAACCTCCTGAATTTTGATGCTCGTTCCCTTTGCCATATTGGGGAAATTCTTTCCAATAATTCTCTCCAGTATACCTTCTGCTCCCCTCTCTCTTTCTTCTTCTTCTGGAATCCCAATTATTCTAATGTTGTTTTGTCTTATGGTGTCACTTAATTCTCGAATTCTCCCCTCGTGGTCCAGTAGCTGTTTGTCCCTCTTTTGCTCAGCTTCTTTATTCTCTGTCATTTGGTCTTCTATATCACTAATTCTTTCTTCTGCCTCATTTATCCTAGCAGTGAGAGCCTCCATTTTTGATTGCACCTCATTAATAGCTTTTTTGATTTCAACTTGGTTAGATTTTAGTTCTTTTATTTCTCCAGAAAGGGCTTTTATATCTCTCGAGAGGGTTTCTCTAATATCTTCCATGCCTTTTTCGAGCCCGGCTAGAACCTTGAGAATTGTCATTCTGAACTCTAGATCTGACATATTACCGATGTCTGTATTGATTAGTTCCCTAGCCTTTGGTACTGCCTCTTGTTCTTTTTTTTGCGTTGAATTTTTACGTCTTGTCATTTTGGCCAGATAAGAGTAAATGAAGGGGCAAGTAAAATACTAAAAGGGTGGCAACAACCCCAGGAAAATATGCTTTAACTAAATTAGAAGAGATCCAAAATCGTGAGTGGGGAGAAAGGGGATAAAAAGACGTTCAAAAAGGAAGAAAGAAAAAAAAAGAAAAGAAAAAAAAATTTTTTTAAAAAAAGAAAACACCTGAGAAAAATGTAAAAAAGAAAGAATATATATATTAGATAAACTAGTAAAAAATCGTTAAAAAAGAAAAAGGTAACAGTTAAAAAAAAAAATTTACCCGAAGGCGAGAAGAAAAAGAAAAAAAGAAAAAAAAATGAAAAAGAAAAAATTAAATTAACTGCAAGACTAAAAAAAAAAAAAAATCACAGGAAAAAAGCCGTGAGTTCCGTGCTTGGCTTTCTCCTCTGGAATTCTGCTGCTCTCCTTGGTATTGAAACCGCACTCCTTGGTAGGTGAACTTGGTCTCGGCTGGATTTCTTGTTGATCTTCTGGGGGAGGGGCCTGTTGTAGTGATTCTCAAGTGTCTTTGCCCCAGGCGGAATTACACCTCCCTTACCCGGGGCCGGGGTGAGTAATCCGCTCGGGTTTGCTTTCAGGAGCTTTTGTTCCCTGAGCACTTTTTGTAGAGTTCCGGAGGACGGGAACACAAATGGCGGCCTCCTGGTCTCCGGCCCGGAGGAGCCGAGAGCCCAGGGCCCCACTCCTCAGTGCGCCCTCAGAGAACAGCGCCCAGTTACTCCCGTCTGCCTGACCTCCGGCCGCGCTCCGAGCTCACCGAGCCTGCGATCGGTTCAAGGTAACACCGAGCTGTGAGCTTACTGTCGGCTCTGTTTCTGTAGCCGGCTTTCCCGTTCCAATACCCGCAAGCTCTGCGACACTCAGAGACCCCCGATCCTTCTGTGACCCTGCGGGACCTGAGGCCACGCTGACCCCGCGTGGGCTTCGCCCCGGTTTAGCCTCTGGACTGATGTCCCTCAGCGGAACAGACTTTTAAAAGTCCTGATTTTGTGCGTGGTTGCTCCGCCGCTTGCCGGGAGCCGGCCCCTCCCCCCGGGGTCTATCTTCCCGTCGCTTTGGATTCACTTCTCCGCCGGTCCTACCTTTCAGAAAGTGGTTGTTTTTCTGTTTCCAGAATTGCTGTTCTTCTTCTCTTCGGTCTGCCGATGGATTTTCAGGTGTTTGCAATCTTTAGATAAGCTATCTAGCTGATCTCCGGCTAGCTGAAGCCAAGAAATACATTTTTTGATGTCTTCCTTGACTTAGAGATATCTTTATATTTTATAACTCTTCTTGATAAATTTTGATATTATGTATATTTCTAGAAAATTGTCCAATATTAGGAAATTTTGGAAATCCACTAAATATAGAGTGGTGCTAATTCTGAGTATCTGTGATAAAGTCCTGCATGAATATTGTTGTCCTTACTTCTTTTTTTCTTTTTAATTGTTTTTGAGTTCTACCCTAAAAATTCTGTATTAGTTCAGTTCAAGAAATTATATCTTGGGGTAAATGCCCAATTCTAACCTTTTATGTTATTTTTAAATTTACTTATTTCTGTTTTAATGTTAATGAATACTTTTGCTTTGATAATGAAAACTTTTTATTAGATTTATTATATTAATGCTTAATTAATGGCTATTTAGGAGTTCTTTTGAAAATGAATAATTTTGAAAAATGTAATAACTTTATGATATATATATATATATATATACACACATACGTATGTTATTTTTTTTCCCTAGGCAATGACTGAAAATACTGTGTAAGCAACCTATTGTCTGGCTTTTGATTTTTTTCAAACAGATTGTATTTTACAAAATTTCACATTATATTTTAGTGCATAAATATTCATAACAGATAGAGTGTACTGTTAGCAGTTTGCTTTAAAAAGAAGTTTGCTTTTTAAAAGTATACTTTTTAGAGTTTACTGTTAGCAGTTTGCTTTTGATTTACTGATCTTTTTTTCTCTTTTATTTTGCTTTCCTCTATTTCTGTGTCTATCTACCTATCGGTATGTGTGTGTCCATTATATGTGTATAGACATCTACCATCTTCTTATTTATTGGGATAGACACAAAAAAAGAGGGAATCATTTTGTGTCACTAGGTGTACTTGTAAAAAAAATGTAAAGTATAAGTAATATAAAATTGTAATAGTTTATCGAATCTAAATATTTATATTTTATAGTAGGTTTATCTTATGTACATTTTATGACCTGTGTTTTGTTATTTTCCTAGCATCCAGAAAAACTTACTGATTTTTTTTAACACCTTCCAAGATTGAATAACTCATAATCTTTGTCAGCATTAAAAAGAACAGTACTGGGGTATCTGGGTGGTTCAGTCAGTTAAGCATCGAACTATTGATCTCAGCTCAGGTCTTTGATCTCAGGGTCATGAGTTCAACCCCTGCACTGGGCTTCACAGTGGGCATGAAACCTACTTAAAAAAAAAAAGTACTATTTTGGGACCTATAATTAGAATGAATGATTTTTTTTTAATAATTTGGACTTGTCCTTGCTTAAGTAAACTTTCATTTATATATATCTATATATAGAGAGATATATTAGATATAATACAATTTTATTCTAATACTGTTTTTGCAGAAAGTATTTTTAATTATTTTAAATATTATTTTGTTAAATATTAAAACATACAGAGCAATAATTTTATTATTTTACCCAGCTTTATTGTTGAGAAACACTACTTTCATATCCCTATCTTATTTTACTTTGCTATTCTTGGCTACTTCTTTTTTCTATTTTAAAATTTTTTCCAGCTTTAATGAGGTATAATTGAAAGTTATAGGCTCTTCCATAAATGGGGCTGGGAAAACTGGATATTGACATGCAAAAGATTGAAACTGAACCATGATCTTACATTACACACAAAAACCGATTCAAAATGTATTAAGGACTCAACTTCAGACCTAAAACCATAAAACTCCTAGAAGAAGGTGTGCCTGGGTGGCTCAGTCAGTTAAATGTCTGCCTTTGGCTCAGGTCATGATCCTGGGGTTCTGGGATCAATCCATGTGTCCGGCTCTTTGCTTGGCAGGGGGTCTGCTCTCTCTCTCCCTACTGCTCATGTTCTCGCTCTTTCTCTCTTTCTCTTTCTTGCAAAAAAATAAATAAAAATCTTAAAAGCAAACAAAACAAAACAAAAAACTCCTAGAAGAAAGCATAGGTGTTATGCTCTTTGACACAAGTCTTGGCAATGAGTTTTTTTTTTTTTTAAAGATTTTATTTATTTATTTGACAGAGAGAAATCACAAGTAGATGGAGAGGCAGACAGAGAGAGAGAGAGAGGGAAGCAGGCTCCCCGCTGAGCAGAGAGCCCGATGCGGGACTCGATCCCAGGACTCTGAGATCATGATCTGAGCCGAAGGCAGCGGCTTAACCCACTGAGCCACCCAGGCGCCCCGGCAATGAGTTTTTGACACCAAAATCAAAGGCAACAAAAGCAAAAATCAAGTGGGACTACACGAAACTAAAAAGTTCCCATACAGCAAATGAAACCATCAACAAAATAAAGAGGCAAATTACTGAATGGGATAAGTATTTGCAAAGTATATATCTGATAAGTGATTAATATCCACAATATTTAAAGAATTCCTACAACTGAGTAACAATGACCACAACAATAAATCTCCAAACAACCCAATCAAAAAATGGGCAGAGGGTATGAATAAACTTTTTTCAAAGAAGACATACAGATGGTCAACTGGTATATGCCAAGGTGCTTAACATCAGGAAATGCCAAACAAAACCACAATTACACACCTAATAGAATGGCTATTGTTGAAAAGACAAAAAAGAACAAGTGTTGTTAAGGATATAAAGAAAACCAAACACTTGTGCAGTTTTGTTAGAAATATCAACTGGAATTGTCTCTATGGGAAACAGTATAAAGCTTCTTCAAAAATTAAAAATAAAACTACAGTGTGATCTAGTAATTCTATTTTTGCTTATTTATCTGAAGAAAACTAGAGCACTAACTTGAAAATATATCTGTTTTTCTATTTCCTCTTATACTACTTTAAAAAACTCCTATTCATATAATATTACTATTTTCTTATAGGATTATTTGAACTCCATTAGAATATTAACTTTTTGAGTTTGTTCAGTTTGTTTTGTAATTTTCATTATATATATATATATATATATACATACACACATATGTATATATGTGTATATATATATGGACATTGTAAATAAATGTGTATATATGTGTATATAGACACATATGCACATATAGGCTCTCTCTCTCTCTTTCTCTATATATATACATTTTATTAAAATCCATAAATATTGTGGCCAAAGATTTGCTCACAACTTCTTATGTTTACTCAATTTATCTATGTTTGCATTCATTTATTCAAAATACAGTTTTTAAAGCAACTGCTGTATTATAGGAACTGGGATTATAAAATAAAAAAGGAAGAGTCAAAGTAACCTCTGCCTTCATGGATCTTACATTCCAAATTAGGGAGACAAATATTATACAATATAAATTAAATATATAGTATGTTGAAAAGTTGTCTAACAAAGGGCTTGGTTATCACCACATGAATCACGTGGTGTAAAGTGTAGGCTTTACAGGCAAAAGATTAGCAGTGAAATGACAAATAGATTCTTGAGGACTTCTGTTGTGTTCAGAAAGGTATACATCAATCAGTCTTGGCATTATGTGGATTGAGTTGTAGTCCAAAAGAGTGACTACCCTCCTTTGTTGTTCCACATTTAATAAGGACTCCAGGGGACAGGTAGAATCTGGACATATAATTCAGGGATTTTATCATCAAGTGGCTCTGCCAGGGAGCTCGAATTGTCTTCAGCTGAAATCAGGGCCCACAGGAGTTGTGTATCTGTGTTGATAACCTGGAGAGTTTCATGAAGGTTCAGGCTAGGTGTTAAGTGTGGGTGAGGGGCTAGTTCTGTTAGTTAAGCTCTATGTTGCCAAGCAACCAGAGAGAGAAAGCTGCAGCAGTCTTTTAGTGACCAGTGGGAGAGGCAAATAAAACGTATCTGAAGACTGGGAAATTTATTATTTTGAAAAGGGTGTTCAGGGAAAGTTTCATTTTGATGCCAAAATTTAAGTAAAAGCTTGAAATAGGTGAAGGAGTGAGTCTTGTGATTATTTGGTAAGAGCATTCCCTGATGATGGAATAACAAAGACAAGGGCCCTGATCTTGTAAGTCATTCTAAGGACTTTGGCATTTACTCAGAATAAGCAGCAGAGCTTTGGGAGTATAGAATAGAAAAGTAATATTCCAAATTACATTTTTAAAGATCATTCTGGCTGTTGAGAATTGGGAAATGAGAGTATAAAAAGCAAGATCACTTGGGATGTTATTTAAATAATACTCTCTCAAATCTTCTGAGAAGTAGATGTCAAGACAGAATTCCATGTACAGCAGACGTTTACTGAAGAAACATCTGTGAGTGAAAATAGAAGGGAGCTAGAGAGGTCAGGGAGAGCCAAAAGACTAAAGATCTGAACTCTGTGAAAGATAGGAAAAGGAAGGGAAGGAAATCAGAAAGATAAGTTGTTCTTGGATTGCATCGTGATCTTAATGAAAGTTTTGGAAAGACTGACAGGGAATTATAGAACGAATGTTACTTGTGACATGAATCTCACAGGAATGTATCTGCGTTAGATCTCTGCTGTGTTTAGTCATTTTCTGGAAGCAGACCATAGAAAGCATGGTTTGAGCAAAAATATAGATTGGGATTTCCAAGTGCAACAGTTGGAACTATTTCTGCTATTTCTGCTAGCTCCTGCAATGGGAATTTGGATTGGTATGTTTTCTTGGCTGCCACACCAGATTAACAATGACAATGGCAGTAGTTGGACCATTAGAAGTGATAAGGTAGGAGTCTGCATGTATTTAGAAAATAGAGAAAACCAATATTTGATGAAGGATGTGTTATGTGACAAGAGAGAAGTAAATAAGTGATCTATAAGGAATTTATCAAAACTAGCTCAAATTAGTCTGTAAGAAAGTAATAATTCGAGGTCTTATTTAAGATAAATTTTTTTACCTTTTTCATTCAACTTACTTTTTTTAAATGACTAATAAATGTATTTAAAAATCTATGTCTATTGCACTACTGGGTATTTACCATAAAGATACAAACGTAGTGATCCGAAAGGGCACGTGCACCCGAATGTTTATAGCAGCAATGTCCACAATAGCCAAACTATGGAAAGAACCTAGATGTCCATCAACAGATGAATGGATCAAGAAGATGTGGTATATATACACACTGGAATACTATGCAGCCATCAAAGGAAATGAAATCTTGTCATTTGCAACAACATGGATGGAACTAGAGCGAAAGAGTATCAGCAATCTGAGAACTAAGTCAAGCAGAGAAAGACAACTATCATATGATCTCCCTGATATGTGGAAGTGGTGATGCAACATGGGGGCTTAAGGGGGTAGGAGAAGAATAAATGAAACAAGATGGGATTGGGAGGTAGACAAACCATAAGTGACTCTTAATCTCACAAAACAAACTGAGGGTTGCTGGGGGGAGGGGTTTGGGAGAAGGGGGGTGGGGTTGTGGACATTGGGGAGGGTGTGTGCTTTGGTGAGTGTTGTGAAGTGTGTAAACCTGGCGATTCACAGACCTGTACCCCTGGGGATAAAAATATATTATATGTTTATAAAAAATAAAAAAATAAAAAAAAACCCATGTCTAATGATCCACAATTTACAAATTAAATAACACAATAAAAATTTCAAATACTAATTTGGTGAAGGTGAAAACTTAATGTTGGCAAAGATTTTGGAAAAGGAAGACTTTTGTCTTCTCTGCTGTGAGTATAATTCAGCTTGACAGTATGACAACAAACCAGCTTATCACATATATAAATATATGACAACCTACTTAAAAATTCTCAGAGTTTCCTTCAATGCACTTTTTAACACTGTAGAACTTTTTAATTTTTATCCCATCTGAAATGGTTTTGCTAGGTAAGGAATTTAGAAGATACTTTAAAAAAAATATTTTATGTATTTATTTCAGAAAGAGAAAGCACATGAGAAAGAGAGAGAGGGTAAAGCAGACTCCCGTTGAGCAAGGGGACTGATGTGAGGCTCGATCCCAAGACCCTGGGATCATGACCTGAGACAAAGGCAGATGCTTAACAGACTGAACCACCCTGACACCCCTAGAAGATGCATTTCTGTAAACATACTAATAAAAAGTATATTTTTTACAAAATAACTTTAAGTATTTATTGTATATCCATGCATGTCAGTGTACATATACATGTATCAGTAGTTCTCAGATTGCTGATACTCTTCCTGTAACATGCAATATTTTGAGGGCTGTGAGTCACATTTTGAGAAATGACTTCTCATTTGAGGAACTGAGTTTAGATGAAACATAGCCAATGAAATCCCAAGAACAAACTTGCCAACCAGTTGAAATGATTATGTGCATTTTATTTCTCTTCTCTGAAAGTTGTGTTGCAGCTGGAGCACTCTCAAAATAATTTTTTTTTCCTCAAGAGGTTTTTTGTTTTTTGCTTTTTGGCATAAGTTTAAGTATTTTACAATTTAGAATATTATTTATTTCTCCTGGTAGTACATTCTGTTACCTAATAAGTTTTTTCACTACCTTAGGTTGTCAGAATTCAGTAATTCATATTTTTTGGATCTACAAATAATTTAGATAGCATAATCTTTGTATTCAATAATTTATTAGTGAAAATATGAAAATTGCTGTAACATAAACCTATTACTTTGGTCTTGTGTTCTTAGAGAAATGTGTCCTTCTCCCCATCTTCTTTTGCATATTATTTCTTACCAACAACATCAAATAGTACATCCAATTGCTGACAAACCTAATAAATGTAAAAGAAATGTAACCTGTATGTGGTCAAGTTAGATGTTAGGGAAGTGGTGGAGATTAATGCGTACAACCAACTCAGGTGCTTTAGTCACCTTGATTTGTATCCAATAATTTATAGGTAGGTGGTGTGTTTTCTTTACAATTTCTCTTACTTAAAACTCGTAAAGCATTCATATAAAAGTTAGACTGTATTTGTTCTAAACAGCATTGTCTGGCAAATAATTGCATAATCACCTGCTGATTTACTACTTAATGGTAGCAGATAACTCGACTGACATTTTCTAACTGTGACTCTAAAGTGTTATTCAGTTTTTGTACAACAGACAAAATCCTGAATGACAGTCTCTTACATTTTTTTGTCACTAAGTCCATGAATGAATGCTATTTATGTTTTATATAGTTTATATCAATAAATTATGTATGCACAAACATCAAAAGTTAAAAGTTAACATAACTGAGTGAGTACTTAATATGTGCCAATTACTGAACTGTTTAGCACTTCTCAGTGGGGATATTTTTGTCCCTCAGGCAACATTTGGCAATGACTAGATAAATTTTTGGTTCTCACAAATAGGAGTTGCTACTGGATTGAAGACAGGATGTTACTCAGCACCCTACAGTGCACAGGACAGTACCCAACAGCAAAGAATTATCTTACTCAAAATGCCAAAAGTGTGGAGATTAAGACCCTATTTTAGAGGTATAATCATAAGCAAGACAGAATTGTTGTTCTATCACATAAAATGTACAGTTTAACAAAAGAGTATGCCAGTGAGGATTAATTAAAACAATTTTCACTTGTAATATTAAAAAGTGGTCCTATGTTAAAATCATAATTCAAATTTATATTTTGCTAAGTTTAAAAGGGACTAAGAAAAATACTTTTTATTTCTTTTTTGAGATTGAGAACTATTAAGATGTAGAGATAGGGAAGAATTCATTAATTTTGCTACTTGCACATGTTAGGTTGGATGATGTTGCTTAAATACAAAACAACTCAACCTTCTCATCCTATTCAGTTCATTTTATATTTTTTCCATTCCATTGTGATAATTCATATAAACCCTCTCCCAAACTTCTACAGGAGAAATTTGATGACTTGTGGAGTATGACCAGACCATTTATTTGCAACATGACCTAAGGAGAGCTACTTTACCATTCTGTTAAGTTAGGCTACTCCAAGTGATAATATTACCTATGACATGTAGTTTTGCAAGAATTGGAATTGATAATGCATACTAAGAGTTAATAAATATTCAAGTCTCCCAGTATTTGCTGGTCATTATCATCTTTCATAGTCTCATCAGAAATTAAGAAGCATTTAAAAATTAAACAGGAATTTATTGTCTTTCCTCATTCTCCAAGAGGAAAAATTATTTAAGCAAGATATGTATTTTTTATAATTTTTATAAACATATTATGTATTGTTAGCCCCAGGTTTACACACTTCACAGCACTCACCATAGCACGTACATTTTTTTTTTTAATTTGACAGACAGAGATCACAGGTAGGCAGAGAGACAGGCAGAGAGAGAGGGGGAAGCAGGCTCCCCACTGAGCAGAGAGCCAGATGTGGTACTCCATCCCAGGACCCTGAGATCACGACCTGAGCCGAAGGCAGAAGCTTTAACCCACCGAGCCACCCAGGTGCCCCGCACATACATTTTTTTTAAGAGAAGAATACTAATAAACAATTGAAAGCTGATATATTTGTATCTTTATTTTGTATTAGAAATTTAACTCCTCAGAAAGAAAGATAAGAGGTCTACTCTTGGGGAAGCTTACTAATTATAATTTCCCAAAGAAATTCATTAATTATCCTATAGTCCTACATTTACAGGAGAAAAGCAGAAATAAAATTGATCAAATGGCCAAAAAATTGTGTGGAAAGGAAAAATTCAGTAGTACCACTTTTCCAATTAAGTAAGGCAAATTATAATGTTATCTACTTATTTTGCTAACTAGATAAACAATACATTTAATCACAGTATTTAATACAAATAATTTTACTCACTCATTTTCATAATTCTGGAGAAAATATTGTACCCTTTTGGGGACATAGAATAACAAGGTATGAAAAAGAAAGAGGAAAACAGTAAGAGTAAATTGAGAGTATGCAATTGGGAAGGTATGCAAAGGTAGACATTTTTTCTTCAAAAGTAGAAGAAGAAATGTATTTAAATGTATTTCTTAATACATTTAATGTATTTAAGAAGAAAGTTGTTTTTAAGTTATTTTAAATTATTTTATTTTAATTATTTTAAATTAATTAATTATTATTCATTAAATTATTTTATTTATTTTAAGTTATTTAAATTATCTTATTTTTAATTATTTAAGTTTATTTCTTTTTAATTATTTTAATTATTTGAGAAGAAATGTATTTAAATGTATCTCTTAAATGTATTTAAGAAAAATACATTTCTTTTTATTTTTTATTTATTTATTTTTTAAAAGATTTTATTTATTTATTTGACAGAGAGAAATCACAAGTAGATCGAGAGGCAGGCAGAGAGAGAGAGAGAGGGAAGCAGGCTCCCTGCCGAGCAGAGAGCCAGATGCAGGACTCGATCCCAGGACCCTGAGATCATGACCTGAGCCAAAGGCAGCAGCTTAACCCACTGAGCCACCCAGGCGCCCCGAAAAATACATTTCTTAACTGTATTACTCCTTTAACTCAGATGACAGTGTTTATTTCACTTATTTTGATTCAAACATTTAAAAAAATATTTGTATAATTAACTGGGAGTACAGGAAAATATTTTAATTTTTGCATGTCTAAAGGTTATGGCTCTAAAACCAAATTCACTTATCATAGTTAGTGCTATTGATTTATGAAATTGGAAGAAGAATCATTAAAATTTGACTTTTCAAACATTTTTCAAAAATGTGAAAATAATCTGATATCTTATCACATATATTTTGAAATTTATCATAAATAGCATAATGCTAACAAATATGAACTAAATAAGGACATCTTTAGCTAAAATATCACAGTTTAATCTTAATGAAGGGCTACATTTATATAAGTACAAAAAATCTTCAAAATAATAGAACACCTTAAAAGATTGATAATTAGGACCTGGGTTTTAATATAATAGCTTTAATATATCTTGTCTACTGCTTAGTAATAATAAATTCAAGTTAATGCTTAATTTTGATTTAGATTGTCTGCTAATTACTCATAAAATGAAGTGAGACAGAACACAAAGTTAAAAGGTCTGCTCTTAGAATACAACTTTGTTTTTTCTTACCTGTTCACAAAAGAAAGTTTGTAATCTTTTTAGTAACTTTTTATCTAATTTTCCTCATTAACTGTAGATAAGCCTAACTGTGAATAATAGGTCATTTGTAACTATGCCTTTCAGGTGTTTTTTGACTTGAAATAAAGAAGTCACGTATTTATGAATTATAAAGTCATAGTTTTTCTCCATTGTGATAAGCAAATTATTATCCTATTATAAATCATAATTTAGACAGGAAAATTTAATAACTATATATTAAATAACATTTTTCTTTCTATCCTTATTTTTTTTTATTTTTTAAAGATTTTATTTATTTATTTGACAGAGAGAGATCACAAGCAGGCAGAGAGGCAGGCAGAGAGAGAGGAGGAAGCAGGCCTCCCTGCTGAGCAGAGAGCCCGATGCGGGGCTCGATCCCAGGACCCCAAGATCAAGACCTGAGCCGAAGGCAGCGGCTTAACCATTGAGCCACCCAGGCGCCCCTCTATCCTTATTTTTTGTAAGATTATTCTCATTCATATTTGAAAGATGCCATGTATTTCCTCATTATTTTTTTTTCTAATATAGTTCTTTGGTAAGGAAAAATCATGTTACAAAAAATTAACTACAAGACATGATCATATAGCACTTGGGAACTGAGGAAATATGTGCAACTTTATTAATAAAGACAATTTTCAGAAAATTATTTATTATAATACAAAATATAAGATTTGAAAAATAATTTCCATTTTATGTGTGTCCTAAAAGTGATCACTTATTTGATTTACCGTGTTATATTGACTATCCACCAAAGAGCTAGTCTCCTAACTACCTGACTCCTTAATATATATAAAACAAAAGTAATTGGTAATTACAATTCTGATGTTTGGAAAGTGTGGAAATCAGGAGGTTTGTCAAATAAATGAATTATTTGAGTTGGAGGGAAGATATTCTATTTAAGCAAGAGACATAGTCCTTAAATAAGAAAGTATTTTCGTGAGGGGAGTTTATTTCCAAAATTCAAATGAGGGAATGCTTGTCTGGATCACTTGTTTGAGAGGCTGCCTTTGGCTCAGGTCATGATCTCGGCTGTCATCCAGCTCCCCACTCATCAGGGAACCCGCTTCTCCTTCTGCCCCCTCTCTGCTCATGCTCGCTCTCTCTCTCAAACAAATTAAATAAAATCTTTAAAAAACAAAACAAAACAAAAAGACAAAATTCAAATGATACATGCTCTGTAATTTAATTTTTTTTCTGATTTGTTGTTATTTAATAAACTACAGTGATTACAAAGTAGATGATTTAATTTCTAAATTTAAGTGTAAATATCAACACATCATTGTATCTTGTTTATAATACAGTACTATTTAAAAATAAAGAGTTCCTTTCAGAGCATCCATTTTCTTCTTTCTTCCACCTTATCTTACTTTTACATTTCATGAGCTCACTTACATTACCTTATTTAAGGAAAGATTAGCTTTTTTTTCTTAATACTTCTGTAAGTCCAAGAAAGTATTAATTTAGTTTTGGCTAACACTTTTAGCTGATAAGTCCAAAAATCTTGATTAACATATTTCTTCCTTCCCTGCTTTCAATACTGAGGGTAGAAAAAAAATATATTCACTGAAAACACTATCTTGAAACTAGGGGTGTCCAGTATGCTACTAACAGAATCACTAGGGATGTTTTTTGCTTAAAACAGTGACAAATGTCAGAAGAAAAATTTTTGGTAGCACACTTCCATTCTTTTTCCTGCCTTAATTGAACATGAGATCCTTAGGACTCTTGCAGCAATCTTATAGCCATGGGGACAAAGTGCAGGCATACAGAGCTAGTGGCTAGGATAGAAAAACAAAACAGAAGTGAGTTTTAGTTCTTTGTGACACCACTGAATAAGTAACTGAAATTTAAAAAAAAAAAAAAAGGTCTACTTTAAGACTATTAAGTGAGAAAAATATACCCTTACACATTATAACCTCCTTTTCCTGAACTTGTCCTTAAACACATTCCTTACTGAAAAAAGAGCCTACTTTATGATATATGCATAGATTTTAAAAAAAATTTCTTCTTTTCATTAAAACACAGGTCCAATGAAGTCATTACATTCTCTACAGTATGTTAATGTCCTTTTTCCTCTACTCATACTCTAGACCATTCTTGTTTCTTCCTACTTAAAACACTTTAGGTTTGAATTCATCTACAGATAGTTACACCCAATATATTTACTTATTTTGACATTCTGCTCACCTTTAATTAAAGATTTGAAGTCCTTGATCATTGCCACATTCTCTGACACTAATCCTGTAGAGCTTTCCTCTCTCAGGTACAAAATACCAACTTTTTATATAGACACTCTAACAAGATTAAGTCTTATGAGGCACATGAAAAAGCAAGGTTTATGTGAGGGTCTCAAAACTCAAGATTTATTTATTTATTTATTTCAACGTCTGAATATAAAAGAGTCAAATACATACTAACCAGTCTTCCACTCCTTATAGAATTCTAAGAGCCCATTCCAACCTTCTGGAGAGAAATTCAGACCTTATACTAGAGAAATTAAAAGCCTTCCCCAAAAGACCCTCCCCAAAAATCTTCCCCAAAAGATTTGATAATAAGTGATTCCCACAAATAAAATGTATTCCTGCCTTTTTGTCAGGTTACAGTGAAGGTGGCAAAGCTCAGAGTCCAACCCAGTCATGGATATTCTAATCAGCAACAACATAATCACATTCTTATCAATATAAAAAGAAAGCCAGAGAACCTGCCAGACATGTGAAGAGAATCTATAGCACTGATAAGATAGATATTAAAATAAAAACATACAAAGAAGAAATGTGCCTTCTTAGGCCAGGAATAATAGAGTCATTGGAAGTGAGACTTTGTGGGATACCTCAAGCAACAGAGATCCTCTAAGTATGATTTCCATGCTATATTACAAAGGATTGTGTAACTTACATGTTCTCTAGAAAGCCATAACCCAACTTCTTCGTGTGTTATGATGAGTAACCTCTTGCAATGAACATCATATTAAGGACACTCAGGAAGTAAGGTCTCTTCCTCCTAGCAAATATTGTTAGTGTCAGTACCCAGAGAGCCATTATACAAAGATATTAGACCAAGTCATCCATATTCTTTTCTTTCCCATGGGGATCTCCATCTGGTAAAGTGAACGTGTAGGTTGCAGGACAGTTTTTTTTTTAAATCCTTCTCCTATCTCCAAATCAGTGGAATGGGTAAAATTAGAGGGAATAATAATGACATGTATTTTTAAGGCTTTGGAACAACTGGAACTCTCATACACTGCTGGTAGGAGTGCAAATTGATACATCATTTAAAACTCATTTGGTAATTGATATGTAAAAAATCACTTATATATCTATCCTATGATGACATATTTGTACTTTTAAAATTTAAATGAAATTTAAAAGGAAAATAAGTAAAAGTACATATTCATGAAACACATGTACTGTGATGTTTAGAGCAGTTTAATTCATAATAACTAAAACCAAAAACTCATAATGTGCAGCAGTATGAATAAAGAAATTGTGACACATTTACACTGTAATACACAGTAATGAAAAGGAGTGAAGTACTAGTACAACAAGGGTGAATCTCAAAACACTCTGTGTGTGAAAGAAGCTAAAAACAAAGATCTTTCACATTTTATCTTTTCTGAAATACAAGAATGGGTAAAATGAATTTATAATAATAGAAATCAGATTAGTCATTGTCCCTGAGTAAGAATGGTGGTTGGTTTACCATAGTAGAATTGGTCAAAGGGGGCAAAAGAGAATATTGGGGGTGGTTGAAGTATCTTACAACTTATTTTGGGCGGTGATTACACAATTATATGCAGTTGCCAAAGCTCCAGACATTTAAGATTTATTAACTTATTTATTTTTTATTATTGATCAGCTATATAGTTGTGTAATATGTTTATTAAATATGCTTATACATATATGTGGGTTTTATGTTTATTGCACATGAAAGGATATAAGGAAGTTTAATAAGATTCTTAATATAGCTTCAAAAATATAAATACATTTTTATGGAAAAATAGGAAAAAGAACACAAAGGAAAAAGAATGGGGCTGATACCATATTTTCAAGTTTTTCTAGATGTTGGAAAACAGTAATATGATATTGCTGCAGTTCTGAGGAAAATTACTTTCAAACTAGAATGCTATATCCAGTTAAATTTTTAAGCAACATGAGAGCAGAATGAAGATATTTGGACATTCAAGGACTCAAAAAGTTACCTTCCTTTGAATGTCCCCAGAAAGGAGTGAAAATTGGGTTTTCTTGCAGGAGAAACACCCTGGAAAGAAACGTAAGTTTCAAGAATCTAAGATTAAACATTCTTCCTTCACTGAAATCCAGTCACACTGAAATATGGCCTTCTTCTTCTTCTTTTTTTTTTTAAGATTTTATTTATTTATTTGACAGAGAGAAATCACAAGTAGACGGAGAGGCAGGCAGAGAGAGAGGAAGGGAAGCAGGCTCCCCGCTGAGCAGAGAGCCCGATGCGGGACTCGATCCCATGACCCTGAGATCATGACCTGAGCCGAAGGCAGTGGCCTAACCCACTGAGCCACTCAGGTGCCCTGGCCTTCTTCTTCTTATAATAAATTCATTTGACATTCTTTGCTTCAGAACACTTGCACTTTCTGATCACTCTTCAGGAAATTACCGTTTCCTAGATATCTGCATGACTTGCCTCTTCAACTCAGTCAGGTTCTATTCAAGCATTCCCTAATATTAAAGGTCTTTCCTAACCATCTTCTATTATACAGTGACCCTGCCCTTACTTGCTCACTTTTTAACCCCTTATCCTGTTTAATTGATTTTCGCAGGAATCATCTCCACCTGATATCAAATACAATACATAAATGCATGTCTTTAATATATATATATATATATATTTTTTTTTAAGATTTTATTTATTTATTTGACAGAGAGATCACAAGTAGGCAGAGAGGCGGGGGTGGGCTGTGGGAAGCAGGCTCCCTGCTGAGCAGAGAGCGGGATGCGGGACTCGATCCCAGGATACTTAGACCATGACCTGAGCTGAAGGCAGAGGCTCACCCCACTGAGCCACCCAGGTGCCCCCAAAATATTTTATTTATTTATGGGAGATAGAGAATGAGAGAAAGAGAACATGAGAGGGGAGAAGGTCAGAGGGAGAAGCAGACTTCCTGCTGAGCAGGGAGGCTGATGCGGGACTCAATCCTGTGACTCCAGGATCATGACCTGAGCCAAAGGCAGTCGCTTAACTAACTGAGCCTCCCAGGCACCCCATAAATGCATGTCTTAATAGCATATATGTCATTAAACATACTCACATAAAATTCAGTAAATATAGCATGTACTCATTGTCTTCTTGAAAGAATGTAAGTTCTTTTTTAAAATTTTATTTATTTATTCGACAGAGAGAGAGTGTGAGAGAGCACAAGCAGGGGGAACAGCAGAAGGAGAGGGAGAGAAAAAGGCAGGCTTCCCCTTAGTAGAGAGCCTGATATGGCATTTTATCCCAGGACACTGACATCATGACCTGAGGCAAAGGCAGACACTTGACTGAGCCACTTAGGTGCCCATTACATTCTATAATGGGCACCTAGGAAGAATGTAACTTACAATAGAACATAAGTTCTATTGCTATCAGAGGTTTTGTTAGTTTTTTCACAATAACCTCAGCCTAGGAAATTGATACATAGAATAATGAGCATTTACTGGATGAATAACTTTCATATCAACCATTAAAAAAATATCACACGAATTAGCCTACTTCTCTTTGTCCCTGTGTGGGGCGAATATACTTTTTTATTCATTTTATTATCATCTGAAAAACAAAAAAAGTTGAGAAGAAGAGGAAAGAGACGCATGTCCAATTTTCAAACTCTTTCATGAATCACTTTAAAACATCTTATATGGTCTGAAAAAATTTCCCAAAGGAAGTGCTATCGAAGCTATGCTATGACTAATATGTAGAGAGCAACTTTTTAAAAAAAAGAGATGGTGAAACGTGAATAATACAATTTTGGCCATGCTGCTGGGATGTGATGGTGTGATTATTATTTTGTAAAGTGCTTTGCCAGTGTACTAAATCTGATCTCCGAAATGAAACTATCTAGACTACTGGGAAGATGTCCAAACAGTTTTTGGTGTGTTCAGGCACCGATGGTCATTTATTCACATTTTCATTTTACTTTGCTGAGAATATTGATTCAATTTAAACTGGGTAAAATAGTACCTCTTTCAGTTTATTTCACTTAGTGTAAAGTCACCTCCATGTTATTTACTTTATGTAGATGAACATTTTTTTTTCCTCTCTTCAGGGTCTCCCAAGAGCAAGTGACATGTGCTATATTGTACTTTTGTGTCATGCATTCAGCAATTTTTTGTAAAGGCGATTTGTGGTTATGATTTTGTTTTACTGTTTATAAATAACCAAAATTCTATGATTATTTCAAGAAACCTAATCCATTTTTGTAAGAATCACAGATTACCTTGGCGTTTTCTTGAATGGTGCCCCTCTTTCATATACAGCATTAGAATATTTCTTGCTCTATATCTTGGAAAAGAAACTCCAAAGAACTCTTGTCTCATTTTCCCTATTAGTTAACAGCATTCATTATTGACAAGGCATCTAACCTTTCTGCAATTTATTTAAGTAAGTATGTTCATCTCAAAATATGGTTTCCAAATTGTACTCCTAGGACCTCTTATTCGGTTAAAATTAGCGTTCGCTTGCTCTCTCTCTCTCTCTCTCTCTCTCTCTCATTTTTTAAAAAATATTTTATTTGTCAATTAGAGAGAGAGAGAGCACACACAAATCAGGGGGAATGGGAGGCAGAGGGAGAAACAGCACCCCACTGAACAAGGGGCCCAATGTGGAACTAGATCTAAGATCTTGGAATCATGACCTAAGCTAAAGGAAGATGCTTAACTGACTGAGCCACCCGGGTGTTCCAGGGTTCAACTGTATCTTCAGGAAATATCTTGCTGGGATAAGGAAAGCATTAAGGGCAGAAATCAACTAGGTAGGATTTGGGAGGCCTTCAGTCTCCCTTTCTTCCCAGTGCTGCATGCCCACTAAACACTTCTCTATTATATCTGCTATACTTGCATATAAGGGTTTTTAATTTTTTTATACGAAGATAATTTTGGACCAAAATTTAAAGACTTCCAAACTAGTAACATTATTGATCCTTTATTGTTTATGGCCTTGCATATTTAGGAAAGGTCTCCTACCTGTTTAAGGATTTTCTTTTCTGCTACATTTGTCTACACTGAGATATCAGGAGAAAGCCCAGTGTAGAAATTTTTTTTTTCCTTTTCTTTTAGCTTGACTGATTTGATGACTTCATAAATATATTTCAGAATAACTCCATTATCCAAACTTTCCTCTGCATATCAGTTAACTGATAATTTAAACTAATCCCTATTCTCAGTTTAGAATAGGGAATATTTTCATAACCATCAACTTCAAACATGTCGCTCAAAACACTGACATCTTCATAATGGAACTGATTAAAGAATACTTGTTCATTCAGGTGTAATTTCCCAAACTATTTTCTGCTGTATCCATTAATATACTTTGGCTTCTTGGAAATCTAATCAATCTGTTGGGCTCCCCGCCGAGGGGAGGAGGCGCCCAGGCCAGCCGGAGGCCTCTCCTTGGGGCTGAGCGGGATGGCGAGTGTGGCGAACCCGGAACGCACCCACAGAAGACACCGGGCTCGGGGTATCTGTCGAAGCAGGATCTCACTTTATTGTGCGGGGGCACACCTTATATAGAGCAGCAGAAGGGAAGTGAGGACAGAGGGGGAAGAGCCAATAAGATTATGCCAAGTAGCAGTTGCTGGGTAAGGCGTGTCGGGTGAGAGGAGGAAGTGCCATAGGTTTCAGGAACCGAAACTGTGAAATTGGCGCCTTGTTGGCCGGAAGAGACGGCAAGCCGGCGCCATCTTTATTCTGGGCCGCACCCTGTGGAGGCACCTCTAGTTATGTGCCTTACAATAATCCAAGTTTACTTACTTTTTATGACTATTAAGAGAAGTTTCTGAAATGTGTGAATTTTGCTATGGTTTTGTCAATATCAGTGTACTTGCAATACTAAAATTTAGGAATAAATAATGTTTTCAGGAATGCATAGAGAGAAATATATTATAGTCCTGAACCTTTTCAGGATATTACCCTACTAAACAAAACTTTACATTTGTGTACCTCAT
Source organism: Mustela nivalis (assembly GCF_964662115.1). Classification (NCBI taxonomy): domain Eukaryota; kingdom Metazoa; phylum Chordata; class Mammalia; order Carnivora; family Mustelidae; genus Mustela; species Mustela nivalis. The sequence goes on along the minus strand of NC_139032.1, from coordinate 37,477,071 downwards.
GCTGAATGGAGCAGGTACCATCATCACTCATTATAGGATTTTTCAGCTTTCCCAGAGCTGTCACAGCACAGAGGAATGGAATAAATCACTAAGTAGCCATACAATAGTGAATTATATACAGATTAGGACAATGTTGAATAGATAATATTAATTATCTGTAAAAGGCAAATCCTCTCCCTTATTTACAACGCTCCAGCCCATGTGATAGTAGAGAAATTCAGAGATTATTATCCCAATGTGTACCATCATGACTAGAGAAAAAGAGGCAAATAAAAACTTAATTGTTACAGAACCACACACCTACTCTGATGCTTTCAAATGTATTTCCCCCCGCCTTTTCTTTTTTTTTTTAAAGCTATGTAGTACTAACAAAGAGGTCTTGGCAAATTATTTTACCACTCATTTAATTTTATTTCCAGTCCTCCTCTGTTTAACTTTCACTCATTCCTTAAGGACCCTGCTCAAACTTAATTTTCTCATTTGACAGACTGTTTTTCTTTGTTTTTCAGGCACCATCGTCTCTCTGTATTTTTAAAACTAATAAGCATAGTTTTTTTTTTTTTTTAAAGATTTTATTTATTTATTTGACAGAGAGAGAGAGATCACAAGTAGGCAGAGAGGCAGGCAGAGAGAGAGGGGGAAGCAGGCTCCTTGCTAAGCAGAGAGCCCGATGCAGGGCTCATCCCATGACCCTGTGATCATGATCTGAGCCAAAGGCAGAGGCTTAACCCAGGCACCCCCAAGAGAGAGCATTTTTTTAAAAAGCAACTTAGTCTACCTTATGGAACAGTTTGACTCCTATTGTCATTTAATCAAACATTATATAGTTCATAAATTTTTTTACATGGTACTGTATTCCACTGTCTTTCACCAGCACTGTTCTATGTGGAATTCCCCAGAATACCAGGTACTATAGATTTTGCTTGGTATTTATTATTCTTTTGTCTCTCTTACCTTGCTGTCCTCATTCATTCCTCACCAACAGCCTCTTTCACCAACACGTACATACATAAACACACACACACACAGGCACATATTCACTCCCTCACACATTCACACTTGACCTTGCTCTTCCCTATCTGACGTCTTATTCATCATCCTTCACTAACCTGTTTACATGGATATACTGTGAATTCTTATATATGCTTTATATATTTTATAGAGAGAGAATGTAATAATATATATGTGTGTGTATATAATATATAAAATTCCTTGTAAACAGCCTTCATGTAATTGTCTCAAATGTACTCTGTGATCTCTTTCTGGATGGAGGATAGAGAGAGTTTGGGCACACTTGTGACATTGCATTTGTTTCATACATGACCATTTTTTTGAATCATTCTCTCAATTGAAGAATACTGATGAGTAATTACAAAAAGTTCAAAAATTATATCAATGTTTTTTCATCATATACCAACATTCTTTTGAACAAGAAATGTTAAGAATAATGCAATGAGTACAGTTTTAATTAACACGTAATTATTAGGAGGTTCAAATATTTTTCCACAGATGTCTAAGCTTGGAGAAGGCCTTTTTATTCTTTTATTTCCTTGATAATCAATTCTTATAATCCTGGTTAATTTTTCTTATTAAATAGTCATACCATTATTTAATGGATCCTGTGTTACTGAGTGCATGTGTGGGTATGGGTGTGAGTGCATGCCCATACCCAAAATCCTTACAGTGTACTATGTTCAAACTGGTTGAAAAGATAAGTCTATACCCTCCTCTCTCTCTCTCTCACTCACTCTCTCTCTCTGTGTTTCTTTTGGTTTAATTTCCAATGTATTGTGTACCTACTGGACATTTTTCAAATTAGAAAATTATATATTTGAATTTATTATTGTATTATTGATCTGAGCAAGAAATGTCCACCATAGGGTGGTATTGTAGTGATGTGCAACTAAGAAAATAAAGAATAATTCAGCAGATACTTCTTTGCATGTATCAGGAAAAGTTTAAAGATTATTAAAAAATAGATCTGGTTTACAAGTATACTAAATTCTAGGTTTGAATCTCAGATGATTCTCTGTTTTTCATATGGAATAGTGCTAAACTTAAATTTATATCACATCTATTATTTTCTATTGTGAAATTGGCTTTCTGTTAAACAATGATTTAGATTATTCAGACCTTTACGGTTCTTTAGAGAAAGTCATATTACTAATAATGTATTTGGTATTGTGGAAAAGTGTTTTGAGTTGTAAAAAGTTAAGATAGCAGTGCTTCAAGTGCAGAAAAAAAATTGTAATGTGTATGTAAAATTTGTAACTTGCATAAAAAAATCATCTTTTGAGGCAAAGATTTAATGAATTGTTACTGAGAAAGCTTGTTTTGTTCATTTATTAAAAATGATGCTTCAAATTATTAATGAAGTTTACCATGAAGAAATAGGATTTTATGTTATTTGTTTTGCTTAGGATAACATTAACTTTTTTTTTTAGAACCTGCAGTAGAGGAAATTTAATGGTGAACCTGCTAGTGTTAGATTTTGTTTTGTACTAAGTGGTAAATCAACAACTGAATGGCGCACAGAGTATATTACTTAATCAGTCTTTAAAAATAAGTAAAGCACTGCCAGCAAACCTCAAAAGATTCCACTATATTTTTTATATTAGAAAGAAGTATACCAACATTTTAGCAAAAAAATAAAAAGAAGTCAATTAAATAGCCTTAAAATCCATGAGAAATTGAAGACACAACTGACGTCAGTATACTTAACTAAGTAAAAGCAATTCTTAATTTGTCTGTCTTTTAAAATAGAAAACTGAAAATAAAACTAAAATTCATTGTAGTAAGATTTAAAATTTCCCCAACCTAAATTTCAAACCTCTTGCAAAAGTGGAAAACTACAAAGTTGTTTGTTGCAGTATTTTTTTAATTTTAAAAGCCAGGAAACAATCTACATATTTATTAATAGTATTTCTCAAACAAAATAACATCATTCAAGGATTTAAAATAATGAACTATGTCTTTATATATCAGACGAGATCAGGCGAGTTCATCTCTAAAGCAGGTGGTTAGTGACCAGAAAATAGAGATTGAGCAAGATTAATGTGATTTGTTAAAAAATAAGCAAACATATAAGTGCTTATGAAAATCATATCTGTTCATAAATATAGAAATCGTGGGCTAGGGGCGCCTGGGTGGCTCAGTCGTTAAGCATGCCTTTGGGTCATGTCATGATCCTAGGGTCCTGGGATCCCACTCTGGCTCCCTGCTCCACAGGGGAAGCCTGCTTCTCCCTCTCCCACTCCCCCTGCTTGTGTTCCCTCTCTTGCTGTGTTTCTCTCTGTCAAATAAATAAAAAATAAAAATAAATTTAAAAAAAAGAAAGAAAGAAAGAAAGGGAAAGAAATTGTGGTTGTGGACTGGAGAAATATGCATGGAACTTTCCATAGTATTTCTCTTTTGGAGGGAAGGAGAATTGCGGAAAGTGAGTAAAGAACTTCAACTAAATCTGTTATCATAAATGTTTCATTTTCTCTTTTCAAAATGGCAGGAAGCAATTAAACACAATATTTAGGGTGAGCCTTGACGTGATGGGAACATGGCTGTTTGTTATATTGTTCTTTATAGCCCTCTTCATTTTAAAATTTCTGGGAACAAAGACGAGAACTATTCATTCTTTGCAGGAAACAAAAGTTTCTACTTTCTAACATGTTTAAGGAAACTGTCATGAATGTTGTATAGAAAATGTAAATTTGCTTGATAATGACATCAGAGAAACATCATCAGACACATTGGTGATGATAGAAGTCAAACTAATTTTTTTTTTTTAATAAGAAGATTGAGGGCTGCCTGGGTGGCTTAGTCGGTAAGTGGCTGCCTGGGTGGCTTAGTCGGTAAGTGGCCAACTCTTGGTTTCAGTTCAGGTCAGGATCTCAGTGTCCTAGGATCAATGCCTGCATTGGGCTCCCTTTGTTTCTGTTGACTCAGGGTGAGTCTCCTTGAGGATTCTCTCTGTGCCTTTCCTTTAGCCCATCCCTTCCTTCTCTAAAAAAATAAATAAATCTTTAAAAGAATAAGAATTTTGAGACACAGAGGGTTTCAAATGTGCATAGTGGCTCATAACCCATATTTGCTTAACACTTCTAACAAGGAAGTGGACTATTATTTTAATTTGGGTTCTTATGTGGATAAAACATTTTATTGAAATTTATACATAGAATAACTAAAATTTGAAAAAAAAGTTTCAGGTTATAAAAACTAAATTACTTAAAGGGACAAAGGTCTTGAAGTATAATTTATCTTCCAGAAAGTCTGTTATCAGACTGCTTGCCATGAACCTTTCTCAGGGTTTGGACGCTATTCATAATCGAAAACAAGATGTCACCAGAAATGATGCTGTTTGCCTTGGGCAATATGCTCGCATGAGAGAAAATCTGATCATGATGTCAGACTTGTGAAACACTGGAGAAATAGATATGTTTTATTCGAACAAATAAAAAGACACATTGTGAAAATGCCAATATTTGTGAAGAGGTCCTTCTGGACAGAGGCTCATCCTTTATGTGCCTGGGACAAGAAATTTGGTTCTCTTGAACAATAAACAAGCTGCCTCTTAACTCAGGAGAGGATAGAACTTATTTAGAATCCAGCAACAACATATTACTTGGAGTGTATTACTTCTTGCCCTTCAGGGAGGGGTGTTTCAACTCAAAGTAATATTTATTCCAAATACCATATTAAATATTTTTGTAATCTTCAACTTGATTTCCTGAGTAATTCCTGTCTCATAGACCCATCAGAATGACTTTTAGGTTAAAGGGAGTCCTGAGAGTCAAGATAGACCAAGGGTCTCAATAAAATGACATGACTTCAGAGGAAAACAGTTAAAATAACAAATTGTCTGCAATAAGGACAGTAAAAGAATTGCCTAAGACTCACAAGAGAAAACTGAGCCTGTGGTAATGAAACTACTTTGTCTATTGCTATAAAACTGTTCAGTGAAATCTTCAGATCTCACCGCCCTTATTGTCTCTAACCGGGTCAAAGAACGCCTACTATAAAGAGTAAGTAATTTCTTATAAATTTTTATTAAAACATCAGCATATATATTAAAGAATATGTATACATATGAAGACAAAATCTTCAGTAAACACTTTTTTCTTTAACAAAAATTGTTTTCTTTATTCTTACTCTAGTACAGAATTACTAATTCCGACTGCATTTTTTATTAATTATTTTTATTAACATATGGTGTATTACTTGTCCTAGGGGTACAGGTCTGTGAATCATCAGGCTTACACACTTCACAGCACTCACCATAGCACATACCTCCCCAATGTCCATAACCCAACCACCCTCTCCATAACTCCCTCAGTAAATATATTTAAACCTTAAAAAAATCTATGCAGTTGAACTCTTTCTATTAAAATATAACAACAGCATGTTCAGGACATGCTCTTAATTAGAACTTTACCTACATAAATCCCAGATAAGCTTTTTATATTTCTAAGGTGTACTTTGAATGAAAACATTTATTTGCTTTCATTAGAATAATCTCTATAGACATAAATGCTATTACAAATAATGTAAAAAATAAGCAATATTCATATATTTAACAAAATTGTAATGTGTGTGCTTTTGCTATATTGTAGTTATGTGTGTTTATAACAAGTGATAAAATCTATTAACTTTTTTTTTTTAATTTCCACTCAATTTCCCTGTAGGAATGGTTCTAAAATGACCTACCTAATATGTATAAAGTGCTTTCTACATGAAAAGCAGTGATTTTCAAAATGCTATTGCCAAGAAAGAAAAGAATTGTTAAGCTTCTAAAGGTATATTAATCATGGCAAGCCCTGAGGGTCTCATTTACTTTGTTGGGAAAAAGTTAATTGTTGAAAGATGCTTTAATGACTAAAAACAATAATTCACTTGAAAAAAATGTACACTGATTTCCTTCTTAGCCATTAAAACTGCAGCAGTTTTCCCAGTTTACATGCCTACATTTCCAACGCTTGAATGCACACCTTTACTGAACTTGAATTGCCTCCTTTAAAATGGGATTGATAATTACTTTTGCCATATTTTAAAAAAATTTTATATACATAAAGAATATGTCGCAATTAATGCATCATTAACTTTTATTTTCAACTTTTTTTAAAATAAGATTTTAGATCTCATGCTCTATGTTATTGCTCTCCATGTAATACATTTTGAAGAAAGCTTCCTATTTTAATAGCATATTTATTTTTTTAGAAAGTCATCTTAGCGTTTTGTTCAGGAACTTATAAATTCTCTATATCTGGTGTCATTTTTATTTATTCTGAAGAGGAAATGAAGTATTGATACTATTAAGTGTCATTTTAATATACATATTTCATCTTTAAGGTATCTTTTCTAACACGTCAGTGCTATTCAAAATTTAGTTACAGTATTTTTCACCTCTGACTTCTGAGTTCCCATTTAAGTCATATATATATGTATATATATATACATATATATATGTATGCTAAAGATGGAAATTTGTGTAGCTGTATGATAGCATTTAAGATTACTTCTCCTTTAAGGATGACTAAGACTCAGAAAGAGACATACTTTCTTGCTCATTTGTCTTAAATAAAATTCTATTATCTTACTTGGAACAGATAGGTGAAGTATTTGCATTTATTTGTTTTTAGTTGGAGTTATTTATTTAGAAATCACCTGAAAGCCAACTTTCATTTTCATCTTTTCCTCACAGTTTTACTAAAATCCAGTTGATACTTAATATTGTATTAATTCAAGATATACCACATAATTACTTAGTGTGTATATATTGCAAAATAATTCCCACAGTAAGTTTAGTTAACATTTATCACTTCACATAGTTGCACACTTGTTTTCTCTGTGATGAGAACATACTTTTTTAGCAGCTTTCACATATACAATATAGTATTGCTAATTATAATTACCATGCTGTATGTTTAAAAAACATTGTCAAAATATTGTCAAAATGTATTTATCTTGTAACTGAAAGTTTGTACCTTTGACCATCTTCCACAATTACCCCCATACACCCCAAATATGGCAAATCACAAATCTGTTGTGTTTCCATGAGTCTGTATTTCATTTTATTTTATTATTTTATTTTATTTCATTTATTTTATTTAGATTCTATATATAAGTGATATTATATAATATTTCTGAACTATTTTTGCTGCCATAATGTCCTTAGGGTCCATCCCTGTTGTCATGAATTGCAGGATTTTCTTCTTTTTTATGGCTGCATAATGTTCAATTGTGTGTCTGTGTGTATTATGTTCTTTATTATTCACCCATTGATGAACTTAGGTTGATTCCATGTTTTGGCTATTATAAATTATGCTGCAATGAACAAGAAGCGCAGGTATCTCTTAGAGTATCATTTCATTTCCTTTGGATATACACCAGAAGTGGGATTGGCAAATATAGGATAAATCTATTTTTAATTTTTTGAGGAAACCCTATACTGTTTTCACAGTGGCTGTACCAATTTGTTACCAACAGTGTACAAGCATTTTCCTTTCTTCACATCACCACCAACACTTATTACCTATTGTCTTTTTTTTTTTTATTAACATATAATGTATTACTAGCCCCAGGGGTACAGGTCTGTGAATCACCAGGTTTACACAACTCACAGTACCTATTATCTTTTTAATGATAGCCATTCCAACAGGTGTGAGATGATAATCCTTTATGATTTTGATTTGTATTTCCCTGATGATTTGTGATTGAGTACCTTTCGTGCAGAGCTTGGCCATTTGTATATCTTTGGAAAAATATCCTTCCTGTTCTCTGCCCATTTTTTTAATAGGATCAATGGGAATATTTTTGCCATTGAATTGTATGAGTTCTTTATATATTTTAGATATTAACCCCTTTATCAGATATGTGGTTTGTAGATATTTTCTCCCATTCAGTAGTTTGCCATTACACTTTGTTGATAGCTTCTTTGCTGTGCAGAAGTTTTTAGCTTGATATAGCTGTGTTTGATGTGATTGACTTTTGTTTCCTTTGCCTTTTCTTTTGGTACCAAAAGCTAAAACACACTGCAGTGGCTAGTGTTAAGGAGCTTGTTTCCCTCTGGTTTCTTCTAAAAGTTTTATGGTTTCAGGACTTATATTCAAGTCTGTAATCCACTTGGAGTTGATTTCTGTGTACTGTGCAGCAAGAGGCCTGTTTTCATTCTTCTGCATGTGTCTGCCCACCTCTCTCAGCAGCAATTATTGAAGACACTATCCTTTTTCTGTTGCATATTATTCTGTTGTAAATTAATTGACCATATATCCATGGGTCTATTTCTAAGCTTTCTGTTCTGTTCTGTTTGTTTATAGATCATTTTTATACCAGTATCCATTGTCTTCATTACTATAGCTTAGTAATGTAGTTTGAAATCGGGAAATGTTGATGACTCCAGCTCTGTGTTCTTTCTAAATAATGTTTTGGCTATTTGGGCCTTTTCTGGATTCATACTAATTTTAGGATTTTTTTTCCTATTTCTGTGAAAAATGTCATTGTAATTTCGTAGAGATTGTAATAAATCCGTAGATCACTTTAGGTAGTATGATCATTTTAACAGTATTAATTCTTCTAATCCATGAAACTAGAGCATCTTTCCATTTATTTGTGTTTTCAGGTTTTTTTTTAATCAATGTCTTATATTTTTCAGTGTACAGATCTTCCCCTCCTCAGTTATATTGGTCCCTAGATATTTAATCTTTCTGATACAATTGTCAATGGGATTATTTTCTTAATTTATCTTCTTGATAGTTTATGGTTAATATATAGAAACATAACTGATTTTTATATATTGGTTTTGGACCCTGCAACTTTACTGAATTTGTTTATTGGCTCTGACAGTTTTATGGTGGAATTTTAGAGTTTTCTATGTATATGATTATATCATCTGCAAATGAGACACCTTTACTTCTTCTTTTCTGGTTTGGATGCCTTATTTTCATTGTCATCTTAATTGTAATGTTTTTTAAAAACCACCCTAAATTTTGATTATGACAAACTATAAAACCTGAATTTGGGAGGGCTTTTGCTAACCAAAGTAAATAGGCTTCAGTGAACTTGTTTGGGAAAACATGATTTTTATTCTTTTTCAGTTTTGTTAATTAAATGAGCAAAATAGCACTTTATGAGATTAATGCTTTGTATTTTATTCCATTTTGTGGACTATGCAGTTTATTTGATAAGGGTATACTTTTTAGATAGTCACATCACTGTGGGTTTTATAATAATGGGAAAACTGGAGTAATTCATAAAGCATCATTATTTATCATATTAATTAGAGATCACATCATATATTTTGAATCCCTCTGCCTAACACAATACCTAGGATATGGGGTGTATTCAACAAATGTTACTTCAATGAATCAATGAATTCCACTTTTGCATGGAGGAAAATATTTTAAAAATATAATTCTTTCAGATGTACTCCCACTGTGGACAGCCTAGAGCTCTTTAGGCATAAGGGTCCTCTTTATAACATACCCTGCTTTTCTGTAGTACGTGGCTCTGAATTCAATGCATTTTTTTTTTTTTTTTTTTTTTTTTTTGGTTAGGATACTTCACCAGGATTCCTAATAAACCTTTCATTAGATTTCTCATGTTTTAACTTTGGTATACTCTCTCATGTTCACTCTTGTACTGACAGTAAGAACTCTAAATTGTTGAAGTCTGATGCTGGTCATTTGTTTTTGCATAGCACTTCACTTTTTCTAAAGCATATCCATGTGTAACTTTGCAAAAGATTTTTATATACACATAATGAATGGTAACATTCTCACTGTAAATAATTCATACAATTTAATGTAACCACTCCTCTTGGCTACTTTTTTTTTTTAATTTCAAAATATTTATTATTTCTTGAGAGTCTGTTACAAGAAAACCACAGAAAAACATGAGAATCAGGGACTGATGTCAGGGCAACAGATTTTCCAAAGATAAAGTGAAACAACCCTTAGCAAACATTCTCTGACTGAGTCCAGCTTCTGTCCAACATATCAGTCTGCCCAGAGGGCCACACAAAAAGCCCCACACGCTGAGGGTCTTCAGCAACAGACACCAATTTTCTCATAGTTCTGGAGTCTTAAGGTCCAAGATCAAGGTGTCGACAGGGTCAGTGTCTCCTGAGGTGTCTCTCCTTGGCATGTAGCTGGCCATCTTCTCTGTCTTCACATGGTCAGTCCCTCTGTGCATGTCTGTGTCTTCAACTTCTTATAAAGACACCAGTCCTACTGGGTCAGGGCCCACACTAATAACCCAATTGTAACTTAATTGCCTTTTAACAGACCCTATCTCCAAATGCAAGCAAATTCTGAGGTACTGAAGGTTAGGACTTCAACATTTAAATTTGGGGGAGGGACACAATTCAACCCATCACACCATCTATGTGAATAACCAACTGACAAGGTCAGAGAGGACCCAAGCATATATATAACACTTTCCAGAGTAGTAATGGCAGGACTAGCTAGTCTTGGAGTGATATTTGGATCAAAAGTAAGGAGTAGTAAAGAATAATCCTTTTATCAATTTTTATGAACATTTTAATGTATTTATGTTCATTCAATAATGTCATTTATTAATTTGTTATTATGCAGAGAAGCAGTACTATAATGCATTTCAATAATTTTATGGCAAATATTTATCCAGTTTTTAACATCTCTGGATGAAAATTGGGCTGTCTTATAATCATTGGCAGCTCATGCTTTAATTGGCGATGACTTTTCTCTGTGAGAAATAAAAGTATATGTTTAAGATGGGGAATTATGGTATTTTTAATATAATGTTAGTTATTTGCAAAATGTATTCAATTTCCAAAGAAATTGAATGATGCACACAAACTTATGACTCAAAACCTCTTAGCTTGCTGATATAGTGGTGGTAGGTGGGGGGGAAGAGAGGATGGTTTCTGTTTTTGCTTTTTTTTAGGTTTTGTTTTGTTTTCCTGAATAAGCTTCAGTCTTTAGTAGTCACAGTGACCCTGGGTCTTGAAATTGACTTTTACACTCCTTCTGCCCCTCCTAGCCCTGCAGTTTAGGACCCAGTTTATTCTTTTCCCCTTTTCTTGGGGTACAATTTTGTTCTGTTTCCTTCCTCCAGCTGCACTGACCTTTCACCAGTGCCACTGGGGCAATGATTCTGTAGCTCTTCTCCCAGTTTATTAAGTTCTGTGGTGCTGTAATGAAGAAAGTAAAAGACGTAAGGCAGAGATTTGTACTCATCCTTTGCAGCTTCTCTTCCCTTTTCGCAGATCACCAAAACAAAACAAAACAAATCAAATTTGTAGAGCTCTCCCTAAATATTTTTTGTATACCCAGTGATATTCACAGAGAGCAAATCTGCAAGTGTGTGGCTGTCTCTCCATTTTCTGCAGCCCCTAAAATCTCACCTTATTTTCTGGAACTTGCATTTTGCAAGCTTCTTAGTTGTGTTTTTCCCAATGAGTACTTATGTAACCCGTCTCCTCTTAGATTTAAAGGGGACAGTCTGTGGCTCTGTTTTCTCATTTTCTTATTAAAAAAAGTCATTCATTTCAATTTAGTCTAACCTTTATTGTTCTGTTGTTATTGTAAGGGGAAAGTGACACTCTTCCTAATTCTCTACATCTTATAGAATTAACTAGAATACCCTTTTTGGTTTTGAAAAATCTATTTCTCATAAAATATGCTATTTCTGCTAATGTGATGTGTTTTTGGTTTTTGCATGAACTAATTTGTATGTAAAATCTCATTTTAATTTATTAAAAGGTGATATATAAAGATATAATCCACAAAAACAAAATAAAAGATTGCTTAAGAGTATATTTGCTAAAAGCATAAAGGAGTCTTGAAACCAAAATGTTGTAGAATCTCTGCTCTAAACTTATATGAGGACCAAGAAATACTCCAAGTAAATTAGGAGATATGCCCTACTGCCCTATTATACTATACGCTTGCTTGAAAAGGACTAAGAACTTTGAAAACAACCTCACTTTTAGGGAAAATAATTAATGTGAAGAAGATTCTATTTGTAGAGTATAGTGGAATGGAAATTACAGTATTATTAAGTATAAACTTTTAAGTTGTTAACTTTCTGCTTAAGAATTACTACTTTGATCCCTGATTTCTCTGAAAACACTGTCACTGTTTTGTCTAAGGCAGGGTCAGGTACATAAGTGCAGGGCCCAATATAAAACAGAAATGCTGGCACACTTGTTTAAAATAATAAAAAAAATTCAAGAGAGATGGCTGAACATTAAACCAAGCATGAGGCCCTGTTTGACTGGATAAGTGGAACACCATGAAAGCAGTTCTGGGTCTAGGCCCACCAATCCATGGAACTCTTTAACACATGTTTACTCATGATGCGAGACATCCCTTTTCTTAATTTTTTAAAAATTTGTTTTATTTCACGGTATGTTCACCCTTAGAGAAAGCAGCTACAATTCTCTCTTAAAAAAAAAAAAAAAAAAAAACAAGATTTTCCAAGGCTTCACATTAGATTTTTTAAAGCAGCAGTATATACCCAAAAGTTTTAATATTTTTATTTTTTCCTCTTTTATCATTCTCAAACTAAGTATGTTTTTATACAGCTCTCCTTCTGATCTTGGAATATTTTAGAATTGAAATTATGATGTCCTTTTATTTATTTGTTTATTTTAAATATTTTATTTATTTATTTGATAGATAGAGCTCACAAGTAGGCAGAGAGGCAGGCAGAGAGAGAGGGGAAGCAGGTTACCTGCTGAGCAGAGACCCCCATGTGGGGCTCGATCTCAGGACCCTGGGATCATGACCTGGGCCAAAGGCAGAGGCTTAACCCCCTGAGCCATCCAGGTGTCTCTATGATGTCCTTTTAAATTATCCAGGCTGGTTTAAAGTGGTGGAACATTGTTAGAAGCAAATTACACATGCAAAGAGGGAGAGAAAAAAAAAAAAACAGACACAAAATATGACAAACCATAGAGGATATAAACTATATAAATATATGTAACACATACTTAAAACCAAATGAAATGAATCTTTATAATTAAGAAAAACTGACACAGATACAAAAGAACACAACACAAAATGTTTCTCTACCAAATGTGGTATCTGTGAGGTCTTCTATGAACCAAAACACTGCTTACATTTTGCATTTGAATTTACAACTTTTGTTTTGATTATCACACTGGAACACTGTTACTGTTTTCATGAATGTCTTTTCTAGTAAACTCGGCACTTCTATAAGGAAGTTATGTCCTATTCATGCTCAGCCTAAAAAATCATTGACATTTTAACCCAAAAAAGCCAGTTAGATAGGAGGAGTCAAGATGGCGGAGAAGTAGCAGGTTGAGACTACTTCAGCTAGCCGGAGATCAGCTAGATAGCTTATCTAAAGATTGCAAACACCTGAAAATCCATCGGCAGATTGAAGAGAAGAAGAACAGCAATTCTGGAAACAGAAAAACAACCACTTTCTGAAAGGTAGGACCGGCGGAGAAGTGAATCCAAAGCGATGGGAAGATAGACCCCGGGGGGAGGGGCCGGCTCCCGGCAAGCGGCGAAGCAACCGCGCACAAAATCAGGACTTTTAAAAGTCTGTTCCGATGAGGGACATCGCTCCAGAGGCTACCCGGGGCAAAGCCCACATGGGGTCAGCGTGGGCCTCAGGTCCCGCAGGGACACAGAAGGATCGGGGGTGTCTGAGTGTTGCAGAGCTTGCGGGTATTGGAACGGGAAAGCCGGCTACAGAGACAGAGCCGACAGTAAGCTCACAGCTCGGGGTGACCTTAAACCGGTCGCAGGCTCGGTGAGCTCGGAGCGCGGCCGGAGGTCAGGCAGACGGGAGTAACTGGGCGCTGTTCTCTGAGGGCGCACTGAGGAGTGCAGCCCTGGGCTCTCGGCTCCTCCAGGCCGGAGACCAGGAGGCCGCCATTTGTATTCCCATCCTCCGGAACTCTACGGAAAGCGCACAGGGAACAAAAGCCCCTGAAAGCAAACCCAAGTGGATTACTCACCCCGGGCCCCAGGTAAGGGCGGTGTAATTCTGCCTGGGGCAAAGACACTTGAAAATCACTACAACAGGCCCCTCCCCCAGAAGATCAACAAGAAATCCAGCCGAGACCAAGTTCACCTACCAAGGAGTACGGTTTCAATACCAAGGAGAGCAGCAGAATTCCAGAGGAGGAAAAAGCCAAGCATGGAACGGAACTCATGGATTTTTCCCTGTGATTTGTTTTAGTCTTGCAGTTAATTTAATTTTTTTCTTTTCCATTTTTTTTTTTTCTCGCCTTCGGGTAAAAATTTTTTTTTAACTCTTACCTTTTTCTTTTTTAACGATTTTATACTAGTTTATCTAATATATATATATTTTATTTTTTATATTTTTCTTAGGTGTTTTCTTTTTTTAAAATTCTTTTCTTTTTTTTTCTTTTTTTCTTTCTTCCTATTTGAACCTCTTTTTATCCCCTTTCTCCCCCTTCACGATTTGGGATCTCTTCTAATTTGGTTAAAGCATAATTTCCTGGGGCTGTTGCCACCCTTTTAGTATTTTACTTGCCCCTTCATATACTCTTATCTGGACAAAATGACAAGACGGAAAAATTCAACACAAAAACAAGAACAAGAGGTAGTAGCGAAGGCTAGGGACCTAATCAATACAGACATTGGTAATATGTCAGATCTAGAGTTCAGAATGACAATTCTCAAGGTTCTAGCCGGGCTCCAAAAAGGCATGGAAGATATTAGAGAAAACCTCTCGAGATATATAAAAGCCCTTTCTGGAGAAATAAAAGAACTAAAATCTAACCAAGTTGAAATCAGAAAAGCTATTAATGAGGTGCAATCAAAAATGGAGGCTCTCACTGCTAGGATAAATGAGGCAGAAGAAAGATTAGTGATATAGAAGACCAAATGACAGAGAATAAAGAAGCTGAGCAAAAGAGGGACAAACAGCTACTGGACCACGCAGGGAGAATTCGAGAGATAAGTGACACCATAAGACGAAACAACATTCGAATAATTGGGATTCCAGAAGAAGAAGAAAGAGAGAGGGGAGCAGAAGGTATACTGGAGAGAATTATTGGGGAGAATTTCCCCCATATGGCAAAGGGAACGATCATCAAAATTCAGGAGGTTCAGAGAACGCCCCTCAAAATCAATAAGAATAGGCTCACACCCCGTCACCTAATAGTAAAATTTACTAGTCTTAGTGACAAAGAGAAAATCCTGAAAGCAGCCCGGGAAAAGAAGTCTGTAACATGCAATGGTAAAAATATTAGATTGGCAGCTGACTTATCCACAGAGAACTGGCAGGCCAGAAAGGGCTGGCATGATATTTTCAGAGCACTAAACGAGAAAAACATGCAGCCCAGAATACTATATCCAGCTAGGCTATCATTGAAAATAGAAGAAGAGATTAAAAGCTTCCAGGACAAACAACAACTGAAAGAATTTGCAAACACCAAACCAGCTCTACAGGAAATATTGAAAGGGGTCCTCTAAGCAAAGAGAGCACCTACAAGTGGTAGATCAGAAAGGAACAGAGAACATACACAGTAACAGCAATACAATGGCCCTAAATTAATATCTCTCAATAGTTACCCTGAATGTTAATGGGCTAAATACCCCTGTCAAAAGACACAGGGTATCAGAATGGATAAAAAAACAAAACCCATCTATATGTTGCCTCCAAGAAACTCATTTTAAGCCCAAAGACACCTCCAGATTTAATGTGAGGGGCTGGAAAAGAATTTACCATGCTAATGGACATCAGAAGAAAGCAGGAGTGGCAATCCTAATATCAGATCAATTAGATTTTAAGCCAAAGACTATAATAAGAGATGAGGAAGGACACTATATCATACTCAAAGGGTCTGTCAAACAAGAAGATTTAACAATTTTAAATATCTATGCCCCCAACGTGGGAGCAGCCAACTATATAAACCAATTAATAACAAAATCAAAGAAACACATCAACAATAATACAATAATAGTAGGGGACTTTAACACTCCCCTCACTGAAATGGACAGATCATCCAAGCAAAAGATCAGCAAGGAAATAAAGGCCTTAAACGACACACTGGACCAGATGGACATCACAGATATATTCAGAACATTTCATCCCAAAGCAACAGAATACACATTCTTCTCTAGTGCACATGGAACATTCTCCAGAATAGATCACATCCTCGGTCCTATATCAGGACTCAACCGGTATGAAAAGATTGGGTTCATTCCCTGCATATTTTCAGACCACAATGCTCTAAAGCTAGAACTCAACCACAAAAGGAAGTTTGAAAAGAACCCAAATACATGGAGACTAAACAGCTTCCTTCTAAAGAATGAATGGGTCAACTGGGAAATTAAAGAAGAATTGAAAAATATCATGGAAACAAATGATAATGAAAATACAACGGTTCAAAATCTGTGGGACACAACAAAGGCAGTCCTGAGAGGAAAATATATAGCGGTACAAGCCTTTCTCAAGAAACAAGAAAGGTCTCAGGTACACAACCTAACCCTACACCTAAAGGAGCTGGAGAAAGAACAAGAAAGAAACCCTAAGCCCAGCAGGAGAAGAGAAATCATAAAGATTAGAGCAGAAATCTATGAAATAGAAACCTAGAAAACAATAGAACAAATCAACGAAAGTAGGAGCTGGTTCTTTGAAAGAATTAATAAAATTGATAAACCCCTGGCCTGACTTATCAAAAAGAAAAGAGAAAGGACCCAAATAAATAAAATCATGAATGAAAGAGGAGAGATCACAACTAACACCAAGGAAATACAATCTATTATAAGAACATACTATGAGCAACTCTACGGCAATAAATTTGACAATTTGGAAGAAATGGATGCATTCCTAGAAACATATAAACTACCACAGCTGAACCAGGAAGAAATAGAAAGCCTGAACAGACCCATAACCAGTAAGGAGATTGAAACAGTCATTAAAAATCTCGCAACAAACAAAAGCCCAGGGCCAGACGGCTTCCCGGGGGAATTCTACCAAACATTTAAAGAAGCAGTAATTCCTATTCTCCTGAAACTGTTCCAAAATATAGAAATGGAAGGATAACTTCCAAACTCATTTTATAAGGCCAGCATCACCTTGATCCCAAGACCTGTACCCCTGGGGATAAAAAATATATGTTTATAAAAAATAAAAAATTAATAAAAGAAAAAAAATGAATATTATCTGTCACTGGATGATAAATTCTATCTGGACATGTGACATAAGTTTAGGTTATTGTCTGAATTTATCTAACTGGCATTTTTTTTGTTTTTTAATTTTTTATAAACATATATTTTTATCCCCAGGGGTACAGGTCTGTGAATCACCAGGTTTACACACTTCACAGCACTCACCAAAGCACATACCCTCCCCAATGTTCATAATCCCACCCCCTTCTCCTAAACCCCCTCCCCCCAGCAACCCTAAGTTTGTTTTGTGAGATTAAGAGTCACTTATGGTTTGTCTCCCTCCCAATCCCATCTTGTTTCATTGATTCTTCTCGTACACACTTAAGCCCCCATGTTGCATCACCACTTCCTCATATCAGGGAGATCATCTGATAGTTGTCTTTCTCTGCTTGACTTATTTCACTAAGCATGATACGCTTTGGTTCCATCCATGTTGTCACAAATGGCAAGATTTCATTTCTTTTGATGGCTGCATAGTATTCCATTGTGTATATATACCACATCTTCTTGATCCATTCATCTGTTGATGGACATCTAGGTTCTTTCCATAGTTTGGCTATTGTGGACATTGCTGCTATAAACATTCGGGTGCATGTGCCCCTTTGGATCACTACGTTTGTATCTTTAGGGTAAATACCCAATAGTGCAATTGCTGGGTCATAGGGCAGTTCTATTTTCAGCATTTTGAGGAACCTCCATGCTGTTTTCCAGAGTGGCTGCACCAGCTTGCATTCCCACCAACAGTGTAGGAGGGTTCCCCTTTCTCCGCATCCTCGCCAGCATCTGTTATTTCCTGACTTGTTGATTTTAGCCATTCTGACTGGTGTGAGGTGATATCTCATTGTGGTTTTGCTTTGTATTTCCCTGATGCTGAGTGATATGGAGCACTTTTTCATGTGTCTGTTGGCCATCTGGATGTCTTCTTTGCAGAAATATCTGTTCATGTCCTCTGCCCATTTCTGGATTGGATTATTTGTTCTTTGGGTGTTGAGTTTGCTAAGTTCTTTATAGATTCTGGACACTTGTCCTTTATCTAATATGTCGTTTGCAAATATCTTCTCCCAGTCTGTCAGTTGTCTTTTGATTTTGTTAACTGTTTCCTTTGCTGTGCAAAAGCTTTTGATCTTGATGAAATCCCAAAGTTCATTTTTGCCCTTGCTTCCCTTGCCTTTGGTGTTGTTCCTAGGAAGATGTTGCTGTGGCAGAGGTCGAGGAGGTTGCTGCCTGTGTTCTCCTCAAGGATTTTGATGGATTCCTTTCGCACATTGAGGTCCTTCATCCATTTTGAGTCTATTTTTGTGTGTGGTGTAAAGAAATGGTCCAATTTTCCCAGCACCATTTATTGAAGAGGTTGTCTTTTTTCCATTGGACATTCTTTCCTGCTTTGTCGAAGATTAGTTGACCATAGAGTTGAGGGTCTATTTCTGGGCTCTCTATTCTGATCCATTGATCTATGTGTCTGTTTTTGTGCCAGTACCATGCTGTCTTGATAATGACAGCTTTGTAATAGAGCTTGAAGTCCGGAATTGTGATGTCACCAATGTTGCCTTTCTTTTTCAATATCCCTTTGGCTATTCGAAGTCTTTTCTGGTTCCATATAAATTTTAGCATTATTTGTTCCATTTCTTTGAAAAAGATGGATGGTACCTTGATAGGAATTTCATTAATATGTAGATTGCTTTAGGTAGCATAGACATTTTCACAATATTTATTCTTCCAATCCAGGAGCTTGGAACATTTTTCCATTTCTTTGTGTCTTCCTCAATTTCTTTCATGAGTACTTTATAGTTTTCTGAATATAGATTCTGTGTCTCTTTGGTTAGGTTTATTCCTAGGTATCTTATGGTTTGGATTCAGTTGTAAATGGGATTGACTCCTTAATTTCTCTTTCTTCTGTCTTGCTGTTGGTGGACAGATAATATTCTTAAAAGGAACTGTCACTGAACATCAAGGGTCCCCAGCTGAGGGTGCATCAACCAATAGATAAGCTGTTTTTTGATTTGAGTGAAAGGTTTTTTGTTACTTGCAGCAATGACAAAGACAGGGAGATATTTCTCACAATGTTGTCTCCTCTTGGGGTTAGTGCCGGAAGCCTTTATTCAGTATGCCAAGGGCCAAGGGCAGGAAATTTGCATATTCATGAGGGAATTTATGCATATTCTATTACTTAGACACCTAGGTTAAATGCACAAACTTAAGATGTTAGCATGCTAGTCCATACGTGTTCAAGAACTAGCAGAGTTGTGCTGCTTCTGGGAAGAGATTTTAGAATCACAAAGCACTAAGGTAACTGCAAGGCAGTTGAGGGGCCTTCAATGCATGTCCTCAGCCCTAGTCCAGCTCATATTGGTTCTGTGTTAATTTCTGGGTCTGAACCACTGTGTTGTTCAACTCTAGCAGTTTTGGTGGTTGTCCAGTTTTTACTTCTCTCTTGTGAATTTGGCTCCTGTAAAACATTTCATGGATACAACTTTTACATGCCATGTAGATTTCTTACGTTTCCACTGACAGAAACACTTAAAGAGAAGCAACTTTAAAAAGTAAGTAAATTCATAGTAAATTATAAAGAAAAAAATGTGCTTGGACTTTTATATTAAAAATAAAACTTAACTTGGGGCACTTGGGTGGCTCAGTGGGTTAAAGCCTCTGCCTTCAGCTCAGGTCATGATCTCAAGGTCCTGGGATCTAGCCCAGCAGTGGGCTCTCTGTTCAGTGGGGAGCCTGCTTCCCCCGCCTCTGCCTGCCTCTTTGCCTACTTGTGATCTCTCTCTCTCTCTGTGTCAAATAAATAAAATCTTAAAAAAAAAAAAACAAAAACAAACCTTAACGTATAAAAGTTACATTTTCATGTGTTGAGCGACTATTAGATTTATAATTACACATATGCTCTAGTACTTAGGACATATAAAATATGAATCAAGGGTTAAGTTACAGATTACATTTTGTTTCCAAAGATATTATGTGGTGATTAAAAAAAAATAACTCTTCCTTCGCCCTTGCTTCCATAGCATATTCAGAAAATTATTTTAAAAAAAAACTGTTCAAGATCTTTTCATCCTGCGGTCCTCAGTCCTTTGACCCTCAAACCATTCTCTTTTGACACGTGAAACATTGTCAAATTAATTTCTTCAACTATTAATCCATTTTAATTCTCAAAAAGACTCCTTTGTTAACGCCTTGTTGATGATTTGAAACTTGGTCCAAAAACAACTTCACCCATCCACCTTATGAAATCTTGCATCTTGATTTCAAGTTCTGTTAAGTTGCTCTTATTATCTATTATATTTTTAGTAGGATGTCATATGTTCTGTACATCTGAGATTCAATAAAAGATTGACAACATCCAGATGGAATAAATTCTAATGTTAAGTGGTGACTATTTAATTGTCACTCATTAGTAGTATTTAAGTCATTCATTAGTAAGTATTAGCCCAATAAAATATTTTTCTTCCTATACCTTGTAGTTCTAGAAACTTGGGTAATATAATGAAAATAATGAGATAATGAGAATAGCTCTATTTTGGGGAGATGTAGCTTTTATCCAGTGGTAAAAGAAAAAAAAAATCAGTGTTTTATTGTACATGGTTGAGGATATTTTCCTTGGAAAAGTGGCATACATTGTGTTATCTGTGTGTTGATGTGTGCTTATATATTTAGGTACTTCATGCTCACACATTATCTCTCACTCTCAGGTTCTGCCCAATTGCCAAAATCGTTAATTAGCTATCCAGGCTCCTAAGTATCACATTTATAAAATGGTAATGCATATATCAAGTAAAATATGATCCTTAGCTAGAGTTCTAGCTTTAATGAATTTCAGCATTAATCCCACATGACTCATCTGTCAGGAAGTGTGAGAATCAAAACTGCTCCTTTTGTTGCCTTTCACTCACTGTAAAAACAGAGCAAAGAACAGTCCCTTTGGCACATTCTTCAAAACTGTGATCAGGCTGATTAAAATGCAGATATACTGGGGCTTATCTTTTATCTGCCGTCCAACAGCGATATCTGATTTATTTGAATCTCATTAACACTCTGTTTCCATGTCTTTTTTATTATTGTTTGCTGCTGTTACTGGCATCTAATTAAACAAGCACAACTGGAAATTTTGTATGCACATTTGCTCTATATGTTTCTCTGATATCATTTGAAACCTGTCTTCCTCCCAGTAATGTACTCCTCAGGCGTAGCTGAGGATGGAATGGTAATTTGGTGTTGTTCTGCACTGTGTTACTTTTGTGTGAGGAATCACAGATCTTATAAATTTTTAAATTGAACAATACCCTCTATCTGTGATTTGCTTCCACTTCTTTTAAAGAATTTGCCACTTGGAATAAAGGCTTTTGATGTCTGAATGACAAAGCCTGCATTTCACAGGTTATTTATTATTGGTCTGATTTCTGTGGTGATACATGTTACGTATTTTGTTTTTGCTGCACACATATTCACTAATCTGCTTTCCATATAGGTTTTCCCATTTTAGCAATGCAGATCCTAGGAAATCAGGTTTGCTGAGTGTCTCAGTTACTATTACACAGCACATTTTCTAGCCACTTCTCTTTTACTCTTTCTGAAAAGAGCCACTTAACTCCCCAAACCCCAAAAACAGAAAGTAGAAAAGGAAAACAAATACATCCGAGAAATATTAAGTTATTTTGGGTCAAGATCAACTTCTTCATCCTATATTAATTTTTATACTACAGAATTACAAATGGGAATCTTTGAGGGTTAATGTCCCTTATATTAGCTTTATGTCTATGTAGTATTTGTTTCAGTGGCACAAACAGCAGGGACTGTATCATGAACTTTTGTGATTGTGTCCCTCTATTCATGGTAACCAAAATAAATGAATTTAAGCCTTAGTAATTGGGAAGCACTTGGATATAATCATATTTCAATTACTATAATGTTACACCTCTGTATTCCACCATCTGATGCTTCTAGAGGGAACAGTGTGAACAAAAGGAGAAATTTTGCACCATGAATCTTTTGAAAAATTAAAAGGGGGAAAGCAGTTTCTGTTTGCTTTTGTTTGGAAAGCATATATCAAGCATACATGTATATAGCATATATCAAATGTTAGCAACCATTATCCTACTTTGTTTATCTCAGTGAACTTGCATACTTAAACTATTTTCTTCATACTTTTTTGATTATAGATACCATGTGAATATATCTGATCTTTCCCTACTATAAGAATTATTTAATTAGTTAATTACATTCTGCAAGTGAAAACAATAACATTTGATGGTAACAAGTGGAGAATAACCATTCATACTATATTAATATTAATGTGTTAATTCATATATATGAATATAATATATTTATATATAAATGTTTTAATTAATATAAGAATGTAAGTAATATAACCAATAACATATTTATTAATATAATTATCATATCATATTAACATATCATTGATTAGTGATATAATTAACATTATATGAATATGAATAGCCATTCATAAACATATAATACAAATGTATTATATGGCTATAAGTTGGTACCAACATTTTGGAGGCAACACCTTAGGGTAAATTTGGCTTGTTTTGTGGCAGAATGAAAATAATTCTAGGATTTTGCTACAAAAATAATATCATGAGCACATACATTATCTATTTATAAACTACCTATTTGTCATTTATTAAACTGTATGTTCTAATAGCACAATATTGAAAAAAAATAAAAAGAGTCTGCCTTTGGCTAGATCATGATCCCAGAGTCCTGGAATGGAGCCCCACATTGGGGTCACTGCTCAGTGGGGTGTTTGCTTCTTCCTCTCCCTCTCTCCCTGACTCCTTGCTTATGCCCACTGCTCTCTCTCTCTCAAATAAATAAATAAAATATTTTAAAAAATAAAAAATAAATAGACAACTCTAAATGTGGTAGAAGAATAAAATTGAAGAAAAAAATACTAAGCCAAAAAAATATTAAGGTAGATTTATATGTACCAAAAATTTTAAGGTAGATTTATATGTACTGATCTAGGAATTTGTTCATACTTTTGTAAGTGGAAAAAAAAATAGGTTGATGAATGTTATGTGCTATATTATTCCACTATGTAAATGTATTCTGTGCAGTTTATGTTATACATGTGTGTGTGTGTGTGTGTGTGTATATATATATACATATATATATATGTATATATATATATATATATATTAACAATGGATACCTATGGGGTAAATACTTAAATAATGAGAAATTTTCTTTTCCTAACTTGTATAATTAAAAGGGGAAATTAAGGATTTTAGATGTTTACTGGTTAATAGTTTTTAGTCCTTTACAAAAACACTATTCAGGGCGCTTGGGTGGCTCAGTTGGTTAAGCAACAGCCTTCAGCTCAGGTCACGGTCCCGGAGTCCCCGGTTCGAGTCCCGCATCAGGCTCCCAGCTCCATGCGGAGTCGGCTTCTCCTTCTGACCTTCTCGCCTCTC